>NC_133973.1:12465256-13831785 GCF_047716275.1 Strix uralensis | reverse complement strand
TCACTGAAACTCTTGGACTAAAGTCAAAGCAGAAATGGGTCTTAATTGCATTCATACTATGAAGCACAAGGCCTGATAAACGATCTGGCCTTGCTCCATGTAATGCCCACGGGCACAATGTTCTTATAATTTTGCTACATAAAATGCTAGATAAAGGAGCTCTTCTCCTGCTCCCCAGCCACTGCTGGGTCTTCAGGGTGTTCTAGTGGCTGCTTTGTGAGATAACACACCTTGGCAGGTTAGTAATACCTGGCATGCAAAGGTAGATTGTGGGACTGCAAAAAAATGACATTGTTTTTGAATAGGGAAGTGACAAAATATCTGCATTTCCTTTTTACAGCAAGCCATGGACATCTTGGGCTTTGTGCCAGATGAGAAATCTGGTGCCTACAAGCTCACAGGTGCCATCATGCACTTTGGGAACATGAAATTCAAACAAAGACCCAGAGAAGAGCAGGCAGAGGCTGATGGCACTGAAAGTAAGAATAAGACCTAAAATTACTCCTTACCTTCAAAAGTCTGGCATGTGTCATGCACCGTGTTGAGGAAGCAGCAGCCTGCTTCCTTTGATGTAGCTCCTGCTCAGCCAGGAGTGCTGTGCTTTATTTGCAGCAGTTGTTTGTTCAGTGGTGGGTAACCTTACTTAGTAGAAGGTGAATAGATGCAGCAACCCATGAAATTCCATTTTTGTGACCACTTGAATAGAATGGTTGTAAGAAATTGTTGCCTTAACTTTCTCTTTCATGCCTTCAGGTCTTGCTTCTTTACTTTCCCTTTCACCTGCAACTGTCTATAACCAGTGTGGAGATATGTTCTTTTCCCTATACCTGAAGAGTTTCTCAAGTGTGATTCTTGCAGCAGTTGGGGTCTAAGGTAGCTAGATGACCTTCTCTACCACAAGGGACAGTACAGGCACACCTAAAACAAATCATTAAAAGAGCAAGGTCTTTATCCAGTTTCTCTTTGGAAGTGGATGTACTTAACATTTTTTTCTTGGCTAGGCATGTTTCCATGTAGAAGTTCAAAGACAGTTGAAACATTGTTTTTCTTGATCAGGTGCTGACAAAGCTGCCTACCTTATGGGAATCAACTCCTCTGATTTGGTTAAGGGTTTATTGCACCCTAGAGTGAAGGTTGGCAACGAGTATGTGACCAAGGGTCAAAGTGTTGAACAGGTAAGGAGAAGCTTTCAGGGTATTTGGATACCTGTTCCGGAAGCCTTGAGGATTCATTTGTAACATCTGAGAGAGACAGACAGCTGCTAGAAATATTAACATGTACCTCTAGTACCTGTTCTCATTTTATATCCCCAAACTTGGGGGAATAGACTGTGAAAGTGAGGGAAACTGGTAAAGAGGCTGACAAAGGAATAGTGGCCAGCACTGCTCTTGGTATGATTGTTTTTCTGATGTGTTAGTAGCAGCCACTCAAGGAAACCAGGTGCAGTAAAACCACATGGGGACTGACATCTAATTTTGGATGAGAATAGTTATCTAAAACAGTTGAGCCATGGATTATTTATTCACTCATCACTCATTCATTATTCATGTAATTTTAAGCTCTGTGTGACCTCAATCAGCTAAAGGCAATATCCAGTTAAAGGTATCTCTTAATTTAGGAAACAAAAGTCCATGGGTTAGCACTGCTGCAGCTGTAGCAGTATTGTAGAAGATGCTGCAGCATTTTGGTTACAATGAAAATTGTTGTTTGAAGACAGGCTGTAGTACAGGCTCTGAAACTAGAAAACTGCTGGACAGAGGTCTGTCCTATCAGTGTAGTCACACATCGGCTAAAGAAGAGACTTTTGGCAGATTTTTCCTCTCACCTACTTATGCCATAGCACCCCTCAAAGATTAGAAGCAAATGGCAATAAGCAACTTGAGCACAGACCTCCCTTATTCTGGCAGTAGCTCTGGACATCATGACTGGCATCCTGCCTGTGAGCTTTCTGGTACCTAACTTCCACAGCAGTGTAAGGCATTAAAACATTTGCAGCTTGCTCTCCAGCTGTTTCCCAAGAGGTACTTTACTAGCACTTTATGTACGTGTTAGTACACATACATACACTTAACAAGAATTTGAAGAAAAGTTAGCATAGATAATGGGAGAAGCTGTATGTTGCATTAAGTTGATTATAAGAACCATTGTGAAATTTAATTTAAACCACAAGTAGGGATTGAAATAGGCTACTGCACTGAAATCCTTGTGTTCCACAGTGACTTCTGTTCCACACAGTGGTATTTTGAAACATGTATTTTAGGTTTTGTATGCTGTTGGAGCCCTATCTAAGGCAGTGTACGATCGAATGTTCAAATGGCTGGTGGTCCGTATCAACAAGACCTTGGACACTAAGCTGCCAAGACAGTTCTTCATTGGAGTCCTGGATATTGCCGGGTTTGAAATCTTTGATGTGAGTATTAATGTGTGAGGACTTGGTGGAAGGACATAAAAGATACCAAGCGATAGCCCTTAGGTGGGTATTTCTTTTTCTAGATGAACAGAAGGCAGAGTGCTTACAAAGCCGAATGACAAATAGTGTATATGATTTTACAAGGTTTTTCAACGGATAGATGTAGGAAACACTCAACATTTAGCACAGTTGGACATGCTGATAATTCCTGGGGAGGAAGAAGGTGGCAACCTTTAGCAAAGACAACATCTCACATGCTTTGGGCTGTGTTTTAGGAGAATGTGTTGTTCCCACTCTCTCTTTGAGAGAAAGCATATTTTATAGGGTATGATATTTCTTCTTCTTTGTAACTCAATATAAGAGATATATCTTCATCTCAATATAAGCAATTTTTTACAGTGAGAACAATCAGACAACCTCCCCAGGGATTTGGTAGACTGCCCATCACTGGAGGTTTTCGAGGTGCGATTGGACAGGGTGCAAGACAATCTCACGTAGGCTCCCTCTCCCATGAAAGGTTGGACCAGATGATCCTTCGAGGTCCCTTCCAGACTGGGCTGTTCTGTAATTCTACCATCGTTGTAGACAAGTGTATGTGAGAAAAGCACATTGCAACTCGTGTTTCTCAGAATCCGTTCCTGAAGATAAGTACTTAATGCTGTTGCTGCTATGTGTTGCTCTCCGTATGCAGCAGAGCAAAGAGTGCATTGGCTCTGCTTTACAGGACTGGTGTGGCATGCTGCTGAAGGAAAGGCACGTGCATCCTGAGAGAGCTGAACAAATCTGGGCATCCTCACACCCCAGAGGACAGCACATGAGGCATTGAACTCCCCCCTCCTTTGCCTTCAGTGTTAGGTTCAGTAGTTTCTCAACCAGTTGCTGTTTAGAAGGTTTTAGATATAAACTGTTTCCTTCTTGCTGTTCCACCAAGCCCTACCGTAGTTAACTAATTTGTGGTGCAAATGCTTCTTTTTTATCTCCTTCTGCAGTTTAACAGCTTTGAGCAACTTTGCATCAATTACACTAATGAGAAACTGCAACAGTTTTTCAATCATCACATGTTTGTCCTGGAGCAAGAAGAGTATAAGAAGGAAGGCATTGAATGGACATTCATTGATTTTGGCATGGACCTTCAGGCCTGCATTGATCTAATTGAGAAGGTATGTACAGGAGTGCTAAGGTGTATTTACTGATCTGATTTCATTCATGATGCTCCCTTGGAGATGTCAACCAGCCCCAGTGAACAGAGTAGGATAAACAGCAGAACAAGTTTCTTGTCTTATATGCAATACAGAATCAACGGAAAATCAGTATTTGTGGCATTTGTGGCTACTCGACTCGACCAGTACCCACAAGCTATAACTGTTAATTTGTGTGGCTGTATAATTTTCCTTGGTTTTTACTTTTGTCTTTCTCTGCCCCTACTTTTTTTCCATATACTTTGTTCCACATATGCTTAACATCAAACTTACTTGTCAGCTTTTCAAGGCAAATGCTATGTTTCAGTCACACACCACGTGAGGCTCCTGTTTCTTACATTACATGCTGATGTGCAAAGTCCTTCATGCTATTCCTAGCCTGGAACTGTTGCTTCCTCTCACCGCTTCCCCAGCATGGGATATGCCTTTCCTTTTCTCTTCTTTGTGAATATAATGTGGTCCTGGTGGGGACAGCTGTCCTTTTCTGTCTCTCTCTTTCTGCCATCTCTTATGGCATGACATCTAACCCTGCTGGTCTGTGAGGAAAAATGAAATTTTAAATCTTGCATTAGCAGGACATTTGGAACAGTTGGAGTAGAAAGGCTTATTATTAAGTGCTCTTCTACTTGACCACTTTCTTCTCCAGTGGTAGGATATCTGTGCATGATCCTAGTCCCTCAATCTACCCGGTGCTAGGAAGTTAGTTCATCTTTTCCTGAGAAACAAATAATAAAATGCTAGTTGGTCCAGCTGCCTTCAAATGTAAATCAAACCTTTTCTGGAAGTCATCATAAAGCCTCCTAAGGCAGAATTGACATACTGAATAGTCAACGGTATGGTTACTATTTTAACAGAATAGCCAAAGGCTTCCTCCATCAGGATGAGAAGAAATTTTGCAGGCTTAAAATTCCATCAGATCAAACTTAAAGGTTGCACAGTTACTGAAAGCAAGGCAGCTTAAGAATTCTCAAACAAAGATGTTCTTAACTCCACAGCCATTGGGAATCCTGTCTATCCTTGAAGAGGAATGTATGTTCCCGAAAGCTACAGATATGACATTCAAAGCCAAACTCTACGACAATCATCTTGGCAAGTCACCTAATTTACAAAAGCCCAGGCCTGATAAGAAAAGGAAATATGAAGCTCACTTTGAACTTCTTCATTATGCCGGTGCAGTAAGTTCCTCTGCTGGCGGGTAGACTTTGTATTAGAGGTCTTCCAGGTGGGGTTTGGCCCATGGCGCACAACAAGGGAAGGTGGGAAGGATGAAAAGGGGAAGGAAAGAACAGTGAGGAGTAAAAGCAGACATCTACTCTCTCTGCACAAGCACTGAACACAGTAAGATGCCACCAAACACCGGGACATCTGGTCCTTGGATACACAAATAAAACGAAAGAAACTGAGGAAGACTAATAGTGCTTTTTATGAAAATATGCCTTGCCTTTATCACTTTTCCTATAATCAGATTAAGACTAGAGATTAAACAGCAGCAGCATGTAATTTTCCCTCTTGGTTCCCTGTACAAATGGACTGAGTAATTTCTGCCTAACATCAAGGAGGGTTAAAAAAACAAAAATTGACATCACTTTTTACTCACGTTAGGACCAGTGTGTCAAAGTAGCAAAAGGAAATGTGGTCGATTCTGCTATGAAGGTTTAGTTAACAGGTCCACTGATGACGGGGTGATAGGAATATAATCCAGTACTGTGATAACTGAGCCAAAGCTTGCCCAGCTTCAAAGCTCTGTTTTCAGGCCAGATGGGCAGAATTTGAGAGGGACCAGAAAATTTTTTATCAAACTAGAGTTGATATGAAGCCTCAGCACAGCAGAGCTGGAGCTTACCTGATGCTGTTTATTTCAAATTATAATTGAACATTAAGCTGATTTTGTATTTATTAAGAGAAATAATACCCATCTTGGTCTTTATCTGTAGTTGTTAATGTATTCAGCAAAGAAAATTAGAATTTCTCTCCCCTTGTGGTACTAATAATGGAACATATTTTCCCACTAAACAGAGCTGTGGCAAAGTCCTGGAGTTAGATTTTTAATCATTAAATTTCTGTCAGAAAACCTTAATTATTCCAGTGTAGCATGCTGTTGTGAAGTGAAATTATTACTTGTACGTTTTATGCTTCAGCACTTATTAGTAGGGTTCCTGTGACACTGATGGCATGTGTGGTATCTCTGCAGCCAACCGCATGGAGTCCATGCGAAGTTGTAGGGACCAGATAGTTTGGAAGGGGTGTGTGGGATTCAGATGGTAATTATTAGGAAGAGAGGTTTGGGAATTAGGGAGCAGAGAATTGGAGGGAAAGTGATGACAAACTGGGTGGCTGGTACTGCTCTGAGCACAGCACTTCACAAAAGGTCATTGGCTTCAAGCCAAACCATAAAGAACTACTGGCTGCTCTGAAGGGGGACATTTGTAACCTCTGGTTTGTTTTCAATGCTTTGCTGTAGGTTCCCTATAACATCATTGGGTGGCTTGAGAAGAACAAAGACCCGCTTAATGAAACTGTAGTAGGTATTTTCCAAAAATCATCCAACAAACTCCTGGCAAGCTTGTTTGAAAGCTACGTTGGCGCTGACAGTGGTAAGCAGAATCAGCTCATATGGGTTTTCTTTTGTTTCTGGGATGTGTGCTTGGGAATGGATGTCAGAAACAAAACAATTCTCTCAACTGCAATTGACTCAATGCTAAATGAGGCACTGACTAATTATTTAGATGCGCACAGCATCTGTAGGAGCTTGCCAGTTATACCAAAGAGGCCATTAACTCAGCTAGTTTGAATGCGTAATACCTCTGAGCAATTTTGGCAAGGAAATCTGTGTGTTGTGAACGCTCCAGTGGGAGTTTGAGCATGCAAGTGCTCAGATATGCAGGCAAGTGTTGCACAAAAAATTTTGTGCATAAATGCCTATGAACAAGAACAGCTCTTGTTTCCCACGCTGTAGTCCTCCTTGCTAATCACCCTGAATTAAATAAGAAATACGAAGTTTAAGAGAGAGTTTTGGAATATTTTGTTGGATTAGTGGCAAGTAGACACTGAAGGTACCTGAACACCATTCCACATTGGCCAAAGTAGAAGATTTTGCCAATACGTTTTCCTTTTTACTTGTTGTTGGGTTTTTTGTTTGACAAGACTAATGTATGAGAATGTATCTGAGCTGTATGCATTACACAGAACTGTCTTATCTGTGGGAAGACAAGTAGCAAGCATCCAGAAAATCGCTCTTAATAAGACTGGCATTCATTACAAAGATGTAGCTCTGACGTCCTGAAGTTGCAATCACTTACAGCCTATTTATTAGTAACCTCATTTCTATAGATGTTGTTGTGATGAATCATAAGACACTTTCTGAGAAAGCAAGCAGGCTGCAGACTTCATAATGTGAATAAGAGACAGAGCTGAATGTAAATAACAAAAATCCTGCCACTAGCAAATTCTTGCAAGTTACTAACTGCCTATTTGCCTGTGGATATTCCTGTCTGTCAGAATGCCACCTTGCTTTTCTCCAGTGTCAGGAGAAAAGAACAGCCTGTCCAGATTAGCCTCTTCCAGTCTGGGCAGTGTCACTTTCAAAAGGGGGAAAGGCTGTGGATAATTGCACTGAGCACATTGCACTCTTCACTTCTGCTTTTATGTTGACTATTGTTGACAGGTGACAGAATGCCAGACCTCCTGGGAATGATCTAATGGTCCAGTGTTTAGAAGGCTGAGGCAATTGCTGTACATTTTTGGGTCCTGTCGGCTCTTGTAAAACTGTGTGAAGGTCATGTCAGAAACTAGCAACCCTTTGGAGGATCTGGAGTGATTTTGAATCTGAAGCTTTAAGCAAAAGTCAGGAAATGCAAAGCTACTGTATCTAAAATTACAAAATAAATATTCATTTCCCTCTATTCTGGACAAATATTCCTTGCCCAAGTTCGGTGTCTGCTATGCAGACATTCGAGTGTCAGTGCAATGTAAAGTACACGTTTTCCCCAAGCATTACTTTTCTGCATTGTCTCACCCTATAGGCTTTTTAATGAACTATGAGTGACTCTATTTTGTTAAAAGTTATTTTTCTGCCTTATTCATATTTATGGACTTTCTGCATAACAAGTGATGCTGTGTAGATCTGAAATGCAAATGCAATCCAGAAAGCTTACAGTGGTTTTTGGCAAAATTCCTAAGTATGGACAGAGAGCTGCAAGCTTGTGATCTGTCACATTCGATGTTCAGATTGTTTCGTATAATATTCGGGCAATCAGAGCCATCAAGTCATTAGCTATGCCTTTCATTCAGAGGGAGTTGCACTATTTGTTTGTCCGTCTCCCATGCCCTGCCTTCACTCCTTACTGAGATACAGGTTGTGATTTTTTATTTTTTTTTCTTCCTAGCTGACCAGGGTGGAGAAAAGAAACGCAAGAAAGGTGCTTCTTTTCAAACGGTGTCCTCATTGCACAAGGTTTGTTTACCTCTCCCCACCCGAGGCTTTAAGACAATACATTGGAGAGGAATGTTAAGGATTGTGACGCACAATAGAAATTTAAATCCAACATCAGAATTTGATACTAGGCCTGGGTTATTGCCCTTGGCTAAGTGAATATACTGTTGTTAAAACTGCGTGTGTGAGGTGCTGCTCCATTTTATCTTCTTTGAGCATTCAGGAGATGAAGTGTTTTGTATTCTAGTCGAGAAAGTATCACAAAATCCTGTGAACAAACTTTATCACTGTTTTCGTGGCTTATTGCTTCATGCATGTCTGTGGAACAGGAACTGATTACAATTAATTTGCTAGTCCCCATCTGATTAGTTTGTAATTGGATCCTAGGGTTAGAGCAACAAAAGTTGTTGAATGCAGTGTCATATAGCCTTTTTTCCTGAGTAATTCCCTTCTACTGGTATTGGCATGTGTTCCTGATGGAAGCTGTTGCTAGGATCATGCCTGGGGGAAAATGAGGCCTGTAATTACCATTAGTACAATTTATTCTGGGTAATGTTGAGGAAACTGTAATGTAGGTAAACCTCGGGTAGGGAAGAAAGTAGTTATCTCCCACTAATCATGTCATTTTATCTTGTTTGGAAGTATGGGAAATCAAGACCTGTATCTTACCAGCTGAAGAAGTGTAGAGATAGCTGAAGGATCACTCAGACAGTAATTTAATAATCCACAAATAGAAGCCCACTTTCCAGCACACAAGGAGCTGCTAAGTACCCAGCTCAGGTTGTCTCATTTATCGTCATGACTAGCGTATGAGAAATTTTCAGTTTGAACAGTTGGTGACATTATATTCAACCTGTAATGGTCTCTATTTTCTCCTTACTAGACAAAACACTTTCCATAAAGCTTGGTGATCACTGCTAGGCACTGAGTGGTTGGCTTCTTCCAAGCTAGCTTGCTGCCTGCCTGGGAGATGTCTGATTAAGATCAATAAAGGGCAAATGTTTGGCCAGGAGGACAAAAACCTAGCTTTTATGAGGAACAGATGGGAAAGGTGAACTATCCTCACTGAGCAGGGAAGTGACTAGGCAAAAATGTAGTTGGCTTTACAGAAGTGCTCTGCAGGATGGTACTGCATCTTGTTTGCTGTTTATCTTGTTTCTGACATGTCCGGGTTTGTAAGTAAAACACCTATCTTCTTAAGACTTTGCTAAAAGTGATGTGGATTCCTATAATAAAGTTAATCTGTACTTTGGTTTATTTGAACACATTTCTCTGTAATAATTTTGGTAAGCTTACAATTTTGTTAGAGACTATTTAGAGAGATGACCTTAATAAACTTAACAACCAACAAACCAAAGAAGTAAGTGATAGAAATTTCATTAAACTGCTAAAGCCAATTGTGTTTTTAATATGTCTGTTCTAGGAAAATTTAAATAAGCTGATGACTAACCTAAGATCTACAGCCCCTCACTTTGTACGATGCATTATCCCCAATGAATCAAAAACTCCAGGTATGGAAAACAAAACAGTCTTAAAATTTTAGTATATTTGAACAACGTGATTCCAATATTTACTTCCAAGTCACTAGATTGTACTTAAATACTGCCTGTGTTGTTCACCTTATTCAATGGTGTTGCTCTTTCAGGAGATGACACCTCACATTTTCCAGTTCCCTCGGTGAAATGAAGATTAAGCCCTATGGAGTCGCTCCATTTAATTTAACCTTGTTTTTCCCCTGTAGGTGAAATGGATGCTTTCCTTGTCTTGCATCAGCTCCGCTGTAATGGTGTTTTGGAAGGCATCCGCATTTGCCGTAAGGGTTTCCCAAACAGGGTGCTTTATGCTGACTTTAAACAAAGGTAATGCGGAGCTGTGGTGTCTCCTGTCCTAACACATCAGTCAAAATAAACAAAGCATGTCTTCTCATTTTTATTTGAGGTATTTTATTCCATTCAAGTTTATTTTCTATTCAGTTTGCCTGAATATGGAAGGCAGAATTCTGCTCTTGCTTGTGTCTGTGTAGATGCAGAGTAGGAAATTAGCCTAGGTGGAGTGTTGTGGGTTTTTTAAGTTTGGGGGAAGAGGAGGCGGGGGGTGGGGGGGGCGGGAAGTAGAATCTAGGCCAATTTTACTCATTGCTCATCTGTCATTAACAGGTACCGCATTCTGAATCCAAGTGCGATCCCAGAGGATAAGTTTGTAGATAGCAGAAAAGCTGCTGAAAAACTGCTGGCATCTTTAGATGTTGACCATAACCAGTAT
The DNA here is from genome assembly GCF_047716275.1 of Strix uralensis. Taxonomy (NCBI): domain Eukaryota; kingdom Metazoa; phylum Chordata; class Aves; order Strigiformes; family Strigidae; genus Strix; species Strix uralensis. The sequence goes on along the minus strand of NC_133973.1, from coordinate 13,821,482 downwards.
CGTTTTGGACACACCAAGGTAACTGGAAAAGCCCATCACTGCTTATGCAAAAAGAAAAGTGATGGATCTAATATCTATTTTGCAGAATGGGACATTATGCAATTTCTGGTGGTGGCGATTAATGATGAGTTAATAATACAAGGAACCAGCAATGTAGCAGCAAAGTGATATTAATTTTTAAGCTGTGCTAGAGGAATTTTATTCCTCTGGCTCAAGCTCCCACAAAGCTTTTATTACAGCGACACTACAAGTGGACACAGCAGCAGCTGATGCTCCATGCCCCCCAGTAAAACAATAGCTTCTTTAATATAATACAGGTACACTCAAACAGAGATGGACCACAGGATCAGCTGCAGCTTTTGAAATGAGGCCATGTGCAATTATGACATGATCCCATTTAGCAGGGTTCTCTGGGAGCTGGGAGTTGTGGTTCAGCTGACCTGCTCTGAACCCTGCCGCAGTACTGTGGCAATAAAAATGTGGCAACAAAATAGTTTGGCCTATTCAAAACTGGGGAGATGAGACACAGTTTTAAAACAACATCGGAACTGTACAGTGCAGTCCCTGATGCAAGTAGTATTTGTCTCTCTATAGTCTTTTACTTTATAATGTGTCAATAAAAATACCATTCTTCTAAACAATTTCAATAAGGTCTGTGTAACTCTGGAATAAAATAATTCGTTATGGTGAAATGACATCTGTGCACATACCAGGTGTTCTTCAAGGCTGGTCTCTTGGGCCATCTAGAAGAAATGAGGGATGAGAGACTTGCGAAAATCTTAACAATGATCCAGGCAAGAGCACGTGGCAGACTGATGCGGATTGAGTTTCAGAAGATAGTGGAGCGCAGGTTTGAAGGCACCCTCTTAAATCTTAGTGGATAATAGTCATTACCGTTTAATTATGTGTTGAATAGAGACATTATTACAGTCCCTAAGGCTATAGCTAATCCTAAATTAAAGGTTTAAAGTGGATGTATGATAAAATGAATAGCAACTGTATATCAGTTGCCTACAACTCTGGTAAAAATCAGATTTGGGAATTTTTCACGTCCCTGAAAATCAAGAAATATGGAGGAAATTTATTGTATCTCTTGGAATCTAGTACATGTTCCTAATATTACTGAGAACAAAGCCATAAAACTGATTGAGAATGAAAAAAACTCTCACTTTCTCAATTCAGGCTAAGTTTAAGGGAATTTTGTTTGTTTTCTTCTTAAACCAGGGACGCCCTTCTTGTAATTCAGTGGAATATCCGTGCTTTTATGGCTGTGAAGAACTGGCCCTGGATGAAGCTTTTCTTTAAGATCAAACCTCTTCTGAAGTCTGCAGAAACTGAAAAGGAGATGGCCAATATGAAGGAAGAGTTCTTGAAACTGAAGGAGGCCCTGGAAAAATCTGAAGCCAGGAGAAAGGAACTTGAAGAAAAGCAAGTCTCTCTAGTTCAGGAAAAAAATGATTTGCTTCTCCAGCTCCAAGCTGTGAGTAGACACATATTTTCATGTATTTATTAGATGGTCTTTGAAACTCAAAGCCTTACAGACCAGAGTGTTAGTGCAATTCAATTAAAATTAATTGTTGGTCTTGTCAGAGTCTTGCCAAAAATTAGAACGGATAGAAATTCTCACGTTCTAGCATATACAACCAAGTGGGCTAGCAACACAGATCTTAAAAGGTTCTGTCCAAAGCAATGTCCGTGGCAGTTTGATATGGAAGTAGTCTTATATGTGACCAGTAGTGCTCACCACTGTCTCATCCTGCTCCATTAATTACTTGTTGGTCTTGCCTTCTGAAATCAGGAGTAGGACATTTTCCTAATGCTGCTCTGTAGCATTGGATCAGGCTCTCTGACCACTTACGGGATAGGGGACAAGTGAGGAAGAAAAAAGCCCAGGCAGTCATTGCTGTCCTCTTCCTTGTGCCACACCAGGAACAAGACACTCTGGCAGATGCCGAGGAACGATGCGACTTGTTGATTAAATCCAAGATTCAGCTGGAGGCCAAAGTCAAAGAACTGACAGAGCGGGTTGAGGATGAGGAAGAGATGAATTCTGAGCTGACTTCTAAGAAGAGAAAATTGGAAGATGAGTGCTCTGAGCTCAAGAAGGATATTGATGATCTCGAAATAACACTTGCAAAAGTAGAGAAAGAAAAGCATGCTACTGAAAACAAGGTACTTTTAGAACTTCACCATGTATTCAAAAGAGGTTGGGCATGGATTACCTTTATGACAAGAGCTACTGCTCTTCTGATGGTTTTACACTGTCTGTTACACAGGCCACAGTGAAGGATCAGTATATACAGAGTTATTTGACCTTATGAGAGAAAAAGTGTTGATTCTGAATTTTTCTAAAAAGTTCCCTTTTTCTAAAGTGAGTTTTGCTGCAATTCAGCTAGACAATTATGTCTAGTTTGGGCATTTTTAAGTAAACATTTTTCTGCTGTAACCATGAGTTCTTCCAGCTCTTCTTCTTAGAGCCTGTAAATGTAAAGCTCATCTCCTACTTCTCCCAGAGAGGATCAGAAGCTGGAGTCCACCACAATGACAGTGACACTGAAAAGAATTTAGTACATTTGAAAAAATGTACTAAACCCACAAGAACTGGCACACATTGGCTTCCTTGATGGCAATTTCACTCAAAAAGCCACAAGGGGTGGGGGTGGGTGGGGGAGAGATCCCTTTCTTTTCATTGTCTCCCTGCATACAAGTTCAGTACAGACAGTCAGTTGAGCCAGGTTTGATAATCCCTTGCTTCAAAGTCTTATAAATACATCTTCCTTTCTTACACAGGTCAAAAATCTGACAGAAGAAATGGCAGCTCTTGATGAGAATATCAGTAAACTTACTAAGGAGAAAAAGTCCTTGCAGGAAGCTCATCAGCAAGTTCTGGATGACCTACAAGCAGAGGAGGACAAGGTCAACACACTGAGCAAAGCTAAAGTGAAACTGGAACAGCAAGTGGATGATGTAAGCTGGCTCTGCCTTCATGTTTCTCCAGGCTTATTTGTCCACCATTTACAGTTTTCATGAGTCTGAAATGTTGCAAAGCTTTGAAATGTATTCCTGTCCTTTTAGAAAGGATCAAGGATCTAGAAATGTGGTCCTTGTACTGCTTGTAAAGGTTATAGTTACAGGAAAGCTATAAAAACTTATCTGTGTATTTCAAACTTTGAAAGGAGTGGAATAATGAAGGAAAATCCACTCAGTTTGCATTTGCACTGTAAATGAAGTCTAACAGAACTTTGCTACTAAGAGAACAGTGATGCTTGCACAAATGTAAAGCGCGGACTAACCCTTATGTTATATTTCTTTAGCCCATGTGCCCACTGGCTGCTAGAAAACAAAAAAATGTAAAATAAGATGCTTGTACTTAAATACTTCTGCTTCGCAACTTGCTAGAGCTCAGCACAAAACTGGGCTCAGCACACATCTGACTGCTGTAAACCATCTGTGTTCAATATACTTAATAAGTGACTTTGTTCCTAAAGCTTGAGGGCTCACTTGAACAAGAGAAGAAAGTGAGGATGGATCTAGAAAGGGCAAAACGCAAACTGGAAGGGGATTTGAAACTGACCCAAGAGAGTGTCATGGACTTGGAGAACGATAAGCTGCAGATGGAAGAAAAGCTAAAAAAGTAAGAGACTGATTCTGCTGTACAAAATAAAGCAGCACTGTTACCACTGTCGTTTCAGAGCCTTCAGGTGTGTCATCCTGCTCTGATGGTGGCTAAAAGGAAATTCCATGAGGAGAGAGTGTGTAGCCAAGCTGAAACATTAGAATTCATTACACTTTCCAGCATCTTAAAAAAAAAGAAAAAAACCACTTATTTCTGTTTTTCATTGTTTAGAGGAGAAAACTGAAGGAAGTCTCTAAAAAGTTGCCCTTCCTAACTAGCTATGACAGTATTGTTGAAAGACCTGACTCTGTTAAATACCTTTTTCCACTGAGTCTGAAAAGAACGTTACTTTTGTATGACACAAAGAACCAGAAACATAATTGCACAAATGCATGTAAAATCTTGACTTGGAAACTGCTGCTCAGACAAAGACGAGTTTTCATGTAAATCACAATGAATGAGGATTGCTTTCATTTTTAGATACGTTAGAAGTTTCACTGAACAATTCTTCAAAAACTGCAAAAGCGTAACTTGAAGCTACAGGGAAAATTGTCACAGTAGGATTTTCCTTTCCATGGCAGGAAAGAATTTGAAATGAGCCAGCTGAATTCCAAGATAGAAGATGAACAAGCTATAGTGATGCAGCTGCAGAAGAAGATCAAGGAGCTTCAGGTCAGCTTGCTTATTTCTCATATATCTTAGGATCTTTGTGCCTCACTGAAGGGCTTTGCAGAGACTTTTCATGGTTAGCTGCAGCTTGGCTTTGAGACTCAAAGTGTTGCAACTTCGTAGCTTGCCAGACTGATCCCTTTTCCCCTCAGGATGCTCCCTCTGTAGTGGTTCCTTCCAAGTAACAGGATGTATGACCACAGAATGCTAGTGGTTTCAGGCAAGACAGCAATGCTCTGGTGTTTTGTTTTAAGCAAATAATATTGTTCCAGACCATGGAGTTGAGGGTGGATGCTGGGGTTCAGCAGTGATAAGCATGGATTTGAAATTCAGGGGAAGGGCTGTTGAAATTTTCAACAGAAGTGAAAAGGCCAAAGAAAGTCAGCACAGTCCAAACAAGATGTCTAGAGCCAAAACATCAGCTCTGCTTTTTTGTAAATAAAGAACATTTGCATAACTTGGAAGTGAAGTGTAGATTGGTCAGAATAACTGTTTTGTAAAAAAGACTGCTACCAATGAATATTCGTTATTCATGCAGTTCTACACACTGCTGTATTTGAAATGCTGTCTTAACACTCCTAGAGAGCAGTTACTTCAGTCACAGAGCTCATAAAATGGAAAAAAAGAGTCCTCTTCAATGACAATTTGTTGCTGCTACTCCTACTATCAAGTAATTTCTCTCATGTACTTCAGCTGAATGTCAAGTAACATGAGCATAAGGTCAATGCACTTGTCCTAAATGTCTTGACTAGACCTTGTAGAGCAATCTACTGTAAGAAATATGTGACTCATCATCCTTACTCTGGTTCAAGATCTGATTTACTGGCACAAATGGGCAAGTCCTTTAACTGCTATGCTTCCACCTGTGCTGTAAAGTGTGGGCTGGCAGAGGGTTTAACAATTTGTTAGGTGCTTCATTGTCTTCTGATGGGAATCATCATGAAGGTGACCCAAAGGTGCTTGTGTCTCTTTGGCAGGCTCGTATAGAAGAACTAGAAGAGGAGTTGGAAGCAGAAAGAGCTGCTCGAGCCAAGGTGGAAAAGCAGAGATCAGATTTGGCCCGAGAGCTGGAGGAATTAAGTGAGCGACTTGAGGAAGCTGGGGGAGCCACAGCTGCCCAGCTGGAGATGAACAAGAAACGTGAGGCAGAGTTCCTGAAGCTGCGGCGGGACCTCGAGGAGGCCACACTGCACTACGAAGCCACAGCCGCCACACTGAGGAAGAAGCACGCAGACAGCGTGGCTGAGATGGGAGAGCAACTGGACAACCTTCAGCGGGTCAAGCAGAAACTGGAAAAGGAGAAAAGCGAGCTGAAGATGGAAGTGGATGATCTGTCATCCAACATGGAACAGATGGTCAAGGGAAAAGTAAGGGTCCTGAGGCTTCTCAAACCCCCAAAGGTCATGTGTAGCCAAGGCTGGTCTTAGGGTTTTGCAGGACACCTGGTAGGGCTGGAGTGTTTTAGAAGGTGGTGTCTTGCAATCTGAGGGTGCTTACATACACAGTATCGTCCCCTTCCCCAGCTGGTGGTATAACTCTTCTTACCTGGAGATGGGACAGCAGTTAAGACGGCCTGTCTAAAACACATCCCCAGTCCCAGGCATATTGTTTATCCATATATCTCAGAGCACAATACTGTGTCACTTAAATTGTGCTTCTCCAGGATGGTGCCATCCAAGGCTGGATATCTCCCATCCTAAGCAGAGTCCTCTCAGATCCTGCCCTTGGTTTACAGTTTTGACCCATGTTAGCAGGGAGTGCAACACAAAGGCTTGCATGACCATCATGTGTATTTTTACTTTCTATGGCTGAATTGTGCGTTTTGTTTCCTCAGTAGAGTCTTGGGAGCTTTCACAGCGCTCTAAAGAGTTCTTTCAGTGCAAGTGAAGAGAAGAAATTTCAGTGTTCTGAGAGTTAGAAAGCTGTCATCAAACTCAATTTATGATAAATGGCAATTAAAGCGGAATCAGTAAAGCAATTTTCATTGAGGGTGATTTTCCCATCTAGCAATTATGAAGAGGCTATGTCTGAACTTCATAGGCATGTGATTGCTTTTGAAGTTCTTGCAGAGTGTTTTTACACTGGTGCTTCCATTCAGAATGCAGTTTAGGGAAAACAAATGGTGAAGGTGGTCTGATGGGGAGACCCTTGGCCTGGGACTGTAGACACAGGGCTACTATTCCCTGCTCTACTGCTGTGGTATTTGTGTCTTTGCTATCTGACATTTCTCTGAAAGACAAGCAAGGAAAAAGGATATGTTTGGAAGGCTGCACCTTCCAAATGGCTGCCTGGAGGCTACAGCCTTGTCTTTTCTCCCGATTCCTATTAGGCAAATGCAGAGAAACTTTGTCGAACTTATGAAGACCATCTGAATGAGACCAAAACGAAACTGGAGGAAATGACTCGCCTCATGAATGACCTCACTACTCAGAAGACAAAACTCCAGAGTGAGAATGGTATGTGCACGTTCAGCCCAGACAGACTGTTGCCCAGTAATTTATCAGGCGTGTCTCAGCACTGCATCGGTGAGATGTACTGTGCAACAACGTCTGCTCTGAAGGGCTGGATAAGGATTGCTGGGTGGAGTAGTAGCTTTGTGTCTTTTGACATTCCCATCTTCAATATTTTTATAACCTTGTGGGGAGACCTTGCCTCGAACTGGCTTTTAAAACAAACCCATAACCTTATTTACCAGCTTACTGTGCTACCATCTCATGAGCGGAAATGGATGTGCTGACTAGCTACCCAGTTTCAGGAACAAGGACACGTACATCCATCATGCAGTGCTAGAGGGAAGAGGAAGGAGTTGGCACACTGCCGCTGTCTGTGTGAATGCCATCTTCCCCAGCGTGTCCTTGGGCATTGCACCCTAGAAGACACTCACATATGACCAAGAATATCACATATCCTCTAAATGCTTGCTACTTTTTTAGCCAGAGTAGTACTATTTAATCTCTGCATCCTCATCAAATATCACTGTTCTGTGTATTTTCAAAGACATATTTTTCATTTTCTGTGTGTTTTCTTCTTAGTTCTATGTACTCCTATAAGGCTGCAGTTTCCAGCCTGCAGTGACACGGTTCTTGCGATAAATGCAGTTTTCCTTATGTACCCCTCTGTTATGTATGCTGGTTGTTCTGAGGTTCTCAGGGTGCTTTGCAGCCCTCTGAGAAGTCGTCTGTCGAAAAGCAATGTAAGGTAGTGAAGAAAAGTATAAACAAAACCAGCTACAACTGCACATGAAAGTAAGCATCAGTCTAGTCTGATCCATAAGCTGAAATAAAATTAACAAGTTCAGGTAATGACAGCACAAAAAAAATTTAAAAAAACCCACAAACACCCCACAAACAAACAAACAAAAACCTAAGGAAAACTATCCTGGTGAAGTGTCTGAGGGTTATAGCTTTGCAATAAGCTTCACAAAAGTTCAGCCATAATCACTGTTAGTTCTTTTCCTCAGCAGAAATAGCCAGGTGGGACTTGGATTTTGGCTGGGACTTTGTCATTTCATCATTTTACTTTTATGTGGTTAAATCCTATGGCAGGTGAATTCGTAAGACAACTTGAAGAGAAGGAGTCACTGATAAGTCAGCTGTCCCGGGGGAAAACATCATTTACACAACAGATTGAAGAACTTAGGAGACAGCTAGAAGAGGAAACCAAGGTAATGCTTTGACTGTGTCCCATTCATTGAGATGGAATGGGGAAAACTGTTCATGTTCATTTGTAGCATGGATAAAAGCTGAAATGAGACATAGGAGTGAGAATGCTTCCTGGTAATTGTACTCGTATAAATTCCTGTCCCTGACTGAGGCAAGTCACAGAAGAGTTTTGGAAAATAATCAGCGTCCGTAATTGTTAAATAAAACTTACCTAGTAGGATACCCAAAATCTCAGATCTTGCATCTTAAAAGTTCAGATGCTTCTCCAAAAGTGTTAGATTATTATCAGTCTTGATAGCTTCCTCAGCACATCACCAGTTAGGGATGATTTCAAACACTTCTTACCTCACTTGACCTGGGCTGTCAAGGCCAGAGGCAAAAAGAAAAAAAGGCTTAAGCCTCCATTTGAATTTCTAGGGGCTGTTTGTTTGGGATTTGCTGTAAGTAACCCTGCAATGCTGTGACCTTTCTATCCCTGCAGTCCAAAAATGCCCTGGCTCACGCCCTGCAAGCGGCCAGGCATGACTGTGATCTCTTGCGGGAGCAGTACGAGGAGGAGCAAGAAGCCAAGGCAGAGCTGCAGCGGGCTCTCTCCAAGGGAAATGCAGAAGTGGCACAGTGGAGAACAAAGTATGAGACTGATGCCATTCAGAGAACTGAGGAGCTGGAAGATGCCAAGTAAGTGGGTTACACAGGCTTCGTCGTGCCCTTGGCTGGCAGGACCGCACTCCCTGGGACTTGTTATAGGGCTAAGGAAATAGGGCAACCTGGTTGGAAGAATCCCTCTGGCTCATTGCTGTCATTTGTGGCAGTCCTTCTTCTGTTCTTTTCATTGCTTGAGCAGGTCAATATTTCTGCTGAGTCCTTGTCCATGGGGTAGTGGATGTGGATAGTGGGGTTTATTTAAGAACAAAAAAGATTAGGATACCATACTTGGTTATCTCACACACTCACTTGCTTTGTCGTGGTCCAGTGATATGTTCCCTCCGTCCTGAATTCCCCTCCCAGCAGGGAGATGATGGCTGCCCTGGGAAGGCAGGGCACAAAGTCACACTGGGTTGTGCTGTGCAGCTGCTCCCAGTTACCAGTCTCAGGCATTATTGGGCAAGGTCTCTGAGCATCTCCAGCACCTGCCTCTGCGCATCTCTGATCTGCAGGCTCTTCCCACGCTTCCAGTATATTTTTTTTTTCCATCTAGCATCTTCACGCTCTTCTTTCTGGGCCCTCCTTTCTTTCTAGGACCTCTTCTTGACAGGACTCCCAGGCCTCTGTTTTCCCAATCTAAATAGTCTATGAACAAAACCCCAAGGTGTGACCAGCCTCCTATGGTGGTTCTGTGTCATATCTCTTAACTGGAGGAACACGACACTTTCACTTAGACCAGGTCTTATGAAAATTTATAACCAGCCTATATTGGTTACAGCTAGCAAGTAGCAAGCTGCTGCTTGAGAGTTCAAAAGTTCAATTTCAAATATTCACACACACACAGACACAAAATTATCAGCCACATGTCAGCATTCATAATTTAAGCTGTTTTTTTGCTTATCATAATCCCTTCTCTCTAGAGGCTTTCTTTCCCCATCCCTTCCCCTTGTTGCCCCAATTTTCCCCTTCAAAACTGATTTATTGAGATACTGCTTTGGTGTCAGTTTTTCTGGGTAACATGGCATTGGTGGCACTTGGTCATTTCATTGTCTTTTCCCACCTGGTAGGAAGAAGCTTGCTGCTCGCCTGCAAGAAGCGGAAGAAGCAATTGAGGCAGCCAATGCCAAGTGCTCTTCTCTGGAAAAGACAAAGCACAGGCTGCAGAACGAGCTGGAAGACATGATGATTGACCTGGAGAAGGCCAACTCGGCAGCTGCGTCCCTGGACAAGAAGCAGCGTGGTTTTGACAAGATCATCAATGACTGGAAGCAGAAGTACGAAGAGTCACAGGCTGAGCTGGAGGCTTCCCAGAAGGAGGCCCGTGGCCTCAGCACTGAGCTCTTCAAGCTGAAGAATGCCTACGAGGAGACGCTGGACCACCTGGAGACCTTGAAAAGGGAAAACAAGAACCTCCAAGGTAGGCTTCATTCAGGCTCCACATAACAGCTGTGGGGAAAGGCATTTCTCTCATCCTTGAGACTAGCTTTCCAATGTGTTTGGAGACACTGACTGATGCTGGCAGTTAAAGTTTTAAACATAGGAAATGGTATGGCCAGAGGAGAGCAGGCTGCCCTTTGCTCACCTGTCAATGAAGCTCACTGGCAGAGGGGCCAGCCTCAGGGGAGGAACAAAAAAGATGACAGAGGTGCAGCGGATGAAGCCTAGACACCTCTCAAAGCAGAGCACAGTGTTGCAAGCCTGCAGATCACAGATAAAAACTAAATCGCTATGACCACTTCAAAGGGCGTTTACAAGAAAGTCTGTGCCTCCAAGTTGGTCAGGTAAAAGAAGTTGCTGTAATTGAAAGTAGGGCAGTGCTTGTGTACAGACGAGCTCTTAAGGTATTAGTTTGAGGTACAGGTCCTGTATTTTTGCTCTGTGAATTGCAGTATGTTTGGGACACTCTGATCACTAAATCCGTCCATCTTTTTTTGTTTCAGAGGAGATTTCTGATCTGACCAATCAGATTAGTGAAGGAAACAAGAGCCTCCATGAAATAGAAAAAATAAAGAAACAGGTTGAACAAGAGAAGTCAGAAGTTCAGTTGGCTCTGGAAGAAGCAGAGGTAAGGAAAGAAAGCTCAAAGGAAGAGGAAAGGATGTCTTTAATCATGACTTTTCTTCCTTTTTATTCCTCCCAGCAACACAGCCAATGTGCTGATGTTAGCTAAATGCAACCTCTCTGCACCCAGCTCCTCTGGGCTTGCTAGCCAGTGTTTTCAAGAGTGACTGGTGACTTTTGGAGATGTCAGCTCTAAGATCATCAAGTGGAGGCCCTTTCAAAGGCAGTGCCTTGTAGGTTTTGGGTTTTTGTTGTTGGGTTAGTTTTGGGGTTTTTTTTTCCCTTTCAGGAAGCTCAGAAATCTTCTGCCCACCACCTGAAAATCCAGTCCTTTTCGCTCACTTCAGCATAGAGTATTTCAGTCTTTCAGGAAACAGGAACTGCTGAGAATTATGGTCTTATAGTATTTTATCAGATATTTCTAGTGCCTAGTTTTGAACAGCAGATTCACCATTTGCTGGTTTTGAGAATAAGAAAACAAACCTCCAGTTGACTTTAAATTTTATAAGGTCTCAGATATGGTGTTGGATACTGTGGCCTGCTTAAAAAAATGGTAGCAGCCTCAGAAACCAAATGAAAACAGACCATTTAGGAAATCTTTGACTCCCATAGGACTTTGGTGAAGACACTTAGCATCACTGCGTTAATTTCTACAGCAACAAGCATGCACATACCAAGAGGGATGCCTTATCCCAGTTTCCAGAAACAAATGAACAACACAGAACAAGCTGACTGGAAATCCTGGTTATTCACTTACAGGGCTGGGTTGTCAGATTTTTTTTGAAAGTTTGGTGCATTGCAGAGCTAGGAAAGGGTCTAGGTGTTGCTGGCTAGAAGCAACACAGCACATAGCAAGGGTTTTTAATGAAAGTTGTATTTCTTTTGAATCGTACTCTAAATAATACCTGCTGAAACAAACATCACCCAGTGACAGGGATCCATTAATACCTTAAATGCTGTGCAACTTCTTTTGTCTGTTACAGGATGCTTTATACTTTGCAGGGATTTCACAGCCAGACAAGCAGGTGTCATGATCAGAGCAGAGGAAAGAGCATGTCTGTCTTCCACAGCTCTGAGATGTGGAGAGTGATTACATGCTCTGCCAATAAATTTCTCTCGCTAGAAAGAATACACTGGTTCTTCAGGGATCTAAGGGGCACATCTTCCTTCCCTGGACTGTGTGGAACAGCTCCCTAAAGCTCAGTGAAATTAGGAACTAACGAAAGTAAAGTGGTGGTGTATTTTATTTTAATTGTAAAAGAAATGGTTTAATGTGGATTTTCTCCCTTCCTTGTGAGTTTGGGTCTCCAGCAGACACCACTGGTGACACAGTACTCCTGCGTGCTGTTCCCGTTAATACGCTGTGGGTCCTTAGCATGAAATGTGTGTTCAACTGACCTGTAGCTGCTGCATGATAGCTGGAGATGAGCAAAGATTTTGTATCATTTTGTCTTCAGAACCTCTGTTCTGCTTCTGTCATCTCTCATGGGAAGCATAGCTAAGCCTGTGCAATCCAAAATATACAGCGTTCAGTTCTGCTTCCCTTCCCTGTTTGATGCGAGCAGCAAGGAGTCAGAATGTCACTGAGCTTGGTTTATGCAAGACCTGGAAGTCAGAGTCCCTGGTATTTCACTACAGGCTGTCGTCAGCTCAGTTCTTGACTTCTGTACAAGTGTAAGAACAAAGACATAGGAACAAATCTCCCTTGTTTCATAGCTGTCTTCATGTTAGCTGGAAAGAGCGGTCAGAGTATTTTTGCATTTTGTCATATAGAGCTGATTTCTGTTATTTCTTTCATTTAAGTCATACTGCCTAATAAGACTGTGTAAATGGGAGGCTTTCAACACCTCATGATTTGAAGAGATCTTTGTGAGCTGGGGGATGTGTGGACTCCTTCACCCTTCCAACAATAATCTTGCTTTAGCTTTTGCCTATTCCTTACAAGCCCATGAATTTCCAGAGGGTGACAGTACAGGGGTGTGGAGCAGGGAACGTCTGTTGATACCAAAACCACACAGGCAGGGCCCTAAGGTATTTTTTTTGTGATGCATGGCCTGTTTGACAATTTGTCCTCTGAGGAGCTTGCTGCTGAGTTTTCCAGCTGCCAAGCTACATTAGAAGGCAAATAGATGCATTGTTTTGCCATGTAAGCTGCTCATGTTCTTGCCTAGAGACAGAGGTAGGGAGGAAACTGTGCTATTGGGAATGGGAAGAAAAGTGTGAAGGGATCATCTTTGTGCAGCAGCTTGTGATTTTTAAAAAAAAAAAAATAGCAACTCCTGGCTTTGGTGCTTTCTATTTCAGGGAGCTTTGGAGCATGAAGAAAGTAAGACCCTTCGTTTTCAGCTTGAACTTTCTCAGCTTAAAGCAGAGTTTGAAAGGAAACTGACAGAAAAGGACGAAGAAATGGAAAATATAAGGTACTGTGCAGGAAGCAGCATGGTTTTTTAAGGGGAAAATCTCAAAAGACCAGAAATATTCTCAAGACCCAAGCCAGTCAAATGCACCGCAGGTAGTTATGCCAGCACAAGCACATGCTGTCCATACCAGAAACCAAAACAGCTCTGATTATCTGCCAAAGGGTAGTCCTACCACATTACAATTCCTTAGTTCAAATATTCCTGTCCGTCCAGTCTCTGCCAGCATACACATAAGCCCATCACACATACCGCAGGGCAGCCGTAATACAATTGACTGGCACAACCAAAGTCGCAGCAGACCAAGCGCCGCTGAGTCTGTGTGTTTACAGTATGGAGACAAGTAGGTCTAGAGAGCTGCCTTCTCCTAATCCTCTAGGATGGCTGCCTCCCAGGGGGAACCACAGCTGAAATCAGTGGTGCTCAAACCTATGTTATCTGAAGGCAATCTTTACCTCTGCATTTAGTTAATTTATGCAGTCACAGCTACACTGATTGTGGGAGGATGTGAGGAGCTTGCTGTTATGCACACACCATTTGGGAAAGCAGTGAGAGCTGCAGAGGTACAGAAAGTATGAATATAAAAAGAGAGGAGCTTGCAGGTGAAAGGAATAAACAGAAGAAATGGAAAGCAATGAGGTGACAGAAGGATGATATCTTTTGTCTCTCCCCTCCCCCTCAGCACCAACTCTAGTCTGCAGTTACACTCTTTAAATGATGCTACGCTGGAGCAGATTTTCAGCAACGTGTATGCAATCCTTCAGAAAACTCTGGCCTTGAATTAGTCAGTGTTTTAACGCTATTCACCCAAGAACCATGTCATTGCTTGTTAGTAGGCTAAAGGGTAAGGGAAGGGAAAGTCCAAGGCCCACCTTGAACAGCATAGGTACAATGATTGACATGTTGTTTCAAAAACAAATAATGTTTCGGCCCTTTCAGGTACTATCTTCTGATGTCCTGCAGATGTCTGGATTATGGAGATCTCAGGGCAAGCTATCCTAAACAATGCTTTATGCCTCAGATTTGTTATGAGTGTTTTGCTGCTAAGTTTTCAGTAGACATGCTGTGTTGCTCCCTGGGAGTCTGGGGCACAGTTCAGTATCTTGCTGAAGCAGTAAGGCCCTCAAGGTTTTCCTTGTTGACTCAGTGATTTCCCAGAACTCCTACGCTTTCAGCAAAACTTGGCCAGCAGCGAGATAAATACTTCCCTGTGCAAGTCATATTCTGTGCTTTGAGTTAATCATAGGACTTGACTGTTACAGAGTCAAGAAAATTAAGCATCTGTCTGTATCTGTTTTGCAATCTTTAAATTGACACTAAGCTTTCTTTCACAGGAAGACCAGGCTGTTAATTAGGGTGGGCTTAATCTCTTCTAACTTTAGATGTCCATAACACAGATTTCTGTTCCTGAATTATTCCCCTTATAATTGAGCATAAGAAATGTGTTTCAACATCCACTTTAAGACACAACAAACTGTAGCTTACACATGCCATTTACTATAAAGAGCACCTAGAGTAATTAGCATAGAATGTAGCTGCCTACCTTCAGTTTGATTAATCCCCTCCAGTAATGCCTTCATTAAAAGGCTGAGATGTAAAACATCCCAGTGAATGATTCCGTAAATATCTTGGTGAGTGACTGCTAAGCTTGAAGTGCTTCTTGTTAGGTTCAAACCTGTACTTGCTTGCTTTTACAAGAGATCTGAGAGAACTCCTTGCTCCAATATTGCCAAAGGAAATGCAGGAGAAGGATGCTATAGGTACTTACAGATCAGGAGCTAGCTGAGGGTGTGAAGCACACCAGCCAGTTAGATGGCAGTGAGGCACTAGAAACCTGTGCTATGTATGTCATTCAGAAATATACTTCTATTTCTGGAAATGAGACACTTCCAGAATGTGAAGTACCATTGCATGTAGTTCTACATTCCTGTGCTGACGGGAAAATGACTTCACGTCCTTTTCAGGAGAAATCAGCAACGTGCCATAGATTCACTGCAGTCCACCCTTGATTCTGAAGCCCGGAGCAGAAATGAGGCCATCCGGCTCAAGAAGAAGATGGAAGGGGACCTCAACGAGATGGAAATCCAGCTCAGCCATGCTAACAGGCATGCTGCAGAAGCAACAAAGTCAGCACGTGTCTTGCAGACACAAATAAAGGTACTCCAAGAGCTGCCAGTCCAAGCACCCAGTGGTCGGTGCGGGCTAGGCTTCATTAGCACCGAGCAAAACAGCAATGGTGATGTAATTAAGAGAGAAGCTCCTCCCAAGGATGCGCAGGGAAAGGCCTTAGTGATCACATCTGGTGTAAGAGAATACTGAAACATGGATTTCTTCCAAGACTTGCATACAAGCTGGATGAGATCCAGTCATAAAACCCGTGCTGGCTACAGCTTCCTGTGGGCAGAAAGCTGCAGCATGAGGAACTGAAAATCTATGATTTGCTTGTGAGCTTGCAAGTCCTTTAAAAGTGGAGAGCAAGTCAGTTGGCTGGAGGACACGGAACATGTGCATATTCAGCTTTGTTGTTTACTTCAACATTTGTAATAGCTTAAAAAAAAAAAAAAAAAAAAAAAAGGCTTTGCTAAGACATCTCTTAAATCACCGCCTCTCTCATGCCTAGGCAGCTAGTTCTGCCTCGGGCAAAACTGCGAGCTCTCACAGATTTGAACACACAGGTTTTTCCCTCGTTGCACCACGTACCACAAAGCTATTCAGCTTACAGTGTGAAGGAAGCCTCACTGAAATCAGTGCTTCTTTATTGGAGATGCAACCTCTGCAATCTGGGGTCCTCTTATGTAAGCACGGCGGCTTGAAAGGGAGTTGCACTGGTAAAAAACCAAACATCTCTTTTGTTATAGGAGCTTCAGGTGCAACTGGATGACTTGGGACACATGAATGAAGATCTGAAGGAGCAGCTGGCAGTCTCTGACAGGAGGAACAATCTTCTCCAGTCGGAGCTGGATGAGCTGAGGGCTTTGCTGGACCAAACTGAACGGGCAAGGAAGCTGGCAGAACATGAACTGCTGGAAGCCACTGAACGTGTGAACCTGCTTCACACTCAGGTTGGCTTTTTCTGTGCTCTCTCCCTCAACAGGTTAAACTGAGCCTTGTCTATTAAGCACTGACACTATTTGTCCAATGTTGTAAGTCAGACACACCTTGCCCTCCTTCTGGTGAGAAAATGAGGAAGTCATTCCCTTCCAGTTAGCTGGAATTGATGATTCAGGCAATTGTTTTAAAAACAGCGATAATGGAAGATAAGAGTAAATCTGTTTTCTTTCCTTCTTCCATGCTGTAAAAGCAGTTTCCTGCTTTAGTTAAGCCATGGCTGGGACAGTGAGGCATTACTTTGGAGAAGTGACACAGGTGCTGTTTCTGTGCAGGACACTGATGTTATTCAGCAAACTGCAGAGGCTGAATTCTAACCACCGGTGTATTGTGCAGGGCAGGAAACTGCCCCACAGCAAAGTGCTCTTTGCCAGGTCACAGGTCTTCATTAAGACAGGCCTCTGGACTTTGTCAAGATGGACACTGCAGTTTGTACAGGGCCACGGAGGGGCATGCCCTGACTCGCCAGCATTTTTACTACAAAACCAAAGCATCTCTTAATCAAATAATGGTCAGAAAGAAATGAAAATGTGCTACAGGCTGGTGATGTTTTGCAGCGTTTCCTCCAGCCCATTGATGACATAGGGCTTCTGTTTTAATCACCTCATTGACTAACTTACTACAGATTGTTAGTTTTCCAAAATGAACTGCCTTATTCATTCTTCTATTTCAGGCGATGCTTATTATTTTCTCTGAATCAAAATCTGAATACGTACAGCTTTCAGAGTACTTTTAATATTTCCTCAGTCTGAAGCTACACATGCTATCTAAGGCCAGCCCTTACCACATACCTGGGCTTCCCTTCCCAAATACTGCTCTGTGTATTCTAAGAGTTCCAAAAATCAGTAAGCCTTGCTGTACTGTTGGTATTTAGAGGAGGTATGTCTCTAATCATCACTTTTTCTCCTTTTCCACTGTTCCTTTGGGGAAAACTTAATAAAAGAACACAAGCCTGATCAATCAAAAGAAAAAGCTGGAGAGTGATATTTCCCAAATGCAAAATGAAGTGGAGGAATCAGTCCAGGAGTGTCGGAACGCAGAGGAAAAGGCCAAGAAAGCAATCACAGATGTAAGTGGGCTGGTTCCTTGTTCATTTCTTTTCAGTACTGCAATGTCTTAGGACAACCAAGAAAGTATTTCCCAGGTCACCATTTCTGTGCTTGTTACAAAGCTCATACATCCAAAGCACTCCACAGTTATCTGGAGGTAACCGATGAAACTACAAAATAAAACAGGCTAGAGGTAAAAAGAGAGGAAGGAATTTTTCCTGATGTTTAGGTTTTGGTTGTTTTGTTAGGGATTTTTGCCTCAAGAATGCACTTTCCACTGATTCTCAAAGTCTCAGGTAATGTAACCTTTGATTCAAAGTAAATTATACATCTGGATAGGCTAAGCCAGTTCAGACTGAGCTAGCGCTAACTAGTCTCCTGGTGTACATAGATACTGATGAGAGAAAAAAAAATTACCAAATCCCAAATGAGGTACCCTAGAACTAGGTGTCTATTGGACAAACATGAGGCCTAAGATCCCAGGAGGAGAGACTGAGTGCATTCTTCCTTTAGGGAAGACATAATTTGGCAGGTATAGTTTCATTTTCTGCAGACCTGGAGAAATCCATGTCTTCAGAGTTCAGCTGATGTATCACATCATACCAACACATGAAATGAAAGCTAAAACTGGAGGTTTCTGTGAGTTACATGTGCCTGGACAAATCTATTCCCATACCATGGTCTTCTCAGCTGACAGCACTGTTGCTGCCTGCCAGAGAGATGATGCTGGTTGTGCTTGATTCAGCTCCAGCCTGGATCACAATGGTTGCTGTCTTCCGATGACTGCTCAGTGATGGGTACAAAACCTGTAAATGACTCTTGGTGGCAGGCACAGATATCAAAGCAGGAGTGAGCTGACACCCTTGTTACCTTTCTTACAGAATAGCCAGGGACTCTGTAAAATGTTGAGACTGAGCTTCCTATCCCAGCACAGACTGCAGAAACTGCTTTGCTCTTACAGCCACTCAGGCAGCTCTTGTCTATGGCTGTGAAGGGAAATTTGTCTGCCAGTTGTTTTAAACTACTACCTTTCAAGAGCTCCAAACACCAAGATTAGAATTTGAATAAATGCTATGTAAAATTTCTGTAGTGAATGGCACAGGCTTACTTGTAGAAATTATAAATGAGGACATGATATAGCACAGATACCAAAAAAAAAAAAAAAAAGAAAAAGAAAAAAAAAGAAAAAAAGGAGGGAATCTTAAATCACAGCATTAGAATAGGGAGGGAAAAAAAGGCCTCCAAGGCTATTCTGTCCTTGTGTTTTTTCTGTCCAGGCAAGATATGCACACAGAAAATACTCTCGGGAACTTTGGGTACAGTAAATGATCCAAATAGGGGATAATCCAAGATCAATCTTCCATCATTTCTTCTGAGCCATAATCCAATATCATAAGAGAGCTGCTGTAAAATGCGGTTGTTTTTCAGGCAGCAATGATGGCTGAGGAGCTTAAAAAGGAGCAGGATACTAGTGCTCACTTAGAGAGAATGAAGAAGAACATGGAGCAAACCATTAAAGACCTCCAGAAGCGACTGGATGAAGCAGAACAAATAGCCCTGAAAGGTGGCAAGAAGCAGATCCAGAAACTGGAATCCAGGGTAAGTTTGTGATCCAAGTTCAGACCACTCTGTATCCTGCTTACAGAAATGGGACCAGGTAGGTACCCTAGGGCTGCCTGATAAGTTCATAGAAGCCAATAAGGGATACTATGAATGCTTTCCTCTGTTTCACAAAATGCAGGTGAGTAGTTCTTGGAGGCATGCTTCCCCTTCATCATCCAGCTACAATGAGCTGTTGTAGCACAGCAGGTGACCAAGCCCTTGATTTAAAAAAAATAAATTAAAAAAACCCCAACATCTAAAACCAGCAAAAGCCTCTCCCATGCTCGCTTCAGTTAAACTTTTTTGGCCTTTGCATATGTCTGCACCTCTGGCTGCTAGTGAAGCTTGAATACATTTATGAAAAAGCAGAATGGAAAGGTGACATTTTGATCTGTTCCTGAAATTTGACTCTATGGAGATGCTGAAAAAAATAGCATCTCTTGAACTGTGAACCAAATTATCTGCTGCTTTATATATATGTAGCATAATGGCAAGGATTTTTCTTTTTTTTGCAGGTTCGTGAGCTGGAGAATGAACTTGAGACTGAACTCCGTCGCAATTCGGATGCCCAAAAAGGAGCCCGCAAGTTTGAGAGACGCATAAAAGAGCTGACTTACCAGGTATGCTGAGGACTGTAGCAACCACTAGGTCACTGGAAAGAAATGTGTTCTCCCAAACAGCATCTTAAGTTGCTTCCATGTTTCAGTGAAGGATGGCTGTACCCAGAGCTTTCTGATTGTTGGAAGCTTTAAGGATAGGAGGAACATCTCCTAAGGCTACCACCATCTTGCCTGATTCATCGTAACTAATGTCAGAAAGCCTCTGTTGCTGGGATTCAGACAGTTTTAGCACAGTATTAATATGGAGCAGGCTTAGATGACTATTCACACTGCAAGCGAAGAAAGAGCCCAGCTGTCTCTCAGCTGTGCTGATATTGCTAAAAAGAACCAGAAGGATTCAGTTGACTCTGATGCATCACTCGGCGTAGGGTTGCCTGGTCCCAGGGCTCTGTCACCTATCACTGAGCAGCAAGGTCTAGTCTTGAGCTTCCCGCAGGTTTGATAAGAGCTGCTGTTGCTGCTTGACTTCTGAAAAAGGTCTTCAGTGCTCTCTGCTGATCCTTTTGCTTTCAACAGCATTCGTAAGAAGATAATCCCATCCATCTGCTTTAGGAGATTATTTAGCCTCCTACCTGTTGTTTGACTTTTGTATGCAGAGGCTGAAGGTTGTTTTCTTAGAATACAGTGTGCAGGCAGAATAGCTGGTCCTTCTGCTTATGGAGTGTGACAGCTTAAACCTGGCTCCTTTTACCAGAAATGTCTCCAAACTAGACTTTAAAATATGCAAATTACATGTTTTTAAGCCCGCCCATAGATCTGTTTCACTAAATAATGACATGCTCTATGATGACAAGACTGCTCCTCACCCCTGAGCGAGGAACTCTATGTGTTTGTATGTATATACCTCTGAAAGTGTCTGCACATACATATCTGTATTTATATGTATCTATATTTACATACATATAAATGGGGAGGGCACCCTGTTTGGTCCTCAGCCTCCAGGCTTACATATATCTTCAATCAACCTATAGAAATTTTTCTCATCTATACATGGGGTGATCACAATATGGCATGTTTGTATTTTGAACTGTAAGTTTCTAAAATAATATGTACGGCATCCATACCTATTGCATTGTGGGAGATGCTTTAGGCCTTTTTACACTATCAACCCAATTAATGGTGTTTCAATACAGTCAGAAGAAGATAAGAAGAATCTGGCCAGGATGCAGGATCTGATTGACAAGCTACAATTAAAAGTGAAGAGCTACAAGCACCAAGCAGAGGAAGCTGTAAGTAACTATTTGGGCCTTTTTACCTTTGAGAAATTTATTGTTCTAAACCCACAATATTTAATCCATAGAAGCTTTTAGTACAAATACACATTTTGTGTATTCATATTTGGATTTATATTCATATAAACCCTGTGGGTATAAATTTTATAATAAATATAAAATATGTAGCATAAGTGTTGATTATATGTAAGAAAAGGTATTAAATTTTATCTTAAGATTGCAGTGTAATTTGCAAGGGAAAGGGGGGAGGGAAGGAACAGGAAAGCCCTTTTTCCTCCTAGTCCCTCAGGAGGCATGTTGCGAGCCTCCCAGTTCACTTAACATGGAGAGTGCCACTGGAAACATCAACTCTGTGAAACAACAATCTCAGTTCTCCAGGAGGCAAGTGGTTCCCATACAGCTGTTACCTAGTCATGCTGAGCACTTTTCTTCCCGCTTGAAATGGAAAGCTTTGTTTCACGTGGACAGGAGGAAATCAGCTGCACTGTTTTCTCTCACCAGGAAGCTCAAGCCAATCTGTACCTTTCCAAGTACAGAAAACAGCAACATGATCTGGATGATGCTGAAGAAAGGGCTGAAATAGCTGAATCTCAGGTTAATAAACTGAGGAGCAAGTCAAGAGATATTGGCATGAAAAAGGTATGGTTATACCGTATGGGGTAAATGTGACTGTTTAATGCACAGTAGTAGATGCAGTATGCAGGAGATCTGTTACAGCTCTTAAAGTAGCATGAACTAGAATAGGTTGTTGTTTACTGCATTTTTTAGTTTCAGTCTACCCTTTATTTTAACATTAAGGTAAGACTTTAGGATAGCAATCTGATGCTTAGGCAAAATTCTCTGTCCTCTTGATGTTGTCGTTTAACCTCTGTGCTCAGCAGCCAGAAGTTTCCAGAACTGGTGGTTTGGGGTTTTTTTTGCAAGTGATATTAAAAAGCTCTATCTTTTTCTCCCTGTGATGATGTACATTTCTGTGTATGTAATACAGCCTGGGGATTACCGCACTTGCAGATTGCCAGATATTCTAACACTGCTCTTCCAATGAAGAGCTGAGTACTGATTTGAAGAGCTGGATGAAAAGAAAATATTAGTGATTAGTCACCTAAGTGCTGAGAAGTTGTTAGTAATTAGAAATATATTTGTGGTGTTTTGCACTTTTGCAGAATGATAGTAGAGTAATATTGATGAAACCAAAAGGTGCCTAAGAACTTTGTCTGAAACTAAGAGAAACATTTGCTTATCTATGCTTGCCTTGAGGCAACCAGGGCACGAAAGAGTGGGGTTGTTACTTGTAGGAGTGATAGAAAGACGAGCTGGGTCATTGCTTTTATGTATTTCATTTGCAAGTGTAACACAATCTCCCATGCTTAATGTCATATAAGTTTTATAGGGGTGACAGCTCCACCATCTAAAGCAGAGCTACGTTAAAACTAGATGAAGACTGGGTCTCTCACACATTTATGTACAATGAAAGCAGTACTGCAGCTGAAGCTCACAAGTTCCGAAGCTTTTAGGAGTAAAAGATTTCCACATATTTTTCTTTAAATTATTCCAGACCTAGAAAAAAAATTCACCTCATATAATTTCACAAAACCATGGCATCACACAGACATTAAAATAGGTAAACCATAAGAGTCATTTATTTTTTTAAATACTCTTAAGAGCGTCATTTATTCCCTGTATCACACTAGTACCCTCTTTCTGTCTCAAATATGCAAAAGTTACAGAAAAGTGGATGCCTGTTTCTAATAGTCAGATGGATTTGGTGTTGGTGGACTCACAGCTCTGGCTTATAGCAGAGTATTGTGCTGACAAAAGATGAGCTCAGTGGTACACGCAGAGGAGACATCTCCACAAAAAGAGACTTGTGCCAGTAACGGCAGTAGCTGCCAGGAAACATGTTCAGGTGGTGAGTGCTATCCCAAAAGTCATGACACATCTCCTTTGGGGAGAGAAAGGCACTGGAGAGACTAACAGTGTGGCATTAGAAATAACTTGTCTACTGCTACTAGTACCCAAGTTCCTGGAAACTCTAGGAAGTGTGTGTGACTCAGAGTGAACACCATCTATTGAAACGGGGTTATACAGAAGTCATCCGCTATCAAAGGGATATACACCCTACATGAGGACAAGAAACCTGCATTGTTAGCTGAAGTAAGACAGCAAAGGCTGGCTAGATAGCCTAGCAGCAATTTCAGACACAAACTGGTAATACCAGGGGAGCAGAAGCTTTTGTCATTTACTTGTGAACCTACCCAAAAACCCCCTCAACACTTCCATTTTTAACAGCTGTATACTATCTCAATTGCATTTCAGGTTCATGAAGAGGAATAAGTACAGTCCAAGCTGACAGATATGAGAAGATGCTTGATATAATCAGGCACAACTGGAAGCAGATGTAGAAAAAAATAAGCACTTACAGAAATAAACATCAAGTGGAAATCCAAAGAGACCATGTAGTGTATTCCATTCATTTATTTGTGTTTCCATTTTGCCAAGCCCCGGGATCAATAAAAGATTCTATCTTGCCAACAGCCCACTTCATTATGTTGGAACAAATCCTAACTGGCAGATCTCTGACAAAATCAAAATCAAGGGCAAATCCAGTCACGCTCCACAGCCTCATGTATTTCATGTGCAGATTGTTAAAGCAGCACAGATGAAACCTGTGCAGGGGGGCAGCCCTTAAAGGTGGGATAACCCAGCTTCCATCTGTCCTGCTGTATGAATTTTGTAGGAGAGCAGAAAGTAAACTTTTTTGTATGAACAATCAGTTTAGAATCTTCCACTACTACCAGGCAGAGGACTTTTGTTCACCAGCTGCAGGACAGACACAGGAGATGCTGTGGACAGACACGTCCCATCGGGACTGCCTGTGGCTCAGAAATAGGGTGTTCTCTTAGATCTTTTCCACTTTCAAATTGGGAAGTTGTCTTCACTTGAAATTAAAATACTAATCAAAGTGCAAAATAGTAAGCCCTCTCTTTCCCTCATACTGAAGAAAAAAAAAAAAATCCCTCAAAAATTAATCTTCTTCTGTGGAACATTTTCGTTGTCCCTTTAGAATATCCAAATTCCAATTTTTTTTCTTTCTATCACTTCAGTTGTTTGTTACTGTTGCTCAGATAATCCCATTTCCATGTGGCTCTTAGTGTAACTCAATAGGGAAGGTGAAGGAACTCTTTGTTCTCTTCAGCAGTAATCTCAGTAGCACCTGTGTGTGCAGAGAGGGATTTTCTTCCGGTATGTCAAGGTGCTCATAGGATTCCTCTGCTTCTGCATTTCTAGTCAAAACAAAAGTGTTTGTAAAAACTGATGTTTAAAATTAATCCTCTGTTGGGAACAGAACAAGACACACTCACTATAAAGATAAGTCAGTATTTCCCATTTTAACATTAGATGAGTAAAATAAACATCCACATAACAGTGTAGAAACATTTCTGTTTCTTCCATCTAGTCCTCCATCACTGTAACTGGATCTGAGTTAACCTGTAAACTGTTCCACTTTCTCTGATTACGGTATGTTAAAGATCTCAACAAGTCCCAAGATAAATGATTCTTGCTTAAATTCTTCAAACTAAGTGGCTGCATCTCAGAAGTATGTTATCATCTCTAAAGCATGTTAGCATTAAGACTAACTAATAAGCATGCAAGTGAATCTCTAAGTGGAAGAAAAATGAAAAAAAGACAAACAATAATTTTAGAGCTGTCTTTCTGGTGTGTTCTTGTCGAACCTCATGGTAATCATTGTAAAGCATCTCCTGAAGCTTACCAAATTCAGGCTGTGACAAAATCTTAAGGCCCAGTGAGTTTGAATGTGTATCTCTCCATGGATAAGCCTGTACTGTCAGACACAGAAAGATGTACCCTAAGGGCTAAGAGCTAAAATTCATTTTTTAAGGATGCTCACCACAAATGCAGAGGGAGAGAGACCTGTAAGAACCAGTCTATTACAAGCGCAGAAGAATAAAATGCATCCACTTGAAGATGCTGTACTCTAGTAAATGGGAGAGATGTGTAGAGATGTGATCGGGGCCATATGGTTGTAACAGTCTCTTAAACAAAGCAAGTAGTATAACTTTTCATATTGAAGTTTTGGTGAGCTTTGACATTGGATATAATTGAAATAGTAATTTGAGCCCTAATGAAGACTAGGTATGTGCATTGTTTGAGGGACTTCGTGTTCTGGTTTGGGGTTTTTTTGGTCTTAAACATAAATGAGAGAAAATTAACCAGTTGAATTGTTTTTAAAGCAAGTTATCAGAAAGTATTTGTGAAGGGTAACCAACTTTTTCATCTTTTTATAGAGCACAAGAGAGCATGTGGTCAAGGGAACGTCATGCTAACACTGTTACAATGAAAATACTATTGCATAGATGTACCAAAGAGGGCCTTCTGGACATAGAAAATAGCAAGAACAAGGACAATTTATTTATGCTGAGACTTATCATCCTACGTTTTCAGTCTTTTTTTGTACGCTTTAACCTATGAAAATCAAATTTATGTTTTGGTCAAACAGTCAAGGTCTGGATTTAAGCTTAACAGTACCCTTAAAAACAAATCCCCTAATGATTGTACATACCTTGCACATATAGAAAGAGAATCCGAACAGCACGACTGCAGCAATCACTCCTAGCGCAATTAGCTCGGGGTGACCTGAATTTCCTTTAAAAATACAAATTCCAAAAAGTTTAACAGAAGTGCTTTATATCGCAAATTAATACTTATTGAACAATAGCAAATATATCAAAGCTATGATTTTTCACTTATTTATAATCTGAAAGTTATGATTTAAAAAGAAACTGAGACATTCTCCCTAATGTTACTAATACAGCAATGTTCAAATTACTTGACCCGTACTATAAGAATTCAACGCGATACTTTAATGACTTAAGTGTGAATAGCTGAAAGCAGATTATTTTACTTAATTGTGTTAATACAGAATTCCATGTGTGCTCATGTAATATGATTTGATGACTTCTTAATACAAGTCCCATTTAAAAACAATCAACTGCCCAGTATGGTAAACACTGCCCCCAGGTACAGTGCTCAGTGCTGCTTTCCAGCAGAACAACTCAGTAAGCATTGACCAGCCTGGACCACAGATTGCATTTCTGTTGCAAAATCTTTGCAAATTCCATCTAAAACATTTCCCAACTTCATGATGCAACCGTGCAATCCAGGTGGGCACAAGAAGCAGCAGATTCTCGGGTGGGTGGTAACAATGAATTCCACAGGAGATAAGAGCCCATCTAGCAGAAACATCTGCGTGGCACCAGGCATCTCATTACTCCAGCCAATTTCAACAACTTGAGAAAACTCAGACCCAGAGGACTCATTCCTTTAAGTATTATTGTTCTACTTCAGGCTTCCTTTTCACTTGTCCAAAGGATTTGAAAAATTCTACACTCAAAAATGAGAACTGCCAAAACAGAGCACTTAATCTAGTCATTGCCTTTAGCTTGGCTCTGTCCCCACGTGCAGACCTATGTTCCCTTCTTGTCAGTGCCTTTGGTAGAGCAGCTTTAAGCTGCAACCTTTCTTTATGCAGAAGACCTCCAAAATTATTGTAAATCATCTCACTTTTCCCCCTCCAAGTCTCTTTTTCAGTGGCACTCGGAAATCTTTCTGATGGTGGAGCAGCTGCTGTGCTATGACCACTATCCAACACACTTGATCTAGCTTGTTCCCTTACGCCCTACTGTGTCTATCTGCTTATCTGCTTTCAGCCTGTGCTGTCACAGAGATGCTAATCTCCCTGGTAAGTGTCTTCACTGGTCTGTATAATGTATTTCTGGTCCACGAGTAGAAAAATTCTGTGAGTGACACAGTAATTTAGCCACTAAAGAGGGGATTTGCATCACCTATGGCTATTGTAAGATCCATAGAGGATGACCCACATCATATTTGGACTGGACAGGTGTGTGTGTGTCTGTCTCCAGTAAATGTACAGGGAGACTGATGGACTTGTGCACTTAAGGTAGGGGCATCAGTTCTGTAACTCCTTGGAGGTGTTCAGTGCTCCCTACTTCAGAAGCACAATATTAGGTTTCCAGGATAGGGAAGATCATGCTGGAATCTGAGCTGCAAGGAAGTGCGTTTGTCTGACTTAACCGTTTTCTTTAATCTAATTCCCCTCCTTCAGGTTGCATAGAGCCACTGCCATTTAAAACACACCCTACATCAAGTTTTCAGACTGAAACTAAGCTATCATGGGGGAGAAGGAAGAAAGGAAGACAAAAATATGCAGTTACAGAATCGCAGAATTGTCTAGGTTGGAAAGACCTTGAAGATCATCCAGTCCAACCATCAACCCAACATTAACAGTTCCCAACTACACCATATCCTCAGCGTTAAGTCAACCCAACTCTTAAACACCTCCAGGGATGGGGACTCCACCACCTCCCTGGGCAGCCCAGTCCAACGCCTAACAACCGTTCTGGAAAGAAATGCTTCCTAATATCCAGTCTAAACCTTCCCTGGCGCAACTTGAGGCCATTACCTCTTGTTCTATCACTTATTACTTGGTTAAAGAGACTCATCCCCAGCTCTCTGCAACCTCCTTTCAGGTAGTTGTAGAGGGCGATGAGGTCTCCCCTCAGTCTCCTCTTCTCCAGACTAAACACCCCCAGTTCCCTCAGCTGCTCCTCGTACGACATGTGCTCCAGACCCTTCACCAGCTTCGTTGCCCTTCTCTGGACACGCTCGAGTAATTCAATGTCCTTTTTGTAGTGAGGGGCCCAAAACTGAACACAGTCATCGAGGTGCAGCCTCACCAGTGCCGAGTACAGGGGGAAGATCCCTTCCCTGTCCCTGCTGGCCACACTATTTCTGATGCAAGCCAGGAATGCCATTGGCCTTCTTGGCCACCTGGGCACACTGCTGGCTCATGTTCAGCTGGCTGTCAATCAACACCCCCAGGTCCCTCTCTGACTGGCAGCTCTCCAGCCACTCCTCCCCAGGCCTGTAGTGCTGCTGGAGGTTGTTGTGGCTGAAGTGCAGCACCCAGCATTTGGCCTTATTGAACCTCATACAGTTGGCATTATTATCACTTATTCTAGTTATTATCACATATTCTAGCCCTTTTTCTACTATGTTGCCTCTATTTTTCATGTCCGACTGGCTTGCTTCAAATTCTCTTCTTTCTTAAAAAAAATAAAAAATGAGGTGCCCTGATATTAGTTCTCAGTCTTTTAGGTGATTGTATTTAATTGCATAAAATGCCTACGTGCTACTGTTTGAATGTTGTGGGTTTTTCTCCTCCCTTTGGACTGAGATTTAAGGCAGCTGCATCCCAAACAGCATACTATCTTTGAAAAAATCTGTAATTTGTTTGTACTATAAATTTAGAATGCTGGAGTAAATCTTTTTTAACTGTCGGTAAGAGTTTTCAATAGACTGATTAACTTTTCTTTTTATTGAAAACTCTTACCGAAGGTTAAAAAAAATTTACTCCAGAAAGGTTAATCAGCAAGTCTCCTTGAAATGGGAGACAATAAAATAACTGTAACTAAGACTTCACAGCTGGAAATTTACTACAGTTTATAAAAACGCAGTCATGCATATAAACATATATATTCCCAGGCCTAAAAAAGGCCTGCTGTGTAGAAATAAAGCTTTGAAAATAACAACCCTATGTTCTCAATAAGGTTTCTTCTGCAGGCAAATTTATACCACATCTCTGGGCTTCCCTTCATCTTCCTGCTACCTTTAAAGGCCGTATTTGCTATCAGTGGAGCATTTAGGACATGATGCTGAGAGTTCCCCTGTGCCCTCAGCTCTGAGAGCAGTTGGTGGCAACTGAGGGCAGCCACTGATTTTGAGTCCTTTGCCACAACAAGCTGCTGATTGAAAAAAAGAAACTTCAAGTCTTTAGATAAATACATATTAGATAACTTTTTTCCCCTGAGACAACAATAATAAAATATCTCTTCTACTCACCTATACTAATTACACAAGATGACTTTTCTCAATATTTTACAGATTTCCGACAGACCTTTGGCTTTGCATTCCCCTCACTAGTCCCCATCCTCCAAAATAGAAAGAGCAATAACTTACCAATACGCAAAGTTCTCACAGTAAGTTTTGTGTAGTGGGGAGTTGAAATATTACACAGATATTCTCCACTGTCGCTTGCAGTAAGATGATCAAAGATCAGCGAAAAGTCACTTTGGTTAATGTGGACTCGAGACTGGTAAGAGTAACATGTACCATTGCAGGAGGCCAGGACTGAAATCACTGCGTTTGTGTTTAATGACCAGACAACCCTGAGACCTTCAGTGTTTGTAGTGTTACTGCTGGATTCACAAGGAATTGCAGTGCTACTTCCTTCCACATTAGACAGCTGGTCTGAAACAGATAATTGAACTTTTTGGAAACTTTTTGGAAAATGCTGTGAAGGTTATTTAGACATTTTCTGATTTTTTTCTAAAGTCTCATACTACTGTGGACAAATATAAAAATATATTTAACTATTTTGATATCATATTCAAACATCACAGTATGCTTCTAGAAACATCTGAAGATTTTAAAAGCAAACCTATCTTACATTAAAAAAAATATCTAATTGGTATTATCTATGGTATGAAAATGATTTTGTTTTCATTTGCCTACTTCTCCTCTAGTTGGGAGGCTCATTAATAAAAGTGATTCAGCCTAGTCTAAGTTACTGTGTAAAGTAGCGTGAAATTCCACATG
The DNA here is from genome assembly GCF_047716275.1 of Strix uralensis. Taxonomy (NCBI): domain Eukaryota; kingdom Metazoa; phylum Chordata; class Aves; order Strigiformes; family Strigidae; genus Strix; species Strix uralensis. Next base: position 13,792,104 of record NC_133973.1, on the reverse strand, counting down.
CTGGGAGCAGAGAGAAAATGCAACTAACCAGATACCTGCGTATTTAAAGCAAAAGGGTAAAACTATTACAATATCATTTAGTTAAAAGAATAAAAAGATTGTATTTAGTTAGAAATAACTTCCAGCTATGGTGGACTTAAGCACTTTACCTGTCTGTGTGGAACACTTAAAACTAATGAATAGCTTTAAAAAAAAAGGACGGGGAAGGAAAGAGCAGTAAGTGGAACTAATAGCTAATGCATAAAATACTAATATAAGACAAATTAATATCATAGCACAACTATCGATCTGACAGCAGGGATTTGCTGCGAAGGAAGGAAAAACAGAGGAGGCTGTGGTGGCTGGCAGTCTGCTGGAGATGAAACGAATGTTATTTTGACATGGTATAACCATGCTCAGTTTCTGTGTGTGAGGCCGAATGAACAGAGACATGGGGCTGAAAACCATGAGGACAAAACAGACCAAAACTGTGCTCCACACTGCTATTCTATAAGGAAAAGGAAAGCAGTGCATTTTCAAAATATTCCAGTGAGAGGATAGATGGATGCAGGGAAATTCAAACACAGTGTAATGAAGTGTACCTTTTCCTCTTGTGAATCAGAAGTATAGATTAACAAAATGGACACAGTGCACTTGTTATCTGCTATGATGCCATACTTGAAACGTTCCATATTGTAAGCTATTGTACGTAAATTAAAAACTCTTGTTCTGAAGTGTGTGCAGTGGATTAGGAACTTAGAGTGTCTGGGTACACTTTAGGGGGAAATCAGAGCAATGAAAGCAGCCACACACATCCAAGGGAATTGCTCTTGCATTGCTCTTGATCCAATTAAAAAGTATTTCCTAAGAAACAGGGGAGGTTGAAAAGTACCAGTTGTTTCCAGTGAAATTCAGGAGGAAGACAAAATGGAGTTGAAATTTCATAGCCCTGTTCTTCCTTAACTAACAAAACAAGCTGCTGCTTGCTCAAATGCAAACAGTGCTTGCTGCTCTCCACTCCCATGCACCCTCAGCACTAAATCTGGGCACTTGAGAATGCACTTGAAGAGAAGTACAATGAAAGGCTCAAACAGTACTGATAGAAGTCTGGCAAAAGATGGAAAATGGACTGAGGAAGGAACATACGCATCTAGAGCAGCAGGCAAACTTTCACCTCCCTCATGTAACCCACAGGTTCACTAAGGTTTCCATGTATTTTGTCCAAGTTCATTCTTTTCTTGATAGAGTGTAAAGTCTGATTATTGGGGACCTCTTGAAATGTGAAAGTGATACGGAAGAAATGTTCAGAGTAAAGTTAACTTACAAAGTGTAAGACACCCCTCTCATCCCTATTTCTTGGACATATGCAGCCTTGTAATAGTAACAGATGAATTTCAAAAAGGAAGGTGCATACTTTTGCACCATCCCATATCCATGTTGGCCCCCTGCAGAAATACTGTATTTCATTTGGCTCTGAAACCAGCTGTGACATTCAGTAACAATGCAGGAAGAGACTTCCATTCATTCCTACCTTGCATCTTCCATTCAGCGGCCCACTCTTCATAAGGGAGATGAATACGACAGTAGTAAGTATCATTTGTGTTTGTAATTTTCTGGTCACTTCTAAGAGAATAGAGAACTCCAACCCTGGTTTCCTCCTGATGTGTTTCTTGCATGGACGTATTGCCTTGTACCCAAGATATACGTGGTGCTGGATAAGTGAGAAAGGCATAGCACTTCAGCATCCTTTCTGTGTCTGTCTTTTGGTATTCCAGTGCATAACGAGAGGAAACTGTAGATTAAAAAAATAATAAACATTTAAAAAATAAGTCCTACTACTTTCACAATCTTTTTTAACTTCAAATGTTTGGTCTTTTGAAATAACATCAGGGAGAATAAGCATTAACTGAGAAAAAAATTTAATCTGCATTTGATTTCAAAAGAAAACATAGGCTACTTACTGTCAATGCCAGGCTCTGTACTGTTCTGAGAAGCCACATAATGTTTTAAAACTCAAGTATACTGCCTAATTACCCCTTAGAAATCACCATGCCATAGGTTATGAGAACGAGTGCTGCACTGTAATATTTCACCTCATGTTACAACGTTTCACCAGAGAGAATTAACTGCTTGATAACACCAACAGGCCCAAAAGATGCTCTACTGGGTTGGAGGATTTTGATTTCATGTGAGAAATAACACAGAAAAATCTGTTGGTGTAATCCCATTTCCACTAACATGATCCAAGCACTTTTGACATTTTACCGACCTCTTACACGCAGCGTGACTTCCACGTCTACACTAGTTTGCTGTGTTCCCACGTGGCATTTATAAGGGCCCTCGTCAGTCAAGGTCAGGTTACTAAGTTTCAGGGAGGCATTTCCACTAGGAATGTTCTCATGGAACAGCTGTGTTCTGTGTCTGTAATCAGGGTCTTGTCTTTCCAGCTGATCCTTCTGGTGGTAGTAGCTATGCACATTTCTGTCACCTTTCTTCCAGTGAATTACTTCATCATCCCCAGGTGGGAAAGGACAAGGGAGGATGCAATCCTTGGAAAACAGCCCTGTTACTGTTTCCTGTTCTGTAAAACCTAAAGCCCATAAATACAAAGGAATAAGTTAAATCTAGTGTACAAGCATATTTCTGGCCCTCCTTATCCCAGACAAACAAACGCCCTGGCTCTGGCAAGGCAGCATATTCCTACCAAGCACGCCAATGACTCTTTCACAGCTTTTCTGTAGTGCAAGTCTCTGGGACAGCAAGGATCTTCATTCAGTTTAACAAATATTATAGCGCAGAGCTCTGGTCTTTGAACTTATACTCAGTTTAAGTAGATACCCTGAGTAAGCACCTACCTATTCAAATCAGCAGACCACCACCTTAGCACCTGAGCTTCAAATGCATTTCCAAGAGCACCACTGTCAACCTCAAAACCTTCTGAGCTGCAGCTTGCTACTCGCTCAAACGTTCATAGCACCATGATGCAATGACCCAGGTTACCAATAACCTCACATAGTGCCAAGCAGTTGTACCATCACAGGAGAAAAGGACGTGATGGTCCAACTGACAGGAAGAACTCCTTAAAACAGCTTCACCACCACAGAAGGTGTCAGGGAGTTTTGTCCCAGCCCCTGGAGGTAATTAAGGTGTGGATCATTCAAAATTAATTCATGTAAGTGGTAGCACCTGATTGCCATTAGCATTTACTTTAGGCCTTGCTGGCATAAAGGAATGATTTTAAATGAATCTTTTTAAAAACTGACTGCATTAACTTAGCACTGTTGTATGGACCTTCTCGGCCCAGGTCAGACAACCTGTTAGGCTGGTGGCGAGTATCTGGCTGCAGCTGTCATCTGGCAAGGCAATTCGGATGAGTTTTCCTCAGTCTTCTAAGTGCAAAGTCAACCAAGGTACTTCAAACCATTTCCAGTACAAACTGACAGCTACTGCCTGCTGAGCCATCACACGACGTGGCAGAAACATTGGCAGGTAAAGTCTGGGTGCTCAACGGCCATGGCCATCCATGTGGCCATCTTCCACACAGCCATCTTTTTCTTCAGGAGTGTTTTACATTACCCCAAATTGATTCTTTATCATTAATAAACACTATTTGAATTCATTAAGTCCTCTCATTAAAAAGTAATAATTGTCATCTTTATTATTTTTCATAAGCAATAGAGCCAAAACCTACCCCAAAGTGTAGCACTTATGTGAAATAAAGAGATGAGAAGAGATGGTATTTTCTGTCCTTTCATGTCTTCTTTGGTTCATAGTAGATTCATGTCAAACTGGCAACATAAGAGGGGACAAAACCTGTTTAAATGGAGTTAAAAGATATACCCTAATTATATAATTTCCTTTGTACAGCTTATTAAGGACTGTAGGCCTTTGTATCATGTTTTTTGTTTGCAACACTCTTGGCCCAGATTTTTGGCCTTGAGGTCAGTATGTAATATTATACATTTCATAATGGTTGAGGCCCTCTCATTACCATGTAATCCCCTGCAGATTGATACTTGCTGTTTAGTAAATAGGAAGTATTTACCCTCAGTGTTCTTACAGGGCTAGGCAACATTAATCTTCATCATTCATGAACAGGACTCCGAGGAAAAGTGGTCAAATATAATTTCCAAAAGGATGCAAGATGTCCCTTGTCAAGCCAGATTTTTCTACTTCCTAAAATCTGATCACTGCAATATTTGACCTTGTGGGGTGGGAAATTTGCCTGTATTTGCAAAGATTGCAGATATAAAGAACTTTTCACACTTTACTCTTCAACAGATCAAAAGACCATCAGCTGAACTTCCAAAATTTATGTATGGAATACTAGTGTAGGAATGCAAAGGAGGAGGAGATTATCCCATCATATCTTCTGGTTTGTCAGTTAAATAACAATGAACTGGAAGCTCTCATACACAACAAAAAAAGAGAATAATCTTATTGTAACTAACAGACCGCATTCTTCTTCCACCAGGCATGCTACTCTAAAGTATTGCAGTGGAGAAATCACCTCATGAATCAAATAGCTTGAAAGGAGTTTAAAGAGCTTCCCCTAGCCCTTTTCTTCTCCCCAAAGGACAGCTATAGGTACCATTCCTAACTTACACAGGGCACAGGTTTAGCCAGGCTTGCTAGCCAGTTCTTTTAATACTAATGAATAATTTTGACTGGTGTGTGTGATTGTATTTGTGGCAGATGTGAAACTTGCATCCCAGTGATTTTTGCATGTTATTTCTTTTGTAAAGCTAGTGTGATTATTTTATGTATTCTCACTTTTCTATTAGGGAAAAAAAAACAACAGCGGGGCACCGAAATATTACACCTGAGACAGAAATAATGCAAGAGTAAAACAAACACTTATGATGTGTAATTTTGTTCCATGTTAGCAGCAGTTGCCAGTATCCACCTTCTTTTCTCCTTGCATTGGCAAGTGGTGTACATCACGTTTTACTGGATTTTCTGCTCATTTGTCCATCACTTCCAACTTGATTGATACCACATATCGTGCTTGATGAATTTCAGAAACCGCAATCAAGGCTAAATTTCCCTTAGTGAGTGATCTGCCATGTTTAATAGGCAGTCATGTTTAACTGGCAGTGATGTTCTGAGAGTAACACGGTTCCCACAGGACCTCTGTGATGCCTCTGGGGGCTGCATCAAGGAGCGAAGCCTGGACAACGCAGGCTGCGTCGCATCTCCCACCTGTACTCTGTAATGCTGTACCAAAACACAAACCTATAACTACTTAGCTGAAAATTTTCATGTTCAGCACAAATCTTAGCTTTGGATCTTCCCATCGTAGTGTGTTGAGAAAAATGTTTGTTGGTCTGCAGAAAAACCTAAGGAGTGTAGGCTCTGGCCAGTCTTCTTTTCAACAGGTCTGGGGTCTTACAGGCATAAAGTGTATGTATGCTGACAGTTCGAGTCACACTGCAAAGTACTGAAGAAATATGCTTTTTCTGTTTGTTACAGACCTAAGAGGCACAACAGAGTGGAGCCACACTCTGAGGCAAAGGCAGCAGGTAGAGGCTCCCCAAGAAATACATGACTCCCTCCCCTCCTCTCACCAGGCAGAAGGAGGGCTTGTGGGGGACAGGGGGGAATGGAGTCAGGTCCTTCCTCGCAAAGGCAAGCGAAAACCTTCTCAGCCCCCCTCACCTTCCCAGTTGTCATTATACAACAGGTATGAGGCTTTGGAACTAGACGGCCAGCCAAATGAAGATGGAAACGAGGACCCATCTGGTGAGTCATCCACAGCTTGTCCCTCAGCCCCATGACTTGCGACTTCTTCAAGTAAGAAGAAAAGGAGGGTAATTGTAGTGGGTGACTCAGTTCTGAGGGGTACAGAGGGGCCCATATGTCGACCAGACCCATACCATAGAGAGGTCTGCTGCCTCCCTGGGGCTCAGGTTAGAGATATTAAAAGGAAGGGCACTGCTCTGGTGCAGCCCTCTGATTACTACCCCTTGCTGGTTATCCAGGCAGGTAACGATGAGGTGGTAGGGAGAAGTCTTAAGTCACTCAAAAAGGACTTCAAGGCACTGGGGTGGCTAATTGAAGGCTCGGGAGTTCAGGTTGTGTTTTCATCAATCCCTCAAGTGGAAGGGAAAACCACTGAAAGAGGGTGGAAAACACATCTGATTAACACGTGGCTCAGAGACTGATGCCACTATCAGAATTTTGGGTTCTTTGACCATGGTGAGGTTTATAAGGCACCTGGTCTGCTGGCGACAAATGAGACAGGTGGCATGCAGCTGTCCCAGAGGGGGAAAAGGATTCTGGGGCAGGAGTTATCAGGGCTTATTGACATGTCTTTAAACTAGATATGAGGGGGGACGGGGAGATGACTGGGCCTGTTAGGAACAAGCTCAAGGGAAGCATGCCAAAGCGTGAAGGATGGTGGACTGGTGAGGGCTCTCCCTCTGCCACTTCATTTGAGAGAAGGGAAAGATGTTTAGTGACTGTGGAAGCACCTGAGAAGGGTCTGGTAGGGAATGGGGCCCACACTCACAAAAAGGTGTTGGATTCACTAGCTCATCTCAAGTGCATCTATACCAATGCACGCAGTATGAGCAACAAACAAGGGGAGCTTGAGACCATGATGCAGCACGAGAACTATGACACAGTAGCTATAACAGAAACGTGGTGGGATGCCTCACACGACTGGAGTGCTGCAATCGATGGCTACAAGCTCTTCAGGAGGGATAGACAGGGAAGGAGAGGTGGTGGAGTGGCCCTATATGTAAGATAATGCTATGACAGCTCAGAAATCAAGTATAGTGATAACGGGGTTGAGAGTGTTTGGACTAGGTTAAGGACCAATAGAGCAGATCTTGCTCTGGGAGTCTGCTATAGACCCCCCAACCAAAGCAGTGAGGTGGATGAAGCTTTCTATAAACAGTTGGGAGAAATCTCACGGTCCCTTGTCGTTGTTCTTGTGGGGGACTTTAACCTCCCGGGTATCTGCTGGGAACACAACACAGCAGAGGGGGAACAATCCAGGAGGTTCCTGGAATGTGTGGAGGATAACTTCCTCACACAGCTGGTGAGTGAGCCGACCAGGGAAGGTGCCCTCCTGGACCTGCTTCTTGTGAACAGGGAAGAGCCTGTGGGGGAAGTAAAGGTTGGAGGCCGTCTGGGGTGCAGTGATCAGGAGATGATTGAGTTTTCGATCCTTGGAGAAACAAAGAGAGGGGTTAGTAAAACTGCCCCCTCAGACTTCCGGAGGGCAGACTTTGACCTGTTCAAAAGACTGATTAACAAAATCCCTTGGGAGGCTGCCTTGAAGGATATGGGAGTCCAGGAAGGCTGGACATACTTCAGGAGCGAAGTCTTAAAGGCACAGGAGCAGGCTGTTCCCGTGTGCTGAAAAACAAGCAGGCGGGGAAGGAGACCGGCCTGGCTAAACAGGGACCTTTGGCTGGATCTCAAGAACAAAAGGAGAATCTATTGCCTTTGGAAGAGGGGCCAGGTCTTTCATGAAGACTATAAAGATGTAGTGAAGTTATGCAGGGAGAGCATTAGGAGAGCCAAAGCGCAGCTAGAGCTCAACCTGGCTACAGCTGTTAAGGATAATAATAAAAAATGTTTCTATATATTCGTTAACTGCAAAAAGAGGATTAGGGAAAATCTCCCTCCTTTACTGGATGCAGAGGGAAACATGGTAACTAAGGATGAGGAAAAGGCTGAGGTGCTCAATGCCTACTTTGCCTCAGTGTTTAGCAGTGGAACTGGCTGTTCCCTGGAGACCCAGCCTCATGAGCTGGGAGATGGGGAGGGGAGGCAGATTGAGGTCAGCACAGTTGAAGAGGAGGTGGTCAGAGATCTGCTACACCACTTGGATGCACACAAGTCTGTGGGACCGGATGGGTTACACCCAAGGGTGCTGAAAGAGTTAGCAGATGTGCTCGCCAAGCCGCTGTCCATGATTTACCTGAAATCATGGCTAACTGGGGAGGTCCCACTGGACTGGAGGGTGGCAGATGTGACACCCACCTACAAGAAAGGCAGAAAGGACGATCCAGGAAACTATAGACCTGTTAGTCTGACCTCGGTGCCAGGGAAGGTCATGGAGCAGGTCATCTCAAGTGCCATTAAAAGTCATATAATGGACAACCAGGGGATCAGGCCTAGTCAGCATGGGTTTATGAAAGGCAGGTCCTGCCTGACAAACCTGATCTCCTTCTATGACAGGGCGACCTGCTTATTGGAGGGGGGAAAGGCTGTGGATTTTTTTACCCTGACTCTAGTAAAGCCTTTGACACCGTTTCCCACAGCATTCTCCTGGTCAAATTGGCTGCTCACGGCTTGGATGGGCACACGCTTTGCTGGGTAAAAAACTGGCTGGATGGCCGGGCCCAAAGAGTTGTGGTGAACAGAGTTAAATCCAGTTGGCAGCCGGTCACGAGTGGTGTCCCCCAGGGCTCGGTTTTGGGGCCATTCCTGTTTAACATCTTTATTGATGATCTAGACGAGGGGATCGAGTGCACCCTCAGTAAGTTTGCAGATGACACCAAGTTGGGTGGGAGTGTTGATCTGCTCGAGGGTAGGGAGGCTCTGCAGAGAGACCTGGACAGGCTGGAGCGATGGGCTAAGGCCAACTGTATGAGGTTCAATAAGGCCAAATGCCGGGTGCTGCACTTGGGCCACAAGAACCCCCAGCAGCGCTACAGGCTTGGGGAGGAGTGGCTGGAGAGCTGCCAGTCAGAGAGGGACCTGGGGGTGTTGATTGACAGCCGGCTGAACATGAGCCAGCAGTGTGCCCAGGTGGCCAAAAAGGCCAATGGCATCCTGACTTGTGTCAGCAATACCGTGGCCAGCAGGGACAGGGAAGGGATCTTACCCCTGTACTCGGCACTGGTGAGGCCACACCTCGATGACTGTGTTCAGTTTTGGGCCCCTCACTACAAAAAGGCCATTGAATGACTCGAGCGTGTCCAGAGAAGGGCAACGAAGCTGGTGAAGGGTCTGGAGCACATGTCGTACGAGGAGCGGCTGAGGGAACTGGGGGTGTTTAGTCTGGAGAAGAGGAGGCTGAGGGGAGACCTCATCGCCCTCTACAGCTACCTGAAAGGAGGTTGCAGAGAACTGGGGATGAGTCTCTTTAACCAAGTAACAAGTGATAGGACAAGAGGGAATGGCCTCAAGTTGTGCCAGGGAAGGTTTAGACTGGATATTAGGAAGCATTTCTTTACAGAACAGTTGTTAGGCATTGGAATGGGCTGCCCAGGGAGGTGGTGGAGTCCCCATCCCTGGAGGTGTTTAAGAGTCGGGTTGACATAGCGCTGAGGGATATGGTGTAGTTGGGAATGGTCAATGTTAGGTTAATGGTTGGACTGGATGATCTTCAAGGTCTTTTCCAACCTAGATGATTCTGTGAACTAAGAAATCACACCCTAAGGCTTTGCAGTGAAACATCAATATGAAATTATTTATACAGACAGCGTGCAACTAGAATTAAGATCACTGTAGTCATGTCAGTTACTGATGCTCTGGTTTTCAGGAAACTTATTTCATACAGAACCACCACTGGCTCAGCCGGGCAGCAGCTCAGCCAAGGTTCCTGAGAGCAAGGCAAGGCAGTAAATGCATGTTCCGACACATACAGCCAAGTCAACCACTGAACAGCTCAGACGGCAGGAGGGGCAACACTGCACTTGTTTTGGCCATTCTAGGAACCGAACATCAAACAGTACACGCTTTCTTTTTCTTCTGTTGGTCAGCAACCAAACCATGTGTCCCACATCCTTCATCATCTTTGAACCCTGCACGCAATCTGAACCCTGATCAGAGAGCACTCCCCTAGCATACAGGCATCAGGATTGGTCTCTGTTCAGTGAACTTTCCTCTGTGACCCACTTTGACAGCAGCCATGCATATTGTAATATTCTCCTAAACATGTCAAACAAATGTTTTTATCCCTTAGTAAAAAGGATTCTCATTAATTTTCAACTGTTGTAACTTAACAGTGCAGTTCAAGCACACACACGCTTACGAGACTAGAAATGCCCAAGGATTTCAAGTTTTACCAACAAGCAAACAAGAACAGTAAATGCATAAACTTAAAGAAAACCCCATGTTAATCATATACTGCTAAAATCTCGTACTAGCCACAATGATACTAGCTTTCCAAGACTTCCCCACTGAATCTTCATGAGGCATTTTCTGTAGTAGAAAAGAGAGCTAATTCTCTTCTTCCCCCCAATGAAACCCTTACGGCTTAAATCCTAACTCCACACTTCAGTTGTTGAGAAATATTCCTAAAGGAAGAAGGTTCCGATACTCTAAACATCAAAAATTGTCTTAGGAAGTAGATCAAAATTACTGTGTTCTACCTCAATATATACATATCATATTCCCCACCTCCCTGACCCTGTACACATATAACACCATAGAGCTGTTAGAAGAACATTGGGATTTTTTACCTTTTCTGATCTCACAAGTAGACAAAAAATTCAGAGTCGTCTTGTTTTGGGTGTTTCTTGCAGGCAGAGTTTATATATATATATATATACACAAAACGAATACACAGCTCTCCTGCAGCTGTGGAACTTTGCCTCTTCCCTGCTCCTTTCACAACCACACCTACACATACCAAAGCTCAAGTACTTAAGATGCAAGTTCATTCCTGTCCACAAATGAAAACACTTGTAAAGCAAGAACAACATCTTCCACACCTTTTGTGTTCACTTCTCCCCATTTGGGCTTAAAAAGCTTTTGCTATTAACCTTTTCTTTTGCCTGGCTTTGTTGAACAAACTCTTTAATGATAACTCCTGCAAGCTGTAATGGAGTCACAGAAGACATTAGTTATTGTCAGAAATGTGATCCCTACAGCAGCAGTGATGCTGCTTGGGGATTGTGCTTGGGCATTACAAGAGCATGAGCACCACAGCTGCAGTAGAGACCAGCAATTCTCTCACTAAGGCAGAGCATAAGAACCAGATGTAGGGAGGAGGTAAATTCTGTATGGGCACAGGACAAGAAGAATGTAAAATATAAATTATCACAAGAGTCTTCTCAGAAAGCTGAAACAAGAACAGTAGGTGCCTTGGGCTGTCTGCAAGGTTAGGTCATTATTTTCTAATGGTATTTCACTAGTGCTTCATTTTCTCTGGACAGTTCAAGCCTTGCATGTGCTATCTGGTTTCCAGTAGAAGAAACTGATAGAACAGCTCAAGTATTTTAGGGAAGAGGGCTTACAAGAAAAAAAAAAAATGCAGGAAGAAGTGAAAGGAAGCAGTGTCTGTCCTCAAAGATCCCAGCTGGTATTAGCAGTACATAGATAAGCTGTCTCCTGCATTCCCGGGAAAACCAACTTTGCCAACCGCCCCGCTGCAGTTCCAGCTGGCAATTCCAACTGCTCTCCAGCTACAACTCCTCTGCTTGCAATACTTACTTTTCCATATATCCAGCCGTTAACTACTGCACCTTTGCTATCAGCTATCGGTAGGTATAGTTGCTCCCTCCTCTCAGCCTGCACGGTGTCACATGTTCGCAGCTTAATATTAAATCGGGTAAACATTTAACCAACACCAAAGCCCATACAGCCCCATACACACAAGCCCACCCATCAGGCAGGGAAGAGTAGTGAAACTTTAAGAACTACCCTCCCCCGCGTGTTGAAGGGGGACCGCGGGCCAGGCCCCGCGCTATGAAGCTTTATCCGCTGCAAGCACTGTGAAAAGAGCCGCCCGCCCCCAGCCCCTGCAGCGCAGTAACAGCGCCATTTCCCGCCCAGGCCCACGGTTACTGAGCGGAAGTGACGCAGCCCAACCCCTCCCTTCGCCGAGAGCTGGGGTGAGGCCGTCCCTGTCGCTGTCCCGCCTCCGGGGTGCGGTGATTGGGTGCTAGCCCGGCATGGCTCGCCGCCATTGGCGGTTCGAGCTGGACAGGCGAGGCTTCTCGGCGCCCGGGCCGCGCGTGATTGGGGCAAGCGCGGGTGTCGAGGCTGAGGTAGGCGGGGATTGGTAGTGCCGGTTGCCTCGGTTACGGGCGGCGGTAGCGGTGGGGATCCAAGATGGCGGAGGAGGCCGCGGGCGGCGGCGGGACCCGGCGCGGGGCGGTGGCGGGACAGCGGGAGCGGGACGAGGAGGGGGTGGCGGCGGAGCGGGGCCCGGGCGCGGCCTATCACATGTTCGTGCTGATGGAGGAGCTGCTGGACAAGCTGAAGCTGCTGAGCTACGAGGAGGAGGCGCTGCGGCGCCACAACATGCGGCCGCTCTCCAGGTGCCCCTCGCCCGCCCCGCCGGGCGGCTGGCGACGGCGCCCGGGGCCGCGGCGGCTTCGCCCGTTACGCGTTCGCGTGGCTGCGGGCGGGGGGTGGCGCCGCGTGGTAGAAGCTCCACGCGTGAGGGACCGCGGGTGCGGCGAGGGGCGCCGGGGCTGCACGGCCGGTGTGCGCGGCTGGGCGCGAAGCCGGAGAGCGGGCAGGCGGAGATCCCCGCCGGCGGGCACGCCGCTGTGGTCAGGGGTCGGGCGGGAAGGCTGGCTCCCGGCCGGCAGGGTGCCTGCGTCGAGTGAAAAACAGTCCCTTCGCGGCTTCCCCGGGGCTTTTGACGGTTTCAAAACGAGAAGTGCCTCCAAAGGCCGAGATGTGATAAGTAAAGCGTCACTTGACCTTCCCTGCCCCCAGTAGGTAACTTGAGTTGGAATATTTGCGTGACAGTCTATCTGTGCAAATTCTGCCCGAAATGAATTTCTTGTATTCAGAGTAACTCTTTGCGGGGTATTTGTAAGGGGGTTTGGACCCATTGTTTTTAAGTCTGTTTTTTCAACTCTAATACATACTTGTTTCACATGTAACAAATGATTATTTTTTTTAATTATGGTGGGAGACAGTAAACTTGGGAAACACAACAATATGCTCCCAACATCCACCTGCCCAAATAACTCTCAGATCAATCCATCAGTTTCAACCAGGCTCCACAGCAGCATGTCACACAGTTAAGCTTTCTGTAATTAACAGTTTGATAGGGGGGACAAAACATAGTCCAAAACAGAGTCCAAATTATCCTCGTGTTGGGAAGGAGGCTCAAATATGAGCTCAGTGGCTGCAAGCTGTTTTTATCCGGCTGTCTGATCATCAGTATATTTAGAGCAAGGAAGAAAACCTTTGTCCACCTTACCCAGCAGCCATGTCTGTAAGGGGAAGAGTGTGGTTCCGAGTCTCTAGTGTGCACACGATTCATATTTGGGGGGGGACTAACTGTGGTCTCATTTTATGGACTGAATTCTCATTAGGAGCACATCTTTCAATTTAGTGTGATCCAAACCAGATCCACTTTGTGTACCTTGCTCTCTAAAGTGACCCAAAGCACAGTACGTGAGGATGGGTGAGGGATCATTTCAAAAACATGCTCCCTGACTTACACACTGATTTGGGTACACCAGCCTTTTGCCACTCTTGAGGAATATGGGAAGGGGAAGAGGTGGGGAACTTTGGAGCAAAAGGAGCTGGATGTATTGCTGTTGACAAGAGTATTCGAGGGGGTTAAGAAGGGAACGGAAGGTGAGGTTACTGTGGTATAACGGCATGGATGAGGACAATATGCAGAAAGAGGACACATCTGTTTAGTCAATGAGGCTTCAGTAAATTTGTTCTTCCCTCCTCAGTAAAGTGCCATTCAAGTTTTCATGCAGTCACTTGATGCAAAATTTATTTATTTATTTAAGTTTAAAGAGGCATAATCATATACCCAAATACAGATACCTTTCTTGGTGCTATTTGTCTAAACTCCCTTTAATGCAGAGCAATATGCACTTTTAAAGCATTTTTCAATGTGTTCTAAAGTAGATAAAAGGTGAGACAAATCCATCCTGGCTTCCAATGTCATGGGTAAAGGTATAAAAGCTTTAGCAATGGATCATTTTAATTTCGTTTTTGATGTGGGCTGTTTGCTGTGTGATGTTGACAGTAGTTATCAATCACTTTTGCTAATCTATTCAGAGGATGTTTTTCAAATTTAAATCTTGTCTTGGCCTGTAAATCGCTTGCCCTGTGAAAAATGTCTGAGATTTAGCAAAATCTTAGGACACTTATGGTCAGTTATTGGCGATTGTGGATCTTTGACTTTTGATTCTTTTGAGCTTTTAGGTATTTTATGGAATGCAAGGGACATTTGAATGAATCAATTGCATAGGCTCATAATTAGTCAGTGGTGGTATTTTATAAAGTGATGGAATGGGTTCTGCATCCCTAAAATTAAATGGGAACAGAATTGAGCTCGTCATGATTTGAGACTGCTCAGGTAAATAAGAGGAGGAACTTGGGTTTATGTGGAAATGTTAATTTGGTGGTGTTTAACTGAAGCTGTAGAATCCTGCTGGCAGGAGAGAGGAGTACCCAGTTTCCATTTGATTCCTTGGAAATCTAATGTTGATTAATAGCTTACTCAGAGCAGGAAATGCATGAGCTGCATGTAGAAAACTTAGTCTACTGCAGTTGTGTCTTCTGAATTTAGTTCAGATGGATCACTCATTGAGAAAGTTAACGAAACTGCTTTCTAGCCTGTGCTGGCCTATAACGCTGTAAGAGCTTCAGGACCTCAAAATGTTTACCATTTTTTCCCCTTTTTAAACAGGCACTACTTCGCTCTGCCCACTAATCCCGGTGAGCAGTTCTTTATGTTTTGCACGCTTGCTGCTTGGCTGATCACTAAAGCGGGACATCCCTTCGAGCAGCCACAGGAATACGATGACCCCAATGCAGTAATATCAAATGTGCTCTCAGAATTGCGATCGTTTGTAAGTGTTGAACGTGCTGTTTTCCCAAGTGTATTTCAAGCACAAACGTCACTTCAGAAATAACAGAAATGACACACTTCCTCTCCTGTCTGATTATGTTCACAAGGACTGGACAGACTTTTCCTATCTATAAGTTTGTACTATGTTAATTAGTTAATTGGAAGTTTATATGGTCTGTACCTACTTGCTAATTTTTTGGCACTATGAAAATGGTCTTACAATATTATATATGATTCCAATTAGTTTTGTTTCACAATCTGTAAAATGGATTAAATCGGGCTTACTTCTCAGCAGTGCCACATATGTTGCTTATTTATGGTAATGATAATGTAAATAATAATTTAGAAAGATTTTATCTGGAAAGTTTACACAGTGTTTGTGATCCCGCTCCTGCCAAAGTGGGTGGTAGAATTCATAGTGAAGGAAATGGTTTAGAATTGTGTTCATGTTTTCTTCATCTTTTTTTGTTAAGGAGTAAAAGGTTGCATAAACTGCCAGGAACTATTGTGGGTTTTTTTCCATAAAAAACCCTGAAGATCAGGAAAGTATGTCAACTTATGGGAAGTATGATCTTACGGAAGATCATACTTCCCATAAGATCATCTGTGGCACAGCTGTGAATGGCAATAAGAACACTATTCTCTAAAGGGGTTAAACCATAACAAATTAAGATGTTTATTCTGCTGGACAACATTAAATAAACATAAAATATTTTATAAATAAAATCTGGAACAAACAAGGCAATGTTAAAAAGCTGGTCATTAAGTCTCAGTACCTGAGTTTCTCCGTAGCTGTTGTTACCTTGCCAGCAAGTCACTCGTGTGCTTGACCATCTGGCTCCCTTGCAGCTTCTGATTCTTCTGCGCCCTATAAGTATCCTCTTACGAGGTGCTTTTAAGTTTTCTACACTGCATCTGTTCCTTGGGTTTTTCCTTCTGTTGCCTGACTGGATCTGCACAGGGGAAGAATATGAATTAACGTTAGTAAAATCTTCATATACAGTGGGCACTTTGGTTTTAGTGTAAAAAATCTTGTTACCTCCGTGAGAGGAAACTTGAATTGATGAGTAGCCATTAGTAAACAGCATATCTCTCTATTTTAGGGAAGGCCTGTGGATTTTCCTCCCTCAAAATTAAAGGCAGGTTATGGAGAGCAAGTGTGCTATGTTCTTGATTGTTTAGCTGAAGAAGCCTTGAAATACACTGACTTTAGCTGGAAAAGGTATAGTATACTTCTAAGCATCCTTCCTTATGCATTGTTTTCCAGCAAACAAATGTAAGTTGCAATTGTAAAGACAAAACATAGTAATGACTAAAAATGTTTTACTTGATGTTTCACAAGATGCAAAATTCAACTAGGCTTGAAGCAGTGGGACCAATTAATTCCTAATGCAATTTCACACGATTTAGTCTGTTACCAGCAAGGATGAGTTTGGGCCATTATGACTATGACTGGTGACCTTTTTTTTTTGGTCCTTTTCCTATGCATAACTGCTTGTTAATCTGACAGTTGAGTTGAAACATTTAATGTCCTTTTAGAGCCTATCAATCAATAGCTAAATTCCTGACCTCTTCAGCTGGAGGTGTGCACAGTATGTGATCATGTTACAAATAGGCTCCAGTATTTTGAGTCTTTAATCCAAAGGAAATTTTAGGAGAAATTAGATGACAGATAATTTCAAGTATATGAACATTACTTAAAAAGTGTTCTTTATTTTATTCCTTCCCTCTGATGGTTTTTGAAATGGATATAGTGAAGTAATTTCTGCCTTGGAAATATTTTACCGTTACTTCTGTTTAGTACATAAATTCCACTGTAAGCTGAAAATAAGTCTCTGGTGACTTGCACTTGAATTTTAAGAGGTTAGACCAAAAGAGAAAACAAATCCAAATTTACTCCCCAGATGTACTGTACTTCTTGGCATAAAAACTAATCCTTGCTTTTAAGACAGTCCAAGGTACACAAAGACTTTTATGGCTGAGTGTTAATTTTGTTTAAGTGTGTGAGACACTAATTGCTGTCCAGTCATGTCCCACATCATCCATACGTCTCATGAAATGCTTTGTTTTGCTTAGGAGCAATTTACAGAGAGACTTCTATTTACTATGTTTAAAAGCTCTTTGAAACTAATTTCAGGCCAGCGTATCCAACAGAAGAGCTAGAAGAAGAAGAAATAACAGAAGATGATGCAGAATTAACACTTAATAAACTGGAAGAGGATGTTGCGGTAGGTTTACCTGACTTGTTTTGTTTATATTAGTATTGGTCAGCTATGAGGAAATTTTTACTCACTGCTCATTTTGTTTGGCTTTGTTTAAGAAGTCTTTTCTATTAGCTCTTCAATTGCCCTTTTTTCCTGCATCTCCATTCCTGCCTAGTCAGCTTCTCTGTCGAGTTTTTTGTTTCTTTTCAGATAAGGTCTTTAACTCTTCAGGACAGAGCATATGTTCATATGTGCATTTATAGTTAGTGTAAAGTGGAGAGGAATCTAACATTGCACAGATTCAGGATTGTTTGTTTTCTACTGATACAAGCTGTTGATGTTAAATGAAACTTCAGTCCCTGTTTACAGAATTGGGTAATAGTTGTTTAAAATCTGCCCAGCACTTAATTAATAGAGTGCTCACTCAGATTTCACTGCAAATAGGAAACAGTAACTTTGGTACTTAGTTGGTCTGAAGACTTGGGAACAGAGTAGATGGAAAAGAACAACTGGAAATGGATCATTTGTTTAAAAACACCAACAAAGACCTAAGTAAAGTTGCAGAATTGCTTCTGTAGACAAAGGTCATGGCAGCTCGATGCTGTATAGTCCATGAATGGAATGCCCATCATCTGACTGCAGAATACGGTTTTCTTTGTGCTTTGAAATACCTTTTACCAACAACGTGGCAATCTTTGAAGATCAGCTGTTTTATTTATTCCTGCTTTTTAGCTATAACAATTACAGTGAAGTTGTCATGTCTGAAACAGTCTATGAAATTCACCTGTAAATTCAAATATGCTTTTAGGACTTACTGATGGATAGATGTTGAACAGAAGTTGTTTCTTGTTGATTGACTTTCACAGAAGATTCTTTTTATGAGAGTTGGAATCTCACTGTAAACTGGGAGCGTAATGGGATCCCAAGACATTGTCATTTTCACAGGCCTTTGTCACTCTCCTCGACTCACTACTGCTGACTTAAACTAGATTTTTCTGAAGAGGGAAGTTAGCTGAAGACAAAGTGAAAATCACAGAAAGAAGTTAGTTTGTCATCTGATTTCTCCAAAAGCTGATGATTCTGTGCAAAATAAGTGTAGATCAAAATATTGAAAGCTGTGAGCCTGGAAGTGCTCACTTGCAGCGTCAGTAAATTACTTGAGGAGAAAACAATTTTCTGGAGTGTTAAGGCCCAGCAATACTGGATGGAAAATGCCACAACTAAGCCATTTTTATGTTCACATTTTTCAAGTGCTTGGGAAAAATTAGAGGTCCTAAAAGTTAGAAATAGGGTGTCAGTAATGTTATCATACGGTTCTGATTATAGTCCCAATTTATATGCCACAATAGTCAACAGGAATCTAACAGCTGAAGAGTTTGCTTCTATTCTTCCTCTTCTCACAGTTTTCTTAAGTACTGTGATATTTTTCTCATTTTTATTAGCCAAGAAAAATTCCAAACTTATATTCTTAAATTTCATACAAAACGCAAATACTGTGATGTGGATGTCTGGTTGCATTTTTATCAGCTTTGAAGTCTCCACAGAAAAAGTCTTGAGTAATTCTGAGAAGAATAAGAGACATTCTGTATTGCATGTTTGACCAGACTCAGAAATGTAAGCTGTTGACTAAAAGCTTTAAATATGAAAACAGTCAGCTCTCTGCTCTTTTCTATGTCTTGTTAAGGTCTAAGCTGTTTAAATTGGGAAGTGGGGACGAAACAGTTAACTAAAATACAGTTGAAACCCTTCAAAGAACCTCTGGATTCGCTCTCAGGTAGTATCTTAGGCCATGATTTTCACAACTGACATGTTCTATTAGCTCTTCTGAATTTGTGTGTTAATAAAACCATTGAGCTAGGTTTATACCAAGTGGACAATCACTTTTTAGAGCCCCTAATGTTTCTACAGGGATTAATTATATGCTAAGGTAAATTTTTTTCCACAGTCCCTTGTTGCTGCCAATATATTGCTATGTCCTGGATGTATTAGCTGTATCCATAATTAAATTTAGCAGTATTACCAGTAGTTAAATGGTAACGATGAGGTTCATCGATTGTTCTGGTTTTGATTTTTCTGAATAAAATTGATGAGGCTGACAGAGACGAGCTTAGTTCTGTAAATCTTGGGAGAATTGGGTAGCCCGTGTTAGGTAGCCAACAGGACCCATTGAGGCTGGGTGTGCAAGAAGATCTGCACAGTTTGGTTTCTCAGTTCTGATGACTACTCTTGTTGTTACGGTAGTGTTGTAATATGTTCTTGTAAGTGCTGCACAAATATGTATTGTCCATTTAGCAAAAGACAATCCCAATCTCGTCACTTCTTGCAAGTATTCAGGGGACTCGGGGCCAAACACGCCAGAATAAAATAAAGTGGTCCCTGTTAGTTAAAAACTAGGTAAGGTAGAGGAATAAGATCTCAGATTTTCACTGAGTCTTGAAGGGTTCTACACTAAGACCTGTGTTATTGCGGCTTTCATGATTTGTCTAGAAAGGAGGTGGATGATGAAATTTGACTTTGGTGGAAAAGATGGCTAACAGAAGACCTACAGAAGGACAAGGTGTATAAGCGTGAAATGCATGGGTGATAAAATGGCAGGTGAGATTCAGTATAGGTAAATGGAGCGTAATGCACAGAAAAAGCATCTTTGACTTTAATTATGCAGTGATGGGCTCTGAACTGATCATGGTCACTGAGGAACGCAACTTTGAGACTATAATAGAGAATTCTATAAAAACATCATCCCAGTGTGTAGTGTCATGGGCAAGAAAACAAATCAATTTGAACTGTATCATTCTGTGCCCTTAAAATGTGTCATCATTCTGCAACTCCAAATATGTAGTACAAACAACATCTTGAAAACTACATTCAGGTCTTGTGGTTTTTTTTTTTATTTTGATTTAGTTTGGTTTTATTTTTAATGCAAAGCTTTAGGAAGCACATACAGTTACCATACAACTATTGATAATAGCTCGTTTGATGTGAGAGGGCTTAGGTTTTGGGGTTTTTTTGGTTGGTTGGTTTAGTTTTTAAGTACTGTGGCACCCTGAAGAAAATGTGGGATAGCTTTAATCTTTCAGCTTGTCCCAGATATTGTGTCTCCTCATAAGATTTTAAGTAAATACAGGCTCCATTATCAAACTCTCCATGTCTTGTTTTGTTCAGAAACATGAAATTTAATACTCCTTGTCCTGTGCTCCTGCAAAATAAAATTATGGAGAAAGATTGTGCAATACTTACTGAGGTCTTACTTTGCAACTTTCCTTAAGGAAGAAGAGTCAGACAATGAAGAAAATTTTATTGACCTGAATGTTCTAAAGGCACAAACGTACAGATCGGTAAGTTGTTACCCATCAGTCCTCTCTTGAGACATTTTTTCATCTGTAGCAGCAATTTATTTCTGTTGGATTTAAATCTGAAAATCCTTGTATAGTCTAAACTTTAAAAAAAAACATTCCAACTGAAATGAATCAGCTTATTTAAAAAGAAAAATGTGCAGACAGTTTCTAAACTGATACCACTGCAAGGTTGCTGGAAACATTTGCAAGAAATTTTTGCAGAGACTTTTAGGGAAACATGGTGTTAGTTTCTTGATTATATTTTAATTCCCCCCCTGCTATTTCTGGAATGTATTATAACTTCCTATTATATAGATTTAATTATTTTCAATTTTAAATATGGTGAGAAGATCTATTTATTTTAATTCCTAATCTTTATGAATTCAGAGAAAGCCGTTAAAGAAATCTGTTACATCTGTAGTCTAGATCATTCTGGACATAAATGTTTTTTTGAATATGAACACTAAGCCATTTTAAAATGATTTATAACAGTTTTCACTGTGCATAATGATGGCATTTCATATATAAACTCTGTGATTTTTACACAGGACATGAATGACACTGCAAAGCAAGAAGAGATTTTACAGTCCACAACAGACGCAGCAGAGTGGAATCTGGAAGTGGAACGTGTGCTTCCACAGCTGAAAGTTACAGTCAGGACTGACAATAAGGTATGCAAAAATGGATTTGCGTGTGTACTTATGGTGATTAAAGTGTGATTTCAGTCAATGTTGTTTACAATTTACAATTTTTTTCTTTTGTCTTGTGAAGAATTGTGAATAATGGGCTCTCCAGTGCTATCTTGTCTGAACCTTTGTCACTTTGACCCTAGAAGTAATAATTTTCAGTAGGGGTTTTTTCCAATATTGTATAAGAATAATTTTTCCTGCTACTTACAGGACATCTTACTACAATATACTTATTACCATACATTTATAAGGTGGAAACTTCTTAAATCATTAAACTATTCCAATGTATTCACACTTCTGAAAAATTATACTCTCAGTTTAGCAGCTATTAAAACAGCTCCCTGGAAGAGAGCTGATGAACTTACCTTTCAGCTGCTCCCTCTGTCAACAACATGAAAGGCTGATTGTATGGAATTCATCTTGCTGAAATTTACATGACAATAAAGTAGGTCTGTATCTCTGATCTAGTCATCATGTGCTCTCCTTGTGTTTAGCAAAAAGAAGTGAGTACTTTTCGACTGATTTTACCTACCTGTCCAGATAACTACCTCAAGATGAAATTCATAATTTCTTTAGAAATGTATATTTCTCTCCATAATCTATTTCAATGAGTCTAGCAGCTTAGAAATAGACATCTGTCTTTGGCAAGTCCAAACTTAGGACCTATTCCTGGCATTGCCATAAGCATTCTTTCTAGGAGGTTGTATCAGTGCGGTATTGAAATTGCTCATTTGCAGTGACCCAGCTAGTTGGGGTGTTGGAGCAATCTGCAGCAGCGATACAGAATTCAATGAAAGATAACTGTCTTGCCAAAAATAGGCTAAACTCTCAACTGTCTGCTCAATTGCTTGCCTGTCTTGCACTATACTGCATTCTTCTGCGTGAAGAACTGCCTGGTTTGAGCCACCTTTCTGTGATCCTCAGCAAGCCCATCTGTTACAGAGAACATGATACTTGATTCTCACAGTAAGAAATCAAAACTTCATAAAGACATACATGGAAGATTAAAGCCACTGTAGGAACTGAGGTTTACTAGCTTCCAGTTTAATGCACCATCTCTTGGCTTTAAGGCATATGTCAAAATGAACATAAAAACAGGATTTTTCTTTTTCTAGCTTCTGTGCTTTCATGCTTTCAGAAATAACTGGAGAGAAGTGTTTGAGCTTTTTTCGTTCTACAAAAAGAGCATCATATTATGCTTCCTAAGCTGTGCACGTAAACGTAGTGCCTGGAGAGGGTTAATGGTATAATCAATGGCATTAGAAACCAGAACTTTGTAAAGTCCTGGGCAGGGGTGGTAGGGGTGTGTGTGTGTGTGTGTGTGTTGTTGGTTTTATTTAAACTCCAAAGTTTGGCAAATTGTGAACAGTTGTTACCAGACCAACAAAAGATCTTGAGTCTGCTGCAAACTTAAAACTCAACATAAGCACATTTTCTCTACTAGCCTTTGTTTTGTTCTGGAAGAGAATAGCGGGCAGCAGCACAGTTGTAGACAGCGGGTGAACCTCATGGGCTGAAGAGCTGTTGGAGATGCTCGGCTGGGCAAATGATGAAAATGCCTGTGATTGAAGGGTGGCACATATTTAAGTGAGCAGCTGGTTTAAGCCAGGATTTGGTTTGTACCTGTACATTATCAGTGGCTGTTATCCTCCAGAAGCTCTGCGATCGGGAATTCTTGCTCGGGTGCCACAGCCCAGACCCATGTGCCTGGGGACCTGCACAGACACACAAAGGAGCCCGACATGGCCAGCTACACAAACTGCTGTAAACAAGGCCCTGTCTTCAACAGCACTTGTAGGACTCCCATAAAATATAAGAATAGACAGGCCCTTCCTCCTCTTCAGCTAATTAAGATTGATGTTCAGTAGTAAAAGCACACGCCCCCTTCTCTCTAGATTCACAAGCACATGCACATTCATGGATCCCTCAACTATCAGCATGGTCCTTTTGTCTGTCTGATCCCACTGATGAGGGTTAAAGGTTAAAACAAAAAGAAATATTTCACAGGACAGGGCCTTGGGAGGAGTTAATAGGCTCAAAGATAGTAGAGCCTTGCAAAAACAAAGAGATAAAAACAGAAGAAACCTTGAGGAATAAGAAGACCTCCCTTGGTCATGTGCTCAGGGAAACTGTAAGGAATGCCCAAGATGTGTCCTTCAGATGAACTTAGCTCATTATAATGTGAAAACCACACCTCCTGATGAGAAGAAGCCTCCTACTCAGATAAGACCCCCGCCCTTTGAGTTGCTCAGGATAATAAAACGACACTGTAACTTTGATTCGAGAGGAGGCATGATGTTAACCAATGAGGAACTAACTGGTAAGAAACTAACCAATGGTCATTGCATTAAACGTGTGTTCGCGTGGTCTGAAGTGTATGAATATGCCACTTGCCTGTGTGCGGTGTGCTTGCTTTGTGGAATTACCACCTAGCACCCATCTCTGCGGAGATACGGATTAAACAAGTATCTCAACTGTGTGTTTTTCAGCTCATTGCACACCAGGTAAAAAAACCCAGATTTTGGGACAACACCCCTGCCTGGATGCTGGGCCCTCTGAACTGTTTCATGGCTCTTCTACCTGCTGGTAGTCCAGCTTGATGCTTGCCAGCAAGCAGATGCACACGCTCACGTGCTTGTCTTAAGGGCACTCTACATTTGTGGGTCCCCCTCAATACCAGCATATACCCTCTGTGGGCCTCCTACCTAGGCCTGGATCTAGGGCCTACTACTTGACGGTTAGTTCAGTTTTAAGTCTGCTGTTGAATTTTACACATGCGCAGCAGGTTTAAGGAAGATGCAAACACTTGCCTGTCCCCACCCCAGGAATTGGCACCAGCAGCACAGGCTTGTGACCCGCAGTCCCGCTCCAGCTGTTGGCACCAAGCCCCTTGCTTGCTTTAATCACACCAGTCCTTCCCAGTAGGTAGATTTTGGGATACAGGCTGATCCTGCCTTGGTGGCTAAGACCCTCACGTGCTCCTGTGGCTGGCACTGAGACCCCCCTCTCTGACTGCAGACACCACAGGCCTGGGACATGCGCAGCCCTGCTCTGATGCCGGTTGCTGGCCCCGTATCCCCTCTCACCAGCAGCTGGCACTTAGTCCTTGCAGCACTCCTACGTGCACGGGATGGAGAGTGAGATTGCACAGAGGGCTAATTAAAAGAGAATTTATTAAGAAGATAGGACAGACTGCAGTGATCAAGCACAGGGCTCAGACAAGTGGAGTGACTGGCAAGAGTTACACGTGACCATCCCCTTGTATATCTCCCTCTGTTCTCTACTTTGTTCCCCCCCAGTCCCCTTTCCCTGCATGTTGCTTTATCTGTCCGCATAATTGCACCAACTCTCCTCCCGAATACCCAGACCCCCCAGGTTTGCATTCTTATCAGTTGCAAGAGCCAGGTTTACCTTCTCTGAAGTGATGCTTGCAGTTTCTGATAGCCCATCAGTTAGTGTGACTGATGAGCTTTGTTTCTTGTCCTCATCTCCCTTAGTGTTTGTCTGACAGGTCTGTGTCTCCACAGGTTTTGTTTATTTCCTCCCCCTTTTCCTTATCATCCCATTTTAACAAGGTCCTTGATCACATAATTGTACTGATACAAACATTCTCACATTCCACATGCCCTTATCCATTAGTGTAACTGGCCAGGTGCATTTCTTGTTACTGCCTCTATTATTGTTTGTAGGTCAGTTTTGTGCCCCTCTGTGTTTTGCTTAGCATCCTTTTTTGACAAGGTCCTTGATCAGATAATCTTACTGAAGGAAACGCTGTCACCTTCCACATATCCTTACAGTACCTATTTTACAAGGAAGTCTCCTACAGTTTGATTTCAAGCGATAAAAATTTATCAACATCACTTTTTTTTAACACCTAGACCAGCACAGAGGGAAAAGCTTAAAAATCTTAGGAATATTTTTTAGCATGTTCAGAAACAATACTGAAATAGCAGTAATTCTGCAGTGCTGCTACTCTTCTTTGTTTTGAACTCACAGTGTCTGCAGCTGTGCTTTGTGTCTGGGAGATGTAAAAAGTTTGCACTGATGAAGAAAAAAATTGTGATAAAGCTTGGGAACTGGAATTGATTTCTAAGTAAAAGATGTCTACCTATCAAGTTAAACCAGCACCTTTTCTCATCCCCCATCCCTGAGTCTATGTATGTTTCCTATGGCCTAGAAGCTGCAAATAATTTTCCCCCTTCTAATTTTGTCCCACTATCAAAAACAAGTTTAGGTGTTTCTGCCTCTTTCATTTCCTTCTGTTCTTCTGATAATAGTAAGGGCTAAGTAGAAGGGGAAGATCTGATAGTCTGGAACTGGTAGGTGTTGGGTGTTGGAAGGGCTCATTTTGTCGAAGAATATGCTGAGCTAGTGCAGCAGTAATCAATATTTTCAGTATTTGTGCCCAGAATGGTTTCTAGCAGAAATAGTTCCATGAAGATCCAACTCTAAAAAGCCTAGCTACTATGGTATCGGTGAGGATGTCACTGTTTGTTTATGGATCTGAGTGTCACATGTAACGTTCAGGAGATTTATAAATTGTGTCACTTCAAGCAAGTGCCTCTGGATATGAACATGGCAGTGGCAGAATGATACGCGGTAATAGTATAAAAGAGAACTGACCCTGCCTTGCATACCAGCCTTTGTTTAGTAACCAGAGAAAGATAAAAGTTGTACTTACCTCCGTTTTGGTTTGTGGCATCTTTTTTAGGATTGGAGGATTCACGTAGATCAAATGCATCAGCATAAGGATGGAATTGAATCTTCTTTGAAAGAAACTAGGGTATGTCTTGTATGTGCAGAATATTTCACTGATCTGTCAGCATTTTTATTTCTCTTTGATATACGTTAAGAATTAAATTGAGGGTTTTTTCTTAATTTTATTTGTGCTAATGCTGTAAAACTAAAAAGGGAAATGTACAATAATGATGATCAGGGGCAGCAGGACTGGCAAAATATCTTGTGGGAAAGCGTTGTATATGTGAGGATTAACAGGGATATTAGGGTTCATTAACGTGTGCATTACCGTAAGTACATCCTGACTACAGAGGACATAGAATAATACAGTGCTGATAAAAAAACCAAAAACACTGTTAAATGCTGACATTGACATTTGTAATTGAGGGGGGGGAGTGATGGAAGCAGTAAAGCTTGAAATATGTGTTTTGGAGGTGGGCAAGCCAGAACACATTAGGAATAACTTTTTTGTTGGCTAAACACAGCATTTCTGTACTATTTTTCTCTCTCACTTGTAGGCTTCCATATCCTTTCTTAATTACAGCACCATTTTAATACTCTGCACATACTATCTGTATACTGTCAACCCACAGAATATGATTTTCTAGGGTTACCTTGACAAACTCCATAATGAAATCAGCAGAACACTGGAAAAGATCAATAGCAGGGAAAAGTACATCAACAATCAGTTGGAGCACTTGGTTCAAGAGTACCGTTCAGCACAAGCCTTGCTGAGTGAGGTAATGCACTGATCTTTTGTCGTTGCCTTCTCTAGTATTAACTTGCTATTAAGTGAGGGTGAAGGCAGAGAAGACTTGGAGGAGTTATCTGTGAATTCTGCTGTTGGATATAAAGCAGGGGACATGTTGATTGGCTGTCAAATTATATAGTTTTTAAGCTAAACTAGCAATTTTTATTCAACTATTCTACAGGGGAAAGTAAATGGGTTGTGCCTGAATATTATGTAAATCTGTTGCCAATTTTCAGCAGTTAGTAAATTGCTAGTTCTGCTTTCCCTGTAAAGTTCACACATCTGTGATGAGTAGAAAAACTATAGTCTCAGTCCAGCACTTATCTCATATATTGATTACTCGTGCTAATGTGCACAAAGCACTCTGATTACTTCTTCGCTTCATTTAGTTTTTATGCCAATAGGGTGCTGTTTGAGAAGCTTTTTGATCCCTTAGTTAGTAGGCCTGTATGAGCTGCCGTTTGGCTAGCCCTCCTCTTTGTGGGCCTGATCTTAAAATAAGGCTAACAGGATTTGACCTTTGTGCTTTCTTTTTGCCTTACTGTTAAGCTTTAAGAAACTTCAAGATGATAATTTACTGTTGATGAAGTATTCTGGGTTTCAAGATTCAATTCTGGCAAATTTATGTTTATTTCCTCATGTAAATGATTAGAAGACATACTTCTTATTGTGTATGTATTAGGGCTATTACAATTTTTAAAACTACTTTAAATTTTTGAACAATAGTCATTAAAGGGGCTGATGTTTCAAGCCTGTCCTCATAGTGCTGTAAACATCATTGGGACTGTGGGAGAGTTTCTGCAATTGGGACCTGTGAGAGAAAGTTTTGGTGTTCTCTCTGAACTATCTGCATACATCTCTTCAGCTTTGTCATTACAACAAAAAAAAAATAATCTTTCTTTCCAGGCTAAAGAGAAGTACCAGGAGGGAAGTGGAGGAGTAACTGAAAGGACTAGAATGCTTTCTGAGGTAAAACACATCTTCACATAATTTCTTTTGCTATTTTAAAACAATCTTCAGAGAGTTGGCATTTAGTGTTTGTGGTTTTATGAACCCAGCTCTTTATGATTTTTTTCTCCTGTTAAAGATTCATCTCTTTGTTTAGTGGAGGCAATCTAGTCCAGTCCCTAAACTTTAAACCCAGGCTGCTATTGATTTTCAACTTGTGAATTTGGGCAAACTATTGTGAGCTCTTAATTTCCCCAGTTTGTAAAAGAGGGTAAATGTTCTGCGTTTTACAACCTGTGTCCTAGAATTATTGAGGATTAATCATGTCCATAAATTCTTTGGAAGAAGAAAAACTTAACTCTTATTTTTAGTGAAAATTAACAATTTGAAATTTTCATCTTCCGAGCACTTAAAAGCATTATTTGACTAAACAGTAACTTTTCCATACCAGTCAAATTATCTTAATACCTAAAACTGTTTTTCTACTGTTTGTTGTTTTTTTTCTTTAAATCAGTGCTCTGACAAATTGAAAGAAAAATCCCCAGACTCCTCTGCATCAACATGCTGAGTGTTTCTTGGCATTTCATTTAGAATTACTGCCTATTTCTAAATATTTCAACCCTTTGTCCAATTCAGAAATTATTTTTTTAATGACTCTGTTGTTTAGGTTTGAAAAACCCACTTCACTTATTAGACGATAAAGCGTCTGGAATAGTCACATAAAACAGATCTCACCATAAGAATGTGCTGGACATTGTAAAACAAGTTTGAGATGTTTTAGAATAGAATAGAGTAGTTCAGTTGGAAGGGACCTACAACAATCATCTAGTCCAACTGCAGTAGGTAATACAGCAGTTTAACGAGAGCTTTCTAGCAAAGACTTCTGAGTGTATGGATTCTGCAGAATTAGAGCTTCTTACTATTCCACTCCCAAGGGAGTAAGTTTGAAAAAGGGAGCATCTTACGAAGACTTCAGATTTATAATGTGTTTGCGCTCTGTAAGTTATTAACTGATTAATAATGGTGAATGTTACTAGTTGGCAGCCTTCAAACTATGTAGATGCAGCGGTGCTTATGTGAGATAAAGTGGACACATTGGATGTTACTACTGATCTTTCAAGCATGCAATCAAATCTCAGCCCACTTGGCAATACCAGTACCACTGTAGGTGCGCAGTAAAATACAGCGATGTTTCTTTTTTGTTACTGAAAAGGCTTATTGAAGCCTTAATGAAGGGCTATTTTTATATCATAGGCAAAAATACTGAATTATTACCTAGACTGTACCATAGAATCATATATTTGTTTTTTTCTTCTTTGCCTACAAAGGCAAACTGGAGGATAGACAGCCAGTGCTAAAATGCACTTTCATCCTTCATACGTGCATTTTACATACCCGTACCCTTGCCAGCGCCAGCAGGCTTGACTGCTGCACCTTCTTTTGCTGCAGTGCTGTTTCTCGGGTTTCCACTGTAACCTGCTGAAGTCCCGACGCTTCCAGAAGGGCAGCTGGCATGGTCATTTGGTGAATCTTGGTCTGCGGGGATACTGCTTCCTGTCTTCCACCCATCGTTGTACCACAACACTCACACCGGTTTTTTTATTGGTTTGGGATGCGCAGATTCGCAGTAACACCATGCTGTTTGGCCAACTTGTTATTCTTTTTGCTGTAATTTTTACATTAATTAATAAAATTAAAATTTTCTTAATGTTTGAAAAAAATCGTTCCTCCTTATAAAACTCAGACAGATTAGTTCATTTTTTTAACTAATGCAGTTATTCAGCAGAGAATTTTTTTGTTTTCTTTTTTTTAACTTGACATTCATCTGGTTTAATTAAGAAAAAAATATCTATTTTAAGATTACAGAGGTATTAGAAAGAGTAAAGCAGGAAACAGAAGAGAGAGGAAACAGTATGACTGATGGTGGTAAGTATGTTTTTGCCTCAAACCAAACACCTGCTTTCTCAGTGACAGGTACATAATTTGTCCTTTATTAAAGAAAAATAAACCAAGACTAGAATGAGTGACTGGTCTAAAATATCAATATTAAAATTTTAAAAGGTGTCTAAGAAAGTCAGGAGTCTAAACATCTTTGAAAATGCTACCTAAGTCTGCAGAAGGTAAAGATTCCAGGATTTCCCCCTTCAGTAAATTATTTGTAAAAATTGGGAAAAAAAGGGGGTTTATCTCTGCTTTGAATAGTTATCAGCTCACTGGAAGAAGTTCACACATTACAGGTTCAAGCCCTTTTACTCTGAAATCATTACTGGCAGTAGCTCTTAGATTCCCTGACTAAGGCTGGCTGGAGTTAGTGAGAAAATTCATTTTGCTGTTTTGATGTTTGGACTTTTTAAATCTTTACCTATTTAAAGTAGTTTGTCTCAGACTCGTGATTTGGTTTTTGAGTTTTTTGCTGATAAATGCATTCTGTTGCAAATGTATAAGGAGTATGAATGCAGAAATAAATTGATGCATGTTACAGTGGGGCTAAATATGCAGGCTGTATTCGTATTTAACTGTAACCATTACAGATAGTTTACTTTAGTAGTTGTGTTACTGTTTAAGGAAATTTTGTGCACCCTTGCTTCACTGTGAAGGAGCTACTCAGCTGCTTGGCGACACCTTTTCTGTATGATAGCACGGCCAAGTGTCAGGATAAAATCTAGAGCCCAGAATTATAAGGAGCAATATGATGCAGTAGCATCCCTAGGGTGATATTAGTGGGAAGTGAGGGATTAGAAACAAAGTATGGAGCCCAAAATATTTTAATAGCTTTTCACAGGTAAGATGACCTCCTGCTGAAGGTGTCCTCGGTTCTCTACCAAACCCCGCGTCAGGTATCGGGATGAGGCTTTCAGCTGAACAAAACACATCATTGACAAACCTACCTTAATGTTAATGCACATCTTTATGCAGATCTTAGATGTCAAGAAGACAGCAAAATTGTCATCACCTATTTCTATCTTTAAAGTGTCTTGTATATTAAAAATGATGCATCAGTACAATCATGTCTTTAGAGTAGAAACGCCCTTTTGTTCATTCAACTCTTCAATTTTAAGGAGTGAATTATAGAAAATAATGCTTTTGTGTTAAGTAGCTGACAGAGTTGCACTGTTTATCTTTGTTTTGAACAGCTCCTCTAGTGAAGATTAAACAGGCCTTAACAAAACTAAAGCAAGAAACCGTTCAGATGGACATACAGATTGGTGTAATGGAACACACGTTACTCCAGTCGGAGCTGAAAGAGAAATCCAATATGACTAGAGATATGCATGCAACAGTGATTCCAGAAGCCACAGTAGATGCCTATTAAAACTGTTTGGAGCTGACTTGGTTTGCCCAAAATAGTTTTCTACCATTTGCTTTTTTGTTAGTTTAGAGGTTTCCTTTTTGTTGGAGGAGGCGGACGTTCTTTTTTCTTATTTCCTTTTTAACAAGATGCTTGTCATGCACTTTTAAGAAGTAACGTGCACACTTTGGACTGAACATGGAGCCACATTTAGTTTTGTGCTGTAAAGATTTACTGCAGATGCCTTCAAAATATACTAATAAATTCTTATTAATGAACATGTCTCTACTTCATTGGAGAATGTTATATAGTGTGAAAGTCTATAGAATGATACTGGCAGCCTGTAATCTTGATATTCTATAGTGCTGAAAGAAAATTGCTTGCAAAGGACTTGAAAGGAGTTTAAAATGTCTGTTATTGCCATTTACATACATTTAGTATAAAGTATTTAATTGATGATACTGAAATAATACAGCATTACCCTTTCTAAAATGCTGGGTCAAAACTGATACCAGCTGCAAGTAAATTGTTGCTTTGAATTGAAGTTTATGAAATAAGCAACAAACTAATGTTTCAATAATAGTGGCACGCTCCTAGGGCAGCCATGCACAAATTTGTGAATGGACAACCACCCTATTCCTCACTCTTTTTTTTTTTTTTTTGGAGTGGTCTTCTAGACAGACCAGTATGGATGTTTTTTGTAATCATTTTTATTTTTACATTGCCTCTAACAGAAGCAATGATAACAAAATCTGTATAAGACCAAAGAATGTGGGAACTACTGTTTGGAAATTACTGTTAGTTTTCTAATTTTTTTCCATGTGTCATGTTCCAGAGTCACTTTGTATTAGCATTGGGTCAAACACTCCTTTCATTTATAGTATGTAGTAGAGTTCTGTGGACATCACTGGGATTATTCTTCTTTTCCGTTCTTGTGTCAGAACACCTAGTTTTGATCTCTGTTAAGGAAAAATGTTGCCAAATCTAGTTGTGTAATACAGAATGAGAAGAAAAATGTAGGAGGAAGGGGTTGGAAATGTAATGGCAACTGGGAGCTCCCTTTGTCTTAGTAAATGTGTAGGTAGGGAGTGATTCTAGTCATTATTGGTAATGAAGGAGTGTGGAACAAAGAAATACCTTATTAAAGTACTAGTACATCCTTTTGGTTACCATTGTTCATTAGCCATGGACAATATCGGTACAAGTCCAGTGATATTAAAATCCTCCCCTAACTTCTGTAGGCAATTCTATTCATCTTACAATTAATTTCTCTCACTTAAAGGTGAGCAGTATTTTGCAGAATCAGTGGATCAGTTCTGTGTCTGAAAGCCAAGACGCTTGACACAGTCAGTACCATGAGACGGTTTCTTAACTTTGTTGTGCTTCAGTATTTCATTTGCCAAAAAGAAAAAGCGCTAAACCCATCAGATTTTAATAAGTGAAAAGCTGTATGAGAATGTCAACCGTTATAATTTACCTGGGCAAGCAACAGCTGAAAATCTCTATGAATCACACTGGAAATCGGTTTCCAACTTCTTTTGCTGCCTACCTATATCCTCCCACATACAGCTTAAATTAGAAAAGTTATTATTCATGTTCCCTTTGTTAGGTGGTGTTGCTACTGCATATTTACTTTAACAGTGGGTTTACTTCAGCTTAAGATAAAGCAATCCCCTTCTGCATTGCCTGCAAAGCAGCTCACTGACGCTTTTGGATTGCAAATGTTGTGCTGTATAAATGCTGTTTATGTAAATACTTTCCAAAAAGCCCTCCTCCTTCATGCTAATATAACAAACACAATTAATCAAAAACCTTCCCTTATGAATTGAGCCTCTTATTCTATTAGAAGTGAATCTGTTGAGACAAGCATGGCCAAAAACCCTCTAATGTGGTAGAAAAATCTCCAGAAGAAAAGCTAGCCTCCTTTATGCCAAAGTAATTCTAAAATAGCGTGCTAATTATATGTAATTAATCAACATTATTTTCACGGTATTGTCTGCAACTGCATTAATCTAAGCAGGACGCTTCTGTTGTCTCAAGAGTGATACGTGGCCCTTAACTGTCATGAGGCGAAGAATGGCATTTGCCCATTCCGACAGTGAAGCCACTTGACCCTGCTTTGAAAGCAGTCTTACTGATCCAGCAAGTGGCCACACCACTCTCCTTTAAAAGCGTGAGGAGAGCAATGAGGTCTGTCACGAGCAGCCTGAAAGGCTGTTCTAAAAAAGCAATTATCTGTGTAATTATTCCGCTGCTGGATCAGTGCAGGAAGCAGAAGCCACATTAAATCACTTGATTCACATTATTTCACACACTGCTCATTATCTAATGCAATGTCGGAACTGAAGATGTACAAAATGAAGGTGTCCCTAAGTAGGATACACGTGAAGCTGTGCTGTGTGATAAAACAGTGTCTCTTCTAAAGAACATTTGGGGCAGAAGGGCTGTTCCTAGGAGTTAACTTTTATATACAGCTCTCCTCTTCCAAGGTATCTTCACATTTTCAGTCCTCTGAACTACATCAGCATGGAGGCACGGTGTCACTGTTACGTGTCATCTAGAAGCCAGGTGGAAGCTAGCTGTAGACAGATCCCGGAGCAGCACAGAGGGACAAACAAGGAGTTTCATCTGCAGACTCTGGTCAGAGAAGGAGATGGGTTTTGTCCTTGCTGTGAGGACTGAAATAGTTCGGTCTCATGTGTGAGCCCAGGGAGAGCTGAGACTTGGCTCTTGGAGACACATGGCCGAGGAAGGCTTATCAGTAGCCAGCCTACTCTCCTGCATGTACTTCCAAAAGCTCCAGAAAAGGAACACTAGCAACGTATTACTTCTTTCTGAAGCTCTGAAATCCCTCTGAACCTTGTAATACGACTCTATGTCTTACTTCCCTGGGCTGTCTTATCTCTAGGCCAGGAAGTAAAGGATGCAAGTGCCCTGCTAGGAGCTGGAAGTCGCCTTAGTGCTCGGTACGCTATTAGAGGTGCTGTTCGCAGGCCGGCCATTCAGGATGTTTGAGTGATGTTACATGCATTACCATCTTTAATAAATAAATTCCAATGCCCATTCTCTTCTAATGTCAGCAGATGGCATGATTTGCTGAATATTATGGGCTGTTCTGGTAAAAATTGCAAAGTAAGGGCTGGATTTTTACCTCTTAATCCAATTCTCACATAGAGAACCTTCTGTGGAGTGAGTGACTTAATATTGACATTGCGAGAGTTGAACAGTGGCTTTCAGTCATAGGCCGAGAATTCAGTATTTCGGTAATGACACAAGTTAATCATCTGCGCTTGCATCGGTGAGTGCTGTGCAGGAAGGTGAACCAGAAGGTCACATGAATTTGGGGAACCACTAACTGTTACAAACTACTTCCAGATCCAGTCAAAATATTCTCACTCTTTTCTGATGGCATGAAAGGCCCTTCCCTCTTTGACAGAGAGGGACTTCAAGGAGAATTCTTTCTCGAAAAGGAAAACAAATGCCAACCTACTATTAAACATTGCCACTTTTTTTGGCATATAGCTCTGCTGTGCACTATGACATACAAAAAAATCACTGCTAATTGTAAGTTACAGTAAGAGCAATTAAGTCATCTCTGTGTGACCTATAATAAAGACTAGGCATAAATGAAGAGCCTGTATGTGAACACTTCCAGCTTCTGAGCTCTTTGAATTTTGCGTCCAAATTTTGCAGCCTGGGCTTGTCTCCAAGTTTGGCAAATGTTAATTAAAAAAAAAGAAGAAATTAGTGCGATGCTGTTTCTTTTCACGCCGGCTCTCAGCCCGCTCCCTGAATGTCAGTGCTGCAGTGTGCCTCCACGAGGCAGCTGCACGTGTGTGCGCACACGCGGCGCGCGTACTCCTGCCTGTCGCTGGGCCGAAACCAGCAGCAGGCTTCGGTGGCATAACGGCGTGCCAGTGAATACCCTGTCCCAGATCCTCCAGCAGCGCTGCTTTCCACTTTCAGGTTGATGTATTAATGTTTCAGGAAATGGCTGGGTGATTTCTGACAAAGGCTTGAATTAAAACTTGGGAAAAGCCCGGCCCATGATATCAGTACCTGTGAACTTAAGTAAACAGAGGATAAAAGCACCAGCTTTTCTGCATGAATACTGTTCATAGGTGGGGAGTTTCCACAGGAAGCTCAGAGATTGCAAAAGTTATTTTTGTCTGCCATTTCCTCCTCTCAATGTATTTCTCCCTTCGACAAACACCATGACCAGGGCTTTCTCAGGTATTAGCTAATACTGAGCTATTATTGCTCCAGGGCTTGGTGTTGCTGGAAATGTCTGTCTTTCAGCCTCCTTAGTAACAGCCCTACCATTTTGCAAACAATTATTCCCAGGAAATGCTGGTATGAGCAGGGCTGAGAGCTTTTTATTGGGAGTACATAACAATTGGAATAATGCTAGTCTTTCACTTACTGGCTAGGTTTACTCTGTTCTTTTTCACTCCTGGTCTTAAGTAATTAAGAGTGGTTGTATCTCAGTACTCCATCCCAGAAGTGGCTGAGACAGTCACACATGTCTTAGCTACCTGTTGTAAAAATCAACAAATATGAACATTTTAAGGTCAGAGGTACAGAATAATTATTTCTAATAATATTCCTCTCAATGACTCACTAATTGCAATTGTTCATTCAAAATATTTTCCTGTTTCTGTGGCTTTCAAAGGATGGCAATATTTCAGATGACATCTTAGTGTTGTTTAGTAGTGACATGAAGAATTAAACTGTGGGTTGTAAGCATCCCCTGGACCAAAAGTTTCCCATCCCTCTTCTAGTTTTACGGCTGAAGTTTCCCACTGTATCTTGGGAGGGGGACTTTTGTAAGGTTTTTGAGAGTTCTCTCTATCCTCTCAGCATTGCTGGTCCATGAGCATTTTACCTCCTTTCAAATAATCCATTTGGGAAAGAATACAAGCCAGTAATCAGACCAAGGGAGCCAGGCCATTTGTGAAATTTTGCCAAAAAACTAGTGCCAAAAAGTGGTGCAGAAGGTTTCAAGAGGTTTGACAGCATCTGTTGATCATCGTTTCCTTTGTTTCAGGAAATGCACAAGTTCCCAGTATAATGGCAGGAGGAATTTCTGCCGAGTTTGACAAATGCTAATCAAACAACAGTAAAAACAATGCAAACTGTGATCTTCAGAGTGTCATTCGTTAATTTAGTACAAATCTGTCTGGCAGCCATTTCATTACAGCCTGTAGAGTGCCCATATTATAAGCCCAAGTAAAACATACCTGAAGATTTTTATCATCTTCAGCTGTATCATACTGGCAATAAAGAATAAAACATCTTGTTCTGAGAAGACTTCGTTCCTGGGGCAGAAAGGTATACTCTAAGTGCGGCAGGTTTGGAGAGGTTTTTTGCTAGAAATACTCCAGTACTCTGACATTTCTGTTTGAATAAGAATGTACTTAATACTGTGTTTGGATTTTGAGGTCTCTGTTGAAAAACAGAATTGCAGCTAACTGTGTTTAGAGAAGATAAACAATTGAAAGTCAGATTTTCTCTCAGTTGTGAACAGGATTGATATACAGTTAACAAATTCAAATGGATGGAATGAAAAAGCTTCCTTTAAAAAGCTCTTGTGTATAATCTCTGGTTAAATATAGAAACATGCCTTCACTTAGTTATATTCCCTTCATTGCTGCTAGTTAATCCTCATCCCTCTCAGGTGCACAGCATACTCCTCGGTGATGATACTTCCTGCCAAATACTTGAAAGTTTGATATGACCCGAATATAACTGATGAGGTCAGTCTGTCTGAGCTTCTGCTAACCTGGGTGGAAACTACCCGGTGTGTCTCTGTAGAGTGCCACGTGTAAGCAGCCACTGCCAGGAGGCCTGCTGACATCAACAGGAGACCAGAAGCGGGAAGCTGACCCCACCAATCCTATCATATAAGCCTTAACTCCTCTACAGAGTATTTAAGAAAACCCTGTAGGAGACTGTAGAAGGCCGGGCTGACTGAATTTGCAATTACAGCTACATGCAGAAGGAAGGCGAACACCATGGTGCTTGTCACCCTTCTGCTAAAAGCAGCTAATCAAAACTCAGTGTCTCGCTGATTGCTCTAATCAGGGGCAGGAGAAAGTGGTGATAAAGCCAGTTGGTAACTTCTGTGCCCAGAATGAATCAAGCTAAAAGCAGAAAATAAAACACAAGCTGCTCACAAATTCAGGTCTTCTCCTGGTAGATTTGATCTCTTGGCTTGTTCCTGGGGTCAGGCTAAATGTTCTTCTGAGTCAGGATTAGCTGTTGTACCTCACTTGTTTTTTTCAGATCTACACCACCTCTCTTCATACATGGTTACCTTTATGCCTAAAGCCTCAGAACTCTGGATGGATCTGCTTCTCTCTTTGTCAGAAGAGACATCTTTGTGGTGCAGCTTTCAAAACCCCTTATATTTCAGCCACCTGCTTCTGGAAAGAAACTTCCTTCTTGTCTGCATCTTGAAGAGCTGTATTGATACCCAGAGTTTCAAAGCAGCTTAACTTGACCTTTATCAGCGTAAGGTTTGGCTAGAAGGAGGGAACCTTTCATTTGTGAAAAAAAGATGTTCTCTCCAGGGGTGGAAGAAAAGGAGAAATGCGAGAAGATATGGCCTTTAGAAAGCTATAATATTCCCTGTAGGACCCAGATTTTTATCCAGTGGCTATATATTGTGGGGTGTCTCTGAACACCTGAATTTGCCATTCCTGATTTTAGCGATGACTCCAACATAAAGCTTCAAGAATATAGCAATGGACAGGACCCATCGCATACAGAAAGATCTCTCACCGCACAACAGTAGACTAAGTTTGCATCTGAGAAGAAACATGGCATTTATTTTTCAGTTACTCAGAATACAAAATACCAATTTATCAGAGTGAGGGACCTTCTGACAAGCAGAAGAGAGAGCTTTTCTGTGATGCAGAAAATGCAACAACAGTAAAGGGCAATGAAGTCTTTTCATGACATTCCGTTTTATATTTCATCCCAGAGAATGCCGATACCTCCTTTTCACTGTCTTAAGTGTGCTAGCTCCATTATACAGATCCCGATCTTTAAACCCCGCTTTGGCAAATGTATCCTTTGTGGCACTTCTGTGATCGATTGTGCTTTACTCAGTGCCATAGTTGTTTACAACATGCCACAGTCTTCCACTGGGTGAAAACACATTTATTACAGACAATGGTGCCAGTGCTGATCTGTTCTTATTGGCCATTTGAAAACAAAAGCCACACAAAAAGGCGTCTGTTTTCAGCGGCTGCTCAGGTTAGTACTGGAAGTCACTTCTTGGTGCTTTTCAGCCCGTGTTGGAATACAGCTGCCCGCGCTCAGGGTCCCCTTTCATTCGGGACTGCCTCCCTAGGAGAAGTGTCACGGTGGACTCGGTTTGGGGCTAATTCTAGCACTGACCTCGCCTTTCACAAGCTGTGCAGGCAAGATTTCACACTGAGTCATTAGAGCCCTACAAATGGTTTATACAGTTAAACAGCCAAAAGTGTCAAAATGAGTCATATTTTTGAAGTGACAGTTGCTATTTTGAGTGGCTGTTTTGCATTACATTTACCAGGACACCCAGGAACCAACGGTGTTTAAGCTTTCCTGCTGATCTCTGTTCCCACCACATGACCAGCTAGGGCAGTTATATCACTCATATTGTGGAGCCACACCTTGCTCTTCCCCAGAAATCATATTTCTGGGCGTACATGTCACCCAGTCAGGAGGAAGTGATGAGGGTTTCTACGAAAAGTTGTTTCAGGCAGAGAAGGGCATTGCTCATACGCAGTGCCTCTGCCTTGCAGAGAGCTGAAAACAGAACTGAGACTCTATCGGCATCTGCAACAGTACCAGTGTGTGGAGTGAAGAAAGGCGAGGTTGAGGATGTGGTAGTCGTGATCACTCTCGTGGAGGATGGACTTGGAGGACAAAAGCTGGTGAACACAAGGAAACAACTGGACATACCCGTGTGGAGAAACAATCCCAGAAAAGAAACAGGAAGGCTGCAGCATGGGAAGAGTCATCAGTAGCTGGATGAGGCTGTTTGTGTGATGTGAAGGGGCAGAAGGTAGCTGCAATTGCAGAGGAAGCTGGCAAGGAAGCAAAAGCACTGGAGCAAGTATATTTGCTATGAGAGCAAACAGCAAGACAAAGGCACAGCTGATAGGAAAAAGGAGCAGCTCGCTTAAAGGAAGAGGGAAAAAGAGGCATTGAGGGTGGGAAGAACAGACTGGTATCAAGCTGGAGTTCACTGCAGCCTTAACATGAGCTAACATAAGTCCCAGTACCTTCCCCCCAGCATACGCACACACACAAACACTCCAAACAAACCTTACGTTTACCAGAACCACCTTTGATGCCCAAAAGCCACAAGGAGAAATCAAAGGAAATAAGGAGAGGTGAAAAAACAGGGGGAAGTCAAAAGGTTAGGTGAGGACGGAGGCTAAGCAACTTCAGAAACAGTTACACAGGCAAAGGAAATTGTAAACGGAAGGACAAGAGGAGGGGGGAGGAGGAGGAGGAAAGCAGAGCCCAGTATGCTGAATAGGCTGGAATAATGCTGGTTTTTGCATAGTCCTCCTTTGTCAGCAGCTCTTCCAGTTCTGATCTCTGAATAGCTGAAGCCGTTCCAGCAGTTACGCAGGGAGATACTACATTGTCTGCTGCAGCCACAGCAAAACAGATAGGCACAGTGTAAACTGCTGCAAGAGTACAAGCAAGCTCCTACTTGTAACAGCTACAAGTCAATAAAATTGTCATTGTTTGGCTACTACCTTGAAAGGAAAGGGTAAAAAAATTCTTACAGTAACCCTTCCTGGGACACTAGGTTTTCCCTCTTGCTTTTTTTCCCCTCCCTCTTTGGAGATGAACTGCGTTTATTCGCTGTTATTCAGTAGATAAACAGGATTTCATTCTTGAATGTTGTATGTCCGGTATAATTTTTACAAGCAATAGGGAAATTTCAAACAAAACTGAAGCCGTTTTACAGTGGTAACTCCAGTAGAGTTCCTGTTGAACACTTCCTTTTTTTTCCTGTTTGCAAGCTCAAATTTGGTGTCAAAGGGCAGAACCCACAATTATCACTTCAGGCACATTTAAAGGCAGTTATCTTTAAATGAAATTTAGTTGTAAAAGCATCCTTTAGAGACCTGCTCCTTTGAGGAGAGCCATAAGCTAAATTTAAAGTTGCCTCATATAACTTACAAAATAACTTCTTTCTCGTTTCTTCTTTGTCCCTACTCCAAACTGAAGGCCTGTGATGACAAGCTGG
Organism: Strix uralensis; assembly: GCF_047716275.1. Lineage (NCBI taxonomy): Eukaryota > Metazoa > Chordata > Aves > Strigiformes > Strigidae > Strix > Strix uralensis. The sequence goes on along the minus strand of NC_133973.1, from coordinate 13,752,170 downwards.
TTGAAAATACTTCTGTGTAAGCAAATTCAGGTGGAAAAATGCCCACACGATGAAGCCAAAGTGCTTTCCTTGAAACGAGCCAGTTGCAGAGCTCAAGCTAGGGTTCAGCTGGAGTGCTGCCTGCATCCCTGGCACCCTGCCTCAGCGCCACACACCAACCATATGTCTCCCTGCCCTGGGCCTGGGCCAGTCTGCCTGGGAAGACTCCTGGCTCCACGGAGATCCACCAAGCTGGAGAAGGCAATGCCTCGTGGGCTGCCTGCACTGCCTCTGAAAGCCTCGTAAGCCCCAGCTGTAACAGCCGCTCAGCCCAGGTAGGCATTGGGATGAACCCTGTCTGGAGATGCAGCACTCTGCCGGGAGTCACAGGAGGAAAACACAAACATACAGCCCTCGGACTTCAGCTTTACTGCTAGCTTAACTGGTGGGTAGGTTCAATTGCCCATTTTGTTTCCTCATCTGCAACTTTCTATCACTTTCGCCCAGGAGTTGCCAACCTATAGCAGTGTGATGAGCTGCAACAGCTCACAGATCAGCCTGAAAACTAATCCTGTAGGAGCCTCTTCTGACCGCCCACCCCGCACAGTCGTCAGCTCAGGAGCACCTTGGGAAGACACAGTAGGGGAAACAGAGGAAAGGAAGGCACGGCAGAGTTTTTTGTTGGCAATCCACAGTTACACCAGCTTCAGCGGGTGATCCAGCTGCAGCCTACAAGGCCAGAGTCTGTGACTCCCCATTACCCATTAATGGCTCCTGCCAGTACTGAAGAGTTTCGCCAAGCAGGCAGGCCAACAGTACATAATAACTAAAGCCAAAATACTCTGCTATTTATTCCAGTACTTAGTGTTTCTTACATTTCAATTTGATCTTGAGAAGTCCCATCAGAGAAACAATTGAATGATCCCACCTCCACCTCACAAAAGCTTTTAATTCCAAGAGAGAAACTCCTTACCCCCCACCCATCTCTACACTCTCTGGAATATAATTTCAGAAAAGACCTTCATGGCTAAATTAAACACTGGATAAGAGAATGGCAGAATGCCAGCCACTTTATCTCATAATATTATAATAATAAAGATCTCGTATAATATTATTACCCCTTTATATTCATTTTGGCCTTTTCCCCGTTGTCTCAGAACATCTCCTTTGTCATTCATTGATTTTATTCTTAATAATAGCATTATCCTGAAACACAGGCTAGACTGAGGCTCATGCACATAACCGTACGAGAAGACAGAGCAATCATGTTCACCCACGGTGCTTTTCAGTGTAATATCTGTTGTCTTCAGTGGAAGTTGCACCTCCTCTCTCTCTCCATTGTGGGCTCTAATATACGCAGAAACCGGGAGCTCAGGGAGCCTGAGCTAAAAAAAGACTGGAGGCTGAGGAAGCGCGAAAGTAAGAACTACCGTATACATTTGCCCTCTTCCCCAGGCATCCACGTCTGGGCACCATCGTTACAGGACACGGGGCTAAATTGCTCTTAGGGCAGACCCAGCACAGCCAGTTTCATATATTATACAGCTCCTGAATTTGGCTCTGGGAAGTGGTGAGAATTAAAACCTGCATCTCATGGAATTTTTGCCATGGACTGAAGCTTTGTGATTAGCAAACTACACACCATCACAAATCATATTGCACATTCACTGGGGAAACATTCCTCAATCAGTTCCGTTTCCCTGTTCAAGCAGCTTTATGCGCTATTCATAATGCTGTATAGAAATGGCATACATGACATTACATGCACATAAAAATTCTCTAAAAAAATGAAACACTTGCTAATCTTGTGGAGACATTGTGCTAAAAGTGGAGTATCCATCAAAAGCAAACCAAATTCCATTTCATGCAAGCTCATCAAGAAAACATACACAATATGCAACCATTTCACAGCTGCCAAAAGAGATCAGTCTAATTTCTTTTTTTAGCTAGAAGGGGAAATCTAACCAAGCAACGCTGTTGGGAGCCAAGAAGGCTATTTAAAAAAAAAAAAAAGTAGAAACCATCCACAACTTCATCCAGAGGCAGAACAGTTTGTCGGTGAAATGCATGCACTGGTCCAAATGAAATAGTTGTGACATTTGTGCCATGTCAGTCAGTGAATTTGTTGGCGGGTTGTTTGTAAATTCTGGGAACTAGAGCTACAGAAAACATTTTGTGCAGTTCTGTTTCTGGTATTCCTCTGTCCTTCTCTCTCTCTCCCCTCTGCGTCCCCTTCTCAGCCCTCCCCCATACAACAACTGGTTGCATGCTAACAATATTTCTCTTTGTGCCTATGCAAATACCGTTAGATCCAAGCATATCTCATGGAATTTGAGGCTATCATCTGTTCACATGTATTGGGTAGTCAACAGCTTCCATAGGACAACCATTCTCCTCACCCAGCTTTCATTTTCTTAAAAATATCTCAGGAATGGTTATAGTTTTAAGTTAGTAGCAAGAGAATCCCTCCTACTCACCTTCCCAGCCGACCCCAACCTGCGTGCCATCAGAAACCCATTCAGCCCAGAGAGGGCTGTTAAAATCATCTGGAAAAAATGAGTATTTGGACTGTGGGCAAGGTGGATGGATTGTCCTGCCCCGCCAGAGCATGAGAGCCGCTAAACCAAGATGGAGGGAGGACAAGGGCTGCACAGTCCTTGCCCAGGCTCCGCTAGGAAGCAGAGTGGAGAGGGCGCAGGGCCCTCCCGGGGACGGCACAGGAGCTGTCACATGAAAGATGGCTCCAGGAGACTTTGTGCCTTGGAGATACACCTAAGAATCAAAACTCTTCTGCCCTCTGGGAGAGGGAAATTAATGACTTACTCCAGGAATAAGTGATCCGTGCCCAGCTTGAAATCCCCATGCAACTAGCCCTTATAGATGCTATGAGGATATGCTTACATTTTTCTGTCTGTGGTGCAGTCACTCTTGAGGACCACACGGCTCCCAGCTGCGTAATTAACCTCTTGGGGCCTTGGTCACTGCCTCTGAATGGGGTGATACATCCCTAGCTAGGTATTCTTCAGATGAAAGAAGTGGTATTATTATAATTACCACAGTACCATCCTGCTGCAAATGGACTGCTTGTGCTTGGTTACCTACCACAGATTTAATCCGTGAGCATAACAGTCTTCTCTCTGTGTTTTCATAGCCTGGCTCTTCGGAGGAAGGCCCTTTGTTCCCAACTAGGATGATAAATGGGTTTTAGCTTTATTTTCTCAGAGAGAAGCTTATGTGATTGTGCTGTCTGTCATCTGTCTACGCCGATAAGTTTTTAACTGCCACAGCCAATTATAATTATTTCCAAAGAAAAAAATCACTGGAGGCAGACATCTCCATGATAATTATATTTCTATGGATTTTGTGAAAGGCAGCAGCAGACTGGGTTGGGGCTAGGGAGGAGGAGGGAGAGGACAGAGCACAAGACCACACTGAGAGCGTGCCACGTCAAGGAAATCTGGGAGGCCTCAGCTGATCCACAGCCCATCCTGGCCGAAAGCAGCCAGCCCGTCTGCAGGCACTGGAGAGTCACTCAGCATGGGTGTCTCTCCAAACGGCTCACAAGATGTGCTGCCTCCTCCCGTGGGTATTATTTCATAGGGGACATCACTGTGGCTGCAGCTGCCACGGTGCAGAGGGGGAGCCAGCACAGACCCTCTTTCTGCCAGATGTGATGGAGGGAAAAGATTTTAATGTTTCGATGCCGGCAGTGACGCTATTTTGCCCTGGGCCTGTAGTTGCAGGTCGCACAACCTGGATGGCGGCTGGGCTGAGCTGGGCTGGTAGGTGCCTCCCAGGAGGAGGGATCGGCTAAGTGCGAGGCATGGTTAGAATATGCTCCGTGCTGTACCTAACTGACAATAGGTACATTGCTAACAGATACTCCTAACGTGGGGGACAACGTGCTCTCTGTGCTCAGACACCTGCCAATACACTAATGAAAGCTGCTAAGGCCAGGTTTGTAAATGCATTTAGGTGACTGAGCCAAGATACTTGAACAGAGGTAGAGTCTAATTCTCTCTGACGTCAAAAGGGATTCTGACTTAGACTGCCTGGGAAGTCATGTCTTTAAACAGCTTTAAAGCTATGAACCTTTCTTCTTAAATACTTTAGAAGAATTGACCCTCTCTCTGACCAAATCTTGACTGAAATTAGAGGTTTCTGGAACTGCCCTTGAGAACCAAGAAGAAAATTACACGTTTTGCTTAACTGAGCCATTCCCTGGAATGATACATACTGTTTCACCATTACAGAACTTTTCTGGAAGGGGCAAAATACCTAGGATGAAATCAGATCACCATCTTCACCACCTAAATACTGTAACATATAATTTCTTTAAGTTTCTTGATAGTCTGATCCAGTTCTCCAGGAGTCTCACTTCAGTGGAGGGCAGCTGCAGGTAACACCCAAGACAGTTGCTCTACCTGAAACCAGATGTTTCAGGCCGTGGCCTGTCACGGGTGTTTGGTGACCTCAACTGCAAATGTTTGCACTGAGTTCAGGAGCCCTCGTGGCAGGAGAGTGTTTCACAGGCCAGGTTTTCCGTGGCCACTGAAGTCACTAAAGGGATAAGCTGCATGATGAATCCCAGCAGCTACAGTGGCGGGTGAATAGAGAATGCAAAATAAAAATGGAAATGCAAAAAAATGCATTCAGATACACAACGGGAAAGAGAGTAAGTGAGGAAGGGGAGGGAGGAGCGAAAGAAGCACTATTTCCCTAAAACAGTTTTGAAATGGAGGAAAAATGGCTGCACTTTAGCCATATCAAACAACTGTGGAAGTTTAGCGCTTTTTCACAGCACTGCTTTATTTTTGACTAGGTCTCCAGCAACTATTACTCAAAGTTAATTCAGGCTTTGGTCTTTGGGAAGTTTTTTAATGTGCTAGTGCTTAGAAGTCCATTAATATTTATAAATGTCACTTGAATCCCATTTTTACCCTCTTGCCCAGGAAGGATCTCTCATAGGAAGAAAATATTGTTGCTTTTCTTCCCCTCCCCTCCCTCCCTGCCCTGTTTTCTCTTTTCTTTTTTAGAACAGTTCAGGGTTGAGCCTGTTCTAAAAATGTCATATTCTATAGAGCTGTGATGTATAGTTTTGGTAGCCTGCCTATGTCCCCAACACAGGTCTGAGAGTTAGATCTTCATCCTGGAGAAATGGATATGGAGTCTATTCTCAGCTCTGCCACTGGCTAATTATGCAACCTTAGTCAGTTCATTTAACCTTGGCATGCCTCAGTTTCCAGATCAAAAAAGAAAGGGTAACAGGCTCCTCCTCTGCAAATGCTTTGTGGTGCTGGAGGGAGAACAAAGTTATCATCCATCACGTTGCTGCTCCACTGCAACTTCTGGGTAGGGATGGTTTCTGCAAGTGTTATGATATGTACGTTGAGTGAGTCCAGGAACATGGAGGGAGGTCTGGCCGCTGCATTTCTTGCTGAAGGAGACAGCTCTCCCAGTCAGTTTGACAAATCAAAGCTACAGACACCCTTTTTGCTTTAGGCACAGAGGCTTTTAGGTCACTCTTCAGCATTTTCCCGCCAACCACGGCAGTTGCTGCCTCCTGTACGTTGGTTTGTGTATGTGATCCATGCCTGTCGCAGCTTCGCTTGCTGACCCCACATAGCGATCAGCGGCTCTCCAAAGAGCAGTAAACCAGTATCAAACGGCAGGTCAGTGCCCAGTAGTGGTAGTAAAATAGTTGCCTAATTTAAGGACCAAAAGCATGCCTTGGAAGTCATAAATGAGGGACTCATGCACAGTTTTCAAAATATATGACCTATTGCTTTCGGAGCACTTGGACCCAATAGGCAAGTCAGGGCTGGGTCTGCGCTTTTCACAGCTTCCAAGATGTGTTTCTGTGCAAGATTCTATAGTGTACGTACACTGGGTGAAGAGAGACACACAGTACCTCAGGGCAAAAGGAGACGAAAATGGTCACAGTGACGTTAGAAAAGTGGTTAAAAGCATGCAGCTCTTCTATTACAGCAGGGTTTGCTTTGCGTACCTGGCTCAGGAAGGAAAGCAGAACCTTTCTCTCGGTACACATCAGAAGCATCAGAACTGCCTCGTGCTGCACAGTCCCGCTTCCTGAAACCGTCAGCAAGCAGAGGCATTGCAGACCCTCCTCAGCAGCAGAAGGCAGAGCATTACAAGACAAAGTATTGCAGACGCACACCTAGCTGGATGGCACAGCTACCTCCAAAAAAATCAGAGAAACTGCATGCACAGAGAGTTATCTTTCGGGGATTTGTGAAACCCGGTTCAGCAGTAGAGGACACAGCACCTAACACAGAGCAAGCCTCTCTCACGCAAGGCTCCTGGCTGCGTGAAATTTCCCATGCGTGCTGTTTTGCTTTTTAGGCTAGCGTGGGTGTCTTACGTGCTACCCTAGCAACAGTGACAAATGCGTGCCGCAGCTGTAGCCTTCTCCTCTTCGCAGCAGGACTGCATCCCCAGTTTTCTTACAGAAAACACGCTGTGCAGCTCCCCACAGAGCTGACCCCGTCCCCCAGCGCCTGCCTGCGGCTCTTGGCGCGCTGGCTCTCGCTCTGCGCACAGATGCGTGAGCTACAGCAGAAGCAGACATGTCCTCCCTACTACCCTCCGCTCCAGCCCGTGTCTTCTGGCCTCCAGAGGACATCATCTGAATCAATCTGGCAGGAGCAGGATCAGCTGCTTCAAGCCAGCCCCCTCCATGGTTTCTGGGGTCAGATGGCTTCCACTGCTCAAGGCTTTTTAATGAACTTGAATGCCAGAGGATGTCCAAGTGCTTTCTGAGCATCTGGAGAACACAAACGCAGTAGTCAAGGCACTGGTCTCCATTAGTCACTGAAGGAGGGATGGGCAAGAATTTGAGTCTCATGGGGGGCTGGGGGGAAGAACCACCCAAGCCAGTATTAATGTTGCAGCTAAAAAAAAAAATGTAGAAAACCCACATGAGATATAAAAGATGTGGAAATTCAGTTTTTCGCAGAATTTTGATTCTGCCCTGGGTTTCGTCCTCTGTTGAACTTTGGGACTTGTAAAAACATTTTATGTGTATCTATATATATATATGTAGATATGTGTGTGTTCCCCAAATATATTTAACAGTCCTTTTTCTAATGCTTCACCAACACATACACCCGAGAATAAAGTATGGATTTAGGCTGCAAGTATTTACAGATCTAAAATTTTGAGGCAATTCTACCATAAGGAAAAAAAAAAAAGTCCTAAAGAGAGTAAAAAACCGTTTGTTTTCTTCAGCTTCTGGAGAAAAAAAACATTTGTTGAGACACTGCTGAAATAGTCAAATGCGTATTATTGCAGACATAGGAAGGAGGTAAAGAGAGCATTTATCCTCTTTTAATTGAAGGGCAACAACAGATCACTTACAAATTCTTCAGTGTTTTGTGCTATCTTTAAAAACTTCGCCTTTCAGTTGCACGTAGAGTGTTCTCTCTCCTCTAACTCGCCGAGGCCCCGCGCCCCGGCGGTTGGCAGGCGGGGGGCTGAGGGACCGGCCTCTCCCCCTCGGCCTGTGGGGGTCAACCTCTGCCCGAAGGAAGGGCGCCGCTGGCAGGGGCAGGTTTCCCAAAACACGATCAGGAGGAACCGCTCTGCTCTCCTCCCCTGCCGTGTCAGGTGATTTACAAGAAAGGGAGAGGGAAACCGAAAGCGGCCGCCGTCCCCTCCTCTCGCCTCTGCCCGCCGCCCTTTCGGGCAGCCGCCGCAGGGAGGGGGCGCAGCGGGGGCTTAAACGCCGCTGGCGGGAGGGGAAACCCCCGCGGAGCGGGTTTTGGCCGCCTTCAAAACCAGCAGAGAGATCGGGGAGTCGCCCCGTCAACGCTTCCCCTCGTACTGGAACGCGGCACCTTCCCCCGGCAGCCCCGGCCATGTTAGTCCGCCATTTTATTCCGCCGTTACTCCGCACGCCACCTTCGCCTCTGTGCGGGCGGAGGGAAACAAAGCGCCGCGACCCCGCAGCTCAGGCGGCCGAGGAAGAGACGCCCCGATAACCCCCGAGAAAACAAACGCCGAGCTCCGCCGAAGCCGCCCGGCAGCCGCGGGCTCTCCCCGCCGTCCCCGGGAGGGGGAGGAACACGGCTGCTGCCGCCGCGCCGCCGGCGGCCCCCGCGGGGGCGGGGCGCGCGGGGCCCCTCTCCTTCCCGGGGCGGCGGAGGCGGGGAGCAGGGGGAGCGCACCGCCCACCCCCGCGCCAGCGGCCGCAGCCAATCAGCGGCGGGAGGACGCCCCCTCCTCCCCCGGACGCCCCGCCCCCTGCGCCGAGCCGCCCGCCCTCCCGCCCGCCCGCTGCGGCGACCAGCTCCGGAGGCCGTCGGGCTGCCTGGCCGCGCTCCCCGCCGCCGCTCCGCCATGTGGCTGCTGGCCGCTTGGGTGCTGCTCAGCGCCGTGGGCGCCGGTGAGTTCTCGCCGCCCTCTTCCTCTCTCCCCCTTGTCGTCCCGACCTCGGCGACTGCGGCCGCGGCAAGCCGGGCCCGAGACATCCTCCGCCCGCCCCCGCCTCCCCCCGGGGTTTGTGGTGCGGGTGCCCCGTCAGCCCCGGAAGCGGCCCCGGAGAGGCCCCGGGAGGCGAGGCGGGGTGCGAGGGCGGGCGGGAGGGCAGAGCTGCCTCCCCTGGCCCGTGGGGAAAGGGAGGGGCGGCTGCCGCCCTGAGGCGGGGGAGTGCGTGAGGGGGGAGAGGGGACGGGGGGCGGTGCGTGCCCGCCCCGCCGCCGCTCTTCCTTGAGGGGGGTGTGTGTGTGTGAGGGGGTGTGTGTGTGTGTGTGAGGGGGGTGCAGCTCCCTCCCGTGCATCGCCCCTGCACGGAGCTCCCGCCGCTCGCTGGTGGCTGCCGAGAGCAAGCGACGGTGGCAGCAGGCGTGTGTGGGACTGCGGTCTGCTTGGCTGCGGGTCGCCAACCCTTGGCGGGGCTGGGGGGCTTTCCTCTAGCCCTAGGCTTTGCCGCTTCCCTCCTCCTCCTCCTCCTCCTCCCCGGGTTTGGGGGTGGGCCGCTTCTTGTAGAAGTTGGGGGGGAGAGAAGGGACGCCACGACTAGCGCAGAGCTCCTCGCCTTCTTGTGTCTAGTAGCATTAGGGCAGCTTAAGCTTAATGTGCTTCTTGAAGAAATACCGATGGTCAAACTGGTCGTCTGCTGTACGGTTTCTAGGGTTGGCGGCATTTCTCGATCTGAAGAAAAGTTTGGGTGTCATTGATGCGTAAATGACATCTCGCAATCTAACTTCTTATTTTTCTGTGCCTCAAGAAGCAGCTCGGTGGGGGAGGGAGAGTTAAAAAAACGACAGCACTTTGACGGAGGTGCAAGGGCTAGATTGTCGTTCTGTCAGTAAGCAGCACATCTAAACCCTCACGTTTAAAGCTAGTGTCTAAATTCACGTCTGAGTCTCTGAGTTAGCAGTGGTCTGGCTTAAATGCTGAGTGCCCTGGCATGTTTTGTAGCCAGACATGCAAGTGTCCATCAGGTGCAACTACCAAGCTTAGCCAATTTTGACCTAATATGCAGTATTCCCGAATTTGCACTGCACGTATCGTTTGAAACAACCGCTCTGTGGCAGCTTCACAACTGCATATTCTTCAGAAGCAAGCCCCCCAAACTGCTTAGTATAAGGCTCTAAAATTGTCACCTTAATGGGATGCCTCTAAACTGGTAATCCATGAGAAAGTTTGAGGCTTGGAGCCCAACGAGTAGTCCACTGCCCGCAGGACTTGGGAACTATTGCTGAAGCGTTCCCATGACTTCCTCCGATCGCAAGAGGAATGTCGGAAGTTGATAGTGGAAGTATCATCTGTAGTAAGCAGTCAGGTTCCCTTTAGCGAGACAGCAGCCACGCAACCTCTTCTACTAAAGCAGTCAAATTTGCAGAGGACAAAACCCGCAAATACTTATCTGCATGCTTCTGGTGGTGCCTGTCTGCAGCCTGCCTGTCATTTCCCCAGCATTCTGCTGGTGGAGCCGCTCGCTCGAGTACTTCCCAGTTGGCTCCAGGCAAAATGTGCCAGCTCTCACAGACTACACAACAGCAAACCAGTGGAATTAGTAATTTACAGCTGCTCGCCGTTCTGGGCTAGTACTAGGAGAAAATTGCGATCAATTTGTTTTAATTCCTTCAAGATGGTTGGTTTTTATTTGATAAATATTTGGAAGTATAGTTGCTTCCTTTAGTTGAAAACCAACCTTCTCAGTGAAGTGGAGCCAGTGGTGAATAAATTCTTCCAACAAAGTTTAAATGTGCTAGTTCTAAAGGAAGGAAAAAAAAACCGACCCCAAAACCCAACAATCCCACACTCAGAAACCTTTTATCATGAGGCAGTGTTAAAACAGATGTGAAATTTATTTAGTAGAGAACCGTTGAAGCACTATAGCTTTTAATTGTGTGTATTTATGTTTTATTAGGGCATAGTTTGAGGTTTGGGTACAGTTTCCCATTGTTCTGCTTTTGTTAGTTTTATTTTTTGAGGTACAGTTTAAAAAATGCAACACACTGAGTAAACCAGGGAATAATTATTTCTTCATTGTAAAGTTCTGTCATTGCATAATACATATAGAGTCGGTTTATTATAAGCTTTTGTTATTCAGTAGTAATCCTGGTGTAATTTAAATACCGACGTTATCATTTCTCAAGAACTGGTTAATGGATCTTCATCTCCGATAAAATCTCGGCATAGTGTTCAGGTCTTTCTTGAACAGTGGTTAGTCACTACTATTGTTTTAGAACTGTGGTGCGGTGTGGGAGAGGAATAGTAAAAACCGGCAGTGGTAACATAATCCTGTGTGCTGGTGATTTTTCATTACCTGCATTGAATGCTATTGTTAGTAGCATTCATCACAGTGATTTATGGTACAGGTCGTTTATTGCTACAAATTCTCCATTTTCAATTCTACTATGTATACACTCAAATACTAAGTAAGTAATAATCTTACTTAATATATGGTATTGTGTGTGCACCTCCTTCATCGGAAGGGAAAAGAGAATTTGCAAGACGTGATCCAAACCTATGGGCATTTGGCTCCACCTTCAGAGATAAGAAGGAACAAATGACAAACCTTTGACTAAGCTGCCCTGCTTGCCTTTTCTCAGAAGTGTAAAAGTAGAATTTTTTTTTCCCTGTGTCCTTGAGGAACTGTAAAGGATGCTTGTGGGGAGCTAATGCCTGCACCTCTGTTTTTAGAGACCTGTGTGATCAGCAAAAATTTGAACATCAGTGGGACAACGTGTGGTTAATGTTAGGTGTGTGCTTGGCAGAAACCAGGCCTTAATGCGGTATTTCTGCCTATGGCATTTTAGGGGAAGTGTCCAAGTTAGTGGCAGCCCAAAGTTTTTTTACCTGTTTTTTTAAATCGATGATAGGGTATGGTATCTATACATTAAATGGATGTGAGAATGGCCAAGTCTGTGTAGAGGGGCTGTGGCTGAATTATAATAATGCCTTTTTTCCTTCTTTTGTTACTCCCTTGGTTCTTTTTTTGTGGTTTTTTTGGGAGAGTTTGTTTTGTTTTCTCAGGTCAGATGTTGTAATTCTTTTGTTCTGTCTTCTCTTGTATATTAAGAAATATTTCTGAATGTGTCAATTTTCATTTTTCTTTTTAGGTTCTGCCCAGTTGATGTTTAGTGTGACAGATGTTGTTGAAAAAACTGAGTGTAATAAAACTGTAATTTTACCTTGCCATGTGATTAATCTAAAGGGTAACAATGCAAATGTCATGTTTGTTACGTGGAAAAAACAAGGCAAAAGAATTTTTTCTTTTGATGGAGCAAGACAGCAGTTTTACAGAGATCCGACGGTTCCATCAGCTAACTTAGCATCTCTGGCGGATTTACCCAAGGGTATTGCCTCTCTAATGCTTGACGGTGCAGAAGCAGCTGTTGGAAATTACAGTTGTGAAGTAACAGAATTGAACAGAGAAGGAGAAACAACAGTTGAACTTAGACAGCGCATAGGTGAGTTGCCTGCCATTGTTTTAGAACCTGTTGGGAGAGAAAATAAGCAAAATCTTATGGGAAAGAGAAAAATAACGAATATGACAGTGCATTACTTTAAATTGAAAATACAAAAAATGTGATACCCAGGCCTTGTAACTTGAATGCAAATAGGGATTATTTTGGATTAAGTTATAGGGGAGTGCTTCTGTGGGAAAGATCTGAACACATTTTTTCATTCTCTAATAACGTCTGGAGATCACTTGTCTAATATAGTAAAAGCAGTGCTTTCCCACATCTTTTCGATTATATAGTCGGTGATATTTTCAGCACCCTCATGTTACTGGATCACATACTGAAACATATTCCTAATATCTTTGTAACACGGAAATGTATACATCCATCACAGTGGCTGCAGAAATCTTTTCTTTGAAGAATTGCATCTTGCAATCTTTGGTTATGATGGAAAAATTACAGATAGGACTAACAGAAGTTCTGTAGAAGAGCTCTAAAACTTGAGCGGTTTTCCAGTGAGGTTGAAAATGCTACTACTTGTTACGGTTGTCTAGCATTAAATGTCATCTTCAGAAGACAATGTTTAAAATAATGGTGACTAAGCGATGAATTTCTCATTTAGTGAGCCATTTTATCTTGTGAGACGCAGCCCATGTGCTTTAACGCCTCAGCTATTGAATAATGGGATCTGCCGTACACGTGCAGTCTGTGGTATTCTGCAGAAGTGACGGTTTCACTGAACGTATGTGTGTATTGCTTATCTGTTCTGCACAAGAGACTGGCTTCTTGCTTCTGGAAAGCTGCTCAGAAGCACTAAGTTCTGTCAGCGTAGCACATGAAGTCTTATTTGTGCACTGTAGAACTGTCGTAGGACATTTTTGCTATCAGTTTTTGCATTTGTCATTAAATCATTTATGAAGCTCAAACAGATGTTACTTGTGTGCTGCTGCAGACATCTGTATAATTCCCAGTTGGGTCTAATTATTGAGTTAACCATATACACTGCAAAACAAATGTGATCCTGAAATGGATTGAGAGCCCCTGAGAGAGAGAGAATGCTACAAAATTACTCAATTCTTGGCATCCTGCAAAAACAGGGGAAAAGGTATAGGCAGTTTCCTTCCTTCTCTTATAGCTTCTTCCTTATTCAGCCTTGTTGGACTGTTGTTGCCATTCAGTGTTAAGCTCTAGAAGAGGAAACAAGACTCAGGAGTGTAGTAGAATCAAGTCCCATTTGGAAGTTTTATTGTTTTATTTTTACTTTCTCTGTGTTTAGAATTTTGAAAGTGGTATAAAGACTACAAAACAGGAAACTGATGCAATTTTTCTAATTTCATTTTCTAGTTGTCAGTTGCGACGAGGAAAGTACCCCAACTCCAAAGGAAAAATGTGGTTAGTGAAGAATTTATAGTTGCAAGGTCACATTAGGTTTGAGAGTATATGCTAAAATGTAAAAATTAGTCTTATGTCTGAGGATTTAGCTGAAGGTAAAACAATCACTTCTTCTCTCTTTAAATTCTTCTGCATAATTTTCTGTTGTTTGTCCCTCAGTGTTCTAGAGAGACTCTTGAGATAATAAGCCAATAGAAGAAAGTGTAGCAAGTGAGTTTTGAAAAGGGTTAGTGAGCAATGGAAATCCTGTACCAGTCTTCACTCTGTCCTTTCTGAGCAATGAACTCATGCTGTTGCTACTATGCTCATGCTGATGCTTTTACCAAGATAGTCTTATAAGAGCCAACTATTCTCCATCTCACTTTACAGAATTCCTGGATTCACCTAGGAAGTGGGTAGCAGAGTGAGCAAGATTTCTGTGCCAGTGCCCTCGTCTTTGGGCACACTCTTTCCTGATCAATTATCTTCACAGGAGAGTGACCGTAAAGTTTCCCCTTTTTCTTTTCTTTTCCTCTTTTCTCCCCTCTTATTCTCTTTTCCTCTTTTCTCCCCTCTCTTCCTCCCCTGTTTCCTTTTCCTTTTCCCTCTTCTCTCTTCTCCTCCCTGCCCCCCCCCTCTCCCCATGTCTGGAAGTCTCTCTTGTTAGTTTGGAAGTGACTTCCTTATACTGGCTCTCAAAAGAATACTTTTCGCCAGGAGTTTACTTTATTGCTATGAAGCACCAGAGTAAGGGAAATGTATTACCAGGAAAATGTGTTCAGCTGTTTCTCTTATTTGCATGTTACGTGTACCAGCAGTATTGCAAGCATTTCCGTACAACAGACTCTTAAGACTGAACCACATGTGGTTCCATGTTGCATGCTGAAGTCCTCGCAGATGCCAGGCTTCACGGCTGCTTTCTTTCTATTTGTAATACCTGGTGGTGTCACCTGGAAATGCTACAGAGGAAATGAAGCTGCTGCAGAGTCTCTGCTTGCAGATACTTTGAATTCATTAATAATTCTCAGTTACATCGAACAGCATTGCCTGTAGGATTTGGCTTATCTAGAGAACAGCAACTGTGCATTGAAGTTACTGTTCAGTATTGGTTGCTTTTTTGAAAATGCAAATGAAGCAAAAAGCCTTCCTTTAAACAATTCATTAAATTTGGCTTCTTTTGGCAATAAGGAAGTTGGCAGATACTCTTCCATTTCTCTGCCTTTAGTATATTTTGTGATTGCCTTGTATGTATGTTGTAACCACAGTATCTTCTTCTGTGATCCTTTGCGGGAGGAGGGGAGGAGGAGGAGGGGATTTGAGAATTTAAAACTGTCCTCAAGGTATTTACTTGGCATTGAAAGTTGTAAGGTATTGCTACTTAATTCTGTGTTTGTGGAGCTGCAGATACAGCTTCTAAATGTGGAGAGTAAGTGCAAGGAGTACGCATCTAAATGAAGATTAGAAATTTCTTTGGAAGCAAATGTGCAGGCAGAGGAATGGTGGCAAGTATAATATAAGAAATGGAGACTTTGGATTCCACTGAGTGAGTCTAAATGAAGTTACGAGCAGAGATGCAAGAATCAACTGCATTTTCTAGTTCAGTGGAGATACTTTCAGAATTTTCTGTCAGAAGGTGGCTTACACAGTCTTACAGCACGAGTGACTGAACAGCCTAAGGCATCCAAGATGCAGAGGGGAAAAAAGGCTAAGTGGTTGATGGTGGCAAGACCTAAAGGAAAATGTGTGATTTCTAAAATTAACAAAGCAGTGTTTCCTTCTCACTTAGATTAGCTTCTGTATTCCTTATCACACATCTGGATTTCTTCAGAAGTTACAGCAGTTGGAGGTAGAATAGAATAGCTGGGGAAGCATCAAATTGGCCTTTCATATCTTCCCAGCTCGTTTTTCTGATCTAACGTGCTGCTTGTAGTTCTACAAGCTAACTAGCTTGTACTGCCAGACAATAGCATAAACGCATCCTCTGCTTCAGCAGAGGTTAAGACCTCCAGTTTGGAAAATGTTAGTGTAACTAGAAATACTGGAAAACCCCACGTTGTCACACACGAGATTAGAGTGAAAAATACATAGGTAGAAGTCATAGCTTTCTTAGCCTGTTATAACTCTTAATGCTAACTATTATGTACAGTATTGAGTGATGTAGAGCATAGCCTAAAAGGAGCAATAAATGTAAAGCTAATAACCTCAGTTTTTGTTTTCTTCCTACCACTTTTCTTTGTTTATTCTCTAGGATCATGGTTTCTTCTAGTGGAAAAGGCTATCATCATAGCGTTGGTGTTCTTAGTTATTATTTTGTGTTCGGCTCAGTTCAGTATTATTGGTAAGTATTGACTCTTTAATTCTTTGCAATTATTGGTTTGTCCTAAAATCACTTGCGTGTGTAAAGGCATCCATGTAAGATGGAAGACGGTGCTCGCGTCTGAAAGCTGTATGGTAGAATTTCCAGATAATACACAGAGGTGGTAGTCTGCTTTGTCAAATAACTTGGCATTTGGTTTGCTCTGGAATCCTCCCCTGCTCATCCACGCTGTTACTTACGTTTGTTTCTGGGCTTGCTTTTGGCATGAATCAGCTAACACCACGAGAACTACCTTGTATGCAGTTCTCAGGATAGTTCCTGATAAGCGCTGTTACTTACAGGCTTGGTCAATGAAAGCACACCAAGCTACACTCTTCTGCACTGCATAATCCTCCACGTCCTTTCCAGTGAGCCTTGCACTCTTCAGGACATGTAACATACCTTTGTTGCATCAAGCTATGAAAACACTAGTCTGCTGTAGCATTTGCAGAGTTTGGGACCTTTGAACTGAAAACACAGTCCCATCAGAAAGATGATGGGGCTTCAGCGTGCCTCATGGCACCACAGTCATGCAGGGTGGGCGCAGGCACTCTGCCGTAGCGGGTTTAGCCCTGAGCAGTGGCATCTGGGCCAGTCCGCTCTCCTTGCTTGGAGGCCAGGGCTGGCTTTCTGGGGTTAAGATTTTTAGCGGATGTATATCTTCATAGACAAAGGTATGAGGTGCAGCCTAAAGAGTCTGTATTTAGAGTGTTTAGAGCTAGTCTGCCATGTGGTGATGTTTCTGCTGCCGGTGCTGTTGCAAATGATGAGCTTTTTTGCATGCGTGTAATTTTTATGGGGTATAATTGGTAATATCTACTGTCATTGGTTAGAACAAGGAAGCTTTTCTTCACTGTTGGTTCACCATGACATTATTGAATCATTAGAAACAGAAACACGTTTCATTTGATGGTCATAAAATCAATATTAGAGAAGGATGGCGCGCTCTTCTTAGTGTAAAACTGTTCATTAGTCTTTTAGCACTGGCTGAGTTATAATTTAACACCCACATCAATGATTTTGTTAAATGTTTTTAGAGGCAATACATTCACCAGGGTCGGACATCCTTAGATGTTTTTTATATAGTGGTATCCAACATCTGTGTAATGTAGAGCGTGCTTTCTGTCCTAGTCCTTCAGACGGTTCCCTGTGGTGCAATTTGTTACATCAGTCTTTGAATTTTTTTCAGCCTTTCTCAATTTGTAAACTTCTAAAAAAACCCAAAACATCTGCTTAGGGTCGAGTCCATAAGAAATGGAAAAAAATCACACTTGGATTGATTTATAGTATTCACATACATATTCAGCCATATATATGTAATTTTCTTTATTACCTTTTACTGAACCTCTGAAAATGGCTCTTCAAAGGTCCATCCATGGTCAGAGGTTGAAAACTAATATATATATATTTTTAATTATTTTATTTCTCTAGTGGTAGATTCCTGATTTTCATTATTGTTTATAATGGTTTAGGAGTCTCTGAGATGTTCAGAAATTGTCATTGCCTTTGCATTCATAGCAGAACTTCAATATTTTTAGCATTTTCATAGGAAAGTAGTAATTGTCCTGAAATAAGCATGGATACCTCCATGGAGAATATTGTCATTTTACAGGAGTAAATTGAGCCTGATTGGGTTTTTTTTGCATCTCTGCACTTTCTTGCAAGGTCTGTGATCTCTGTGGGGAAAAGCAATCATGCTAAACTTAATAAATGTGGGTGTGCTTACTGCTTGTTTTTGTTGGGTTTTTTCTTTTTTTTCCCCTTTAATTTGCACTGTTTTAGTTAACCTGTGAATCTGGCAATGCTACAGTGTACCTTGAAACAGTTTGGGGCTTGATTTTTCTGTGTAACACTTGGGAATATTTTTTCTTCGTTTTGTGAGTTATGGGTGGGGTGGTTTGGGGATGTGTGGGCGTTTTGTTGGTTGGTTGGTTTGGGGTGGAGTTTTTCACTTACAAGATTGGCTTTTAGGATTTAACAATAGTGTATCCATTACTTATTTTTACCTTTGTGTCTTGTTTTGCTAGTTTAGCATATTTATAATATGAAAAAATGTGAATTTCCAGTACAGATATATGGGAAGATTTTGCTATTACTACTATCCCAAATAGTTTTTTTGTTTAAATGACAGTAGTACTTGAGAGTTATGACTGGGATCCTGTTGTGTTAGGCAATGTGAATATAATGAGAGACAAGTTTTAATTACAAGAGAGTGTATTCTGTAACCTTTCCATAGATTAAGATACTATTAAAGGTTTTTGTCATATGTACACTCTAGAATATTTACTGTATCATCATGGGGGTTTTTTGTGCTAACACAGTGCATGTAAGTGGGATGTTAATTCTGTATGTGCTCTGTGTTTTTCTTTTTGAAGTTACTTACAGTATTTGTTCTCTGTGATTACCAGTTTCAACATATACCAAGGTTGTTGGTATATTAATTTTCAAGCTTGGAGCAAGAGCTGCCTTTTTTGTGTCTTAGTTTTAGCAGTATATAAGGCAGAAACAAACACAGGTTATTATGATGTTGTATTCGTACTGTTCCTTCTTTTCCAAAGACTACTAAAGTGCTGCTGCTTTGAAACCCTCCACTGGAATCAACCATTTCTGAGATGGCAGCTGTTTAGCAGTGCACTTTTACTGAAAATTACTCTTGTCTATGACATCTGAACATAGAGGTCATCCTGTATCTACTCATCCTCAAAGCTTTCTGGTGAGATGGGAACATCACCCTGTTCCTTTGGGGACAGAGGCAATATGTCTGAGCTCACACAGTGTCACGGGGAAGAGAATTAAGCCTGGAATTTCTAAATCCCTGTCTGACACTCACCTGAGTGACAAATTCACTGTAACGTTATTTAAATGTCAGTAGTGCATCTACTTGAATTAATCTCTACCATTGTTCCAAAGTTAATTTGAGAACATACGCTTGAATTGTATAGATGGAATTAAGAATTCAACTAGAACACCAATGCCAAGTTTCATTTGTCTGGGTAACCCATATTAACCACATCAAACAAGGAAAACAAATGAAATCTTGGTAATACATACAGTTCTAATTTTTTAGGAGTCTGTTTCTTTGTTTAGGACCACAGTCCTAATCATAAAATCTGTGTATTTTAGTGAGAGAATCTGTATGTCTGATTGTTTTCCTCTCTGTCTCTCTTTGTTTTGTCTTTAAGCATTAAAATATGAAATTGTACCTCAGAAGAAAAGGGGCATTATTGTAGCAGGTATCATCTTCACAGCTGCTGCTGTTGTAGGCACTGTTCTTTTTGTCCAAGGTAAGTGTATTAAAATTGCCTTCCTAGTTTAAGGGAGTAAGAGCACAAATGAATCTCGGTAGTATGGAAGTTAGTACCATCTACTAATCTTAAAATAAAATTTAAAAAAATAATACAACAGAAACAGCATTGTGATTGTCAGACCCTGAGATGGACATAGGGAGATGCAGACTCCAAATCTATTTCTTGTTTTCTAACCTGCTACCATGGGTGACTGTTAGGGGCTAGGAAGTGACTTCTGGAGCTTCAGTGGGATTTTTTCTGGACCCGAAAAACTTGATGATACTAGTGATTTACTTTTGTTGCTTTGTGCTTTATTCCAGTCAAGGATTTCTGTTTTACTAATTTCCGTACAAATATTTTCAGATGACTATAATGCACAGACTCAATCTGGTCTTGGCCTAATTGTACTCCCTGCTGTGATTTTGGTACCGCTTCAATACTTTATGTTTGGAATTGGTGAGTATTTATTTATTCACTAGCTCATGAACCTACTGATAGTAAAACTGAGCTCCCCTCCCTGCTCCCCACCCCCGATTACATACTGTTTTTATAAAGAGGTGCTACAACAGCGTCCTGGATTCCTGACCTTCCTAGTATCTCAAAACAGAATGTTTAACCTGTGTTTGTTTGGCTAAGTTGCTTCAGGGAAGAAGTATAAATTAGCTGCTTGAAAAACGAGATTTAGGGTAGGACATCTGAGTGATTCCTGCTCTTCCTTCCCAGCTGTTGGGACTGGGACGAATAACTAAGTCTCACAATGTATGTGTTTCAGTTTTTCTACTTGTGGTTTATTTAGAATTTTATGTATGCATGCATAAATTTTTGTGTGTGTATACACATACAAGAGCCCTGAGTGACTTGCAGTGACTTGTGAGTTTTGTTACTTGCACTGGCCAGCTGAGCTTGGAATTTAGAAGAATCTGATTTCTAGCTTTATGTGAATGATTTACCTTTTGTGTCTCTAGTTAAACTTTAAAAATTACAATTTTGTTTCTCTTTCTGTCTTTCCCAGTTTTCGATAGTCTACCACAAACAACATTTGCTCTGATAGGTTTGCAAATTCTTGGTTACATAATTGCCGTGGTTGGTTTTGCACTGTGTGTCTCAGGTAAGCTGTTTATCTTCTGTAAAAGTCTTTTTACTTTTGTCTACATCTGATGTTTGTTTATTTGTAACTCTAAAATGCTGTGAAAATGGCTTCACTACATTCAGTTGTTAGCAAGTAACTTCTGTAAATGCACTTTAGGGCTACTGTTTTATCTGGTGAAAGAACAGCCCAAAGGCAGCATTACATGTATCAGTTGCATTAGTATGACTATCCAGCAGAACTGCATTCTATGAGCAGTTGCTTTTAAAAAAAAAAAAAAAGTAATTTACTTTTGCAACAGTTAGTGCCCTAAAGAGTCACCTAAAACCAACATTGACCTTTTTTACTCTTATTGTTACTGATGCCTAGACTATTGAGAAAATTACTGTGACCCTAGTTTCTAATGTTCAATGAATAAATCAGAAATTCCTTGTTAATCTCTGCTTGTATGCGACTGGTAACTTGAGTCGCTTGGAAACGAATACCACTGAAACAGCCTAAGGTGGCAAATGCGGAGACAGTAAACTTGGAAGCGTTCTTGGACTGTTTTACATCTGGTTGTGCTGATGCAGTGCTGATGTTCTATTTCAGCACTGAAAAACAGTCACTGTTGTAAAAAAACACCAACTAAACACCGCATACAGTGATACCCCTTATCCCTGCCTCTAACCCCCCTTAGTCCTCTGCCCGCCTTCCCCTCTGCCCACCAGAAAACACCACAGCAGAGAAAAGGGTGAATTTAGGGCTAGGCGTCCTCAGCAGTGTATTTAGTAGTAGAATACATACTCCTGTTCATGAAAAGCACTTTATACCCCTGAATTATTGTTTCGTAGAGGCATTCTTAATTTTAATTGTTTATTGAGTTGGGGGTTTAAGAAAAACTGTTTCTCCTTGAAATGGTTTCTAAGGTTTGTCTAATCTGGGTGAAATGATAGACCTTTCAGTGGAATTGTGATTTGAGTTTTATGCTTATTGTTTAGTATTTACAGAAGTATTTGTAAGGGGCACCTAAGTGTTGTCAAATGTCATAGTAAAATAAACTGATGGGAGATGTCTGGTAAAGCATTAATCCTCTGGAGTAATACAAAATGGATGATGTTTTTATTGTGCTCTCAAACAGAGAGTTTTTTCAGGGTGACTTTTCACAGGTCATATAAGGTAGACATTATCTGTATCTCTGGAAGCTTAGCTCAGTAACCCTTAAGTGTCAGTAGAAAGAGCTCATCCTAGCTTGAGCTCACAGACAGTTGCAGTGACTTCAAGTCCCTGGAAACAAGAACCAGAGAGTTTCTGTAGTGAACTATGGTTCAGTTGTAATAGCCTGTTGCTGCTCTGTGATATCTCTGAACATGGAGCATTCCTTTTATCTGTGGTGGATTTGCCTCGGAACTACCCTCATACCCTGCTTTATCACTAACAGTACTGTATTCTGTAATCTAATGCAATTATAGTTCAAAACCATTGGGACTGAGGATGTAAGTTTAAATTTAAAATATAGTTAGTGAAAGAGTGTTGTCAATTGCAGTGAATGACAATAGAATAGCTAAACTGTAGTGGAATAGTACAGCAAAGCAGGATAAATCAGTAAATGCCTCCGCATCATTAAAGAGCGTATACAGAAAAAGATGCAGAAGTAGTTCTGGGATAGCTTTGAAAGAGAAAGTGTTTATGTCTGTTTTTATCAGGCTTACTTATTTCAGTATTCGGTTTTATCTAAAAATAAAAGTTTGTGCTTTTACTTGTGTCAGATGATACAATTTCTTTTATCAATTTTTTTAACAGCGTGTCCTCCCTTACATGGGTCTGTTGTGATTGCTGGCTTAGCTATTATGGCTATTGCAAATTTGCTTAGTCTGGCTTACGTGTTTATTATGGGTATGTAGCACCTAATATTCTGCATTATTTGTTTTTAACACTTAAATATTCAGAAGAGCAATTTTCTCTATTGTACTTTTCAGAGGTAGACACAGCTTATTTGAACATAAGGTGTGATTTCACAATTGCATAGCTTAAAAAATTACTGAAAAGTTGTCTGTATATATTGGCTTTGTTTCATAGAGCCTGTGGGGAATCTTGAATAAAGAAATTTACAGCTTATCATAATTAACTGTCTTGAGATCAACACAGCCAGGTTTCTTAAGTAAGAGTGTTTCAACTGTAGGATGGATGTTGCTGTTTAAGCTCTGCATTTACACAGTTGGCTAGCTGAAGCTTAGAAGGAAGAGAGCAAAAGCATTTCAAAGATTCTGTAGAAAGGGTTATGGGATAGTGCAGACAAAAGCTTATCAAAACATGAATTTAAAGAAGCAAAATCTGCCTAGTGATTTCCACCTCTATCCAGAGGTAGGTTAAAATAAGACCAATTTAAATGCACGCCTTTCATTTTAATGAATCCTGGTTTTTCATATGCTTAATTTTAAAAGCCAGGAGCAAAGAATAGCAATACTTTGTTTCAGAAACTGGTCTGTTCACCAGATCTCAAAAAGATGAAAGATTTAAAGGTATAAAAGCCAGTCAGGCCTGCTAAATAGGCAAAAAAAGTAGTAATGCCGTGTGATAGAACACTGGCACACCACAGCATAACATTATGTAGACTTTACAGCTTGGGTCTGAGAGCAGAGTGGCTTTATTTGTTTCAAGCTGTGCATGAAGGCTTTTCAGACAGCTTGTTAGTTTGGATGCAGAACCGTGCAATTGAGGATATATTGCTTCCAGACTCAAGCTGATGTGTATACAGTCAGCGCAGTCCCTAGTCTGGACTGAACTATGCAGTCTTCCAGGTTTAGTGTGGGCACAGTCAGAAATAATAGTCCCTGAAACAGGGAGGATTTCCAT
This sequence comes from Strix uralensis, assembly GCF_047716275.1. Lineage (NCBI taxonomy): Eukaryota > Metazoa > Chordata > Aves > Strigiformes > Strigidae > Strix > Strix uralensis. The sequence goes on along the minus strand of NC_133973.1, from coordinate 13,729,319 downwards.
TAAGGAAGAAATTAAAGCAGAATGGCTAATATTTCATATTTGAGATAGATGAGGATAAGTCAGAAGTGTGACAGAGGTGAAGCAACAATAAAAGTAACTTTTATTGACTTCGGGCTACTTGTATATTTGACTTTGCTGTGTGCTAATGGTCTGCATAAATGTTGCATCTGTAGTTTGATTATGCTGGCTGTAGTTTGATTATGCTGGCTGCAAAAGTCAAATATAACTGTTGGGGTAGATTCCAGCACACCAAAATAAGCACAAAGAATAATGTGTAGTGTAATTTGTTTTTAGAGCTAAATGCACGTGTGAGGCAATTTGCAGACTGTGCATGATAAGATTATTCAGTTCCTAAACAGAGGAGTGCTTAGAGGCTTTAAGAATTTGCAGGTCATCATATTAAGTAGTTTTGGATCAGGGAAGCTTCAGTTTTGTGTTGCTACTCTGTTCCAAGTTTTATCAGTAGATATTTTTATTTGGTTGATTGTGACATTTATTCATCTGCCTGATTACTTTTTTGTAATTATTTTAGGTTCCAGAATGAAAGATCATCCTCGTCCAGGGGTAAGCTTAAAATTAATAAATTTGGGGTGACTAGATGGCTCAGGGGATTGTAGTGAGATACTGAACCTTTCTTCACTAGTTCCAATTCAGACCAGGTTGGTAGCAAGCAAAAGTTCTGGCTGTGTAACAGATGTCTAATGTTGAGTGAGTTGGTGGTCTTCATTGTCCCTATTGAGTGTGTCTATAGTACTGTAATTGCCACCCTTACCTAACGGCTCCTCCGACTGTTGTGCCCAAACGGAGTTTCAAGGGCTGTCACAAAAAGATGGTGGATGTGAAGGGAAGTTTGGTGTTCTTTTACAATGCGCTCTTTCACGTGAATTTATAAAGACCTTTTGCTCAACGCAAAATAGCGTTGAATTTTTTCATCTAGGTGGCTTATAACAAAGACTTAGGGTTTTTTTTTTCCTATTATCTTCTACACCAGAACCCTTTAATATTCTCTTGAATTCCCAGATATATGGATGCTATAGCCTTGAGATTTTTTCTTTTCTTACTCTCCTATAATGCCCCTTAATTCAATGAGACCATCTGAAAGCAGAGTGTCTGTCTTTAGGTAACACAGAACAAATGGAAAAGCACTTTGTTTTTTTAAAGGTTTTTTCAGTCAGATTTTTGAATTCTAGAGTCATCATTCCTAAAACAGTAATTTTGACAGACTTCTGCAGTGCTTTCTAGTGATCCATGAATGTGAACTGCCTGATTTCTGGAGTTTTGCAGAAGCAAGTAAAGAGGCACAACTGTAAAATACCAGTAAGATTTACTTGTAGCAGGGGAGCATAACAAATCCTAAATCATCCCGTATCTTGACTGACAGTCATCATTTGAGACACGTTTCCTGGTCTCCTCTTCAGTCTACAGCCTGAGACCCAGCTGTTGAAGAAAGATGGTTTCTAACAGTGGGGCAGGGCAACTGACAACAGATTTTAAAATTTTTTTTTCTTTGATTTTTCTTACTCATTTTAAGGAATAGTATTTCAAAGGATTGGTCTCTTACTTATGGAAGGAATACTAAATAAAAAACGCCCCACATTAAAAAGGGTTCACAAAGCTCATTATGTTATAAAAATGAGCTGAAAGTGTATCACAGATACGCTTCTTTCAAAATGCAATCTTGCCTTCATCTAACATGCCCATGTTTACTTGTAGAATGGAAGCAAACATGGCAGAAGGAGATTTTTTTTTTTAACTTGTTTTTTGGTTGTAAATAAGCTTTGAAATAGAAACCAACATGCTAAATAACACCCTTTGTGGAACTCTGTTCTCTTTATGAGCTGTTTTCTTCACAAGGTGGTTTTACCACTGCAGCATGGATTTGACAAAGAAATAGGCAGAATTACGTAATAGTGAACACCATGTTACTCTCTGAACTGGAGACAGGAATGAAGTCAAAAGAAATTTTTAAAACTTAGAGGTCATTGGAAATCTCAGCCACTAAAAGTACTGCAGCTGCAGTTAGTGGAGGGTCAGATACAGAGGAATTCAGGTGACAATAATTTGTGCCCATGACTTTAGGAAGTTGTGGAAAGACCTAGTGAAAAATTAAATGTGGTAATATGTGGCTTGTTTCCATCAAGGGCTGTTCAGCATATATTGCTGTACTTTGAGGCAATAAATAGGTGTGAAGTAATCTCGAAAATACACTTTGATTCTGTGTAATCTAAAGACTGTGGAAAACTTAATATTGGTGAAGTGCTTCCTTTTGACACTGGGGCACACTTACAAAACGAGGCTTGATATTTTCTTGAGTCTGAGGGGGAAAAGGTGCATATTTTGGAATCTGCCATCTTAACCAATTACTGATTTTTTTTCTTAACATTTCTGTAGATTGTGTGTGTTGTTTCTGATGATTGTCTACCAGACTAAATGCACAACTGTGGTTTATTTCCATTTGAGGAGGTTACACTTGATTGCTTGGCTACTATTTTTTTTTTTTTTTAATCATGCTCCTTTATTACTAACCATTGATCAAATCACAGAAATGATCAGTTAGGTTTTAGAGCTTAAAAGTAGTATCTGCATGCCTTTTGCTGCCACCTAGAGGTATTTAATCTGAGGAAAAATTTACAGTGGGGAAAAAATAATAGAGAATGCAGTTATTGATTGATTTAATTTTTTTCAGAACTCTAGTCATTAGTTTTATTAACGTTCAGCTTTCTTCATTTTTGTAGAATCACTACTTACTGTATATGTCAATTAGAGTAATTTAACTGTGGCGAGCCAAAAGTAAACATGAAGGCTTTTTATACATATATATATATTTTTAAATGTTTTGCAGAAAGCTGTAGAAGAACCACTAAATGGTAGGTGATATTCAAGGCTTATCTTCTAATTAAGGGATTAATTATGGAAAAAAGGTCAAAAAATAATTGCACAACTGCACTAAGATGGCAGATCGGTATGTCAGCTTACGTGGCTCTGAGTCAGTAAGAGTTTGATCTCTCGATGAAATTATGCCTGCAGCTCCAGACTCTCTGTTCTACGCTGCTGTGCTTGCTAGCCAGTGGCATTGTTTGACTGTTTGAGGACAAATTTAGTATCTTGGGATATTATATCCACCCTCTTCGCTTTGCAAAGAGTCCAGCTTTTAAGAGGAAAAGAGGGACAGGTCTTGAAAGTTGACGTTAATTCTTCTTCATAAGCATTTATCTTGGTGTAATGCTTAGGATTCCAGCAAAAACTATCCTTCTTGCTCTATTCTTCTGGTATTTCTTTGGGTTGGGGAAGCTACCATGGTCGTGGGGAAACTCTGATAGCGCTTAAGATGGGGGAAATTTATGGTGAGAAAGGGATGACTCTGAAAATAATTCTTTTTTTTTTTTTTTTTTTTTGCTATTCTGTTCACTAATTGGCATGCTGAGTAGTAGCAAGTTCTAACCCAAATCTTAGAATTAATCTGAATATTAATTATGAAGCATTTCTTGCTGTTCGCTCATTACTAATCCATTTGCTTGGCTTTTAAAGATGCAAAAGGAGTGATGTTAGAATGATGGTAAGTCCAACTATTATCTCCAGATCTTTATTTTAATTAATATGTATTTGGGGATTTTGATGTTTAGAGTTCCCCAGTGCTAACATGATGCAACTTGGAGGACAGGTTTCAGTGCAGGTGCTGCTGTTGCTCAAATTGTATTTCACTCAAAAGAATACGTATTTTCCATGTCATACATAGGGGAAGAACGTATTTCTAAACAGTGAAGAGGATGACTTAATGAGAGGGAAATATTAAATAGTATGTTTCTGATCAAATGTGGAAATTAAATAGTTTGCATGCTTCTTTTATGCTTGCATAGTATTTAAGATGCAGGGACTGTTTCCTTGCTGGTGGGCGGCTGTAATTGGTTTTTGGGTTTTGTTGTTGTTAATATAACTAAGCTTTCTCTACGTATTTAATTGGTGATCTCCTACGGAAGTTCACAGGAAAATGATTTGAAAGTAGACTTTCTTTCCCCCTCCTCCCCTTTAGATGTTTTTTAAATTCTCTGGGTTTTGTTAGATTGTTCTTATTCCAATCAGATTTCACTCAATTTATTATTTTTCAGGGTTGGATAGTAGTGTTTAAAAATGAACAGAACTGAAACACATCTTAATAAAACTTAAGAACTGCTTAAAAAACTTCAACTTATTTTTGACAAACCTGAATTTTGAACTTTAAGATCTGAAGGTGCACTGTGGCTTCTGCCCATTGGTTATGCCTGATGTTTAAATATTGTAAACAAAGATGTATGTTGCAGTGTCCTGGCCTAACTTAAGGTTTCTTCCAATTTGAAGTGTCCTCAATGCCGGGATTAGTCGTTTTTTATTTTATAATGGCCTGTAAGACTGCAAGACCTACTACATGTAAATAGACTCCTCCTAATTTATAATAAGCCATGAAATGAGAGGGACTGTATTAACTTGGCCCAAAAGTCGCTAACTGGTACCTAGAGTGGGTAGCCAAGTTTGTGAAGATTCTTGGTTCCTGCAGCTCATATCTATCAGAAAAGTAGAGTTTGCCTGGCCAGATTGCTTTCATTGAAGAGCTTAAATTTTAGATTAAATGCTCAGGTTTGAAAATGAAAACAGTCTTATTGATTCTTTTCTGTTCAGAAGCTGTACTTCCTTTTCATGGGAGTAGGATAAAAGAGCACTTGATGCTATTGGTACTTAATGTTTCTTCCTGGAAGCTGAGAAAGCTTGTCATGAGGTATCACTCGACCCTTAGCTTAGTGCTCCTGCATCAAATTACAACATTTTGCTAGTCAGGATAAGAGTAAGGTCACTCTAAAGCTCTTAATTTACTTGAAATGTTTTTATGTCATGCCACTTCTAGAAGGCATGAATTGACAATGTGACAATAAATGAGGTGCTAGTTAGCCCTGATTGGAACAAGGTGTATCCGTTGATTTTTTTTTTTTTTTTTTTTTTTTTTTAAAAAACAGGCTTCCTTACAAAGACCAGAAGGGAGATAAGGATGGGGTCAGTACAGTTACCACATACTGCTGAAGAGCAAGCAAGAGTTTTGCTTGGAGATCCAATTTTAAATAAGTTGACTGTCCTTCTTGGATCTCATTTGGACTTATAAAAACCCGCCTCCTTTTCTAGTGCTGAGGTAGAGCTTCCAACAGCACAGAAATTGCTAATTATCCATTTCATTTTGACTTTTAGGGTAGGGTTAGAAGTCTGTCTGCTTTTTCTGCCCTGAAGGATGGTTCCTAAAAATAACAGAAGGTTTTACAGATCGAAGGCAAGGGCTCTGAGTCGCAAGCTGGAGGCAGGAACCTTTTGAGCTCTACCTGCTTTCTACCTTAACCTTCCCTTGAAAGTTCCCACACACACTGAGTGGGGAATGAGTCAGATGCTGAAGCACACTAGCTTACAAAACAGCATGTGAAAGTAAACCAGCATTAGGAGTAAAGACAGGACAGGTCAGACAGCGAAGTCTGGGAGCCACTACAGCTTATTCCAGTTCATGAGTTGGGGCTCCAAGGCAGTGTCCACTTTTCTGTTGTGGAGAGGCTGAAACATCACTTGCTGTTAGTACAAACTCTTTTCCATTACTTGAGTGCTAAACGTGCTTTCGAAGTTGGAAATTAAAAAAAAAGATATTTCTTTAAGCTGTGACTTGGATAGGTAGCACAAAATGTTGCTGCTCTTCCCAAACAATCTTTTTTTTTTTTTAATTCCCAGAACTGCAGAGCTATGTGATGTGTGAAAAGTACACCGTTGTTGATACACCGTGGCCTTGAAGATGCACTACTCAACGAGAAGAAATTCAGGAAACTAATTGTTTTGCATGTGTGGCAGAAGTGCTTTTGATATAAATGATGTAATTTTATAGTCACAGCAGCTGTAGCGAGGAACATGTGTGTTTGCCCACATGTGATCTTTATTTTCTTTTGTTATGGTATATATGGGATGGTTGAGGGTGAGAATATAAAAAGCACTGTTTGCCCACTACAGGGTCTCCCTGCAGTAATCCTTAGTGGTATTATTTTCAAAAACTATCATTAGTCACCGCTTTGGTAATGGGCCTACTCAGCCCAAAGATTGCAATACCATTTAGACTATTGTTTTCTTTATTTGTGTGCATGAGCAAGGTATGGTCATATGTCTATGATACGAGCAGGAAGTAGAGATTGTACAAATACATCTTTTCTGACATTCAGCAAAACCTTTATAAAAAAATAAAATGCTTATACACAAAGTTGCATAAGTACAAAGTTTACTCCCAGCTCTCCTTAAGTTATTAACCAAGTTGTCCTAATTCCATGACACAGTAGTATTCCTCTCTATGGACAGTAGTCACGTGTGCTCTAGTGGCCAATATTTTAGTCCAGTGAGAGAGCTCTCCGTGCCTCTTCCGTATTCTTTGATGAGAAACTGCTCAGCTGTTGGGGCCTAATTCAGCACTGGAATTATGGAGCACCGCAGCTAGTAATTTTCATGCTGAATGTGGTTCTCGTGTGTGTTCATGTTGTGCAGTGTGGACTGGAAGCAATTTCAGGCTTTCTTAACTCAGTGAATTTGTAAAAGTCATAGAAGCTTCATAAAAACAGGGGTTGTCCTATTTGGTGTATTTTTGACGAGAGTTTTAAAATCTATTTTCTTGAATGGATGAAGGAGCTATTTAATTTCTGACCCAAGTTTGTGATGCTGCCATTACATCACAAATACATAAAATAGAAACTAAGTAGGAGGAGCTGATGAGAAGTGAGGGGGCTCAGTTTCTGTATATATGTGAGTGGTACAGTTAATAATCAGTTTTCTAGGACTTGCACATTCCACGAGATTTTACCATGTTTTACAACTGTTTTGAGAATTGTTCCAATATAGTTGGTTTCTCTTGGACTTTATGTATACTTTGTAGAAATCTTGACACTGTCTCCTATTTGTACTAAGGTAATATATTTCAAAGGCACACATGGTTTTCTCTTTCTAACAATTTAAAACTTTGTTTGGAAAGCTGTTACCAAACAGTAATGTAATAAAATCCATGTTTTGAAAGATTATGAGTAATTTGGCACGTCTCAGAGTTCAATGTTACAAACTAAGGTTCATATCCGTGTTGTGGGTGCATGTTGCGGAGATTCAGGTCTCTGCATGTTGAGCTCCAAGTCTTGATGCAGACACCTTACCTCAGTTTTATTTTGTTGAATTCTTGGTGCATCTGATTTTACAATATTTACTCTCATAAACAGTCCTCTTGCTAGGGCTGCAGGATTGAAGCGCTTAAAGCAACCCATGGTCCAGCCCTCGCTCAAATCCGTGGAACTGGCCACAGTGAAGAGGGTTATTCATGTGATAGAACATTGAAGAAGCACTTGCTTTCATACCTTCAAGTTTGTCAGTGGGAGTATTCATGTAAGATTTGAGCTCCTGTATAGGAGTCTTTTGATACAGGTGTTTCCATAATCAGAGCAATCTCTACCTGAAGATGGGGAGATTACTCTCCATTAACAATTCAGTGTAAGCATTTACCTGATTAAGTACCCTGCAGAGCTCCCTATTTATAACTAGCGGTTCCCTCTGGCAAGTTGAAAGTTGAGCAGTTGAGGAATAAAAATCAAACCAGCTGGAATTCTGTGAGGTATTCTGCCTTATAAAAGCCATTATGTATAATAGCTTTATGTTAACTTCTGTAAAGCAAACTGCAGTAGAACCCATTTGTGTCACTGTGGGATGAGGCCAAGTTGTTACTGGGCATTGCCAAAACATGAGGAGCTCAGTGGCCATGTACAGGCTGCAGAATCAGTTGCCCCAGAAACGGGAAAAAACCCACTGTGTTAAGGGCTCTGCTCTGGATTCCTTGTAGGTACAAACTTAAAAACAAGAGTTTAAAAAGTCATTGATACACCCAGCCCTTTCCCACCAGTAATTTAAAACCAAAGTTGTTCATAACTGTATGCTTCCATTTGTGTGTGTACCTATGTGTGTATATATAAATATATAGACATTTTAAATATCTATAGATCTATAGTCTTTACCCAAGAAAATGTTTTTATTTATGAAACATGAAACAATTTTGTAAATATTGTGCTAATATACTTAAAAAATAAAGTAATTTTAAGTTGTTCTTGTGAGAAATTTTCTTGTTGCTATCACATTGAACTTCTGTAACTGCTTCCATAAATTCACAGTCACAGCTCTGCTCCCCGCCTTTGTGCCCTCTCTCCCCCCAGATTGCTTACTGCATATACAAAAATGTTCTCAGTGTTACTTAGGCTGCTGCAGATGGTTTTAGTTGGGAGATCCTGGTGTTTCTCCTTAAAAAGGTCATCCAGTTGGGAAAGAAAGTATGTAGATTGCCCTCTGATAACTTTACTTGGACTGACCGACTGCAACCATCAAATTTTGTCACCCGACTATGCTGTGGGAGGAAATATGAGCTGAGGAATAACAAACTCCTGGTGTAACTTTGACAACACAGCAGAGCAGTGCGTACTTCCAGTCAGTCTTCGTAATGCTTAAATGACATTTCTGTGAGAGGAGAGTTTTTTGTGTTACTGCTAAAGCACTACTGTGTGAGTTCCAGATTTTCTGAAGTTGTGTTTGAGAGTAGAGAGATGAGAGAAGGCTGCTAAGTCCTGTCTGGAAGTGTTTCCCCTCGCCCATTCTTTTCAGTGGAGCTGAGCTGATGGGAGCACTTAAAATTATTTGCAATTCCCCGCTTGTGCAGGGTGATTTGAACCATGGCTGTTACTTCAAGATCTCTTTTGAAATGTTTTGTGATTTCCCTTCACACACACTTCCCTCTCTAAAGGAGCCATGAACCACAGTTTGAGTTATGAAATTTAAAAATTTTAGAATTTTGCTGGACAGGGACCTAGCTGCAGGGTAAACTGTAAGCTCAGAGTGACCCTGGTCCTGAAGCTCAGGAAAACTGTGTGCTCGAACTTTGGGGTGTGGAAATAGTGCTCATCTAAAGTGGTTGGAGAGTATCTGAATGCAGTCAATCACATCTAATACCGGTAATTCAGACTCTTCAGTCAGGTAAGCCAGGAAAACCAACCCCAGCTTGAACAGTCCGGAAGCCTTCTGGAAGGGCTTCGGGGCTTTATCAGAGCTTCGTCATTGAACACTTACTGCTCCTGGCTAATAGTGGCAGCGGACATCCTCTAGTTCCTTCCACTTAACAGAAGAATTTGTGAGATTCTTCTCCAGTAAATAATTCTTTTGTGCTTAGTGTTCTGTGCCTTTGCCATAGATACAGTCAGCAGTATCCTGGAGATAAGTACATCTTGCTTCCTGTATTCTCGAGGACTCTTGCAAAACTTTCACGATGAAAAAAGTGCGTGAGCTGGGCTGCCTCTCTTGTTGGTTGCATACTGTGCGTGCTCCCGAAATCTGGCGAGGGTACGAAATCCAGCGAGGGTACGGCGGGACAAACCCCACCGAGGCGCTGCAGCGCCTACACCCCTGTGTCAGCGCGGCGGGTTGGCCAGGCCACTGCGGGGAGGGAGTAGTCCTGAGGTATGAGGAAAGGGCAGAGCCAGACTCTATTGCAGTGGATTGATGAATTGGCAAGAAACTTTAATACACAAATGTAAACAGCACGGAGACAAGGATCATCTGCTTTGGGGGAGGACAACTGCAGCGTTGAAACAGGTTTTGGTTTCCTTCTGTTCTTTTGCTTGTTTTTAAAGACTACAGAAAGGAGGCTTTGAGATTATTGGGCTGGAGAGTGGGTGTAATGAAGGGAAGAGAGCCTCTCTCATGAATACACATTTGGTGGAAGTATTTTTTAAGAGCTTAGGAACTGCAGATTTGCTGGAAGAGTGAACAGTTTCTCCAACTTAACTCTTGATAGTGGCACTTGTGGACCCTTCAGGAGTTGTAAGACCGTATATAGCACTAGCTTCTGTATGGGACCAACTGACTGACCAAGATATGGTTGTCACGTGAAGCCGGCGTGCTGCCTCCACACCTCAGTCGTGTCCCTTGGGCACACAAACTAACTGGAGCGGATTAAGGTCTGGCACGCCTTCGACTTGAATTAGAAAATACGGAATTTTACCTGTCATTCAAATTTATGTACTTGCAGATAATGAAAGATTTTGAAACTGATTGCTCTAGCTAGTTAGTCTTTTCCCTTTTTTAAGATTGACAATAGTAGGTGCAGGTTAAACTTGATTACCAGGCCTAGGGAAAAATGAAGGATGACAACATTTTTCAGAATTTCTACCTTGGGCTCAGCTTGATGGTACTTTTATTAGGTTACATTCATTTACCTTTCCTTTTTTTCTTCCATAAATGCAGCAGGAATTGCTTTCAGAGCAAGAGCATTTGGTTGTATATTGGGCGTTTGGGGGTTTTTCTGCAGGGTTGTTTGGGTTTTTTTCTGTGTAAGAAAGCAGTATTCTTTAATAAATTAGGCATATACAAAAAACCCAGCAGAAGTTCACTCTGCTGTTTACCAGAAGGCTCATCCAAGCACAGACAATGAAAGGTTCAAAGACAACAGTAAGGACAATAGAGATCTTCAAGGTCTATCCATTACAATTAATTTCATTTAAGTTTCGGTATAACCAGTCAAGATAGAGTTTCACTGAAGCAAAAAGTGATTTAGGATTCTCTGACATCTCTTACATGTTGAGCTCTGTGGAAAAGAGAAATTTAATCATATTAAATAGGAAGTGGAAGTAAAGGTGCTGTGTGGTGTACAGACCTCTGCAGGCACTGGGCATCAGGCTGGGTAGAACTTGGAAGCTTTGAATTTAAGGATTATACTACTATATCAATTATAGTTAAAGGAGCCCAGCATGGAAACAGAAGCCTCTGAACCCTGCACTGCAGTTATAAAAAAGTGAAGCGTTTAGAAACACAGTCCCTCTATAGCTGGAGTTACAGCTAAGAATGGGAACATTGCATCAAGTACGTCAGGCTTTGACAGAGCGAGGCGGTTTCTATTCTAGGAAGTTTGTGAGGTTTTGGCTGGCAAACAGTTAAACAGGTACAACTGTAGGAACCTAAAATGTCCTTCCTGCTTCCTCCTCCCTTATCTGGTGTGTAGGTAGGAACCTATATACGTTTGATAGACTGAGAAAGCTGAACTGTATCCCGATACTGCTATTTAATGTAACGGCATTTAAGAAATATGGATAAAAAAGGTTGAGAGGAGGAGGGCAGTTGCATTTTCTCTACAGCACCCCTTAGCTGCCCTTTCGTCTAATACTGCAGCCACTGGAGAGCTTCATCCCAGCAGCACAAATGGGCAGGGGGCACTGGGCCCCTGCTGCCTCCCCCCAACATGTTTGACCCCCCTGGTGCCTCCTCCACAGCGGCAGCACAGTGGGTCCCCTCTCAGGCTGGGTGGGGAGGGGGACATACAGCTCATCTCCTGCCTGCCTGCGAGAGGTGGGGAAGGGAGCCCAGCCTAGCCTGGAGGAAGAGGATGAGTAGGGATGGATGTGCAGCCGAGCAGGTTGGTGAGAGCAGGGTGCGAGATTTGCCTCGTAGATGTGCCACCCTACCACCCTTAACGGCTGTGTTTAATAGAGGTGATATCTTGATACTACCATAGCCCTCTTAGGTTGTCCTTTTTGCTACACTTTTTTCCTCATACTAGCTCTCCAGTGAATGATATAAACCAAATAGTAATGGGCAATCAGGGAATTAAAAAAAAAAATCACCACATAATTCTGGACCATGAGGCTGCTTTTGGCATTTGCAATGACAGTACACCAGAGCACCAAATATAAACAGCTTTAAATGTCACACTGAGCGCGAAATGAAGCTGGTTCCAGCGTCAGCAAGGAAGGACGATTAAGGTATGATAAGATACATCATGACTGTGCCAGTGACAGTGAAGGCGGTGGAGAAAGGGGGGTTGCTGTCCCCCCGGGCCAGCTAAATGAACTACAAATACTTCATTGGAGACAGTGTGAGCTCTTGACAGGCTCTGCAGGTGAATTAATAGCATGAGGCACGTCGAAAAGCCAGGAGGGAAAAGATGCTAAGACAAGCAGCGCAAGAGAAAAGCCCTGTGCCAAAAGGTACAGGACACTGCTCGTTTATTTACCAACGGTACGAAAAACACCCTCTTCACCACGTGCACTTGGTGAGGGACTGCTCCATGCCTGAACCTGCTCTTAATCCGGATTGCAGCCTCAGGCTGGGAAACCTGAAGAAAATAACCTCCTCGGTACATACGTAGCAGGATCTGCTGGGCCAAAATCTGGCCCCAGGTGAGCCGCATAGAGAAAGCACTGGGAGCTCACAAGGCTTGAAGAAAAGAGCAGGCAGGAGCAGGCAAGAGGAGGCTTCAATTGCATCTCTTCTATGTCAAGCTGTTTCGGGGCTGGGGGGGGCTCACATCAGCACGAAGCAACTGCAACTGGCAGTACAGTTTACCAAAGTACGGGCTAGGCCTTCCCCTGCCTTCAGCACAGCGTTGTGCTGCCCTAGCACCTTTAACTTCCCTGGCCATGCTCCAGCAGGTGACAGACACCTCCACTGTACTTGACACTCACCCCTGTTGTTTGCCATCACCAGTTCAGCTCAGGTTGGTTTCAGCCTTCCTGAAGACGAGGAGTGAGACCCGTTGTTTCGTTCCAAAGCACCCCAGCATCTCAGAGGTGTATCTCAGCTTCCTCATTTGAAAAGTGTGTGTCCCCCCAGCCTCCTCCCCAGGGAGTGACGCTGCAGGGGAGATGCAGCCCATCGCAAGGCTGGCACTTTGCTCGAATCCCGCACCACCAGAGAAATGTTAAGCCTACAGGACAAAAGGGGAGTGTCACAATTGCAAGTGCTGAAAGCATTGTCCTAGAAGGATTTCATACCAATTTGAAGACCTGGGAACATTTTGCTGAAATATTTCCTGATCTTGAGAGGTACAGTTTCTACCAGGAGCTGGTATGCATTCTGCTTTGATGAAACCTGAATGATCCACAAAAAAAAACCAAGCAGAAAGGGAGCTATTTTATGGATTTCCAGGTAACTTTACTAGGCCAGTCAACCTGTGACTTTGATTTTTTAATAACACAAATGTACATGCATGTAGTTGTAAGCATGCCTTCAGCTTACCATTCCTGAACCTGGTGCTCTCACAGATCTGAAAAGGAACCCAGTAAAAGAGTAGCTTTGGCAATAGAAAGATTTTAAAAGCCGTACACATAGGCGACAGTCATATCTCTCTGGAGTCCGAGCATCCCTAGGTGCCGAAGTTCCCTCAGTGCCAAAGAGGAACTGATGACATTTTGAAAGCCCTTGAGGTCTGCATCTTCAAGTAGCTGGATGTCTGGAGAGAACGTCGCCACCTCTGAGATGGCCTCTTACCAGCTGGATTCCTGAAGGTGAAACGGTGACCCCAAAGGAAACAAAAAACCAATTTTGCCAGTGAAGGACTAAAGATGAGAGCAAGGCTGAGTGTGTCACCAAAGTGGCACGAGGGGGATGGAGTGCAGCATCGAGCAGAACTCCCCTTCCACCACCTTATTTGTAGCAGTTACTTGATCTCTTTACACCTGCCACAGCAATGATCTTAGCAAACTATAATGGTGACCTGCCTAATGCAGTAAAAAGCTGTCTTTTTTACCACAGTGCTAATAACCTACCTCTTCTATAGTACTGGATCATGCTTCTGTGGTCTGATTATACCAAAGTGACCTTCTTTTAACTCTAACGTGTAAACAGGTCACCCAAAATATATAAACAAAACAGTGGGAGAGGTGGGGGAAGACGACAGCTGCTTTGAAGGTACTGCCACCGTATCATGCAGATGGTACGAGACCAGCACTTGCTTCCAGGCTTCTCAGTCTGGAAACCCAAACTCATTCCAAGAGCCTTGCCATGCAAAACACTCTTGGCTAAAAGAGGCAATCCCTCTTCCCACTACTGCAGAGTTACTCCTTAGTAGATTCCCCTGTATTCTAGCCTAAAAAAGCTCAAGGGGGTGTGTGCTTTCCCCACTTCCCTTGGGTGCCCATGCACACGCTTGTGAGCCTCTGAAGGGTGGCTGGCAGATCAGGTTCCTGGTTTAGATTTTGTCCCGTCTCTTTTAACCCTTACCCAGAGCAGCTGCTGCTGGAGCCCTCAGGTCCCCGTAGGCTGCTCAGGTGGCAAATGCTGCCAGCACGGAGCTGCTCCCTGTTACTCAGCCAAGCTGGCTGGATTCTGTGAGGTGCAGCCTCTGAAATGCTGGTTAAACCATCCCGGACTCCTACAACACAGCACTGGTACCAGGTTTCATTTGTTTTTGATTTAATAGCAGGCCTGCCTCTATTGCTACTGCATGAGTAAACTGAAACTGCCCATAAAGAAATTGTGTGTGCCAGCAAAAGCAAAAGGTTACTTTCACTTTGGTATAAAGGCAAATAATAAAAAAAACCCCATAGCTGCTTTTAGGCTTGGGCCTGCCAGATGTTTGAGGACTATGGTAAGAAATGTAGGTTGTCTGCCTGGGAACCTGTAGACCCTTCCAGTGCTATAGTCCTAAACCTATTCCCATTTTGGGACCTGTCAGTGCTTTTGAGTCTCAAAGAAATTGCATAGTCCATAGGTGAGAGAGAGAGAGAGAAATCACAAGCGATGAATAAAGAACGCAGACCAAGTTGAAAGCTGCTCTTGGAGCAACACATCAGAACACCAATATAAAATAAATAACTTGGAAGCTGTTAAATTATTTAACCTGAGCCTATACCTATGTGTATGTACCTGTTCATGTGCATACACAATCTGTGCATCCCCCATCAGGAGGAGGAGATGTGTGAGACACAGCCAGCTTCAGCGGGCTGGCAACAGCAGCGCAACTGCCACCACGTGGAAATTACCATCTTCAGCTATAGCAGAGGACATGGAGGGAAAGGAGAAAAAAGGGATGCGCCACAGCAGGCGGGTGCACAACAAAATCCAAATGGTGCAAATGGAGCAGTGTCTCTGTAGTGTTTGAAGAATTTGATTGATTCGCAAGCTGGCTGAGTCACCTTGAGCTGTTGTTGAGAAGTGCATCCCATCAGGCTGGAGGAAGAAGAGGATGGCCTAAAAGAGGCTTGTCACTCTTCCCTTCCGCTCAGAAGCGTCAGGGCCCCAGCTAGATTTTGGGAGTTGTAGTTCAGCTCTGTTGGAGGGGATCCAGGGGAGCCCAGGGAAAAAATGACCCTAAGTCTAGAAAAACATGGCCTTAGAGGAAGGATTGAAACTAACAGGTTGTTTAATTTAAAAAAGAAATCTGTGGCAAGGCATGACAACACAAGGGATGAAAGGGGCAATAATCACTTCCCCAGACCTGCGGCAGAGGACAAAAAGCTGACTCTGCCCTGGGATGGAGTGACAGACCAGACAATTTTAAAGCTACCCTTTGCCAATGCTAATGTTTATGTTTTAACAGCTCAGAGAGAGCAACCGAGGAAAACAATTTCCACCAGGGTGGTGCCTTCCCAGCCTCCCAGTGGGGAGCTGCTGCCACGTGCCGTGCTGGGAGCATGCATGGGCAGGCTCTGTGGGCTCGCTGAGCTGGGCACAGCACCAGCACATGATGGGAACGACGGCCTGAGGAGCCCTCTGGCCCCTGCTGCCCTCTCATCCCAGCGCTGCTCGGCCGCCGCTGGCACAGCAGGCTGAAGGCAAGGGTCAGGGAGAAGGGGACGGGGAAGTGGCACCAGCGATACTGTTCTAAAATAATGCTTGGGAACTGCTGTTCTTGCAGAATGGGAAGGACTCGGAACGATGACAAAAATGAGGCAGTATGTCTTTATCTGTTATTTCCTCTGCAGCCACTTGTGAGATCAGTGAAGCAACACCTCAGGGAAGCAAATTTTAAATATTTGTCCAACTTTTAAAAAATTAACTTGTCTGATTGATGAAGTGGTTGATTTTTGGAGAGTCAGCAAGGAGACTGGCAGAAATCCATACTACTTGTTCTCTCATCAGATACTCTGAGGACATGCTGACTCTGAGCTTCCACAGTGCTGTGGGTGAGATGGGGTAGGCAGCTCAGCCCCCACCAGGGGGATGGGGGAGAGAATTGGAAGAGTAAAAGTGAGAAAACTCGTGGGTTGAGATAAAGACAGTTTAATAGGTAAAGCAAGAGCTGTGCACACAAGCAAAGCGAAACAAGGAATTCATCACTCCTTCCCATCGGCAGGCAGGTGTTCAGCCATCCCCAGGAAAGCAGGGCTGCATTACATGTAACAGTGACTTGGGAAGACAAACACCATCACTCCAAATGCCCCCCCTTTCTTCTTCCACAGAGGAGAGTCCTTGCTCTTCCTCCAGATTACATCTGATGGGTGGATGGGAGAGGACTTCATCCCACAGTGGTCATCTAGCAGGTGAACAGCTGAGTGTCAGGCACTCACCTAGGCTCCCTCAACAGCAAAAAAAGAGAAAAAGCACATCCACAGGGAAAGGTCCGTCACCTGTTTTGGGGTGGGAATGAATCACCTTCGGGCAATTTGTCTTTGATGTTCATAGCCGAGATGTAGATGATTACCTTTTGGAAGGACAAGGCCAGGCCAGGTAATCACCACCCACTAGCTGAATGTCCCAAGAGGGGAACGGCCACTCTTAATTTAATCAGGAGTCTCCTTGCTGGTGGTGCATTTCTTAATGGCTCCGTTCCTGGTGTCACGTAGCTACATGGGAATCTCTGCTTTCATTTAAAGAAAAGCCATTCCTCCTGGCCATTGAATACTTGAAAATGTCAACCTTCTGTTTACCACAAACATATACATGTGCACACACACACTCACACCAGCTGGGCAGTATCCCAGTGTCGTCATTTTTAAAGACACCTGATGAGTTTTGGCTGACCCAGCACATCATTTCTGAGGTTGCATTTCAGAGGTTGGTGTGGTGAGAAGGTATAAGATCAAAGCAGAAGGTTTGGATGGACTGAGCTCCTCCAACAATGCATCGACGCAGCAGAATGGTCTCCTACATGTGTACAGCCCGGTGACACAGGACTCAGAGCTGCACTGATGGACTTCATTTTGCAAAGCCACACTACAGCCCCATTGCTTTATCTCAGCCTGTAGGAGACCAGAGAGTTCTGTAAAAATGGTAATCAGATTGTGAGGATGAATATTGCTATTCTGAGAGCTAGACCTGCAGGCAAAACCTCCTGCCGAGATGGGACAGACATGACTACAGCTGGGGAAAAGTGTGTGAGAAAGAACACAGTGGAGGGTCTGAAACGAAGTTTAATGGAAAGAGGGAAAATAGCCCTTGTGATTCCTGGGATGGGAAAGGTGTGCTTTTGACTGGAAGAAGACTGGGGACTTGAGAAGCCAAACAGGGTTCTGGATCATGAGGGATGATGAGGACAGTGGTTTGTAGCAATTCCTTTTCTTGGGCACAGCCTGCAGGATTCACAAAAAGAAAATCAGAGCACTGTTGTTCCCTGGGAATACCTCTGAAATCATGCATATGTCCTGTGCCAAAAAGGCACACAGCCATCCTCTGGTGAGGAGGAGGATGGCCAGCATTACGTTTTAATGACCAGTCGACGTGTTTTGGAGAGTGGGGCCCATCTTGCCTCCAGAGGCTGTTTGTCTTTGAGGATAATGCTCTTCAAACTGGAGGGGGTTCTCTTATGCAGGGGATTATATCTACTAAAACAAAGCTAAAAGAGAGCAATTGGGGAAATATGTCATGATTACTCATAAAGACCAATTAAAAAAACGTTTTTAGTGGCTTAATTCTCCTTTAGTGAGTGTGGTTGTTGGATCCATGCTTTGTTTTGATTCAGATGGTATCTGCAGCAGGGTGAATCACTTGAACTAAAACCCTGAGCTTTTGAAATACCAGCTTTTCTTTAGGGAAGCAGAAAAATAAAGCCAAAATTTAAATTCAGCTGATTAAAATAAACAGTTTAAAAAACCTGCTTAAAAGTTCTGGTGTATTTTAACCTCTGGACTTACTAAAGAAAATTAAAACCAGCTTTTGGACAGGCCATTTTAACAAATACACAGGTCCTTAAACTGCTTTGAAACCTCATAATGTTGCCAAACATAGACTTTGGGGATGGGGGGTGGGATGGGAGAGTTAGCAGAAGGAAACGTCTACCTTTCTTGAAGTGTGTTTTTTGGTTTTTACACAAGAGAAAAACCATATTGAAGGCTTGCAGGTACTGTTTCGGCCCAACCAAGCACAACCCAGGTAAGACTGAGAACCACAGCATCCTTTGACACCACGCCTGGCTTTCCCAGCATAGCAAGGGCCATGGTCTAGGAAAACCTTAATCTTCATTCCCTAGGGGCAGGGGATGCTGGTGGCTTTTTGCCTGCTGGTGTGCTACTGACAAATTTTAAAATATTGCTAAAAGACTATTTTTCCCATACCCAGCAGTGTCCTGTTCACTCACCTGAGAGCTGAAGTGCATGCAATGCAGTGCCATGTCTTAATGCAGTGCCATTTTTGGGGTACAACAGTTAGAAAGATGGCCTTGAGGTACTTGTTAATGGTGCCTTGAGCCCTCTCCCCACACTATGGTTTTCATTGTTTGTGACACCCAGAGCAGGGAACAGGGTTACTGGCACTGACCACGCCAGGCGTTGGCTCCACTCGCCGCAGGCCAGCGCGCTCCTCCCTTGCTTGAGGGTGATGCAGCTGAGAGCAGCCCCAGTTGCCCTCTCCCAGCCCAGCCATGCAGGACTCAAGCTGGGAGGATATGAAGCTGCTTTTCTGTTTTATTCTTCTTTAGCAATGCGTTGGCAGGGTGTAGACCCAATTGCAGCTGTAGTCAAACAGACACAAGAAGCCCAGTACTCATTCCTGATTTTCTGTATGGAAACCAGTAGTCAGCCCAGTACAAGGAGATAAAGGGACTTTTACTATTTTGTTGTGGTATACAAGGGAAGTTATTAGCTACATGCACATACTGTGTGCATTACACCATACTGGAGTGGTGAATGCACCATGCTCTGTGAACACAGGCAAGGGTAGCCTTATTTTGCAACCAGCGATGATACACCAGCTTGGAAAATAAGGAAAGGGATGGTTAATCAGATCTTTTCTTCTTCACTGTACATTTGCTTCACTCCAATAGCTTGCGGGAGTTATTAATGGACTTTATTAAAAGCCTAATCCTTCTGGCCACTCAGCTAAAGGCTGGGAAGCCCCTAATGCACAGTTCTGAAAGGGAACCTTCAGCAGAAACCAAGAAAAAAAATTCAGCAGCCCAACTGGATATTTTAAGGGTCAAAACTATGATTTCCTCCCAGGAGAGCTTCTATCTATAACAAGGCTTTCACAATACAGAATTTCTTTGGCATCAGGTAAAGCTGGAAACATCTCTTCGGGCAGGGTCCAGAGCATCAGCCAGGCTTTCTGCTGTCATGGCCAGGGGCTTGCAGGTGGGGAGGCATGAGCTGGCCTCACCCCACCAGCGGCAGACGTGGTCTTGGGTTTCCCCAACCTCTGGTGTGAGCCCAAGGAGGGATGCCCAGGCGGGGTGCGTGCAGCAGTCGTGCACTGCTGGCTTGCTTGGCAGCTGCACTGCAAAGGCTTGGGCAAGGGAAAAGCATCTGTGCTGCCACCCCAGCTGTAGCTACTCCCCATTAGCTGTAAAAATTACACTATGAAGAGCAAGCAATTAGTCAAAACTGGTAAGTTAAAAGTGTATCTGCAGATGTAAGTTGTATTTTATTCGAGTCAAAGACTACCTAATACTGCAACAGCTACGCCATGTTTGGTAAGCTTCAAGGAAGGTACAGAGACATTTTGAAGGTTTCCAGCAGAATGTAAATGCTGCAGAATAACACAAGGTTTTCTAAGAGGAGTGAAAGCATCAAGTCTCAGAAGGAGAGGGCAGAGCAGCAGGTATTTGTAAAGATAGCCAGCAGAAAGGAAGAAGCACAGGCTTGGGCCTGGCCAGTAGCCAAAAATGACAAAAGGAAAGAATTTGTGAATTTGCAAGGGCAGAAAAGGGGAATTAAGGCATAAAAGCTATGGCAAAAATAGACATAATATACCCCAAATGAAGGAAGAACCAACAATGCAACAGAAGTGACCGAAACCACGAAGTATTTAGGGAAATCCCTGTGCCCTGGGAGTTTGTAAGTGATTTAACTCCATCCTGAAAAACGCTGAGTAACAAATCAATTCCTGACTTGTCCCACACCCCATCCTTGCACACACGCACCACCGAACTGGTGCTAGACCAGAGAAGCGGCCTAGATAAACCTTTTTGATCTTTTAAATTGGGCTGTGAGTGCTTTTTTCCTCTATTTTTCCTAGATAGGCTCATCACCACGGTGTGTCATTTTTTTCTAAATGGCAAACCACAGTTGCTTTTCAGCTAGCGTGTGGCAGGGGGAGTATTTTATCTGAGTCACCAGAGCCATCTGTTTTAGACAAATATTTTAGTGAATGATCTCTTTTATAGTTAGACAGTTTCTTTATTCTCCTGTTAAAGGATCAATTACATGAAGAAAAAGGCAGGGTGGCCTCATTGGCTTGCTCACCCTCCCTGAGCACCTGCTGGCATTAAACCCTGTACCTTACCCAACTTCAGCACCACCAAATATTAAAATGGTCTGTGGACAGATTTTCAAGCTAGATTAGAACTATGGATTAAAGTTTAAAAAGAAACATTTTTGGCTTCCTGGACAGTTGCAAAATTCTGTTCAGTTCCCTGCAGATTGCTCGGGGTATAAGAACATCATGTGGAGGTGGGGGTTCCTCAAAACATTGGCCCATGCCTGCTTCCTGCGGCACTCAGACATCATTCAAGGTTCACAACCAACACTTCCTCAGCACGACAAGTTCCTCCTCTCCTTGTGAGGGGTTTGGGTGGCTTCAGCCTCGGCTCCTTCCCTTGGTTCCCACTATCGATGGCGTTCGCTTCCCCTTCTCCTTTCTGCCTGTCCATCAAACCCCAAACCAAACAGCCTCCCCAACGCACGCATCGGGGTGGCTTCCCCTCGCGGTTGGCAGCACGAGACTCAGCAGCATCCTCTCCCATACCATGCTGCAAGCAAGACTGGTGCCAGCGGGCTGGCCACCTTCCCGGTGTCCCTCCACACGTGGCTGGGCAGGGTGGGTGGCTTCAGCCCAACTGGGCTCCTGGCCTCAAACTTGCTGCAGTGCCAGGCCAATGCCTGGGTGCTGGCGGCAGCAGTTTTGGCCGAGGCTGGTGAGGAAGCCGGAATACACACGGGGCTTCTGTCAGCAACGTCTTGTCACCCATAGCTGTGGCCATACCCATCATGTGTCTGAGACCAGCAGTCCCTGAGCCTCGGGATGTGGCACACCATGGTGGCCGGCACAGTTACAGGACTTTACAGCCTTGGGATATTGTTTCATAGTATTTTTTAAAAAAAGTGATCCACCAGTGCTGGTTAGTGGTGGTGTTACTCATTCTCACACAGCACCAGAACTGCAAATATTTGATCTGATGAAAATATTTGATCCGATAAAAACTTTCCACTGAAGCAGCATAAGAAAACCATAAAGCAGTTATTTAGAAATAACATTTTCTCTGCACAGCAATAGACTGGCTACAGGAAAAGCAGCCGTTTCAGAGACTTCTGCATTTATTGCCTTAGTGGTGTGTGAGATCCCACGTGTGCTAATGCCACACGGATGCAGAAGGAAAAGAGGGCCCAATGCTGCAGTGGAAGACCCTGCAGTGATGTGGTCCTAGCAGAGATGCCACCACTGCTGCTCTCACTCAACCCATCTTACCCGAGTCACACAGTCCCAGCCGTCGGTGCCTCATTCCCCGCTTCCACACCAGCCACCGGACTCCAGCACATGGGGGTGTGAGGCTCCAGGGAAGGGGGCAGAGAAAACACTGGGTTTTTTGTCATAGGCCAGAGTTTGTCCTCAGTTTCAGTGCAGCTCAAAGCCAGCTCTGCACGGAGATGGGTTTGGCTTCCCCTTTCTGCAGCACAGCCTGTACTAACAACTGGGATGTGTGCACCCCTCTGAGGTGTGCGAAGGTTGGACTTTCACCTGGGCTTGCTCCCCGTTGCACCCACGGGCGGGTGACACTGCACTGGTGGCAGAGCGGTGCTCCCGGACAGGTGCCTGAGCCCTGGCGAGACCCCGCTATCCAGCAGGGCCAAGCAGGTCAGCCGTGAGTGGTTTTTCAGATGACTCATTCGCAAGTAATTTGCTGCAATGGACTAGAACAAGACAGCTGAGTTGCTGACTCTGTATTCAAATTTCAGGGGTTTTACATACAACTAGGTGTAGTCTGTCCATCTGTCCCCACGCACATGCACTGAAGGTCCCTAGCGCACGCGTGGCTGGAAGCTGTCCAAAAGGGTCTCCTGTATGTCCCCTTTAGGGCTTGTGTTTGGGACATGCCTGGCCCAGAGCTGCCAGGTTATTAAATGCCAGAAGAAAATGAATGCACATGGACCACCCCCACCTCTCTGTGCAGCAGAGGCGGGGGGTCACCACAGCAGCTGATCCAACATCACACAACTCCTCCAAACCAGCAGAGCCAGGAGGAGATGAATTGAGCCAAAGCACTATTGAGTGAACCAGTTTAACAGCAAGTCTGGCACGACTTGGTGGTTGCATGGGGTCCATTGGGTCTGGGCGGGATTAGCCCTCCCTTACTGGGTGTTTTGGGTCAGTTCCACTGTGCTTGTGTATGATAACCTGAAAATTGTTAGTGTGGACATCAGGACAGGGCTTGTTTATGTTTCAGGTTTGTACTACATAGACTTAACAGTGCCTTGTTGTGGCTTAGCTTGAAACAGCACCTAACCAGTGTAAACTGTACGGATATAAGTGGCTCTGAAACCACGATGTGAGTGTACTCCCCCAAGTATGCACTACTTGAAAAGCATAGGTGCTTGCCTGGGTCTGCAGGAGACTGATGACCTATGGGCACACTGGGCCCTCAGAGTTTGAGAACCATTGAATTTGCTAAATAACTAAAATTAATAGAAATCTTTGGATTGGGCTGCATTAATTTTAATGATTCTGCGCTGATTTTGGAATGTCTGGAAGGTGCTCAATAGCACTTCCCTCTTCTAGCAGCTCTGGGGTACCTCCAGGAGTATCACACCTGATGGTTGATGCTGCTCTCAGAAGCATGACCCACTAAATCTTGACTGCAGCGTCAAAAACTGATGAAACTAGTGCTGCGCCGAAGAGCTTGGCCTCTATGTCACGCTTACACCTCAAGCATTTTACATGGGAGGAGCTCCACTCACTCCACAGCTCCCTCCACAGGGCCGCTGGTAATAATTATCTGCATTACCATCAAACACTGTAGCTGAACTATGCCTGCACCAGCCAGCCAAAGCCTTTTCATGTTCAGGCAGTGGTTCAGCCTGGATCGCATCACTGGCTCAAACAAGTCTGGGGAATAGACATGAGGGTGAAATAAAGTGGCTTACATGGAAATGAGTAGTGCCAGTTCAACAGCTCTCAAGAGCTGGAGCAACACTGGTGAGACCTGAGAAATATCCAGCATCTCTCCAGGCCTGCAGCAATTTAAGCTGACTCCAATAAAAGTTTGCTGAGTCAGGCGGGAGGGACACTCTCCCCCCAGCACTCTGGGTAATGAGACCTGGTTTTCCTTCAGTGGCTGGTTAGAAAAATAAAAAAATAAAAGGAAAAGCTGCCTCAAAATCCGATATCTATTGGAAAACACTTTGCCTGGCAAAGAGGAGCCATCGGAGGCACTCTTGAAGTCAAACATTTTGGGGAGTGGGAGCCAACTGCAGGGACAGAGCCAGGCCCCGGGGGAACCTCTGCAATAAGATACACCTGCAAGCAGGCAGTAGCTCCGTGCCACGAGGCCTGGCGCCTTGGACAAACTTGTTTTGGGCAGTCTTGACATTATTTCAGCTTGTGTTTTGCTGTAAGAGCAAACTGCCTGACTGTTGCCTAACTTGCTTTTAGCTTTGCTTTCTGCAAGGAAATGATAGGATGGGTTTGTCACTTACCACTCAAGTGATCATCATATAACTACACCTGCTGACAAATAAAAAAAAAAAAAAAGACTGTTCAACCAGGTTGTTTAATATGTGTAAAAAATAGCCTCAAATGAGCTCTTGACAAAGGAAAAAAAACCCTCGTCGTTGATGTCCTTCAAAGAAACAGGGATGTACAGCACATGCCATACCAACGCATGGAAAGAGTAAAATAATAAAAAATTAGCAGTAATTAGATAATTGGTATTATGAATTTCGGTAACATGGTAACTGAATTAATAGAACCTGTTGGGTTTTATTTCAATTAGACTGGCAAGGCTTTGTTAGACCATGAATATACTCGTTTTTCCACGTAGTGGATGTGGTTCCTCAGCCCATCTAGATTGAATTAAACTTCCATAGTGCAGCAAAGCAGAAGAGCTTTCCATCGAAGTACTCACAGAACCCTTTTTGACCAGGCCTAGGAGAAAACTCCGGGGCCAAGTGCATCAGCTAGGGAGCAGGGAAAAGCAAGCAGCATTGTCTTTCATATCCTTCTATTAAGTGACTTGATCAGGAGATTAGTCCTGCTCTACGTGATGATGAACCTTGCCAAAACCAGCACCTGGAAAATGGGAACAGGGCTTGGAGCAGGGGCTGGCAGGAGGGGTGGTGGACACTGCAGGGGTGGGAATTCACACCCATTGCAGCTCTGCAGTCCCAGCCTTTGAAGGGATAAACCTGCCGGCAAGATTATTCAACTCCCACTGGGGATTTTCCCCTTTCCTTTTCCCTTTTATTTTTTTTTTCCCCGTGCAGACATTCCCAGCTGTGCTGCAGGGGATCTTCCTCTGTGTTTAATCTTTAAACCATCTTTGTCACTGGTGCATTTCCAGAGCTGCTGTACCCAGTCCCAGCAGAAGAAGAAAACAAAGGACATCAGAAACGGGTGGCAGTAGTGGCTGTGTGCCTTGGGGAGCAGCAGCAGTGGGGCTGTGACTGTGAGACTTTGCATGCCTGTGCTCTGCATGCTTATTTAAGGAAAATATTGAAGTCGAGATTTTTCAAAAATGTCAAAGGGATAAGCACATCTAATTCCTATTAAAATCAACAGGAACTATATCCAGCCAGCTGGGGGAAAAAGACAAGAAAAAGGACATTAAACACCTGGCTAAAGCTGTCGTGATGAATCAACCATACTCCAGCCCCCAAAGGATGAATCAAGTATACCACTAATCCAGACTTTTCTAGCAACTAAAATTTGCCTTAAAAGTCCATGTGTTATGAATATATCACTTTTTTCAGTAACATGTAAAACAAGGGAATAATTATATTACACATAAATACTATGAATATTTTCCATTAGTCTTCCAAGGACCTGGTTTTAAAAAGATCTTTACTCAATTATACAAATTATCTGGAGATACAGAAACCAAAACCAGGGGCTAAGCCAGGCCAATTTCTCATGTGGCAAAACTCCACCGACTGCAAGCACATTTAGGCACGGCAACAAAACATCCCTCCCTGGAACAAAAGGAATGAGAAAACGCTGGGGAAAAACTAAACCCCCTCCGACGGCCGCCTGGTGTGCTGCCTTTCTGCCATGTGGCTGTGGCTTTTACATCAAACCCACCATTGCCGTTAACAGCGCCTGTTGAAAAGACCCAACGGCTAATGAAGTGACCAGCGACACATCCGTGGACAATGAAACGTGCAGGTGATAAATACAGGACTACTGACAGACAGAGGCAGGAAGCCCTGCAATGAAGCTCCTGAGATGGAGACCCACCACCGCCAGCTGAAGGCCTGAAATTGCTTGGGAGCACGTCTGCAAGCGCCAGGGTACGAGGCAGGATCGCTGCCAGGAATCAGGTCTGTGTGTGTGCACGGGGGTGTGTGCACGGGGGTGTGTGCACAGGGGTGTGCATGGGTGTGAGTGGTTTGGGGGGAGGACTGGTGTGTAGCTCCCTACCACAAAAAATGCAAACACAAAGACCAAGCCTCTGCATTTACCATGCTCCTGAGAAGAGCACTTACTGAGTGCAGGGGTAATCTGGACTCTGCTCTCAAAAGCTGAACTTTCTTTTGCAACATCCAAAAAAAAATAACCAGCCCCCACACCAGCCTCTGACAGCTGATGCTTTATTACTGTTATCTGAAAGGGACTTCGGTGAGTTACTGTGACCCTCTCCTTGCTTTGCTTCCCAGGCCACAGCCCTTTCAGAAAGCTTATTTTGGGACACTCTGCTTTCGAGGGACTCCAACACCTCCCTTTTCCTCCAGTCCTGGTGACAGAACCCCTCTGTCTGAGCTCTTTGCCACCTCTCAGGGCTGCACAGCCCTACAGTGGCGTGCCCGTGCCACAGCAGCCTGCCTGCACCCGCCTTTCCAAGAAACCAGCCTTTGATGTCTTCAGCAGCAACTCTTCCTGACCACCACTTTCCAGAGAAGCATTTATGTGTTTGTCATCACAAACAGCTCAAAACCAAGACTTTCACACAGCTACAAACCCAAGCAACTCAGTTGGCATAGACCTTCTTTCTTCTTTCCCTCTGAAATATGGGGAAACAGAGGATATAATCAGAAGCCCGAGTGTCAGGTTTGCTTCCTTGTGCTCTTCACCCTGTGTTTGCCGTACATGCCGCTTCATTACATGCCCTGGGAGGTCAGCACATCTAAATCTCACTTGGTCACTAAAAGCAGCAAAAGCACAGTAGGACATTTGCAGAGCCCCCCACCCCTCCTGCTGCTCGTAACTGCTGAAGACCCTGGAAGAAAAACCCTCTTCCCAAGCTGGTATAATTCCCTTCCAAAGGGATGACTGGTACTGAGAATATCTGTGCTTGGTTTCCCCTTCCCCAACTCTCTCTGAATAAAAGGGAATTGCTGAAAGTTTGCAGGCAAATTTCCTTTCCCAAGTGTCCATGCTATTTTAAATCTCATGGTGTGCCATCAGGAGAAAAGCAGACTAGATATCAACCATTTATAGCATAGAAAGCTCAAGAATTTCAGGAGTGAGACATATTAGTGAAAAAAAATCCATCTTTATTTAGCTAGGGAGACATTAAGACCAGGAAAGGTGGAGCACTTTGGTTAAGATTTTACATCCATGAGTGCTGCTGCCACTTAGGATTCCTCCCTGTGCCTTGCAATATATCAGGCTTTTAATTAAAGACTCAGGTCCTTAAGACAAGAAATTAAGTGCCAGCCCAAGTGTGCCCTCAAAGCTATCTGAACGAACAACAGGGAGCTGATGAGCTGCAGTAAGGGGGAGGAGGAGGAGGATGATTTCTGCCCCAAACGGCTTGCAGTGCTTAGCTTTATTTTTTTTGATTTAATTTTTAAATCGGAGGCTATCACCGCTGCTCAGTGATCCACAACCAAATCTTCCCTTTGGTTATCAGACGACAAGGAAGCCGTTTGCTTTTCACAGGACAAGTCCAACGCCAGGTAGCACTTGCACGCCAGGCGTGGGCTGCCCTGTCCTGTTCTTGCAGCCAGCCCCCCCAAAGTCCCGGCAGGGCCGGGGTGGTGTACAGAGGCAGCTGCATTATGGGGTGTGCGCCTCCCTGCAACGCCCGCCGGGAGGAACGGGGTTTTGGGGATTTGCCTTGAGAACCTGGGTGCTGGTGTTTCCATCCCAGCAGCAGCTGCTTCCATAAACATTAAAGGGACAGAAAATGAGCTCCTGGTGCCGGTAGCAGAAATGCAGCTGGTGCAAGTGTTTCACCACCAACCACCACTGGTGGCTTTCACTGCTCGAGGGGGGCCTGGCCGGCACGGCCACGTGTTGGAAACGAGCCCCGGGTGCAGGTCCCTGCCTCAAGGGTCTTGTTCAACCCGGCTCCTGTGCAGTGGATGGAAAGCCACGAGCTGCAACAATACTCACACAGCTGAGCCCCAGGGCTTGCAGACTGAAAGTGTTTGTTTTTTGCCCTAAACCAGTTGGTTTAATTAAAGATACCTCCCTGTAATCCTGTCAGATGCATGTCCGGAGCCCACAACCAATGCGACTGCCTAAACCCACTGGGCTGGTACAGCCAAGGGACTGGTCATTCTCTGACATGTTCTGCTTTCACCCAGGACAAGCATGTCCCTGCAGAGCCTTTGAAACAGCTTGAAAGTGCTCCTTAGTCCACTGAGGTGCAAGACTTCCCCTTTGGTGAGCTGCTTCAAAGTCTTCACCAAATGGTGAAATAAATTGCAGAAAGGTACCGATCTGTGGCTGAAGACATGGGGTTTACCAAAGCACAGCTTCTGGAGGAGCCTGGAGCACACCCAAACCTTCCCTCCACAAACCTGGGAGCATCTGTGGCCTGGGGCTTCCTCTGAGGACACAAGGCCCAGCATGGACACAAGATTAATTTTATTTGTGCAAACGTTCTCTGTGACTGCCAGATGGACTAATCTGGAGAGGAAGGCATTAACCTCCCTAAGTATCTGCAGCAACCCTTCTTTTCTTACATCTCATTTGTGCTGGCAAAAAAGCCTGTGTCAGATCCAATTTGCACTATGGAAAAAAACCCCAAACCGTCAATCATAAATAAGCCGTAATAAGCAATTTTAAAAAGGAAAAACATCTCAAATATAGACACATGCATATAAAATATGCTTCATAATTGAGGTTTTACTCCAGCACTCATTAGTTGCTGAATATAGATGTTGTGGGCTGTTGTACCCACTCAGAGCTGCCAGCTTTGCTGCGGCCTATGTTACCAACTAGTTCCTCCAGGTGGGATGTGCAAGTAAGGCCAAGTCCCGGCACAGGCACCTGAGGACGCAAGAACAGTCTTTTAGGGGTTATGGTCCAAGGGAGAAGCCCCACTGCTTAGACACAGGAACCAGCTTTTATTCCTGTTTTTCCTCCATGATGCAGCAAGCACAGCAAAATGAAGTCAGGCATTTCCCAGATGCAAGTCTCTGGTTTGTCTTCTCTGCTGATGTCAAAACAAATTGAATAATCCTCTCTATATTTTTATGAATGCAAAAAAGCACTTTTTTCCCAGCAGGAGGGGTGTGGATGGTAGAGGACCAAACTGAAGGTTCAAGAGGTCATGTTGTATTCCCTCTTCTAAACAAGGAAAGGACATCTTGAAAATGAGTAGAAAATAATTTTTTGACTTGCTGAGCCCTTTTACAACAGCATAAAATGAAGATGTGCCGCCCCTTGCCCTTGCAGGCCCAGCTTGAACACATTCTGGTGAGGGGCCCCTCTGTCCTGCTGCCAGCAGCCATAGGGAACCCCTTGCCATGGGGCTGGCTTCCCAGTGTCCCTGTGTGATGGCAAAGGCACCTTTGGGGCCCTTTTTTGCCCCCACCCAGGGCTGTCTGTCCCTCACAGGCAGCTGTCAGCGGTGGGAGGGGAGCAGCTGCCCAGTTAGGATGGAGGCAGCAGCTTGCTCCACTCACTCCAGCTGGATTTGGCATGCTCCAGGCTGCGTGTGGGGGGACAACCTGACCCACTGGAGGGGATCAGCCCCTGGCTGTGCAGCACTGCTCTGGCCATGTCCCTGCACCTCCCCACTGCATGTCATATCTGTAACCTCATCATCAGGGTGCTCCATCCCTCCTTGGAGAGCAGCAGCTCTTCGCCCCATGGTGCACACATGAGCCCTTCCGTGGCTGCCTGGCCAGGCACTGGGGCTGCCATCCTGTACCCCCAGAAAATCCACCTTGCGGTGCCTGGGCCAGAGTGGTGCTCAGGCAGGAGCCCAAGCAGGGCTGCATGAATGCAAAACTCTAAAAATACTGTCACGTGGGCAACTGCCACCATTTAGAGCATCAGTATCCATGAGCAATTCAATTATTTATATGACTAGGGAGTATGGACTAAGGTTTTTCAGCTGTCCCTCCACATGTACACATGTGTAGCATGCACACAGATGCCCAGGCAAAAAACAGCAAAATAGGTGAAGGTCAGAACTGAAGCAAAAAAAAAAAAAGTGTTTGACTTACAAATGAGAGTTTTTTATTGCTTTTTGGAAAGCTTTGCTGCACAGGCAGCGCCACCAATTCAACTTTTGCTTCAGGGTGGAACAGTTAAAATAAACCCCAGAAAATGGTTTTGACCGATGAAGGCTGAGTTTTTTAGCAGCTTCATCTCCCCAGACACCAAAGCTGTTTGTTCCTTATGCGATTTAGCAGGAAGCAGCTTTGCTCTCTTACACCCCGTCCCCCAGCCACCGCACGGGCGCAGGGCCATGCACCCACATCCCAGCTCCCAGAGAAGGACCAGCTTCGTCAGGTGAGTGACCCCATCACAGCCCCCTTGTTCTGCCTGCACCATCTTCTGCTGAGGAGAGCAAAGTGGGGGGTGATGCTGTGTGTCCCCTCAGGAGGTGACAGGTGACCTCTGAGCAGCAACGGCTGAGGAAGGGAACGGGGTAGAGAAGGTCACGCTCCTCCTGCAAACACAGCAACTGGCACGCTTCCACTAGTCGCTTCTGGGAATGAAATTTTTTGAAACGCAGAAAAAAAATGCCACAAATGTCAGGAGGGAGAGGAATTGCCATGCAGAACTTGACTCCCCATTAAAACCAAGCCAAAACAAAGCAATAAACCCCCAAACAAGCAGATGGGGTAAGTTCAGGCTGTTTGACACGTGCATGAGCGTGTTCCTGGGACAGTGTTTCGGCACACGCTGCCTGGGCACGGCGCCGCTGAGGATGGATGATGTGCTTTCCCTCGTGTGTGGGAAGGCACGGAATGCCCCCGCCTTTCCCGGCCAGGCTACGGACCCGAGCCTGGCATGCACGCCAAGCTCCGTACCTCAGGGTAAAAACTGGCACTGCCAGGGCACCAGGCTGTTGAGAGAGCCAGAAACTGCCGGGGCAGTGCCAGTACCTGCCACTGCCACCGCTGTCCGTGCTGGAGAAGTAAAAAGTGTTGTTGTGTGAAATGAGAAGATGCACAGTAATTCATCTGTGTCCACATGGTCTCCTCACGTCCTTAGGGATGGCTAGGAAGCAAGGCTACGACTGCTCCTGGTTGCAGCTCCTTCCTTTTCAGTAGGAAACGCCAGGTTTTTGTCTCAGGCACTTGCCTGGGCCCTGCCTTGTCAAGAAGGTGCCAGGGGAGAGGTGCCAGCCGCGGGAGGAGAGCTGTCCTCCTGCCAGGCAGCAGCTCCAACTCCGCCGTCCGGCCTCCGCTGACACTGACTCCCCCTCCATGGACAATTAAGAAGCACACCGCTTGGCTTCAAAACATACAATATACTTTATTGCCTGCTAGATAATCAAAGTGAGGAGTAAACACCATAGCTGGAAAAAGCAGAAAAGGACCAGGAGAAGGAAAAGAATATCCAGTCACCAAACAAGTTATCAGGCAATAAACCATACACAATATAAATAATCTGTTTCCCAAACAACTAAATCTTTATTTTGCTAATGGCCATTATATGGTTAATTATCAGTAGTAAAATCTCTGGATTTCCTTTTCTACACAGCATTAGTAGTAAGAAATATATAAGGGACTCTGCAGAAAGCAATACAAAGGAGTTATATACACAGGCACCTTCTGTGGAGCAAGAACAGAACCTCATCTAATAAGGAGGGGCTATCTACAAACCAGAAGACCATGGTAATACAATATTAGCTCAGACTTAGTTTAGCTGCAGCCTTTCCACAAGGTAGGCTAGCCAACTTATGTATACATATATATTTTAATATAGATATATATAGAGATTTATTATTTTAAAAATAATGTGAACTACCTGTAGTTCCTAGACTAATTTTAAAGAGGCAGTGTACCTTTCTGAAGCTTCATTTCAGGAAGTATATTAAAAATGGTATATAAAAGACTAGCAGACCCAAGCTCACAGATCAACTTCCGCTATCTTCCCTCCGAATTTTTTTCTAATGCTATAGCTGCCATCCGCATTGACAGCAATGCCTTCAGTCATCTGGATTGCTATTTATGTTGCTGTAATTGCTACCACTAAGTTTACTGGATTATAGTGTTAGTAATTGTCGATTATAAATAGCAATAATGCTGCAGTACACTGTCAAAGCCTGGCCGCGTTATGAAGATCTAGTCTGTATGTGCATGCAGAGTTTTGTTGTTTAATCTAAAAGAATATTTCTCAGTCAAAGTGCTTCCCCTGCCAACCCCGCCACATTGTTCAAACCGTGTTGCAAGGGCTCCTCTCCCTAAGGAAGATGTGATGCTTCTCACCCCACACCAAACTCTCAGCAGTCCTTCACGCAGCATCCATTCATCCATCCAGCCTATTTTATTTTTGGGTCAATAACCCTTCCCTCTCCCACAACCAGTGTCCTGAGGGC
Organism: Strix uralensis; assembly: GCF_047716275.1. NCBI lineage: Eukaryota > Metazoa > Chordata > Aves > Strigiformes > Strigidae > Strix > Strix uralensis. The sequence goes on along the minus strand of NC_133973.1, from coordinate 13,697,176 downwards.
TACTAAATATGACTTATTAAAATTAAACCCGATTATTTGAGGAAATGCTTTTAACACATCTTGGGCCAGATCTCCAGCTGGGCTACTTCGGCTTCATGCTCCCCACAGCAGGCAGACAGGCAGGCATGCAGCCTGCAGAGTGCTGCCTGTTGCCGCTGCCCAAGAGCCAAGCCCAAGTCACCAAGCAGAGGATGGGGAAGGGAGAGATGTTTGCTGGGGACACCGTTAGGATCCTGCCACCCGTTTCCAGCATGGTCCCTCTTTGCACCTTGGGGCCCACTCACAAAGGCAAAGCGGGAGCACGCACATGCAGATGGGCAGCACGTCTTCCAAGGGAGTTTCTACTAAAAACAGGGATCGAGGGACAAGGCCCCTTTTGTAAGCGACGTCATTCTGCTCTCAGCCCAACCCTCCCCAGGCTTTGCTGCTCATGAGGTGCTACATCACTTTTGTTCATGACGCAGATGTCACTTAACACACTCCTTGCCGTACGGGTTTCTAGGAGCCTCTTCCCAGTGATGACACCCTGACACGCAGTTGCTCTACTTTGGGTGCCACCCCCATGGTGAGGAGTGGGGTTTGCATGAAGTAAGTGGCTCAGACCTGCAACACAGCAGCGCAAGCACGGGGGCCTCCCACTTGGGAAGAAAACCCAGCGGGGTGAGATGGCTGTGGGGGCGGGAGGGATGTTTCTGGCTTTGACTCTGTTTTCACAGGAGCCCAGGTATCCCTCCCAGCCTGCAACGTTTCCTTGCGACCTGCCAAGCCAGGATCCTGCCCATGTGACTTGGCACAGTCCTACCAAGACAAGGGACCACTCTGCTCCTCTGGGATCCCTGGCCTGGCACAGGCCACTGGGCAGAAAAGCTGACATCCGACCAAACCACACAACACACCCCCAACAGAAGCCGTCTTTTGAGTACAGCGCAAAAAAACATGTATCAAGAAAAGTGTGGCTGGCAATAAATAAACTGTTTCCCATAGTAACTCTGACGTTTTGATAGGGGAGCTTAAAAATGGGTGTTTTAAAGAAGGACGCCCTGATGGAACAGGATGTATTTGCAGTATTAGAGAATGAAGGATGGACTGTATTTAAAAACACATCTGCCATTAGCACTTGGCCAGGCAAACATGTCCTTGCTGAATTCAGTGCTGCCCTCTGCATCTTTGCTTACAAAACAGTAAAGCTAGAAAATTCCTGATGGATATTTCATAGTGACCTCAGAAGCAATCTTAGCTATTCCAAGCAGCAGGTATCCTTCTCTCTCATCCAGGTACCCACCCGGAGCACACAGGTAAGTACCACAAGAAGAGAAGCACACACAAAAGCTAGAAGCTGACCTGTACGGTGCACGATGTAAATTCTTCTGCCTGTACTAGGAAAGCCACTGTGTACTGACACTGCTTAAAACTCAGTCACTTCAGTGCCTGCATCGCCACAGAGTATTACTTCATCTTATTTACGTACCTGGACCTTGCTTTACCCTTGGTGTTACACAGATGGACATGCAAACACAAGAGAAGGGAAATGCCCCCTTTTTTGTATTTTGGTAAGAATTTTGTGCTTGCAAGGGTTACAGGATTGGTGCTATTTTTCAATTCTGTTAGTAATTCCTGTTCAGCTCTACAGGATTCAAAGCACAGGCTGATACTCAACAGCAGGGAAAATATGAGAAGCACCCCGGTACACTAGGAAGGAGAAAAAAAAGGCAAATTTTAAGAGATGCACTTACATTGGATATAAAATCAACTAAAGATTAATCTTTACTGGCTGCTCTTGTGGGTTTTTGACTACAAAGGAAAAGGGTGTAATTTGGAAGTCATACTCCGGTTGATCTGCTGCAAAGTGCAGCCTTTTTTGTCACTTTTGACTCCACCGCAACCTATTTTTGCTTATCTTGGGTAGGGCTGCTAGGGCTGAGCAGGAGCGAGGAAATCAGGGGGAGCACGAGGGATTAAGAGTCTATTAGAGCAGGAGAGAAACTGTGAAACACAGAAGAAAACACTTTTCCTTCTCCAGGCATCGCTGAAGATTATATCAATCGTGAAAGCTGGGGACTGCTGAACATATCGGTTAATTTGCAACTGAAGTGCAGTTTGATAGGCATCCACTGTTATTTTATAGTTTGTGTGTGAAACCAGGAGCCAAAACCTCCTAGCACTAGGCCATCCTTGCCAGGGTGATTACTGGGGAAAATCAGTTCATCCCTTCCACACACTTCGTTTCCCCTTTTAAAGTGCCATTTCTTCCACTCACAAGATTGTTGAGGAAATTGCATTTTCTGAACTGCTCTGTTGCACCCATTTCCTTTTTAGCCATTAAATGCTTTTTCTCTTGACACTCTGAGATTGCCAACTACTGCAGGAGGTTGTCTGTGGAGATACCGCCCTTGAAATCTCAGCCTTTGGTTGGTACCCTTCGCACTGGGTTTTGTCAAAGGTTCTTACTGGAACTAGACTTGGGTCCCTTGCCATATCCATGCCCATAACTGGGCCAGGCATCACCTGGAGCAAGCACCCATAGGCGGCCAATGTTTCTGGGGCCTCTGCTTCGTGTCCTGCTTATGGTATCACTTAATTTCAGCTCTTCAATACAGCACCCAGTCCCTGTTTTTCTTTGTTGTGCCTCCCTGGGTGTCAGTGCCCGTGTACCACCACATGGAGCAGCTTAAAGGGGGTCTTGGGACCACAACAGCAACAGATGGACACTGCACCCCTCCAGCAGCACCCGCAGGGCCACCTCTGCTGCCACAGATGTGCACAGCCGGTGCTCAGCAGCACCCCAGCACCCTGTGCAGCCCTCGATGGTGCCACTGGCCCCTGCCATGGCAGCGTGGGGCCAACAAGGGGCTGCTGTGCCTTGCAGAGGGTGCTCACACTGCTTGCTGCTGGAGCCAGGGGGCTTGGCTGTTGCCTCCCCCCACCTCTGAGCTGTGTGGGGCTGACCTTTGCCTGGTGCCTGGACCATCAGTGTGGAAGAGGTTTGCCAACGTGTTTCTTGCAAGCCTATGATTTCCACTGAGTGCAGCAAAACCCTGCCCTGGTGCCAGGCACAGCGACCAGGAGTGCAGGCAGGGAGCCTCCCGACAGTCCGGAACAGGTAGAAAATGAAAGCAATTACACCCCTTGCTTGAGAGATGTGCCTTCCCCTTTGCTTCCCCATTGGCTGCATGTTCCCAGTACTGGGTATTCTGCATGGAGAAAAGCATGGTCTGTCTCACCGAGACTCCTCGATAAACTGTGGCACCGCCCCAGGTAACTCAGCACGCCGTCAGCAAGGGAGCGCGCTGCTCTTGCTAACACGCTGGACTTGCTCCATTAGTCTCCTAAGTGTTTCAAAATTATTCCACTGGTCCTGGTTTTGGAGCTGGAGAGAGTATTGTAGGTACAGCCTTGAGTCACTGTCCCAAAGCAGAGACCTAGGGATGTTCTGGTCCCTGCGCAGCTGACACCATCACATTTCCTGGGGAGAGGCTGGATCGGCCACCAGGCAGGCACCTCACTGCAAGCACACGCGATGCCTTGCCAGCAGCATCCCACCAGAGGACAGCCAGGAAAAAGCCTGCTTCCAAGCCTGTGGGGCAGCTGAGAGGATGGCCTTAGAGTGAGGGCAGGCTCCGGCACCTGCCAGCTCAGCAGCCTCTCGGCATGGCCGGCACAAGCACTGCCTAATGAAATGGATGCTGTTCTCTTTTGGTTTCCTCCTTGCAATATGGCTTTAATGAAGGACTTGCGGTGTCTGAAAAGGGTACTGAGGAAAAAGCTGGCACGCTGGGTTGCTTTTTATTTTTTTTTTGGTTTGGTTTGGTTTTCTGTTTTTTTTACTGTCAGAACTCTGTAAAAAAAAATTAAAGGCATCTGCTAGATAGAAAACACAGCACAAGGAGAAAGGTCTCTCTGAACCTCTCTGGTATGGCTATTAACCGTCAACCTGACACACCATTCGAAGGAAGAGATTTTCAAAGGCATGGAGGAATCCTGTGGCTAGCAATAAAGTTAGGCTGGTGCTCTTTGAAAATCTTGTCTCGTATTTTATCTGATCATTATTTCTAAGGCTGCATTTATAAAAACGCCTAAATTGCTTCTCTAGCATCTTTTGAGGATGCCCTCTTTTTCTCCTATACCCTAAAATTCTGTACTTAGGCACTGGGGGAATAAACCACCCTCAAAAAGAAAAGATAGTCAAGAAAGGCTTTTAAGGACAGGATCAACACACACCCGTCAGGTATGTGATAAGTATAGCTTAACCTGCCTTAGGGCAGAGAAACTCTCTAGCTGATGTCTTCAAGTCCGTTTTGGCTCTGTGATTTTGTGCCAAGTAAATTCTGCCAAGATCTCATCCTGCCATGACCCAGGATGTGTTTAATATCCTGACTGGCTGCTCGGTTTTCTGCCTTGGCTTGCTGTTTGTCCAGGAACACACACAAGCTCTTCAGACATCCTATTAGAGTCAGCTTACATCTTCCTCACAAACCATCAAAAGCCTGTCTACTTTTATAGTCTCCCCCTTGAAAAAAAAACGGGGAGCAGCAAATCAAGAAGAACACAGAAAAATGTTCACCCTAACATTTCAAAAGCTGCCACAGAAAGCTTTCCTTCAGCCTTTTGTCATCTTGAAAAATGTTGACTGAACTGCTGGCAAGTTGATAACCAGCAAGAAAACCCCACACTGACAAGAATCACTGCGTCTTTTAAATATCCTCTGCTGGTTCTTGCCAATAGCTTGCATGGGTTGGGAATTCAAAGAGCAGCTGGTTTTTAAAATCTGCTACAAGTAGCCCAAAGAATTAACCTGGTTTACACGAAACATGACTCTGCCTCAAAAGAAAAAAAAAAAAGAAAAAAAGTCAAGTTAGGAGCCTGGGACATTTTAAACAGGCACTCATAAACACTGAGATGAAACACCAGGAGGAAGTATCAACAGTACCGCGATGATGATTTGTGATGCTGCATTTTTTGTAATACGATTGCCCACAGCTGACCCCACACATAGAGCTCCTTTCAGTTGCCTTACGGTGGGCAGTTAATATAACAACATCAATAGCAATCAGCCTACAGGGAATGCCAGGAAGCGAGTAAACAGCAGCAGCACCGGTCTGCCATGCTCACCTACGGATGGCTGCAGGAATCCATCTGTTTACCATTTTTGCAGTGAACAGTTACGTTAGCAGCTTGCTGACCTGCCCTCACCATAGAAACGCAAGCAGAAAACTCAGAATTTGATTTATGGAGATGCTGGCCTTTGCTATAGGCTTGTCTGCACTGTGAATTATTTTTTTCCCCTCATTTATAAATTTCACATAGGTGAAAAAAGACCACGTAGCGACATATTTAATTACAAAAGTCTAATGCATCCTTCCTGAATTTATGTTTCTTGATGAAATCAATGCCCAATAACAGTAATAGAATAAAAATGTCTGCGCATCAGCAATAATGCCATGTGCACAGGGCCTGGAGACAACCACCACCACAGTATTTTAAGGAGACGGCCAGAGATTACAGTGGCAAGTACCCGGTGCTGCTACAGCCACCGTGAAATCTTTGACTGTAACACAAAACACCACAGAGAACTGCTCACCCGACACCAGCGCTGCCACGCAAAGCGCCCGGGACAGCTTTCGAACAGACGCAGGCGAAAGATGCAGAAATGAACAGCCCCGTTTTTCTGACTGACCAGACATGCAGAGCAGCAGTCCTTACAGCGATACAGGAATCCTGAAGGTGCCGCGGGCGCTGCGGGGGTCTGTCTGCACCCTTCAGCTGCCATCCCCCCCCCCCCCCCCCGAGCCGTTCGGATGCAGCGGGGCTGCTGCGCAGCGCTTCCCCACGGCCAGGGTGCCTTCTCCAGAGGGATGGCAATGCCGCTTCACAGAAACGTGCTCCTGATCCCACAGGCTTCCCCGACACATACCTGCTGGCTTAGGTGAGGCTATATGGGCAAGGTAACTGGAAAAGCCCGTATTACATTTATATGATCTGAGCGTTTCTTCAGGAATTATGGAGAAAGAAAATATAATCGTTTGGGGACTTTTTTTTCGCCTCTAAGAAGGAAATTTAGAAATGCAGTAAGAGTTTTATTTTACAAGTTAAGGCTTAGTATGAGTTAAGACAAATGTCGTAAAACTAATATGCAAGTGCTGAAGGGGGTTTTGATTTATTTTTTAAAAAAAGCATGTGACTTCAAGGTACATTAGTTGCTATAACAAGCCATGGACTAAAAAATGAACCAGGCCAAATCCTCATAAACTGTGAATCTATTCTCAATAAACTGTTAGGAGAAGGAAATAATTTATCTTATTTCAAAAGCCTGACGGGTTCCTGACACGAGCGCAGCTTGGGCTTTCCTACAGAAAGCGAGGGCGGAAGAAGAGCCCAGCTTTGCTGCCCTACCAACTTCATTGGAGGATCCCACCTCCTTGTGCCTATCTTTCTGCAGAAGCTGCGTTTGATGTACAGCCATGGTTGGGGAAAATTGTTGTTAAAATACCACAAATTCAAAAATTACTCTCTGTGGGTTTTTCAGAGTTACGCAGTAGCTCAGGAAGGTGTGGGACACTGCCTGTCCTACTGAAAATCTGTGGGAAGTTTTGCTACTGATGTCCATCAAGTATTTAGCTGCTCAAGAAAAGAGAGGAAACGCAGGTTGACCGAAAAGGAAGGTGAGAAATTTGTAAGCGAATCTTGACATTCCCAACTTCGAGCAAGAAGAGATTTGTCTCTATCAAATATAAAGCATTTTCAGTTAAACAGCAGATTTGACAAAAGTGACAAAACCCAACTAGTTCTTATTTTTAAACAGCTTTTATGCCCCTTCTATCTTGATGTCAATGGAATTCCAAGGGCAGAGATTTATGGGATGGTGGTTTGATGCTGAAGGCAGCTGCACATTCCAGACATGACACCACGTCCTCCCACAAGCACTGCCAAGTGTGATGGGCCAGTGCTGCCAAGGGGCTCCCATCTAGGTCTGAGGCAACGTGTGGCATCTAAAAAATGACATCCACCATTTTCTATTTATTTGAAAATTGTCAAACTAACTGTATTTGTGGTTTTATTAATCAAAAGTAGTAAAAAATTACTCATCTTGCAAAGCACTTGAAGTATTTTCTGAATGGTCTAAAAGCCTAGAAATTTTTATTTAAGGACACATTTTTATCTCATTATTAAAGATGCTTTTAAATCCCTGCTGGTAACCCTTGGCTGTCCATTAAAGACTCACTTTGCCAAGGTGGAACAGCATACATCTATTTTTTGTCTAGGGTTTTTTAAACTAGTTGTAGATTAACGTTATCTGTGAATGTGAAACTTCTGCTTTTATATTAACTCTTAGGGTGTTTTCATGGTTCTCACACATGAAACATGTATCATGAGTATAACTCTCACAAATCAGTTATTCCAAAAATACATCTGCATAGATGCTGTTTGAAAATGCTCAAATAAGAACCCAGCCCTACAGATAATCTGGGGATTATTTTTCTTCCAACCACCCGATGATCAAGGTACGTCAGGTACATTTTGCCACCAGGTAGATGCAGAAATCTGTAAAACATAGGTATACTTTCCCCTCACTTGTTTGTAAGAAACCAAGGGCAGAGTGCACGCTGCGCGAGTAGCGCAGCTGTCAGAGCTCACGGCAGCAAACATCGTGTATTCCAGGTAATTTTTATATAAAAGCCGTAAAAGACTGAATGGATCCTGTTGCTATGTGTGTATGGATGCAACCGAGTAAAAACCGGCTTCACTTTTATATGGACTTTTTATGAGCACCCTCTATTTCTGTTGTTCCCAGAGCGTGGCCCAAGCGAAGCTGTCAGTGACCCAAGGACAGCCAACCTTTTCCCCAGGTGCTCCTGCAGCACTCAGCCCAACAGAGTCTGTCCAAGGGACCTGCTCAAGCTTGCCAGTGTTGCCACTGCACCCCGTCCTCTGAAGCAGGCAGTAACTGCACTTGGTCACCCTGAGGCGGCCATCCTGGAGGACCTCGAGAACCACTGGTTACCACTTTACTGCCTTAAATCTACAGTGGGGCTGCTGCACCCATCAGTGGACAACACTATTATATCAAGTATCACTATACTACAGCTACCACCGATCTAGGCACCCACAACCATCTTTAGAGCCAGGGATAAGTTAAGAATGCTGAGTTGCAGAAAACCAATGAACAGCAAATGCTCAGGACAAGCAGCACAGCAACGGAGTCTCCCGCCACAGCAACCCTCAAACTCCCTCTGGCAAGAGCACACGGTGCCAACGACAAGGTGTTGGACTCAGCAAAACAAATGAGCTTTAAATACTGCTGTCCTGAGGTTTAAACCATAGGCTCTTTTGTTTTCTGCTCATGCAAGCCATCAAAATTACACTGTGAACCTGTGCTGGTACCTGCCAACAGACTGGCTCCTAGGTCTGCAATCATACATCTCGAATGTCCTACGCCTTATGAGATCCAGTGTTTGCATCCTTTAGCAACCCTCCACACCTAAGAGATTCCCTTGCCGGTGTGGATTTCTGCATGAGAATTAAGTAGTCACCTTCACTTTAAAAGATCCCAGAGCTGAATGAACTATATCCTAAATATGGTACACTACAGGTAGTTACTAGTAAAGATGTTTCAAAAAAAATTACGTACCGAGATTAAACAGTCACACAGCGAATGCTTCCCTCCAGAGTAGAACTATGTCTTGTGCCACCCAAGCACAATATATTTTCTTGAAACACAGCAGGAAGAATTTTCTTAAGCGCTGATTAAAATGATGATGAACACTTGGTATTATTTATGATGTACATGCAGGGAAGCACTCACTGGCAACACTTATGCCACGTGTCAAATACATCTGTCATCTAGAAGCAAATGGGATGGTTTAGAACTGCATCACACCTCAAGTAGCTCACATACTACTTCTGACTGAAAAATTATCACTACAGTCACTGAAGCAAACACAGCATTCATTCCAAGCCACAGACTAGAACTGCAGTTTCTCCTTTTTTTTTTTTTTTTAGACCAGTTGGCAAACCTCGCTCTTGAAATTGGAACCTCTTGAAGACAACGAAATAGTCCATCTGCTGTGATGGTAATTTCCCTGACACCTTACTTCCATTAGAAAACACTGCTCTTCAAAACAAAAGGAAACCCAGCTTTGTCGCTGTAACTCGTCAATCTCTGCACACAATTTACACAGATGCTCTAACTGAAGACGCATTACGCCCCTCACTCTCAAAATGCTGCCTACTGAAACCTGGAAGCTCATGAAGGTCCGACTTTACCGTTGAGTTCCCAGCTGGGTTTGTTTCGTTTTGTTTTACAGAAACATATCTAAGCAGCTGTGGGCAAGAAGAGGTCCCAGCCGCAGGGACAAAATTGTTGTGGCATAGACACGCTTTGCTGTCCTGGAGGGGAGAGGCTGGGAGGCTTGTGGTGAAAGAGCCTCCCTCTGCCAGAGTCCTGCTTTGCGACAAATGCCACAACTGGGAGTCCTGGAAAGGTTCACCCATGGGCAAGAACAGGTCTTTGACCAAGCCAGTGAGGACCAAACTAGACGGAACATCTCAGAATGTAACAGGGAACCGCTCGTATGTCTTCCAGACAGAGACATGAAATGCATCTGCTTCAAATGACATCACCCTGACCTATGCTAATGGCAATGGCGTGCTGCAAGCCATATGAATCAATGTCACCAGCCACAAGACTGAGAATACACTAACTTAAGATCCCAAGTTTACCGTAGCATGCAGAGCTCAGAGCTGGAACTGCAGAAAGACACAGTGGCATTACAAAAGCCACTATTACTGGACACCAACACCAAAACCAACTATCTTAAATTGCTGACAGATCGGGACTATCCAACTTCAAAATTCTCCTTAACTCCTGAAAGATGGCAAAATGTTTCAGTAACCCACAGTGATAAGACAGCAGCATTTAGAGGCCCCTGATTAGATCAGAAATCCCACTATGGTAAACTTACTGAGGTTGGTATCTGAGATACTAGACCTTGAAACTTGTGGCAACACGCTGCTGAGTCTTAAGACCTCCAGCAGCAGTATCATTTAAAAAGTCTCACTCATGAAAACATCTAGGAATCAAGATTCTTTATAATAGGAAATCCTGAAATGAGATCATGATTCTAGGTGTTGACCTAGAGGTTAAGGGAACCCACCCAGACCTTGGAAGGAAGGGAACTGATGCTCAGATTGATCGGACTGGAAAGTCTTTGATGGGCCATATATCTAACTTTAAGATGTACTCCAAATACTTTTGAATCGGAAGGATGTCTCCAGAGAGCTCAATTTTTTTTCCTCCTAGTTTTTTTTCTTAAAGTGGATGTTGTTTGACAGCAACACCTGCCTTCTCAGTGTGCAAACTGTAATAAATGCACCTGACACTCTCAATGTTATTTCTCCAAATCCAAACGCTACCGTAATGAAAGTAATAAACAAGATGCTACAGAGTGGACTAAAGTATTAGGTGTTCACACTCAGAAAATTACACTTCAGTGCTAAGCGTGACATTCTGACTCAACTGGTTTGATTTTTGGGTCTATTTCAACTAGTTCCTCTTGTTTCATGGGCTGATGAATAGGTTGAAGTGCTGCTCTATATGGAATAAACTTTTTGTATCGCTTTATATAGGCTGGAATTTCAACTGGAGTTTCAGCTGGGATTGAGACAGCTACATCTTGTGCTACCTTACTTCTGCTGAAGATCTAAAGTACATTTTAAATACAACTATATTAGAGCTCAATTTCTTACTGTTGCTGTGCCAAGAACAGTCCACAAAAAGAAGCTGACACTGAATAGATGGTAGGCGTTATATCTTACAGGTTTTATTTCTGAAAACAAAACAAAACAGAACTTTGCAGCAGATATAGGAACGCAGCTCGTGTTTTGTTACAAAGTGCTAGTGTCCTACTGAGAATTGACAGCTTCACAAGCTGGTGTATAGCATGGTTAGGGTAGGCTCAAGTATACTTTGTGTCTCACTTAATGTTGTCACATTGTAGGAAAAAAATAGTCTGTTCCAAAGCAGAGTTAGCTTCACGTTAAAAAACTCCAGGATGAACAACGAAAATGACCCAAAAAATGGTATTAAGGGGAGAACGTCGGAGCGCCTGGCAGAAGTGTGGCGCTTGAGGAGGATGATGCCTTTCCGTCCCGTGTTTTTCCAAAAGTATTAGGGGAAATTTATCTTACCTGACAGTTAAGAAAGTGTCAGTGTAATGCCACGCAGCTGCAAGAAGCAACGTGAAATCTGGGTAACAAACCATATCTAGATGGACCGAGAGTTAGCTGAATTCAGCAGGTCTTTTGCTGGAAGAACAATATGAGAGCAGATGACAAAAGATGGGAGTTCAAGGAATGAAGATGACTGTTTTAAGGTAATTTAATAAAAGAATAGTGACTTCAAGGTCCCTGACTGGGCACACTATACTGAGAGAATATCTATTTCTTAACATTTCTTCCAGCTTTTTTGCTCACTGAATCAGAGCTTTTCTCCACGTGTGACCTTTACATGGCCTTTAACGCTGAAGCTCTTCCACTCCTGGTGTTTCTTTGCAGACATACTGACGCATACCTAGTAAAGGCAGTGCAAGATTGTGTACATTTCTTCTTTCCTGAGTAAATGGCACATAGTTAAAAAAAAAAACCCAAAACCTAAAGGCTTCCCTTCTGCTACTTTTGACTCAGAGACAGGAGTTCTGCTCCCATGTGAACAACTGGTGTCTACTGCCTTCACGAAGTCTGAACTTGGGTCTTCTGTGATCAGAAAAATACATTGCAATCAAGAAGGCTTCAGGCATCCAAGGACAGGAAAAGACAAGATCCCCAACAGTCTAATTTTCAAGCCTCAAGAGGGTAAAATATACGGGCAGAACAGAGTCCCGGTTTAAATAAATTTCCAAAGCAGTGAGGACCTTTAAGTTTAAACATTGATGACTCTACTTATTTCCAGAAGAGAATCCATTTCTGAGTTAAGTTCTCTTAGTGTCCAAAGACCGAAGACATAGCAAGGGCTTCTTCATGTGAGATGACTTCTCTTATACTTGTGTGGACTATAAACGAGCTTCCCAGTTGTGCAAAGATGACAAAATCCAGAAACACAAAGTGGATACCTGGAAAGCTCAGGAGAAAAGGCAAACTTTTCTCCCACAGCCTAACTGCACCAAGTCCTGGCTCTCTCTGTCCCACAGTCTCCAGTTTTATGCCGATACAAATCCATTGAATTCTGGGGCACTTGCATGGGTCTATGGATATTTCCAACAATGTCAACAGTGCTGAACCAGGCTCAGAATTTTAAAAATAAAATGGAAGCTCCCATTATAGACATGTGTAAGCAAGAACAAATGGGCAGAAGTTCTTTGCAAAGTATGCAACATCTTTACAGTCACTGTGTGGAAGTTGAATGGATGATCTGACAGGGAACTACAGCTTACAGTTCTGAGGATCCATCTCTGGGTTTTGGCATCTTCCATTTTCAGGTGGAAAATGAGCTTGTTTCTTTTTATGTATAAAAAAGCCAACAAACTCATACTGTAGCTAAAAACAAATTCTGCAAATACTGCTAACTCAGCCATATGTTAAACAATCATTTGATAGTAAAGCAGGTGAAATATCAAAGAAGCTCTGTTTGAATAGTATTTATTTGCAAACATTAGTTTTAAATGGGAAACTGTTTACAGGCACACACTAGATAACCAAAATAGAATGAACATAAAGAAATCTATTTGAAGGTCCTTATCAAATATTTCAAATATTTTATTAAATATTTTATTCAGTTTCATTATCACAGTTTAATGTACTTTAGCATGTTATACACATGACTTAACATGTGCACTTGAAAATATCAAATTAAAGGTTTTTGAAGAAAATATGACATTCTATAAATGTGCTTACTGACTTTTAACTACACACATCTAAGAAGGCAGTAGCTCTGTTATATCATTGATAGAGATAAACTATTGTAAGGCATGTTTACACCAAGCTTTGGAGAGAATGAAGCCAAATACTGGGTCAAAATTCAGTGGAATTATGTGTGAGAATAAAAGTTGAAGGATTGGGCTCTAGGAAGAAAGATCATAGCAAATCAGTTGTGTTAAAACTGTCAACAGATACGGGTTATTAAAAGCAAGCACTGCTGAGAAAGAAGGTTTCCGTAGCACCCAGGTCAGCAGGATCCGTGGTGTTTTTCAGGTGTGATTTTCAAAAATCACACCTTATGGTGTAACGTGAAGGAAAGAGACCGAAATCTAGCAAGAAAGTTGGAAAACTATCATCTGAGAAACCTCATGTTGTTTTATGACCTAACATGGGAACACTTTTGTACAGAGAACATGTTGCAAGTCACTTCACTCCGATGTGTGTGTGTGCGTGCATATGTATGCATACACACAGACACATGCACACATATGCCTCTCTTGCTTTTGCCACCTTAAAAGCCCCAACTACGGATTAAAGCGTAGCAGTGTGTGCGGGAAAATAAGGTTTCAGTTGTAGGTGTGGAAAGAGTAGATCAGACCATTACATTTGGAAGCCTGGTTAGTTAGCCTGTACGGGTGTGTTTCTTTCCAGTAGAGTACAGTGTGGGTCTGCTGGTATATGGTAACAGTCGAGACCCAGAAACTACAATATAATTCTTTGGAAGAACTCAATAAATGTTAAGCTATTTGCAGTCGTCTTTAAAATTCCATGTCAATGAAGGCCCTAGGTCACAACGATGTGCCTCCCCCAGAAACATCACGCAAGCCCAAGCTTAACTCCAAGAGCGTAGTGGTCCATAATCAGGGCTCCTGCACTGTCACAGTGCAAACAACAATGCTGCCCCTCAAGTGAGGATGGTTTTCAGCGTAAGCTTAGGTGTGTTCCTGAGTGGAGATCTCATGTCAAGTCTTCCTAGAGTTCTGCCTTAGAAGAATTAGTGGGGGAACATAAAATACACATCCATCTCATAAGCTTCTTCAAAGTTGTCAATTCAGTAGAAAATACTGAGTATATAAATGACTATAATAGTACTTAGGTGAGAGTATAAACCTCACTGTGCCTTTTTATTGGGGAATTCAAGGGAGGAGGCAAGTAACTCTCTCAGAGCCTAAATGCACTCGTTCACGGCGCTCAGTGTCCCGAAGTGCCTCAGCATCCTGGCAGCTGTAGGTAACAGTTCCACAATATGTACAAGGTAAGGAGAATGCCACAAGTATTACAAAACATGGCAAAGATACCTAGGAGCTCTACAATCTATCAAACAAGCACAGCAAACAAACGGCATCTAATGGATAACGTATGGTATACAACATACAAGTTGCACAGTTATGTTTCCTTGTGAAATCAGGATTGCAAACGTAAACTCCAGAATAAGTTTCGAGAGCAGTATTTGGCTTACTGCGTCACCTCTGGCAATATCTGAAGTCCACCACCCCATGAGCACTGCATTTTCTGCTGTTACAAAAACCCATCTCACTGAACCAACCAGAGCTTGCAGGCCCACGTCCTGCAACCCATATCACTATGGCAGAGGTTAAACAAAAATGCTCCAGCAACATAGTTTGGCTACCACTGTATATTCAGCCTTTACGTTGTCTGTGATCCATAAACATTGCTCTTTGAAAGTAAAGCACACAGCGATATACAAATGGTATCAATGGCCGAAAAGATTACACGATCAAGCCTGAAAGCAAATGGAAGTTAACGAAAGTAGTCTTTTAGGAGAGGTAGCCATATTAGACTCAGCATTCAAAAAAAGGGAGTGCACTCAAAGGGTCAACATACATTACAGTCTCTTGTAGACCCATCATGTTTTTGTTTTTCCTACATTTTTTTTTTTTCCAGAAAGTACACACCCAGGCACACACGCATACGCACACACACATATATATACATCTATCTTTTTTCCTAATTCCCCTTTGTTGCCATAACTTTGCCGTACTGAGAACAAAGGCCAGCTTTCCTTACATCCTCTCTTAGCTGTCCCACGTCTACAACTGCTGCCTTCAGTCTGTTCAGTATCTGTACAGTAGCTAAACAGGCAGTAGAAGTCCAAACTGCTTCAATTTAATATCCTGTTCCAAAAGACAGCATCCAAACTATAAGGCATTCCCTCGTTCTGATGTGAGTTACAACTCTCTTCGGTTTCTACTTGATACAAACTGCAGAGTGCTCTTCTGCCTTGTGCTACAAAGACAGCTTTCACCCAAATAATGAAGACCAAAGCTGGAATTTACACACCACAAGTTCACACACTTCTACCAGTCCCTTGTTCCTGTGCCCCTTTCCAACAACGCTTATCACTTTAATGTCAAAAGTCATGCACCAATGCTATAAAATAGAAACCCAAACTACCAAGAAGTCTCTTGCTCATGACTTTGGGATATTGTATTAGTATAAAAGAGCATTCAGTCATCTTAAATAAATATATTCTATTTCTGAAATCACAGCACATTCAAGGGGTAGTTACTGCCATAAGCAGAGCATTAAGTAATCTCCATAGATGTTTTTAGAATCATAGAATCGTTCAGATTCAAAAAGACCTTTAAGATCATAGAGTTTTGATTGATTTGGTCTAATATCTGGAAAATAACCTACTGTGGGGATAAGAATCTGCATCTCAAATGTTCTGCAGAACATTCTTCCCATATTTGTATACAGTACTAGAACAATTAAGAAGACATTACAGTAATTTTCTCCCAGCTGCTTAGATCTGTAGCTTCGGCTACGACAATGTATTTTGTATACCTCAAAACTACATATGAAATATCAAAGATCACTAAATAAATAAAAGCCAAGGAAAACTGGGACAGTACTGCATTTTACACTTGAGACAAGATTCCCCCCTCCCATGGATAAGTCACAGAGGACAACTACGGTAAATGCTTTTCTTTTTTTTTTTTTTTTAAAGAAAGATTTATACACAGGTTCAGATCCAGAAAATAATGTGAAATGCATAAATATCGATAGCTTTAGCTAAGTTAAAATGGGTTCAGTAAAGTATGATACAACATATTCAGAATAAACAAAGGAGAAAAGCATCATATTTTGGTTTGCTTGAGATATACATAAGGTGCAATATTTCTTCTCTAGAGGCATTTGTGGACAATGTGTTAACGGGTAACAGTGTTTGCTGGTATACTGAAGTACACACAATAGCAATAAGATTTTCCAAAATGAAAGCAGCTGAAATTAATAAAAATTAAAACAAAACAAACAAGGAAAAAAACCCAACCCCAATACAGTAAGATATTGGTCTGAAATTTTTGTTGTGCTAACAGACTTTGTTACCTGAAAATACTGATACCCCTTCTAGTAGATTCAGGGAAAATTCTAGCTACTGAAATCAAGACATCACTCAGAGAACCAACAAAGGCAAGTGCCTAGTGAACTATAAAGCTTTGCAGGATTTCTGCTACTCTCAGTGCCTAATCGCTTAAAAATTAAGCATATCTACAAAAAGGTTTATAAGTATCTGAAAACAGTCATATCCAGTAAACTGACCCAATCCTACCCCCTCTCTAAGGGAAAGTCAAGGAAAAGCAGATCAAGTAAGATATTAATTCATATAGAAAAAAGTAATTTTCTGTTTCTTTTAAAAAAGGTACCATTAATATACAGAAATATCTTCAGGAACAATATTGAAATTTAAATCGAGGAAGGATGGGGTGTTTTGACAAAAATATATCTACTCTAAAGGCTTCTAGAGAAATAAGTTAGTACCATTGTCAACGTGAACGGTCTGCACTGTAACATATTTGGATTTCAGCTAATTATAAAGTGGTCCAAAACTCCAACAGCCACCTTGCTGTGACCCAACAGTTTTAAGTCTTAAGTTTTTCCTGTCTTGTTAAAATAACTTATAAAACTTTAATAAAATCTTATTAAAAACACTGCCATAGGCTGCAATGGCATTCTTGGGGCTCTTAGTCATATATTCACCTGAAATTTTCAAAAGCCTTTTCACTGACTCATTGGCTTGTAAATTTTGATGTTCTTTTGTTGTTGTTCCCTTCTTCCAACACACGCATTCTCGATGGTGCTGTTTCAGTGACACTTCCCCAGCTACCTGCCTTTTGTCAGACCTTTAATCCTTTGTTACAACTTGTGTGGTATGTTGTATATTGTTTCCTGACACTGAACCAAAGACTTTCACTTAACTACAACAATGAAAGGCTAAACCTAGCAAGCATTAATAGTTACCGTCCATATGGCTATTACATCAAATTAGTTACAAAATAACCCCAAAACACATTATCAATTCAGTCAAGTATAAATAAGAATGCCTGATAGAATGATGTAAACTCGCATCATTTAAAGACTTAATTCAAAGAACTTCAAACTCAATCTAATACTATCAAAAGTTCAGCCGATATGACGAAGACTAATAGAAAATTATTGCTGGAGTCCAATTTGGTAAATTGTTGTGCTACAATGCAAAAAGTAGGGAAACATCTTGTGCTATAGAAGAAGTACCCTGTTGAATTTGTAGCTTTAGATCAATTACTAGTGATCGTTTTGCATCTATTGGTAGGAATCAACGCTTGGTTATACAATAGTGTAAGTCAAGATAGCAAAGATAACAGGCCAAGTGATACACTTGGCCTGCTTTTGGGATGTATTTATGAGCGCAAAACACAAAAATTCAACATAAGCAAAGACAGAAACTGGCAGATGGATCTGTTTGGTAGTCTGAATTCAGTCAAATGTTACTCTTCGGTTGTAGTTCATCTGTATACAACTTGCCACTTTACCAACACCAACTGTAATTGGCCCTTTCCGCAAACTCTGAAGCTGATCTGGACTGTGCATAGTAACTACAACAATGCCAGTGTCTGTAAATGTAAAACATATGTGTATTGGTGTACATGTATATTGAAAAGTCACGGGTTTAGGTTTTTCAGAACAGTGAAATAATACTAAGGTCACTTTTGAAAAACGCATTTGCAGTACTTTTTGTTTATAGGAAAGTTTCACCAAGTCGCTCAGATATCTACGCAAAAATAAAGGAAACCTCCAAGGCATGAAAGACAAGTCAATATCTGCAGTATTTTCTTTTCCATACACCACTCCTTTTTCTAATGCACATCATCCTGGTTATTCAAAGCTAAATTAAAAAGAAACAAACCCAAACATAGCCTGTCAGAATTTTTCCCAGTAAACTCTACCACTCTGGTGGCAAATATAAAAGTGCAGAACATCTGGACCACATGGCTGCCCAAACACCGCTAACAATGGTACATCTGTCCAGGCTGCCTTGAGTTCTCTGGAACAGGTTTTAAATTCATTCTACAATATAAACGTAGGCATAACCTATTAATATAAACCATCTTAGAACTTAAATCTTCATGTACAAAAATGACTAAGAATATCTAATAATAACTAGTGCAGTGCGTCAGTGTTTTTGTTGTTTTTTTTTTTTTTTTTTTTATTTTCATTTAGAATAACTAGGTATTATACGAAACTAGTTGCCATACTCTCTGGTTGGTAAAAGAGATGCTGTGTGAGCTAACAGTAAAGGCAGCCTTCTTCACACCAACCACCTATTTACTGTTTAAAAGCCTTCAATAGAAAGCAAGCTCTGGGATCATTTCATTTCTGTTCATTCATAGACAATTAATATCACCCTCCTACATACTGGGTTCCAATTTGAGGACCTGGCCCAAGTTGCTAACGTCTGGCTTCCAGTGAATTCTGGGCCACTCAGAGCAATAAGCACTTGCTTGCAGTCTATAATTTCCATCATATGGACTGACTAGCTTCCCTTGGTAAAGACAAGGCTAGGATATTAGGTAAAGCACAATGTTTTACAATAAAGTGGAGCTTCACTGGTCAGCGCAGGAAATAAGCACTGGAGCCTGAGACATTTCATTTGGCTGTCCGTCATGTGGGAGAGGTGTGGCCCTCTGACCTCTGCAAAAGAAGAAAAGAAAAGCCACCCATCAGTATTTGGAGCAGGGGAGGTGCTTTTATCAGACCAGAAAGGATGGAAAGCGGTACGTGATACAGTTTAACATCCGACATTACAGCACGGTGACTCCCTGCTGCTACAGATGCCCACATACCACTGTTACAGGCTCTTTTTAGCCGTATTCCTGCAACAGTAACACAAGATCCTGAGGACAACCTGCAACACAATGCAAAGTCAGGCAAAGCCAAGAGGTGATGTATTTGACCACACAAAACAAAATGCGCGGCGGAACAGTAAGCGAAGAGCACACAAGTGCTGTCACTCCTTTTGTCACTCATTTTGTAAGGGAGCAGCTTCAGCCCTCAGAAGCAGAGAGTACAGGTCATATGTGGCAAAAGAAGGTAAACGCACAGAGAGGCATATATCAGGTTAATGTGAGTCAATAGCCAGGTTTTAGGCAATATGGAAATACACTCAGAGTTGCACATTGGGATTACTCCAAGTTTCATGACTTAACACTTCATCAGCCCAGCACAACATCTCTTTCGTTACTACAGCAGTGTTAACTTACAAATGATCCCCTGGCACAGGGTATCATAAAAATAAACTGCGCCAGAATTATGTGCTGGAAATCAACATCAATCATTGCAGCAGATGGACTTGGGAGAGCTCCTTTGCAGCTTGCCTTTTAAAATACATACACAAACTACGTCACCGCCTGTTATCTAATCTCCCAAGTCAGGTTCTATTTTTGTTACAGTATGTGTCATTTGCAGCAATGAAATTCTGGGGCCCACTTCTTATTTACACAAGGGCCACTTTACCTCACTGTGGCACAGCCAAGACTCCATCAGAAACGCAGTTACCAACGTGCTTTGCACAGCCAGGGTGCAATGAAGTGGCCTTGGCACAAAATGCAGCTCAGGCTCGCGGTGCTTAACCGGCGCATGCACAAGGTAAATAGAGCTAAACAGAAGCCTTCAACTGAAAACCATGCTGCCACTTCCAGACAAGCTCTAATTACAGTTAAAAAGGAGTTTGGCTTCCATGGCCCAAGGCTCTGTGAAATTATTTAATAATTGAACTCAGACACTGGAGAAACACATCAAGCAAACCTCTAATGCTATTCTCATTTCCAGCTATTTGCAAATAAAGAAGTGAGTTGCAAAAGATAACAAACAGTTGACAGAGTAGAAAACAGAGAAGCATCTAGCCCATCAGATTTCATTTTCTGTTTTGACTTCCATCTGCCAAGTCTGTGAGAGACATGGCTAAGTTTCTACTGGGAAAGAGTTCTCCCCTGTTGTCATTTCCCCTCGGGGTGATTACAAGACGGAACTTGCAATAGTTGTTGGACATTTGCTGTGTGGTCTTTTCAGGCCTCACAGAAGGTGCTGCACTGCTCTAGCTGCATGATGAAATGACAAAAGGTGGGAGTAAGAAAGAAAGACCCGAAGATATGGCTATGGAACACATTAGCTCACTTCAACAGGGACAAGAGGAGGACAAGAACTCTTTACAGGAGCAAAGAGGGAAAGCAAAATGAATCCCGTTGCTCTCGTGCAATTCTGGTCAGTGTTAATGGGAATCAATAAAACCACAAGGGTGAGAGTGAGAGCAGAATTTAGCACAGCACTTCCCCAAGTCTCACTTCGTAGCTTCTGACCATGGAAGACAACAGAAACGAGTTCAGACTTTTGCTATCTTGATAGCAGACACCTGCTTTGCAATGCTGGGAGGAAAAGCCAGGCTGACTGTGGCATGAAAACACTTCTCACCCAAAACAATGTTGCTAAGAAAGACAACAGCTTCTGCAGAGAAAAGTCAGCAGGCTGGTTTCAGCTGACTTTGTTTCTTGTAGGGCCCCTGAGCTTCGAAAAAGTCTTTCAACATTTGATGAGCAGCCTGAACATGCAGGACTGGGTTGGCCAACAGGTACCATGAGATCAACAGTAAACTGAGGTTGTGAGTGGTTTCATCAACCGCTGCCTTGAGGAGTTTCTCAGGCAGCTGGCAATCTGTCAAATGCCATTTGCAGAGGCTGTGATGGTTTCAAACTGGCCCAGCACTTCCTCACTGACCTTCCACTGCAGGAAAGGATGGGGTTTCATCTCCAATAAGCTGCAGCATCACAGAACAACACTAGATAATTAAGAGTCAAGGAGGACTTGCTATCCTTGGTTTCCTCCCATCACAGGTCTAGCATGAAGGATCTGACTATGCCGAAGTGATCCAACAGCCCTAAGTAACCTGGCACGTTCTCCACCTTATCTGTGTGGACCATCTCCTCAGTAACTGAGAGGACCAACCCAAGCTAATGTGACTTTCCATCACCCAGAGTTGTTCTGCCCCACGGCATTCTGCAGATGCTTTGCCTCCTACACAGCAAAGCACAAGAGTAAAAATAAGTTAGCTTCCTCCAGCCATGTTCAGCATAAAAACTTCAGCTGAAGTTATATGAAATTCTGTCCACAGTCACTGAAAAATGCAAATCAGCATGCAGAAGTTACTTAAATCTGATATTATCTGACAAATGACATCAAGCATATGAACCTGTTTATATACAAAAATTGGTAGGGAAGCTTACCAGGGAGGAGCATTTTAGTAACTACTGAAATAGATTGTATTGTCATTTAGGTGAAGACTTAACACTACTAAGCAAGTGGTGTAAAACAGACATTCATAGAAAGCTGTGGAAGAGGAAGTACAGGCCAAATTAAACAGTCTGCAATTCACATGCTTTCTGAACAAGCTGGTAGGCACATACTATCCACTTAGACAGCAAGGGGAAAAGAGAACCATATACCTGTGTACATTTTCCATGGCTGCTACTTCTGCCAGAGCAGCTAAGCTAAAAAATGCAGACACTGCTGGCATATCGGATGTAATACTATGATTTTCTTCTGTCTCTGCATTTCTGGAGCATTCACTGTTGCAATCTGTTTCTGCACTTGATGTTTTCTGAAGAGTACTTTGTGGCGGCTCTTTTGGCTTCTCCTCTGCAATAAAAGAAAGTTACACTTGCAAACCTAGCCCTTAAATTCACAGCTGCCCATCAATATACTGACTAGTGTAGTGTTAACAGAATCTTTACCTTTAGGACTTTGATTTTGCAAGTATAACCTGATTCATGCTGCAACCTCTTCTGACCCAAGCTAATGGCAGAAGCATAGTACTAAGGTTTATGCAGCAATTTACTCATTTTACATTCAACTATCTTTTAGGTCAGGCAAGGGAGCTTTTGCGTACATTTTAGATGTAGAAGTCCTGAAAGATTATCTTAACTGCAGAGGACTCCTGCAAGGACTGTGGCATTGACTGTCATATTACGGAATTCATTTTTACGTCCTATAACTAGGTGCAGTGTAATTTGTTTGCTGGACTGGAAACAAATTATGAAAGGTAACTGTTTTCCATTTCTCTCTATAACAGCTTCCAGTTCTTAGAGAGAAATATCCAGGGAGAGAACACAGATTTGGGCATTCAAACAAAAGTAGGCCATTATGGACTCACCGATTTCCCAGTTGATTGATACTGGTACTTTAAATAATGACTTTTCTAAGCAGGTATGAAATCAAGCTAACTGAAAAATTCTTCTCTGATAGGTTGCTTGTACTCCCAAACCTTCTCCAACCATTCAGTTTTAATACAATTTAAACTCCGATTTCCTTACCCAGTGTCCCTCCTGCTGGTGACACTCGGCCATCTGCTGTTCGGACAAGATGTGTGATCTTAGTCTTTCTTGCTTTCCTCTTCTGGCTGCCAACTAAAGGCTCATGCATCATTGCTGGCTCTGGAGTGTTTAGGGCAGATACAGAAATTTTATTCTTCCAGGCAGACTCACTGGAATTTCTATCTTCTGAGAGTATGGCTGAAAGAGGATAAAAATGCAGTTTTACATGTAGAATAATTTGGCTACTAGCTATGCTCATTTATCATTTTGCATCTATCTGTATAAAGTCTTCCCTCACAGGTACTCAGAGCATAACTTATGGCAAGACACGATCTGAAAGTTGCAGATGTTTGCAGAGGAATAGTAGCATCAGCTCTTAAAGATATCCAGGAAGGTTCAAGTTTCTAATATTTGCGAAGAAAACTGTGAGATGGGCAACAGTGCTTCAGTGGGAGCAGGGTATCGAACAGTCTGTATAAAACACTCTGCAACAGAAGATGCCAGCGAGTAGCTAAGAGACAAAATGTATTTAAGGAACAATAATGGTCCTCACGTAAGCTTATCTTAGCTCACAGATGGACTCACAAGCAGAATTCAGGAATTCCTGACTAACCCCCAGTCTTCCCTCTATAGTCAGTCTATGTCGTCTCTAAGCAGAGGGAAATACTGCCTTTTACAAAACAACAAACCTGAAAAAACACCCCAAAGGCAGCAAATATAAAAGCAGAGCTGATTGAAGACAGGAATGCTAAAAAAAGAAAGTAAGCCTGTGATAAAATACTGTGACGGAAATACGGCCTACATAAAGTCAGAGAGAGAAAGGAACACTTTGAATCTTTCTCAACGGTACCAGTGTTGGCGTTTCAAAGTAGCCTTCTGGCCTGAACTGGAACATGATCACAAAGTTTTACCTGACTAAACAGTCACTTTAATCTTGTTCATGAAGAAATTGGTCAGACAGCTATCACAAGATGTATTTAAGCTTCCAAAGGCTGAGATCAGTGTGTAATGATCAATCATTTGTAATTTCTGTTGATTTAATAAGCCATACTGCTGATACCATAGGGTATCACTAGTCCATAAATTCAATGTGTGACATCATTTTCCTCCTGTGATAAAAGTATTATAAGCCCTACCCCATCTGTGATCACCGTAAGCTAGGGCTAGAAAGAGAGTACAGGTAGCAGAGGGAACGCTCAAGTGATTTCTTAGAGATGCCCCTCTAACCTGTTTTGAAATTGGGAGCACTCATGGCATCTGCACCAAGTCCTCGGGGTACTTTTTCCCAGTGCACTGCCATCCTGAATGATTACATATTTTGTTCTAATGCCTGTACATCATCTCCCTTGCTGCATTTCCAACTCACTTTCTTCACTACACGTCAAGGTTATACCCCATCTCTTTGAACAGTCCTTTCTATGTTTCACAGATGTGTCTCTGTCTACAGTTAGCTTTCTCTTCTCCACAATTTCTTTTACTCTTTCTTCCCATTTTAAAGATATGTTTAAGACCCATTTGTTCACTTTCCAGGTGGCAGGACCAGCAAGAATTACATGCACAAACCTCAAGTCAGAGTGCAAACAACTGCTCTTTCAGAAGGGCTAAGCACTGAACAAGACCAACCTCCTACACCAAGACTGGCTGTGTCACACAGGAGCACCCAACCTCACAAACCATGTACAACAGCCAAGCAGTCGGCATGGACTTTGCCCTCTTTCATTTTAGTGTGTATTTACTGTTCAGTTATTGTTTGTTTTGTAGATTTAATGAGCTTCCTATTCAAAGATACAGCCAACATAACCTCTATCTTTTGCTAGCTTCTTTAACTGGCAATTGTGCGAGGATGTGGACTGGATGAAGAGAGTAGGTCTAGTGTTTTATCTTGTTAGCTGTTACCCTTTGCTCTTTTGTTTTAATTGGGAAGGGACCTTTTAATGTTTTATGGCATAAGAATACAATCAGATCTAGTACATATATATAAAAACATTTGGAAAAGTTCCAAACCTTAATTCGTTTATGCTCTTAATTCACCTTCATATCTGCTCTTGTAAAACATTTTTGAACTTGTGCATGCTCTTTGTTTTTAAAAAAAGCACAGAGCTTCAATTAGCTTTTCTCAGTGTTTAGCTATAGCTGCTAACCTTTCCAGAGCAGAGCTATGCTGTAAAACTTTTTTTTTTATAAACAGACCAAGAGAAATCACAAGAAAAGATCTGCCCCATAACAGTCCAATTAAGTAGAAGCACCAATGACTGCAAATGTGACTTTCAAGTAACTCAATTTGGCTAATAGTGAGATGTTCTGATAAGCTTACTGCACTGAGACCAAAATCTTAATTGGAATGTATAATTAAATGGGCAGCTTTCTCTCTAGATTTCTTATTTGGGAATTCATAAGTGTTGATTATGTATTAATGTAATGGTTTGGTTGTAGTCCAACACTAGCTGTTAATTCTGATTTGGGGATTTGCTCTAATTAGATAGTACTTTGACAGTGCTGTTTAATTCTGGTTTGACTGAGTTTATAATGGCTTTAATCTTAGCAATATAACTTTTTTTTTTTTTTTTTTACATTTGAAAATATTAAGACATGATTTCAAACAATAAACAATATACAACAGAAAGAAACCTGATTTGGTATGTTTTTAAATAGACATGTTGTATATTACAAGCCATGTCAGGTCACTAGAAATTAACTTGATTGGTCAACACAGTAGACATTTCCCTTTTATATTTCTTTTCTTTTAAGCTCAAGAAATTAAAGATAAAATGTTGAAAGGCAAAATAAAAGGAGGCAATAGTTATCAAAGACATAAGAAGGAGCATACAATGTGTTTGACTAAGAAATAAAATAGGAGGAAGTTGCCAACAAACTCAGGATGCAGCAAGTATATTCCCTCTTCATGTTTTAAGGTTTTTCAATCCTTGAAATGAGACTTGAGAGTCCTCTACATTTTTTTCTCCTCTAGTGCTAAAGTAAGCTCTTTATCACTTCATCATAACATTACTGCCATACAGTTTTGAAGAAGGAAGGATTAAAGGTGAACCATGAATGTTTTTCTCTGGGGAGGGTGGGTGTTGAAGGGAAGAGCTTTTTGGTTTTTTTCTTCTCTAGCAGTCTTAGTGGATGTTGGGATAAGAAAACATTTAATTGACTTCTTTACAGATTATTATTCAAACAGACATAAAACCTAACTTGAAGGAAATCACAAAGGCTTCACGCACAAGACCCTTTGCACTGAACTCCAGAGAAGAAATAAGTCCATGCTTCAACCACCATATAAGCTAAGCTAGGTGCTAACAGGGGTCCTCCTGCACCTCCTTCAAGAGGAACAGCACCCCATTGCTTCACCTGACAAAGGTATATCCATACCGATGCTCCAAATCAGGGCTTGGTTTTGCTGTGCAAAAAGGACAGGGCTAATCAAGTTTAATTCCCTGTATTTTTCTTTAATAATTTCTTTAATCCATTTCACATCCCTCCTGTTTCCACACAGTCCTGCGTTCAAGAGCTGTCCCATGTAGAGCTCAGCTAATTTTCAGGAGAATGCTGTCTAGAAATGCAATGAGGTTCTGCAGCTACTGCGCAGTCCTGCAAACAGGTATATACAGGGGTAGCTTTCTGCATGACAGTAGCACATGCAGAACCACAGGACTATTTTTGCAAGCAGAGCTGAGCACATGATATGAAGATGTGGGCCTTTTGGCATGCTTACACCACAGTGACAAAAACGACTTTGAGAGAAAAACATCTACAGCTCTATGCCAGATGGTTTCCTGAGCTAGATTTGTTAAAAGTTAGCATGGACAGTTTACCTTATTCTGCAGGCATGCAGCGGCCATGTAAGTCTTATTTCCCCCCATCTTTGTGAACAAGAAAAAATGAAGTCAACTGCACTGACTCAGCATGCTACAGAAGAGGACAAGCTTTTCAGACTGAACCCCAGCAAGACACAGCCAGATTTTAAAGAATTTCTTCAGTGATGCCTATCTGTTATGAGAGAGAGCTGCAGAAGTTTAACCACATTTAGTGGAGAATGAATGCTCTGCGGGTCTAAGCATGCTGGTATCAAGAAGGAAGGTGGGTTGTAATGCTTTAGTGGTCTTTATGAAGTTAAAAAGGGGAAGCCTAGCAAGGCAGAGCAAAACTTCAACCCACCAGCGCCTGGGGAATCACTTCATCATGGAAGTGATGCCAAGCACGCTCTGACCTGTACCCAGCTCTTCTGACAAGGGGATGCTGCTGCAATACTGCTCGTGGGGGCAGGCAGGGCACAGGGAGCTGCAGCAAGGGCTGGGGACTAACAAGCAGACAGACACCAGCTGACAAAGCAGCAGATGGTCAAGCCAGGTGTACAGGCAGCTGCCTGGGTGGGAAGCTCTGCTGCAGAGCCTGTGCTGACCCAGCCCTCTCCCAGCCTCGATGGGATGCCACAGGCACAGAGCTGCTGGCTCCCTCTGGGCTGCAAGCCCCACACAATAGGGCTTTCTCAGCAGGAGAAAAAATAAAGGCCATTCTGCTAATTTTCTGCACTTTCTGTTCTTTCTCAAACATATGTGCTAAGGCTGTACAGACGGATGGGCATGTGGGAGAGCTGATGGAGTATCAGTAGCAGACAGTTAGCTCTACCAGCCACAGGAGATGGGGCTCCTTCACACATCAGCTAGTGCTGAGACTGGTGTATATGTTCATCTCCTCTTCTCCCCTTCTAGTGCAAACACCAGCATTGCATCTGGTTGTTACACAAACCATGCAGAAGCCCAGCACAGCTCACTAAATGTACCTGCAGGGAGTCAACAGTTGTGACTTACCCCTTGTTATTTAAAGCATTGCTTCCAATCAGGAAGCCTTGACAGTGTGGCAGAATATAAATCTCTCAGCTGAGTGGTGTTCAACCTCCCCAAACAGGGATGGGTCCAGCTGTGCTTCTGTCAGTCTTCTTAAGGAAGTGACACACCTCTTAAGATATTCAGTTGCATTACTGTGTGCTCTCTGCCAGGAGGAGCAGGGGTTGCAGCATGTCCACCGGTATTTTACTGGGCTGTATCTATCTCTGTGAACACCTGCAAACTCGTAATACGGTTACTTGCACTGGTGATGCTGTGTATGATGTGGTCACATGGAGTCAAAATTCACTCAGAAACTCAACCCAGAGACAGACCCAGACAACATGAGCCAATCCCATCAAAATTTGCCTTTACTGTACTTACTTTTCTTCACGCAAAAGACAGATGCACACAGGCACATACTTTTCAAAAGACAATAAAACATAAACCAAGCATGACAGCAACCCTTCCAAGTGTCTCCTCTCCAGCGGAAAGAATATTCAGACTCCTTCCTCCAGCAAAATTAACTCCATAAAAACCAAAACCACACATTACAGACTTGTGACACACCACAAAAAGGAGCTGAAATTTTCATCTAGTGTTCGAGTCACTAAATCCTTGTATATTTTAATTGAAATGAAGATGCTGGGATTCCCAGCTTGAATGTGCAGAATATGGGACAGTGGAGTCAACGAGTTTAGGGCCATGCTGCCTAGGAACTCATGAAAGGATGGAGTTACGTAGGCAGCACATGATGGCGAGGCTGTACCCACACTGCACTTCACCGATCAACACTTTGCTTTCAGTGTCACTACACTTCAGAGCAGGCAAGACCCCAGATTTTCTCCCCTTTGTAACTCAGAGAAAATGCAGTTCCCCACCAATGTATATATCCACTGTCTTTCCTTTGATGATTTCTACGTGGGCTGTGTAAGACTGCTAAATTCCTCATGTCTTTACTTCAGTCTTGGGAGGAACTGAGCAAACTGGCCCTACTCCAGCAAATGCACAGACACATCTTTAATGTTTAGACACGATGACATTATTCACATGCTTAACTTCCAAGGACATGCCTCTGTGTTGTGCTGGAACAAGGCCAGGGTACTCAACACTTGCCAGGCTTGAATCTTTGATCATAGTGCACACTTCACTTCATATCAAAACAGGCTGTTTTCTTTTAATCAAATGGAGGTTTTGACATTTTGTTTAGCCACATTTTATATCTGCAGATTTTAAGATATTTGTATTTTTTACTCTATCATGTATTAAACACTTTCTTTTCCTACAGGAGAATTTAAACACCCGTTTTTCTTACTAATTTGTCTACACGGTCTATTAATTCAGGAACAAAAATCTGAATGACACCCAATAAAAGCTATGTTAATGTATGATGCCTTTTTCACACCGGCATGGAAGCAAGATAGTTACTTCTCGTAAGTGAGAAGTAACACATGTTTGTTGTACAAACACAACCAAACAGAGCAAGTAATTTCAAAATATTTGCACCATTCAATGCAGTGGAGCTGGCAGAGCCTATGTGGGAAAAGAGTGCACCACAGAGGACAGAAAACATAGCATCAGGATAGAGGAAATGACATGGCCAAGCCTTAGGGAAAGGTATTTAGCATAAAGGTAGCTGGGGGAACTGGAGATGGGGATTGTAATTTTATTATCTTAGAGACAGATATGGATGGGGAAAAAAAAGTGGAAGAAATTCATGGAGCTACCTAAATAAGCAGAACCAGAGAGACTCTTCTACACCACAGGGATAATGTGGGAGAGAACTCCACTGTGGAAGAGCTAAGGAAGAACCTGGGCATGATTTGGATAGTGTGGGCAACATGACTACAAAAGTAAAAAAATAAAAAGGGCCCAGGGAAGCAGGCTAAGCTATAATCCTGTACATACCGTACACCTGAAAATGCCCCTCAGAGTTGTGAATATGCAGGTATGCAGGATCACAACACTGTAACAAGAAAAGGACTTTGGAGAGCTACCAGCAGGATAGCGGGCAGAGCAAGTCTGGGACATAGCTTAAAAAACTGCTGAATTTATCTTCAATCTGAGGGGAACAGAAAGCTGGTTAAGATTTCTACAGAGGGAAGATTGGTTTAGGTTAGCATGTCTGAGATCTGGTGCAGACACAAGCTCTTATATCCTGACCAGCTGCAGTCTGCAAGGTTCTAGACAGTGGGAAACCACAGGGGGAGGAGAGAGCGACATGGATAAATACTCTGACAAACGGATAAATAATATGGTCTTTGATATAGAAGGGATGGAGATAAGAGCAACCAAAGGACTAAAGAGCTATGAGCTGTGGAAGATAAAGAGTTCAGGGCCAAATGTAAAACTGCCCTTGCTTTGTCAGCTCTGCTGCATGGTGCCTGGAGCAGGGAAACTGTAATTAAGGGAGATGCCAATTAAAAATAAAACAGCATCATACTGCAATAAGGTAATATGATCAATCGGAGCCAGGAGCTAACGGAATCAAAGCAGACAGGGAAATAAGGGACCAAAGCAATCAAGTACTAGAGAGCTGAGGAGCCTCTGTCTAGAAGCATTTTCCCGAGATTGAATCGAGAGAGAAGGCGGCCCAAATCCTTAACTAAGTAATGCACCAGTACCTTTGTCCGGAACATTAAGCTTCTCCTTTCTGTGTTTACATTTGCTGACAATTTTGTGGAATAAGTTCTTTTTCTGAGACTGGAATGAACCTACAGACAACATTAATAATACACACTTTTAATTAGCAGTTTTAAAACGAGTATAACAGTCACAATATCTACTATACAACCTCCCCTTCCACTAATACAGGACATCATTTCATGGGGAAGCACAAAACCCGAGCTTCTGCCAGAACGGACTCTGGAGGCTTTCAGCAGGCTGTACTTCAACCCATCAGCTCCCAGTGCTTAAGTGCATACAAAGCATTTTGGAGAATGATGACCTTAGGAAAGCTTATCCATACAATAAAACAAGGATTTTGCTTGCTTGTTTACAGATATGCTCTGTTTTGCGTGTGTACTGTGTTTAGCTGGAATGGAGTAAGCTTTCCTCATAGCAGCCTGGATGGTGCTGTGTTTTAAACTGGTGACCAAAACAGCTATCGGTAACACACCAATGTTTTAGTTACTGCTGAACAGTGTTTACAGTGCATCAACATCTCTCTCTCTCACTCTGCCACCCCAGCAGTGTGGCTGAGGGTGCGCAAGAGATTGGGAGGGGACATAGTTGGGACAGCTGACCCACGCTGACCAAGAGGTATTTCATACCACATAACGTCATGCTCAGCAATAAAACTGGGGGGGAGAGTTTTTTCCAAAGTAGTCATTGCTCAGGGACTGGCCGGGCATCAGTTTGTTGGTGGTGAGTGCTGGCTTTCGCACCATTTGTTCCCCCCCTCCCCTTATGAAACTGTCTTTATCTTGATCCATGAGGTTTTTTTCCTTGCTTTTGCCCTTCCAGTTCTCTCCCCTATCCCACTGGCAGAGAGTGAGCCAGTGACAGGGTGGTGACTTACCTACCAGCCAGGGCCAACCCACCACAGAATGCAAGAGTTACCTTTGCCTTTTTGGTGACCAGAAATGAGTTTATACTAAGCGCAGAAGTAAAAGCTCTCAGGAGAGGAAGGTGAGGTTATGCCCAGCTCACAGTATCATTCCTACTTCAATAGCAGAGTCTTTACTAGGAGTAGTTAGAAGACAACTTATGTGACACCAGACCACGAAGTGCGCCACTAGCAGAGGTCATCAAGAAGCTATCCTTTGTCTCATGAATGGAGTAAAGTAATACAACAGCAACACAGACATAACAGATGCATAATCTCTACACTGCAAAGACATTTTTATGGAGTTACTTTTCAGAAACTGCACTTTCAAATCTTCTTCCCAAGATACAGCACGCAAGCAAGTCTTCAGGCTAGCTCAGAGCAGACTGGCCCAAACAGAAATGAGATGCACTGCAGGTGACACGATGGCTTAGAGCCTAACAAGAAGG
This sequence comes from Strix uralensis, assembly GCF_047716275.1. Lineage (NCBI taxonomy): Eukaryota > Metazoa > Chordata > Aves > Strigiformes > Strigidae > Strix > Strix uralensis. Next base: position 13,665,801 of record NC_133973.1, on the reverse strand, counting down.
TGTCCTTCCCATCTTCAGCTGACTTGGAACAGGATTCTACCCACCACAAAGACCGGCCTCCTCCACTCCTCATTCTTAAAAGCAACCAGACACACATACTGGCTACTGAAACACAACTGCAACCATGTAGTAACACATGACCAAGGTAAGTCTACGTCATGCATGTGCAATTTGCCATCACCGACTGTCTACATGCAAGGAAAGGAGGAGAAAAGTGTGTAGCACATGAAAGAAGAATCTAGTCTTATGAGGGGAAAACCATCCATAGACACTAGGCTGTTTGAATAATATTGAAAATTACTGAGAGAAAGCTGAAATCCAGCCAGAAACAGGCACAGAAACCCTAAGATTTTGTATATGTTGGTTTTGTGGCTCACTGCTGCTTTTTACTACTGAAGAAATCAAAACTTTGGGAAAAGATTAACAACCTCCTCAAAATCCAGAAGTCAAACAACAAACCAAATGAAGTCCAAGAGAGACACCATCTTAGGCAACATCAGCTTGAATCTGAATAGCTTCAGTAGAACTTGTATAGAAAGTATCAGAAAGTTCCAATAGAAGAGGCCATATTCACTCAAACGGATTCAAGCGTTGTTCTGCAAATTTTACACTATCTTCCTGAGTATCAGAGTTGGACAAGGAGTCTAGTGTCAGTGAAATAAAAATGCAAAACAAAATGAAAAAGCTCAGGCAGGTTGAAGGAAAGCCTAAGTGAAAAAACTGAGCTTTTCTGAAGACTAAGGTCAAACACTTTGTCCACATCAACAGAGACAAATCTTCCCACAACAATTCCAGAAGATGACAAAGGTATGTGACTAGATGATTCTTATGACTTTTTTTTTTAATTAGTAAAGTAGTGATTTTTGTAGGTGCTTGGAATAAGCAACATGCTACATAGTATCACAGAAGCCTCCATTTCTACAGCTCAACCTGCACCTTATAGACCATTTCAATCAGTATCACAGAATGTCAAACAGTGCCAGCAACTCAGAGTAACTCAGATGAAAAACTCACAAAAAGATGACAAGCACTGCATGAAGGAGGAAACCTGTGTCTTTCACCTCTTTTCTATATCCAAGGCACCTCTGTAATAAGCTTCTATCTATGACATGTAGTGTACTACAAGGCACATGCCACTTGCACATAAAATTTGCACATAAAATGAAAAATACAAGGACATTGACTTCAGTGGGGTCAAAAGAGAAGCTGCCTTTTCATAAGGAAACTTCCAATTTCCTTCCCTTTTAGCCGTTATTCCTGTGAGCCAGTGCCCACTGACACTTGAATACTCTTTGGCCATGAATGCAGTGAAAGAGAAGATGGGCTAACAGCTAAATAGATACTTGGACCTGAGAATGTAACGCGTGACTCCATGAGAAACTTCATCCACACTCCTCGCCTGAACTACTTAAGAGTGAACTAGAGGATATGTTCACTGTCCTGTGTGAAAAGCCAAATGACAATCACTCTCACACTTACACATACAAGCTGTCTAATTACTGAATAGACTCCCTGGTGGTTCTTCAGAAACGGCCACATTCCATCCTGCCTTTAGATTAAGGCCTAAGCCGATGAACTGCCAAATACAGAATCTCTGCGTGGCATATTCAGGTATGAAAACCAGAGCTTTTCATTTAGTAGAGATTAACTGAACTAAACCAATACAAAGAAGGCAAAATATAGTCTGGACTGGAGAGGCCATCTGCGTGTAGGAAAAACTGAACAAGGGGGCATTCCTGTGATCATGTGCTGGTTTTGGCTGGGATAAGAGTTAATATCCCTTTTCAGGCTCTCACTAGCAGGTGCCCCAGGGGCACAGTTTAGGCACACTCACCCATGCAGGAGTTTACAGGGTGGCTGGCTGGGCTACACCTGCTTCATGGGGACAGCAGGCAAACACTCCGAGATTTCAAACAAATGCCACTTTGTCAACATTCAATCCAGAGAAAATCCATGACTGGAAAAAACCTAACTAACCTAAAAGGCTGTCTGTTAGGCAGTGGACCTGGATGTGATTTCCTACAGAAAGCTGAAAAACACTTTTAATGTTAGTTTACTTGCTATCGTTATACAGCCATCTGCAAGTGTAAAGTGAGTCCTTTTCTCCTGCTCATCGTTCTCTACTGGAAATATTCTACATGGCTCTTCCCTTCTCTAGCACTTCAGCAGTTGCCACAGGATTTAACCACCTGCTAACCCCTGGCTTGTCCATTGTGCTCACGGAGGGTGGCAGGCACTTCCTCTTGGGAATACTCGCTGTGGCCAACGGCAGCTGCTTGGGGAAGCAGCAGGCAAGAAAATGAACCCACCATACACAATGAACCATAACTGCATTTCCTCCACATTTCTGGGCATACACCTCCTCTGCTCTCACAAAGTTCCCTATTTTAAAGGGCCTGATCAAATAGAAAACACTTCAACATGATCATAAGAAAACGAGGACAAACAGATTTGTCTGTGCATTTCTGCATCTTTCAGGAGGAAGATGCTGTATTTTTAGGTCATGGTCTTTGGAACATTATGGTATGTGATCTCCAGGCATCTGAATGCTTTGAACCAAGCCAAAAAAACCCTCCACCCCAAGCTAAGACCGAGAGGAATGCCACAAAGAAGCATTCGTTTTAAGCTGATGCTTTATTTCTAGTCGTAGAGGTCAGAGACAAAAAAAAAAAAATTGTAGACAATCACTTTCCCAAATAAAAGCACGCTATGCTTTCCTCTCCTTGCCTTCCCAAAATGAAAGCTTTAGTGAAGAAGTGCTTAGTGTATAAGTGAGCATTTCTTCACAGCACAACGCAGAAATAATGACTATGCCTGTTGCTCATTTTTGCATACAAGCAGATTAGTGACTCACTGCAGACTGCTGACTTCTGTGTGGTGGGATGTTTTGGCACATATGCCATTGGAAAGAAGAAAAAAAAAAAATCAGTCACAGCTCCAGCAAATGTTGGAGCAGGCCATCTGCACAGATTCAGTATAGCTGTATTTTTCAGCCATTTTGTGACATTATTATTGTATATGCACACTCCCAGTTCAAAACGCTTGGGGTAGAATTTGCCAAACCATTATGGCTTGTTCAATCCTACTCCCACTGAAGAAAACGGGAGCAGAATTTGGACAATTTAGAAAGCTCTGGGGAAAAAACTGCTCTCATTTAAGAAAGTTCAAATTTTCTCTTATACATGTAGATTTGAAACAGCTTTCACGTTACAGGTTCTTCACCTGTTTTTATATGGAAAGAACTGGATGGAGTGATGACTGGACAAGACAAGCACAATGGAAGGAGTCAGTGGGCACTGACCCATGCACTTTCCACTTAGGAGTAGGAAAACATCCTGACAATCCTGGCTGTTTAGGTTAGGTAGCAGATCAGGCCTCTTGCAGGTATAGGTTAGTGACATTTGACAGAAAATTAATCTGGCACCATTTACTCCAAAATAAAACATATTAAGGCATACAACCCTAGTTATGGGGGGTGGGGACATGACACACCACCCTAAAACCAGCAAACAAAAACATTTATCCATTTTAATTCGCCTAACATCCTGGGAAAGTCTTAGTTTGCAGCACTCCAACCTATTTTCCAAATTTTAAATGTAATTTAGTAGGCACTGATCTGCAGACTGCAAAAATTAAGTATTTATCTGAAAACTGAGAATGCCTGTGAAGTTTATGATCCTGCACATGAACACTGAGAAAAAGCAGGGAATGATTTTCACGAGTGTTTACTAAACCTACCCCTACTGATTATTACCTGTTGTTTGGAAACATCTAGAGGCCCCAACCACTAGTAGGCACTATCTGTGCTGGACACCTCTTCTAATTACCTTACAGACAGAGACAACCCCAAGGAAGAGGGAAGCAGCAGAAAGAACTCCACACAACACGATAATGCAGAGCACAGCAGAGCAAAGTTAAGATCCCCTACATCCCTAAACACAATCACAGCCATAACACTATATTGACCCTTCACAGTGCATGCTCATCACACTGCAATAAGATGATGTTAACTCTGATGGTGTAAAAAGACATGATAATCCAAAAAAACCCAAAACCATTCTACACCAAGCTCCATCATTTTGCAAAATACGCGATTTTCATTTTCTGCAATACTTGCAGGAGCCTAGTATGCAGACCTGTATGCTGAACACCTTTGGAGGTCAGTATTCTCTAACTGTTTTTGGAGTCATCACAGTTCACAGGCAAGCCAACAGCATGATGAGGCTGAATGGCCTGTGAGTACACCACAAATTAAATTGAGGATTCAGCTTAATGAATGTTTGGCTCAGTTGGAACAGCTTCCCTACTAAGCTAGTAAGCTTGCTTGTATGCAATGTGGTTCAGGCCATTTCAAATCCACAACTCGCATCCTAACAAAATAAAACAAATTAAAATAGACCCATTGCCATGGAGTAGTTACTTTTTTGCAATCTTTCTTTTCCAAAAGAAAAACGGTTTGTCAGAAAGTTTTTTAGCTACCTCTTCGAGAGCTGAACTTCACTCTCCAGGGAGCTGGAATGACTGACACAAGCTGACAGCTTGCCCAGCTAACTTGAGCAAACTCAATATTCGTTGAAATTAGGAGCAGATATCACTAGCTCCGTCTGGATTTAGTTCGGGGCTGCGGTTAGATGTTCACTACAGGAACAGCAGTGTCACTATCAGATATTCCTGCCCTGGGGCTGCTTGTTGCAACCCCACAGCTCAGTTGGTGGAAAAGTTCATGTGACTGTTTACCATCTGCTACAGTGCAAAGTCAGCTGGGTTAGTTTAAAGAGCCCTTATTGTCAGCTAGAGGCAAATGCTCCACGGCCTCCTCTGCAGGGCTGTGCCAAAACTACTTATATCAAGCTTGTAACCTGCCTGCAGTTATGTTTCCGACCTTCCCTTGAGGCAAGGTCAAATATATTCCAAAGCTTTTTTAAGTGATGCTAACAAGGATAAAAATTAAGCTCTTGCGTACGAACCTAGCCAAAAGCAGAACGCAGTTCTGGGCTACCTGACTAGAGGCAGCATTCTAGTGTGACATTCCCAAACAACATAGGGCCTTGCAAAATTTTTAGACGTACAGACGCTTGAACAGGTAAATACTGTAGAGAGAAATCCAAGGAGCTATTATTACAACTTCAATTGCCAGATCATGGTAGATGAGGAGATCTTGTTCCCAACAGATGTTGCTTAATTAACCACCGTATTATAATACTGTAAAGCAATTCATTCATGCTCATTGAAGAAGTTCTGTCAAATACATACCATAAAAAAAATGAAACGCATTTGAAGTCAGAACTCACTTGGTATTAGCACAAGTCTAATTTTGCAAAAGTGACTGTTCCACATCTAATTATATAAATACAAAAATCAATACCAAAATTGGCATGTACTAGAAAAGAACAGCTGCTCAATCCTGCACACTGTAATGTGATTATTTGTGAAGCATTCAAAAGGCATAGATCTAATCCAGGGTCACCTGGCTAAAATAGCCGTATTACATCTGAAAACCTGCCAGTCAGTGGAACTACCACAGCAGTAGGAAAGGAAACGAGCTTCACATTGTGAACTGCGCATAATGAGGATCCTTTTGTCTTGTAGAATGACTGGTATGTCATTCCTTCATTTTGTGATGCTTCTGTACTGTATATATACATCAGTATTTCTGCCACAATCTAAAAGCAGTTATCTCCCTACGACATGCTCACTTCTTCACTACTTCTGTGTCACAGGTTGTCTGAATATAAAACAACCAAACGTGCCATGAGTTTCTCCCTCCAAGAGCCTCAGCAATGGAGCTGGGTATGGAATCAGTTTTCCTGTCCTCTAACCCTTTTTTATCATGTCAGGACATTTTTGCTCCAAACTTATGATAGAGAGTTAACATCTCAATGAAAAAAAAAATCCAAACATTTAATTCAGACATCTCTGGTAGCTTATGTTTTAATTTATAGAGCCTAAAATTGCAGTGAAATACAAACTGGCATGAAACTACGTTTTGATAAATGTCAAAAATGTAACCTTTTGATCACCTGCCATTTCTTCCCCATTTTCTCCTGGGAAAACTTGTCAAATTCACTTACCTCACAAATATTCATGTTTTCGATAAATTTGCTTGCTACGAGGAATAAATTTCACGTACAAACTTTAACCAGCTCTACTCAGCATGAGTGTCAAGAGTACAGCCTGAAATCTAACCCAGGTGAGAACCAACTAAATTCAGTGCTAGAAAAATGTTTTGTTTAACTTCACACTTTTCACATATAACAATAAAGTAAGAATGTATAAATTCCTGAGGTTGGAGTAGCACTGCTGTTGCTTAAGAATGTATTGCACATGGTAATTTACCTTTGCTGGATTTTGGTTGCTCAGATGAGCCGCTTCCAACCTTCCTCTTTTTCCTCGGAACAGCTGAATTTTTCCTGTCAAAGGTAATGGGACTGTATTGAGGAAGGCTGTTGAATTTCTTTTCAAATTCCTCTTCCAACTTTGCTAAGCTAAAGGGGAAACAAAACCAATCAAATTAAATGTAACTCTGTTTCTGGAGAAAAAAAATAAATTGTTTAGGAGCATGTGTGTGTATACACATACCTACCTACACAGAGAGGGGGAAAGAGATGAGTGCACACACACTGTAAACATCAAACTAGTATATATTAATCCATTTTTGGGATGAGAATTTACACTCCAGCTTCTGCATTTGTAACTCAATACAAACTGATTACATTAGCTGCATATATTAACATTAGGAAAAAAAAAAAAAATCAATGTCATAGTGGTGACAGTTAGCTCTGCTGCACAGATTTGTACAGGAGATTTATCTGTTCTGTGAGGGGAATGACAAATGACAATAAAACCAATAAATAAACAAACTAATAAAATAACTTCACATAAAAGTCCTTACACCAGAATGAAAACAGCAACAATTCAAACCAGAAGAAAAATGTCAAGCTATTCAATCTTTCTAAAACCTGATGCTTTGGGGTGGGAATTAGCTTTGTATTTGTTCTGGGGGATTTTATTTGCTCCCCTCATATTTTACTTGTTGCGAGATGGAAAATGCAACCAGCTCATGCTTTCATGAAACCCAATATCCCTCATACTTCAGCCCAACCTGAATGACTGTAACTAGATTACCTACAACTCAAGAAATCCACAAACACGGTTCTGTTGTTCCTAACAGCCAGATGAAAACAAACGACTCAAACAGGATGGTATAGCGTGGCGTTCCTGGCTGTAATGACTATGCTGGCTTCCATAAGCATTCTGTTCTGGCAAATTTTTGCAGTCAGGCAGGAGCACAGAAAGAAACTGTATTTTAATAAAAGGCAGTGTGAACAGCTAGGCAGATTATAAATAGTACTGTCAATGACAGGGGAACAATGACATCTTCTACTTGCCCTTAATTCCGTTTGCTACGGAAAACCTGAACTCAACAAAAGTTGCCATGACTGTTGGAGGGATGGCCCTTACACACTGTACACTTGGAAGCATCACAAGAAACATGGCATTTCTCTCTGCTCTCTTGAAGCACCACTTCAAACAAATTGCATTCTGAAAGCTTTGGTACACAGAACGATACTTCATTTTATCTCTACAATCATTACTTCTTTCTGTAAGCAATCTTCCATCTTAAAATACAGCCTTGACTCTTGCAGACTGCATGCGTGGTGGGGTTGGTTTGTGTTGCTTCTGTGTGTGTGCACACGTTTTGTTTTGAAATCACAGAGACATCCGATATTAGTGCTGCTCAGTACTGCTACCTTTCTCTTCCACGCGGATGCTCCCTGACAAAGCAAGCCGATTTTTTGCTCTGACAGCTGTCATACAATTCCATCCTCTGCCCCAGCTCCTCTCCCACTGCGTGTTGCTGCCTGTCCCAAGGGCATATGAGGGGCTGCAGCTCTAATTAGGAAGGCCCAACCCTGAAAGCAGATGAGCTGCCATCCTGGCTACTAATTTATAGCTTGTGTGACACGGAGGCAGTGGAGAGTGCTGCTATCACTATGTCAGTGATTAATTATTAAAAAAAAAGAAAAGATCATTCACATTGTCATGAATTTTCAGAGCATCTCACAAGCCTGGTTAGACACACGTAGCTGAGCTGAGGTCTTCATGCTGTACAGCCTAGTCCTGCCAGGAGATACCCGCAGGCAGAGCACTGCTTGGCAAAGGAGTGGGCTGCACATGGACAAAGCACGCCTGGCAGGGACCATCGGGGAAGTGTGGGCAACTGCTGCTGGAGAAGGTAAGAGAACACGGGGAGAAAGACATAATGCCCAAGGGGTGAGGACCCTCCCTCCCTACACACACAATATAAGGCTGAAATGTGATGCTGAAGGGAGCAGGAAAGAGCTAAGAGGAGGTAAGAGCAGCTCTTCAAGTAGCCAGAAGATCAGGTAGTGCAATGAACAGGGATAGCAGATACCTTCTCTAGCACTTACGCTCCACAAATTACCAATTCCAGTAAGTAATATTCATTAATGACGTGACTGAATCAAGAAGCAAGATTGGCAAATATGTAATTTCCACATCCAGCCGGCTAACAATGGTAGTATTTGTTGAATGAATTAATTATTTACACAATTTTCCTAGCTACTTTGAATAAATAACTTGTAACTACTTTTTTTATTTTGGCTAGGAGATGCATGCACTTTTCACACCATTAGGTGTGAAGAGTTTTCAATCTTTCAATTCAAATTTAAAAAGAAGTTACAAAACTTATATACAATGCACTGAAAATACAGAAAGTATTCCATTAATTTTTCTTCACTATTCCAAGCAAACAAGACTCAGAGATTTTAATCAATTTAATATTTTTGCTGTAAAGTGAGCTGCAGCTAAATCTCACATAAACTAGGTTATTAAAAAAAAAGGCCACTGCAAGCCTGCACAAAAAAAATTATTACAATTTTAAGCATGAAGTGTGGAAAATCTACTCCTCTTTAATTGATTTTCACCCTCTGAATTCAGATAATTGGAAGTCTTCAAGACTTTGCAAATAAGTATGAATGGCTAAGCAGATTTAACTACTATGCCTGCAGTTAAATAAATCTGACAAAAATTGTTATTCATATACTAGAAAAGTAATTCTGTGTAGCCTTGCTAAATTTTAATGCATTTGTAATCATTAATTATTCTTCTGATATATTTAATTTCTTCATGGTGTACATGAAGAGTTTAAATATCTTGTCTCTACAATGGAAAAATGATGTATTTATCATAATTATTTGCCAATATTAGAACACTGTTTACTCTTCCTCTGTAAGAAATCTCTCCAAGCAGGCAGAGACATCTTTCTTTCTATTCTAATTCTGTTTATGATGACTGAACACCTACACAGAACTTCAAATACTGCTTGCAAAGTGCTCTGGAAATAAAAGTAAACCTCTTCACCACCTCTTGAGTGGGTAAATATTGCATGTGTTTTTAGAAGTGAGCAAATAATGTTACCCAAATCTGTGTACAGTAGTGTAAACCAGGAAAGATCTCAAAGGAATTACTTTGGTATATAAACAACAGGTATCTGGAGTCTGACTCAGCCCAGAGGGGTTTGTAATTTTCAGGAATGCTCTCTAATTGTGATCATTTGGGTGCTGGATGCAGTTCACTCAGCTGCAATGAAGAGGACTCACTCTTAAATTACCAGGCTGACCTAACTCAAACTTTGAACAATGTTAAGCTGTAACTTACCCGAAAACAAACTCTTCCTTTGGCTTAGGCTTTTTCAGTTTTTTGTTCCCACTTGTCCCACTTTGGGAAAAAGCCCAGTTTTCTTCATTCCAGCATCCTTCATGGTCTGAGGAGTTGCCTTTTCCTGAGCTTCTTTTTCCTGGGATGAAGGCAGAAAATTGTTTCTTATCTTTAGAAAAATGTGCCAAAACAAAGTGGGCTCAGAAGGAACTTGTGTACCCATTCAGCACTGCAACTTACGATGCTTGACCTTCTAGAAGGTGTTACAAAACATTTATTTATTTTAAACTGGATATTGATGATATTGGCAACTATTTCCTTTCTACTTCCCCGTTTTTTTTATACTACCTCTAAAGTCAGGATCTCTCAAGGTATAAAGGAGGAGAAAGAGATGAGCAGGTTTACAGTAATAAACTACCGTAAATTACAAGCATCTTTTTCTTTTCTGACTGTTCTAATCACACATATAAATCTACTAACTGGAAAAATACATTTCAAGACATCTCACTGAAAGCTTCCAGGAATTACCTCTAATTTATCCTTCTACAACATAAAGGGTTCTCGCTCACCACCTACGGCAAAACTAACAACCACAGCAAAAGCACAACACATTTGTCTCTTGTAGGACTGAGAACTATGCTCACAACCACAAGAGTTGTTTATATAGAAACAAGCTAATTGTTCAGGGTTACACACAACACAAGCCCTGCATACATCTATCAGCAGGCTGACAAATTAACCAGCAAAGCCTTTGGTCAGAAATCTTAATCTTGGATCATGAAAGACAAAAAGGGAGAGGTTAAGAGTTTGTGGGGCAAGTAGGAACACAGGCTCCAGAAGAACTGCCCTGGACCACGGAGTCCATCCCCTCCACCTGTCCCCAGCCTCTCAGGTGACCAGACACAGCATTCCCATTACACACTGCTCAAACTCCAGCTTAAACACAGACTTTTGCTTTTCCTCCCACTCCAGGCAGGCTTTTGTGGTTCATGCTGTAAATGAAACACTCAAAGCCACCCACCTCTGTCCACGTTAGCACGCAGAGATGTGAGCATGCCCTCTGACACCAGAGTTTTATAAAGAGCACCTTTGCAAGATCTCTCCGATTTCCTGGAGCCACAGGTTTCTATCTTTTTAACACAGTCACTGTCCTCAGTTTTGACCTGTCCTGGTAAGTTCTGGGGTACCACCTCCTCTGTTGGGGTCAGTGGTTCCACTTTAATGTTATCAGAAGCCTCACACGGTACTTCCTTGCTGGCTGCAATACTAAGGAAATCGGGAGGCTTTGATTCTTTGGTGGTCTCCGTGGGTTTCTCCTTTGATGTTTTCTTCTCTTTCGATTTCACTTTTTTCTTTGGTGATTTTGTATCCAACACGCTTCCCTTCGCATTTGAGACAGGGCGGGTTTTTTTGCGGGGAACTTCCGCGAGTCTCTCAGCACCCCAGTCCCCCTTTGCAACGGCTTCAATCGTATACATTACGCTTTCAATGTCCGACTCTGAAGACTGTCTCTTTTTACAAGGTTTCTTGGGGGTGGATTTTTCATTTGTGTGCCGGTCCAACTTATTTTTTTTCTTTTTCTTCTTTATCTTTTCTGGCTTTAGCCCAAGGATATTCATGTCAGCCATTGAAAGCTCTGGAGAACAGCACATGTGATCCTTTGTGTTATCATTTCTCTCAAAAGGACTGTTCTCCATTGCAAGACTAGTAAAATCTCTGCATTTTGCAGTTTGTGATTCCTCAGCTTTTGTCTCATTCCGGTTTTGCATTTTCTCTGTCTCTGATTGTTCTAGTTTTCCTTTACAGGAGTCTTTTACTGTTGTTTGCTCCAGGTCTACTTCCATTTCCTCTGGAACTTCCCCTCTCACATCTTCTGGTGCTTCCACTTTTGTTTTCCCAGGTTCTTTCACTTTTACTCCTTCTGAAGCAAGGCACATCTAAAACGAGTTTAAGAATAGTCCCATGAAACAAACATCAATTGTTAACATTACTTACCTACATTAACAGGAGCATTACAGAGGCAATCCCTCTGGCATCTTAGCTCAGGAAAGCAAACTATGCTAAAGGACAGTGCTGAAAAACACGCTGAAGCCCTACTGAAATGGATGTGACATGATGATAGCTAAGTGCTAGAATAAGGCTAGCGGGTTCTACTGCTCTAATAGAAAAAGACTCCAGCTGATCTCTGTAGTGTTTCCACAATCCTTTGAGTGCCTTTTATATAACCTGGAAACCCACTGCTAGACTGATTTTCAGAATACCCTAAATGCAACAGAACAATACAGTATCTCTCACTATTGTCACAGACAGGTTACTTGAAATCTCACATCCATACCCGCTTCAACTCCCAAATGTCCCTATATACAGTTCTTTCCTCCATTTTCCAAATGGCCCTGAAGGAGGGGGGGAAAAAAAAAAGTTAATTGAATCTCAGTAATCGAGATTATTTTCTTTTACTTGAATGTGCAAAGTAATTTGGAAGGTACTAAAAAAGCCTTCCAAATCTTTCTTCTTGTCACAGACTTATTTTGCAAAGAACTGCAAAGCAGCAGTGGTTGCCATGGTTATTTCCTCCTGGAGATAACATTAATGGAAACCAAAACCCTCATACTGTCTGAGGAACAGCAATATTCAAAAAAAGAGCTGTAAAAAGGTCCTCAAACTGCCATGTTCCTGCAGCGCTGACTTGGGAGATCCTCTCGGTTTTGGATCACCTGTAAGCTACGCTGACTGCTACAGAAGGTAGTCCTTCACAGCACCATGCAGCTGCCCTTGGGAAAACATGCTTTCTTCTTCTTACTCTCCCTTTCAAAGACCCCAAGATGAATTCCCAGTGCTATTTTAAAAACAAATGTCAACCAAACAGCCACCTGGAGCAAAATCAGATGGAAGAGGCTTGCTCTGAACAAACATGAGGAGTTTCCCCATCCTGCAGCTCAGCCCACAGGCCATGTGGTCAGTATGGATGTACCCTCCAGATCACTGGGTTCTCTCCAGGTCAGTTTTAGATTTCTCAAATCAGCAGGCATTTTTTCCTTGCCAACTAAAAATATCTCTTACACCAATATATGTATGAGCATAACACCAGTGATAGAACATGTTGCAGTAAGTTTCCGAAATTCCTGCTGCATAGGGTAGAAACTCCTGATCTGGTTCAGGTCAAGCTAGGTTCAGCATTAAAAACACTGGAGCTTGGGCAGCACTGTGTCTATAAGGAAGCACTTACATTATGCAGAGGAGAACCCCACAACTATGCTGAGGTGGATTCTTGGTACCGAGGTACTTCTGTGACTTTTTTACTACACTGCATTGTAATTTTTCAAAAGCTGAAGATCAATCTTTAAAATGCAACTCATTTAACAGCAATAGTATTCTGTCAATTCAACACCTCCCCCTTCCTCACCAATTCTTTTTTCTTTTTTACCTTTGCTGCTTCTGAAGTAGCCAATAGTACAGAGGGCTACAGATATGGCTACAAAAAAGTGATTTCTGTTCTGTGAGCTCTAAATAAACTTGCAACTCATAGTCTAAGATTGGGAAAGCTCAAAAAAAAAAAAAAAAAAGGCTTAGAAACAAAAGAAATACAACATTTCAATAAGAGGCCTTTGGGTTTAACTGTTCCCAGAAGAAGGATCTGCTGAGAGTATCACAAAATTTCTACAGAAGTTATTGATCTGTTTATTCTCCACTTCAAAAAAAACAGTAGGCATGAAAAACAAAAATAAATGAAAGCAACTAATGACCTTTTAACAGGAATTTCTAATGGCAATGCCCTAATCTGAGTAACAGACTAATCCAGCCCTCTCTTCTCAACTCCTTGCACCCCCCAGCCAAACCAAACACTCAAAATACCGAACCCTAAAGAAGGAATTGAAACATTTTCAATGGTGACTGGAAAGTCCCTTTGCTACCAGGGACTGGGATGTCTCAGCTGCAGCACAGACTCTTGGAAACCTCCAAGCTGATGGCTAGTTGGGGGAAATCTTGACTTCCGGCACCCAAGCCACCATATCTTATGCTTCTATAAGCAACAATGTAATTTTAACTGTAGCACTGTTCTACCTTCCAGACTTTGGCCATCAACATCATTAACTTCTCCACCCCACTGCACCTGTGGTAATTAGTCACCAGTGTTTTAATATTACCTCTGCCAGCTGAAATAATGCTGATGTTCCACACTGTTTTGTTAAATCAGAAGGACCTGAATGGGATGTACTTGAAGAAATCTAAAGAGAGAGGGGGGAGAAAAAACCACAACATTCAGTACAAATTTTTTATGTTTACCACACAGCTTTTGAATGCACTGTTTCCTCCCTCTTCCCAAAATTCATTCATAAGATTACATATTGAAAAAGAAGTGCAGACCTGTGCATGCTGTTATAAATAAAACCACCATTGCTCTGGTGGATAACACCACTGGACACTAAAAAGTATCTACAGATTTGGGCATCCTCTTGTCAGGACTCCCTTTGAAGAGTAGGATGAATGGAAGCACACGCTCTCTTGCACATGAACAGACTCCAGCAGCTAAGCACCAATCTACACCAGCATGCAATCCAGCTGGTGGTGTTTTGAAGGCTTAGTTAGACATGTGATCGCAAAATCGTTTCACTGTCATAGCTTAAGAAGGTTACTCCTGTCAGGCTGTGTATGGCACTGCCTGTGGGTGTCCTACGGGACTCTCAGAGATGCTATGAAACCAATGTGAAGTAGGAGCTGCCCTCAAGCCTTTGGTAACCCTTTACTACTCCTGAGAGTACGAGGGGCTGTCTGGCAAGCAGGTGGACGATTATTCTCCAGAATTTTTTCCTGTATCAGGCCATGATCCTCTTCAATACTTCAGAGAGTTTTGTATCAAGTTTTGAGCTAGGTGCAAAGTAATTACCTTTTTCTAAACAAATCGAAAACATCAGTCTCAGCATTGGCCATTAGTATGAAGAAGAAAATGTTCTATTTTTAAGGACGTATCTCACAACCTCTGATCAGGCTTGCACGTTTCTTATACTTCCTTCCTTAGAAAGAGGTGGAGTTCTAAGGACTGGGGAACTAAAGTGTTTACAACCTTTTAGCTCCCCCTATCCCCCCAAACTCAGTTTTCATTGCTCTCAACCAACAAGGGCCCACAAAATTGATTTTGCTGAAATCAACCCATCACTGCCATAAAGGAAATAAAGAAAAAAGGTTAACAATGCTATCGCTATGTCTCCTGGAAGATGCAGCTCTTCACAGCATCTCCCAAGCTCTGACGTCGCTTACAGCCAAGCGTTGTCAGTGCTGTTAGCACTCTGCGGCAGAAGCAGCCTCCCTGCCTTGTGGAGGTGGGGTGCACCCCTACCACAGCCTCCCTGCACTCCCATGTCCCCACACTGAAGGCTAAAGACCAACCATGCATTTAGGACAGCAAGAGACTCAGCAGAGCTGATCAGCAACAGCCTCCCAGGCTTCCAACTGCAGAGCGGCTGCTCCAACCGTTTTCAGAAACTTAGAAATTCTCAGAATATTTTAGAAAATAATTTAACCCACTTCTGCATTTTATTTTATCACCATCTGTGAAATATCAAAAAGGAAGGCACGGGGCAAGGGGGGGAGGGAAGAAGATAACATTGGTTAATGCACATAGAGACGAAGGAGGAGCAGTGCAGTGTGGTGTGCTGAAGCAGACAGGCTCCCACGCACCAGAGCCCTGCCACGCCAGCAGCATGGAGCAGCAGCCCAGTCCCCTCCAGTGCACAGCATCTGTGGTTTGGAGTTACAGCAGCATGGCACAGATGTCTGCCAAATGAACTTGCAAACCTAAGACACCCTTGAGGTGATAACAAACAGAGTTTATTTGGGATGCTCCAAACCAGGTCCTGAACTGCTACCTGATCACATAAGCTGAATCTCTCATATTTTATTTATCCAATTACAATCCAACACTACAGAGATTTCCAAAACTGGAAAAAAAAAAAAATCAATAGCACTAATGTCAAGACAAGGAGGATGTGCTTAGCACATCTGCCATGCTTTTCTCAGTTTGAATCAGAGCCTTTAACATTCATTTTGTATACTAAATTAGGCTTGCAAGAATCCATCTGAGCAGTCACTGAGAGACAGATCACAGAAACCTGTCCAACATGCAAACGGCATGCTGCCAGACTTAGCTTCACTTTTTCCGCCAACTGCAGTTCAATCTCTGTGCTCCTGTGGACAAGCACCTGTCCTTCGCCCAAATTAGGGCTTCACAAGCTGAACAGTCACATCATGATTTTTAATGCTGACTTCTAAAAGTCAGGCTGCGCTCAGCAACAGCCTTACTCCAGAACAGCACTACTCAGAGCCTGCTGCTGTCCTGTAAGGGGACACCTCAAAAACTTCTGGTGTCCCTGACTAAAAGTTACCAGCCTTTCTGCTGTCCCAGGGCTGCAACAGTCAAATACCCTTATGGTCACTGATCACGTTAGGTGTAATCACCCTTGTACAGGCACTGCTGACCAAAGAGCACACACCCACAAACTCTTACTACTACCAGGAATTGCCTGTAGGGTAAGGCAGGCTGTCATTCACTCATATAAGTTCCTATGAAGTTAGATAGTAGCATTACTATTCATGGAACAAGGCATGAAATACTTTCATTTCAGTGCTTTCAATCTGTCTTTTTTCCCCTGAAAGGGATTAACCTCACCAGCAAGAATATATGGCTGGATGCCACTAGATGGAATCCAGAGAACAATTTTCCTCACTGAAATAGGATGTGATTTTGAAAAACAAACAAACAAAAACAAAAAAAAAACAACCCACCAAGCAAAAAAAGTGTACGACTAAGGTGTTAGCATCCTCCCTTATTTACCTGGAATACAGCATGTATCTTTCAGTCACCAAGAAGAATAGTATTTGCACACCAAGCCTCAAAGGTTTTTGAGTGATTAATCCATATCAAAGAGGAGATCCTCTACAAGGTCATATTTAAGACTCACAAAGAATTTCTAGGACTTCTGGGAAACCTGACCTAGTATTCTTGATTACTTTCTGACAGCTGCCAATTTCAGAACTTAACACACTGCTTCAACTTCCAAATCTTCATACAGATTCCTGATTATGTCAAAGTCTACTTTTCTCTTCTTATTCTTCATCTCCGATTCAGCAATGCACTTTCCAGTCCTTATAACCAAAGCTTTACTCTGTGAATCCTGGTATCCAGCTCCTCACTGAGTGCCATTGCCTCTTGAGTGCAGTTTTTTTTATAGTTATAAGGCTAATTATTCTAAAAAGCATAACTTTTTCTGTGCGGTCTCCAAGAAACTATGCACATTAACAAGTGTATAAAGAAAAGCTAGGTCCCTACGGCCATTACCACTGCCTAATTCTCCTGCTATTCCATTTTCTACTGACTTATGTTTCTGGAAATACGAAATTTGACACTAGAGCAAACCTTACACAGTTCATACTTTTTTTTTGGGAAAAGATACACACATCTTCCTATTGTGACACTAATGGGTATAACTTTACCTCTGCCAACTGGAAGAGTGCCGACTTCCCACAGTACTTTACTGGCTCGGGACTTGACAACTGGGAAGTATTTGATGAGATCTAGGTTTTAAATGAACAGAGGAGAAAATATTTCAGTGCCACACAGGAAAGACAGAAAGGAAGGGAGAAAAAGAATGAAAAAAAGTAAGGAGTTAGTTAAATCAGTTCCTTTTAGATCTTTCTGGCAGAAGGCCCTACTTCAGACAGGCTGTCCCATCCAAGAACCACTTAACAGGCATTTAGAAGTCAGCAGGATCCAAGCAAATACAGAACTTCTTCCTTAGATTAGGCTCATCGATTCTCTTTGACATTTATATTGCCCACAGCCAATATTCTATCAAGCCATCCGTTTTATGTGACTAAGTGAACAAGACATACCTATTGCTTAAAAACATCAACTGTGGTGACCAAGGTTAAATAAAATTCTCCTGGAAACCTGGGCAGTATTTCCCATTTGGTTAGATACAGAAGAGGGCCATTTCCCCTCACAGGCACTGCTTGTTTCACTTTAGTTAGAAAAAAGGAGTACGACCTTACATCTGGAGATCAAATCTAACCTTCTACATAGATGTTGGTGTGCCAGCACCAGTGATGAGTAAATAACTGCCACTGCACTTCAGGGAATTGCTTTTACAGCCATATTTTTTCTGACCTGTTTCCAAGGGCAGCACTATGAGTTCACCAACACAAGAATTAATCATTAGTTCTCATATATGACCTTTTTTGGCATGGCATTACACAGTAGTATTTGACCTGGAGGCCACTGAAAGCCCTAACATTAGGGGCAAGACCACCAGTGTTTCTGTGGCACCTGCCTCATCACAAAAATCATGCTATGACCATGATCTTTCAGATGCAAAAACTACCATCTTAGACCTTCTCTTTGGATTTCATGTCTTTCTTTTGAACTAGTTTATTTGAAGAGTTTACTTTCCAATTGTCAAGAAGAATCATTACACACACCTCCTCCTGTCCCCCCCGCCCCGAACTCCAGGACATTCATTTTACTGAAAGCTATTTAAAATACAGTGAATAATACTAGAGTGTGCATTAATAACAATTTTTAATATTAGACTAAAATAATTCAAAATCCTAGTTTTGGTCTGAGACAGTTCAGTGAACCTGCTCAGGACCCCACTGGAGTAAGTGATCTTGTACTCTGCACTTTGCAGGAAGAGGGCCTCAACTTTTTATATTTCTACCATAATAAATTCTCAGCTCTTAATGATTTTTTTCAGTGCAGTATGAATGGCAGAAAAGGGACAGAACCACCCCGCCCCCCCGCCAGTGAAACATAACCTGAGAACATGCAGGCATATCTTGCCTCCTGATGTACCATGTGAGGAAAGGGTCAAGAATTTCGTTTTGACAAGAGGATGGGTGCTCCTAACAAAATGCAAGTGAGATTCTTGTAATACTAATAGAGAGGAAGCCAACATTTCACTTCAGCAAAAAAAAAAAATTGTCTTCTTAGTCAAGAAAACAAACTGCAAGAGACATAAATATAGAACTTGTTCTGCCAAAGTTCTTGGCCAAACTTCAGAAGAGGATGGCTGATCAATCAGCTCTCACTGAGATTACAGATCTCATTCCTGTCCTAACACCAGCTTCCAGTTTTAATTAGAATAATCAGAACCTGCAGTACTGCAACCACAAATAGCCACTTCTTATTTACAGGTTTAACTTGGGGATCATTAGGATCAAGTTATCTTTTATTACAATGCAGGTCAGCATTTTAGCTACTATATTACATTCTAGTTTGCAGAAGAAGCATGTGCCATGGTACCACTTTTTAATTTCCCTCCTAGAATAGGCATTCCACTTCAATGTAGATATTTAATAATTTCAGTATATAGGCAAACAGCAAATATATTCGTCTATTTTCTTTAATGGCTTTACCTGGGAAGATTACAGTTTTACTTAAGGGAAAGCTGGAAGAGAAGATACTGACTAGCTCTCACACTCCCAATTTCAAGGCATTTTGACCAAAAGTTTTGGATTCAAACCTTCTGTTCAGCACAGAAATAAACAGAGAGGGTTGCCTGCAGGCCTGCTCAAAGTGACTATGTCAGAATGCAGCAGAGACAAAATCATCCTCAGGCATGCATTTTTCTTAAATGACAGTAACCTGATGGACTAGCAAAGAAAATTCCACCTTGCTTCATATGATTGTTTTTTTTATTAAATCACCTAGAGAAAAACTTCAGAAAAGCAGCTGAAAGTAAAGAGTTTGGGGGTTTTGGGTTCATTTTGTTTTTAAAATGTTTAAGCTAGCAATTTCATTGCTTCTACTCTCTGGAAGCATTTTCTTTGTCTAACAACGTATGAGAGTTTAGCTAAGTAAATCTAAGAGGTGCTCTTGTTTCTTCTCAACAAAGCAGTCATCACCATCTGTTTGCATTTGCCAAACACACAATCAGTAAGACCAAGAGAGCAAGGGGTCCCATCTGCTCTGCTTCCCTCACATGGCAAGGAGGATGACAGCAACCAGCCCATGTGAGCAGACAGCCTGCAAACAGCCACCATGCTAAGGAACACAGCCCACTGCTCAGAAATCACTGGCCTACATAATGGCTTTCCGTAAAGGTACCAATGAGAAAGACAAAAGTAGGTCCAAGTATTTGCAACATCAGAACAGAATGAGAAAGCCAAGAGCGTAACTTGGCAACACTCCGAAACTTCAGAAAACTCTTCAGAGGATGTCACACCATCTTCGAAGACCTCCAAGGTGCTTGCCGGCACACCCACAGGACCCAACAAAGTCTTGCTCCTGGGATTTACATCATCTGTTGTGGCAAGTCACTGGGCAGAGCTCATTAGCCATATCCTCAACAGCTTTAACTGACGACTACAGCGCTTGGGACAGACAACCAGATGAAAGACTGAGGCTGTAAAGACGAAAGGAATCCCATGCTACGTCTACAGCTCTATAATGAGCTGTTTCTGAATGACAGGGGACTTGTACTCCTGGGGTAAAGGTGTCCATTTGAAATGACAAATCTACTCAATGGGATTGCTGTCTTCACAAAGAGGCACTCTTACTCACCCTGCTGCAAAGGCGGTGAAGAGAAAGGGAACATATGAAGAACACCCAGCCAGAACCAAAACTGAGCTGGGACAGCTGCCAAAAGTCTCCAGGCACATCCGACCACAGCACACTTCACATTTCTTCACAGGTCTGCTTGGCTACTGGCTAAATAACTATTTTCTCTCCTTCTATTTTTTCTTTTGTAGTACTGTACATTACTGACAGCAGTCTACAGCAAATTGCGTACCATAATTTAGCTTACTAAATGCAGTAATGCGTTCATATAGACAGGACCCAGTAAGAAGTGGCACAGTAAGGAACGGGATTTTTGCCAAACCTGACAAAGACACCCTGTGCAAATGAAAGCCCTTATACTTGAAAGAGCACAAGCAGCTTTAATAGCAGGGGGAGAAAGCTTAAAGAGGTTCTGCAGCATGCTCAATACTTTCCCCTGGAACAACCTAAATGAAATCAAGCTGCACTCTAAAAAAACCCCACCATTTGTCTATTGCTATAGATAAAACATGGTATTAGTTAACCATGACCAACAAGGGTTGGTTGGTTTCTTTTTTTTGGGGGGGTGGGGGATGTGTTTGTTTTGTTTTTTGCTTTTCCAGGTTCCTGTGCCTTATTTCCAGATACTGAAGAAACAACCAAAAAACCACAACCCCCTCCAGACTGCATGCACATTTTAATATTTTTACAAGAAAAAGTGATTAACCCTGACTTTGAAACTGTCCACATCAGTTTCTAACTTTTTAAGCACCTCTTCTACCTAACAGTTGATGATTCATACATGCACTCCAACGTGGGAAATGATCTGGCTCAGTGTAGTGGTATGCAACTCAATGCACCGTCACAACCATATGACAATTTTCAGGTTTGTCATTTTGTTGTTCGTTCAATCAGGAGAGGAAATGATTTTAGGTTCTGTGAAATTTTTGAAGTATGGCTAACTCAGGCTTTACATGGCAATTTGAAAATGCTGTAATAAGGGCAATTCATACCCTATTCAACTCTGCAAATATGTAAAGTTGCTGTTTGATTAAAATGTTAAGATGGCTAAGACTTTTGAAACTAAGTTAGCAGATTCACTCGTGCAGTGTTTTGCAATAAAATTCACAGGAAATGTTCTCCAGCTTATATATTTTACTTGGTTTAAAAGGTTGGCTTCAGCGCATGGCTCCATCCTGCTCAATTCTATTAATTTTCTCAAAAGAACTTTCCAAACGAACTTGTAACTTTAAAAAAAGGTGGCACATATGAAAACATTTTCATGATTAGAGATATTAACTCTATTGTATCTTTTATAGGGGTGTTTGTAGTCAGGTATTTTATGGCACCTGAATCAGTAAATTGTGTTTTCTTAATTGGGCCTCCTAAGAAATACATCAGGGCCCATCCTAGCCAAGCTAAAAACACACAGTACATAATTACCTTAACATTTAACAGAAAGAAGCATGCTGCATGTAGTCAAACCTCTGTAAGCACACGGAATAACAAACAGGGTATCTTTTCATCCCATTGTGCTCTTCCACAAAAGCACCAGCTCCAATCCCAGTCTTTTCAGACACACCCTGAATATACTTTAGCATAACTGATTCTGCAAGCAGTACCAGACTCCCCCAAATGGGCAACAAGAGTGTATGTGTGGAAAGTTAATTCATGAAGCACATTAAACACAAGGGAGAAGAAATTCTTAAAAGCAATCTTTAAGAACTCCAAATCTTCAATATATGGAGGAAGAAGGATATCTTACATACTTATGGGTAATTTATAGGCTTTATAAGTCACCACCTAACGATGCTGTTTCACATCCTTGTAGCTGTTGCGATAAGCTTCCTTCGACCTGCAAGGTTATTTTCTAAGGATTCCTGCCTCTAGGGCAGTTGCCACTTCACACTGCTGCAGCCTTTTCCCATAGGCAGTGCACAGTGTCATTTCAGAATATCTTTTATTTGTTGTTCTCCTAGACGTAAATTAAAAGGCCATCTGAAAAATATGTCTGCAGTGGTCCTTTGATATAGAAGGCCAGGTAATGTTGACAAGCCCAGTATCCTTTGTGTATGCTACAGCTGGTAGAACTGGCCAACATCTCGTTCAGTCACTGGTTATTCCCCCCACATTTTTCTTAATACAATGCTGCCATGAAGATAAACATCTACTGATGGGAATCCCTTATAAGACAGGGTGCTTAGCCATTCAGTGACAACTCTTACTGGTTCCTTGCTTCCCCCCCAACCTCCCCCACCATATTTCAGCCATTATACCTCAGCAAACTGAAACAATGCAGACTCCTCAGTTTGTCTTACAGCTCCTGGGACTCCAGGCTGTGATGTGCTTGAAGAGATCTGTCAGGGAAACAAATATGCTTGTATTACCCAACTCCTCAGTTTCAGTATCAAACTTCAACATGCTAAATTTCTGATCCATCATAGAGAAAGACTCCTGGTACCTAAGAGCATGCAAATGAGTCCCAGCACACCCATACAAGGAACAGTATCTGTTTTCCTGAAGACAAATAGATGGGTGATCCATGAAATGCTGATCTTGAATTATTTTTCACAAGGAAAATCTTTCCTAGGATTAACAGAACAGGCTAAAACTTTTTTGAAGGGTTTTTATTTGCCCGCTGATATGTCAAAACAGGGTTAGCAACAAAAACTTAACACTGCATTGTATTTCACAGGTCAGTGGAAGACCTAAGACAGCAGAATAGCGTTTCTGATAGAGCACAAATTGCCACTTAGCACAGAAGGTAAGTGTGGTCAGTGGTACAATACGTGCAAGTACTCTGAGATACCAGATCTATCCCAGACACTAAGGTAACTTAGTGTCAATTATTTTTGTTGCAAATGACACCTCTGATTAATGTCAGACCTTGGTACAAGCACCAATTATTTTGCCACTGACACACATACCTACCATGCATTGGTTAGGTGCAGCTTCACTACAGGCTGTTTAACATCCTTGAAAAGTAAGACTAGCTAATATGCATTTCTAATTACTGATCATCAGTGAGCTACTTCTAAACCGCATGTTTTAGCGGTGCAGATGAGCTTGTTTCCTGGCACCCATTGAAGTTCTTCTTCCACGGGTAAGGAAAAGTCAGCAGTCAGAAGCCCTTAGCAAGAGCATATCTTGCACCACACAACGCAATTCTGGCCTGCTACCACGTGGCCCTGTCACTTTCCTGCTTGGGCACTGTAAAATGAACTGAAACAATTAAGTGAGCTGGTATTTGTCTTACTCTTTTAAAGACTTAGCAGTGAAGTTCAAGCAATAGACCATTCTCAAGAGGAACTATACAAAGTATGACATTGCTCAGCAGCAATGACAGTAGAAGTATACAAAATAGAAGTATAGAAAAACTTCTGACAGCAGAAGTACACAAAAACATCTTAGAAATACTGGAAGATGGATGTTCAATTACCACCATAGAAGCATCATAAGTGACATTGCAAATAATGGATTTTAAGAAGATTCTAAGTATTGCTTTTCATTGCTGGCACACCAGGCATTTCCTCTTCCTAACAAGAAAAGCCAGCAGGCTGTTTAAGAGCCTAATTACACATTAACTACTTCACTCTGGCCACTACCTTTAATCAGAAATAAAGTATCAGTGCTCTAATTTATTTCTAATACATTTTGAAAGCCTCAGATCTTAAGTTGGAACCCAAGGTCTTCTGGGCTAATGTTAAAACAAACAAACAAAAAACAATACAAAACAGAAAACCTGGTGTATTCTGTGTGCTAGGATTGCAATGTATCTGCTCCCTAAGTGATAATGTTTAGGGAGGAGTATGAAGGTGCACACAGCAATGAGTATTAAAGACACAGGAGTCAGATTCACAGCTGGTATGAAAACAGGTAGTAAAAAGAAGCCCCTGCTATGACAGAATTTCCTTCCATGTGCACATACTCAGTGCTCCGTACAATCAACACTTATACACCTAAATATTTATGTGTCACTTGATTATGACCATTTCAAAAGTTGTAAGGATACCAACAATGCTTACAAAGGACCAGAATTCCTTGCAACCTCATTCTTGTGTTATTTATGTCAATGAAATCCATTAAAATTTGGATGAAATAGTGTATACATTAAATAAGCAAACCAACCACCACAATTGCACTTCTAGCAATAACTGTAAACATGTTGACAAAAATATTGTACATAGCAAAGCTAAAGCATAGTTGCATAGAGCTATTTGGTGCTTATAGAAGAAAATTTTGAAAATTCCAGAACTACAGTTATTTTTGATGGAGTCAACAACTAAAGCAGCCACAACAGATAAAGGAAATAATGTAACATCCAAATACACGTTAAAATTTTAGTTAGTAAGACTCTAGTTTAAAACTAAGTGCAGGAATGACACATCTCTAAATTACTGCTTAAACCACAGCTCCATTATTGCACTTAGGGCTTCCATCACGTTCCTAAACGCACTCTCCTGCACTTCAAGCCTGACCTATCTACCTTATAAACGAGCCAGTACCATAAACCCAAAAAAAGGGAACAAATAAAAGCATGAATTTTAGTTCAAGATTTTTCATTTCTCTTTCAGTTGAACATTAGATGCTTCTCGAAAAGGAAACACTGGGGAAGACAACCCTTTTTAAAGAAACTCACCTCTGCGAACTGAAACAACGATGACTTCTGACAGGCTTCTGTAGAATTAGTTGCATCAGACTGGCAAGTACTCGAGGAAACCTGAAACAAGGAGGGTGCAGAGTAAGACCTCAAAGGTGCTTCTTTCCAGCTAAGAACAACAGTGAACAAAACGAAATACCAGGTACCAGTAACAAGAAGCAGTGTTTAAGAGAAGAAGGGCAATCTAATGTTTCAGTCCTGACAGGTTAAATCAAATTTAGAGGTGAAAACATAGTTTAGCATCCATTTTAACGCTTTTGAAAATCACCTAAGAAGCAGCACAAAAATACCAGGTTTTTTTTTTTTTCTTTTCTAATTCCAAACTTTGCAAAATAGTTTTATGCAACAGAATACTAAACTGATGATACTGGGCTACACACACAAATACCTTGTATTGGTGATGTTATCAACACTGCTATATCTGTAATTTGTACTAAAGAAAATTACTTAAAAGCTAAAAAAAATTTTTCTGAAGACACTGAGAGTTGCTAAGTGACAGAAATACTTATTAGAAAAATAATCCCCAATCACCTAACAGCATGAAAATAAGTAGTTAAGGGTATGGCAAGCCTAAAATTGCTTAAATAATGTACCTAAACATCCATTTACACAAGCTTATGAGAAGCAGTGCAAGAAGGAGTCATAACTTCTGAAATCAAAATACAAAGAAATGACTGTTCAGAAACAAGTCTTATTCAAATTAACACAGAGTTTAGCCATACTATTCTTATTAGCCAAAAATGCATTAATCAAGCATTATTCTATAAAGGAATTGTATCAAATCGGATACATTCATTAAATGCCACATCTGAATGTAAAAGATTTATATGTGTAACTCCTAGAAGCACGAGGTACTGTTAGTATAAAACAAGGTATGTAACATGCCTTATAGGAAACAGCAGAAAGGCAGGAGGCTTTGTGGGATTTTAGGAAAAGTAACAAGACAGAAAATTTTCCCTAACAAACTTTAATTTTTTCATGAAATTTCAGTTTATTTAAAACATTTTGATGGAAATGTGATCTTTCTCTAATTCACTACCAAAACAAGTATGTCAATAGCATTTCTTAGTGAATGCACACATGAGATTTAGCTAGCAACTGCATCTGTTGCCCGTAAGCACAAAGCACCACAGAATAAGCAGGCCTACAGCACATGCAGTTTCTACTGCTGCTCCTGCAGCTGTTTGTCCGAGATGCTTCAGCACCGCAATAGCACCAGTGGCATTTTGTCTCAGGAATCTGCTACCCACACTCCCCTGAAAACTCTAAATCCAAGTGCAGCAACCCACAGGCCAAAGGGAACTATACCACTCGACAATTTGCGTATGTACAGTCGAACTTGTTTCCTTCCTGCTGTAAAACCAAGCAGTAACAGTGTCTCCTATGATCTATGCTTCCATTGTATTTATTAAACACCAAGGAGGACGTTTTATCAGTGTACTGTGAGAGTACACCAACCCAAGGGCTTACAAAGAATGTATTTTTAATGTCTGTCTTCTGCTTTTCCAATGCTTTGTGTTACTGTTTATACTGATGTAATGTTTATTACTGCTTTTCTCATGTTTCTGTATGACCTGTTTAAGATGTCTGTGCAGCAGCAGTGGTGTGGATTGTACCAGGGATGCATACCAATCTTGCTGCTGTGAGTGATCCATCTCTGAAGGTCTAAGTCTCTGCATGGGTGTGAAATATGTAAGGATGCTGCTTGCATGCCTGAGCGCTCATTTGGTTATTTCAGGCCACTTTGCTGGTGGGATTCTCCCAGGAATAAGCAAATTTGGGATTCAATTCCCCATATAACTTAAATTTTCTGCAGTCTGACCAGCAGCCTTACGTAGCTTAGCTTGCGGTGTCTATTGAAGCAGTTTGTTCACAAGTAAAGCCTAATCAATAGGCTGTATGAAAAGGCACTACTTTGCTTCAGAGAAGTGATGTGAACGAGGAAGCCATGTGAAACCTCTCCACTCCCCGAGGCAGGGCCACGCGTGCCTGAACTCTGCCCACCTGCCGTAACGGAGACCGTGGCTTCGCAGCTTCCACCGCCCGCCGAGGGGCACGTCCATGCCAACGTGTCAACACGTGCCCCAGCTGGCACAGCACAGACCAGCTCCAAGTCAGGAGCCGCTGACCCGTGCCACCCAGGAGCACCGTGCTGGAGTGGAGGAGCTCCCCCGAGGGGGGCTGCTGCAGCTCAGCCCCCTGAAACACCAGCACCGTAGGGCACTGGCCCCCCAGTCGGGTGGGTGCAGAGAGGGAGGACGAGCCTCTGTGCTGCCCCCGAGGCCACGTGCTGGGTTGGGCACAGCTCGGTCACCCTTGCGGCGCAGGAACCGCACGCTGTGGGAGGTGCGAAGCTCAGTTTCCTACAGCTTTGTGTGTAAAGGCCAGATTGCTGGTGCCCAGTAACTCGAAGGCGATTTTATGGTTAGAACAACCATACTTTTCCTATCAGTTTCCATTATTTTTTAAAAAGTTAATGCTGTTGCCTTTGCTTGACAGAAGCACTAATTTGAGCTTGTTTCTTCTACCCTGCTGCTCCCCACACACTCCTGACTGGTGGGAAGTTTGTTATCTCCAAGATTTCTAACCTCTGCCAGGCCAAACCTGATCAAAGTGTTAAAATAATTACCCGAGACAATGGATGCACAGATATTGCCATTGCGTACGTTTCACTTCCTGCTGTAATAAAACATCCTCAACATCTCGTTTCTTCTCCTTCCTCCTCCTAGTTTACCCTGAGCTGCACTGAGAGATTTTTCACTTCTGATTTACACCCCGGGCAATACCACCTTTTGCAGACCTGGCACTGCATGCAACATAACCTTTTGTTCTCAAAGGGATAGAAACCACAAGGACACCGCCTCCGTAGCCTCCCTTTGCCGGCAGGTTACCGTAACCTGCTCTGACGTGGATCACACCGAGGGAAGGCGAAGGACAGCCCCTGGCTCAACCTTCCACACTGACCGATGCGAGGTGTTAACGCCGTCCTGATGTGCAGGGAAGAGGCAAGGGGGAAAACTGGTAGGAGAGCCAGGTTTTGGACTACGTGACAAATTCCAGTATTTCTGGGCAGTAACCTACAGACAGGCCACTAGGTGCTGCTGTAAGGCAAGCAAAGGGCCTCACAGGCAAGTAAGGGAGACATGCAGCGACGGAGGTGAGCGGGCAAGCAAGGAGAGCTCCTTACTCAGCTTCAGCCTTTCTGCTAATAAACCTGCTGCGAGGACCAGGCTTTGCCTAGCACAGCGGTAGCTAGAGCAGACCCGTCTGGTGTTTCTGCACGGGTGTTCAACAAAATATGCTCATATACACACCAGTGTGGCGTAACTGATGAGCGGACCCAAAACCCAGGTGGAAACTCACTGTGTATCCAAGTCCTTTGTTTACTGCTGGTAAGGTCTGTAGCTTCTCCTGCCTATCTGCTTAGTAACTCCAGCTGCTGCTTGGAAATCAATCCTGTATTGACACTAAATTCTGTTACCAGTAGAAAAACACTCTCGTCTATTGAAAAAAATTACAAAAATAGGAACATAACCGGTGACATGCAGAGAGAGCAACTGAAGCCTCAATGCATTTTTGTAAATATCGCTGTTGTGCCTCTTCCCAACCTGCTGCTGCCTGTTCTGTTACCCAGTATCTGGGCTTCTGACAACCTGGACGTTAAACTCCTGCCTTGAAAAGGCCCTATATATCCATTTAACATACACTTGACAAAAAAATCAGAGGGTGTTGAATACATTTATGTGGGATTAACAGACCTCTAAGTATCATTTCCCTCATCTTCTCCCAAGTTCTGAGCAAACTATGCCAGTGCTGCCCTCCTTTCTATTAACGTTTTTTAAGGTGATAACAGTATTTAAGACCTACGCTTACAAGGCCACCCAAGTCTGCATAATCATACACATGCACAAGCAGTCAAACTGCATGTTGACAGATAATCATGTCTGGCAGTCCCCCAGTTTAAGAACCATATATATGCACATGTATCTTACATGCACACACACACGCCTTAATGATAATGAAGACTACATGATGTAACTTAGAGCATTCTTTTTAAAATGACACTGCATCTGTCCTTTTTTTAAAAAAAAATAGAAGTGCCAGGGGTTTGGATATACAACATATATTTATAGACATACATGCATGAAAAACAATACCTATATTTTCCATAGTTAAGCAACTTCTGTACCTCTTCACTGCCAAAACCTCAGCAGTCACCTCAGTACACCTAATTCTCCCCCATGTCAATACCAACTCTTAACACAACACAACTAACCCTCCTCCACTGAAGAGGAAAGCAGCTTACCAATTCTACAATGAATTCTTGAGCTTCTTACTGAGCCTGTCCTACCACCTCCCAGCATGTTTTGCTAACCTCCTGGTTTGAGCATGAAACTGTTTTCAAGTATAAGTGTGGAAATCCAACCACAGGTTGTCCCACAGGCATGCAAAGATGAACATCTTATGTCTTCTCTGTCCACATGCCCAAGGATGGGAAGCCACAAGTGCTGTTCAGTTACCCAAGTCTAAACAGGTTTAGGATCTTTACTGCATTTGGGGAACACAAGATATTTGCTCCATATCTAATCACCACGGAAACACTGAATCAAAAGGAAACAAAGGAAAATGGAAGACACACCACAGCTGCCACATGAAGAAACTGAGGAAGTTTTCCTGTGCACAGAAACACAGCTGGAGACTAAATTCCTGCTGACATGCAGTTAGGATGACTAAACATTGTCCATTTGGGTCCCTTTGAGAATACCAAGCACCCAGATTGTTCTGGAGGACGCATTTTATATAGGGGACCCTCTGAAAGAACCAGAGATGTGCATTTTTGTTCCCTGGGAAAGTGCTCTGACACCTGCTCCTCAGACAGTGTACGTCAATTAAAGTATGGTAACTCATTAGTAAGTACAAGGTAACTTCTGGCCCATTGTGATTTTAACTGCCAACAAATCCCTCAACTAATTTTGTTCAGGCTGTATTTATGACAGTTATTTTGCTCTACATTTTGGGGGAAAGCAGATTACACAGCTTGCCTCTTTGATGCGGAGGGCCAGGTTTCAAAAGAAGACTACAGGCTGAAAAAAGCACAGCATAATATAGTGTATACATAAAGTAAATATTACATCACAAGCCATATTGCATGCTTCTATCAGAAAAAAATGGGTTTATGTAGGTGCATGGGAAATGTCCTTTTGCTCAAAAAAAAAGTCCCAATCAAAAAAAAGCTCATATACTAAAACAATCACAAAACATCCCTTTTGAATTGTCTCTAAATCCACATGTAGATTTTTCTTCCTTCACTGCCATCTGAAATCGTACTAATTGAGGCACTTTTCATATAAAATCAAGAAAGCTCAACTCACAAGGTCACAGCAAAGACCCTTCTTAATGGAACTGATTATCTGTGACAATACACCTTCCCTCTCATTTAAACATAACAGCATAGTAAAAACAGTTTTTAAACTCCAAGCTGAAAGACTCAAAGTTTGCAAACTACAGGACATTCTAATATAGCAGAAAATAATCAATTTCTTTGCATTTCTCTGCCAACTTTACCCTAGGTGTTTCTCATTTTTCACGCTGCAGCACAGAAAGCCAGTACCCACATCTGCACGAAGACTTCCACTTCTCAAACTGGTGTGCAAAGCACTGAGGAGCCTTGGGAGTACAGGAGCAATTAATCTCAAATGTACTACACGTTTTGCATTTGGGGGTATCACATATAGATAGTTAATTATTGCTGTTCTTTTCAGGCTAGAGATTTATGGCAGTGACTACCTATTTTACCCACCATACAAACCACCTTTTGAATAACTTTCAAAGCTGGCCCAAAAAACAGGTCATAAATAATAACCAGTCTAAAGAAAGACCAGAGGTCTCTGCACTACTGGAGATATG
Source organism: Strix uralensis (assembly GCF_047716275.1). NCBI lineage: Eukaryota > Metazoa > Chordata > Aves > Strigiformes > Strigidae > Strix > Strix uralensis. Next base: position 13,635,022 of record NC_133973.1, on the reverse strand, counting down.
CAGGAACGCTTTTCTTTACTAGACTCCTTCATAAAACTACAATGTTTGTGATGGCAACTGAACTACAAATTTCTTTTTAGACATAAAGACTTAGTGAATAGGAGCAGACTGCAATACTTTGATTACCTGTTAGCACTTGCAAGGTTTCAGAATGCATATACAATGACACTGACTGTATGGAAATTACCAGGTATTTATTTTGCTATTAGTGCCAAGGCCACAGTTCTGTGAGGCATTGCACAAGCACATGAAATCCTTGCCCAGAAGACCTTGCAAACCACCTCTTTGTTAACACAGTCACTGTATGTCAACCCTTCTGCCTAAGACAATATCCTCTCATGGGGCAGACTTCCCTGGTCTTATCAAATATTCATTCAGCAAAGTTAACACTGATCCGATATAAAAACTGGACCCAACCTCTACGTTCACAGTTGGGATAGAAGACTCGTATCACAGGGCTCACAGCCACTGTCCCACCTGAGGTTACTCAAGATGTATCTTACATTCATTTCCCACTGGTCAAATATTCCTCTTCAGAGCTCTCTTTAAACTGAGGGCTTGTGGTAAGAGAGAGAGGAGAGTTCCTTACCTCTTGTGCAGTCAGGGCATGTTCCCCTGCTAGCAGCAGCATACTCAGGCCTCCCATTTGTGTAGGGTCTGTTAAAAGAGTAAAACCAAGTTTTAAGTTTATTCATTTGCTTGTTTAAAGAACCTACCATTTGCAGTGTTAAACCCCCAGAAGACTACTTGTCACAGACACTCCGAGCAAGCTGCCATAAAAGGCAGTTCAGGAGAATCACAAATAACCATTTCTGTACCCTCTGGGAGAGGCTTTCAAAGCTGTTTGAAGGATTTAATTGGATTTGTGTGCTTAACACCACATTGCGTGAATTTACAATTTTACTGCCAAAGGTTTTATGTACTACAGAGATGGATATCTTTAAAACAGGAACTGTAATGATCTCATACATAAATATACACAAAGATGCTCTAATATCACACATGCTTATCACTCAATGAATGCTCCTACCGAGGGAGTGGTTCCCTTCCTTAGCCAATGAACAAGTAAAAGGATGGAACAAAATGACATGATCAAGCTCTGAAGCAAAACTTCTATTTTTCATTTAGCTTTAATTTAGATTTGCATTTAGTGGTGAAAAGTGCCAGCCTGACAGCACTGAAGCATGAAGATGCACTTGATCCTCTGCCAAAACAGCTCAAGCTCTGGCCAGGCAAGCTGCCCGCCGACTTGTTGCCCTACCAATACAATATATAATTGAGGAAAGTAAAATGGAGATATATATGTTCTTTCTCCAAGTATTTGATGCTCCAGGCTTCCCGCACCTCAGGAGCTCGGAAAACGACAATAAGAAGTGAAGGCAATGAACACTGACACTGCTTTACTCATGGAGTGGCTTTTCCATGCAGAACAGTGGTTGCTCTTCATCATTATGAAGACTAAATGTCTGATTTTTGGGGGACTGCCTCGGAAGCAATGCAGGGGCCTGATTTTAACTGAGTGTTACGTAGAGAGAGGGAGCCAGTCTGTGGCCCAAATGTCTCGCACAACAGCCACAATGTGAGAGAAAGGGAAACATTATCCTTGCTGTATTGCTGAGACACCAACTACAGTAATGATGGACACCAACGATAAGTAACTTTCCCCAGGTTTCACTAAGCATGCACTCAACGTTTTCCAATTTCCTTTCACTGAACTGTACGAAAACTCTCACTACAAGAATAAATTACATGTGCCCAGAATGGTTCCCTGGAATGGAAGCCAATGGGCCTCAGCCATTTGGTTGCATTTTATTATGCCAAATTTGGATGCGGAACAGTTGCAACCAAAATGCCCACTGGGAAATCCCCTGTCAAGTTTTTTCAATACTCTCTTAAAACAGCAGTAAATAGAAGCAGAGGAAAGCTATGTGAATAAACCAGGCCCATCCACTATCTCAAGGATAGTGGCTCATTATCTTAAAAACACAGCCTAAATAGTATCTGGCTTCCAACCCAATGTACAACTGGAACTAATTTTTTCCTTTACCATAATAAACACATATATTTGGTTGTTTTTTTTTTATAAAAAAAACTTTTAAAGAGAAAAGGGAACAAAAGATATTAAGTTTCCACAAAGAGACAAGGCACTATCAGAGTTGTAGGATCTAGTAACAAGAAGTGGTTGAAGAAATGGTGATAGAAAATGGGAAGGGCCAGCAAGTACCGAAGCACAATTTGTAAGTGAAGCAATCCTGTCAGAAGAGCACTTTTTGCCATCAAAAGACTTGATCAGAAACCGTTCAGTCCTTCAAACGAGGACGTCAGAACAATTAAGAAGTGACAAGTGAACATATATCTTGAAAGATAATGCCTGAGCAGGCAGCTAATTTGGAGGAAGGAGAGATGGGAAGAGATCTCCAGGCCCAAAGTTACTGAGCTCCATATTAAACAATAAGGGCTTGGCTGGTTGCTTTCTACTTTATTCCCATTGGAAGGCTGTTGCAGAACCCAAATCTTCTAAGCATTAAGAACTTCCTTCTAGTTTTCACTTAAACTTACTCAGGGGCAGGTGGTACACATTTTTTCTGGTGCCTACATATTTAAGATTAAATAACTGTTCTCCCTAAATGGTATTTCCCTCTTCTGTGTTTACAGGAATCATCCTATTCTTCTTGTTTTCCTAGCCTAAGCAAATCAGACCTCCTGATGTCATCAAGCATGTCCATCTCCCACGGTCCCAGCCATCCCTGTAGCTCTCCTCTCCAGTTATTCCAGGTGGAGTTCATCTTTCTTGTATGTGAAGAAGCAGGAGGGCAACCACGTCAGATGAGCTGCACTCTGTCCAATGGCATTAACTCTTCTCTACAGTTCCTGAAAACACTTTGCCTGACACACTGCAGTACAGCACTTTCTTATGCCCACATCACACTGATGGCTCCCAGGTACTCTCTTGTGCTTCACTTTAGTCATCTGTGGGTGTGCTTCCCCCTCCTCAGTTTTGGCCAACTGGAGAACACCCAGTTTATGGCTCTAAAATTCTCCCCCTCTTCTAAGTATCTTCTTGGTGGTCTCAGCTTTCTGCCCTTCAAATAAGTAGCTTATTGTAACAGGACAAGGATAGGACTTCTTTTTCCCCAAGTAAGCAAATACTTAAACTGTTTATTTAAATATAAAAATTAAGAGAAAAAAAAAGACAGCTAAGTGGAAAGTGGAAGTTTAATTTGGTGCTTGAACTACTTGAACACTTATGCTGCAGCTGTAGCAGAGGGCTGGTGCTTAGACGTCTGATCATGATAAAAAAAAATTCCTTCCACTAAGGTTTCAAATTACAAAATAATTTCATCTAAGGGAAGGCAAAAATGTACATATGCAAACACTGCCATATGTTTATAGTGCCTTCTCAGCACAACAATGTTTCTCTTATGGCACTAAGAACTTACCGGTATGAAGAATTAAGAATTTAAAGTGCTATTTTGAAGCGATTTTTACAGTTAAATCAACAGTAGTGAGAAAACAGCACACACATTTGACTTGCAGAATGGGAGGCAATTCGTGACTTTCTCAACAGCTTTTAATACTGATGAAACTTAAAACCATCTCACTATTTGGGAATGACATACTTTGTTAGTGCTGGTCTGGTTAGATACTCAGCAGGCTAGCTTGTTCATCATTGCAATTTTTCAGTTAAAGAACAAACTGAGGAAGAACTAAGCAGAAAAAAGGACAGCAGGTATGAGCTTCAACTAACTTTTACCTGGGTGCAGAATCAAGCTTTTTTGTAAAAACCAAAACTTGCGTCTCTGTCAGGATGTTGCCTGCTCTAGGAAGTGTCATTTCTTCTACCCTTTGCTTCACTAAAAGGCTTTTTGGCTCAGATGGTTTTCTTCTGATGCAGAAATGTTAAAGTATTGGGAATCTTGCACATTTGTATAACAAAGCTATTGTTCACTTAGCTCCGTAGTTGTGAGGGTAGGTTCTGCAATGGCCACATTCACCTGCAAACAGGAGTTGTCTTTGCCCCATGCCCTACAACAGATCACAGCTAAGCCATGTCATGAGAAAAACATGCTCAATTACAGCTTCCAGGCTGGATGAGCAACGACACCACTAGTGGGTCTGCAGGTCAGAAGCCCAATGCTGGTGCCACACCTCAGGTTCTTGACACAACAATAGGTCAACATGAGAGACTTGAAAGTGGGGTGGTTATTGTTGGAATACCAAAAATAAAGGAGAGATATGGCCTGTGTGTGACTTAAAGAACAGAAGATCTTACTCTCAATATATTACATTTTCCAAAATGAAATGTAGTATGTAAAAAGCAATCAAGACAGGATTAACAACTACCAACAAGTAAAACAGACTTCCTGGAATGATCCTGGAATCATATAATACTTATTCTAAGGAAGCTATCTGCCTTGAAGATGTAAGACAGTCAGTGGCATTTCAAAGGTAAAAGCATTTCTGAGGTGGTTGAGTTGGTATACAGCCTGGATTTTAAAAGAGGTTGTCCTGGATAGACGAGTCAGAGTTGAATTGAACTGTCACATGAAGTCAAGGAGAGGAGAATGCAACAACATGTATTTAGCATGAACTGGTATACAGTTGACAAAACAGTAATCCATTTGGCATGACAGACTTGTCATGATTTGGACGCTGTTAATATCTGTCAGAAGCTGTTGTTATTTTATGAGCTATTGTTATACTCAAGAAATAGCCAGCCTTCACTGGCATGAGGACTGGAGCAAGACCCCTAGGAATTACTATGCTGATTGACTCAAGTCTGCAGTAAAAAAAAATAAATAAAAAAATTAAATCACATGTAGCACTGTCCTGGTTTGAGTGAATGGTGGGGGGTTTTGGTAGCAGGGGAGGGGGCTACAGTGGTGGCCCCTGTGAGAAGCTTCTCAAAGCTCCCCTGGCTCCAAGTCGGACCGACCTTTGCACCAAGGCCGGGCCAATCAGCCGTGCTTCAATAACGTATTTAAGAAGGGGAACCTGGGAGGAGTGGTGGGAGTTGTGAGGAGAAGTTGTGAGGAGAACATCTGTGCAAACACCGCGGTCAGTGGAAGAAAGGAGAAGGGGGGAGCTGTGCCAGAGCAGAGACTCCCTGTACCCCGTGGTGAGACGGCAGGGCCACCCCAACCCTGCCGCCCGTGGGGGTCTGCGGTGGAGCAGATGCTGATTTGTGGCCTGTGTGGGGACCCACGCTGGGACAGGTGACTGCACCAAAGCAGGCCAGGACCCTGTGGGAAGAAGCCCCTGCTGTTCTAGTTCGGCACTGGGAGGACTGCAACAGGCGGGGGTGACCCACACACCCGTGGGAGTGACTCATGTTGGAGTTGGTTTGTGGAGGGCTGTCCTGTGAGAGGGGAGCTGTGCTGGAACAGGGGAGGAATGCCAGAAATTCCTCCCCTGAGGTGGAAGAAGCAGCAGGACTGACTGCACCCCCCATTACCTGCCCATTGCACCGCTGAGGCGTAGGAGGTAAAGATATCGGGAGCAAAGCTGAGCCTGGGAAGAAGGGAGGGAAGGGGGAAGGTGTTTTCAAGATGTGGTAACACTTCTCACAGTCCTACCGTTAAGTGTCCTTGTTGTTAGTGTATTAAATTTATGTTCTTTTTTACTTCCCCTAACAAGTCTGTCCTTTTCCTGTGACCATAATGGATGGATCATCCTTCCTTGTCCTTATCTATATTCCTGAGACTTTTGCTTTACTTTCTCCTCCTCAGCACTGGTGGGGGGGGGGAAGGAGTGAGCGCCTGCGTGGTGCTCAGTTGCCCTCTCTGAGCTCAAACCACAACAAGCACAAAAGGGCCTTCTTCAGAAATGAATAGCTCTATAGATGAAACAACGGATTAGATTAGTTTCTAATTAATTCTTAAGTTCTCTGTTCTGACAGGTGTTGATTCAAGATCTCTCCGTACTCAGAAACTCTACATCTGAAGAGCCCTGCAGGAGCGGTGGGTGATGGCAGACAGGTAGACTAAGACCTATTACTTGTTCTTTGTGTTAAGTCAAGAAACCTTCAAGGAGCATAGAAGTTAGTCCTCTGACAGTAAAAGCAGAACGGGATGAAAGGGCTAGCAATTTTTAGAACTGGTCTCCCATATAACTATATAGTGTGAAAAACTTTATTTTGATCACATTTCACAGTCCCTTCATAGCCAGAAGAAATGTCATTACAGGAATTTTCATACCACTATACTAGCAAAAGGTGTACGTGACTTTTTGCCCCTTTTTATCCTTTTACACTTGTTCCATAAAACCGTTTTCCACTCTCCAACTCATGATCTCTCTAAGCAAAAAAAGTCCTATCTGCCACACACTTGTCAAACTCCACAGGATACAACAAAGTTCCAAATATTTCAGTATTTATAAAATTAGAAACTTTAAACTGCAAAAAAAGAAAAAAAAAAGAAAGAAAAAAGGATGGTGGGGAGAAAATTATTTTCTACCTTGACTGTTAGGTTCTTAAGCTGACAGTATTTAACATTAACGTCTCTGTATTTCAAGGTCATGATTACAACAGTTCTGCTATTTGTGGATACCAGTGAGAGATTATCTGCCTTTCACCAGTTCAGGTGCTCCACCTACGCTTGTTTACAGATTTGATTTTTGTAAAAAAAAAAAAAAAAAAAAAAGTTTAAAAAGTTAGAATCTGCCCCTCCAAGGTATAACGGGCAAAAGAGCATATTTTAAGTGAAATTAAATTACACTTCTCTTGATCTAAATGCAAAAAGTTAGCTCTACCAACATTCATCCACAAGAACGTGAACACCTCCAACTTCATAGACACCCATAAATTACTTTTGTAAACAGCAAATTAGTAAACATAGTACAACAGTCTGTGGAAGAGCAAAAGAATGCACACAATCAGCATTTTCCTTTTTGACTAGAAAATGGAAGTCTCTACCAGCAGATAAGCCAGAATTAAAAATTAATCAAATCTGGACCCCAAACGGAGCATGGGCTATGATGCCACAGATTTGGACTGGACTCCTGAAAGTAATCATGCACTACGGGAGTTTTAGGAAGCTGCTATGCAGAGGTTTAACTAGAGTCTTGGCAACTTGAGACACGAAAGGTATTTGCACTACTTACCAAAACTGTTATCACATCCTCAAACAAAACGAGGACGCTATGTCTGAGTAACATGGATGGAAATCTCACCTGCCATCCCGAAGTTAAGCTGTGGCATTTCTTCACTTTTACTCCCTTTCCTCGGGCTTGGTATGTCTTTTGTGGAGTCGGATGCAAAGGCCCATAGTTTTTTCCTATTTGTGACAGTGGATGTTTGCGTTTTCACAGGTTTGTTCGTTGTGGGGCACCACTTATATCCTGGATTTGCCTTCATAAATGCATCTTTGTACTAGAAAAGAAAAGGAAAGTTACCAGTCATACCAGTCATGACATTATACTATCCACAGGGCAATAGAGTGCACTGCGTGTAAGAGGATTTAATACAGTAAATAATCCTTAAATCTTGATTTTTTAACAGTTTAATCACATGCTTAGAGTCTGACCGCCAACACAATTTTAATAAGAAGAAATATTAAGATAAGTAGAGCTGTATTTAAAAAAGTGGGTTTTCTCTTTCCTCTCCTGAGCGTTTACCACCCAGAGCAGGCTGAAGTTCTGAGCCTGCAAACTGCTCCCCAGTGCTTGTATGCTTGATCTCTGAGAAACAAAGCTATTTGAATTTTTTTGCAGGTACAATCTTTGTTTATGTTCTAGTTTGAATGAAATTAAAACATACATTTATCAAGAAATACAGCATAACGCTCCTTACCTTGCACTCATTTTTCTCTAATAGTCTGTATTTTAGAACATTTGACTGTATGCTTTCCCAAACCAGGCACCAAAACCAGACTACTACCAGTATCACCTCATTTTCAGTAACTTCTGATATATCATCCCAGCGTTCCTTCCAAAACGTACCACGCTGCATGGCTGTATAAAATAAACTGGGACCTTTTAAAACTTTCTTTAGCCTTGAGCACACAGCACACATCTCAGTTGTTTGCTATCTTCTTGGTATGAGGCTGCAAAAGGAATGAAGCCAGACTACACATAGGGGGTGAGGGAAAAGGTCTGGATTCTACACAGTTTGGGGGGTAGGGGGAAGGATGGGGACCTAATTTTATTCACAAAATGCAACAACGTTTTCCAAGTATCTTGCTGACCAGACCAAAACAAGATTTTTGAATGTTAACAGCAATAAAAAGAGCACATTTCAGTATTTTAGATGTGTTGCTACGCAAAGTGGAAGCAGGCGGATCAGTGGAACATGCCACACATTCCAGCTGCAAATATTTGCCTAACAAATGATAGGGGCCCACAGCACTGGCTGCTGTGGGAGCCTACCCAGTAAGTACCAGTGCTCACCGCAGGGAGAAGGAACCCAGTATCTCCTTGTGCACTAGGTAGCTCTCGATGGCGGCAAACAATCAAAAGAGCGGTTTTATCCTGAAGTACATGGCAGGGCAGCTGCAGGAAGTTTTCTTCCGTGATTACACATGTTCCCACCCACCCAGCTGTCATCAGTCCCAGTTCCGGCACAGAGAAGCACCTATGTTTCATGCACATGCCTGCACGGAAACACACGCAGAAAGGAAAAAAAAGTCCCTTGGGTATCACATACAGAAATAGCACCAAAAACCTTGTCCTCCAACTGAGCCACTGCAGTGTTTTCCCAGATCAATAAACAGCATGCCTTTCGTGGCAGGACCACCATTGCATGTGTATCTCTTACTTTCATTTCCATCTTAACCTATCAGCCAGCATTTGCTATCTCCAGACTGTAGCAAGGATAAAAACCTTCCAGTTTACAAGCAGCACAGCACCGTGTGAACCCGCTGTGTGAAGTCCTGTATTTATAGAAATGGCTATAAATAATAAAAATCTGCAGGGACCGCTGACCCACATACAGGCTGTATCTTCTGAATTAGATCTGCAAACTAAGGACTGCGACACCTCTCACCTCGCCCCTTTTCCCCTTCCCTCAGTTTCGTTTGGGAGCTCTGTACACCACAAAAATAGCCTGGTGGAGGGAAGGGAAGGGGAGGGGGTAAGGGAGGAGGCGGAAAGGAAATACACAGCAAAGCAGCTTTGCCTTCCATTGTTAAAGCCACAGCCCACTCACAAATCATGTTTCCAGCCTGCAGAGTGAAAAGCCCAGAATCGCTAGCAACAAGGTATGTAAGTTCTGCAGATCAGCATTGTTGCTCTGAGTAACTGAATTATCCTACGGAGTAATTTGACAAGCTGACAGGCTGCCCATCAAATGAGAACCAGAACACACGCCATTTGTGTGACAAGGCAGCGGTAAGCTTTTAATCAGTTTCCAACAAGAGCAATGCAAGTGAGCTGGTGTATTAATGGATTTTTTTCCTCTGCAAAGCCAAGAAGTGAACATTAACTTCACTCTCTGAAAGGGAGGGAGCAAACTGAGGGAGGACAACTTTCACAGTCTCACACAGCCCCTTTCACAGTTTTAACACTCAAGATAAACAAAAATGTAAGAAGTTAAACAATGGCCAAGAAGTAGTTTTATAAAATGCATATGGGGGGCCTAATCCAAATCTCAGAAGGATTTCATTTTTGTGACTAGTAGACCAAGGACCAAAATGAAGTGATAGATTCTGCTTGCCAAGTCATGAGAAGTACTTAAATGAGCTCACAGCAATGCAAAAATGTCAAAGGCAACAGCAGAGTTTACTGTTTTCCTCCATTCGACCAACTGCACAGTAAACCAGCTTAACACAGACAACCTAAGGACATCTCCAAAGTTGCTTTAAAAAAAAAAAAAAAGTCAGCCCTTAACCTGGAATGCAAAGACAATGCCTTGGTTCCCACACGAATGGCAGGGAGAGCCTGGCGGGGTCATGTCCTGAAGTTCCAGGTAAGATAAAAAAGCATAGGGTATGTTTGTGGGATAAGTCTGAGGTATCATTTCTGTTTTGTGAAAGCCTGGGGAAGGATGTGTTACACAGTGGGACCAGTGCCACCAGAGCTGAGGTTAAAGAAAGCGCTGTGCTTCAGTGCAACTCCCTGAGTTGGTTTCATCACCAAATAAAAAAAGATTTGCTTTCCCCAGTGTGGTGGGCACAGGAGCTCTCAAGTGGATTCCAGCTACACCTCAGCATAGCAGTTAGCACGTGCTTAACGTTAAAGGTATTCTTAAATCCCATCAACTGGCTATCAAATGTCACATGAATCCTAGAGATCTAAGCAAAAAAAGAAAATCCCCCGAAAATCCTACACTCCTTTTTCACTCCTGAAGGACGCAGGGTTCGCATTACACGTTACAGTCCATATGTCACCCAGTGAACTTGCCAGACTCCAGCCAGCAAGCCAGAACATTTGTCCCCTCCTACCCCGAGGCGGCTGCCAAAGCAGCAGCATCACAAGGACAGGACCTCCCAGTCGTGCTGATTGTACCTGCGAAACCACTGGCCAAGCATTCACCGGGAGATGTGTTCAGCTCTGCTACTGAACAGCAGCAGCCTGGATTTACCAGGCTGGTCCCTACAGGAAACAATCCCAACTGCCTGGATCTTGCCAATGCAAGGATGTATTTAAAAATGAAGTGTTTTCTAGCAAGGGAAAGGCGGCTTGAGCAATAATAATCTCACTGGGTATTTTCAACGGCAGCTGAATATTCCCAGTAAGCCCTGTAAGAGTTAACAGAAGAACACTACCCCTATTATTGCAGTAACTAAAAATGCTGGAACATATTTATGAGTGGCCAGAATTCATTTTTTCCCTCAGTGAAGGGAAATGCTAGCAAATGGCAGGGATGCTTGTGGTTCCACTTGGGAGTATTTATCAGCTACTCAGCTTATACTCTAGATAATAAAACTTTCAAAGTTAAATCTAGGAAGTCTGCAGGATACAAATAGAAAGGCTGCTCCTAAAGAACACACCAGCAGAAGCTGACACCAAGGTCTGCAGGTAAAGCATGAGGTCTCCAGGGCAGGTGTTGCTCCAAGCGACCATAAACCACAAGACTGAAAATTGAGGGAGCATGGGGCCAGTTTTTCTAGCTAATTAAAGCATTCCCAAGGTGCAGACAGGTACATAATGGAATTTTCCAAAAGTGCCGTAATGAACTATAGACCTGATTATCCTCTCGGTGGGAATTAGGGATAGATGTCCAACCCACTAGGAGACTTCTCTTAATTCCACTTGTGAAAAAGTTTGGGTGCCTCACTATCTTCCAAAACCCTAGATCTTGCATATAGCTAGACATATGTAAGTAAATATACAAATGTCTTGATTTGCACACTGCTGAGATAGCATCACTGTTGGTACTAAGCAGGTAAGAAACTGAAAACTTCTTGCTCAATGCTTGATCTAAGCTAACTGGCTTTGTAAGCTATGGCTTCAAGTAGTAAAAACATTCTCAAGACTAAAACAGGGGTTGTAGCCACTGCAGTAGGGACCACTTCTGTCAGGCCCATTCGTATCTCTGGAAGAGCATTTCAGATACTCTGGGTACACAAGATATGTTGTGGGGGCAGTGGATATGACACAAGAGATGTGTGCCCTGCCAGGGCAGTGGCTAGAGGCTATGAAGTGAAAATCGGAAGTCAAAGGGCTCTGAAAAGCTACATTTAAGTAACAGAAGCTCATCCACTGTATTTTAAACCCCAGTGAACTTATACATATAGCTACTCAAACAGAAGATTATTGGTACAATAGTAATTTCATGTCCTTCCAAAGGCATTCACATTCTTGACTTTTAAATTGAGCTCTCCTAAGGAAAAAGAAAAATACCGATAAACGGTTCACACTGGAGTTGACATTAACATCTTTTAGACAGTCTCAGTGGCAAGCCTAACTACAGAAGTGAATGTTAAAACAAAACAAGCAATCCACACACACAGAATAGGGCTGTTGGTGAAGAAGGCCCAAATATATTCAGTAGCACATTATAGCTGCTCATTATTGTTGTAATATACACCTGTTTAAAGAATAAAAATTATATGCTATCTCTCTTTGCACATTCTTGGAACTAGTTGTAATGATGTAAACTACTTAGATTTATTGTTTCGCTTTGACGTTGAATAAGCAATTTGTTCTTCACGCCAAGAAAAATAAATAAATCACTACAGGAACAATGACTTCTACAACAATATGATTAGTAGTTTCAGATCTGTCACTTTATACAGAAGTTCTGCAATTATTTTCCTTTTTAATGAATGAATTTCCTTCAGCAAGACAAAAGGCTGAGAAATACAGTCACATCAGGTTTGCTTCTTCCAAAGAATTATTTCTTTTCATCTTTCCTTCCTCTGTATCTGTACTGGATCTCCTAATCGCCCTTTTCCCACACATTTCAAGAAGCTTCGCTAATTTGTAAGTGGGAATGCAGAACAAACCAGGAATGGTTGGACAAAGCTGAGACTCAAGTATTTCAACACCATGTCACAGATGGGAACTACAGAGGTGCTATAGACCCTGCTTCTAAAAGGACCTGCCATGCAGAACACTTCATTTTTTTTCTGGGGACCTTTCCAAGCTCACACGAACTACTGAACAGCCAGACCTTACATACATGTGCTAACAGTAACAGACAACTTCGGGTGACAGGGCCGGTATGGATAATAGTTTCCCCAATGATTTCACAGCTATCTGTACTTCTTGTAGTGACGTAAAGATACTTTGTGAAATATGGGGATAAATCTCTTTTCCTTGCTCCCAGCTGAAGGACTCTATGTATTGCTCTCCAATTTGGGTACTGGACTCTGCCTCACCAAAGGTTGCTCTACCAGAAACTGGTACACAGGGAGAGTACTTCGTGAAACACTAATAATTTTTAGGTTCTTTCGCATCAAAGGTAAAAAGGGACTACATTTGTTGACTATATTTTTGTTTGGTCCACCTGTATTATAATAGCAATCTGTATTATCAATAGCAAATGCATAGCTTGAGCTAAGTGTCACTAGTGGCTGACACTGAACTGTGTTACTGTTTTCAGTGACCACAATCCACACATTATCCACATCTTAATGCTGGTACTGCAGGAATTATCAGGTAGTACCTATCACAGAATGCACATATTTGTACCAATGACTACTAGAGCCAGGTCAGTTTGTGTACACAGACCAATTTCTTTTCATTCTGGTCCAAAGGACCAAGAGAATCAAAGAAAGAACAGCAGCTGCTCTGGGCACCATAATCCCACTGGGGAAGCTGAGGATCTCAGGGAAGAGAAAGACCCCACAGAAAACATTTAGTACACAGAGAAACAGACAACAGAGAAATATGTAATGAACTCCCTTTACATCCACCATTCAGACAGAACATACCTCCTTGGCCATGTCAGTGTATTTCTGCTTTTCTTTTGGATCTAGAACAGCCCACCAATCTGCCAAGATCTTGGTTGCGCCACGATTATCGAGGCGAGGATGTTCTTTTCGCACGAGCGAGCGATGGCGTTTGCAGAACAAGAGAAATGCATTCATTGGTCGGCGAGCTCGTTGCTCTGAGGACTCGTCATCTTCGGTTTCATCAGCATCCTGCTCTAAACCATCAGCGCCAAGGAGTGGCACCTAGCAGAACCGAAAGGGAAGGGGTGCAAACTCAGTTTTCCACGCTTCTCATGGAGACTAAGAGTCTGTGTATGCTGCGTGTGAACGAGGGAGACGCACACGGATACACACAGCTGTCTCCAAAAGCCATCCCTTCCATCCAGAAGACCCAGAGTTCTACACCAAACCTCCTCACCTGACAGTCCAAGGTTCAGTCATGCTCTCTGCAAGACAAACTAACTTGCAAATGGACTAGATTTCTAAGCCAAGGACCATTCTCTAGTAACAGTCCTAAAGAGGCTGGAGGGAGGACATCCTTCCTAGCCCCCTCCTACAACCTAGAAGTCATCTCAGTGGGATGAGGCAAGCAGAGCTACCTTGGACCTCAATCACGTGTATGTGAAACTACAGAACGCACAGGAAGGTAAGTGCATAGGTAACAGCTGTTTGCCCATCTCCTGCCACATATTACTCAGCCTGTGAGCTGTGTTGCAGCACAGCCACTGCACAGCTGCCCAGTCAGAGACAGAGGGCAAATCTCAACAGAATACACCGCCAAAAGATGCCCTCTCCGCTTACAGGCCAGTGTATCATTCCTAGAAGGGATGGACCACAGAAGACTGGTTCTGACTGAATGAAACAAATTACTGCATGAGACAGAAAAACATCTCCTACCTAACTGCAATACTGCTAATTTTATACCACATTGTGGAAGTGACCTGTGAGGTCAACAGAAAGCACTGTCAAGAGTATCAGGCTCCTCCTTGCTGCTCCTTATCCTTGTCAAGGTCACTCTTCCTTATCAGTATGTGTCTCAAGGCAGTCTCCTCACAGCACTGACCTGTCCCTCCCTGCCTTAGGAAGGCATCAAGGAGATGCAGATATCAACGTTATCCACATGATGGAACATCACGTCTCCATAACACATTCCCACTTCTTGTTACAGAGGATGAGTCTAACTGTGTATTTGTGAGGTGCCACATTGGGGTCCTTATGAAAAAAGGGTGAGGCCAGGATCACTGAACAATAACAAAATACCAAGCATCAAACCAGAGACAGATTATTCCACCTGTGCTCTCAATATTCTGGAGGATAAGTTGAATTTCACATGCGAAGACAGTAAAAATTGTTGACAACTTTTTCCTTCTTTTTCCCTTTTAATCTTTGTATTTTTGTTCAGTCTTAAAAAAGAAAAAACTATTAGCTTGGTATGTCATCAGAGCCACCAGAAGCAGGTATCACACACAGGCTAACTTCATGCCTAAAATAAACAATTAAAATCACCATGTCAAAACCCCACCTTGAGCAATCAAGATCGAGACGTGCAACACGTTATTAATCCAATTAAAACTCTTACAGTCTAACTCTAAAAAAGAGAGTTTTGTCCAAGATTTTAGAAGCATGACTGACAATTCGCTTTTTTGTGCTATCTGCTACTTGCCTTTATGGCCTTACGGGCACAGCAACACTTCTTTTTATTGGCTGTGTTTGTTCACAAGAGAACACAGCTAGGGAGAATCTGACCTACCATTAACTTTCTATGGTCAAAGCATCCAATGAAGTCTACCTTATCAATATCTTCCTCCTCTTCTTCTTCCTCCTCCTCTTCAGAGAAGTCAAGGAGTTTCTTGGCAAGCAGGGGATGCCACTGAAGACACTTTCTTTTTGGTCGCTTCCCAGTTCCTTCTCCTTCTGTCGAATGATCCTTATTCCTACTACTGCCTTTCATTACTGTGACCTGTCATGCAAAAACAGGCATAGGTTCACAACAAACCCTCAGGCATAAATGACCATCATATAGATACTTAAACAAACCAGTGGCAAATATATGGGGCACTAATACTCAGAAGTTTTTGGCAAAATATTAGAGATTTATTCCAATTACGAACAACAGCATGGATATATCTTTTCCAATCTTAACATTTCCACTTAATGCCCAGATTAACTAGCAACATACAACTTTAGAGCACGAAGCAAGGACACTAGCCAGTCCAGCTCTCGAATGTGCTCTTGTCTGAAGGATAGCAGAAGAGCCCTCACACTTCACTAGTCAAGCGAGTGAGAGACTTCACAACTCTCCCACACCTGTGTCCACTGTAGTTTTTCGTATTTTGCTACTGAAAATGTCAGGATATCCCTCTTTTTAGCAGTGGAACATATCGCCAGCCATTCATCTGTTAATCACACACTTATATATAGCAATGTTGATGCAGAAACCCACGACACTATGAGCTAGGATTTTCCAAGTGCCATTAAAAGGTGCAGTAGGGAAATGTGAATCCCTGCCTAAAAGAAGTGAATTTTAATAGACGAATTTGAAGCAAACAACCAGAAATAATTACTGACACTTCCAAAGTACTCATCAAGAAGAGCTCCCACACAGTAAACATAATAAACCATCTGCTGAACCAAGTGCACACAGAAAGTAAATCGTATTTATTTACACATCTATCTTGTGTACTTATCCAAAAAATACCTCAAAACTACCTCTCAGTAAAAATACATGCTTAACACACGCTAACTACCAATTTAAGGGATGGCTTAATAGGTTTGCTACCCCACTAAGGGGCAAATAAATATACAAATAAATAAAACCAGCACATCATATCTGAGTACTGAATCCCACAGCAAGCAAGTGCTGCCCACAGAGCCTGGTCCCTCGTAGCCTTCTGTTTACACTACATAATGTCAATGACAATCCTGACAGGAAGGTGGCTGGTCTTCCAAGAAAACAACACAAACATCAAAGGCAAACTGAATCCGGAGAGTGGTTAGCCACTTAGATCTTTATGAAGCCAACAAAAATTGTCCAAGTCTCACAAAAGAAGCTGGGTTAAGTCCTGGTCCCACAGGCAAGGACAAGAAGCTCTGTTGTTGACTCTCAGAGGGCATGAAAAAAGGTTGAGCCTTATCACCACAAGGCCGCATTGCATTTTAGGATGCTGCTTTCTGGAAGATGCCTGCTAGAGCACTAATATTTCAGCCTACAGTGGCAGAAGGGAAAGCTGCGACACCTGTACTTACACCAGTTGCCTGAGCCCTGGTGCCACCGTTGGGGCAAATGCCTCACCAGAACCATCTCACACAGCAGCTACAGCCCGGCCACGCTCCTATGCATCCCACCCATTTAGCGATCACTAATTCTGGTTTTGCCTGATCTCTTCCGTGTGTGTTTCTTGATGGATAACTCACTAGCATTTTGGCAATATGCCCTCGTGTGCACCAGAAAGGTGGATAAGCAGTTGCTTCCCCTGCAGACTCCAACAGCACAGAAAGCTGAAGGACCTTCAAAACACTGCTTGCTGGAGGAAACACTGAATCCTGAAGGAAGCAGGTTCAGAAATTTTAACCTATGTTTAAAAATGGCATATTTCCAGATGTGTATTAGATTTTGTTAGCTCCACCCCACTCATTAGCAGTACCTGGCTCCCACCAGTTAAGGATGCCCTGTAACTTCACAGCAGCTTGCCATTAAGCTCCACACTTTGCTGTCCCCATCATGCTGCTCCTACCTGGAACACATTTAAACTTTGATTTCACGGCACTCACACCTCTGTTCATTTTCTGTAACCAAGTCCAGTCTTTTCTGCAAGTATTCTATGGCATGCAAACACACACTATTTCACCTAAATCTTTGTCTGAGACTTGCAAATGGGATCCAAATACACAAAACCAAACAACTTTGGCTTTGAAAGAACAGTGAAGTGTGGAAAATCAAGCTGCAATCCAGTATCATGAAATGCAAGTTTGAAATTGTTTCTATCCCACTGTGACCTACGTCATGTACCACACTGCACTGTGCTCCCCATCTGTCTGTCTTTCTAAAGTGCTGAACCACCATTTGCTTTTGTTTGGGGTATTTCTGGACACAAATCGACAAAAGCAGCTGAGTTGCTGTTCGAGCAGGAACTTCAGCTCCTGTGGGTAGCAAAGATTCGTTAAGTCTCAGAATCTGTTAAATGACAGAGATCTGCCTATTACTGTAGTTAATAAAGTACACGGACTATTTCTGAGCAGGATAAATGCACTAAAAGTACAAGGAGTCAGCTCCTCCAGCCCTTACCACTGACTTATTTAGGTGAGCTAATTGTACGGTCTCTGTCTACAGTCAATCCTAAGTAAGGTAAGTATTACTGGTAGCCTTCTAACTTGTTAGTGTGAAACTAAATTAATGTTTGAAGAATGCTCCATGATCCTCCTTTACAAAGCTCAGCTGAAGTCTCAAGAACAGCATCACCTTTAGCTGGCACCTCTCTGCCAGTTGCCCTCAACAGACAAGCAAGATAAAACTTCACAGGACTTAAGTGATCCCATGGTGTATTTTACACGTGTTCTCCATCATCCCTGAGGCCCTGCCTATGCTCCGTACTGAGCTTGGCAAGGCAGCACAAACTCTAGGCACTGGTCACCTTATAAGTCCCAAAGGGGCTCTCAGTATGTTATGTCTCTCTACTACCACCCAACTCACAAATAATTTTTGTTTTCCATGCATGAAGGCTAGGTATTGAACACCCAGTTACCCCTAAATAAATGAACCAAAGCTCACTGCATACTAGTGCTGAAATATGCTCAGCTCCAGGAATTCAAGTGAGTTCATTAGGTTGTTTTCTTAAATTGTGAACCATTTTACCCTGGTCTTCCCCCTGAAGCAGCAGTTCTATTATAAAGAGGTCATTACCCTACCATGCTGAACAAGCATTTAGGAGATCCAAGACACAGTGTAAGTCAGATCCTGGCTATTATACAGGCACCATTTACTACAGAAAGACACACAGTCACTCTTTGCTTCCACTTCAGAGTAAATCTCTGCAACGGTCAACAACAGAAGTCCTCCTGATTTAACCCCACTCATGGAGGGACTGAGGCCACAGATGACTTCAAACTACTTTTACAGCATGGCCCAGAAGCCCCCACCTCTGAAGTATGTCAAGCTATATACTCTATGATCTCTCTCCATTCCTGTAAAATAGTGGGTCATGCATGACATGAACAGATAAACTTGATTTCAGCCCCTATTTTTAAATACTTAAGTGTTTCCAAAACCTTTTTCTCCCTTTTTGCTTATTCATGTTCTCTTAAGTTTCGATCTACATTTCAGAGACTTTTTGTGTTCACCTTTTGCTGATGCATCTCTCAGTCAAATGTAGGATTGGCATAATGAAAAATGTTCTAATTCTCTATTACATCACATGGGACTTTTAAAAAATGGATACTAACATAATGTAATGTACTTCGTTTTCTTTTGGATTGCTTCATCTTTCATATTGCTACTCCCCACACTTCATGGGCATTTCTGTCATAATTGTTGATATATTCACATACAATGCACAATTATGAGAGAAGGTGTCCCATAAAAAAATAAATCTAGTCAAATGCAAAACACAGCTAACACGGACATTTCATTTTTTTTGTATGGAAGATTTTGGTAAGATGTAACTACTTAGACAAGTCCATGGTCAAATGAATGCACATATGATTAAATGACAGTGCAAGTTTTACTAGCATTATTTACTTGTTGAATGGCAAAACATCAATGGAATCCATTCAGTAGACTCTTCAGATTCTATTTATTTATCTGATTTTTTTTTTTCCCCTTGACACATCATCAATAGCATGTTAGCTGCTTGTTTTGTATGGGAGACAGGAAGCTGGCTGACAGAAGCAAGCAGAAATACCAGCTCCTTTTCTCCCTCTCAGGGATCTGAGAGTGCTGGCAAGCATCCCTACCAGCAAGCTTTTGAAAAGAGAGCTGGACTTGGACCCTACAAGAAGGCAACTGAAGCATGCATTTAAGCTTAGCAATTAAATAGTTCCACAAAAGTCACAGAACAACTCATGGGCAGTCTTTGCAGGATTTGGGGCTTAAAATTATAGAAGATACGAAGCACCCAAAGTGCAAAGTTTGCAATAACTGGATTTTATGAACCTTATCAAAAAAAAATTAATTTATTCTACAGTGTCAATAAAAATATCATGCATCTTTTAAGACAGATGTAATGGCTTTTAGAAGTTAGGAAGAGGAAAAACAATTCAAACCAGACAAGATTTTACAGGGTATTTCTCAGCTTAAGGATGACAAAAAAGTGAGAGACACCAGGGACAAAGTAGGAATATTTCAGCAAGACAAGACAAAAGTATGGACAGCTTTGCTTAAAATAAGCCACATATGCTTTATAACATCACCAGAGGACACCTGTCAAGGCTGACAGTCATGATCTACTGACAGCAAGAGATACCTTCAGGGTGATGTTCTACACCTACCTTTAGTGCACACACAGATCAAACGTTACAGAGATATTACAACAGTAAAAAAAATTAACTTTTTTTTTCTTTTTAATTTTTTGTGTGTGCTGGCTGTATTACTTCCTTTCTGGTCCTGGAAACATTAATCAAAGAATCAGCTTTCTTGGATGTCTTATAAATATGTATACCTAATAGGGCTTCAGAGAAAAAAAAATTAAGATACCTTAGAAAAGAGCTGGATGGCAGGGGGAACAGGGGAAAAGAATGATTGTTTAGCTTTTTACAGCATACTCTTTTATTTCAATTAAAAACTGTACGCAAGTGTTCATTAACAAGTGTTTGATTACCTTCAGTAAGTTTTATTTTCTTCCTATCTTCCTCTGTTATTTAGAAAACCTGATATAGACAGGTGACCAACTTCTGCGGTCCTAATTTTGCGATTATCTCACCCCATGGCTGATCTGTCAGCAAGAACGCCACTAGTGCTTGTGCTGAACAAGCTGCACTCCCCAGGCACTCCCCAAACTACCTCCACAAACACCACAATGACTATAAAGGTCTTCAAAAGTAACCAAGTGTTGTAAGGCACATGTTGTAATACAGGCTAGAAAGAAATCCAAGACCTGCAAAAGCAAAACCCCAGAGATGTGAATTGTGACTATGGTGTAGTCCCTGCTGGAAGGTTCTCCATGGAAGAATGTCTGAACATCAGCAACACTCATTTCCATGAGGACAGTGGAAATAAATTTCTGTTTTCCTGTTACCTTAAAACCACATTTCCTGGAGTGCAGCTGGGCCCTCAGCTGACTCCATGCAGATTACTGGTACAAAGGAGCAAAGGGAAAGTTTCAAGTGGATTTTCCACACCTTCTGCTCCGTTTTACACTATCTAAACTCTCTACTACTTTAAAAACAAATACCAAAGAGAAAAAAGAGGACTGAACTATGACACTAATGGCTTGGTGTTTTGGGGGCTATCGACTCAGTGACCCAAGCTGTTTCAACAAAGAAGCAGGAGACTGGGAAATGAGTTCATGTTCTCACAGGTCTAGTGGGCTGAAGAGGTATTTTAATTTTCAAATAAAAGCAAAAGGAGATTGCTGGCAGTAAAATACACCTAGCTGAATACAAAAAGGTTTTTTAAAAAAATAAATTTATTTTAGCACTTGAATAACTGAACCAGAATATTTCTATAATGAAGGACAAAAAATAGTTGGCAGTAACTACTGACCAGTCAGTGAATACACTTTATTGTTTCACAGCGGAAAGCCAATAATGAGCTTTCTAATTTTCGAAGATGTGATGGTTTAATGGGAGACATGCTGAGACTCAATGGACTCCTGTTTGCTAGCAGGGTTTGGGATAGACTGTCACCACATGAAACACTTAGCAACACAGCAACAAGTCCTATTTAGTTTTTAATGACACACTTCCATCTTCAGAAATGATTTTCAATTGTTCCTTACTCTCTTAAGCTCAGATCTGAGTTGTTTGCTTTCTTTGTTCTCTAATACATAAAATTAAACTCCAAGACCATCAAAAGAAACAGAACTTTTTAGAATTTGGGTTTTTTTTTTTTAAGTGAATCTTTCATGCCTACTGAAGAGCAATAAAAGCAATATATAATAAAAGTCAATTTTAAACTTCAGCTCTACTCTTTCTCTGCTTATTCACACATGCACAAGAAATAAGATGTTCTTCAGGGTTTTTTAATGCAAAGAAATCAACCAGGTTTTGTCTAGTACAAAAAGCACTTTATGTTGAACAACTGCACTCACCACTAGCATGGTATCAGGATGCTTCAATTTAAAAAAAAAAATCGTTTGGGGAAGAATAAATTTGTTACTAGTGTTCACTTGCCTTTTTTATGTGCGTATCATTTAATTTTGCTTTTAGTTAATTCTGCCATAGTTAATTCTTCAGAGCTGTTGGTAAGAATGGTTGTAAGGGCATTTCACGTGCTAGCTCTATCCAAATCTGCTTTTAAAATGGAAACCACACAGACAGCAAGTGCACAGGATGGCACAAGAAAACCTTACACTGAACAAGAAAACCTCACACGCTCAATACATAGAAAAAACTTGTCTATTGTGTGCAAGGAATACTCTGCCCAGGTGTGCTTGTGTCACCATTTCAGGCAACTGTGTTTTAAAAGATACTAAATGAACACGAAGCTTTCTATGAGACTTAAGCATAATATAAGAAATATAGCTTGAAAAGTCATGAAGAGATATGTAATCTACTGCAAAGTCTTTTAATGATGGCTTATTTTAAATAATGATTTCTTGTTTGCTTTTCTTCCCAGTTTTCTTTTTTCTCTTCATTTACAAAAGACAACATGAAGAAATATAATAAAATAGTATTTTACTTTGTAGGGAGTTCTTCAGCCTTTAGGAGTGTCCCCATTAAAGTAAGTGAAAGGCAAACCCCGTCTGCTACAAAATTGCCCTCAAAAGACACACTTAAGAACTGGATCCTATCATTACAGTGCATGAGTAAACTGATTAGGAAATGAAAAAGACAAAAACTTCGGATAGATCTTGACTACTGGGTTTTCCTGACATGCTTGCCAGAAAACAAAACACAGATGACTGGACCTTACTGGGCCAAGTGAGTATTTCAACCAACACCTGGCCTAAAATGCAGTATGTAACCCAAACCTGGGAGTGCTACATTAGCCACGGTACTGGAAAACCAAGTTAAGAGCGTATCATGGTTAGGCTGCCAGCAAGTGATTGTTGTCAGTAGGGCAAACCACTTGTTAAACTACAACTTGCTAGCTGTAGTCTAGAAAATACACTCAAAGAAAAAGAGAGCAAACAGTAAAAAGACACATAAAGATGGAGGAAGATAAAAGTGGAAAAAAGGGTGAAGAAAAAAGAATGAAGAAAAAGGGCAAAGAAAAATAAAGGAAGAGCTCTGTGAAAACTAGCATCATTTAGCTCGACAAAGACAAAATAATAGGCTTTGAATACATAAAAGACATCAGCAAATAATCTATTTTCCACGTTCATAATGCAGAGCTCAAGTGGGTGGCCTCAGCTGATGGGAAAGGAAAAGGAGGCCAAGGCTGGGAGAGCGCTCCCTCACAGGCAGCAGTACAGGGCAGCAGAGGGGAAGTGTCTGCGGGGGGGTCACCCAGCACCCAGGGACCCCCAGGGCTGTGGCATGCAGGGCAATGGCACTGCTGAGCAAACCGCCCAAGTCGCCGTGTGACATCGTCCCTACCCCACATGCTAGAAGTAAAAAAAATTATCTATTTAGGAAAACTAAGTGATGCGTGATATTTCAAGTATGTAACTAAAAAAGTATTTTTAAAATGTACTAAAATGTATTGAATGCAAGCAGCATGGTCGGATAGGAGTTTGGACAATCTTTATAAAAACAACCACCACCCCCACTTTTCTAATGTCTTTCATTTTGTTGTTGTTTGGGGTTTTTTTCTGCTCCATTTGGATGTTCCCTCCCCAGTCTGAATGCCAGGTAACAGACACTTTTAGGGAAAACCAAATCAGTACATTTATCTTAAACTTATCAGCGCTGGAAGGTACCAACTACCAGGCTTGCAGGAGTTGGCTTTTAGACCTACAAAAATAATCTTTACAAAGTGAGAAATGATTTAGCAAATGATTAAGCTTTTATTTTCTACTATGCTTTACCTAATAAAATAAACCTAATCTCTGAAAAAAGCCAGGACTTCAAACACTAATGTATTAATTTTTAAAAAATAACAAAGTGACCAGTACTTTTGAAATGGACTTGCTGAGGCCGGGCACAACAGGTTCGGCTCTATTTTGGACCAAGGTTTTGAATGCAACTCTCACAGCTGAAATGGCAAGCCACTGACCCTGCAGAAAATGTGTGTTCTCTTGGGGCTATGCTGTTTCTCTTTAGCAGAAACATACTGCTTTCACATCAAAACCACGCACTGAAAAACCAATGCACATCCACAAACCCAACACCTGCTCAGTAGGTGAGCGTTAAACCCAGGAGGAGGAGGAGGAGGAGGGGGTAGGGAAACACGCCTGCCCAAATGGCACAGCAGGAGGGACGGGCATGCCCTGGGGTCCCTGGGAAAGCGAGGAGGAGGTTTCAGAAATGCTGCTGCTACCAAGTGTCAACGGTGACCTGCGCCGGGGCGGTGGTGAAGCAGCGGTTAGCTGCATCATGGCACTGGTACCCAGTGCTGGATAAACCGCGGCTGACCAGGAGCACCCGGGGTGCCACAGCCAGGCAGCCGGCGAGGAGCGGGTGGGCAAGGGCTGCAGGGCACCCTCCTGGCCAGCTGCCCCCCGGCCGGCCGCGCTCCTGGGGTGCAGCGAGGGGTCCGGGTGTGCACCCAGCGGCTGGCGCCGCTGCTGGGCTGCGGGGGGGACGGCTCCCACCGGCCGGCCAGGCACCGCTCCCACCGCACCAAACCCAGGGGCGAGGGGCCGGGCACCTTGGCTGGTTTAGGGCCCTCTGCACCCACGTGGCAACCACACTCCGGGCGCATCAAGCCACCACCGTGTTGTGGGGGGAGGGAAATGGCAGTAAATACCTGCTGCGGGGAGGAGGGGAAGCCAGGCTGGCACTCGGCAGCTCTGCTGAGCGATGCCCTCGCAGGGGACCTTTGCGAGCCCAGAGGAAAGCCAAGGAGGTGCCCGAGGCCTTCTCGGGGCGGGTTCCCTGCGAGCTCGGGGCTGGAGGAGAGGGAGGATGCAGAGCAGAGGTGAGGGGTTGGGGCTGTTTACCTCCAAACCGGCCCCAGCGCCGGGGGTTCCAAACGGGCAGCCCGGGGGGGCGGGGCGGGGGCAGGCAGGCAGGGCGGGGAAGGGAAGCTTGCACCTGAGGCTCGCGCTTTTGAAAGTAAACTTTTTTTTAAAAAAAAACCAAAAAACCAAAACCCCAACAACGAGCAGCACACCATGGAAATAAAGCACCAGCCAACCCACCCAAACGATGTTCGTGCGGGTCTCTGCGGAGCAGGGGGCGGGGGCAGCTGGGGCAGCTGCTCCTCTGCCCTGGGCCGCAGGGAGCGTCTGCGATGCAAGAGTTCGCCTTCCAGAAATAGGTTGGTTTGGGGGTGTAAGTCACTGACATCTTTATTCAAACGCATTATTGTCTCCAAATAGGAGATTCGTGTCTTAACCAAAATGGGCCTTTTTTTGCTTTGAACTTAAGTTACAGTAGGATATTTGCTATTGCAGAATTCCTTTCAGCCATCAGCAGCTGCACAGGCAGCAACAACAAGAAACCCCAAGAGTCACAGCCACAGCTACACATGCTTCACTAAAACATTAACAAGACTCCAGTGACACTCCGCTAGCCAAAATTTCTGGGTCAAAGTGTAGAAGACAAGCATTTGTGAGGGTGAGAGCTGCCTTTCAGGACACCAGGCACTAACCACCCCACGTGCCAACCAATGGCCACAGTAGGTCTGCCCACAGTCAGACGCATCCCCTGGGAAAATCCACCTGGATTAGTGAAGCAGCTGCCTTTGCCTGGAGCTCCTGGAGAGCAGGCAGCGGTTTCCCTCACTGCATGCCCTGCGCAGTGCCAAGGCAAAGGAGCCAGGCTTTGGGGAGCAGGGCCAGGCCTCCTGGGTATGTAGGTGGTGTCAGTCACCCAGTGGATGGGACACCTGCGCTGCTAAACCTGGCCCTGCTCCCAGGAGAAGGAGACGGAGACGTGACCCACCCAGCCAGCAAGCTCTGGCGTCCTTTTGCTCCAAAGCAGCATTGTTTTGCTCCTACATCTGCTGCCACACCAGGAGAGCACGCCAACAAACCCAGGAAGGTGAGCAGAATAAATGCCTGAAATTCAAAACACAGAGGAGGCAGAGCCCAACCTACTTTGCAATGTTTTCTCCCACGGAGAGGGGGTAACAACAACCGCGCTACAAAAGCCCTCTGCTGACACCAGAGCAATCCATCAACAGCACACTTCTCCTCCAGAACAGACTGTGAAATGCAACCACCTCTCAGACAGGAGACGAGTGCTTGTCTGCAGAGCATCACAGACCATAGCAACAGCACAATCCAAAAAACCACTGACTTTTAGCAAGTTAAAGCAGGGGAGAAATTTTGACAGACTAGCTGCCCGACAGCAATGAAATCAAGGGTCCAGAACTGTGAGAGCACTCCCATAAACACCTCAAACAATTTGCTTTGTGCTCCTGTGTGATCAGGACTACCCAAGCCTGCATGAAGAGCAATTTTTCTAAAAAGACACCTGTCACTCCTGTGTTTTGCCATTATTTTAATATAGTCCTAAAATTATTATCTGTGATTTGTTAACTGGATCACCAGGGGTTCTCTCTAGCTTTTGCAAGTCACTAAACAGTTAATCTCAGTGTAAAGAGCTTTAGAGCCAAGGAGATCACAGGTAAGACGGCTACAGATAATACTTAATGAATTTCAGTGCATGGGTACTCCCATCAGCTCACGCCCACGAGGGCATCTGCAGTTCAGCAACAGCTTCCTCACTGAAGGGCCTATCGGGTAAGAACTCAGTCAAATTGAAATTTTATGTGAACAAGAGGAATGGCCTGGAGTTCTGCTCACAGCCGTCAGAGGATGAGACACTCTGAATGGAAGAAAAAAAAAAAAAAGAAGTCTTTTGACTTGCCACTCCCAAAGCTTCATTTTTATCTTTGATTAGTAGGCATACAAATTGCTGTACGGTCCTAGTCACAGCAGAAACACAGCCAAGTGCTTTTGCACAGCGCGGAGCAGCACAAAAGAGGAGACGTTCCTGCAGCAGACATCGCAGGGTGAGTGTGGCTGAATGGGAAAATTGTTCTGATTCTCCTTTTCACCTCTTGTTGATTGTGTCCCGGCGTCTTCTGCAAAACTGGGACAATGCGGCTGTGTCCATCGCTACTGTAATCCTTTCTAAGGTTTACCATGTGCGTAACGAAGCTTTCATAATAAAATTCAGTCATAATTACTACCAGTGTCAGGGGAACCATATACAGCTGTATAAGCAAATGAAAGAATTCGTCCCTTAATATGTATTTAATAGGCCATTAAATACCCTTGCACAACCCAGTACTATACTTTTGTCTACTTTCGCTCTCTTCAGCTCAAGTACAATAAGATGACAGTTGTCCAAACAACCCCTCGACACAGCTACTACCCACTGCTCCTACAGAAGAATCAAATTAATGGCTGCAGACAGTATTTACTCAGCTTTGCTCATCTTCAATATCACTAGCTCATACTAGCTCATAAATCATGGTAATGTAACTCTTATGCATCTCAGAAACAACAATAAAGAGGCTACATGAAAATTTCAAATATAACAAGCTCATGAAATGATCACTGACAGAAATACCACAAGACTGACTTGATAGCAAATTCCTAGCTACTATCATATTTTCTGCAGAATCAAATTGTCACAATCTCCTTCCATCCTCTCCCCCTACCAAGAGATAAAGTGGGTAAAGCAAATAATTAGTGAAAAGTGAACCCTTGGAGTCTGCTCCCTGCCTGAACCCTTCCCTACCAGACTCTGAATTAATTTCCAAGCTATTGACCTAAAATAATTTTAAAAGAAATTAAAGCAGCAACACTTTGTCAAAATATGTTGTATCTCAAATTAAGCATAACCCAAGAAGGCAAACAGAATGCCAGGGCAGAGCGGAATTTCATTAAAAAGCTGGATATAAGTGAAAGTAAACGGAAACAAATTTGCACATATTCATCAGTTATATATGCATTTCTCTCCTTTCTAAAGGCAGAATTTTAAGCATCAGGAACAAGCTTTTAATGTAGACTAGATTCCTTAGTGCAGTGATCTAATTTGATCACAGAAGAAGGATATACAGCTAAAGGAACTTTGACTCTGTTTTTGGAAACACCACCATCTCTCAGAACTACCCAGATCCACATAAAATCCTTTTAAGTCTATCAAAATTTGTAATGATTTTGAAAGCAGTTGTACTATCTCAATACACAATTTTCAAGTGCCATCTAGTGGTTATTTTCACTTTTATTTCAATTTGGTATTTAAAGATAATTTTCTCCCTTTTTAAATTTTAAAAAACGTTTGTTATTTCTATCACTTACTGTTATTTTATTATGTGACTCTTGGTACTGCAGTGGTAAGTAGATGCTTAAATTAAGCCTAAGTATTCAGATGAACTGAATTTAGGCCAGAAGACAGCTGATTTCAGGACTAAGGAATTAAAAGGGAAAAAAAAAAATCTTATCCATAAAGCCAAAACAAGGTATAAATATCAGTTCATTAGAGCTTTTTCAGTACAACTTAATGACTTCTTATCATGAAAAAATTCTGACATGTTAAAAGTCTATAAGTAATTATAGAATGTATGAGAAAATCCTGGAGAACAAAGCATGTTCTAAGCATTCCTCATGCCAGATAAAGCCAAAAATCCACAGTGCCGTATCAAGAGGTTTCTGTTTTACACTCAACCCTACCTGTGATTGATCTTACACAGGCTCAAAACTTTGATACTCAGCTAAGTTTGGTGACTTAACATTATTAGTCTCACAGTGGGAACAATTACTTCAGGTCTTCTGTCTCCCACCTCAAATAACCTCTTATTCTTCAAGTATAAGGAACTAGGCTGCCTGGGTATCCCAAAAAATACCTAGAAGTGCACAAGCAATACAGTGTGCTCAAGAAGGCATCAAACCTGTGGTGCATACCATGCAGAGCACATAAAATCCTGAATTCAGTGTGTATGCAAAGGCACATATGTGCTTGTGTCTCTATCTAGAAATCCCCCCACGCAAATATGTAAGTCAGTGTCAGGTAGCCAACCAACCAATGGAAGTATCTGGGCTTCTTTACAATGGACCTCTGAGAGCCTAAAAGGAAGATGTTATTCTTCTGTAACATACTTTGATAGAGCTACAGTAATATATGTATAATTTTGTGTGTGTCTATCTCTATAAAGTATTAGAACACAGAGTTTGAAACAGAGCCACAGTCAAAAACATACCGTTACCAAACATCATCATCTATTAATTTCTACTGAAAGACTTGTTAGCTACCTTGCTGCGGCAGAATCAAATTCACTGGAAAAAGAAAAAAAAATTTAAAATGCTTAGCTCATTCATTCTGTCTTGAATCCAGATTTCAAAGCACTTTTTATTAAAGTGGGAACATCGATAGCTTCCTCTTTCCAGTTAGGAAAGTGCCTGAGAGAGATGAAATACCTTGAAAAAACGTCAGAAATAAATTCATGGTCAAACTGGGAAGACAGCTTGTAACTCTGATCCCAGCCCCTGCTCCCTTCTGCCATCTCTCCCTTCCAGAAGATGTAAGATGAAGAAACTGAAAAGAAATCTTTCCCATTCAGCAATCCTTTTTGTGTGCTTGTTACATGGTTAATTACAGAGACGTTAAACATCCCCAGCGAGGCAAGCTCTAGATCCACTTCCAGGCGGGCCTCCACGGAGCTGCAGAATTCAGCTGGTGAGACACACATGCATGGACCACTCTGCAGCGCACGCTGGTGCCCCTGCTAACCCACCCACCCCCGTGCAGGTGATTGCTACCGTTGGGGCACGGCAGAGCCCCCAGTAAGCCAGCTGCATCACCCCACCACGACACCGGCAGGGAGGAGTTCGCTGGGCAACCTGCATTGCTTGGGCCAATGGAATGTTACACGGACAAACCTGGAAGCGTCTCACTTCCAGACCTGAGCACAGTCTCCCATCCGTAATGCATGCAAGCCCTTAAACACACCGTGTAATCTGTCTATCTGATTTGGGACTTATCCAACATCCTCAGCGTAATAATCCACGTACAGGTCCTGGAAAATTTATAGGATAGTGCAACTACCTTTTGGGCAATTAGATAAAAAACAATGCAAAGATTTGGAGATGCAGGAAATCACAAAGCTGCCCCTCAATATGAGAACAGGGCATACACAATGCCAGAAAGTAATAAAATTTCATAATGCACAGACAAAAAAGGGAATAAACAATGTTACTTAAAAAACCCTTGGAAGAGTATTATCCTATTGCATGTCTAGCCTCAAAAATGCAGCTTCAGCTACTCAGCACATTAAACTCCCCATTTAACACCTATCAAAATAATTGAAATAACTTGTAAAGCCCATAGTTCCGTATCTCATTGCCTAAATTGTTGCACTTCACTGTTCAATTAACCCACTAAAAAAAAATGTGCATTTAATTTGGAAGGCATGGAAGTTTTGGCCTACATGGCTGCTAGCCCTTTTTAGGATAAGAGTATTTTGTGTATTCTCTCAGGTGTGTGTCCACACATCAAAATGATCTGAGCAAAGAACTTACCCCAGGATGCCAAGCAACACCAAGCCTAATTCTACTGCTTTTTTGCAGGTGAAATGTAAATGCAAGTGAAATGTAAGCTGAAGTTATGCATGCAGTCTTAAGCTACTACATTTGATGGAAAAAGGTCAAACCCACACAGCTTAAGCAAATTAAGAAGAAAACAAAAAAAGAGTATTTTTACCATCTTCCATACAATAATTTTTAAAATTGCTTTAATGGAGAGCTACATGAATGCCAGTATGAATGAGAAAATCCTGTGTAAGGGTGAGCAATATTCACAAAGATCAGAAGCGTGTAACTGAATGCACCCATATTTAATGGTTGGCATTTCACTGCAGCGTTCTAGCCACATTCTCCTGAAGCTCAATGGATGTTGAGCATGAATGAATTCAAACTCCTGGAAGAAAGCAAGCTACCAAGAAAATTTTTTCTTTGCTGAGGAGGTGGTTTTAAGCCATAAGACATGGTTTGCAGAGTTTTTCCCTAAAAATCTTTCTCTCAAATAAGCTTCAAACTAAACCATCAA
Organism: Strix uralensis; assembly: GCF_047716275.1. Taxonomy (NCBI): domain Eukaryota; kingdom Metazoa; phylum Chordata; class Aves; order Strigiformes; family Strigidae; genus Strix; species Strix uralensis. The sequence continues at coordinate 13,604,450 of NC_133973.1, read as the reverse complement.
AAGCAAGCAGGGCTTAGACAATGCTCCCATTCTTAAGCCATATGCATTCTCACTAATGTTGCAAAAATGCATCACCACCTCGAGTTCTGCTGAACATAACAGTCTCTTTTAAGGAGAAAGAGACTTGGCTTATTTTTAATTCAGGGAAAGACAATCACATGATTCAGCAATGTCCACTTCAAAAGATCTAAGGATTGGAATTTGACATGAGCTGCATGTGAAGGATTTAGGGCAAATATCTTTGCATCGTTCCCCTTAAAACTAGACAATTACTCATTTTCATGCAGTAACAAACTATTATTTCAAGAAAAGGGAAATATTAAAGCCTACATTCACAGCACCTGAAGGTCTCTAGTCCTGGCTCAAGGCAGGCCTAGCTTCAAAGCTGGATCAGGGTGCTCAGGAGCCTGCCAAAGGATGGCGAATATACCACCTCTTTTGGCACCTGCTCCACCACCCTCACAATGGAGGATATTCTTCCTTATGCTCAACCAGAATTTCCCCTGCTGCAACTTGTGACTGCTGCCTCTTGCCTGTCCTTTCACTGTGCACCTCTACGAGGAGTCTAGCTCCATCTTCTTCATAACTGTCCTACAGATAGTTGGAGCAAATTGGAGCCTCCCTCAGCCTTCTCAGCTGAAACACCACCAGTTCTCACAGCCTTTGCCGGTACGTCACATATTCCAGATCCAACCACCTTGATGGTCCTCAACTGTGCTTTCTCCAGCTCTCTGGTCTCTCTTGTATGGGGGTCCACAGTCTCAGAAGCACAGAGCAGAGCAGGAAGACCCCTTCTCTCCTATTCAATTCAAAGTCCTATTCAATTTACTGCCCATTAGGATCCCTGTGTTTCCTCTGCAAAGCTGTTTTCTGCCTTTCTTCTAGTTGAACTTCATGGGGTTCCTGTTCGCCCACTCTGAAGTTCCTCTGAATGGCAGCTCTGCCCTCCTGCATATCTTCTACTTCCATCAATTTGGTGTCACCTTTGATTTGCTCAGGGTGCACTCCACCTCATCATTTGTATCATTAATGAAAATATTAAACAGTGGCACCAGTATCAGCCCCCAAGGAATACCACCAGTAACTCTCTGCCAGTTCAGTGCTGAACCACTTGTTCAGCCCATTTTTCACGCACTGTGTAATCCACCCAACCATCCATCCAGTCTGTACCCAGTTTGGCTTCAGGGATGCTAATGGAAGTGTCAAAAACCTCAGTACCATCAAAGTAAGCAAGGCCCTCTGCTCTCCCCTTGCCCACAGCACCTTGCCTCCATCACTTCATCACACTGATCAGGCACAATTTGCCTATGGTAAATCCATGCTTGGCTGTTCCTAGTCACCTTCTTGTTGTTCATATGCCTTGGAAATGGCTTCCATGACCAGTGTCACAATCCTCCCAGGGACTGAGCTGAGGTCAGCCAGCCTGCTGTCTCCCAGATATTTCTGTGTGCCTTAGAGCACAATTAATCACCTCAGGGTCTGATTTCTTCCTCTTGCATGATCCATGAGAATGATGACACTGTTTCATTTGACCTGCAGTAACCTGAGATTACAACCCTGTTACCATATTTGCCAGCAATTCTAAATGCAGAAGAGCTGGAAATACCTGTAGCTGGAGAACAGGTAGCACAGCTTGTTTAGCTCAACCCTTCCTGTATTTTTTCAGAAAGCTATCCAATACTACAAATCCAAGTTTGCAAACACCTCTCCCTCATTCAAAAGAAAAAAAAATTAAAAATTCCATGAGATTTAAACGTTACATGGTATTTTCGTTGTGTTTGGAAATGTGAGTCCAATCTAGTCGAAGCTTTCCTTCATATTTTGGGTTTTTTTAGATCTTTTTCAGCAGGGGGATGAACGTGAAGTTACCATGATTCTGAGGAAAGTCCTAAAAACACTCAGCAAGAGAGCAAGAGCAAGCAAGTGAGCTTCGTGGTCAAGTAATGTGTGTAATTTAAGAAGAAGGTAAGAACGCCTGGCACCTAATGAACAAATTCTTTCTAAAATCCAGATGTTTAACATCCTCAGAGATCTGCTGTGGACAGGCCAGTTCAGAAGTCTGTTGCTCTCTGTTCAAGGGCCTAAACACAAAACAAGTCTTCCCTGAAAGTCTAGGTCCCTGATAAGCTGGTCAGTAACTGGATAAGACAATCCCACATGATTTGCTGATCAAAAGCTTACTGGAAACAGTGAAGATGCTCAAGGACTTCAGTAAGCTTGGACAGGACTTTCCAATTAAAGTTTCAAAAATAACTTAACTTGCTCTGTTTGTCAGGTTTGGAGTTTGGGAGAAAACAGGTGGAAGGTCTTTTAAATACTTTAGAATTTCTATGACATGCATTAATTTGGCCGCAATCTCTGTGATACTGGGTCTTTCACAAGCCTTAAGTGGTGACACAAAGGATCTCATTGCAAGAGACTGAAGTCAGCCCACTGAAGAATCAAACACAAAATCAACTGAGACAGCTCCTTCTACAAGTAGTGCAGGTTTGCACTGAAACTTCCTCAGGAAGCAGAAAAGGGATTTTCTTTTCTTTTTAAAAGATTTTAAGTGAAGGGCCACTTCGGAACACAAAAAAACCTCTCAAACCTGGCTGTGGATCCTTGCTTATTAAATGGAGGACTTTTAATAAAGCCCTCTCAGAATGGGTGGATTTCACTTGTATGTGAATGCAAACACATATCATTTGTTAAGCAGTAACTCCGCAACCTCCATCTTTGAAACACTGAGTGGTCCTTTGTCTTTATCTTCTGATGCCCATTCCCAGTGCAAATCAACTCAAAGGAGGACACTTTTTACCACTTACTAAACTAAGATTTTACAAAAATCTCAGTTAAAAAAAAAAAAGGCCTTAAAATACCAGCCAACAAGCCACAACTCATTCAGACTCTCGTCACTCTCAAAAAATTGTCCCCATGTGTATTCAACACTTTCAAAAGCCTGGGGAAACAGATGGGTTTCTCCTGGACACTTTGGGTAACAATAATGACAGGCTACTGTGGACAAGAAAATACTTGTTACACAGCCCACTGTTCCTTGTGCTCCTGTAGAGTACATCCTACCACCTATGCTATGTTCATTATCTATGACCTGAATTCCTCCGCTGATTTAAACTGCGACATTACGGTAAGGGAAAGAAGTGGACTTAACTGTGGATGTGCCAGGTTATTTGATCAATCCTACCTTCGTCATGCTACTGTATGAACTCAGGAGGGGGACTCCTTTAGTTCAGTGGACTCTAAGGACAATTTTTTCCCCATCAACAGTAACAGAGTCATGAATTCCTGCTCTTTGGGAAACACCACAGTATCTTCATGAAGTCACACTGCAGACAGCTTAAAACCTTCCTCCTGATTGGAAAGATCTCTAGAACGTGAAAAGCAGAAGATGAACTGACACCTCTGTGCTTCAACATCTTGCCTGCTTTCCTGTTTTCATTGCATCACATTAAATGACTCATCCCAGTTGTAAAGACTAGAACTGGATTTGTGAAAACTGGCTCTTGGTAGCTCTGTCTGACATTGACATTAAATACCGCAGTTCGCCTTATATCATAGTTAAATTATGACAAGTCAAACATTTGGCTAAAGCTTAGGAGGAGCAAATGAGTTCTCATCATTGTAAATATTCTCAGTACAAGGGCAAAGTCAGCTCAGAGGAAGAAGTACGCCAGTTCCAAAGTCAATTCTCTTTAACTCACACTTCCACTGCACAGACCTACCACTGAAGAAGAAACCCACAGAGATAGACAGCACAGATGGGATTCCCAAAATTTAAAGGCAAAGTACTCCACAGAACATTCACACACTGAATATTCTCTTGAAAAGAAGGATGCATCAAGACCACCCATGCTAGCAACAGCAACTTCTAGTAACAACACATTCAGCCAGAAAGCTGATTTAAAGAAAAAAGTAAAGGAAAAAACACTGTAGGAAGACATTTGACGTAAGCACTCTGAACTAACACTGAAGTCTGGAAAGAGTGATAACACATAAAATACTGATTCCCTCTGATGCCAAGTCCCACGGCCTGGTATTCGGCTCTTTGTGCTCATTATGAATGTAAGAAGTGTGGAAAACAGCTGCCTTTTCATTTGGGGTTTTGTTGTTGTCAGCTATTCTTTTTTAATAAAGCCTTGTACACCTCAAAAATATGGAGTAAAATTGTGAACTGGAAGAGCTGCAGTAGAAAATGAAGTTGCCACAAGCAGAGACTGCACTGTTTCATTATATGTCCTTTTGGCAAGGTTTTCTGGAGAACCACCAAAAAAGCACCAGAGGCCCATAAAAACTGAAAGGAGAAGTCCTCTTAGTAAGATAGAATATTTAAACTTTGGGTTCTCATTTTGTTTCTGTTATCGCCTATTTAAAACTCACATTTCTTAACTGACAGTCAAAGAAGTGGCTTCACGAAAAAAAACAACAGTCTGGCTCCAGCTGGGTGGTGAAAACTGCTTCTGTAGTTCTCTAGCAGAAAAAACCCAAAACAATAAACCTCCAGACAACATAAAAAAGCCACTTCAGAAGTAAGCCACACCTCAAACAAGATTGGATAGTTAAGATTACAGGTAGGCATTATGATTGTTATCTTCATATCTTTATGACCACAGAGAAACAAAGATGGAAATACAGTTTTTCCCAGTTCTTGTAATCACTACTGGAGATCTTTGTTGATTGTTTAAACATGTGTAAATTTGAGTTTTTGTGAATGCCTCCAAAGCTTTTATGAGCTTTATAAAATGTATTGTTATGCCTATGCAGATGTTCCTAGATAGAAATACAGATACACATTTAGACAAGATATATCTACATCTAACCACGTATACCTGTTAGGTCATAAACTCAAGGTTTTACATCTAGCTACTCTGCCAAGGAGAAACTGCAGCTGTGCCCACAGATAAGTCACAATATAGTTTACTGAAATGAAACTATCAGTACAAACCTATTCCTGTGAAGAGAACAATTGCTGATGAAGCCCCTTCCTCTAGGGTTAAGGACTGGATCTCTTCGAGTGGAGGACAATTTCCTGTTTGTCGAGTGGCATAACAATGACATCAAGGTTTGCCCTTTTAATAACGATTTGCTGAGCTGTCAATTATCAATTAAAGGATTGATCATGTCGAAGTAATTGTAAATGATACAATGAGGTCACAGAACATGGAATAGTTCCTATTTGCTGTAATTTAGGTTTACTCAAATGTGGTAAATCTGCCTTTAGTTTTTCTCCAAAGCCAAACTCCGTTTTCTGTTTGCATCAGGAACTAAAGCAGGTAGGTTTAGAGCAGAACAGTAACAGCCACCCTCCACCTTTTCACCTTCCTGCAGTGAACTCCCCTGTTGCAGCAGGAAAACTATTTGCCCATCAGCCCTCCCCCAAACTTTGCCTTGCCCAGAACATTCACTCATGGCCTGAAACAGAGGGAAGCAGCAGCCAAGAGGATGGGACACCAACCATCCAGTGCTGATGAGGAAAGAAATAATGAACACCCCACACCTCACCCAGACAACCGCCAAGTCTTCCTTACTCCTGCTGTGCCCTTATGAACACAGCTTCCTCTGAGAACACCCAGGTCAATGCAGTAGTCACCATCTCATAGCGTTCCTTTAATCACACTACCTCGTGGCAGGCAAGTGGCTTCGGCCACCCACACCCCCGCCTGCAGCTACCACAGGGCAACACGCCGTGCCAGAGCCAGGAGGGCAGCCAAACGGCATCTTGGGCCCCTCACGCTGCACGTGAGGGGCTGCAGGAAGGTGAGCATGGGCGTCCCTCCCATGTGCCAGGGTGACACAACTGGCATGGCAGGGCTGACAAGTGCTTCCAGCTACAGGATTAACCTCAAGGTGTTGTGGGTTTTTTACACTGCAGATTCCCTTCCTCACTACATAACTCAATGCTCTTCCTATGTCACCAAGGTGAGCAGAGATTTCACTTGAACCAGCCCCAGCTGCCTCAGAGCAGTGCCAAGCTTGGGGCCGTACATGGCCCCATCCACTCCACAAAGCCCACTCCTCATCCTCCGTCAGCCTCCTCTCCAAGGGCTTAAAGTTAGAACTACTGTACATCTTCCCATCTGCAAGACTCTCACCTGCACCAGTGGTGAACTGACTACAAAACAGCCTACAATTATTAGGAGAGAAGGGGCTGCATAGTGAAAAAGCAAACAAAGTCCCTAAAGACCAATACCTTCCAGTTGTTATTATTTAGATGTTTACTCTAAGGTTGATAGAAGAGCGTTATGTGTGTGGAGAAGGGGGATGGGACAGCAAGCATATTCGACAGCACACCCTGGAGATCATCTTTTTGTGATAAAAGCTGCCATCAGTTATTGTTAGGCAAGTAACAGCACATCAGGTATACTAAGTATCTGCTCGTACTCAGGACAACTCCAGGCAGAACTCCAGAGGATGTCAGGTCTCTGCCTTACCGGGAGTTGTAGACTCGAATTTACTCTGTTCAGCTTCAAAAACATCTTTAGAAAGCAGTGCAATGCCTGAGAAAACATCTCTTATTAAAACCACTGTACATTTAAGTAATTATTTTTTTTTCCTTGACTTCGATTAAAAGAGAACAGTATCCTCACACACAAAATTATAAATAAGCTGTATCTGCAATAACCACATACAAAAACCCCAACCCCGCAAAGACGTCTCTCTAGAGAAAAGGGATCAAACAAACATCCCGGGTTTCTCCCCTCCCCCAATCTTGTTTTGCTAAGGAAGCCCTTAAAGTCTCTGTTGTGTTATCAGAGAACCCCCATAAAAATGTATAAGGTTACACCAAGCTTAGACTCAAAACTAATTTAAATCAGGATGCACAAGAGATGGGAATACAGACAGACCATTACAGAACTACTGACACCCTTGTATTCAAAGCTCACACAATTTGAGATTGTGCCTTCCCTGTTGCATGGAAAAGCACCTTTTACAATTCAGATAACGACCTACAATAACTATATGCCAGACTTTGGAAATCAAATCTTATTGAAGGAGAAAGATCCAGAAAGAGTGAAAACAAACTGACAGGTTATATGATGCTTGAAGACCTCTCCTGAACCACTCTATGACGTTACTCTGGAGCATCTCTTCACCATGCAGAGTCCCCAGCAAAGCCAAAGGTAAATAAGGTAGATAAAACAGGATAAATAAGATAAATACATTCAGGTTTGTAATTTCATATTTTGTAGACTCTGCAATATAACCGAGCATCCTGTATGCATTGTTATCACCTTGAATGGGTATTTAGTGAAGAAAAACTGACTTCCGCTGTTGTTTTAACTCCTGCCTGATAAAGTTCTAATGCAGTTTTTATTGCTTTGCACAATAAAAGCATATGGGAATGCAGAGTGAGTTTTAAAATGGTCTCACTGGAGAAAGTAAACAAGAAGTAATTTGCCAGAAATCACACTTTTTATTCTGTTGTAATATACGTATAGTGAAATAACATCTAAATTGAAACAGTTGAGACACAGTTTAACATGTACAACTTTTGGGTTTTGTGGCTCTATCAAACCTGTTTATTTTACTGTACACACATATTTACAAGAACTGGGAAAGGGGATTTTTTTTTTTTTTTTTTTTACCCTTGGGGAGAGAGACAGACAAGACTTTTCTGAATTATGAATTGTTTTATAACACTAATGCCTAGCAAGATGCATCTCAGAAGACCATTTATGCCGCAGCATGCTAGAGCTCTCAGTAGCAAGACACACTGTATGTAAGCTCTACATCAAATTAGAAGCCAGTTACAACACTGAGTGAGTGTTTGTTATTTTGACATTTTGCTTTCTCCAGATTACCTGTGTCACACAACTTTTCATAGGTCATTATGGAAAGTCAAATCAGCAAACAAACTTCTAAAACTTCCTACTTGTTTAGGCATGGAACTTAAGTTACACTTATAAGAATAAGCCCTTATTTACACAGGAACTCACATTATAAATTAAAACCAACTCAGATGCTTACAGTTCTTGTTTCAGTCTAAGAGTCATTTATTTTAGTTAATTTCCTCAACACCCTGAAGCTCAGAGGATGCCAGAGGAATAAAGCTGTACCTAATGTTGGAATTTATATCCATGACATACCTGTCAGTGTGTCACAAAAAACGGACTGATTTCTGATGAAAGACACCACACAAAGATGAAGCCTCACAAGACAAATAATTTAGACAATTCACTACTTTGATTTAGGTTAAACAGATTTATGAGCTTAGAAACAGGACTAAGTTACTGCAATTTGAGTAGCTGAGCTGCGTAGATGACCATACACGCACACTTTACCCTACAGCAAAAACCAGGTCAAGCACATTTTTGGCTTATGAAAGTCAATGATAGGAGCTTTGAATGGAGAAAATTAAACGAAAGGAGATTTATGGAGTCCACCTACTTCACCTCACCACTAGGACAGGAGTATTTCCAGCGGAAGCTGCAGATACTCAGTTATCAAAACTTTCTGCTGAAATATATCCTCAACCAGTGGTCTGCTGCAAAGTCCATCCCACCGGAGCACCAGACTGGTGTTCACATGACAACACCCACCAGGCATCCACATTCCAGAGACCACTGTGACCATACGCAAATGTTCCTGTGTGAAAACGATGTGCATGGTGTGTCCTACCACACGCCTGGCCACGTACCCAACATGTAATGGCCAGCTTTTAATGCATCTCTGACACTGCAAAGGGGGACACAGCAGCAGTTGGCAAGTGACTGCAGTAGGCTGGCCACCACTATGGTAATGGAAAGCTATCCTACTACTGCCAAAGTGTGAGATACAGGTTTGCAGGTCAGCAACACTACCCAACCCATTTGTTCACAACTGAACACACTGTTAAAAGGCTCAGACACAGAATCAGATGCTGGCCAGATAGATATCAAACTCACCCTAACCCAACAAAGCTGCTGCCCAGAGTCAAAAGCAAACAAGGACTGCCAAAGCTCAACGTGTGCCCTGCACTCCATTTCTGCATGAAGACAACAGCACAATACTGGATTTGCTGAGGCTTAGCCTAAGATGGTATTAAAGACATAAACATCAGCTTGAGTTGGAGCAAAATGGGGAAGCAGGCATCTTCCTGAGCAGTCAGACTGCCACAACTAACCACCACAGTCTTAAATCTTGTTACCTGTTTTAAGTCACAGGTCACAACCTCAGCAAGGCCACTTTCTTCAGCTGACTACACTGATTCACAGTACTTAGAGGATGTGCCCCATGTTATCAATGAACTTCTTGCACCACCCTGAGCTCTACCAACCATTACCTCTGGCTTGACAGGAGTAAAACTTACTCACCTTCTACTCATCAGGACTCCTGGATGAACGGCAACGGCTGCTGAAACCAACACTAACTGGAGAGAAGTAGTATTTCAAGATTTTTGAAGTATTCACCTAATCTCTAGCGAAAAGGTTATTCCTGCCAAAGATGTAAAGAGTTTGGAAGTGCTGCAGGCTGGAGGTGTCTGCCCAAGCCTGGGGACATGGGCTCAGGAACCCCCCAGGACCCAAGCATCCACCATCTCCGTGGGATACAGAAGCACCATGGCAACACCAGTAACCAAAAACTGAACAGCCAATCCCGACGCTCACCAGGTCGCCGCTTGCCTATTATGGAAGTAATGAACGCACCTGCTAAAGCTTCAAATACTCTTTCCTTTTGAAGGCATCCAGTTTGAGAAATGCTATCAAGCAAGTGGGAACCACAAGCTAACCAGCAGGCACATTCCTACAGCTCACAACAGCCACCGATACAACAAACATCACCCCCTAGTAAAAAGCTTTTTCAGGGGAGAGTTGTACGAGAATAAAACTTGCTATATTTCACATATGGTCTTTTCCAAACACTCAAGCAACATAACCCTTAGCTAAGGGCCTCACAGCTTAAAGAGTATTTGATACAAAAAGCAACCAACCTCTGAATTGGAAAAGGCTCACAAAGAAGCTTGAGATCAGAGAACTATCCCGACAAATCACATATGACAATCCTGGGTATAATTCAGAATTAGACAAACCAGAAAACACAATCCCCCCCCCAACTTGTCAAGGGCTTATCCACACAGACATTGTCTGAAAAAAATCAAACAGAGGGTGGGTGATACAACAGTGGAAAGTGCTCTTCACCATCACCTCCCAATGGATCCCAAGTCTTGCCTGGTAACCTCTAAGAAACTTTGTAGAGGCTGGGGGGGGGGGGGGGGGGCAGGGAAGAAAAGAAAATAATGTAGAGGCATCTCATCTGAACACCTACTGACATGGTCATGCATCCACAAGAATTAGGACAGGTTGTTGCTACCTGCTTTATGCTAGATGAAGGGAGAGGGGGAGACAGGACTGAGAAAAGAATGGTTTTATCCTGATTTTCAGAAGAAATTTTCCTTCTTCTTTCTCCACAGCTTTCCCTTTGCAGGGAACAGGGTGAGCAATAAGAGGGCTAATCTGATGATAGCTAATTGATAACCAATTTCAAAAGGAAAAATGTAACTTTCACAGGTTGATTCATCTTATGCCCCCAAATAAAGTCATGCAACAGAATTTCTAATTAAGACAAAGCTTGGCATAAGGCATCATGATTCCTAACATCCACACGAGCAGAAGTTGCTTTCACTTGAATGTTTATACAGTTTGGACAAGATCGCAAACATGGCTGTGAAATGATTGCTGAAAAAACAGTGGTATTTCCTTACATGTTCACCTGGGGTCTTCCAGACCACTCTGAACTACTGGGGACCAGCCTCTCTGCCTTGCAACCTTTTCCAAGCCAGCATATGGGACCTGTTCCCAGAGACACAGGACTGTTCAGCAGAGGAAAGAGGTGGCTGACAGTGCACGTTTGCCTGTAAACTGGGCACAGCAGAGCCACAGAACTGCTATGCAGCAACTTCTGAGAGAGAACAGCAAGAGCTCCCAGTTACCTGTGTGGGAACACATTAACCATGAAACAAGTACCTGCACAGTGGCAGTGAAGTTCCTGAGACAAGGAAGATGCCTGTGCAGAGACACCTGAAGCACGAGGAGACAGATCCTGAAGGTGTGTCAGTCTAATTCCAACACACTGAACATGTTCATTTTAGTGTCCTCCCCAGCCTAAAGTATCAGGTACTGTACCAAGATTATAGAAATATTTATTTAGTACCACATATACAAAACATTGTTGTTCAGTGAAAAGCTTATGGGAACTGTCAACCAAAATGAGGCAAAACTTAATTCCATTTAATCAATTCTCTTAATTCTTCAAGTGTTCCCGAAAAGGCATCCATCTCAAGCAGCTGTAGATCATCAGCATAACCCACAGGCCAACACATTTTGCACTGAAAAAATGTTTGCTAGAGCATGAAATATTTAGTGCAAATGAAGGTTAATCATTTGATAATACCAGGATACCTGAATGTAATGATTGTCTCCCTCAGCACAGTTTCTTAAAAATGCATTAAAGGGGTAAGAAAATAAACTGTTCTTTTATTTTCAGCCCCAATTCACCCAAGTTTCATCATTCCTTAGAAATATTCAGGAAAACTAAAAAAGAAATTAAGCCAAACATTAAAGCTAAGTCTTCAGTAAGGAGGACAGAAGCATATACGCAACTTCTCGTAGCTGCAGAGAGGGCAGTCAAGAGCAAAGCAAGTGAACACGACCATTGTGTTCAACACGAAAAGCAAGAGCTGAGCAGTCCAGGGAACCACAAAACAGCAAAAAAGGAAGGCAGGGGGTGGAAGCAGAAAGGGAGACAAGGAGATCCAGAAAAGACAAGCTGAAATACAAGTGTCAATTAGTCTTCAAAAGCCTTTGTGACTTCTCAAGTGTTTATTCAAATGAAGGTGTCTTCGTGATATTTCTCACAACAGTCAGTCTCTTCAGCAAATACCACCTGAAGGCTGCTGCTGCAGCTCTTATCAGCCAAACACAATGCTGCAGTCTAGTATCACCCTCAACTATCATAATTTCGATCAGAGTATGCTGTACCTGCTACTGTTACAGGCAACTTGTACGTGAGAAGAGGTGAGAAAATATCTTCCATTTCCATATATTCCTCTTAAATGTTACTCATCTCACATTTTAGCCCTTATCAATAAGCCACACAGATTTAGTGTCCATTCACCCAAGCTGCAGGAATTATGCAGCTAAGAAACAAAGGCAGAAAACAGAGGATGCTGAAAGAGTTCTCTGTACTAAAAGAAGAAATCCTACTGCATTTTAAATCTTACGTGTGAGCAACGTGTATGTTCTTCACTTCAGTTCTGTTGAACATTGCAACTCACAACAGGTCTTTGCCAAACTGAGAAGGATGTTTGTGCATAATTGAGGTCACTGCTCTTTTCTTAGGGCCTGCACAGGGGGATGTTTACCAGTCTTCACACTAGAACAGCTGAAAACTAAAATGCACCAATAGAGTGAGCTCAGGGAAAAGGATAGATTAAAAAAAGCCCTTTTTGTGTTGTTGCTCTCTTCCATCAAGACACTTATACTATTTATAAGATAAGTATAAAATATAATTTTACAGAGAGAATGTCAAGACCAGAGGAGATTCCCGGTAAATGGGATTGAGTCAACAACTGTATGATTTCAAATAGAAGTCATTATGAACTCTATAGTTTGGTGTCTAACCCTGAAGCTTCAAGGACTTGCACGATTTTTAAAAATTTTTTTTTAAAAAGATAGAATCATCAGGGTGTTACTTTAATTAAGGTCAGGAATTTTAAAGTCAAGAATTTAAATGAGTATGATTTTAAGAGCTGAACCTTTAAAAGTCATTAGATAGCATGAAACCCATGAAAGGAGGCATTGTTAATAGCAACATTTCTTTGAAGACTGTTTTTATAAATTCTTGTGTATGAAAAGGAATTTTATCATGAACAACTGATAATCCGCCCCCCCCCCCCCCCCCCCATATTCTTAGGCCAGGTATTAGCACACTTAACTGTCAACTAATCAGGCTGCTAGCACTATTGCTACACGAACCTTTTACTACAATGTAGGTACATCCCAGATGTTCTCTTGCTGGTTTTGAAATCTGAGATAACGAGCAATAGAAGAGTTATGTTTGTGATCCACAAGACAGCATTGAGCAAATCAATTTCATTACTATATTTTATTAACACACCTGCTATTGGGGGATAAAAAGGGAAAGCGCAGCAAAGACAAGTGGGCATGAAATTCCATGATTGGAAGAGGGTTGCTTTTTATTAATCTCAATGTCATTTAAAAGAAAATTAATTACTAAAGCCATTAATTGTAAGTTATCTCCTATGTTACACCTTAAAAAGACAAAGGTTGGCTTTATTCTCTGTTGGTACATGTCATCTCTTACACCAGTGAAAAATGCTTCCCACCTGCATGGTAGAGGAGTCTTCAAACTTCATACTGGGAAATGTATTACAGAGATGTAGTGCAATAATGGTGATTTTGGCCCCAAATATCATGCGACTCATTCTATCTGCAATATGCTTTTGTTAGTTCATGGAAATTAAAATTTTGTGGACTCAGTAGACTTGTGAGCCCAGAATATATGCATAAACTCAGCTTCTATGAGATAATGTACATACAAAGTGGGAGACAGAAGGGAATCAAGCTTGCCCACCAATCCCATCAATGTTATTCCAAATAAATCAGAGCAAGCAAATTTCAGAGCACTGAAGCAATTCAGAAAACACAGCAACAGTGAAATCCTTAATGAAGCATGTTTAACTAAAATGAAAATGTCAATTTTTCTATTTGCTTTGCTAAAAAAAAAATCAAAGCATCAAAGATGTTTATTTTCATTAGGCAAGTATTTGTACTTCTCTGGATCTAATTATTATTTTGCAGGTACTAATTAATTCAGAGAAGTACAAGTCTGCCCTCTAGTGACTAAAATATGCAAATTAAGTGTTATTAAAGCAGTACTCCCCCCACACACACACCTTGAGAATTAAAACATGTAAATACGGATGTTTCCTGACTGTAAGATAAGGTTGGACAGACAGAAAAGCATATAAGAAGGCTGGATGGTCGGATTCACACCATAACAGTAAGTTGACTTGTTCTCAAAAAGAACAAAATTAAGTCAGTTCAATTTGGTTTTCTTTGGTACCATGGAAGCCACATGGTTTGCTAGAGGAAGGCAAACAAACAAAAAACCTGAATCTTAACAGGAAGGTCTTGGGCTGCATGGAATGTCGAGGACATGCAAACATGCTCTAAGACAGACAGAGACAGTAAATGATGCAAAAATACAACAAACAAAAAAACCAAACCAAAACAAAAACCCCAAACATACACACACACAAACCCCACAAATAAACCCCACCAACCTGCAAGTGGTATTTGCTCTTTTTTAGGACCTGAAAGGAAACACACAAATTCAAACACCACAAAAGGAGATCTGAGGAACTGTATTTTCAAAGGGAGTATATGTTTCATTTGAGGTTGAATCAACTGAGGAAAAGGAAATGATCTCTTCACGAATTACAACTATGTATTGCAAAAGCGAACATTTGGCATCCCTAAGTTACAGGTTAAGGCCAGGAATGTTAAAGCACAAGAATGTTAAAGCACTATTGGATAAGTAATTTCTTCATGTGTCCTACAGGAGACCACTGAGGAAGTGGTTCCTGAACCATGATCCTCTTAAAGATCCACCTCATGAGATGGAATACACTTGGAAGGCTGAAAAGCCACCCTGAAAATGGAAACAGAAACACATCCACCCATGCTGTCAGATCATGGCCTTTCATGCCTCCAAATCATATTCTATGTTCAACTCGGGCACACAGATATGGAAAATTCGATGGTATGATTATTCCATTAGCATGTCGCAATTCTTGAAATCCAGTGGTTTCTGCTTTCCTTCAGAGGAAAAAATGATAAAGCTCATAGCTGCCAAGGAATGTTTAAAAAAGTAAGTCGCATGCATGGGAATTAAAAATCAGAAAGTTGAAAAAGCATCCTCATCCAACTTCATTAAAAACACACCGGTAAGCAACTATTGTTCTTGGATGCTCGATTTTGAAGTGGTGGGGTGGTTTGTTTTTCTCAGGGGTTGGAACTGGCCCTGTGCTAGAACGAGAAGGTTCAGCTGCCCACCGTATCACTATGACATTCAGAGTTTAGGATGAAGCTGTAACACAGCTTACAAGCCATGTTCATTATTGCACCCTGACCCATTTGTAATAAAATTATCTAGGCAGCTGAAACTGCCCTCCTCATCTGCGGTGGAAGGACCAGTGTGTATCAAAGCATGACATGGAAACTCCTGGCCTCCTGCTGTAGTAAAGCATCGGGCACAAACCAAACTCCCTGGCCAGAGTCTGATGGAACCATGAAGATACTTAGAGAAAAACACTGGGAAGGGGTCAGATTTCACTTCTATAATGTCAGCACCTGGGGAGCATTGAAATTTTCCAGCTATTTAGTATGCAATATACAAAATATATATATATAAAGTTACTTACTATATAGATGTTGTTTATATTTTATATACGCACACACACAAATATAACCTGAAGAGACTGCAAAAGAAGGATATTTAAGCTTTCTGTGAAACTTGTTATACTGCTACTTTATAGTCCACAAGACACTTTTTTTTGTTAAATTGTCCAGTCCTCCTATGCGCAACAGCAACCTACATGTTATTTACAAAATATATAAATAATCAATACACTGATGTCTCATTAATTCTGCAAACAGTAGTAACAAGGGATGTTTCAACTTCCCCTTTATTATTCTGAACAATACTAATTTCAGAATCTCATCTGGATTTAACTACATACATTTTAACTGGATTGTCTCAAAATTTTGCACTGTCAAATTGCTGTTTACTACACAAAAGGAGAAAGTATATGTACACAAAATTGCATTAGGAGTAAATATCCTTTCCCTGAGTACACGGTCCGAAAACTAGCGTTGTAAAACTGGCATTTTCTGACTTGGCTGAAAATCCCTCTGTCAGTGCTCACTTTAGCGACAGAAAGAGTTTTACTAGTTCTTAGTCCGACTACCACTGCCGAGCCAACAGAACAACAAGGGGATAAACAGATCGCAGCCTCAGCTCTGCGTCACCAAAGCTACCCGCCAGGTTTCGTCCGCAAGACCAGTTTCTGCACACGTGACCCGTGTCCCTTTCTCCCGCACTCAGCCCAACAAGATAGCTGAGCCACCAGAGAAGGCAGAATCAGGCCTAAAATTAACTATGGAGCACAGTAAAACCCCAGGAAGAACGCAATTAACTCCGCTACCCCAAGCTGAGTTGAGCAGGACAAACAATGTGCATTCCCATCATTCTTCCAGCTTTTGCATTCAGCAGATTTGTCACAGAAACCCTACAACTAGCCTGCAGCCTAACATGCGTTTGTCATATGATAACGCTGAATTTACCGGGAATTCCTAGGCACTGTCTTCCCTCTCCCACTGGCGTACTTCCCCAGTTACTCCATGCACCAGCCACCTTCAGACCGTATTTCTAGTTTTGCAGAAGCGTGTCAGTGGAACGGACACACAGACAGGCAGGTGTGCAAAACCGCTGCAGCACTCATATCTAGAACTATAACCACACCATTTGAAAAGCTAAAGTAACTGTGACTCGAGATGGTTAGTGCTTGGGAGTACAATTTATCTTTCGAGGCTCATTTGTGCCATGTTCAACTCAACAGGATCTTTATCCTTATTCAGTTCTCTTTTAAACCTGAAAATGAATTGGAAAAGCATGAATATGCCCTCATAACATAAAGAAATAAAATTAATGATAAAATCTTTGCCATTGTTTTGTTTTTAAATCATCTGACAGACTTTAGTATTAAAAAATTAGAGCTCTTTTACAAGGGACTGGAAAACAGTACAGTGGAGAGAAATTATGACTTAATTCATCCTAATGTTGCAGAACACTATTAAATACTGAATGATGATGCATGAGAGGAAAAAAGGAAGTATCAAGAAAATTTTGTTAAATTCTCTCACTCAACAAAATTCTGGTGCAAAAACAACCCCCACACCTCCAAAACACCAAACCAAAAAAACCCCACCCCAAAAACCATAGCGCAGCAAAACACTCCTCAACAGTAAAATACATTTTCCTACATGGCAGCTGTCGGTTTAAAAAAATCAACTGGAGTAGCTACTTCTATTTTCACACCTTGTGATCACCCAGATTATAAAAGATGGTCTAAATAATAGGCTCAGATATTAAAAATATCTACGCACCTGCAATTTAGCATTAAGAAGTTATTTTGACCCCAACATGCTGTTCCAGCATCAGCCAACAGCTTTGGTGTACAAAAATAAATAAAATCTCAGAAGTGTTGCCCTAACAGTTATAATCAAGTTTTATTGGATAGACTTCTCACAGAAGCCCTGAAGTAGAAAAAAAAATGTGAAAAACTTAGATGCTAGGCACTCTGAGAATCTGGAAAAACACAGAAATATGTACCAAATAAATTGCAGGAAAAATATTTTTCCTAGTTAGTTAGACAAGACTTGTTTTTTGTGAGCTCTACATTTACCCACGTTGTTGTGTATATTTACAAGACTGTGTGCATACCCTCGATCAGGCTTTCTATTAAAGCCAGTAGCTATGCACATTGAGAGCAGCAGGATTAACCCACATACAAAAAGGTAAATAGTAGGAAAAGAAAACGATCCTTTTCCAAACATATCTGGTATGTTTGTGTCCTTAAACATTTTCAGTGTATCAGCTCTGACAGAGTCAATAGTCTTTTGAAGGAAAGTAGGGACTCTCACAGTAAGGCTGCCTTCTTCACGATCCATTTCCAGTTCCATTTTGTCTCAAAATGGGAGGCACTGCATTTAAATTAAGGAAATAAAGATATTCTATGTATGATTACAAGTCCACAGAGATGTATTTAAAAGCAGACTTACAAGAGTTTTAGAACACAGCTGTTTTTTTAAAGGTAAAAAATAATGCTAGTTGCTTTTGCTGTTTCATCTCAAGAATACATTAAAACTATACCACGGTACCAAGTTTTACACACAGATTACAGAAACTTGCTATAGATGTACAGATTTGCAATGCTCTGTGATCTTCAATAATTTTCATCCAAGTGTGCTTCATCCAAGTAACATTTTCAGTCTTTTCCTTTCTCTTCAGGTCCCCAGAAACTAAGTAGAAGAGGCAATAGCTCAATTTTCCAGGCAACCCCCACACAAATTTGGGTGTAATAAAAAGGAGGTGTGCTGGGATGGGAGCATCACTTCACTGTGGATTGAGATATGCTGGCAAGAAGCCAGGTAACCCATATGCCTACGTAGGGTCTCATGGCTTTCCCAAAAGCTTTTCCTGGTCGGATCCATGAAGAGACCTGTCTGGACACCGGTCAGTGATGACATCCACCCCTTTAAGAAGCCAGCTGTATGAGGAAAACCTTCCTACACAGGAATCCTCAAGGAAGGGTACTCTCTCAGTACGCACCACTCTACAGTCTTTCCCAAATTCTGGATGTTAATTAGGGAAGTTTGTTATGTTTAGTGCCTCAGGTCATAATTGGTTTTTCCTGTAAAAATCAAGAGGCCATGTGAGACTGGACACAGTGCTGGAGGTGTTGAAAGGGCTCTACTCCAGTATCTATCTAGCTGGCACCCCAGGACATCCATCCTATTCCAGCTTTCTGGAAAACAAGGGACACCACCAGTGAACTCTTCTGTGAAGAGTCCCAGTAATGCAGTAATAAGGAGCATTAGATGTCAGCTAGGGATTATTATTCTCCATTGCCAAATCACGCATTTGTTTCTGTACTATACAATAGAAAGTGGCTTTAAATTCACCACAGGAGTAGCCTTTTATGATGTAACAAATTCAATGATGATTAGTTACCCAAAATTAGTTTTACCATAACAGTGAGTGGTCAGTTACAAACCACTTGAAAAACAATTCAAGTTTACAAAGGATGAAAAAAAAATAAAACCACGTAATTTTTTTAAGAAATGCTGATGTCTTGCGTCCTTAATTGCTTCGTGCAATCACTCAGGAGATATAAGCATTTATTTTAATAGGCAGCTACAGAAACCATCTATATAAGTACTTTCTCCCCTCCTCATAAAAGGCATTTACAGATACCACAGAGCTGTTTCTTAAACAACATTATTAACTGGAAGGCTGACAGAGAACTGAAGGAACCTGAATGGGCTGAAGGACAATGTTTTTTTCCCCTCCATCAATACCACACACAGACCAAAACCACTGTCATCCATCAGTCCCACACCTCTTTCTTAGCACGAGTTCCAACACCGTCAGCATCCCCAGCCATATTAAAGAAAAACACTCAGGATAATCATGACTGCCTTGGGAGATGTAGTAGCTGGTCATGACCCTGACAACAATTTCAGTAATTATTGCATTTTTATTAAGAGTTTCAGAAAAGGCTACTTTTTAAAGTCTATTAGGCAGTACCTTTATCTCAATTTTGCCTGTTCATTAAAGACTTCATTACTCTGAAACAGTCAAACTACTTAGGATGGGATGCTGCTGCCTAAAAACAGGCCTTCAGTGCCTGTAAGCAGGTGAAAAGTGCTGGTGTACCTGAGACCTCCCCAGGGGCTGGCCGATATGCTAGTGGAGCCCCAGAAGACACCCACCCTCCTACAGCAGTAGCTGGAGACCAGGCTGATCACCTGCATGGCCAATTGATAGCCTGGGGGCAGGAAAATGAATGCCACTCTTCACAGCAGTGCACGTACACCCTGCCTCCTCCTCCTGTGGTCACCAACTTGTGAGCGCTTACATTTGGGCTCCCTTTCAAATACACAAGTAATCCGTGAGGTCAACAGAAGAGAGCGTTGGTGGAGAAGTTATGCCTAAATGTAAATATTCTCAAGATCAAGACTTAAGAGCTGTGGCCTTTGAGGCCTCACTTGTTACGGCACTCCTGTTAACCGTGTGAAACTTTGGTGAGATGGGCTGCACACAGAAGTCCATCATACAAGCTGAAACTTTTCTGTAGAGTCTGACTTTCAGCAGAATGCACAAATGACTAATAATAAAAATTATATATATTATTATATATTATATAATTATATAATTATATATAATTAGTATTATAAAAAGGATAAAGACTATGGGATGAAGAAGAGATTAATTCTGTCTTGAAAAAAAAAAATACAATCAGGAGAGCCAATTCTTTGTACTGTCACAGCCTCTTATTTGAGGGCAGAAAGGCAGGGAAAACTGGCTGTAAAAATCCTGATTTCACAGAGACTGCCCCAGAAGAGAAGGAGAGTCATAGGGGAGCACAGCACACTCTTAAATATCACACCTTGGTGCGCAGCCCAGAGATATGCATAAGGCAAAACACAGCATGCTAGGAGTTGCCTAAAGGCAACTGTAGCAGAGACAAGCTCCCAAGTAGTTCCAAAAATGCATCAGGAGAAGCTACCTTTGTTCTACACGCTGTTCCGGGGCCAAGCACAGGCAGCAAACTGCACAGCTGGACAAGTTATCACTGCAGTTAAAATGGGAACTGATTAATTTTTCTTTAGAGATACATATCTGAAACCTTCACTGAAGGAGATGAGCCTGAATGTTAACACCAGACTTAGCCGTGAAGGCTCTTTGGTGATTTTATACTGAAGAACGGTATTTCTGTCTTAAGATGATGCAATAATCCTCAAATCCTTTTCTTAACAGCACCTTTTGAAGTCACGGTGTGTTCTGAGGTTATCGCATGGCAATGCACTTGTATCATCTCATAATTAACTGTAATTACTATACGATCATTGCCAGACTTAAATGTAGTTAAACATTAACCTGTATTTGTAGACTGTATTTGCTGAACAGCATGGTATGTTCCTTCATTCCCCAATGCTATGTAATCACGCAGTTATAGACCTTATCAGAGTGGTCAACTAAAACGGTTTTTGCGGGGGTGGGAAGAAAGGCCACAGATATCTAGTTATTATTTAAACATTTTTTTTAAATTAAAACATAACCATTTTTTGAATAAAACTTTATCAGGAAACAAAGTGAACCGGGACTGCTAATTTTCATCCTTTCTGGACAAACCCTCTCAAACCTCCAGTTCCAGTCCTTGTGCCTACACCAGTGTAGGAAAAAGTGGCATCAACTCTTCAAGCTTCCAGCTGGATTTCCTTACTGTGCCTTACTATTCTTTACTACGATCTGTATATGTACGTCTATTAGACAAAAAAGCATACTTCGAGTCTCCAGTATAGTATAAATGTAATTTAGTTGTTTCTTCCATAATAATGTGTTATTAACATATTTGTAAAGCATTCACAGTAAGATTCAGCTGTTGTGTACAACAATATAGTGTGAAGAACACTATTCAGTATTTGTTACCCATTCTAGCAGTACTCATAGTCATCAGCAGAACGCCAAGGATGACTGCAGAACTCTTGTATACACAGAATTATGTATACTGAATCTAGGGTTAGGTGGTTTCTTTTGTTGTTTGGTTTTGGGTTTTGTTTGTTTTTTAAATGAATAAAACTTAACAGGTTTGTGCAATCACATCTGTGGAACTGTATGCTATCACAGACTGAGGTGTTACAGACCTCTACCAACTTTAAAGAAAGTGCTTGATGCAGAAGTACACCACAAGATAAATTGAAATAGCCTGTCAATCACACAGATGTAATGGCTATTATGTTCAAAAAAATATCAAGTACTGTGTTTGAAGTCTGTTTTGCTGCTCCTTTACATTTGAGAGGGAGTAACAGAAACAATTTGGAAATTCAGAATATGTATCAACTAGTTACCATCTGGACTCCACTTCCACAGGGGATCTGCTGCAGCCCACCTCAGGCTGGAAAACCCCTGCTACAAACAGTTCATCTCTTTGGAAACTCAATCTACAACTTCCACCTGCCTGAGAAAGACTCCTGGCTGCCAGCTTGGCCAGCACAAGGTGTTACTTTGAGGTCTCTAGTACCACCTTACGCAGACTCTGCCGCAACCTCAGTTAGGGAACCAAGCTTTATTAAATACGCACAGATTCTTTACCTTCCTTATTGTACATGCAAAAATCAAATGTGTCATCTTGTTCAGCATGGTGCATTGGCATAACCCATAAATAGATTGTTTAGTTGCAAATTACCGGAAAATACTATACTGGAAAGGAGACAGACTGACATTATGACTGACTTCAAAGTATTCTCAATAAACCAGTGAAATTAGCACCAGTATCGTCCTAAAATGAGGTATTAGTACTAACAACTGCTATTTAAGTATTTCAGCACTCTTTTCCCACAGGTTTCCTGTTCTGAAGGCCAGGCAGGGTAAAGAAGGTGGTAGCAGTTCGGTTACCCTGGTTGGGGATGACTTCTGCACCATAGGGTGGCCTAGGCAGTTGCTATACAATGCCCTGGAGTAGGCTTTTACGCCAAATTCAATTCTCAGCAGTACAAAAAGCATTCATCTTAAAGCAGCTTTGGGAGGATGAGGAAGTCTAATCCTAGAGGGAACCTCCATGCCCCTGTACAATAGAAATCCCACCCACACCAAAATAATTTTCTAGATGCACATCAAAGAACATATCCTCTTCAGAACGAACGCTAAACACACCCGTCTCATAACTGTGTCAATATTGGCACTAGGAAATGAAACCTGACTTCTAAAACTGACGCTGGGAAAGACTCCAGTTGTCAGAAACTTCATGAAAGCGCTAGTGCAATTTTACCTGCGCTTCAGACGGTAGTAATACAGGTACAGACTTTTGCAAAATACAAGGTTAAGGCTTGAAAATATCCTGGGTTTTTGTAGGACCAGTTAAAAGTTTTAGGAGCTCTTGTTTTAAGACACATTCAGTTTACAGTTATCTAAACCAATACCTAAATGAAAAAGGCAAACTTCAAAGACATCTGCAAACAGTCCTCAAGAGGATTTCAAGTTTACAATTAAATCTTGCTTCATAATCAAATGCTTTTATTTGAGGGGAAAACTTAAAAAATTATCTGAAGTTTTACTTCTTAATCCTAAATCCGGTAACTTGTGTAAGTAAAACTGCTGTACAACCTTGTCTCAAACAAAATTCTCATCTTCATTCAAAAAAGTTTCTCAGACTTTGAAGGTGTTTGGTTTGTGTTTGGTTTTTCCCCCCTAAATAAACACAGTGCAACCCTCATTATCTGGCTCAGCCTGACCATTCTCGGTATTTCCTTTCCTGGGTCTCTGCACAAGACGTAACATTACGAAGTACACCAATTAACCATTCTAAACATTACTACGCTATGGGTTGGAACAAAGAACTATCAAAGGGACTGACTATTCTACCACCCCTCGATAGCCGATGAAGAAGGAAGAAGCAGAAAGGTAGGCAGGCAACACAGAGCCCTGCGAGCTAGAGGTCTGCAGAGGGACGACGGCACCTCGCTCAGCCTTTTCCCTGCCGCTGTCAGTACTGCCGCTTGATTCAATTCTGCCCCTCGAGAGAGGAAGTTGAATATAAAATGTACCACCGTCACTTGTGCTCCCAACGGCTGCAGTAGCCCAACTAATTCCTGAATGTCAGATGCCCTCACAGCCGATAACCTGTACACATCCCAGCACGTCACTCGGGGCCCAGAACAGGAAGAGGGACCAGGCAGAGGCTGGGGGAAATACAACTGGCACACATGCACACACATGAATGCCTCTCCCTTTGCATAGTTCTAAATAAAATTAAGCCGCTCATGTCATTTCCACTGCCAGATTAGCTCAAGCATGGTAAATTTCCAATTCAGCTCATTCACCTCACTTTGATCCATGCTACATGCTGCCTTCTATTCATATCTACAACCACCACTGACAGTGGCAGGAAAAGTAGTATAAATCCAACAATAAAACACTTTTAAGAGCGAGAAGTTAATGGGAACTACAGGATTAGGGTTTTTTTTTTTCTCCTTTCCTGTGGGTTTTTTTTTTTTTACATTTTACTAGTCTGATATTAAGATGCTGCAGTACAATTTTCTCTGTTGCACATAAGATATTAAAGCACTGAATTCATCCAAACCGAGTGAGTTTAAATAGATGGCAATCCACTTTCTCCCTAGCCTTGCCCTGACCCTTCCTTCTTGACCTTTCAATTAAGCAAGGCAAGGGATCTCCCTAGAACTATAGCTTTTAAGTAAATAGATAAAAACATGGAAATCTCAGAAAGCAAGTTAAACAGAACATTCAGTGTAACAAATAAAATAATGCAGCAGCAGTAAGAAGGATGGAAATGATTTAAGCAAATGCCAAAACCCAGTTTCCTTATTTCAATATTTCTTCTCATCAGTTTTGTCATACTTCATTTACAAATCATTAGTCTAGTTTTGAATTATGGGTCATGCAGTTTCCCTTTAGACCAGTATGAAATTGCTACAGCATGGCTTTTAAACTTACAAATCCCAAAGTATGGGGTCTGAGGGCAGAAAAGATGATAGGGAGCAAAGGAAAGATGCCTACGCATGTATGTCAAGGTATGCGTACTTTGAAAGTGAGAGAGCAAGCGAGCGATAGGGGATGTTTGCATATAAAGAACCATATTACATACACGTCCTACATGCATAAATAGAAAGTAACTGAAAATCCCATATAACAGCTGCTTTCATATCATGTCTTTGACACACATCCAAAGAACTAAACCCCAACATGCTGCTGAGTAAACATAACCCTCAAAAGGTCAAGAAAATTCTAGTCCTGGTTTGGAAAGACTCAACTTAATCCAGAACTGTATTTCTGGAAGCTCATTCAGAAGGGGTTTTGGACTTATCAACAGGTCTTGAGTATTTAAGAGAGAAAAGGGAAAACTTCAGCTGAAGAAAACTTCCAAACATGATAGGAGTGGAAAGGCTGGTACGCCTAACAATTACTTAAGAGTAGATACACACTCTTAATGTGTATTAAGTTTAAAAACAGGACTAGCACTGTGCTTACCACGAACATTACAACTTCAAAGAATAATATAAAATCTTCACAGATCAAGCTACAGTTCAGGGCCAAGTCTCATCTCTATCGGATTCTTGGCTGACAAAAACAATTTTAAAAGAATAAATATCATTAGCCATGTGCACTATTGTTTTACCCAGCACATACTTTGCACCAGGAACTGGTCATATTTAATGGCAACTAATGATTCATTATTTCTCAGAAATAAAAACGGATGTCAGAGAAACACACGGAGCAACAACAGTACTAACTCATCATCTAATTACCTTGATAAAGTCACTACATGCTTAGTACAGACATTGGCAAACACATGTTTATGAAACTGAAGCATCGTTTATGCTGTCTCTAAATGACAGGAAGATTATTTAATCCTGAGAATCCTAGGGTGAGTGGACCCTCTGAGTATGCAGTGAAATCTGTAGGGAGTTTGTGGAAATTCTGCCTGGGCCTTAATTTCAATACAGTCTCTTCAAATTTCTTCCAGCCTAACGGGATTCATCCATCCATCTACAAGATGCAAAGAAGAAGCAAAGATAGAGTTATGTTGCTGCTGGTTTGGGTGGGGTTTCTTGTGAGTTTTCTTTTTTTTTTTGAAAGCTTGCAAAATAAGAGTTGTAACAGCAGAGCTCAACATAAAACCAGTTATCGCGTATAGTCTAGTCAACAAGTAGTACAACTTGTAGAATTAGCTTCTTCACATGTTCTTGCCTCAGTAAATCCTCCCTGACCTTAAGCAGATCTGGACCTTTGTTTTGCAAATGCTTTCAAAGTACACATCAACAAACCTCACAAATTAGTGGTTTGTAGAGGTGTATTATCCTGTAACTACTTCAACAACTAGAAACCATGTTAACACTTCCTTCAGTTGTGAAATACAAAACCCGTTTATTTTGGTGCATCTCATTCAGTAGGGAGACAGCCCTCTCCTTCCCTTACCAGCTCTTCACCTCCACAGCTTTTTTCAGCTCCCAGTTTACCTACCAGCAGGCTGAAAGAGTCATCTAGTGGCCACAGATAAATCCTGCAGCCTCACCAGCTTCTGCGGTCTGGCTCTCAGGGCAAGACACAAGATTTTTGAACCCTTGAAGCAGACACAGCACTGCTAAGAGTCCACTGAAGCTCCAGTATCTAAACCGTGACATGGTCCTAGCAGTGATGTTCATGATGTTCATGCTCCCTCATGGGCCGTAAGCATTAGTTTCCCACTTCTGGCCTGTGTCAAGGCCAAATTCAAGTTCTGTCCTTCTTAAACATGCTTGAGAGTGGACACAGCTGTGCTGTTTCTAACCCGTATGTAGCTCACTGTTCCTCTTCAGGGGCAGGCAAACAGATTTTCTGAATAACATTGCTATACATGCAAAGCACCAGGTCAAGTTCCAGTCTTGCCCACCCATTAAAGGGCAAAGCAGCAGCACAGCAGGCTAACTGATCTTACTCGGTTCCCATCTCTCCTTGACCAAACTCGCTGCGTAGGTTTGGACAAAGCACCCAAGTATTGAGGCAAGGTATCCCAGTCATGGAAGAACCATCTGCCTAATACCATGCAAAACTCAGTAAGAACCACAGTATGTTAAACCGGTATTGCAAGTAACACTTTGATAAACAGTATTAATACCTATAAAAATCTTATTAAGCTTCATAAAAATTTGTAATGTTTTATCAGTTCTCTGTTCGACACCTCCAGTCAAGTAAGCTCCAGAAATTTAAGGCAGTATAATTTTATTGGAAAACCTCAAATATTCATGCCTCATATGAATGGTCATTTCAACTATATCATAAAATAAAGAAGTGAAAAATCAGTACACTTCAGTTTGAAACAAACTCAGATTCTGAACAATTTTTGTTGCTCTGTGTTAATTTGTGTCACCTGTTGAGTGACTGAACTCCAGGCACCCAATCAAAGAGCAAGATAAGTCTTAAGTTTATTTTTGTTTCTGGAAATCATTTTGCTGCAACACTAATGCCAGGCTCTGTTGCTACTCTTCCTTCACAGAGCAGAGATGGCTATTTACATCTTTTCTTTTTAAATGCTTGCACTCTTGCTTAGAGATGAATCTAATGCAGTGAGCATCAGGTGTTAAATATTCCAGTCCACAATTTTCTAACACATACACACTACCTATGTGGTTAAACATCTTATAACTTAATCTCAGCAGCAGTAGTGTCCATCATCCCCCTCCAGAAATCAGTAACTATAGGTTCTTCAGACTTCTCATGGATGAGCCAAAAGACTTCCTTAAATTTATACTCAACCTCCCTGTGACTCAAGAGTCTCTGCATGCCTCAATCACCTCGCTCTGAAAGCTGTCATCTAGCTTTCTTCATCAATCCTACAAATCACTTTGGTAATTCAAGTGAGAAGTTCTGTAAAAGTGCAAATTATCATTACGGTATTCTTAAATTCTCACCTATTTCAGGCTGCAGTTGAAGATGGAAAATGGTGGTACCACAACTATACCAACAGGTGAAAGAAAGAAAAATGAGCCTTGCAAGCCTCAATATCAGAGTTAAATACAGAAGGTTCCTTCAAAATGGTGTGGCATGACCAGAAGCTAAGTGATGTTTAAAGCTAGTATTTAGCTCAGTCACCCTCTTATCTCAGCAGGCAACAGCTCCACCTTCCTTGTTCACAGGTCTAGCAAATTTAAGTGTTGGTCAGATCTGCCTTACATGGAGGACCTGCAGAAAGACTGGCTCTAAAGCACATTTATTTCTGTAAGGTGGGGAACACATTATCCTTTTAGGTCAGTAAATCACTGAGAGTTGTTTCTTGCCACTCACTGTTCAGGGGCCCAGTCAGCTTTGCAGCACTCCAAGGTTTGTACAGGCACACCTGAGATCTATTTTTCTAGTTCTTAAACAGGCCTGATTTGTATTGTCAATAACAACAATATTGATATTCTGCAGCCTTAACTGGCCAACACCACATGAAGGGTAAGGCTTTCACACAAATTTAACTCACTCTAATTTTATACGTTTATTTTACTTATGTACTTATGTATTTTACACATAAGATGCTCTGTCATGTTGCCCTGTCTCACCCCATGCTTTCAGTGAATTGCAAAGAGAGAATGAGGAGCAGTAATAGTCACTCAAGCCCCCTTTCTCCTGCTGTTACAAGAAAGATGCACATGATTTTTATATTACACACATACACAGACAGACATATGTGTTTATGTGTGTATGTATCTATACATACTTTTTCGCAGGTACATGCAAGACAAAAACAAACACCACACAGTAGGCTGGTTTGCAAAGCAGTCATGCAGAAGAAAAATAGTGGCAGACTAGAATAAAAAGGCAAAGAAACTGCAAAATACCACAGCCACTCTTAAAATATCTACCGCCCTTTGTGCATGGAAATTAAAATGTGAAGCTTCTTCTGGAGCTTCTACAACTTCTTAATACGCGGATCAGCCAAAGCATGGCTGTACGTTGTTAGTGCTGCAAATACCTGGGTTGACATACTTCCTTTTGATAAAAGGTTTATTGCATTGATCAGGCTTTTATCACCCCAAACGACAGACAGAATTTGTTTTTCCTAAAGGCCTTACCACAGACCACGTGGGAACTCTGGGTATCTGGATAGCTGCCCCCCCACCTGATGTTTCACAAAGGGAGCATATTATACTCCTCTTCCAGAGATGGCACAATTTTCCAGAAGTATTTCCAGGAATAATTCAAGGAGGCTGACCATCTTAAAACAAACACATTACTGACTGAAGCCAAAGTATCTCAAGACAGACTCCCTTTGCACCTTAATTACTCAGCAGAAATCAGCTGAACAGTATCAGCCCAACTGAAGATGCCTTTAAGGGCCCTGTCCTCCTATCATTCCTCATCTTGCTGACCTGCAGGACAAGCTGAAATACCTCTCAGAACTGCCAGGAGCAAAGGATTTATCTGCTTTTAGGTACATTTGTCATCCCATACTGCAGGAAATTTAATCAGAAGCAACAGTGTAAATTGCTGATATCTGAAATACATTCACTTACTCTGAAAGCTCTGACAGAAAGTACCTCTTTTTCCTCTGCCTAACCACCACTCCACCAACACAGCAATTTGGATTCCTTGTCTCTCTAGAGGTCCACCAGAGAGCAGATGTCCCTACCTGCAGCAAACATTTCCAGGTGGAGAATCAGAATTCACAGAGCAGAGACTCAGACAGTCAGTGAAAGCCCAGCATCTCACTCAGAAAGCCTCTACCACAGCCTTATTCCTGTGATCATTTTGAATAAACCATGAACACCACCACAGATGGTAAGGCCTCAACTGTGTTGTTAGAATATGTCATAGTCTTTTTCAAATGGGGTCTGGCTAGCTAGCTGCCTTCTTGCAGCCTTGAAGGGGGAGAAAACAGCTTAAATCCAGTAACTCTTTATTGGCCCTGACTAACAAGAACATGCTTCTTGAGTGAGTTCCACCAACATGGGAGGTATTACTGCTGACTGAGATTTTGTCAGTGGTCATAGGCCCATATGGAAGTTTCTTTGGTAAAACAGCCAGCGAATTCAAGGTGTTTGCACACCTGATTGCTACTTCTGAGTTACCGCACACATTAACAAGCTTCAAGGGGCACCATCAGTTACAAAAAGAAAGTGATTTTGCTAAGTGTGGAACACTTACAGCTACATTACTGTAATTTTAAACTAAAAACCCCATACATTCTTGTAGCCAGCTGGGAACATGAAAACTCAATTTAATTATTTTTTCTTTTACAGTTTCACTTTTGAATTAGTTTGGAAACAAACATTTTGCTTGAACATCTGCATAAAGATATCCCTTCAATTTGAAAATATTTTAACCTCCCAATATCATAAAACCCACTTTACTGTACAGTAGTGATCTAGCAGATAAAAGGGGAGGGATCCATTTTGAGTAGCTTTACTCTGCAGTGGATCCTGCTTATCTGTAGTTGAAATGCACAAGTTTTTTCCAGTAGCATCTTTTGGGACTGCTTTTGAAAAAAGATGTCCCCTGTGAAGCACTAGCCCTCATTACAAAAGACGTGTCCCATCATGTTCAAGTTTCACATCTGAAAAATCTCTGATGCTGCCAGGGTTTCAACTCAGGTTAGCTGGCCATCAGGGAGGATGGTGTCCCAAGGGAGCACACACCACACCAACTCCCTGCACCATGCCTCCACAGCTGTGACAGTGCTTCCCAGGGAGGCTCTCCCAGTACCATCCCGGACAGAAGGCCGTGCAGAACGCTGCTGCCATTACACCATGTCCGTGCAGAGGGTAGACACAATACTGTTAGAAGGTGCTGCAACAGGGGCAGTAACTCCATGTCCTCGCCAGCAGAAGCTCTCTACTTAGAGAACCACGGTCATGGCCCAGCTGCATCAGCTCTGGAGGTGTTAGGTCCCTTGTATTTTGCTGTAATTTGCCTAACAAAGAAAGCATTATTCTTCTGATTTACTCTCATTAACTAGCTTCTCCACTTACAGGAAGAGGAGACATTTTTCCCTCCAAAGAAATATATAATCAAACCAAACTGCCAATTCTTTTTTTTTTTTTTTTTTTTTTTTAATGCTTGGGATTGATTCTACATCGCTCTTTCAATCCTTCTGCCTTTATAAAAGCCAGCTGAATTTCATGCTGTGCAAGCTCGATAGGAACATTTAAATAAGTTTTCTTTCTAATCCTGAAACTATCATTTCTTTTGTTACTGTCCCACAAATAAATTTTTGTTTTGTATAAAGTTTTCACTGGACAGCATCTTCTTGTAGCTTAACGTACTCTAAAGTATTACTCAAAAATCTGAAGAGTCAGTGTACCTCATTTTGCTATGGGGTTTTCCGTTTACTTTGGTAGGGCAATGGAAGGAGTTAGAGATGGTATTTTCAACTCTTAACTCTACTACCTGAACAACTTCCAAGCAAAGCAAACATCAATCCTTTAATCCCTTGTCAAAATCCACTAGCATGGATTCCTGTACTTGCACAGAGTCTCACAGAGGGTAACAAGGCCCGGAACAAATGCACGGGTCTACACTAGTAAATCTCAAAATCGGATCTTTATCTCGGGATGTAACATTCGACTACCCTAGCCAAAACACAGCCCCAGGGTATTAATGTAGAAATATTTATTGCTGCATTTTGCCAGCACCTAACATGCATAACAAAAGCTTGAAAACCACTAACAAAAACTTCCTGAACTCCACAAGTCACACACAAGCAACAATCACCCTGCTATTTAAAAAACAAACAAAACTTAACATAGTACTGGCCACAGATACATACTCTTCTTACAGCCCACTGGAGGAGAAGCTACCTTCTCTTCCAGAGATATGCTGCCACTAGTCAAAATCTCAGAGTAACTGATCCTATGAACAATTTACAGCACCAACTCTGAACTTAAGAATTTAACCAGAACCTTGAATCTGCAGTAAACTGGTATTCTACATCCAGATGGAGCTACCTTGCTAAAATCACTTTTATCAAAAGACACTCACTGAAAGTCCCACGCAACTTTTAAGAACAGCCCGACATGTATCATGCTATGCTGCGTCACACGAAGGACATCTATGCAAGGCAGCACCTACTTCAGAAAGGATCACAGGAGAAAGATAAAAGCAACATCGCAATTAAGACATGTTATCTTCAGCATCAGTAACTAACTGATGCTATCTGGACTGGAAGCTATCCAGACTGCAAAAATCACATTTAAAAGGTATGTCCCCAGTAGAAGAAATATTGATAACAGTGATCTATTTCTGGAGATACATCCTCCTTCTCTTGCATTTTACTTAGCCTGCCCTTAAGGCTCTAGCTTGACAAGCAGTAAGACAGCATAAACCAGCTCTGAAGTCAAACTCCTGGACCCTTTTTTTGCAACAACAGAGCTGTTCAGTTCTCTGCTCTGATTCATGACACAATACGATCCACCCAATGGTGGTCAGTTCTATCTTTAGTGGACAGAAAAAGTTAAGTTAATAAAACCCAGTAATTTTCACTATGATCAGTCCTCCAGTCCAGTTTATCACAGAACTGCAGAAACACTAGCACAGTCCCTTGGGGTAGGATGCAAGTGTCTGAGGCTGGGACTGTTTCTTTCAGTGACAGTGCTGCCATTTAAACATGGGGCTTCACTATTACCTCTGTCAAGTAAGTCTTACTCATTTTGTCAGGGAGCTGTAGCTCAAATAACATATCTTCTATCTATGTTGAAGATAGGGTCAGCATTACACATGTAATGAACTAAAGATGAAAAAAGACTCTGTGAACCATACCCTTCACTTTTCATGCCTACAGAGAGCACTTATTAATACCCTTGCAATCTCTCCAACAAGGAAGGATCCAACTTGTAGACAGAACTTCCCATCCCCCTTCAGTGCACTCTGAAATATATTAACAGATTTCCACAAATTAACAGAAGACCTGGTTGCCAAAACGTGACAGACAAGTAGCAAATGCTTTGACCCTAGCTGTCAGCAAAGCTGGCAAATCAGTTATAAGCACAAAATTTAGACCCACTGGTAGGAACCCTTGTGTCTACTGATACAGGTTGGATTTTTTACAGCAGCCTCTCATCAGTCAGAATGAAAATTCTGAAAATAAGTACAAAATGAGTAAAACAGTGCAGAAGTCCAGCTGCTGTTGGGCTTCACGCTTAACATCATGCTTGCGTTCTCAGTCCTCTACTGGCAGAATACAAGAAAAAAGGTAGTAACTTTGGCAAATAAGAGTTGGGTACTTGGGCTCACATGGGAAATACACTTGCATCTATAAGGTAAGCACATTTCCCTTGCATTTCTTGTGGAAACATTAGCATTATCTTTAGAATCAACACACTGAGGCAAATGGCCATGCACCATCTTTCTAACATACTGATATGACAGCACATAGAATGTCTTTAACCACAGTTTTATCCCTCAGAGTAATGACATAACACACGGTTAATTTCTTGAGCAAGTCTATAGCAAGAAGTAGATTCAGCAGCAATGAATTTACACATTGCATGGAGGTAAAACCACGCAGTGTAACATACCCAGCACCTGAAACCAAACGCAAAAGATGCATGGTCATGCAGGACTGGAAGTTTTATTATTACTTTCTATACAATGCTCTTCCACCACTTCCACAGACAGGCCACAGACTGGGCAGTAGAAGTGGTTTGTTGCTTTTCATTTGATCTTACACGTTTATCTATGAAGCTGTTCAATTACAAGTGGTAAGTGTGGCCCAGTAATACAACACGCTCTTAAGATAATATGCTCCTACTTGTCCCGCAACTGAAAATTAGCAGTGCTAATTTCCACCAATGAAAAAAGTCAGTCATGCCCAAAAAATGTTACCACAAATCAAACCCCAGTTTCTAATTCGCCATACCTCTCATTTTCCATCAAAATGCATCAAACCTTGAAATCAAAGTTTTCCTTGAACTCCTTTCAGCACAGCTACTGAGGAACTTCGCTGTAAGAGAAGTATCTCCTACTCCCACAGCAAATCAAAGACTAAATTTGGTTCATTTTATAGCAGAACCAATACATTTAACTCTGCATCACAGAAAAGTTACTCAAAGTGTGCACTCTGGTCTGGATCAAAAGCAAAAGTAATTCTGGTCAGGCCTCAGATCTTGGGACACATCACATCTCCCATGGTCCTGAACAAGATCCTTGGTTTCTCCCTACTGTCCCTTGTCACCTGGGGAGCAGCCGAGACCTGTGGCAGAGCCCTGTAGCTTTGGTGGCAACATCCAACGCCAGCTGGCCCACCACAGCTATGCTTTTTGAGTGGCTTCTGACAAAGAGTCCTCCGCAAAATCACTAAGGGCACCTCAGTCAGAATGAACAAAGTTGTCCCATTAATCTGACTGTTAATGGGCAGTAATGAGAAGGCAGCAAAAGAAGCACCACAACACAAAGTAAGTAGCAACCTGTCACCAGTTATGGATTAATGATTTTTAGAGCTCCATTACAAGGTACACAGAGAACGATGCTCACCTGTTTAAAAAGCTGAAAGTTGGTTAATAGATCTGTGGTGTTTACATTCTTCACTCCATAAAGAAAAATAATTAAAAAAAAAAATTAAAAATCACACAATGGAAGAAGACATGTTCCTATACAAGTTGTCCATTTGTTGCAACTGAGATATTACTCCAAACAATCTGCTTTCTCTCAACTAATCCAGCTTGCATCCTGAGGGATGCTTGGCAACTGTGGAAAGAGTTTTTTTTTTTCCCCCCCTTGTTTTTTCTGTGTATAATTTTATTTCCACACATTGTAAAATCATGTCATTTCCTCGTATACACCATTATTCTAGATCCACAGTTATTACTAAATCACTGTAAAGTCTCTTTCTGGAGTTATTTAACCCATCTGAAAGTTGTGAAACTACCCGAGTGTTTTTTCTATCATAAGTTGTCCGGAGTGAACCTTACCATTATCATCTGTCCTTTATGGCTATATTTGTGCCCCATCTATCTACACCTTTCAGTGAAAGAAAAACAAATTTACACGCTATAAACTTTCATTGACTACAGTTCTTTGCTACAGCAAAATCCATCATTTCCTGAGTATACTCCATTACAGCGGGAGCAAAAGCACCTCATCCGAGAGCGTAACCACAGAACTGCTCCTTTCTTGTGGATGTGCCGGGGTACGTCGCGACTCTTGGTTCCACCTCCAGCAACTCCCTGGACCCACGCGAGGTAAAAGCGGCGCTCACCTCCCTCGCGTCCGGGGTCACGGAGCTGCACAGGGGTGTGTTCGGCGCAGCAGGCTGCCATCGTGCCCACCGCTCTGCCTCGCTGCAGCGGAACACAAGCACCACGAAGCCGCTCTTCCAGCTCGGAGCCTCAGCCTGCCAGGAGAAGAGCCCTGCAGCCGCCCGTAAGAATTAACTCCAGACCGATGAAAAGAACTCTTCCAGCGGGGGGAGGAGGAGGAGGACGACGAGGAGGAGGAGCAGCGCCCTGAGGCCAACGAGCAGCAGGAAGCTGCTCTCCGGGGCGGAGCGAGGCGGAGGGGGGCAAAGCCTCGCCGCTCGGGTTTGGCAGCATGGCCAGAGCCCGCCGCGTTACTGACATACCAGCGCGACCGACGGCACGGCCGGCAGCGACACCCCCCCGCCGCCTCCGCGCGTGGGGCGGGCTGCGGAGGCACGGCCCGCAGGAGGGGCGGGCGCTCTGCCTCTGCCACCGGGGAAACTCGGAACGACACTGATGGGAGAGACCCAACTGCCATGTTCTGCCCTGCCTGACCCACTCCCTTCGATGAAGTTATTTTAAAAAATTAAAAAAAAAAAAGCAGCCGCCGGGGGGATTCTTTAGGACAGTGGTTCTCAACCTGTGGTCCACGGACCCCTGGGAGCCGCAGTGTCATCACAGGGACCCGTGAAGGCTTAAAGCAGGGGTGGGGAACATCCGACCCAGAAACATTTGCTCTGGCCCACGGCAAGTGGGAATCACTGCAATAAAGATATTATAATAGGAGTGTGTGCATTAACAGATTATTTCCCCTTCTCTGCAAATTTGAAGACCCTCCATGAGAAAACTGAAATAAAAACCTGATGTAGTCTAGTCCTTTAAATCTTGAATTAAGTCTTGGTGGCCCACGGCCACAAAAGGTATTTAAAAGGGGGCCGTGGTGAAGGAAGGGTTGAGAACCCCTACTTTAGGAAAACAGCTTCAAGAACCATGAGGCTTTCCAGGCTAAAATTCAAACCGACACCAAGCCGGGCTTTAACTCCGCAGCAGCACCTCCTGCTCCACGTGAACCTTCTCTCCCGAAAGCACAGGCCAGCCCCACCAAGGCCCCCTTCCCAGGGAAGCTGAGTCCCCCCAGGAGGAATGACTCTGCTCCTGCAGTGTGGGGCTCCCCCACCTGCTGTCCCGGCCTCTGCGAGGGTCGGGCTGAACCTGCCACTCACCACACTGTCCCCGCGCTCCTCAGGAGTGAGGTTTGTTCATACCGTTAAGACAGCGTTACAAAAACCCCCAGAAAACGGAGCAGTACGGAACACCCTAAATAAATGAGAGCTTGGAAAACAAAGTGTTGAGGTAAAGCCAGAAAGATACAAGACAAGGTGGAGTGACTACCACGGGAGCTGTTAGCCATTGTTTCAAAAGAGGAATTAAAACCCTTAATGGAAAACAGCATGTCAGTGGATCTTCCTAACACTCTCACTGCCAGGGTCTGATCTATACCTCTCAATGGCGAAAGCAGACAATTCCTATTTGTTTATAGTTTTTCTAAATGAGACCGTGGAGATAACGACAGAGAGTATTCCCACTTAAGACGCTTGTCTTGCTCTCTCTTTCAGGTCTGAATGTTTTGCTTCATTAGCTCTGCATGACACGATTTGCAGGTATTTTGCACTGGGGTACAGGGGGGACACGGGACCAAAACAAAACAGTACATCAGTTTAAGTCATGTTCTTACACTTTTTAAAACCCTGCCTGATGTCTTCTATGATCATACCGACAGGAGAAAAGAGAAGCAAGGTGGCCAGTCAATTTGATCTTTACCACTTCTTTCACGTATTTTCTCTTGTCTGCTCAACATGGGAACCCACAGTATGTCTTTAACTTACATTTGGAAGATCACATTCCAGCAGCTTATGACACCCAACAACTTTTAACAAAGCATTTATTGACTCATTTGAAATTCACTGGGCCTTGTTCACTTCTTGACATGGTTTCAAAGTATGTCCTATACTCAGTCTGCAGTCAACTCCAGACTGAGCTGGAGACATAACCACACCTCTTTCCCTACCTCTCTGTGGGGCCTCATAGACTTCGGTTCTGAGAGCGGACAGACAGGACCCATGCCTTCATCGCCAGCCTTCCCAGCTCACAGCCTGCCTTTGGTGGCTGCAGTTACATCAACTCCTCAGGCTGTAAGCTGAAGGTCACCGATGCAGACATACATCCCCATCTGCAGCTACTCGGATGGAATAGTCAGCTCCGACGGAGTGGATGCAAAGCCTCACTGCAGCAGTATCTTCAGGTGCTGCAGCAGCATCAGCAGAGCCACAAGGAGACTAAAGGCAACCTAAATCTCAGCGTGCAGGCTAGGCCAGCCAGTGCATGAGCAGCAACAGGCCAGATCCTACCCACCTTAATGCCATTTCTGCACTAGAATCCGTGTAGTTTGGCAGCTTTATCCCTTTTCGTTCATATACTGAGACACTCTATTTTCAATCTCAGGATAACTTAGTCATTCTTTTAGGGGGAGCTACTAGCACTGAAGTGACATACAGCTGCTTCCTTACTATGAAAACATACAGTTTAAAGCCAGAACTGTGTTGGAACTGGGAATGTAATGTATACACTCAGCTGAACAGATTTAGTGAGTATTAAAACCAAGAATCCACAAAACCTGTGTGGGCTATTGTGCTGGCAGCAGTGTGTGGACCAACAGCAGGCAAGGTTAAAATACAGGTAAGAGCTCAACTTCAGAGAAACACCAAATCTTTTCTGATATAATTATTGTTACATAAATGCCTGGGCTTCTCAAATCAAAATCAACACCTGTACGGCATCACTCACAGCTCTGGGAGTCCACACCACAGATAAATGAGCTCACAAGCCCACCTCCATTCCCAGGATTATTCTGTGTATTTCTAAGAAGCTGTTTCCTACCTGCTTTATAGATGGGAGATTCTACAGCACCGAGTACTGGTTTTCCTCTGCTATTCAAATTGATACCCAGTTTTGAAAGGGCACTTCTCAGTTCTCACAAATACTGGTCAGGTAAGCTCTTGCTACATTGTACTAGCCTCCCTCCTCCGCTCTACTTCTTCAGTTCAAAGACACGTGTACACCAGTGAGAGTATTTCATTAGATACAGAAGAGCAATCTCTGGCACTCTTGACATGACAGCCAAAGACAATTTATTCCAGCAACCTAGAAAACACCAGAAGCACTTTAAAAAATAAGTATTCTTAGTCAGGTTAAAGTCATTAACCAATTTATGAGGTTTACTAACAAATCACTTAAGGCACATCTTTAACTGCAGCAATGCACATCTTTAACTTCAGCCTATCTTGACTTGGCAACAAACTAAAACACTCATACATATTTTTAAGGAACTTGCTATTATTTATTTTGCAAACAATTTTTTATGTGTTCTGAAAGACTCTTCTCTATCAGCCCACTTCAGTCTTTTGCTGTTGAAAGCACTTCATCCTTAAGATGATAGGTCATACAAAGAAGAAGCTGGAGAGACCCCAGCTAAAGTATTGCATTGTTTTCAGTACAAAAAGCCCAATTTCTTTAACCCTGCCTTTCTACGCAAGAAACTTCCTTGAGAAATCAGAGTAGCATCTGCTTGCACTTCAAATAATAATCCTCAGCTTCTTTGCCCTTCCCATGTTTCCTTGACCAAGGTCATCAAAATAACAAGCACATTTTAAAATCAAAGTTTACCATTTGTACGATTTCATGGGCAGGACTGTGAAAGTCATTATTAGGCAACCATTCTTCTCAAAGTGAAACAGTTTGTGTTTAATGCTACCAGTTAGACTTCTGTCATTATCTTTGCTGGCGAGTGTTATTACCCTGTCCAGAGGTCTCTGACTTCAGTATAGATACAGCGTTAGATCAGCAGTTTTTACACTGCAGTCATTATTTCCTACGGGTCTGCAAAAGTAACTAAGAAGATTAATCCATTGTTGGTAGGCTTACATTCATTTTTCAGGCATCCATATCATCTACAGGACACTTTTTAAACTGTTTTTGAAGTAATAAAAAAAAAAGTTGAAAACCCACCATTTTAAATTGTGTCAGCTTTTTCCTCACAGGGAGAATACAAATTTTCTGAAAGCTTAAAAATAGTCATGAAAAGGGATCGTCTAACATATAATCAACCTTTAGCTACTAGACAAGATAAAAACCTACCTCAGAAAGAAGGCATGAAGTAGGAAGTAGCAAGCACCTACAAGTGTAGGCACTCCTGTGCTTTAAACTCATTCACATACACTTAGAAGTCCAGGCACTTCACATTGAGTAGTTAGTCTGTACTGTTTTAACATTGACTTGAAATTTTTGTATTGCTTAAACTACAGTTGTCAAAATTCATTTATATGTGACAATTTCTGATCTCTCATCCCCTACATTAAAGGCAGGTAGAGGTTAGGCACCAAATCATCTCTGTATTTATTTAAAACAAGCCAACCCAGAGATAGTTTGATCACAAATTTACTCACTCCATCAGTATATCTCTCTTCTCCTGAACTGACATGACAGGATGACTTCTCCTGGCTTGTTACTCTGGTACTTTATGAGCATTAAAATTACTTAGAAAGTGACCAAGATGGGGAAGACCTGGTGAAAGAAGATACAAAGGGAAAAAGTAACACTGATGAATCTTGCATGGCTGAAAGCTTTCTCCTGCTAACCAGCAAGGAGATATAACAGCAAACAATCAAGGAAACAAACAAACATTTTGAAAGCATATTTAAAACACTCCAAAACTTAACGGGGAAGTGACTGTCAGTGAAGACATGCAAACAATTCCCCAACCAATCAAATTTGCAATATCAGTGTACTATTGTAATCTTGCCTCCTGAAAAATTCACAAAGGAATTGTGCTCGCATATACATACAGTTTGCAACAATATCAGTAAGTTATCATCTCCGTTGAAGCTCCATATTTCATTCCAATCCCATGAAGAAATACAATATTAATCACTAAATCTAAACAAAGTCATACTCAGCTCAAAATGGATACAATCTCCGGATCCAACGCTTATGTAGCTCTGCAATACCACACAGTTAATATAACAATAAACAGATAAATTAATTCATAAAACTTTCCAGAAAACACCATCAACAATCTGTGTATTCAGAAATAGCAGAATCACCATTTTGGTGATTCCCAGATTTCAGCACTTCTTCGAAGTTGTATCAAATATTTTCATACATGCACGCGTACACACCACAGCTTGCTGAGCTATGCAGTACATGAACAGCATACACGCAACAGCGGATTGCCATCACCAGAAAGCCACTGCCCCGTTACCTGCCACACACACCCACACATCACAACTGTTGGAACAGCTTCGGGTACAAATGTCATACCTAAATAATGCAGGAAATAGGCAAGCCCAAAATCCTACCACAAGCAGCATGCTGTCCCTTCCTATCCCTCACGCACACTGTTCTAAGAAGTTCAATCCCAGTTCTTCTTTGCTATAGGTGGAAGGCACTCAGATACTACATACAACGGGGCGCAATAAAATCCCCATGCTGTTGCCCCCTTTTTAGCTTTACCAAAACAAGACACTGGCAAGTTTAGAGACGGCAGAAGTTTACTTCTCACAATGTAAGAGCACACATTACCTGTAGCACAAAAATCCCACCACCTTTCCAATACAAAAATTTCTTAAAATTAGGAGGGTTTTGTCTAGCTTTCGCTTTAAGAGTAATGAGAGCTGGTCTCCATGAGATTAAAATGCAAACCAGACTTTTAAAAAGAAAACTGCATTAATATAATCTTCTCTATTTTCTAGTTCTATCAGAAACAATTTATTAGGAAGACATATACTTTTGGTTTTTAAAACAACCCACTTTTCTTCCTAGATGTACTGCTGCAATATTCCGTAAGCGTATTTTTAAAAGAGATGCAGAGGTTCAAAGAGCAGTTGCAAAGAAAGCTATTTCACTCTGCTAATTTGCATCAAGTTTTATGGTTCCTATCCTCCCTCCTAAATGGAAAACTAACTGTGATAAAACATCAAGCCCAATTAGAAACAGCCACTACACACAACTATTTATTTGAATTATTTTCTTTAGAGTACATGTAATTGTTTTTACAGAATCCTTTAGAGTTTGGGCCAAATATTGTCATCTTCAGAAAAAAAGCTTCCTCAGCTTCACATCTCATTCACCAAGTACTTCACTGAATTCCAATCTTGATACATATAAAAATAAATCTTTCAAATTTAATTTATTTTAATAAAATGCTGGAAAACTACTATTGCAGTCTGAGTTCTGCATTCAGGATACACTTGTGATTTTTTTTCAGATTACAGTACTAGCTTGAACATTAGAAAGCCCAAGTTTGGCGCTTATTTAAATATTAAATAGTGATCAAGTGCAATGTAAGACTAGCACTAGAATTAGAGCTCAGATTTTGGGAGCTTGGTCCCACTGGTATCACATTTGCCAAAATCCTGAAGTTTAGCTTTGTTTTGGGCTGTAATCTATGATCCATTCCTTTTAGATTTAAGGGCCAAAAATCCAACAGACTTCTGTAGGCACTGGAAGAAGTTGGGGAGCAAAGCGGGCAAGATTTCAAAAACAGGCAAGTGACTTAAAGAAATGTGTTTTGTCCACATCTGTGGAAAGCTGGTGGCTGTGCCAGCCACGCCATGGGATGAGATCAGTCTCTGTGGCAACACCAAGCGAGAGAGGGAGAGAGCACGGAGGAGAAGTCAGGTCCCCAGAGCTGGGCTGCCATCCCGTTCTTGGCATATCCACGTCATACCTTCCATAAACATGTTTTCTGGAAAAGCGAGGGGGACAGCAGAAGTGGCAGGGAAATAGTTTTCGTTCCATTTTACTTAAGAGAAAGCCCAGCCTGACCTTTAGCTGTCCTTACACTGTTTTACCTATGTCTGCTCTCCCACCTCTGCAGCCCCCCATCCTGCCCTTGCTCTGTGGCAGAGGGGGCCCAGGGACCCCACCCTGGCCCAGGGTGCCCGCCCCGCCGCAGGGGTACACCAGCACGCACCACAGCTTGGCAACAGCCAGGCCTGGCCCAGGCACCCCTGGGAAGCAGAGCTGCTAGGGGCACGGCTGGCCCCAGCCAAGGCCATTGCAGCTGTGAGCTAGGACAGAGGACTCCACCCTGGAAACACGAGATGGGGGTTATGCCAGCAAGAAAGCGCCATGTAAATACAGTACCCACCATGCAAATCCAGCAAACAAAGCAAATTTTTCAGCAACCCCTGTGGATTTATGAGATGTCACCCAATCTTTAGCTGTTCTTTTGTTTTACCAACAAGTAATTCCTCTGAATGACTGCAGACAAATTGAACTCAAGGTGCTTCTGCAAACCGTTAATTAGCCTTGACTAATTGCAGACTCACTTTACAAAAACCATATCATTTCATCTCCAGTAATAAGTGTTGCTTAGGGTTTCATACACCAGAGCAAAACATTTGCAGTAACATCTCTCGTGATGATGTCCACTCTTATCCAAAGACCTGACACCAAAGC
Source organism: Strix uralensis (assembly GCF_047716275.1). NCBI lineage: Eukaryota > Metazoa > Chordata > Aves > Strigiformes > Strigidae > Strix > Strix uralensis. The sequence goes on along the minus strand of NC_133973.1, from coordinate 13,562,436 downwards.
TGGACATATGAATCAGTGCCTATCACATGGTCTTCTCTAAGAGTTTCTCTATGTTTTGTCAGCATACTATCTAAAACTAAATGAGTCATTTTTCTCATTCAATCAAAAAAAACCAAAAAGCCCCAAAAAAAGACGACGCTTCTCTGGTCTGTGGTTTTCTCCCCGGTGTTTGTGTGGGACTTTAAATCTAAAAAAAGTTTCTATTATGCAACACTTCACTTTACTATAAAAGAACACAAAACAGATTATCAACGTACAAAACCCACATTTTACTTCAAACATGCAATCCCCTCCCCCCCAAAACAAAAAAATCAAACCCAAACTTTTTTTACATTCTAGGCTCAGCCACCAAGTCAACGCGCTATGTAAAGTGCTGATTGATGTACATATAAACACAGCAAACCTCTTCATCAAGGAAAATCATACAGGTTTCTTGTATTCAAGTGTAAAACACATCTGTGGGACACCACAGAAGAGGGTGGATCTCTTCCTGTCACTCCAGTATGAATTCAAGGAACACAGATGCCAATCTACATGTCATCTACCTGTCTGTATAAACACAGTAACAGCACTAATATATTGGCCCTTCTGAATATACAAGCAGCGTTTCTGACTGGAAGAAAAGGTTTAAGATAGGCCACTCGTTACCGAAGGATGCAATGCTTTATAGATCCAAACTACGTCCTCGGACTAAGCAGAAGAGCAACAAACACTCTGGTTGTTAGGGTACAACACTGGCTTGCCAGTAACACAAGTTCTCCTAATCCTGCATCTGTCCTGCACTCCTTCAGTTAAACACAGGTTAACAATAACAACTATTTACATTAAAACCTCGTGCTGTGAAATGCAGTGGCTGCAGAGCTGACCCACTGATACTTTTGCATTTTAAACTGCCACAGAAAGGTATGATGGCCCATGGGAGACAGTAAAACTTCCAGCTGCTGCTGTTGAACTTTAGAGAAGTCATCGGTTGCACCTCTCTGTCTCTCACCTAGCCAACCACCACCGCTGCTCTCTGGGACCCTGCCGGGTGCAGCCCAGGAGAAGGAAGGAGAGTGAAAGTAACTGCTAGCTTTGGTGCTGAAAAGACCTGAGAGAGGGCAAGTGCACTCCTCTAGGAGCAAAAGGCTGCTGTAAGAAGCAACCCAGAGAAATTCAACATCTTCTCCAACGTTAATGTTTTTGTCAAAGAGATTCCACTATTATAATTTGATCTTCTGACTTGGGTGTAGATGTGGGTTGTGAACTTAACCACATCACTTATAGACCAATGCAGTATATGAACCACAGAGACATTGTAATTCCCTGTCAGCAGATACTTAATTCTTCATTGCACTAAATGCTGTATTATTTTTTAAATTTTACTTTTTCTATAAGTGAGTGGAGGGAGGACAGGAGTGAATGTTGGATTGAAGCACTGTGCTGGTATAAAAGCACAAGTCTTAGTCAAATAATTGGAGCACTAACTAGTCAGTCATCACATTTACAGTTTAATTTGGACATACCTGACCTCCTTGGAGTCACTAAAAGACCAGCTTGATCTATTTAAGCAATGGGTACTAAATAGATAGCAAATCAATTGGCACACCCTGGATACTTTAGATAAACACAGTTAACTTGGCCTCAGTGCTGACTTTTTTCTGTGTTTCACATACGTTCCCAAGGACTCTGGGTTTCAAATAGAGCTTCTTTAAGAAAAGGCAGAAGAGCAGGGCAAAACTTCTACCCTGAGCACCAAAGGCAATACACTCCCCCACTCCTATAAAACCCAAGAACAAGCCCTCTAATAAGCAGATCTTACCCCCAACTAGTTTTCACTTTCAACAACAAAACTTAGTATCAAAATAAATAACAAGTAAATTGAATAATAATTTCCCAAGAGAAAGTACTGTTTTCAACATCCAGTGCTATAAAAGAAATCCATAAACAGGATTTGCAACTTGCTGGCGTACGAGGAGTTGTTACTGCAGTCTAACCAGATTTTGCATCTTGAAGCAATATCCAAGACGTGCCCTCACTGCATATGGCACCAACTGTCAGTGACTGGCCCCAAAGAATCCAGATGGTTTCAGCAGACCTATGCTCCTAGACACAGAAACCTGACTTAAACCAACTAACCGAGTACAAGGAACGCTTAACTACAGCAGCCCAGCCCACCTCTGCATGGGCTAATTTACCCACTCAATGCAAGTTAAATTAGCACGCCCAGAGCTCCATGCTATCACTGCCAAACCACTTCTGATACTTGTTCTACTTTATTGAAAGCACACTCAGGTAACTACAAAACACAGTGGTCTACAATGCAGACATACCCTTAAGGTTTGAGATTATGCCAGGTTTTATCCATAGGTTGGATTTTAAAATGCTACATTTTAACAAGGTGCTTCTAAAAAGTTGGTAGTAAAGAATCTTTTGAGTTTTTCTTTAAAAGACCCCGCATACTGCACAGCCAACTCTCTAGATCTCAAAATCCCTCAAATCCAACTTGGGAGGGATGCAGAGAACTCTTAGATTTGTTAGTAAACAGGCACTATGTATTTGCCTGTTTATCTAGCTGGACTCTTTAGTTGAGTTGGGCATTCACCAGAGGCCAGTGATGCCCTGCATTCCCAAGGAGGTCATGGAGAAGAGGAAGCACTCAGCACCTCGGCAGGGGATCTGCTGGATGGGATGACTCCAATTGTCCCTGCATTAACTAAAACCAACAGAATAGTTGAGACATTTAAGACAGGGTTTGGCAGATAGGAAGGGGAGACCCTGGGTTTCCTGGAAGAAGATATTTACAATGGAGAGGCACGTGTCCTGTGTAGTCCTCTTCACCGTCCCACCTCTATTTCCTTTAGTAATATTGTGATTAATTTGGTGTTATACAGCAATTACCACCAATTGCCAAACTATTGAGTAATCTTTACTAGGCCACCCAGTTCACTGTAATAATTTTAAATACAACACAAAGCAGAAATCTCTCATGATCATTTATTTATCACTGCTGAGAAACACCACCCAACGTCCACTGTTCTTTGGAAAGCTACCACTCTGCCCAATAAGACATACGTTAGTATATAACCTGGAGCCTTTTTCTTTCACAGGGTATTGACTCTGTGGTTGAATTAAAGCAAGTTGCTTGCACTACTCTTTCTACTCCTGGTATTATTACAATCACTGACCTTAAGTTTTCTCAAGAAACTTAAGATTCAAACTTCATCTTGCTGTAGTATTGTGAATGTGCAGTGGTAGCAAAGCCTCTGCAAGCCACATCAAGATTCGTATGTTTATAGCATACAGGAGCTACACTTAAAAACCACTGTTGAACACAGACACCTTGGTAATCTCAAAGTTTAAAACTGTTTTCTTTCGTCATATTTACATACAGGTAAGTGGGGTTTTTTGAGTATTTCAAGTCAACATAAGTGACCCGTTGCTTCTGAGTTGCAGTGGGAACGAGGCATCTATCTCACTTGCATGACTGAAAATTTCAAACAGAAGTAATGACAGATACAGCTAAGTTTGTTTCAATAAGCACCAACTGCTTAATAATTCACAGCTGATAGTCATTTAATTTAAATACTAACTGATAGTCAGTCCAGTCCTATTGGTACATAACTATGTAAACCATGTGCCTTTACAACTGCATAGAACAGATTCCAGTAATGTGCTCACCAAATGCTGAATCCTTGCTTAATTATTTACTTTCCTAATTATTATTTTAGGATGTTTATGTAAGAACTAAAATTCTTTTCAAATTAGAGGCAAGTGAAAGGTAACCATTGGAAATCACAACATTTTCACTTTGAAATGATAAGCATCATCTGACTGCATCTACTAAAATTATTCAGGTCAGCCCTAACAACAAAAATTTCTCTAGATTTCAAGCATTCCTGCAAATAGGGGCATAAAAAGAAATGCTTCTGAAGCTCCCATATTTTGGCAAGACAATGGTGTATGCTACTCCTTTACGGCAGCTGCTGAGTAGGCTCACCTCTACATCTTGTCCTGTCACCCCTATCAGTAAAACAAGGTGTAGATATTTTACCAGACAATGTGTGCTAGTGCAACAGGTCTGTAATTCACTACAGAGTTGATTTTAAATGTTCTCAAGTTGCTTCTGTCATTGCTAGAAAAAGAAACACTATTTCATATACAGGCATGGAAGAATTTCCACTCAATTCACCTCACATGGCTATTCCAGATATACCATTGCAAATGTTTAAGATTCTTTTTCTTCAGCATAATGACAAGCAATTGACACTAAGTGGGAGAAACTGAAATTTCATATAAGAGCTTAATTATTTTTACTCCTAATATCTGCCTACTGGTTAAGAAAGCTACCTATTCTCTATTTCACCTTAGTCCTACTGAATTGCATTGTTTGTCCACATAAACAGGGTTGTCCAAACTCCCAAAGATATCTGACAAATACACAGATCTGCCCTCTCATTCGAAAACATAAAATTGGACATTTACTGATTTAGAATAACATCTCTTAACACAAAGCGAGAGATTCACAAGTCTCAAAAATGACACTTTGTGGTTTACTGAATCAGGGTCAATCACTTCATCTTACTGCTGTCTTGTTCCGTATTACTTCTGCCAACTAAAACCCCAAAGTCCATGGATTTCTTTAAGGCAGGCCAGAGAGATTTTACAAAAATGAGAGACTTAGAACTCAAAGTGCAAGGTTAAGCAAGCATGAGCATATAACCACAGGTCTCAAGTCGTGCCTTCGATGAGACATACCTGATTAACCCCCTTGTTCTTTTGCAGTGCTTTATATCCTGATCATAGAATGTTTCAGGGGAGCGCTGACCAGCAGCAGGTAAGCAGAAATTAAAGTAAGAAAAAGTGAAACAAGAACTCCAGCAGCCTAAAGATCGGGGCACTGGGAAGAGAAAGGAACAAATTTCAGCCTTATGCTCTATATATTAGCCAACAGTCTCACTACTTAGGATGAGCTATTTTGATTACTTCCAATAATCCCCAAACTTGGATACTTTTAATGCTGTTTTGATTCTTCAGTTTCCAAAGAAAAACATCTCTATGGGCTCACTGAAGCAGCAGAGACTTAATAAAGTCCTTTATTTCCGCAGTCCCTCAGCCCCAGCAGCCGTGTCCCACCTCATGATCAGCATTTCCACAATGTCAAGGTGAGTCTGCAAGTTAGAGATACTCACTGCCAACTGGTTAAACTGTGAACCTCGCACGCCAGCACGTCCCTGCACGGCTTCATCCCTGCTCTCCATTCACAGCGATGATGCACATTACAAGCAACTCACCACCACTGCGTGAAAATAAAGGTCCTTTTTGTTGACAAAATAAGAATGTTTGAGCTTTCTCTTTTGAAGGAAGATTCTTGAGGATAGAGTCTTATTAATTTGCCCAATTTATTCACAAGTCCAAGAAACACCTACACAAGGTGGGGTTTTGAAATTTTGATCTAACTTGCTCATGATTCGAATGCTCGCAACTAGCAAAATCAGTTTGTTACCTTTAGTTTCCTTCAGACCACGGCTTTGGTATAGAAGAGTTAGTTAGCTCCTGCCACCTTGTGGGACTTCATGGATTTCCCTAAAAGCTTGTTTCAGCAGCAAGCTAGTCAGTTAAAACAAATAAACATTCAGGAGTTACTTTCCTTGTGTTTCACCATGGTGAATGTTAAAGTAAGAGAGAAATATTTATGGAAAGGGCATGCCATTTTGAGTATTTTCTGGTTCATTTTTCCTAGCATTGTTTATATAGTTGAACTGCTGGATTTAGTAATCTTATGGAGGGTGTTTTAAATATTTCAGTATCTGTCAAGAATCCTAAATTTTGGAAGCTGATGCACCTAAGTTTAAAATAACATTATGATCAAATACTTGTCACCCATAGTAAATTTCACATATTTGAAATAGATTCCACACAGAAATAGTATGAATTTATGAAAATCCTTGCAGTCAGGTGCAATTTTGAAACCCAGTAATAATCTTAGTCTTACAAGGAATTATGCAGGTGCTTAATTTCTAACATGGTGATGACACACGTCCAGTTCTCCCAAAAGATCTGACTCCATGTGATGACTTTTTAACTGCAACCTGACTTCGTATTTTGTGGTTCTCCTCATTCCCTTCCACTCCACATGGCCAACTTAATGAATGAGTGAAGTTCTCCAAAGAAGAATGAGACAACTGGAATGGAAGAACTTTTTCAACACAGTAAAAAGCAGGTGATGATCCATGTATCTCCATCTTCATCTCTTACATGTTACCTACTGCCCCTTGGACAGGTAACTCATCACACCTACTTTGTGGAGGTGCAAAAGACAACAGCAGCTGCAAACAACAGAGAAGATAGGAGGTTCTCTTTTTATCTAAGCAAAACCTCTGCTGCTCCAGATCTCAAAAATGAAAAAGCACAGAGGAGTGCAGATAATGTGACTCCATGAACCTGATCAACAGCCTCAATGAACCTGTTCCTTTCTATTCTCGGTACCAAGTAATTTGTTACAGATGCAAAGAAATGCAAGAACTGTTAGGCAGCACTTCTTCCTCTCCCATCATCCCACAACAGCTTCACTGAACCTGGTGGAGACCCACCCTGCTGTGTACTTGATGCCAACTGTAGCAAACTTAACTCAGTGGAACTTCCTTCTGGGAAAGGAAAAACTGTCAACAGACTCAAAACAGGAACAGCTCTTCCTGACGTCACAAGCAAATCATCTCTAGTAAAGTCCTCAATAGCTCATAAATAAACTCAAGAACAATAATTGGAGATCCACAGCCAAAGGAAATACAGCAGGAATGTCCTCTTTCATCCATAAGCAGAATGCATTTTTTCCAAAGACTGAAACAATGACAAAATGTCAGGCAGTGAATTGAGTTGGCACAGTATACCTGAGGGACAGAAATTTTGTGGTTTTGTATAAAAAGTTTTACAATCTCACAAGCTTCCCTGACAAGCGGGGTTGTCTCTGATAGCCATCATATTTCTCACTCTCCTTATCTCCTCCTATAGTCCTAGTAGCCATACAATTAGCTTAGAAGCCAAAGTTCAGGGGTGTCCATTGACAACCTCTGACCACACCTCAGCTCCAGTACTGAGAATCCCTCACCTCCCAGACTGAGCTGTGTCTGTGTCCTGACTGTCTGGAAGACACCAAAGCGTTCCTCACAGTTGTCCTTACCCATCCCAATTTCCACTACAGGAAAAGCCAGACAGACAAAGAGCCAGGGAGCTCTAGAAGACAGTCCTCAATCTGGATGATCAGGGAATCTGAACTGCAGGGCATACCCTACCCACCCCCAACAGAGCCAACACCCTGGCAGGACAGCCCCGGTACCACTATACTCTTACCTCACTCCGGGTATTAGGAACACAGACATCTCCTCCTCAGGAGCTATTTGGTTCAGCCTTTTCCCTGCTCTGGAGGACCGTGATGTTAAGTCAGTCTCACTGCAACTGCAGACATGTATCTAAGAGGCACCTTCAGTCCTTGGCTACAGAGAAAAAGAAACAGCATGCTCTAGCACCAGAATGGATCAGATCCAACACCCACTGCAGGTCTCAGTAACACCATAAAACATACTAGGACCCTTCAAGAAATTCCACTTTGATGCAAGTGAATCATATCCTGCCATACCCTTTTATTCCCATTTTATTTCTCTACTAGGTCTATATTCTGCAGCATTACCGATGCAGCAGGAAGATCCCTGTGCTAACTTTCTGCTTTCCTACATGCCCATGGCAGTCTAACTGCAGTGCCAGGGAGTTGAGCTACTACCTTATTCTTCAGGACAGTTTGAAACCAGTGGCAGCGTAGGCACACTTCTCATACACTCACCAAGAAGAGGACTTCTCCTCAGGGTAACTTAGTCGGACCTGAAAATAACAGCACTCCCAAGCAGCAGCAGACTGAAAAGTACCTGATGATTTTCAGTTCTCACTGTTGCCCACTGCATTCTGAACACCAGCAGCAAAAACTGACCAGCACTAACTTTCCTTAAAGTTACAAGTTTTCTAAGTAGCCAGAAGCATCTGGTACAGGTCAAGGAAGCGCCACAGCATGGCTTCAGCCTGGTTCCCATCTGAAACACTACTCCTTAGCTGTCAGGGTAAGATTTGTTTTACTTTTTCTCAGAATATTTGTTTTTCTGCAAAAACATTATTTGACTTTTGCAGAGTTTTGTTGAGGGAACTTTCCAAGCAGTTACATAAATTAATTACTTTATTCATGTATTAACTGGAGGAAGAAGTGTTAAAAAACCACCAAAACACTATTGGGCCACTTACCCCTTCTGTTTTTATTTTATCTATACCCTTGTTGACCTCCTTTCACTGTCAACTGTTTAGTCTTACATTTTAAGCAGAGCAGGGGAAAGCTCTGAATGCAATTATCTCTATTTCTTGAGAAACACCTCTAAAAATCACTCAGGTTACATAATCTACAAACTTCTGTATGTAACATGTCTTATCAGATTTCCAAGAGGAACCTCACTGCTTCATAAACCAGAATCCACAATCAGATCCATCTTCACCAATTGTTTCATTGATGCCAAGCCACAGCAGCTTACCCAGAACTGCGCACAAGTCCAAGGATCTGTGCCAAAATGTCTCAGAGCAGGATCAGGTCCCTGTAAGATTAGCTGCACGTAGGGCTTCAGTCCTGCAACTACAATAGCTCAGGGAGACTGCAATGACAGAGTCATTGCAGGACTGGACCCTAAAATAATCAAGTATATAAATATCTTTGTCTGATCCACAATTGAAGCACAGTTCTTAAAAACCAACTAAACATGAAACTTCTGTATTTGTGAAATAAAAATCAGCTCTTTGGATGGTAAGCAGGACCAGCATTCTTCAGGCCAAGCTCCTTAAGATCTATAGGCTGCTTCCCCATTTTTTGTTTTGCTGTTTTTTTAGAAGCTGTTTTTCAGGATTTTTTTTTCTAGAAGATAGATATTTTTATTCTAGTAATTCTTTTCCATCTCCCTCAGATGAAAACCCTACATCGCCCTTGTCTTAAAGATAAGTCCAAACCAGGAAAAACTCAGTCCAAAAGATGGAAGTTTGGCAGCATTTAAAAAAGGTCAGCAGTTAAAAAAACCTGATAGTGCTGGTTGGAACTGTAGAGCAAGGATGGGGGCTAACTCCCTTGGGATCTACAGAGTTTTACTGATTATCTTCTTAGCTTTCTATCATTTTATTTCACAGTATAGCACACAGATGGCTGGATCTGAAATCAGAAGGTGAACAAGGTATTAAGAATTTTCTGTGAAACCAAGTTCTGTCATGCTCAAGACTGGGTACCAAATGAGAAAGTGGAACATGCTTAAAACCCGAGGTCAGCACGTAAGTCCACTCTGAATGGTACTAGCCTAAGAAAAGAAAGCACGAGATCCATGGATTCTCAGTCTAATCTACTTTAAAAGACAGTCATTAGGCTTCCTTGTTACTGACCTACTATGAAACTACAAGTTTAAACTTGGGACCTGAACTACAAAGTGCCCCACAAAACCCCACATAGCCACAATGCTGACTTCCTCCCAGACCACTTGTGCCAATCCATAGAGCAAGGAGCTCAGGCTAGAGAGCTGAACCGAACACTCTGAAATATGTAAGTACAGACCTAAGCCTGCCCTAAGAAGCCCTTCTGAGCAGCAGGACATTTTAGCTCATGCCTGGAACTAGCATAAATACGCTTCTATCACCTTCACACATCTCAGACCACCCACAGAACATGCTTATGCATCCCTGCAAAAGTCACTTTCAGAGAAGTAGGAAGAACAGAGAGCAATATTCACACACAACTGAGTTAAGAGACCCTGGGTTGGAAGAACAAAACACCAGGCCCAATAACTCTGACCTACAAGGTTATGCTTCTATCATGCAGGACAAGCTCTCAGATGTAGAAGAAGAATTCTGAATTGAACTTGGATGCTAACAGATTTGGTAAGTTCACTTAACCAAGTTACTTAACCTGTAAGCCTGAAATCAATAGATGGCAGTTCACTAACTTTTTTTCCACCTACCAATATGGAAAAGGAGTATGTGCACATACACAGGGCAGATGTTTTAGTAACAAAGAGGTAGCTGGTATAATAAATCTAATAGTGATGCACAAAGTTGCAGGAAGTTCAGGAGTTCTGTACTTGGTTCTGCCACCAGCCATCTGGTCTTACCTGAACATCCCTGGGTCTACTCTGCAATCTGCAAAACGGGAGTGGTAACACTGGTTCTGAAATGTTTGTAAAATGTAGTTAGTTGATGCCTGTAAAAGTACACAATAGGAGAGCAAAGTGTTATTACACCCTAATAATGTGCTGTTTAACAAAATATGTAACATATAAACGACATCATCACCTGTGTTCTACAGTACACACTCTTAAAGACTTTGTTTATATATTTCTTTAAAAAGTTAATAGTTTTGACCCTCTGGTAGGACAAAATGCTAAAAGTCAACCTGAAGTCCATCTCTCTAGAGAAAGAAGCAGGCATCTTTTCTAGATCGTCACAAACATTAAAACGAACTGAGCCTCAGTGTAATATTTTCCCCAAGTATAACACCAGCACTACACTTAATACAACTGGTATCTTATGCCATGATAGAGCCAACACATGGTAATTGAAAAAAAAAAAAAAAGATCTGGACAACTCTTCTCAACTTTCTGCCCTGTTACTCAGTACCAAGTTTTTCTTCCAGAGATTGCACACTTTACAAAGGAAGAAGTCATCACCATCCCAAGTTTGTAAATGGAGAAACGGAGAGAGAAAGAGGAAGCAATCTTGCTCAAGACCATGAAACAAGTTAATGGTAAAAACTGCAGCACCAGCCAGTGGGTTTTTTTCCTGTTCCAGCCGGCACAATTTTCACCCTTTGCCAGAATCCTAGAAGGAAGTGCCAACCTTTCATTTGTTTGTTAAAATATAAGTGCAGAGATGGAACGTCACCCACCCCTCTGAATATATTTGAGGCTAAATAGTAAATTGTACTAGATACAGCACTGCATATGTCCCAGGTCATATAAGTTCACTCAGTGACTGGGACACATTTTACTAGAAACTCACTCCAAGATCACTCTTCTTCACTCCTAACACCATCAGAGTATAATTTATGCATTATTCTATGAATTTGTTCACCTTAGAAAATAGTCTTGTTTCAGCTATACCAGAACACAATTGAAACAAGTACTACAGCACCAGGATACTAGTCTATACCTAGCAAGCAATTTTTTGTGTGCGCATACTTCACTTCTACACCAGTTATCATACCAGCATACCTTGAGGAGCTAAAAAGCAAACTTACAGAAATGCAAGCTCACCCTTGTGAAAGGGATTTTACTGCTTTTTTTGGTCTCCATAGCTTAAAAAGTTGTAGTGGCATACTGTATGTTTACTCTAAGGTTACTGTATCCATGCTCATACTTTAACCCATGTTTGTACAACAGTAAAATTCACACCAATCACCGGTATCATTATACCAGTAAAGTACAGATGATCCATAAAGAATCCTCAATGAGATTCATGAAAGTTTTCTCACAAGTCCGACTTTATTTCCACTGAAGTCAGTAGCAAAGTTCTCACTGAACTCAGCATGACAGTGATTAGACTTAATGCTGCACAGCTCCCAGGTAACAGCATAGCTCCTTTTTGGATGGGAGGCAGGGGAATCACAGATACGGTTAGTTGCCCCTGTCACTTTGGGGGTGTGAGGGGAGAAGTACCTGGGAAAGTGACAGAATCTATTTTGCAGACAGTGAATAATACATAAGGTAGTTTGCAAAGGATATTCCCCTGCAGCTTACCTTATACAAACTTGGAGTACTCGGGCTAAGATAGCACACCTGCCTTTCCACTCCCTCTATGCTTGGCTGGAGCTGCCATGAAAGCAGACTGCTTGGCAGCTACACTAGTTTGGTTCAGCACTAGCAGAAACGTTTCTGATTGTGAAGATATGATTTTCTGGAAGTTCCTGAGTGTAAAGTTGTTTCAAGAAAAAGACTGGCCTGTCATCTAAATGTGGGCTATTAGTAGGATTACTTCACTAAGTTGATCCATCTGACTAACTCTCCAAAGCAAAGGGGGAAAAAAAGTGAGCTTTAATTGCAGTGATGGGACCAAGCCCCCTCTCCCCCAAATGAAAAACGAAAAGGAGCGAGGGTGCCCCATTCTTCCGATCAAGTGTTACTGATGTAGTTACAGAAATACTTTAAACATGCACAGCTCCTAGCTGGTTTTGCCACAATCCCTGTGACTAATGCAGCCAAATTCTGTTCAGCAGCCTCAGTGGAATTGCACAAGCTCACACCAACTCTGAATTCAGACCAAAGTGAATTTTATATCCAGATTTTTTAGCCTGACCAGTAGCCCATTTCAATGTAAACTAGCAGGAAAACACTGCTAAGCACATGCTGAGTAACAGGCTTCTCTGAGACTCTTAGACAGAACACCCTCAAAGACACCAATTCTCCTGAGAAAAATCTTGGCTCAAATACTTATTTTCTGAAAGGGAAGAAAGCCTCAACATTTCACATGTCTAAGAAGGGGGGGGGGGGGGGGGGGGGGGCAAAAAGCAAGTTAGAAAAAGAATAGTTCAATCCTGTGAAAATGCAGTAACTATAAAATCAGCTGCACTAGTAAAGCATTCTGTTTAAACACTTACGCTAAATAAGAGGTAATTGTTTTAGGGCAGCTTCATAAAATATGAATACTTCAGCAAAGAACAGCTTCCATCAGAAAAGTTGCCTAAATATGCACCTGCTTTACCAAATGCATGTGAAATGTATGAAAATGACAATCTGAAACTGATGACCCTTTCAGTGCAAGTGATTCATCTTACTTTGGCTTGTTCTCTTCTTAAGAAAGAGAGTAGGTAACACTCAGTGATTTTCCCATTTCAATTTTTTAAGGAAGGTAGGGTTTTTTTTCTTTTTAAAAATTGACTGTTTTAAACACTTGTGACCTATAAGAGCATTTGGACTTTTGCTTCGATATTCTTCTAATTTCTATTTAGCTTTCTGATCTTATCTTTTTATATTTAGTTACATAAGACCACAGTAACTGTTGAGACTTTGAATACCCTATACATTGATACGAAAGAATATGGAAAAACAGGACAAAGACAGGATCACAAAGCTGATGCTTGCCCTGGGGAGAGAAGGCCATAAAAACACTTCTTGAAGTGTTTAACTCCTCCTTTGGGGGGGTCGGACGCAAAATTGCAATATACAAGTAGTTTGTATAACTGTGCCACCAGGCCTCAGGCACACTCTACATCTCAGAGCACAGCCCTTCTACTACCTGAGGTCTAACTCTGCATTCCTTAATGGTCACAGATACTGCACAGTTCCCCTGCTGCAGAAAAACTGCACGGAGCTGCAGAGTCAATACATGTTATCAAGCTCTTTGACTCTGCCCAGATGCTATTAATATTTTGGTAGGGTGGGGGTTAGAATTCTTTACCCATGTTAGCCCACAGAGTTGCTATGACATATTTACTAATTTTTTTTTTTTCCTTACTCTTTTTTCATCTAATACATTAGTAATACAGTCAGCATTTAGTAACCAACTTGGTTTCACTTTTTGGTTTCTGGACACCAGCGGTGCTAGATTCATTCCTGGAAGTTATAAAGTCTCCCCTCAACCATTAAAGTCAGAGTCACATGCCACATAGTCTAGAGGAAAGCTTGCAACAGCAATTTTAAAATAATCACTTAACATTTTTTTTAATGTTAACTACATATCTGTGTAAACAGACTGGTATCTGTTGATCTGTATCTGCCAGAAGCTACAGAGGGGTCTAGCTCCCACAAAGACAAAAAGTTAGTATAGCCACAGTGTCACCTAGTGAGCTGCTCTGCATTCCTCAATGGCAGAAGATACTGCCCAAGGCATCTGTTATTACAAATAGAAAGTTTGGATAATGGATACTGAAGTCATCAATATATTCAGCTTAACAGAAACAGTTACAAATTAATCCTTTGTGAACAAAGAAATCAGATCCAAATTTCAATCTGTTGTTGATGCTAAATGTATTTTAATAAAAAATACCTAATTGCAATTTATGATAAACCAATGTTAAATTCTATTTTAATATTATATAACTAAATTTATGTTAAATTAAAATAAATTTCAAATTTCTGGATGTCAAAACTATAAACAAAGTTCAAATACTGAACAGGTAAGTCTTCACCAAAGGACCAAGAACAAGTAGTAAGTTTAGTAAGTTTAGAACTAAGTTACCTGAAAGTAGTAATTTCCACTGCATTGTAGAGAAAATGTCTTTGCTCCATAACTCACTTACGGGAGCTTGGTGTACAGTTGAGAAACTAACTGGGAATTGAAAAAGCAAGATCACTTGTTTTCTTCCTCATCTGAGAAAGCAAAGCAGAGAAGTTTGAGTTCTACTAGTTCTAAAATCTTACGTTCCATTATAGCAGAACTGGTTGCCTTACTAAGGATAATACTTACATTTTAAGTGCAAACTCTATTTGCATTATTAACTTGTGTGTATGCGTGCGTTCGTGCAGAAGCGTGGCTTTATTAAATAGGACATTTTTAAAGACCACAATTAGGAAAAAAGCATAATTTGTCATGTCCCAAATCAAAACTTTCTTAAACAGTTGCACTCTAAATAAATGCATATAAGCCATGTAATCACTTGGAAAGCGTGCAGGCATACAGTGCATCCTCTGAACTAACAAAAAAGTAGTGCCAAATTTAGTGTAAAGGCTATATTTAGCAACACATTTTAACCGTCATCTATGAATAGAGATTGCTTCTGAGAAAACAAATACAAAAATACCAAAGCAAAATGAGATTAAACTCACTCATTTAAACCAAGTGTTTATTGACCGAAATCATGATTTAACTCAGTTCAATAGGTGTAACTGGAACGTCAAGGCAGTGGACACGTAAGCGTACGTACAAAGGGGCTCACAAGGGCCAGGAACACGAGGTGTAAAAACCTCCCTGCTTTCACTGTGCTGGCCCCGACTCCCTCCTTCAGCCCTGCTCAATCTCTGCAAAGCCTGTTAGCGCTCCACAAAACACCATCCCCCACTCACAAAGATTTTTTTCCCTAGGATCCTTGAATAAGAGAACACATATTGTCCTCACTGGAAGACCTGCACTGTGCCCTTCTGTCCCACGACCGACTGCATGGAGATGTCTGTGATGACGGCCTCACCTCCCGTTTTGATTTCTCTCTTTCTGTCTCCATAAGCAAAGAATAACAGTAAACTTCAAATGCAGCTCTGTGCGTCCATCCAGGAAAGCAAGACTGCACACAGAAACTAGATCACCCGTGGCACAGAAACCAGCAGGACAATTCTTAGACAAAACACAGTATCTGGCCAGTTTTCTCAGGTGCTTCCCTCCCAGCACTCCAGCATCCTCTCACTCACTTTGGCCCCATCAGCACACAGTGCAGCGAAACAGAAAGCTCGGCAGGGACGTCCTCGAGAGTCCACTTCGCTATATAAATAAATAATCCATTTCCTCTAGACATGTCTCTGAGGAGGGCAGGATCTTCCTTTGCTGATTAAAAACCAGGAAGACTTTGCAGACACACAGGTCCCAAGCTTTGTTTGGAGCTTGCACCTGAAGAACAGGCCAGCCCCGAGTAACAGTAAACTAAGCGGAGATTTCAAAACCTGCAACGGAGCATCCAGATCCCTTCCATGCCTTCCTCCAAAGGAAACCGATGGTCCAGACCGTGGTGAGGTAAGATTCTGCCTGGGTCACTTTATTTACTTTCTGCCGCTTTGGTATGCAATGCTGAGGCGAGACAGATGAGCACAAGCAAACACATACAAGAGATGCGAGGAAAATACTGGTTTACTACCAAGGGAAACACTTAAAAGATAATTTTCCACACACACAGGCAATTCTCTCTCATATTAATGGGAAATGGACACATTCAACCAACCGTTACACTTAAGATATCCATAATTTACTTCCCTTGTTTAAGGTTTTCTATACTAAGAAATAAAGTCAAAAACTTCCTCCCCTTGCTCTAATTCTGACACTTGTGCTCTTTATTTAGTCCAACAGTTTTAAAAGAATGACGCTGGAGCTTTTGCTTACTCTTTCAGCACTGGAAGGCATTTTTAATCGATAGAACAGAGGAAGTGAATTGTGAATAGTTACTTGCATTAATATATTTGCTACCAGTTTTGTCATTCTTCATTTTGCAGGCACCAAATTTCCCCCATAAACACCTCTGTTTCTCCAAAAGCAGCTGGAAATTAATGATGCTATTTTTATTTTCTTATTAATTCGTATGCCATAGCTCTGTAATCAGTGCTGGATCATGCTGCAATTTTGCATACTTGTTTCAAAATATATTATGAGCACTTGATGACTGATGTTTAACACAATGTATGAAAGAGTATCTCAAACAAATTAGAGGGAAGAAATACAAATAAAGACACTTTACTTCAATAAGGGAAAAAGTTACAGAAGTACTCAAACAAGAAACCCTGAAACTCACAAGTTTGTGGCACCAGCACTCACTGATTAGAACTGAACCAGGCAGGAAGTTTGCACTATTCAACATGAAATCTGGGTATAAAGAAACCTTTTGCGAAGAGGAAGAACATCTCAAGCCAGACTTACCAACGACGTGGAGGTGATAATGTGACTTCTTTACAAATCCATCACCCCCAACCACTGATCTGCAGTACTGTTTTCTTTGCCTAGCCATATAACCAACTTGGGAAGCACACATACTCGAACAAAATGGCACACGTGCCAAAAGATGTATCATCTACCAAATGGCAGTCTCACACTTGATGTTCTTCCACCCTCTTCTCATTTATGGAACTCTGAGTATTTCAGCAACGCCTCTATACCTAGCTCTATTCCTAGTCCTTCCTGCATTGCTCACCATCAGGTCAGGGGCCGTCTATAAGCTTGTGCACTGATCACCGAGTATAACAGGTGCATGACCCTAGTGGGGCTACCTGCACATCAATAATTAAGAATAATGTGAAATCTGCGGCTTTCCTGAGGAGTTACAGGCCACCAACTTCAGGCAGCAGATCTGTGAAGGGGTGCACATTGCTGCTGCAGCTCTGGTTCTGGCTTTTTGTTCAAGAATCCAATTGCACAGTTGTAGCTCCAGGATTGAGCTCTTCAGCAGTTAGGACAAGATACACTGATGTCCCTGTACTTTCCCCGTAAGGGAAAAAAAAAAAAAAAAAAAAAATCAGCATGATGTGGTTCACTGTAGAATTGCTATTGCTCAAAGACTACTGTGGAAAGCAAATCAAACATGGCCAAGCACAAAAATGCCTTTTTCATCAACCTGGCAGAGAAGAGCAACTTCCTCTCAACTTTCACAGACAGATTTTAATACGGAACATCACAACATTTCAGCTCCACTGACTTTTGTGGAGTTACTTCACATGGAAGAGGCTAAAATAAGATAAGAAATCTCTCCCTCACTCCTTCCATCCTCTCCAAAGATTTTCTTTATCCAGCTTCATCTCCAAATCTCTCGTGATGTTGTTCTCTTAAATATTGCTTTGACAACCACAAAATAATGCATTCTCTCACATACACAAACAAAAACCTAGGATTATTTTCTTCATAAAAGAACACACAGGCTGAAGAGTGAAGACTTACTATTCTAGCGCAAGAGATATAATCCTAACAATTATCGCGTGACATGCCTTACCTGCTCCTGTTGGTGGTTAAGTACTGATTGTGTAGGACATGGGTACAAATGAAAAATTAAAAAAAAAAAAAGAAAATAAAAAGACAGACAACTTCTGTCAAGGCATACGCTAAAAGTCCTTACGTAGCTGACAGAAAAGACATGCTGGAGAAAGAATTGAAAGGTATGGGCTCGAATCCATCAACCCAACAGCCGTAAAGTACTGCCCGACACACTCAGCAGTACGGTGTAGTCACCAACGCACGACCCATCCTACCAGCAGCCCAGGACCAGGTTTAAGCTTTTCTCACTTGAATTCTGCCACAGGCCTCTAATGTGTGCACCCAGCCCTGCCACAGGGAACTCTGGGTTTCAGAAAAGCAGGACAAAGCCCCTCCTGAGAGCATGGATGGCAGAAATACTCCTGTGGCTACACCTACATAAGAGGGGAGTAACCCCACAACCGACACGCAGTTAGTGTGGTTTCACAATGCCTCAAAGCAGACTCCGCTACAATTTGTTACATACCTACTGCCTTTCAGAAAGTAAAAATAATAACAAAAACCCAAACAAAAAACAACAAACAGGCAGAGGGAAGATGCACCTTCCCACTTCCCCTCAACAAGGGAAGGGAAGGTGTAGACAGGACTTGTTAAGCTTCTTGTCAAGAGAGCTCCCACTTGAATTAAATTCCATAGATCCCATGTTGTGCAAGTCCACTGAATTATTTTTATCTTTGCTGAATGAAGCTCTCTGTGACATGAAGGGTCAATAAAATAGCTGTTGCTTATTTTCAGCAATTGCTACATTTTATAAAATCTCTTATATCGAAACACCCACAAGTAAGATTTCTGACAATAAAAAATCCATGCTTCCTAAGCAACTGATTTTCTTAGTGTAGTCTCATAAAATCCTGTTAACTTTCCTTCCCCTCACTAAAAATTGGAATTTTGTTGTACTAGCTTTCTTTGTACTCAGATATGCCTGAAGCTAGTTTATTTTCACATGCTGAATTGTCCATGCTCGTAAGGACTTGCTATTACATTATGCATTTGCGTGCTATAAAGGAAGAGGCACGAACACTGGAAAGTGTCAAAACCATGCTTTTTCTCTTTGTTGATTCATCTTTTATGTAATTGAATTTATAAATATTAAAAATAAAAAAATGCTGCTATCATTGTGAGAATACTACAATTAGGTCTACGCTCAGGCATTAAATAAAGTATGCTTTCCTCCTCAAATACACCTCCTATTTTAAAATCAAAGCCAACCCCTACTCTCCGTAACAAAACACTAGTAATCAGCAAATCTGAAAATTGTACAATCTGAAATTGAAATGTATTTATCAGGTTTAGAAATAAAAGTTCAAATTAGTAAGTTACCCTATTTATCACAATACCGCCAGAGTGTCAAAGTAACATGAATATGAAAAATAATTTAATTGCAAAGAACTATTTCAGACCAGTGCATATTTTAAAAACTTCACTAAGAAAACCAATACCTTACTTCATAAAGTTAACACAACAAAGTTAATATTAAATAGTGTAATATAATAAATAGCGTAATATACACAGCAGCTTAAATACCACGTTTAGTGGCAAAGACTCTTCAGTAAGCTCTCCTCCTACTTTAGACTCTCCTGTCAATAAATATAACCAAATTGAAAGTCAGTAACTTCACACTATTCTGAAGGTGTTTTGTGGGATTTTTTTAAAAGTAGAATTATGAATGGAAGTTGAGTATTAGCAGAAGATGCCCACCTGGCACAGTGAGACTACTCACATGTCAAGACAGGCATTTACCAGGGAAGCTTCAGAGCGGCAGCATACACCAAGGGAAAGGACACAAAACTAAGGAGTGAGATGCAGATTTTATTCCATTCCCTGCTAATGATAACCTGCTAAGTGAGCGCAGGCAAGCCTATGCTCCTTCACTGCTTTGTATCTCAGATGCCTAAAACAGGGATAAAAATTGTTGTTTTGAGGTGTGTGATTACAGCATGGCTGATGTACTTCACCAGACAGGACACAGGCACATGAATAAGGTAATGCCTACGACTGCCAATTATTAATAATATCATTATTATGGAGAGACTAAGATGATTTTTTTTCCTTTTCCAAGCAATGCAATCTAACAGCAGCCCATCAAGCCATTCTTAAAGAAGAGCAATCCTTATACCGCTTCAGGTCTTACCCATTCTGAAACTGTTAAGAAGGGTGACAGCTGTAGGAGTCTCTTGTGAAATTCACATGTCCACTAGTACCAGGCTCACCACATTGCTCTCAGACAGAAACACTGTACATTACTGATCTTAAAAAATAAAAATAAAATAAGAAGGAAGTAAGTCCTAATAATCTTTTGACATAAAACAGAATGAAAAAGCTTCTGACAATGATACACCAGGAAAGGGGGGGAAACATGGTAGAGGAAAAGAAATAAAGTCAATACCACAGAAGTCAGAGAGTTGAATTTTTCCTGTTTCTTCTCAAGATGATTTTTAAATACATAGGACTATTATTTCAATCCAGTTTTACAGACTCCCAAGTAATAAAGAAAACATAAATTAAGGTTACAGTAAGGTAAAACACTATCCATACTGCTTTAAAAAAAACCCATTTAATTCACTCAGGAAAACTGTTCCAATATATGGGCACCATATGATTTAACGATACAGGGAAGTATCATTAGTCTTCATTTGCAGGTGGCAAAGGGACATATGGCTGTGCTTCCAGGAATAAACTCTGACCCTGGAAACCACCAGCAGGCCACGGCAGTGCCGCTGACTCCACCGGCAGCTGCAGCGGGCCACCCCTGTGGCAGGGCACTGGAAGTTTTGGGTCCAAAATTTGGAAAGTGGCCCCTGGTTTTGACTACGTCACTTGCCAGAGCTCAGAGAGACAGCCTGTGGCACACTCAGAAATTGAAATGAGAGTGTCATTTCAGTTTCAACCGTAATTTATAGTACCTTCCTCCATCAAGGAGCCACCTTCAAACAAACAGGGAGGCCTGAACACTGCACGTGCCACGCACCATCGAAAGAGAGGCCATGTTTCACCTCCCAGGTGCCCAGATTTCACTGCAGGTGCACTTACAGCTTTCACACGACAGCAGAGCCTTGCACACTGCAGGTCTCGTCTACCTCATCTGCACCTTCCCCACCGCTACGCGCAGTGGAAGAGTAACTGTCCCCAGCTCACTTGGTCAAAACCTCCTTTCTTCATACCACTCTGCTATGCCAGAAGACTCCCCAGCCTATGCCATGTTGACTGAGCTTCAGAGACACTGCGCATCCTCAGTCTGCAGACCGCGAGCAGCAGCAACCTGGAATAACTTTAAGCTCTGAATGCGAGCAATTGTATTAGTGAATTTAACACGACTTGTCATCTGCTTAAAGATATTCACATGCTTACAGGATTGCAAGCTATGAAACAACTAATTTATGAACAAAGTGTATGAAGATCATTTTGGATGAAAAGGGAAAATGTTAGTTATAAAATAACTGCATGATTACCTCTGATATTTTATGTGGAAAACTGACATTTAGTATCTTTAATTATTCACACAACAGCTATGAAAGAGAAAGGTTTTCTTCCTTGAATGGGAAAATAAACATGGACAAATTCCTCTCACCATCACTCCTACACTCCTTTCCTAAATAAACCTCCGGCTGAAACCAATGGAAGTTTTGCAGGCGACAGGTTTATGGCAAGCAGCCCCCCAAAAACTCAAAAGCATCGAGGGCAAGCTTCTTAAATATTTTTGGTTTTTCTCAACACAGAAACCAGTTACGTTTCTGCTAAATTGTGTGTCTGCTTGAAATGGTTTATCGGCTTGCTGTGCCATGAGGGACTGTAGTATGTAACAAACTTTTGAGACCACTGGCCAATTTCTGAAGCATTCATAAGGTCCCTTGCGAAGCAGCTCACCCCCTTTTAGGTTGTGAACATCAGCACTGCACTTGTTAACCAGCACTTGTTAATGAAGAACAGAACCCAGCTGGCTCTCCTGTACGTCTGACTGAATTACTAAACTCCATTCACGAACAGCTACTTTACTGAGAACTGTATAATAAAATAAATCTTTGCTTTTACCAAAATACAAGCTCTCTTTAAAGTAAATGGAAGTTTCTAGTCATGGACAAATCTAATGAAATCTCTACTTTCCCCTTAACTAGGCACATTATTTTTATTACCTTTTTTTAAGGTAAGAAGAAATTTATTTCTCCTCTTCCTCTAAAGCTTCTATTACGCCTTTTTCTTCAAAAAGATACCCTACCCTTCTTTTCTTTGCAATTTGTTCACGTCAGTTCAACATCAGGTAAGACCTACATTTAGCACTATGCACAAAATCGAGGTCCACTGCTGTTGAAGTTGTGGACAGATTATGATCACCACTTTGTTTCTAGGATCAAAATTCCATGCATCCAAAAGACTTCATCCCGTAAAATTAAAACCAGACAGTGATGGAAGATACTATGTGAAGCAAGGTCCCCAAGCTATTCTTGTTCAGTACCCTTAACTATTACTCCAAATAAAGAAAAAGTCCTTGGCACTTACAGCACTCTAATCTGACTCTTACCTGAAAACACAGAAAACTAAGTTCAGAAATCAGCACATTTGTATTCAGCTCCGAACAACAGTTTGAAGCCTATCTGCCAGTTTTTGAATTTCCCAATGCATTTTTACTTTGTAAAAATTGTTGCACCAATTACTCTACACAGAACATGATCCTTGTCAGTAATGCTATAAAACTGAAAGCAGTATTCTCCTATGCAACTAGTCTGTCAAAGAACTTCAGTAATGTAATTTGGTGTTTATACTCTCAGACCTACACATACCATCTTCCCTGCCCACAAAATCTGAAAAACTGAAATTTGGGTGTAATTCTACAGGAACTGAAGAACAGGCAGAATCCTCCCTTCGAGCTATCTCCCCACAGTGGTTATCCCAGCCTTAAGACTAGTTTTGTGGTCATAATATCACACCAGAACAGCTGCTCCCAACAGCCCCCTTCGAGTCAGCGTGTTTGGGACCATCACTTATCCTATGTCTGCTATACGCTGCCTGGAAAAGGTCAAGAGTATGTTATTAATCGTTTGCATTTATGAGTACTAAGCTTACCCCAAATACATGTCTTGTCTTGTTTTTAATTATGTACACAATAGTACAATAAAAAAAAAAAATTACCTCCCACTTCCCCATTTTGGGCCAAATGCAGTTCAGTGCCACCACGGGCGACTGTATGAGAAGTGCTCCAAGTGCCACTCATTTTATGTCATCTATGAACATGACCCCACAAATTTACAACATCGTATTTAAACTACCACTTCTACTTCAGCTTAAAAGATGTCAAACCTCTCAAAAGGTGTCCAAACTTTATCCAGCATACAGATTTAAAAAAAACGTTGTGTACCTGAAAGCTTAGGAATACTAGTAAATTAGTCACTTAGATTCATCTTTCAAATTGATAGGTACCTGCATTAATCAATGCCAAAAGAAAAAACAGTAACACAGAAAGAGCATGGATGGAATTCTAATTAGCTCTTAGTTTACGTGTTAAAACTAAACCAACTCCTGTTGCAGTAGTATTACAGTTCTGCTAAATTTCTCACTGATTCTTGGCCTCCAGAGATTTCTAATCACCCATTCTGTTTATATTTTCATATTGTTCCTACCACTGAATATTAAAAGGACTTTACATTCTCATTAAGTTTTCAACCTGTGTGTTGCACTTTGCATATTCTAACATCACTTTGGTTTAAAACTTTTGTCCAAAGTCAACCAGCTGATTATCTTTACAAAACAAGGTTTAAGAAAAAACAAGAAAAAAAAAGAAGTGGAGAGAGATCTGAATATGCCCAGCCTTTTAATTCTCAGGTTATTCAGACCCACCTCTACATACAAACTTTGTAATCTAGCAGTTGCTATGAGCACCCGGAGAAGACATGTTTTGAGGCACTAAAACCTGAACAAGCATCTTCCACCTAAAAAGTGGCAGCGCAAGGACCTCTATCTTATCAACAAAAAATGAGTTCTTTTTCTGTGTGTACAGTTTACTTACTTACCCAGGAAGGCAAATGGAAATTACAGACAGACGAAGATGAAGCTGTCTCAAAGCCTTTGTCATGTGATAGTGACCTATAAAGTATCAAATAAAGGCACATCATGAGCACACCATGATATTACAATATTGCAACTCACCACAACGCCAACAAGAGGAAAGATCCCAAAACTTGAAACTTGCTTCCTCCTCACCCCCCGCCCAGATAAGTTGTCATTAAAAGAAGATAACAGTCGTGGGAAACCGTAAGGAGCAAACAAAAGATGCACCCTGTCTTTAAAGGGCATCAGGACTGGGCAAACGGAGCAAATCATCTCAGTGTGCATCAGCAGGGTGGGTTATTTTCCCTCTGTGTCTCTCGTACACAGGGATGCACGTTTATGCGCGCACACAGACACATATACGTACACATAGGGATGCATCACGTAATTATTTACATGCACACCCAGAGAAACACGCACGCATTATCAAAATAAAAGGCAGAAAGTTGACCACCATCTGCAAGGAGGCATCCATAACAATAACCCCCGGGAACTTGCACAAGTGAGCGATCAATCCCCGCGCGTGGAAAAGCCAAACAACGCCAAATTAACAACAAGAATAAGCCGCCAGACTGCAGGTACGAGATCCACCCGGGGAGGCAGGCAGGCAGGCAGAGGGACGGCCGGCCGGCTGCAAGGCTGTACCACAGTTTCAGGTAATGCCCGTTCCCCCTCGGGCCGAGCCCCACCGAGCCGCCCGGCGTCCTGCGCCCGCCCAGCCAGCCCCTCCGCCACCGCAGCCCGCGGGGAGAGCGGCGAGACCCCCGGCCGCCGCGGGGGGAGCGCCGCTTCCAGCCGCCGCCCGCCCCCGCCCGTGCAAAGTGTAGGGCCACCGGAATCCGGGCTCCGGGTTGGGGTGGAAAGAAAAGGTATTAAATATGGAGAAAGACCGCCGTGACCCAGGGTTTTCCCGTCTCCCCCCCGCGTCGCGGCCCACCCACCCCCCCCGGTCACCATCAAGTTTGCATCTTAGTTACAAAATGTCGATCTTGGAGGCTGACAAGACACAGGGAGAGGGGGAGAGAAAGAGAGAGAGTGTGAGTGAGAGAGAGAGAGAGAGAGAGAGAAGAGAGAGTCCATCTTGCTTTGAGGGGGGAGGAGAGGAGCAATAATGCAGCGCATAAATCTCACCCTCCCGGGGGAAAAGTCTGCACAACACCTTTGGGGGCGGGCGGGCGGGCAGGGAAGGGGCGGCGGCGCGGGGAGGGGGCGCGGGGGGCTCCCCGGCCCTCCCAGCTGCCCTCCCCGGCGGGATCTGGCGAGGCAGGCTGGCAGCAAACACCTCCCTGCTGCTCCCCTCCTCCTCCCCGCGGGCCCGGGCGATGATCCCGCTGCTGCCGCCGCCGCTGCCACCGGGGAGGAGGAGGTGCCGCCGCCGCCGCCGCCGGGAGAGCCACATGGAGACCGGCACCCCGTCCCTGCCCCGGCGGCCGGGCCGGGCCCCTCCGCCACCCCGCCGGGCTGCGGGACTTGGACGTGTCACCAGCAGGACGGGCAATGGTTTCGGCGCCCCAGGCCCGAGTGACCACCGCCGGCCTGGCGGCGCCCCGGCCTCCCCGCGCACACTCACCTCCGGAAAAAAACTTTTAACCGCGGGCCTCCCCCGGAAAAAGTGGCGAATCCGCCCCGCACACGGTTACGGCCCCGCGGCCCCCCGGCTCGGCTGGCGGCGAGCGGGGGAGACCCGGGCACGGTCCTTCCCCGCCCCGGCGGGGAGGGAGGGAGGGAGGGAGGGAGAGAGGGAGGAGGCAGGCAGGCAGGCAGGCAGGCAGGGAGGGGGCGGGCAGCCGCCTGCCGGTGCCTCTCGCCCCGCCGCCGTACATGTCGCCTCGGCGGCTCTCGCATCGCTTCGTTTTACCTTCCTCATTCAGCGGCGGCGGGCTGCCACCGATATTTCTAACGCAAACCTGCTGCCGTGCGGCGCCCGGGATTAACGCGATCGCCTCCCTTCCCCTGCCTCCAACCCTTCCTTCCCCGTCCTCCTCCTCCTCCTCCTCGCGAACCTATACTGGATCGGCTCTCCTCACAGCCATGCAAGTTTCATACATTGCAAATAAACCCGAGAGGAGGAAGAGCGAAGCGGCTGGCGGCGAGGGGGGGGGGGGGGGGGGGGGGGGAAGAGGAGGAGGAGGAGGAGGAGGGCTGCTTTCTGTAATTTACCAGCGACCCGATCTCGCAGCAGCAAATAACAGCCGAGCACCCATCCGGCTCCGGGCGGCGGAGAGAGCCCCCCCCGAGGCGGCCGCCCCCTCCCCGGGGCGCCCCTCGCCAAGTTTTCTGTCATCGCGACCACCCAATGTCACAACTTACCTTCAGAAATAGGACTTCGCGCGGCCGAGGCCTGCCGCCGCCTCCCCCCCTCCCCGGCCCCCGCCCGCCTCCCTTTCTCCCTCTCCACCTTAAACTTATTGACACAACATAATCCCACATCCACGCGAAACTCCGGCAGGGCCGCTCGCCCCCGCCCCCCCGCTGCCCACCGGGGCCGCCGCCGCCCCGGGTGCATCGCCGATGACTACCGGAAAACGCACAGCCCAACTCTCCGGCCGAGCCCGGCCGCTGTTGTTGTCGGGGTCGGCGCTTGGTTTTTTCTCCCGCCCCGTGCGGCCGCCGGATCGGCTCCCTCGCGCCCCCCCTCCCCCCCGGGGTTCATATCCCCCCCCCCCCCCCCCCCCTTCTCCCGGCGGCGGCGCCGAGCCCCCCCCAGGCCGGCGGCAGCCGATACCGATCCGCGCACTCCCCCCCGCGCCTCGCCTCGCCGCCCCTCGGGATGAAGTTTCGTTTCTGCCCGCCGCGATTTCCCTGTCAAGTCCCCCCGGAGGCACACACCGAGCGGCGGCCGATGGCCATCCCTCCTCCTCCTCCTCCTCGCCCTCCTTCCCCTTCCTCCCTCCGCCGCGGCCGCCGCTGCTCTCGCCTCTCTCTCTGTGGCGGCGAGAGGTGCCTGGTTTCAAACGCAGCCTGGCACTGGCTGGCCTACCCCTGCCGCCTTCTTCTTCGGGTTTGTTGTTTGCTTTTTTTTTAAATGCACTGCGCTGTATCGCAATTCACCTCACCCCCCGCCCCCGCCCCGGTCGAGCACCCCCGGTCTCCGCTGCCCTCCCGGCCGGGCAGAGGGCTGGCGGCACCAACCCACCCGTCCTCCCCTGCCCAAACTTTCAAACGAAGGCAGGGCTGCCGAGACGGAGGAAAAGTGACTGCGAGCCGCCGCACCCGCCGCCGCCGCGCAGGGCAGGGGAAGCTCCGCGCCTCCCTCCCGGCCGACGACGCCCCGGGGAGGTGGGGAGGCCCGGGGCGGGGGGGGGTGTAGGTGGGGGGGGGGTCTGCCCCGCCGTTGCGGCGCGGAGGGGAAAGTGTGGGGCGAGGGCAGCCCTGTGCCCGCCCGCCGCTGCCCGCTGAGGGGCGGCGGGCTGCGCGCACTCACCTCGGCGGGGCCGGCCGGCGGGCGGGCAGCGCGCGCCGCTGGGCCGGAGCGAGGCGCGGCGCGCGGCGGCGGAGCCCCTCCGCCTCGGCGCCCGCGGAACGCGGCTCCACACAGAGCCATGCAACCCGGGCAGCGCCACAACACTTCCCCGGGATATAAGGCGGCCCGCCATTGGCCGGCGCGCTGAGGGACGGGCTCGCCAGCCATTCAGCGGTGCCGTTACACCCGCGGCCCGCGAGGGAGCCGCCGGCGCACACACTCCCCGCACACACTCACACAAAGATCGCCGCGCCGCTCCGCGCAAGGCTTCGAGAGCCGCCGGCGGCGGCGGAGCGGGGCAGGTAGCGGGCGGCCACCGGCCGCTCGGCGCCCAGGGGAGCGCGGAGCCGTGCCGGCCGCGGCGCCGGCAGCCGCTGTCCATTGGCCGCCCGGGCAGGGCTGCGAGAGTAAACTACGCCTGCCCCGGGCAGCGCCGCGGGGTAACAGCGGCGGCGGCGGGGTGCGGGCGGCGGGCACGGCCCGGCCCGGTCCGGCCCGGCTCGGCCCCGGCCGCCCCCCGCGCAGCCCCCCCGGTAACTTACTCTGCCGAGTTGGGCGGGCTTCATTCAGAGGCCAAGCCGCGGCGAGCGGAGAAGTTGAGGGCGGCAGCAGCGCATCCGCACAGCCCCTGCTCGCGGAGTAAACACGGGAAGCCGGCCCCGCCGCCCGGGGGGGAGCCGGGCCGGCGGGCCCAGGCCGGCGGTCGCCCCCTGACCTGGCGAGAGGCTTTCGGGCGGCGGGGATGCGGCGGAGCACCGGGTGGTGCCCGCTGCCTCGGTGATCCTCGCCCGAGCGTGGCGGAGAGGCCCTCAGCAGCACGGCGGCCTCGCACCCGCCTTCCGCGGAGACGGCGGGCGCTTGGCTGGCAGAACTAACGGAGGATAACGCCGGCGGCCGCCCCACGGCCCGTGTCCCGCCCGGTGCCCCACGTACGGTACCGGCCGCGTGGATGTGAAATTCATCAGAGAACTGGTGTGAGTCGCAGGCTGACACGGACAAAGCGACAGCGTGAGGCCAGCAGCTTTCGGGTGACTGCGTGGCGATTGTGCTGACGGGTGTCAGAAAAGCCCTGCGGAAATGTAGTCCAACTTTTTTGGAAGGGCTCCTTTCTCTGGCAGGAACCAAACAGGAGCGTGAAAGCGTACCGTGTACACTGGCCCACCGTATTAATGTTCGCTGGGGTTTGAGCGTACGCAACGTGAGCCTTTTATGTTCTTTAAGGAGAAAACGCATGGCATTCTTACCCTTAGGAAGCACTAATTTTTGTGCGGCACTGTCTCCAGGTGGGACTCTGACTTCCAGTCAGCAATCGGCACGTTAAAAAAGAGATGTCAGAAATATGAACATTGACAATAAACGCGGACACTGAAGTGCGCTTGTTTTTTCCAATAAAAGAGCAATGCTTGTTCTTCACGATGGCTTTACATACCCAACACTCCAAGGATGTTGCAGTGTTTATTCCATATGTTCTCTGTCCTGAGCTTTTTAACACGGCCGTACTCTGGATTTCAGCATCTTCCCATTGCTTGCCTACTCTTCTTTCATTCCCTCCCACCCCACCCCCATTTTTCTTAATGGCAGAATTATGTTAAATAACTCTGAAATAATATTTCTTAGTTCTGAATGAAATGGTGGGGTAAAGTACAAGCTGATTTTAGAAAGTTATATTGTATCCTTGTTTCTGAGAAGTCATTTTAAATTAGCCTGCACATTTTTTTTGTTTGGATGTGAGAACAGTACTCTAAATGCCCCACCATCTTTCTTGTTGTAAGCAGGGGTGGATTAGTCAGTGCCCAAATAATATAAAAATAACAGGATAAACATATTCTGTAATCAACGTGTTCTTTTTTTTTTCACTTTCAGTGCTAAGAAAGCAGAGCTGACCATCCATCCGCTGGAAGTCAGGTGCCTGTCAGGTGTCACAGCTTGGGACACTGGCAAGTGAAGGCACACAGATTTCATTAGTCACATATGAAAAGGTTGGCCTAATTTTTAGGCAGAGCTTCCTCCTATCGTTTCTAGATCGTCAAGTGCTTTGCAGTTGTAGGTAAGCAGCATCTTTTCAGGACGCATAAGCAGTTGCCGGTAGCAGTAAGAGGCCTAAACCAGACAGTTAAAACCTACGTGGTATACTTTCTTACTTGTCAGTGCCTTGTTTCTTGGATTCTTTTACCCATATTAATAATAGTACACCACAGAGCCTCTTGTACCTCTTCATTGCTAAAATCCTGCCAAAGTAAGTAATTACTGAGCAATATAAGTGATATAGATGCTTGATAGTATACATGAAGTTCATTTTAAAGGATGCTTCATTTTGTTGTTAACAGGACTCTCTATTACACTTGATGCCTTTACTGGCCATTTCAGAAAAGAGGTCACGATAGGGACACCTTGCATGTAATGTAGTTGTTTACAGCTGTACGAAATGGATATACAGTGCTACTAAGTAGAGCAATTGCGTTTTGTGTCCACTTTGTACAGTTACAAATGGCTTCATGAGTTGCAAGGCAGCCACCCATTAGGCCTGTAGAAGTATTTTGTCACCCTTTAAGAGAAATGAGTAAGCTAAGGTATGGTCAGAAAATAAAATGCTTAAGTTTCCCCGGCCTTTGATTTGTTGTGTCCATAGTGAAAGAGAGGACTGTATTTTCTTGGGCTATCAGTACAGGACCTTCTGCAAACAGAGGTCACAAGGGGGAGAGGGAGAGAATAGTAAATATTTCTGGGTTTCCATTTCTCTATATATGATTTTAATCTCTTTGCATGTCCACTTGGAGATATTTCTGGCTTTAGTCAGTCACTGTTATCAAGAGTTACAAGGTGCTAACCGGAGCCTGTGAGGAATTTTTCGAGCGACAGCGAGTGCTGAAATTTTTAAAATTGCTTGCTGATTATTAGTTGCTTTAAAACCCCGCACAAGTTGCATTTCCAGGTTTTTCTGCAGAAGCTTGTATCGTCAGATGGCCCTTTTCCATCACTTCTGTGTGACTGGTATTAGTTTTTAAAAGAATGATGCCCCAACCCTACCTTGTGGACTGTTCACATGTACTCCTGTGTACAGCCGGCGCTCTGCTGGAGTCGACGCAGCTCAGCACAGATAAAGCAGTTTGCTCAGATGCATGCGTAGCAGGATTTGGGGCTTCGAAGTTGCACGTTTGTGGCATTTGTTTGAGTTCATCTGGGTTTGCCTGTTTTGCGCTCAACTGACGGTGGAGTATGTCCCTCCCAGCCGCGTGTCCCCTCTGAATTAATCCACGGCACAACATAAAAGGCGTAAGTAGCCATGTGTCTATGCTCTGTCAAAAGGGAAAAAAAATATTTCCCTTTGCATTGTTGTTATTTAATAGTAACAGGAAGAATAATAGCATTGATCTAAATAATAGTAATCGGGATTTGTTCTGTTCCCTTCCTTTGGGGCCTGCCGTGGAGCTCACTAACGTGGGAGGGGGAGCTGAGTTTGGTCCTCGATTGCCATTTTCTCTCCTGCTCCTGCCCGGGGCGGAAGCTACCTGCTGCCTGGGGAACCTAGCTGACCACTGGTAGCTCTTCCGGGCTGAGATAGACGCGCGCTTCCATGGCCTTTTTAAATGTATTCAGATCATAAAAAGGAAGCTTGGAGTAGCCAGCTGCAGCCCGAGCCTGCAGGCCCTGGGTCCCTTTGAGCTGCTACCATGGCTGACTACAAGTGACGGTTGTCATGTGAGCAGGGAGGGAAGGCCATAAGGCAACTCTGGGAGCATATGCTTTATCTGCGTTAAGCTTTGCACACAGCCTGGGGAGAAGCATGGGGAAGAAAGGGTGAGGCAGATGCGGCCTTATGGAGCTTGTCCCACCTCTGTTGCTTTTTTCCTGTGGCTTGTGCCCACCCACAGTCCATGGAATAGCATGGCATCCTCCAGGTTAAAAAACACTGGAGCAGGACAATGCATTAGTGGGCCTATTTTCCTCCCCAATGCACTTGTATAACATGGTAACATTAATAGCAATTTATGTGCAGGCACTGAAGGGAGGAGGCATTTTTTCTGAACTAAAGCTGCAGACTATCCACTTCGGAGTAGGAACAGAGCCACAGGATCAGTGCAGGGCAGCCATTCTTCAAGAACCACACTTTTCGGAAGTTATTGTTCCCACCTCAGCCCCTTTTAGGAACACTTTCAGTTTCTTGAGAACTCAACTGAAGTTTGTAGAAGTCAAAGAAAGCACCAACTTGTTCTGGTGGTTTCTCTGTAGGAGGGCACAGTTAAACTCTGTATTTCTTTGCTCCTATTCCTTACTCTTACTATTTCACAACATTAAAATAATCAGGATATTTTCTTCTTTGTAATTCTGAGATGCTGCTTTTGAACATTCTCTTTTTATACCTGTTCATCTAATTCCCACTGTCTCTGTTAGCTCTTTTTCTTGTTTTTTTATGCCTCTTTTTACTAGCGGAGCATTAACAACTGCAACCTTCTAACAGAACCAGCCACTAAGAGCATGAGATCCTACAAGCAACCTCTGGCCTAAGCTGCTAGCAGTTTCATTTGACAAGTGAGACAAGGGAGTAGGAAGGGGAACAGACAGATAAAATGACTTGCCAGGAGTCTCACAGTATGGAAGCAGCAAAGTCAGGAATCAAATCTGGGCTTCTAACTTGCAGTGCATTGCTCTGTACATTTCTTTCTCTGCTGCTCTGAGATTTCTCTTTCATAGTGCCTCCCTTTTTCAGAGAAATATTACAACACCTTGAGGAGCTGTTTACCATTTTTTCCTGTTTCAGAAGAATCAAGTAATAGGTTAGCCAGAGCATCCAGATCCATTTCAGTCTATCGCCTCTGTAAAAATTGCCTCTGATTCTGCAAGACTTTTAGGTATATGTTAAAATAATATATAGCTACTTAACATACTAGTGTTGTATGTGAAATATACAGTGTCTGCAATGATAGCAATTGTCTGCTAAGCTTTAAACTCAGCAGATTTTCCTTGTCCTTATACAAGTATACTGCATTACAAAAAATAGGTAAATCATGTCCAACCTGCTCACCTGAGGTTATGGAGCCCACTGAGTTAGCCTAGCACAAACAAATGAGTTTCCATAGCCAGCGATGCACAGGAGAGCAGTGGGTCTATCATTCACATCCAGGGATTCCTTCAGACTTACTGACAAAGTCCCCGTTAAAAGCTGGGCCAAAGGATAGCAGCTTTCCCTCAACCCCACACTTTTGATTTTTACAGTTACTGCTTTAACTCTTATGTAAACTGCAATAATATTTAACTGCTTTAAGCATAAAATGTAATTGGAACTCATTTTTCAGTCTTAGATTGTTTGCCCCTTATTACATTTTAGTGCTATCAAGTAACTCTCTCCCTCCTCCACCCAAGGGTCTCTTCTTCCTATCTCTGTTTCTGGTATTATTCAAACATTTATTTGTTTATTTGCTTGTTCTCCCTTTTCTGTAAATGTTCATGGTGCATTAAAGAAACTACAGCGCTGTTCTAGTGTCCTCCTCCAACCTCCAATATACCACCAGAGACTTCAGAGCTGCCTCACAAATATGTATTTACTTCTGTCTAAAAGAACAAGGACAATCAAGGAGCAAAAAGTTTGTAGCCTGCTAACTCCACTGCTTAACAGAAGAGGATGTCATTGAGTCTGTGCTTGTGTCCTTGCAGTGACTCAAGTGAAGGAGCAGCACCCATTAGGTCCAAGCATCAATTCTTAAGCTTGGTGAGCTTCCCAGATCCACGTCTCATTGCCCCACTGCCATGCCTGTAGTTATGTCCATTTTGAGACCACAGCACACTTCTTTGGCTGCACAACCCTGCTACCATTTGTAAAGTAAACGAAGCAAGTGACCATTTGACCCTAAATAATAAGAACATACATTAGTCACTGAACTGCTCAAAGACGTGGTATTTGACTCTTAACTTGTTATATCTAAGGAAACACAGAGCACTCCAGGTTTAATATTAGTGATCTTGTTCATCTCTGGAAGGGAGAGGCTTCAAAGAGGCAGAGATCAGAATTTTATTCCTCCAGCTGGTAATCATGTGGGGACACAGTGAAGGAGTCCTGGCTCAGCTCCTGGCAAAGAGGGAAGAAGCATCCAATCCAGTGGAACCCAGAGACAGGGGACTGCATCTAGCCTTCCCTTTTTGAGGAATTGCTTTTGGAATTAAAAAGAGATATGATGTAGGGTGGGGAACAAAACTGGATGGATCTTGAGGCATTCCAGAAAAAGAAAAAAAAAGGAAGAAGAAAACAATTGATGTCTTGGACTAGTGCAACCCACTATAAATATTCTTGCAGGAGCAAGGCTGTGCACTGCTTCAGTGCATGCAGGTGAGAGGCCTGACGAGAGGAAATTAAATCAGAACATTTCATTGTTTCTGTCCCACTGGGTCAAAATGGAGGAGAAGGTGAAACTTAAGAAGGGCAGTTTCTCCCGCTCCTCCCTGCCCCAACGTGAGAATCAGTGGCGGGCCAGCCTGTAAGAACTACCCCTTTTAAAAATACACAATGTGCCTTCCTGCATGCCCTCGTAATGTGGTTTTTCCCTGAAGTCGGCAGGTTCTCATGGCTTTCCTCAGTGCTGTAGCAAGGAAGATAAATACTCTATAAAGCAGGCAAATTCCACACCGGAGTCTGTCCGCCAGCCTTGGTTCATTTAGCCCTCAGACACCCACAGTGGGTGTGCATTTCCCTTATTCTGACTGTCCACAGTTCTAGCTGAAGCATTTGTTTGTGTTGAGATCTCTGCGTCACTAAAAGTTACAGCCTTCCCTGGTTGTAATGATGTCTCTCCTTGTAATTTTGTAAAAGGTGGAGCTGATCCCTATTTTAAGTCTTAACTTCATCAGCAAGAAATCACGCTGATAGTACTGGGTGATTTTTTTCAAATGATGACTTTTGTCAATTGCTGGTTTAGGGAATTTATTTATGTATGTGGAGGGAAGGGGATGTGTAAGTACCTGTATTTGCATGCAAAAGTTTAAATTTCCAAATGCTTTCTAAATTAAACATTTTCATGTTTCAATTAAAAAAAAAAATCCTTAAAAATGCTCAAACCTGAAACATAACATTTTTAGTGCACTTTCATGGCCTTCAATATGTCAATTTATTTCAACGTAAGTTTTTGAAAAATAATCAATCCAGGTTAACACAAGTGATGTGTTGTCCCTTTTTTTTTTTTTTTTAACTTCCAGCAATTTGAAAAACCGGTGGTTTGCATAGCCCTGTCTGCATTTTTTTCAAATGGAAGTTGTGGAAGGCATGCAGAGATCTACAGTGAGATTTACGGTCTGTGATGAACTGGGTGTTCATAAAGAAACCTTAAATCTGTGACTCTGTTGAAGTCCTACTGAGAAGAACTCAAGTTGTGCATGCTCAGCCGTGCTCAGATTAAGTTAATAATTATTTCCCCTTCATTCTTAAATTTCCAGGCTGACTTGTTGCTTCCACTCCACTTTTCCTGCACATACAAAAACCTTATTTTGAAAAGTACTAGAGAGCCTTACGTCCAAACCTAGATCCCAGTCAAAGGGAGGTTTATATACTCATCTACTGACTTTGAGGGAACTGCTCATGCATGTAAGTTTAAGCCTGTGCATGGTCTTGGTTCTTCCAAGAAGACCTGCCTAGAAACAAGTGACTATGGCTTCAAAGGGCTGTCACTTCTCCGTCTTCCTCGTGAAGCTGGAGCTCTGTGTTGAGATGCATT
Source organism: Strix uralensis (assembly GCF_047716275.1). NCBI lineage: Eukaryota > Metazoa > Chordata > Aves > Strigiformes > Strigidae > Strix > Strix uralensis. Next base: position 13,527,540 of record NC_133973.1, on the reverse strand, counting down.
TCTTGCTCCAAAACTTTACAGTTAGTGAGTGAAATCCTGACAGCATGAAAAGCAGTGACACAGCTCCTGTTGACTGCAGTGGGATATTCTCCTACTAGCATCGGTTTGTAAGTACTTGTCAGGATCTCTTATTTTGCAATACAGATGGCAACAGCTAGACTGAAAACTGAGTCTTTTTCTCAGTCAGCCAGTGCTGCATCCCAAATTTTTGTTACTGGAAAGAATTGAGGATTGGTATAACCACATTTGTTTGTATAGCTTTTAAGTTTATGATTATTTTTAATCGTTTATTTTCATTGTGCTTCTGAGTGGGCATGTGAAGTACCGAAAGCCAAACAAAAATTGCCCCTCACTGGCACATCTGCATCAAAGCCAGTCTCCGCCTACTTCAGTAACAAGAAAATACTCCTGGTATTCATACTTTTGGGGTACAAAGCCATTTTTGTTTGAAGATGACATATTGTATATGATGTTTGTTAACGGGGACGAAGCTAATGTTTCCTTTGGGACAACGCCATCACATCAGTGCTGATTGAAGACTCATTACAAGGTGCGGTAATGGCACTGGCCGCCAAGCAGGGAGGCGCGTGGAGGTTCACCCACCAACACATCAGCTCTAGAGCAGGGAAAGCCACTGCACTCACTCAACACCTCTCCTCTGCCTGCTGCTGCAGCAGGGGCCCATTGGATTAAATATGGGTTGTAAAAGCAGATGAGGAAGCAGACAAATTAACCTGGACCCTCACCCTCCACGTGTATGAAGACAGCAGAATGTGGCCCTAAGGATTCTGGGGGAAATCTGGCAGAATCCCTGGTGGAAAAAGGGATAGGTTAAATATCTCAAGCAGCTGAAGTGACAGGTAGCGGTAATATCTCTGCATGCTAACAGTAACAACAGTGTGCACGTGTATGTACTGGGCTTTCTACAGAAAATCACTGACACAAAGGGCTTGTAACAACCTTGCAGAGGGATTCGGCATTAGCTTTAGCGGGCTGTGAGGGAACCTAAAGGTCTCAACAAGCCGTTGCAGGCTTGAATCACTGAAAAGATAGAAGAGGAATGTGCGGCTTTACCTCATCTGCCTTCTGGTTCAGTAGCAACTAAGGTTCAGGACCAGAGTCCAGTCCTGTATCCATTCTTTTGCCCATGATGCTTACATGTAGGTTACTGTACTGCCTCCGAACTGTAGGTGTTGTATGTTCACCTCATTTCCAAACGGTAGGAAAGTAGGTGTTATTATGTCTGTTTTACAGGTAGAAAACTGAGGCACAAAGAGGAACAATGGCTCTTTCCAAGCTACAGTGGAAAATGGTGGCCAAACAAGAGATTAAACTGAGTTTTCTCCAGCCTGAAGTTATAGACATCCACCCAGAACCATCTCTATGCCTATGGGCACCCTGTGAACTGGCTCAGGGATCCCCCAAAGCCAGTCATCACAACTGGATTTTTAATGTTCACATGGCTTTCCATTTTCTGGCCTGTTCTCACTGTTGTCATACACCTGAGTCTGTGCTCAGACTGGCATTCAGTCCTGTATGTTCACACTCACGGTTCGGTCCTGCAGCAGTGCAACTCCTCAGTCCAACTCAGGAAGCAGTTGGAACCAATTTTTTTAAATGTACTCCTAAGGCACTCTGTGCATGCTTTATTTCATGAACAATCATGAAATAAGATGCTGACTTGTCCGAAAAAGTGAAGTCTCTCCCTGGCTGCCCTCACAAACTGATAAACAAAGTTAGCGATGCTATGTGAACCCATTCTAAGAAGGGTCCTGTAGCAAGCCCTGTCAAAGTTATTGGGAAGGATCACATCCATGTCAGTCAGCACGGGGTGGTTCTCAAAGCTCTGCTGTTCTGATGGGATTGGTATAATTTAGAGCTCAGCATCTTTGCATCCACACAGGCAGGTGTGACAGGCGTACGTGGATGAGTGGAGGAGAAGCTGTGACCGTGCACCCTCCTCTGTTTCCTTTCCTTACCACAGTGTTAACTGATGTGGGAAGTGTTATTTCCTTAAGGACAAATCCTCCTAGTCTTTCACATTATAGTTGACAGGAACCCATTCACCTTCCAATTTCAAATGGATACGTTTCATTAGAAATTTTTCATATTTCTTGTGCAACATATACCAAGCAGATCATGTATCTTCATTGAATTGTTTGCATTTGCTATCAAAATTAAAAAAAATATTTAAGTGGAAATGACATTTCCCCTTGGACATTCTCATACAAACAAACAGACAAGCAAACAAACAAAACCCAAATAAAACCCAACCAGCTTCCTGGCAAGAGGAAAATTGTATGGGTAAAAATACCTGCTTGCTTGATTCCACATGCAGCTCTCCTTTTCAGGGAATGAAAATGCTTCATTGTGGAGGTCTCTAACTGCATACAGGCAGAACCTGATTATGTGAGGCTAGATTGTGGAGCTGTAATACATGCTGGCAAGCACTTTCCCAGCAGGTACAGTGACCTAAGTAAATGCCCACCAACATGAATAAGGTCTTGACAGTTCCACTTGCCTGTTAATATAGGGTGAATACTGGACTGAGCTTCATTATTCACACAAGTTTGCAAGCAGAAACAGCTAAATACATGGAATTGGGGTAAGCATGCAGGTCTGCATACAGGTTATTGCCAGGGATGAGTTCACTTACACAAAATGTATATTCACCCAGTATGTTTGTGAGGTTCATCCCATGGATGCAGGGATGAACATGCCCAAAATACAGCATTTTTTCCTAAATTATTGCTTTTCAGCATAGGAAAGAGCATGGGTAATACAACATATATCCCTACAGATTTGAACATTTAATTGGTGAGCCCATTTCTAGAATGTTTCATCCTTTTTCTGAAATGAGGCAGGGAAAACAAGTTAAAGACACCATTGAGATTCACAAATGTGAAATGTGGACTGAAATTATTGGATATCAATTTTGATTGGAAAAAAATTACTGGGAGCTAGGACAAGGATCACTTTAGCTATCTGCTAGTTCAGTAATTCGAGATGTCTTACAATAATGAATTCTCTGAGTGAAGTATTGCCAATCCATATGAACTAGCAGCAATGGCCTCAAAATGGTGCTAGATGGAAGAGCCTAGTTTCACAGGTGCCTGACTGAGCTGCTTTGAAGCATGTCAGTGTCTCTGAATCATTCACCAGTTAGACACAGCATGTGTCTGGGAGGCTATGAACTTGCATGGCTCTTACTAGGAGAATACCTGTAGAATAAGCACCTCTCCTTCAATGTTCAGGTTAGGTCTAATCTATCTGTAGTCCTATAGGAAGGTATCTTCTAGGAAAATGAGAGCACAAGGACGCCACCATATATCGAAACTCTGTTATTGAAGTAGGTGGTTCTGTGCTAGGGATTTTTTGTAGTTTTTCTTTTGTCAGAGTTGTCTGTATTAACTTGGTTTGATTTCTGATAATAAGCATTTCTCCCCAGGGGAAAAACTCTTGCTGACTGTTTCTGCGTTGTGTTTTCTGCTGAGTTGTTCCGTCACTGTAGGAAAGGCTGGAATGCCCCTTGTCTTCCAAGACACATTCAAGTGAGAATATGGGGCACACTCTGTTTAATGTATTTTCTCCAGCACCTTGCTTCTCTTTCTATCTTTTCTCTGCATTGGTTCTCTACTCGCACTAGGATGTGTATTAACCGCATTGTTTTTCCCACTAGTGTATTGCTTTTCATTTCAGAATCTCTCCTCATGATGAACAAACTTCAGTAACACTTTTAATCATGGAAAAATGTGTTTGTTCACACCTATACTCCTTTATGGTTTAGGGCCAGTAATAGATTTAGAATCCTTCCTCAAAAGTAGTTTTTATATAATCAGCTGTAGTGGTTTAATGAAAGGGCCCAAATACTTTTAGGAATTTTCCTGTTACCATGAATAATAATGCACTTTCTCCAAGGGTATTATTTGCTTTTGGCTAATCTGCAACACCAAGAAAATTTTGTGGTTGCTACCTTCCCTGTTCAGCATCTTCCCAAGAAAAGACCCGGCTGGCGAAATCTTGGTGCTGTTTTTGTTAGAATACTGACTATTATTTAAAATATTGTTTGACATCTTCTGTTCTCCAGCTTTGCTCAGAACTTTTACAGTGACACTGAAGTAAGTCCAGGGTATGATTCTGTCAGGTTGTCGTTCCCACACAGAGGTCTGTAGGGGTAGCCTCCTTTCTCATGGCAGTAACTGAGCACATACGTTGCCACTAGAACTCATTGCTTTCTTTTGCAAAACTTCTGTGTTCTTGGAGAAATTTTGTGGATAGCTAGCTAGTCAGTTTTCACTCTGAAGAGGTGTTTGTGAATGTGTATGTGTGAAATGAAGAGTGGAATAATATCCTACAAAATTCAAAGATTTCAGTTTGGCAATTGTCCTAGTCCATTTGGGACTCTTTTATGTATGGTGAAGTAGTATTTTAGCACAATAATAAGATGAAGGTCAAATTCTTCAGGTGAATTAACTTTTAGAAGCCCTTTTTTTCTCAATATCTGTGGATGCAGAGATAATACAACAAGGATGCTAGCACAGACTGTTTCAGAATTTACCCCTTCCCAGCACATGGTGCTTGATAATAGCATCCTGTTGATCTTTGTCCTCTGTATTAAGCTCCATGAAAGGCTGTTAGGAAACAGTTGTGGTGATGGGGCCTGATGAAACCATAGGATGCTGCTGTACCTTCCTTTCAACCAGAGATCTTATGAAAGTATTAAAGGGTTATTTCTTATCTCTGACTAAATCCAAGGTTTCATTCCCCAGCACCATCAAGCTAACACCTTTCTTCAGTATAATGCATACATGCCTTTACAAATATTTTAAAAACAGTCATCCATCATGTGTTGTAACAGAAAACTAACCATTAAGAAGCAGAGTTCCTTGCTTATTCTCCAAGGGTGGAATTCAATTATGCAGAGGAACAAAACAAGGTTTATGTACCATCCAAGTCCCTCATAGTCCTATTTGTGCTGACTCTTTACACACGGGTAAACTCTACCGCAAAGAAACAATTTCTGGGTGATGTCCGAGTGCCACAATCAATTAAATTTTGTCTGTAGGACCCCTGTCAGTATTGTGTGTGGAAGATGGAAGAGATGCCAAGTGGAGTTTTATGCCCAGTGGGCCTGGCTCATGCCCAGCTGAAGTCAGTGGAACTTTTGCCACTCCTTCCAAAATCAACAGGATGGCTCCTCCACTCACTCCCTATTTCTCTTGCTAAACCACAGTTTTCTGATATTTTCAGGCGCTCATGCTCATCAGCTTGGAATCCACACAAGGTTGGGTTTCATAATAAAAGGCAGCCCTGATTCTTTTAAATTTGATTAGACAGAAGAGAGCAAGGTGAGTCATTTTTTTTTTCCTTGCTAATCTTGATGGGATGCTGCAGGCTTGCCAAAGATTACTTGAGTTTTCCCTGGCTAAGATGTAAGTGAAGACTGCAGCAGTTTGAAGCAAACTGGGGTGTTGTTTTTGTAGGTTTTCTTCTTAATTCACTGGAAAGGACAAAATGCATGTGCAGTACAATCCTATTGCCACTCCCTCAGCTGTTTGCATTTTAGCAGTGAGTGTCACCTACATAGAAATACTTTGTATTATCCTCAGTAAATGGTCTTTCTCAGTCCGAAGCAATCTGTTGTTCCAGAAAGGTTCCTGTCTCCTCGTAGAGAGTTTACAGCACCTTGCAGGCCTGACACAGAGCCTTTGAAGTAAATGGAAAGTCTCTTAGTGACCTCAAGGGTTTAGATAGTGAGCCCTGTGAACTGCACAAGACAGGTAACACCATCAAAAGCACCTAATAACTACTGACAGTCAGTGGGTCTTAGTCTCCAAATCACTTGGATGACTCTGAAAATATTTATCCCAGGGCTGTCTATACATTCTCAGCAGTACAGAGCACATGAATGGTACTCAGTGAATAATATAAAAATTCTTCTAAGTACAAAAATCTTCTGTTCAGGAAAATGATAATTTTATGCTTTGCTATTTCTTTTGTGTCAACCTCTTTGTAAGGTTCCCTTTGGCTATAGTATTTGCTTAAAGTACGAATATGTACTATGTGTCAAAATAAAATATTTATTGAATACATTTACTTTGTGTCTGTTGAGTTATGAGTGGATTCTGAAGTGCTTCTTTGCTGCACCTGTTGGGGCCATTTTACGTTCTCTATTGGCTGGAGAAAATGAAAACTTGATGCTTCACAGTTCTGCAAAAAGAAATGTTTGAAGAGAATTTGATTTGAAATTTAGCAGAAACATTCACTGTTGCTGGCACTCCAGGATCAAACACAGGACCATTTAGATCCTCAGGTAGGGATAGTTGTTTCTACTAGAACCAGTCCTGACTTGTAGGTAGGCTGAAACTAAACGGTACCACAAACGCAACTTGTCCAAGGATGCTTGAAGTGAACTATGGCTTTCCTGATGTCCCTGGACAGTGAAAAGCCCAGGGCTTGGTTTCTTTTCTTCTTGAAATAATCTGAGAAGAAGTGTGAGCCAGCAGAGGACTGAGTCTCTCACACCATGGCCTGTGTCAACCAGATGCTAAAATGGGTTTTGTAGATGACCTTGACATTACCGAAGGAAAGTACCACTATGACCTCTTAGAAGAAAAGGGAATGTACCTTTCCCAACCTACCAGCAAGTCTGCATGGTAGCTAAGAAATTGAAGGCATTTCTGGCACTAGCAGAAGTTCAAAAAAGCAGCCTTGGGTCCAGAGAAATTTGCTTCTAGCCAGAGGTGCAAGCTAGTACTCAGGTATTGACAACAGCAGATACTCATATTGGGTTTACCTGATGGAAAGTGATACGACTGATGCCAGCTCATCAGGAAACAGGAGGCCACCTTCCCAGAACCGCTTTGTTCATGTAAGCACCACCGACGTGAAGGTGGGTATTGGAAGCTCAGCTTTGCATGAGACTCCCCCTCGAGACACCAGGAGCTGGAGCTACTGCCCTCTTCTGTGGTTGCTTCACAACGTGTCCTGCAGCCACTTCTTTCCACTTCTTTCCCTGAGTATCTGTTGGAAGAGACAGCCTTTAGGCATCTTAAGCCTCTTGCAAGAGGTGAAGGACAAACAAAGCCATTGTTAGCCAGTTATGTGCTTTAATTCAGAGACAAAAGCAAAACTTCGGGCATGTTTTTCAAGGAGAATCTATGAATGACTAACTGGACCTGTGCACAGGCTCACAACCAAAGGGTTTGTGAATGGGGGAGATTAAGTTCTATTGTAGCTGCCTCTTTGTTAAGTGATTGGGTCCTCTGAATATGTAAGCAGTAGATTATGAGGCCTAGAACAAGTAAAATTAGGTAGGGATTCAGTTTAGGCTAGATCTCCTTAGGCTCCTCCAGTAAGTGGTGAAGAGACATACAGGCTCCCCTTGGACCTAGACTCACTCCGGATTTGTTTCGGTGGCTGCTCATCTCCCCTCACTGTCTATAAACAGAATCCGAAGAGATTGTCTTTTGGCAGAGGTACTTGGGTACCTGAAGTTAGGTGGTGTCACAATTCCACTTAGCTTTCCTGTATGAAGATTTAGAAGATCAGAGAACCTATAAAATGCTAATTTCCTCTCTACCAGATTTAAATTAAGCTTCCAGGGTTCCCTGCCTCAAATTATCAAGTTTGTACAGTTCAAACACATTTTTCAATCTGAACAAGAGATGAGACCCAATTCAACAACTATTTTATTTCTTCCTCCCATTACAGTCATTGCAGCCATCAATATAATGCCATTATTTTTAATCCAACACAGGAAACCAATTATTTTTACTGATTAACTCTTTACCTCCAGTGGGATATTGACTACTAGAGAATGGGAATAAAGGTCTATCAAACCAAAGAGACTGAATGATGACTGATTCTTCAAATGATAACATTAATTTCTTAAAAAGCAAAGAAATATCAACCCCTTCTTTTATCTTTGTGTCTCGTATCATACAGAAAGAGGTCTTGTCACTCCTTGAAAGCAACTCAGAAGCTTCCACAGGAGGCGTGCATAAAGAGCTGCAGCCGACACATAAAAAGTCCTTAAAAACAGTTCTTCAACTGTGGCTAGATCCACTGGGATCAAATAAGGTAGTCTTTAATTATACCTCCCCTGAAAAGCTATGCAGATGTAGAATGTTTCCAGAGTTTTGCTATACCTTGAGAGCTGTTTGTGAAGACAACCCTTGCACATCGTAAACGGGATTTAGCCAAGTTACATGGATGAGTTTATGCAGTTGCCCATCTGATCAGAGCCAAAGACTCTGATTTTTAAAAGATTTAATGTATGTTCTTACTTTGCAGGCAGAGACCTATCCTATTAAAATAAATACACTTCTGTGAAAAGTTAAGCAGGTCCATGAGCTTTTGCAAGATGGGTCAGATTTTGTGAAAATGTACTGGGAAATCTGTGTAGTACCTCCTCGGTTTGCTTCAGTAAGAAAGTGTGTTAAAAAGCCTCTATGTATTGCTGTAGAATTACACGGTTAGATGTATTAAAAATAACATTTTCTTGCAAAAATTTTCTGGTTGTTTTAGCAGATTTTGTTCTTTGACAGAAAATGTATTGATCTGATCCTGCAAAAGTGACTGTAGTGCTCAACAGAACAGTTCCTGCTATATAATTTTGATGTTCATAAGGTTGTGTAATATTTCATATGAAAAGTCTCTGTCAACTTCCACTGACTGTTGAATCTTAAAATGATTCATCCACACAAATATATTTTTCAGGAAAGCCTCTGAAGCAGGAGGCTGACCTCATTGCAAAATACAATTTAATTGAACATATGTTGATTTTAAAAGTATGTACATATCTATATATGTTTCTTTTCTCTTTTCTGATTTATTTTTGTGACTCATATGGAAATCCAACATTTTAAAACACATGAAAAAGGAAATTCATTGGAAGTAATACTTCTGAAGAATAAACTTGCAAAAGAATGTATTTCTATTTTGTAACTTTTTATGTTTACATATAACTAAAGGAGTAGTGAAAGTTAATATGTGAAATAGTTAAAATTGTCAATATTTCTCAGTTCTGAACTAAGCAAACTTTATATTTTCAATAACCTCAGTCCAAGTTTGTATCTTCAGATTTTCATCTCAGTATATCTGAATGATGTTGCTGGTCCGATTTCCCATGTATCAATGGAAAATCTGATTGCTATTCCTGCCTTTTACAATTCCTCTTGCTCTTAATTTCATGCGAAAAAACATCCATCATAAACTAGGAGGGAAGAGATTGGTTCCACTGAAAGCAAATTAAGCTTTTCCAGTAGTTCACTGAAGTTAGGGGTTTCATTCTCAAGACATAATTACAGGTAAGGGTGGACATGTTGAGGTTGGTGGTTAGCCATTAGCTTCAATGGGGACACATTTCATTCTTAAACATTTTATTTCAGTAATGTTTTAAAATATTTGTGTCACTAGATATATACAAACACACACACACACACGCAGAGGTTCTTCTCACTCATGTTTAATACGGGACAAAACATGATAGGCTCAAAGTGAAAGTGCACAGAGTTGTGAGGTTTGGTTTTGTGGTTTAATTATTTTTTTTTAATACAGAAATAATTTGCAATGAAATTTTCTCTTCTTTGCTCTCACCCAGATGAAAAAGGCTTATTTTTCATGAAAGAAAAAGGAGTTTTATCAGCTTGTCTCTGACTGTGTTGTCAGGACCACTGCCTCATTTGTGTGTGATGTTATGTTTTCCCATAAACCTTAGTTAGGAACTAAACATAGAAACTTTAATTCACTTCTTAGTCCTACAGCAGTCAATATTTTACAAACTTAGGACCAAATTTCATAGCAAGTGTTCCAAAGGTCGTTGTGTTGCATAAAGCCACAATTTCTCAAGCATAAATATATTCCTATTTAAAGGTGTACCGACCTTTAAGCTAAGCTCACAATTTTGTGACCTGTTGCACATTCACATGTTGCAGTATTCAGCTTGAAAGCTGAGCAGACTGGGGATGAGTGCAATCCAAACGTACCAATCCAAGTGAGACCAATTTGGAAAGCTGTATCTAAAAAAAAATCCAAATCACAGAATCATAAAATAGCCCAGGTTGGAAGGGACCTTGAAAATGTAGATATTTTTTCATATCTACTCTCAAAGAACAAAAGAAGACCCAGCACAAGTATTGTACGTCAGTAAAATCTCTTGACATGATTAAATTGGATTTAAAGTGGTGTAGAGGCCTTGAAATGGTCTGATTGACTTCACCTTTGCTGACACTGGGGATTGAGCTATGGATCTTCGAAGTGAAACACCCTAAACCTCTGCAAACCATGAACACCTGAGAATTTTAACAGTTTCCATGAAATGGCTGTGGATAGAGACACGAAAAACACCCTGATACCAATCAAAGCTTTATGAGTATACAGTTAGTATAATGCTTCTGCAGTAGCTGGATGAAACCAAAACCACCACACTGATATGGATTCTAAGCAATAATCAGATGGAGAAGAGAAACATATCCCAATACTGACTGAGCCCTTAACTGTGTAATTTTCATTGCTGTTTAGAGCCCCTGATAAATAATTTCAGTTCACAGATGCAAAACCCTTTCAAGAGAGTGATGCTAGAAATTAGAGACCTCAGAAGCACTGACCTAAATAAAAGCTACTCCTTCTATAAATGTAACTTTTGAGGTTTCTTTCTGATTTAAGGGCTATTTCCCCCTCTCCCCATTCTAATTAGTGCCAAGAAAAAGTGCTGAGCTGCCCAAGAGGAAGGCTGTAGCTTTTTTGCTGAGTCCGGTTGTTCTACTCAAGCAGCAGTCTTTGGACATCTCCTGGTCCCGTTAAGTAGTTGTATGCTGTCTCCATAGAGCTATTGGGTCACTGATGCTGTTTTACTGTTTTCTTTTATTTTCAATTGCTAAATCACTTAAAAGAAGAAATGATATAACACTGTCCTAAGATGACTATTCCAAGTGAGCAATTGCTGTAGTTGCCATAGGGATACTGAATGAATGCAGATGAAGTAGGAGATATCCAGAAGGCTCTATGAGTACGACATTCTCTTCAGCAGCCCAGTGTGATCAAAAGAAGGGAGGTTTCTGTACCTCCATAATGCTGGGCTGCAGCTGCTGCATGGCCTATGCTGAAGTGGCTGGCTGGCTGGCTGCGCGCTGCTTCAACCGGAGACATGGGCACCTTGCTCACCATTGAAAGTGGAACTTGGGCTCTTAGGTGATTTTGAAAATGTTACCACAAGTTCCCTAGGAGCAATACTTAGAAACAGCCACTTACTGTGAAGACTAATACTGCATTTTTAGTAAATCCACCAAGGAAACTGTGGAAGCTGCATACAGATGAGACCGAGTGGTGTATTGGGGGACCTATAGAGTCTAATTAAAATCAACTAATATTTGGAGAGGAATAGCTCCTCCACAGAGGAAGGAGCTGTTACATAGAAGGTGTTCAACACTATGACAGAGGCAAACAATCTTCCCGTGGAAGAGGACTGATAAGTGAGCTGTCTCTCAGGAATCCTTTGGTTCTAGTATTATTTAACCTACTGCTGACACAAGGTGAAAGCTGTCAACTGCATAGAGAATGATGATAATTTTTAGTTTATCTGTGTATTTGTGACTGTACCAAACAGGACTAATTCAAGGCTCTATTCATTATAAATGCAATGTAAATGCAGTGACATAATTGCCTTAACATCCTCAGAAAACACTAACAAACTTAGATGATAACTTGGCAACACACACCAGCACTGGCGAACTCTACCTTTGGAGCACCATTTACACCCAGCCTGCTCATGGAAAGAGATAGATCTTGTAACCTAAAGGTCCTCAGATTTGTGCTTTCCACTGGAAGCTACAGAGAAAGACCAATGACATTTATGATGGCAAGAATCAGCTCTGCCCTCAGGTACTTATTTGCAGTTGCACACGAGGACAGAGTTTAGCACTAAATTCTTTGGTTAAAAATACACAAATAAGTACAGATTCAGACTGTACTTTTTTTGACACTGACACAGCTCGTAATTATTATGGCAAGGCTAGAGCCTCAGCTGTTGTGGATCGATGTATTTAAATTGTCTTCAGAGAAATTGCAGTGATTTACTTCAGGTCACTTAGAATATCAGCTCAGGCTTTCAGCCCCAAAATGCAAATTTGTGCTGGAAGAAAAACCATGCTGGCTGGGAGTAGGCTGCAAATCGAATGCTCTTTTTGGGCAAGGTGGTATGATCCCAAGCACTGTGCATTGGCTGTATTAACAGTGTAAGATACTCTTGAAAGGATTAACTCCAGAAGGTACACCCAAGTTTGAGCCAGGCTAATTAATTTGAAATAGAGAGAGTATGAATGGGATTTTATGAGAACAGATGTAAACATTCCCCAACTAAATGGAATTAATTAGCAGCCAAGGAGGAATTAGAAGACACATAGTTCACTAATAAATAAATATGCAAAATCTAACTTGTCTTGCTCAAGAATGGACTAGATGGATCAGTAGCTTCTCTATTCCCACTCATAAAAATACTGCCCGTCCTTCATATTTACACCACCTGTAAGCTTAAAGCTCTACAACTTCTTCGAAAATGTCCTCCCCCTTCCTCATTTTTAGGGTTATTATAGCATTATTAACACTATGCATTAGTACCTTTCAAAGTTGTCTGATGAAGGTTAATTAATCCCTTTTAAACCACTCAAGACATAATTGAAATAAACAAACATTATCATATCCATCTTCCAGCTGAAGGAGATGAATCACAGAAAAGTTAAGTTGTTTCTAAAGTCATAAAACAAGTCAGTAGGCAAATCAGGTGTAGAAGTAAGCAGCCCTGGACTTTTAGACTCCTACTGTAATGACAGCATTAGCCTGACTTACTAGAACCAGTATGTCTGAATGAGATAATTTTATTCAAAAGATTTCTCAATTATATTCACATTTAGGCTTGATTCTACTAATACTGTAGCCAGTGGAGAAAGCAGCAGCAGATTTTCGTCCTGATTTGTCCATTTCAGTGAAAGGAAAGACAACTACGAGACCGTGGGTGAAATAATTTTCGTAATGGGGTATTTTTTTAATGTTAGCAGGTGTCAGTATTATAAACTTTCAAGAAAGGCCAGCTGCTGTGTTCCGGTATGATCTCACCTTCCTTTCTAAATGAGCATTTAATACATCTCTAATTTCCTTGGTCAGGCACACCTCCCTCTACCTATTCTCCTGGATTACTCAGCCTTATCATATCCGCAGACAGTGATGATGATGGGATCACAGGGTAATACCTAGGGCGTAAGAAGGGTCACTTGGCCACCCATTGCTGTTCCTGTGGACCCTCCCCTGCTTTCCGGTACTTGATAACAGAGTGTAGAGAAGACAGGAGGGAGAAGGGCTGCTGTTACATATGGGTGGTGATGCAGCTCATGCCTGCAGGCTGCTGTAGGGGAGAAGACCCCCGAGATCTTGTGGTTGTTGCAAGTGGGTCCAACCACCGGGAAGCAGGGTACGCTGTAGGTTCTTTGGGGACAGTGGCCTCTGCAGGATTTATGGAGAGTACCTAGCCTCAAACTGACCCTTGGGACTCCACAACATACTGAAATAACACAGGCAGCAGCTTTCTGGGGGGTGCTGGACATATCCTCCATTACCCCGAGGAGCAAAACCATACCAGGGCAGGTCTACCAGGCCTTCCTCCTGCTCCCTCCCTGAGGCAATAGGATAACCATCTGTATACCACTCTGATATGTCAGCACTAAACACCCAGCTTGTACATGACATGCTTTATCTACCATTCTGTACACAGCCTATTGACACATGACAGCGGTAGCAGGACCTCAGCGATTTTCCTGATTTCTCCTGTTTATTCCTGATTTCCACTGGCACAAGAGAAATGGATCATTGCTAGGCAGCTTTTTACAGAGTAACTAGACCAATAGCGGACGGAGAAAGAGCTCACATTTAATTTCTGCTTGAAAAATATCAGTGGTGAAAAGGCTTTGTGCTAAACTTCTGCAATGGTAGACTTTCACCCTGCTGGAAATAGTTTAGACCAGACAATAGAATAACCCCTACTATTAAGAGCAGATTTAAAATATCTTAATCAATGCAATCATACACACAAAACTTTAAGGGTAGCTGTAAACCTCATTAGCACATGACACCATGCTCAATTTCACATGCAATTACCTGGAGAGACCATGTAATTATGCCACATAATTACTCATGCATTTTACGAATGAAGTTGCATGTCTGCAGCTCAAGATGATGTAGCTCTTTCATGTCAAACAAAGTCCTCTGGCGCATTTTCCACCATACACATCTCTTTTTTAAAAGCAAGGGCCAGAAGTTGAAACAAGTCCACTAAGAGCCCAAGAAAAAGTTAAACGTTGTGTTTTAGACAGTGAATTTTGCTGTAGGACATTAGGACCAATTGATAGAATTTATTGGCAGAAGCTTGTTTAGAACCTGTAAACTATTATAAATGTAACCTGTTATTGCTGGTATCTATTAAACCTCTTAATATGCTCTAGGCTCTCTGAGAAGGCATAAACGAGACAAAAAATAGGAAATTCCCAGGCAGAAAATAATGCCAGACCATGTTCTCAGCTGTATCTAAATCTACTCAGTGCAGCAAATAGCAGGAATTACAGTGATGTTGATTTTAATTCCCAAATACTCTGTGATAATCTGTTTCAGCCTCTGCATAGGTTTAGCTATATAGACCTTATCAGAGTTTACACTATGGAAAAGCAAGACTACCTCTAGAGGCCAGCTGTGTCAACTCTGGCTGCTGGACTCCTGCCTAAATTGTATAGGCAGTGCACAGATATCACCCTTAAAGGCAGAAGGCCTGATACGCCATTGCTTTGTATCTTACTTTGCCCTTTAATTGTATTTGTTCAAACAGAAGCGGGTATAAAATGCCACAGGTCTGCTTGCATTGGTCTGCAGTACCACACAGAGAGTGGGAGGAGAGTCTTAACGACTGATCGCTGCTGGATTCGTTTGTCATTCAAAAAATAAAACAAACAATTCAGAGAGAACTATATTAAAAATATATTTCATATGACCTCACTTGAAAGATTTCATTCTGGGTTTGAGAGTTTCTTTTAATAATTTTATTGTTTCTTCAAGAAAAAGAAAGCAGCTTTAAAACAAAAGCACTTCGGAGAAAAGAATTTGGTTGGAAGAAAACCTACCAAAAAGAAATGCAGCCATTCAGTAATGCAGTGAAACAAAGTCAAACTCACACCATGTTTTCCTCGTCCCAAAAGCAAGGTATGTGCCAAAACAAATTTTGGTGATTAATATGCTCACCAGTAATGCCAGGTCAGCTTTATTTTTAGTAAGTAAAGTAACATAACCCTTGCGTTCCTACAAAACAAGGCCCATTGCAGTGAGTGCAAGCTCAGCCCTAAACACATGGGAAAAAAGGTAAGGTAAAAGGTAAGGTAAGACGCATACAGAGCTATAATCCCAACCAGTGACACAGCCTTTAGAAAATTAGGCAGTTCTAATGGGCCTGCTTTCCCTGGGAAGCGCGAGTAGCCCAGCCGTTCCCTGTGTGAGTAACTTCTAACACAGACAGGTAGCTACATCTGGTTCTCTTACTGGGGCGAGGGTATTTGGACAAGATTAAGAGAGAAAATACACAAAGGAAATGCCCAGAGATAGAAATTGTAATACCTTGTCTATATAGAGGGTCAGTTAATGTCAGTCTAGAAATCTTAATGTTTGACTTTGTGTCAGCTATGTGCTTTTGGTAGCCCATTAAAGAAAAACGAAGTAAGGTGAACTGCCATCATGAGTTTTCTCTTGGGTGCTAAATCAGAGCAGAGTCAACTGAAAATAAAGCTTCCTTTATTCAGAGGGCATTGGGGGCTCTTACCTCCAGTACTGGCCAGCATATCCTCAAAACTACTTGTAGCAGATTTGTAGGAACCTAAAAATCCAAGACAAACTATTTTGCCATTTTTCTTCAGAATTCCTGAGCAATTTTGCTCTAATTGAGATTACATTTTTTTTTTTTTAAATTGCTAAGGCCGATATTTAAAAAAGCATTTTAAGTGTTTACTTCTTAAACACTTTTTAAAAGCATACCCCAAGGTCCTGTTGTCCATGTAGAAATAAGAGTGTACAGTATTGTACTGGATAAAGTTTACAATGAAATCTCTTGTCACTAAATCTGTGGCAAAGTAATAATATCTATTTCATACAGTAATTTACATGTGTAGATCTCAAAGCCCTCGAAGAAAGGGGTTGTAATCATCAACACAGATGATTGCTGCTGATGGGGAACCTCAGAAGATAAAGGGATTCGGTGAAGGTTGTCCAGCACACCAAGACCAGAGCTGCACCCTGCTCTCCTTGGAGCTAGCCCAGCACTCTATCCCATGGGTCATACTGCCACCTTAACAGGTTGGTTTGTTTTTTTTTCGCTTCAGGTGGTTTGGAGCTAAGAGTGCAGCATTCAGTCAGAGTGTGTGCATATGTTTCCCCACCCCGTGCTGTCTTTTCCTTTCCTCTTCCATTTAATATGTCTGAGCTAATTTTTTTTTTTTACAAGGAGTTGCTGGAAGCAGTGATAGATAACGGGAACGTACTCCGAAGGATGTAATAAACAAAAGCCATATTTCAGGTTTAACTGATGTATTCATCACCTTCTTTTGCGTAGAAATCCTTATGTCCAGCTCACTTCTATCACAGGCAAACAGGTCATACCATCTCTTTCATAAATGTATCGCTTTGCCAGGTAGATTTCCTTCCCTTATCTTCCCCCTGGAAGGTTGCTCCAGAGCGTCTCTGGTGCAGGAGGTAGAGACTGTCATCAACTTATTCATAGCTAGTTTTGCTGTGCCAGCATTGTCCTTTAGGTTAAACACACTCCTAAGTTTTACATATCTCTGTGTATAACCGCCACGTGCCTACATTTTCTGTACTAAGTAAGAGATGCTACATAATACATTAATCTAATGAACACAGGGAAAAAATAAGAACTTCCTTCTACTTTCCTTATCTCTAGCTAAATACTATTTAGATGGCTTAAGTAAGATATAAACTATGTAGTGACTCTTGGCAAAATTTAAATGAATTCAAGTTTTTTTTCACAGTTATAAAAAATTCCCCTGGCTAGACCTGATTGAATATTTTTTTAGTAAAATACTTTTATCAGAAACATGACTTTTTATAAAAGATATCCCAGATGTTCATTGAGAGAATATCCTGTCTTTTAAAGTTTTGTTGTGAAAATACATTTTGAAACCACCTTTTGTTTAAAAAAGTACCAAATATGGAGCAATTGTTATGGAATTCTGAATTAAACCCTCCCTTTCGTCCAGTAACATTCCCTCGCTGGGAAATTCTATTTTTGCAGAAAATGTCAAGTTCCTTTGAGTTCATTCTGGTTTATCATGAATAGTCCTTGAAATCCTGAATGCTTTCACAGACAAGAAATTCTGTTTCCTCACAGTTCTGCTCCTGATTCCCTCCCTCACTATAGATCAAGTGTAGATCTATGGTAGTGAATGAGACTACACCCGTACTTGAGTATAGGTTTTAACCTGTGCTAATTATTTAAAATCTGCTAAGAGGTTTTAACCTATGATTAATATTGGCACTGGTAACAATGCTTATTATTGGCAGTACTCCTGCAAGTAGGAGTGGTGAGCGGGAAAAGCCCATGGAGAAGTGAACTCACAACAGAACTTTAAACAAAACTGAGGACAATGCATGGAAAATTTGATAAGAAGAAAAGATAAGAAGATAGAAAAACACCAGTTGCAGGACCTTGCAGTCTTAATCTTCCATAACAGTTTTTTGCAAGCTGCCCCGACAGCTCTGTCGGGCTGTGCACGGACTGCTTAGACATCCATGGGACATGGCAAAATGGAGATATTGCAGGAGTTTGGAATTACCACAATTTTCATCCTGCTGTCTGATATGTTTTTCTCAGGCTGAAACAATGTCCTTCCTTCACCACCATGACACAAGCATGGATCCATCATCCCTGTCTGCTCTGGGTTGCTCTCTGTGTGTCATCGTAGTAGCTAAATTCCACAGTTCCTTTATGTGCGGTTTGATGGAGGGCTTCTGCAGCTAACTTGGGGATCCTGCTGCCTTGAGAAATGCTCCAGATTCATTCTGAGCACACTGTCCAGATACTTACCTCTCCTTTTTCTCTGGATGACCTAAGAGCCTGTGAAGTTCTCTGCTATGGCATTTGTTACAAATTCAGTATATCTAATACATAGTATTTTCTCTGAGAAATTTGCTTTTGAAGGTATTCGATCTCGGTCTGTGCCTTTGGTGGATTTCTGGCTCTCACTGTCATGTGTTGAGACAGAGGGACTTTTACATTGGGTATCTGGAGTTTTGCATTGGAAATCTGTAGACCTTTTCTGACCAAATCCTATTTAAGCAGATGAATGTATCTCGCTTATTTCTTATTCCTCTGGACATTTCCTTGGCATTACAATGCTGATGATTTGATTTACTTCTTGTATTCCTTCTGCCTTCTAATAGCATGCCTGAGTTGCAGGGGATGGAGTTTCCAATCTGCTCTTTGAAACAACTGGCTCTTCACCTCATCGTGTTGCTGAGCTCTCCTCCCATCTTCTTTGCTGACTCTTTGGGCTCCATGATCAGTGCAGTTTTGATACTGTAAAACACAAGTGTTGAACTATAGAGTGTTTATGTCCATGACTGTATGAACTCTGCTCCAACAAACTGCTATGAGGCTACAGATAGAGAGAAAATTTTGATACATTAGGATGTGCCTCATCCTAATGAGAAGTTCAGCATTCAGAAAATGGTGGACCATAGGGAAACATGGATAATCCTGCCCTCTTCTTCTCAAGATTCTAGGAATTATTAAAGAACAATTGTATTTTAGAATGGAAAACCAACACTCTAGCATAAATTACTTACACAAATTGAAGCCAGCAGCTCTCTGACTAACCCGTCATCAGACCCTTGTTAGAAAATGAAGATTTGCTTTTGCTCTTTTTTTTCAATTCAGTGTTTATTACCAGCAGCATTGCTAAAAGGAATAATGAAAAAGCACATGTAAGAAACAATTTCACAAAAAGTACCCATCAAAAGATATAGTCACTACCAAAGAAAGCCAAATTCAACAGACTTAATTACCAAACATTGTGTTATATTTATGGAAAGCTAAGTAGTTGTTACGACAAGACTATCAATCAAAGGTAGGATCCATATAACATTATATAGACATCTATGGTGTAGGCATCTCAACTACAGATATGCACAGCTGAACAAGTCATTCCAGGCTTCCTTTGAGTCCATGGAAGGAAAAATAGGCACGTCTAGGCTGTGATTCATTCCATCTAAAGTAGGTCTAAAATGGGTCATATGAATCACATCCTAGAAGTGCCTGATTCCTTCAACTGACTGTAAAGAAAAACTAGCTTAGATGTAGGTATCTATACATCGTAGGCCTCTGAAGATACACAAAATGGATGTCAGTTCAGACTGACTGTTCTGATACAAGAAGTTTCAGAGAGAAAATCTGGGGGCAAGAAGAGCAATCAAATATATGCAAGAGAGATGTTAGGACAGGTAACTGAAGACATTAATAGGTTGGTCAGAAATTAGTCAGAAAAAAACCCCATAAATTGCAGGGCATTAGAGCTTGTACCATCTGATTGTATAAAAGGAATGCAATGGACGTACTAAAGAGACAGAAGGGCAGTGTTAGTAAAAGATGACAAAGCAGGCATCACCCTGATTTAATCCATGTCCATACATCCCTTCATACCTGAAGCCATACTTTTACCTTGTTATTAGTGGTTTTGGCACGAATTAACTCATGTCTGAGTTTGATCTTTTAGATCAAATTTTTGCAGCTCCACTAAATCCACACAGTGTTTTCAGCTGATCTAATGCCAGTTAAACCACCCCAGATCTAGATGGATGTGAAATGTCCTGATGTCAGGGGAGGTACAGTTTTTGCCCTGTGTAAATCCCCCATGGTCGGTTTTTGCCTGGTCGTTGGTTCTCTTGTTATTTATTCTCCAGAAGTGGTTCTGCTTCTCTGAGGTGGTGACACCAGAGACCTACCTCCGTAAGGGAGACCAGAGTGAAGCTGTTGATGTCTGTGTTACATGACCATAGAGTTCACCACTGAATCTGACCCAGAGTCTGCAAAAAGAAATGGGCTATTTTTTAGGGAACTGTCCTGCAATTTACTGTCTCATAGAAAATAACCTTAGCAGGATTTTGAAAATATTGATGCAAACTACTGAATTGTTTTTTAAATGTTTTCAGACTATCTGCACACATGTCATGTACCATACTTATACAGGGGAGCTTGAATTTATCGTACGAGACTTAACTCATTTTTCCCCAAGAAATAAATGTACTCATAATAGATTTTCTTTCAGAAAATAATTAACTCAGTCTTCACTTGTGTTTCTGTTTGGACGGATGGGTGTGTTTACTGTGTGCTCTTTCCTACAAAACCACTCGAGGAATTTCATATCTCCAGAACAGCTTTTTTTATTGAGACCCATTTGCTCAGAGTACTCTTTTTTTCCTGATTTAGCTACTGTTTTAGAACATTTATTTTTATTGACAGTGAGACTAGTCCATTTTGTTGACTTTCTCAAACATTAACTGCTATAACTTTCATTTAGACTGCCAGCATTTCCTCATTTACACATGAAATCATCCCATTCTCTTCTCTAGGAAAAGGCAAGTCAGACCTGATGTTTCTTGCTCTTAAGGAGAGAAAGAGGAGAAATGGTAGCACCACCTTGGTGTTGCTCTTTCTGATTTACAGCTGTTACTATTGAGGACTCAGGGAAGACGGGTAAGAGCAACCACCCTCTATGTTTTCTTCCCAAAGCTTCTTACAAAAAATGGTGCTGTATCCTTTAATCAAAAATTATTTCTTACCAGTCTTTTCTCTGGCTCACCACTGAACTACAGCAGAACACTGTCAAACTTTGGGCATCTTCTAGAGCATTTGTGAATCAAAGATTTTCAATTGGTAAGATGGAAAAGCCAGGCGTATGGAGGACGTCGGATAAGTTGGCATTGACGACAGCCGGGTGACTGCCTGTGATTGCAGTGGATGGGGTTTGGTGTCCACAGTGATTCTTCATTCTCTGTTTCTCAGCCTCAAATCTCTAGCTGGAAACCAGAAAATCAGGTCTGACTCTTCAGGGAAGTAGGGAGAAAAGCTGTAGAAAACAGACTAGGTTTATCAGCTGTAGATAACAGTGATTTTTTAAGATATTTTTCAACGCCCTAGTTCATGAAACCACCACAAGCTCTTATTAGGCACAGACCAATAGGCACAGGACAATTAATTAAGAGTATCAGGAAGTTCACCTCATCTCATTTGATGACCACTCTGATCACCTCACATAGCCTTCTCCAGGGGAAAGGCTGTAAATTATTAAAAGTGAATGAAGCAGTTGAGTTATGAGGTTTTACCACTAGGAATTAGATTGCTATTTTTCAATGATGCATTTTTCTTTAGTTAAAAGTTCCTGGAAATAATAATTGGTTTTGTGTTACTCAGAGACTTCTATCAAGAGAATTATTTCTTTCAGATAAGGCATCAATTACTTGATGACTTCTGCCCCTTTTAAATCAGCACTGATAAGCACTATTAGATGTTGAATCAGAGGGAGCCTTAAAGATATGATCTAGATCCTGTGTATCTGTGCCTAACCCAAACTGGGAAAATCAAAAATAATCCCAAGAAAATAATATACACTGTTAAAAATAAGATCCGGATTTTACTCTCTGTCCCATGTTTCTGTAATCTTGACTAATACTCAGTTTGAGGGACTAGATCTACAGTTTTATCTCTTCTTGTGTTTTCTATACTTTTTTCTACTCTCCATCTGAGAAGGATGCACTGGAAAAGCAGGGCTGGACCTACATTTCATGCAAATTAATATAGCTCCACTGAAATCAACAGAGCTACAATGCTCTAAAACATCTAAGTATCTTTCCCTACTTCTTATTTATATATTTTTAGACTGGACATAATATCTTAGTTCATATTAAAGTGTAGAGTTTATCACAGCAGTAATCTCTAAGACACAGGCCTGCCTATCTCTTATGATAAAGGAATTGCATTTCTTCTAGTTGTGATGATAAAAATCTACTATTCCTGGGAAGATGACTTGCTGGAACCTGGATAAATTGAGCATACCCTACTCTATGCTAGGAATTGAAGAGATGTGATTGTTGACCTAACCAGTGAAAGAGGTCTCTGATGTTAATGCAGTTAAGCTAGCAAGACTGTGTTGGTGTCACTCAGGGGTGGATAGTGTTGGGTTTTTATGTGCTGATTAAAAACAATGCAAGTTTGTTACTATTATTGTGGCCCTGCAGAATGCATGGATCCAGTACGGGATACCAATAAACTGCCACAGTATATATTGTAAAAAATGTAATAATTTCCAGTAGGCAGAGTTCAGCCCTGTCACAAGATTTAATCCAGTCCACTGCTTGCTCCTTGTTTTTCCTGCAGCCTGTCAGAAACAGAGAGGGAGCAAGTAATGTTCCCAGCTCAGAGGTTTGGTATCTCTCAGCTTGCTTCCTGCTGTCCTCTTTCTTAGGGGCCTCACGCTGTCTGACTGCACTAACAAGATGCATATATGTTAAAGTGACCAAAAATGAGGTCTTCCCTTATTCATGAGGTTGACTGTGGAGGTGTGTCAAGTTGTTTGATGGGGCTGTATGACATGGTCCTCAAATCTTGGGAAAGCATGGGATCAGGAACACCAGACAGAAATTTCTGCTCATTTGATGGAGAAGTCAGGTATGGTCTGTTGCGATCAAAAGGTTGGACAATGGTGGTGCAAAGAAGTGGTTCTCAGGCAACGGTTTGCAGGCAGTATCGTGCCCTAAAACTGGGGCTAAGAGCAAAGTATAAATTGCCTGCAGCACATCACCTACTCAGCAGCTTTGCTGATGGCTCAGCCAAGTCACGGGTTTCTGGCTTAACCAGTAAATATTCAGTCTCTTTTGAAGAGACTGTGAACATAATTTATTCAATTATGAATTTTCAAATAAATATTTATTTATTTTTAGACTCCTGAGTGCACTTTATCTTTTTATTGATGTTACTTTACACCACTAAATGCCTGAAATATTTCCAGTTGTAATTATGCAGCAGAACATTTCTTTGTTGTTTCTGTTTGAGTTTTATGGTCTGGATAACATTTAGTCATAGTGAATGCCTGCCATTTCTATTCATTATTTACTGTTTGCATTACAGCAGGAGGGTATGAGGACTGGACAGCTAATACATCAGATGACTTTGCCAAAAGTGCAAGTACAAAGCCTTGCTCCAGATGATAGTTGAGGACTTCTCCAAGTCAGCACCGCCAGGAGTGAATTCAGGATCCCTGCGCGCACGGTGCACGCTGCCATGGATAGAGCCGCACCGTAGAGCAGGGCAGTGAAAGCCCCAGCATCGAGGTGGCCACCAGCTTGCTGCCATGTGGTGTGATCCAGCAGATACAAGCTCACCTGTAGGATCGCAACAGAGAGGAAGAGTGGGTCTAAAAAGTTTTAGGGCTTTCTAGCGAAACCATAGTTTGAGAAACACGGAGTCAATAATGTTGCTTTGCCCTGCAGGGCAATCCTGTGGGACAGCCATGGAGAAGAGGCCTGGAGAAGGCAGCACAGGTAAAATGATTTGCCTGGCATGAACCTTTAATTGCCGTTAAAAGTGGGAATAAAACATAGTGCCCCATGTTCCCAGCTCAGCACTGTGACTACTCAGCGATACTCTGTCCTATTCGATCAGCTTTCCAAAATGGCTGTGCTCACCCTGCCATCCCCCATCCCCAATGAAGTAGCAAGCCACCTACGATCTTTTTTCTGCCCTAGTTTCTTTTTAAAAAAAAAAATCACAACACCGCCAACCACTTTTGCACAGCAGTCTCGGTCGTCTTTCACTACGCTGGTCCATCCAGCCTGTTATTTAAGTTCCCCCTGAAAAAAACCCACCACTTTCTTCCACAGTGCCCACACAAAGTGAGTCAATGTTCTTTTCCATTCATCTCAGAGAGACCAGGATTGCGTCCAATATGTTTTCTTAAAAAAAGAAAAAAAAAAAAAAGGAAGAAGCACGGGTAAAACCACCAGGACATTCATACAAATCAGCTGAATAGTTGCACGACTGTGTTTCTACAACCCTTAATCTTCCTCATTCACACCCTCCCTACTATCAAACATACCATGTGGACCTAGCTGGTTAACTGTTAGCTTACTTGTGCATAACAGAATATTTAAAAAAAACATAGTAGCAACTTTTTTTCCTATGTGATCATGCTTTTCTTCTTGGGATGGACTACCCAGTTAGTAGTCCATCCTATTTTGAGTAAGAAGCTTCCCCCCTCCACTCCTGTAGAAATCTAAGTCCGGGGTGGTGATTCCATCTCTGCAAAGTTGTCAGAGTACAGGCCTTATGGACTCAGAGAGTAACACAAATGCTTCATTTCTTCGATACCAATCTTACTTGTTTCTGTGTTGTGCTTAGATTCACCCTTGTTATCTCAAACGCTTTTTTCACTTGGCCATGGTACCCCTCGGTACTCAGTGGGAGGAACAGTGCAGTCCCCTGCCATAGCCATTTTTTCGGTTTTCAGTTTGGGGCAAGATCTAATGGGTGGGAAGTCACAAATCGCCAGCAGGTTCAGAAGGTAGTATCAGATATGCTTAAGAGTTTTTCTGGATTTTTCCCTGGATTTCACCTGGAATTAGCACAGAGAGCTTTATTTCCTATTGCTGAGGTCAGTGGCGGCAGGTTAGCTTGCCAAGGCAGCGAGACTGCTTTGGATTTTGTCTGATGCTGGGATGCTCAGTGAGTGGCTGTCAACAGGCTGCCCAAACATGTCAGGCCTTCAGCCTCCCTCTAGCAGTGGCTTGGGAGTGCACTGTGTTGACTTGGGGTATGGTGAACAGCTTTTGTAAACATCTCGCAACAGCAGGGTAACAAGGGTAGAGCAGGAGGACTTCCACTGCTGCTGGAAAAGCCCCGTTGCTTGTTGAGACAAAAAAGTTTGGGCATTACTCACCTGGTGTTTTAATGGATAGGTTTGATTAGCACTGATGTGTATTGACAAAATAGTGAAGTATCTTTATATGTGAAGAAGGATTCTCCATGCAACAGGTTCACCATGCTTTTGTACTGAAACATGTCTGGGGTCCATGTGCTGCCTTAGAATGTATATTGTGGTGTGGTTTTACTGGCAGGTGACAAGATGTGACAGTAAAGGCAAGGTTTCATGATACAGTTCTTTCCTTTTCCTCTAAGGAACCAGCTTTAAATACCACTAAGCCAAGTTAAAGGTCCATACTTTATGGAGTTGCTTTACTTTAATCACAACAGTTACTGAGATAGCATGACTGAGCAAATGATACAGAAAAGGCTTTCACAAGTATCACCTGCAGTCTCTTTTCCTAAACTATAAAATAATAGTAATAAAAAGGAACAGACTTTTTTTTTTCCTTGCTGAAGCCTACCAAAAAATGTGAGACACCCACGGTCCTGTGTGCCATCTTTTTCTCTTGTCAGGAGATGCACAGGGGGAAGGAAAGGAGCAAACAAGGCATTTCTGGATGCTGTATGTCAGTGAGTTTCAGACCTCAGCTGGACTTTAACAGCCCTAGTGGATCCTCATGGGGTTTCTGTAAGGTACAAGCAGCGCATTATTCTCATTTTACAGCTAAGACGTCCGGCTGCTAAGCGGCTGCGTTCATTGCGTCTGTTCCTTCTGGAAACAAGAAGAAAAAGCAAGACTTGCATCCCCATCTTCAAAGACAGAGGGGATGCTTCTGCAAGCCCCAGGGGCATTAATGCTCTGTGGGCTGGTGGCAGGGTGCCAGCCTGGGGCTGAGAGGGAGCGGGACAGGGCCATCCCCAGCTGCTGCCATGACCTCCAGGTGGCAAGGAACAGGGGACCCGGCCAGCCCCAGCCCCCCGCAACAGGACTGCCTGTGAGGAGCATCCCAGAGCTGCTGGCTGATCAGCCAGCCTGAAAAAAACAACCCACACCCAAAGACTCAACAAACTATTTAAGTGCACAAACAGAATTTTAGGAACCCAACTTGTTTTATAAAATACATTCAGATAAAGAAGAACGGCAATTTAAACATGGAGACATCAAAGCAGGATGATTCCCATCAAGGTTTTTCAGTAACCTTACATTCAGTTAAAATCTGCAAACCCAGACACAAAATTTTTGTAGAAAGCCCCTGTGAAGGTAGCATATCCAGTCTGAGTAATTATGGTTCATAATCAATTTTGGCTTCCCTGAAGTCAAATTAAATTATAGAACTGGTCTCAATGTGATCAGGATTTAATTCACGGTCTGTAAGTTGTGATGGACTTAACTTTCTTGGTATTCCAAGAACAGTGTAATTGTTGAGGGTTCTCACAATTCAGAATAACATAATGCCAACTGCATTCCAAAATCAAAAGGAAAGTTTTAATCTGAAAAAAATCTAACATTGTTAAAACAAATACACTCACCACTTGCCTCTGCATTAAGTCACAATTATGAAATAAATGTCAACCATTCTAGGTGTTCTGCTGTCATCAATTAAAGGAACTGTATCTGAGTATGCTTTAAGTTATACCAGGGTAAGAGATATGCACATGAATATAGAATCAGGGCCACTGAATGCAAGAATGTTATGCTAACTGTTCATTTCTGAAGTAAGGAGAACAGACTGCTGGATTTTCAGACAACATGTGTGTGCTGAAGGAATAAATGTGCCACTGCTGTGTAAAATTCACCTCTGTGTACAGTGCCCTATGCACCACTTCTGAAGTGTGTTTTAAGGATGAAGTTTTGCAGATGTCTTCTACTGAGCTGGAGGGAGGATTTCATCCCCTCCAAGCAGAGACTTCAGGAGCAATCATCAATGAAAGGGTGAGAAAGCTCCCTTTACATTGTCTCTAGCCCTCCAACAAGCCAGGAGAGTCAAGGTTTGATTTTAAAAGCAAACAGGTCAGAGTTTTAGCTCCTCTGAACTTCCAGCTGGCTTCACTGGGCAACCCACTGGAGCCTTCTGACCATGTCTAAACTTTGCACTGGTCTGTACACTAGTTTAACACTGGTCTGAGTGAATCACAGGGAAATGATAGGCCACAACTTAAAAACTAGAAAGGAGTTCTGCCAAACAGGAATAATTGGCTGCAGACATGAGCTTTACCCAGTCTCCAGCCCGTTCATTTCTGCAGAATGGCTCTGCAAAAGCATCAACATAAATTTGACATTCTTATGGAAAACCACCTCTAGGTGGAAGTGTTGACCCTGCAGACAGAGATGAGATCATAAATATCTATGTGGCCGAAGTGATGGCAACATTTTTTTTAAACTACTTCCTCCAATATTTTGCTTTTGAAACTGTAATTAGACGAGGTGCCTTGAGATTTATATACCTGAGGGCAGGTTGCAAAGCTCACTGGAGCCAGGAGTTTGTTTCTTTCTTGGCCCAGATCCAGAGACCATGGTTCAAAGAGGCGCTTCAAAGGTGCTGGACGTTCACCTTTGGTGAATGTAGCAGTGAAGCGTGCATTCTTGGTTTTAAACATGTGCTTACATGCAGTCCCCAGACTCTGTGCTCACCATCTTGACCATATTTTGATCAACATTGCACCCTGAACCTATGGTTCTTGGCTTATTCAGTGTAACGGAAAGTTTTGATTTTAACTGGATAAAGCAAGAACATGGCTGCTGCTTCCCTTTCCCTATTCTGAGAACAAATTGCAAAGTCCAGACTCCATATTTGAGGAGGTCATTCGAAGGATTAGTCCTGTACTTCCAGTGATGCAGGTTGCAAGCGGTATGTAAGACTAGGTACCATCTCTATTACTGCCTTGTAGAGTGAAGGAGTGATTCACAAGGGATTGGAAAACAGCCTTCTAAGACTAATTTCTGCACAGATGCCAGAGTAAGATGGACTGTTTAGTTCACTTATCCAGATGATTGTGACACTTCTTCCTTTCTCACTGTCTAGGTTCTTTGTTAGAAATTATGAGGGAGATTTTCAAAAGGCACAGAAATGCTGACTTCCACTGAATATCAACAAGAGTCAGATGCCCCACCTGCCCTTTACACTCTAAAAGTAAACAATAAATCATTATGCTATTGGAAAGGTTTCATTTTCTTTATTTACTTTTTTTTTTTTTTTTTTTCCTGTTTCTTTTTTATCCTGGAAGCTGCTGTTGGGTTAGGCCAATATTTTCATAACTGGCTAAGTGATGTGGGAGTAGGGTTGAGTACTTTTTTTCTGCAGGTAGGTTTTATTTACTGTCAAAAACATTGTTTATATCAACTGAACATCTCTCACTGACCATTTGTCATGCAGGAGTGAGGCTGGAAGAGAGGTGGGACAATTACTGGTACATCTAAGAGCTCTGTGGTCACAGTTTGTACCTGCCTACAGGGACAGTGGTTCAACTCCACTTTCCACTTGAGTGAATTTTCTTGTGTACCCCACCCATCCGATAAATGCCATAAACGCTATACTACCGGGGACCCTAAAATGCAGCCTTGCTGATAACTACTGGTAGCTCTGTAGCTCACTGCCTGCAATAATCCTCCAAATTAGAGAGCAATGTTAAGCTAAAAGCAAGGCACCAATAGAACAACTTTGCATTCATGGCCAGGTAGAAAAGCTTGTGCCTAATGCTTTGCGTCTTCTGAGTCACTAAGAAGGCTCTGCCATTTGTGCAGCACCTAGGTGGTGTTTCCATCAGCACAGTTACTCCTCACTAGCTTCCAGTGAGGAATTGTTCAGTTTTCTCACCATTGCCATCAGGCCATGCCTTAATCTGAGCTTCCAGGGTGCCACTGAATTGCATCCTGGAAAGGTGTGTGTGCATGTGAGCAGCCAACTCAACGAGAGAATTGATTTCTATCCACACTGGGATGCGACATTAATTAATTCAGGCATAAAGCAGTATAAGTCATTTGTTCTTTGGAGGGGGGTGGCCAAAAGAGGAGGAGGGAGAGGGCTAACCCAGCAAGCAGAGGCCGGCAGAGACTGGCTAACTCTCCAAAAGGAAACAGGAATTGCTGAATGCTAAAAATATTTAATAGCCCATCTGTAAAGAAGGATATATCATATATCTATGTATTTTATATCTTTGTATCTATATCCTTATGTATATTTATACATAGATAAATGTATATCTTTCACTGTGTATGTCTCTATATTGATTTACACATACATAAAGCTAATTTCCTTAGACAAGATAAGCTCAGA
Organism: Strix uralensis; assembly: GCF_047716275.1. Taxonomy (NCBI): domain Eukaryota; kingdom Metazoa; phylum Chordata; class Aves; order Strigiformes; family Strigidae; genus Strix; species Strix uralensis. The sequence continues at coordinate 13,498,308 of NC_133973.1, read as the reverse complement.
ACCATTACAAAGAGTCAGTCATATCATGAACACCTTTAGACTTTCCATCCTGATGCACCCAGCTGTGGTGTGGTGTGTGGACTGGACCAACGGGTTGAGAGGGGCAGGCAGATTGTGTTACTCTGCTGAGTTTAACTCCCTCTGCCAGAAGATGCCAGGGAGGTTGACTGTTAGTGGACTCCAAATGCTGGCTTGTCCTAGTGCACTTCTCACTGAGACTGACCACTGGTCCCGTTAGAGCCAAATGTGGGCACCTTGTGCAAGCCTGGCACTGGGAAATCATTTCTATCACCCCCACCAGATGGAAAACCAGCACAGTGTTTTCTAGATGTTCTTTTAAGTAAAGAACTAGATGAGCAGGAGAAAAATAAGGTTCTTACTAATAATGGGTTGTGAATGTAACCTTTCCTTCAAGCTGCACTGGCACAAGCCTGTGCACTATGTTTTATACAAAACATATAATTTTCTCATAATCTTTTCAAGTATCAAATACAAGGAGATGGCTTTTTGTTCACAGGGTAGCTCACTGATTGATTATATGTTCATACAGGGTCAAAGTCTGATCTTATTTATACCACTGTAAACTGCATGAATTGCTACATTCTTTATAGAGGAATACAATTTTAATGTTAATCTTTGTTACCATTAAAATGTTTGGAGAAGTCACCACTGATTTCTTGAAGTTAGTCTGGAAATTCGAACCTTGCGTTCTGCCTTTTTTATCTGGTTATCTAAACGACCAAGAAAGAAGCTCAGAGATGCAGTTGCACACTTGGGTTTGTGCTTTGGATTCTGGCATCTTTTTTGCACCCTTTCTTTATTAAGCAAAAAAAAATCTAAATGGCAGAGCATATATCCTCCAAGCATTTCATTCCACCCACATAGTTCTTTTTCTTTAAAACAGTGGCTTATTCCCAACTGGAAAGGCAGCAGTCTAGCTAGAAGACAGGTTATGTTCAAGAGAGAAAGGAAGGAGGTAGCTGAATCATAGCAATTTAACTCTGGCTGGGTGGATGTAAATCCAGCCACTGGTTGCTGCTATCACAAGCGTAGTATGATTTCAGATAGAGGGAATGGCATATTGTTCTGGGTAATGAAGGCTAGAGGTCAGAACAGGCTATGCATTTGCCTTTATTGCTTGCACTCCATCAGGTGCAATATTCATTGCCTCTGCGCTGTGCACAGCCATCTCTAGCATTACTAATGAAATGTCAAAACATATTTTTATTTACTTCCTTTCTTCATCAGCTGCAAATAACCACATTGACAACCCCCAAACTGATCATTTGGGGGTTTCTAAGAATGCCATCAGTAAAAGTCAGTCATCAGTAAAGAGCAGCACGTTCTGGAAATAAACTAAACAGGTTCATTTGAGGCTTTTCATAAAAAAAATGTTGCAACAAAATTAATTTGTCCAGCATTAGTCATCACCCTTTCTGCATGTTAATACTGCTTCTTCTGGAAGAAACTAGATTTTTTTGGTTGAAAATATCCTCTGTTACACTCAGCGCTCACAAAGGGCAGAAAAGGCACACATGTGAGTGTGTCATATTAACATGCTTCACTGTCCTGCATGGCCAAGTCATGCAGGCTGGTTTTGGTCACAGATCAGTTGTTATCGTTTTCCCGTGAGTAGCTACGTATACCTGCTGTCTTGTCAAAATCTTTGCTGCAACAGGCAGGAGGATGGCTCCTTTTTGTGTTGATTTGCCTCAGAACCAGGCGGTTTCTAAGGAACATAAACATTTCAGAGGAACAACCTCTTCAGGAGCATGGTAGAGTCCCCATCGCTGGAGGTTTTCAAGATGCGATAGTATAGGGCGCTAGATAATCTTATCTAGTCTCCCTTTCCCTCAAAAGGCTGGGCCAGGTGATCTTCTGAGGGCCCTTCCAACCTGGGCTGTTCTGTAATTCTGTGATTCTGTGATTTGGTCAGAGTGTACCTTTGCACCAAAAACCTTCCAAGAGAAGCAGTATTTGGTGAGTTTCATTCCCAGAGTAAGTTCCTTGTGTGATGCATGCTGTGCTAACATAGGTGTGGAAACGGGTGTGTTCAAGAGTCTCCTCTAGACTCATCCCCTCAGCTCCTTCCCTTTGTTCCTTTCTTCTGGAGTTTGGCTTTTGCTTTTTACGTTGAGAGGTTTTTAGAGAAGGGAGTGTTTTGATCGCAGAGGGTTGCTCAGGAGCCTGAAATTGCTGTCGTAGGGCTCTTGGTTACTCCTGGGGAGCACTAGGTTTGTGCTGCACACAGATGGCAGTGAAGTCACCAGGATTCCTCTCCAATAGCTCAGAGACAGATGTCTTCTTGACATCCAAATGGCCTCATGTCTACTCATGGCTGGAAACAGAGAAGAGGATGGGAGTTTACCCAGAGCTCTTGGGTGGGACATGATGCTGCCTTTCCCACCACTTAGACCCTGAATGTAAATTTTCCAACAGACTGATGACAAAAGGTGGTGTCTGGGGCTCCTGTTTCAATTGCAGATATTGGACATGAGAAAGGCAATGTTTTCTCCAACAAGGTTAGCAATCTGTCAGTACCTACAGGTGTCTCTGATTATAATGAATTAATCACAAGTACATGTTAGGAATGTGCCAAGCACTCTTTGATCAGAGAAACTCCCAGTCAAAGGACAGACATGTAGAGAGAATTTGGGGGAAAGTCGGACATTGTATTATCCTTTGTGGAGTAGCTGCTGCAAGAGCAAATCCATAGTATTTTAATCTTTTGGGGGGGAATATTTTAGGAAGCCTATAGAGGATGTCCACTAGGATTAGAAAAGTACTTAATAGTTTCTGATTAAGAAGATGTTCGGCCTCTCAACTTCTTCTTCAACACCTGTTGCTTTTCCAACCTATGCCAATCCAGCTCCTGCTCAGAATTAATGTGGTAGGTAAGAGACAAGTGACAACTTTCTGTCAAAGTGTGCTGAGGATGGTTAACCTGAGTTATATTTCAGAGTGTCTCAGGCTTTTCAATCAAGTATTTCTTAGAGGGATTTAGACACATCTGTGACTTTTTTATTCTGCCTGAGAACAGAACATGGGAGATGTTGGACACTTACTATGGTCCTATGGTCCTTCAGTTTCTCTGTCCTAGGAATATCCAGTCTTTAATTAGTGACCCACTCCCTTGGGTCTGGCTGGAAAGAGATGATTTGAGGCTTGCCTACAGCTCCTGCTCAGAGCAGTGTGTTCTCTTCTTTGAGAGGAAAGCATTAGCCTGATATCAGATAATTTTCAATTTAATCCTGTGAGGGCTTTAAAGATTTATATAGATTATCTGTATGTCCTTTTGGGTGCAGAATTTCATAATCATTAACCTAAACTGCCTTCACAATCACTGTGCTGTTTCTCAGCATTGCAGAGATGTTTCATCAGCTCTGACTTGTCCTCTGATTGGCATATCACAGCTTTACTTAGGATGAGACTCAACTACAGTAGAGACTTAAGTATTTATACCTAAGTGCAAATTCATAACTGCCCACCATAAGCTCTGAGCACCTGTCCTGGAAAGTTATTAGCAATAGCAAAATTCCTCACAAACTCCATGGGATTCTTGCTTCTGAACGTGGAAACTCTTCTTAGAAGAAGGATTGGAACAGATCATGGTGTTCTTTTCAGAGAGAAAGGTGTCAATAATGTGATACTCAGCAAGCTGAAATTTCTATGGAAACGTGACACCTAAAGCACGGTGCTTTAAGACACTTTTCTACCAATTATTTTACTCTTCATTAGGCAGCTAAGTAATTTCCAGGTTCTGGATCCTAGCATGTCTCTGAATTAGTGTTATTAAGGAGGAACGTAATATAAAACAGTAACATAGCTGTCAAACTGTTATTTACTGTGGAAACTCCTGTGTATGTGTGCTCAGAGTCATCCAAAATGAGGATCCTCTTTGTATGGACCTCAAGGCTTTATTAATTGACCGCAGTTATCTCACAGTGACAATCAGCATCAATGTCTACAATATGCTTGCTCCCCTTTGAGAGGTGTCTTGCTTAAAGCTTAAAAAAACTGAGCTAGTGACCTCAAATGACCTTAATTTCTCCAAATTAGAAGTTTCGTGTCCTACATGTCCCACAGATGAAAAATGAAATAGAATGATAAAATATTAGTGATGAACCTTTTTGTGACAGAAATACTAAATTTTGAAGGTTTTTTTTTTCTGTAGTCAGAGGACCAGAAAGAATTTCAAAATATCAGGTTAAAGGGAATGTCAGTGTTTGAGACCAGACAACAAAAAAGCTGCCCTTCTTGTGATCTCAGAAAGAAAGATCCAAAATGAAATTTGCTTCTTCTCCAAGTGCTTGTATGCAGCTCCATTCCTAATGTATGAGTATGCCAAATTTCAACAGCCTAGCATCATGGGAATGTGGAAATCAGTTGTGTCAGTCATTCATCCTGATGCATACATCTGTATTACCTAAGACTGCATTTCTGCAGTGACCAAACTCTGGTGGCTCAAAGGATTGCTTGCTGTGTGGGAGACATCATGAAAATCAATATTACAAATGTGCATTATTTCATACTAAAGGACTCCATTACAGAGGGTCTCTCTCCCATGGGGGAAAAAAAAAAAAAAAAAAGCAGCTTTTCTTTTGTGCTTTCCCTGAGGAGAGTGAGTTTGGTGGGAACAGCTGCTAAAATTGTTAATCCACCAACTGACTGGTCATATGAGTTCACGGAGACCTGCTATTGTTCATATGCAATATGCTCTTGCCTTCTTTCTCCGTACTCTGCGTTATGCACATCTGACATCAGTACTGCAGCTGTATTATACTGATTGCTTTTTATTTGGAGGCCTCACTTCTAATTACTGAAGAAGAAAAGAGATCTCTGCCACATATGTTGAAGAGGGAGAAAGGCTGCAGTCCTACACCAGCTCCACCAAGGTTATACCTTTCGTTCAGGCTTCCCACGCTCTGGTCAATAGCAGACTGCTCACATGTTACACACTGTATTTTGTTACTTATCAAATTAGCACGACCCTTTATTCCTAAGACCCAGGGATCTCAAGCCTTTCTACAGACTAGCCATGTCTGGACACATCAACTTTATGGTTTCTGGTCTTGGATGGACCTGAGATGTTCATGTCTTCAGTAGCTTGAGAGGCAGAGACGCCATAGCAATGGCCAGGGAAAATTGCTATGGATGCATGCTGGCTGGAGATGGTCATACTTCTTCCTTGAGGGCCATGAATTACAGTAATGCTGGGTCTCTCAGGATGTGTGAGGCAGGCAAGGCTTTGGCATATTAACCACCCCAATAAGAGGGTCAAACAGAGCTTTCCAGAGCACTGATGGGAGATAGGAGCATGTTACATTGACAGTGCAGGCTGGCATGAGGATTTTGGTGCTTTTGGCTAGGATCTCTAGGAAGTTTCAGAAGCAGGCTTGGCCTGTGCTAAGGTACAAATCTGGATAGTACAGAAAGGAGGAAGACTGATATTTGCTAGTACCATTTCTATTCTGGTCCTTACAAGGGATAATTAATCCTGGCATTTCTTGGCATGAGCGAGAGAGGAGGTCAGAGCTGCATAGCTTGTCGTGTAGTATAATACTGACCACCTGACGGACTGAATTATGGGGGAATGTCTACTGTTTCCTCCAGAGCATGCAGCAGGGGCCACTGCGGGTGATACGCGCTGGGCTCGATGCATCACTGGGCTGTTCTACATGGGCAGCTGCAGTGTCCCTCTGAGAGGCAGCGTGCCCTGTGCCTGTGCTCTGCCGTTCGATATCTCTTCCTTCCCTCCTCCGGGAACAGCTTCACAGCCTGTCACAAGGGTGACCAAGGGAAAACCAGATGAATCACTAAGAAGACCTGTGACTTCTTGAAAAAGAAGGGGGGTTTAAAAATACAGAGCCATTAAACAGCAGCACCCTATGCATTCAAAACAGACTTCAACCATTAACAGTCCAAGATACCCTGCAAGGCAAACACACCACTATTTCCTCCATACTTCACAAGTAAGGAAACTGCAGCATAAGTGACATAGTTTAAGTTTCAAGCTAGGTGAATATCAGAGAAGGAATTAGCATTTATGCTCCTTAACTACCAAAACTGGTGTTTGCTCTTCAAGGCAACAATGCCTTCAAGGTCTTGTCTTGCAGATTGAACAAAGCTAATGCAACTTTAATAATGTGTATGTATATTTTATGCTTCTACCATAAGGACATGGATTCCTTAGGCTATGTGATTTTGACATATAGTCAAGAGCAGTGCAGATGTAATGCAAGGAGATGGTCATGTCATAAAATCTGTAACAGAAGAGTTTTTCCCTCCCTGTGCATCTGATTCCTTTCTTAGCATGAAGTCTCTGGTTTTGGGGTGGGAATGTGAGGTTTTCTAATTTATCTGGATCCGAGTTCCTCGAGCTAAGATAAATGTTGGTTTTGCTGCTGTGCTGGTTTGTTTCCATTTTTATATCAGAGGTCCTCACTGATGAACAGATTACATTTTTTTGTCTGAAATATGCCAGCCCTTCCTGCTCTATAACTCTAAGTAAATATGTTTACAACGGACTGTTTTTTTCCTGTCCTGACAGGAGCACAAGGAGGAACTTACATACCTTATTTTTATCTTCACAGATTAATACAGCTGGAGATTTTTTTGGGGGGGATAGTTTTTTCCTCTTCTCTGTGGGGAGGCAGTTAGGTACCTAAGGGTGTGTGTACGTAGATTTATAAGAGGATGCACCCTGCTTTCTGTCGCCAGTGTCAGACCTGCTTAACACTGCATAAATGTCTCTGTGCAGCGGCTAGAGGAATATCAACATGCGGGTGAAATATCTGCATGCTGTAAAAGCAGGGGAGTCACCTTTAAATTCAGGATACGAGTTTCCAAATACAGTTTTCTGGAAAAACACCATCAGAATTGGCACTGGTTCTCCGGTGGATAGTTGTATGTGAAATGGCACGTACAGTAGGGCTCAGGAGCTGTCGCTCTCTACCTAGATACAGAGGATGGGATTTCCAAAACAGAGCCCTCAGCGATGCCAGGGGTAGGGCAGCAGGGAAGAGGTCTGCTGTGAGCCTGCAGAGCCTGCCTGCCAGCGTGGGATCGCTCCGTAGAGCAGAATTACGTGCGGGGAAGAAATCTTCCTCTCCCTGGCTCACGGGTAGAGATATGGGCCATCTAGTGGGGAGAGAAATTAATAGCTGAGGAAAGCTCCCATTTCTGGTCTCTGGCCCGCTGCCTCCCCAGTACAGCCTCAGCGTATGCTGACAACACAAGAGTTACAGGTAAATAATTCTTCTCAAATTCAGGAAGGAACAGCAAAAGTCAAGTCAGTGTAAAACATCCAGCAGTACTAAGGTTACTGGCATTTAGACTGCACTAGTATCAGGAGACCTTTGCAGAAATAATGAACTGGTTTTGTTCCTTCGCTTCAAACAAAGTGCCCTGCCGATCTGAAAATGAAGCCAGACTATTATGTGCGCCCTCTCGATATCTCTGTGTCACATTACTTCGGTAAACTATTCAATTGCATTTAGTCCATGCCCTATAGTGTCAGCTTAGCTTCCAAGAGCTGTTTCATAAGTTCATATGGTTGGGTTTATGCTGAGTTATCTTTATGGGCCATGGGGAACTGACACACATCACATAAAGATTTGCATTTGTTTTTATAGACGCCTGATTCTTTACTTTTCTTTCTTTCTGAAGGTGCATGTAAGACTGCTCTATGCTAAATATGATGAGTTCATTTTCAATTCCTAAAATAGCTTGTTTCCCACCCTGCTCCCCCCCCTCCCACCCCCCAGTTTGATGAGTGCTCTTATAATAAACTCATTGAAATGTTGTTCCAAAAGGCAGTGCTTTCACAGGAACAGTGCTCAATCTCGTGTAACAAAGATCTATATTAAGATCCATAGAATCTAGATAAAATGCAGTCACCGCGACTGATGACAGCAGGAAGATCCCCCCTGCCTTGCTGTGCTGAAACACCCATTGCAAATGAATCTGCCACCCAACTGCATTGCCTTGAGTGCAGCCGTACGGGAGAAATACCGCTGCTGTGAGGGAGGGAAGGAAGACACTCCTGTTTCAGGTGCCATATAGAAAAAAAAATTACCAAAATTTATTTGCGTGACTAATTGTTCTTTCCCCTCCAGTTGCTGTGATCATTAAGATGCTTCATCAGCTTTCATGGCTGGGTCCTGCTGTTGGAGTACAGGGCTGGTTTTGGCCACAAGCTGAGGTTGTTGCCTTAAAAAGGGGCAGCTGTGGCTTTGCTGCCAGTGTCAAACCAGCCCCACAATTGTGCATCCCTCCACCTCTACCACCCTTCTTCCTCCCTGCTCCTGGGCAGGAGGCTGGGCAGCACCTCTGGTCTGGCGCCTTCAGGTACAGAAGCCAGGGGCCAAAATCTGGTGTTGTCTGGAACTGGAGAGGACCCATCATCCAGAGAAGGCAAAGCCCTGGCAGTCTGGATTTTGGGCCTGTTTGGGCCAAGGAGGAGCTTTCCTTGGACTGCTGGGAGAATAATGCCATTCACACAGGGTGATGGGAGACATCAGAGTTGGTGTCATCATCCCTGGAAGGGTAACAGGGTTTTTGTTGGTGCTGCTGAGGCTCTGCTAGGGAGTGTGGTCTTTCCGCACAAGAGGCAGCCTCCCGTGAGCAGGTTGGACACTTCAGACAGCAATAGATGGGCCCTGTAACAAGACAGGGACCAATCCCCTTGTAGAAACGGATAGATGTTTACTGACAGCAGAATGCATGAATGCATTGGGTGGTGCTCCCATTTCCAAGAAAAAGTCTTCCCCAATTCTTGTTTTCAACAAACACTGAAGCCATACAGGATTTGAATCTAGTCCTCAAGCGTTACCCCACTGGCATTGTCCCACCACTACTCTGGGGTGACAGCAAAATCTATCACAAGTCATCAGGTGGTCAGTTATGGTGAGACATGATTAAGCTTACCTAATCCCTCAACAACCCTAACTGCAGATAATTCTTATTGATCGCAAAGTTTTCCTCCCACAGTATTTGATTCTCAGGGCAATTAATGCTGGCGATTATACGGCAAGAGTATGATACAAATATATGCTTGAAAGTACCAGCCTTTAAGGTAATATTTCCTTTTTCATTTTACTGTTTATGAGGGGGGTGGAATATAGTGAGAACCAGGGAAAGCTGTATTGCTGCTCTGCTGTTATTGCTGTCTTTCACAGTTTTGAAGACAGAGTCTTGGACCATTTAGATCAGTGAGCTCTGCTGCGTGGGAAGTCCCACATGAACTGGTTCCCTCCCAGACTCTTTCACATTCATGGCTCACTGTGATCCCAGAGAACATAAGCCCTGGCTAACAAGGTCAGAACTTCAGAAACTTTACAAGTGAGTTCCTGGAAAGTATGTGGTAGATGTGTGATTCTTGTCTGTATAGTAGACTTGACCTTATTGCTTGTTTCTGACTGCACACTATAGACAGAAAATGAAATTATGCAAAATGCTGGAAATGAAAACAAACTACAATCCCTGGTTTCATAAATTCCTTAAGCACCTGCATAATTCAAAATGTGTGTGTCATCCCATTGGCTGCAATGCATTTGCCTAGATTTCAGCTCATTTTTTGTGTGTTTCTAGAAGCTAAGCATCCCACCAAGCATGTGACACAGGGATTTTCTGCTGCGATAAGATCCCTGTAGTATTGACCACACAGGCTTTAAACCCATCACTTGCATTGCTACTGCCACCACGAGACTTACACCTCTGATGGACTAACAACATTTTTAGAACATGAACCTCATGCTGGAGTAAGTCATGCTGGAGTTCTGTGAGAAGTGAACACCTTTTCCCTCCTGACCACATTGACAATGTTTACGATTCAGATGGGTACATGTCTTCTATTATAGCTCTGTGCGTCCCTCCCCTGCTGCCGCTTCTCAGGGGGTGCTCTGGGACTGGGTCTGCCCGCTGGTGAGCAGTGGATGGGAGCGGGGTTCGTGCAGGTCTGCTCTGCGGCAGGGATGCCCCAGGGATGCTCTCCCTGCTCTCATCCTTGGGGACAGCTCACTGGGAGCAGAGCCAGCCGTGAGCAGCATGCAGACACAGCTTCTCCATCGGAAACATCAACTGCCTGGCCCTCGGGAAGCTTTCTGCCACACGTCCTCAAAACAGCAGAAAGGAGGTGGAAGATGCTCTTTCGCCTTCAGTTGTTCCCAAAGCTGTGTGATAAAGCTGCAGCCAGCGCAGCGTGGCTTCCCAGCATGGACACGGAGGGACAGTCGCATGGCCACAGCGATGCTAACGACAGCTAAGGGGACCCGTGGGCAGCCTCTCACTGCTGAGGGGGTGCTGGCAGGTGGCTCGGAGGCTTGCAGAGGTTCGGCTGACAACCTGCCTCCTGCAAAGGGCCTGAAGCCCTCTGGCCACGGCAGGGACCAGGGCTGGCCAAAGGCACTGATCCAGCCCTGCTGCTGCATTTATCTTCCCGCCTGGCTTTCCGAAAGGCCCTGCCGCCCGCCGCTGGCCTCAGCTGCCCCCCCCAGGGCTCGGGGCGCTGCCGGAGCCCGGGCAGCCTGTGCCCCCCAACATGTATGTGGGACCCTGGCCTAATAACATCGTTACCTCGTTCATGTTGAAGGGCTTGAATACTACAATTGTTTCCACTGTGCAAAACCATCTATTTAACAAGGAAAGCCTGGCCTAAGTTTAGTTTTTATAACTCCCGTTCCTATTTTTTTTTTTTAAAGAGCATTTACTGAAATGCTCAGAGGGTTAGGAAAGCTTCACATAAAGCCTGGACCTCCCTCCTCAGGGTTTGCTCAAGAAATTTCTTTTTTTTTCAGTCCCTCAATCTGCATGCTTTAGCAGGTGCAAAAGTGAAATTGTTGTTGTTTTCACCAAGCTGCTGAGATGCCACGTTGAAATACCAGCCCAATAAACTCGTGGGGGGATCCTAATTATGCTGGCACAAGCATAATTTAATTCAGATTGCTATAACAACAACCAGTGTCCATGCTCGCTGTAATCACGTTAAGGCCTATACACAAAATAATTAGCATCTTTATATTTGGTAAATAGAGGTCCGCTCCAGGTCAGCCTCAATGAGGACACGGCATTGTTAGAAGCCAAGGCCTTTTAAAGCTTGTGCAGAATGGGCATTTGAAAATAAAACTCCACTGAAAAGAACAAAAGGAGGGCTTGATTATCAAGGAAGCACCTCCACTTGCCTCTTACCCAGTTTTTGTTCCTCCTTCTGAAAAAAAAAAATAATTCATTTATTCAAGCATGAGGAATCAAAGGAAACTGTGTATAATAGATGTTCTATTTGCTCAGTTTCCTTTGCACAGCCAAGCGTGATCTAACAGACTTCTCAAAAGCCAAGGGTGTATTCCTGCAGTCCCAAATCTGACAAAATGCATTTATTTATTTACCAGACATTTCTATGGTTGTTTGTCCTGCACCAGACCTGCCAGAATTTTGAGCAGTTCAGAGAAGTTGGAGGACACTTCCACAAGTAAGGCAGGAGCTGAGATGCCTTTGCTCCAAAGCATCCCAGTCATTTCTGCAAAGGTCTTTGTTACTTACATTTACATAAGTAACATCCCAATAGTTTGAAGTTTGTAGAGATTTTTAATTTAGCTGAACAAAAGAGGGTATGACAAAGGTAGGTATGCTACCAAATGATATGGAGAAAGTGCACGGGGTGGGGGTGTCTTCTAGTTTTTCAGAGGCAATTGATGCTTTTCAGTGAAAAATTACACTGCTTTATAATTGCAGGACTTTTCACAAAAAAGAAGTCACTACATTTGATTTTTTCAGTATTTTGTAACAGTGCCACAAAAATCCTTATACTTCTAGGTTGATTCTAAAGTTGAGATAGCAGGCCAAATATTTTAACTTGTAGTTTTTATAAACAAATAACGTTGGTTAATAATTTTGAAAAAGTGTCAGCAATTAAATTGCTTGAAATTCTCTGGAAACTCACAGAAACCCACATTTAGGTCCACTAGACACAATATTGAAATTCCAGCTGTTTCTCACCAGTCTGTTACGCATATCTGTTCTAGGGCAACAAGGTTCATCTGCTCCATCAAATTAAGAGACAGCTCATTCAGTCAGAGGGAATCATTGTATATATTAACATCAGCAACCTGTAGATCAGCCTGGCATGTGGATTTTGTTGAGTCCAGAGCTCAGGATATTTCAACAGCATTTATTATGTGTTTCTCTTGATCGTGGAAAAAGCTCTTTTCCTTTAGGAAGGACAAGTACACTTCTCCCCACAGAGTTCCTCTCATTTTCCAGTGCTGTGCTCCTGAAGCAGCTAAGTTTCTCAGGAAATTTCAAGCATGTTCCCTTTATCTTTAGGTCTTCATACCCCTCATTTTTTTTTTTCTTAGTTGATTTAATTAATCTCCAGTCTATTATGCCTGTTAATTTCAACCCAGATATAATATTGAATGCAATCAGAGAGGGAGCATGATCGCCAGGCAGAGCTTACTTCACCTGGGGATGCTTTTTCCTGTAGAACAACATAAATAACCAGCCCTATGAAACTCTGCCTGCCTAACCAACACTTATTTATTTAAAGCATGTTTTCTGGGCTGTTTTCTGAAAGCTGGTGAAAGTTTTTGGATAAAAGTGAATTTTTGAAAGTGTATGTAACAGCATCATTTAGGGCATTTCCAGTCAAGATCAGACAATAATTCCTCAACAAAACTAGAAAAAGCTCAAATTATCCTTTCAAACAATTACCCATAAAAATAACTTTAAAAGGGTTCCAAAACCAGGAAAACTGTGAGTTGTTTTTTTCTTCTAAATTTGTGTTATCTCAATTTGTTTTAGAACCAAAAAGGTACCAAAACACTTCCCTTTTGAGTTCACAGAAAATTTATTTTCCTGGGTTTTTTTGCTGTGCTATTTCAAAAGAAAAATAGTTATTCGAGCACCTTTATGTTCATTCAACTGCGTTGAAGTTTTTTTTACCTAGGCTCACATGTGCACGCTCGTACAGGTACTGATGCTTTTCTGTTCCTGGACTTTTAACGCTGATTGTCGGAAAAACCTCTGTAACTCCCCGATGCTGCCACCAGAGGTCAGAGCCTCTGCAATGTGTGGGGGAACGGGCGGGGAAATCCAGGGGTGGCAGTTTTGGCAGGATGGTGCCTTTCAACACGCCCAGCCAGCAAATTCCCTCTGGGAATTATATCAAGCTCCAAGTCATAAATGGGATCGAGGCTTTCTCAAATCCCTCTCTGAAGTGGGCACGCTTAAACAACAGCCACTATTTTACGGAATTTCAGTAAAACCCTCAGACAAAAAGCACGGGGTGGGACTGAGTGGATTATGTACTGGGGCACTCCTGTAGCCACAGAAGTCAGGTTTTGAAATTTGGGCTGTATGAATGGCTCTCCACATTTTCTGCCTTTCTGAAGGAGAAAGTCTCAAGGCATACAGATGATGGAATATACTTATCAGTAGCAAATCTTACATGACAGGTGCTATTTCCCTCAATGGTGTTTGTGGTTGGAATGATTCTGTATCATTTACACTGACAAACTAAGGAGGAGATAAACTTTTCCCTCTATTTTATATAAGTAGGAGTCTTTCTCTGACTTATATAAAAAAATATAAAAATAAAAATAAAGGTGTATTTCTCTCAGTAGGAGTCTTTCTCCTACTCATATGACAATTCAGAGTCCACTTCTCTTCCTGACCTCCTGCCCTGCAGAGATGTCCCTGCATCTTTGGGGCTGCTGATGGCAGTGACAAAAGTGCTGTGCTAAGACCTTGGGGTCCTCCCAGATCTGCTTTCACGCCTGTAGGGTTTTGCAGATCAAATCAGCTTGTAAGAGTTAAGATAGAATTAAATTCACCCCCGCCCAAACCCATTGCTTACCGCTTGCTTCAAAAATCCTCTTCTGCATATTTGGTGATTTACACACTTTGTCTGGAGGTTGGGGATGAGCCAGATCTGAAAAGCAGATGTTGTGGAAGAGATGCTATCCTAGGGGAATTACTATAAAGCTTCCTATAGGCATTGCTTTGCAATTTTTCAGGAATGCAGTCAAATCTCCTCGTTAGGCACTCTGTGGCGTGGTCAGCACTCGTATTATTAACACATACACACTTGCTGTCCTTTCCACTCTCTGCTATATAATAAACAGACGTGCTGTTGTTATTATTTGTACTGTACTGTGCCTGAAGGTCACACCACAGTTCAGGGTTACAGCTAGCTAGGTAAAATTTTGGTAAAATGCAAATGTGTCACAGTTTGCAGGTTTACTGAAGCCAAAGCCTTTCGTCAGTGCAGCATGCTGTGGTGTCATTCAGGTTTCAGTGGGAAGGGGTGAACCATGTGTGGGGGTCCCTGGGCAGGGCCACCTGGGGCAAGAGGAGGTTGCATGAGAGATGGCATCCAGCATGTCAACTGCAAAGCAGAAGTGTTTGTTCTGAAAACATCCATACTGAAAAATGTCCATTTCACGAATAAAAGTTGGAAGGCTTGGTTTGGCTCCAAGTGAGAATGCGAACAAATCTGGAGGAAAGCTGTCATGTCCTTATTCTGTCCCCATCGCTCTCTGGAGCCTGTTACACCAGGCACGGTGCAGAGAAAGGGCAAGCCTGCCTTCCCCGCCATGCTGACGACCTGAGGCGGCACGACAAAAGGGTGGGAGAGCAGCAACGTTATTCCCATTGACACTGCGTGGCTCCTCTCTACTCGGCAAAGTGGCATGATTTCTGTGTGTTGCCATGAAAAACTCTTTGCGGCTCTCCTTACACATGAACTGGGAAGAAGCCCGTGGGAGGATCCCCTTTGTCTTCCAACAGAAAAAACATCCTTCTCCCTTCCTGTAACCCTCAAAACTGCAGGCAGCAATGGCTGAAGTAGTTTGTCACTCTTCTCCTGAAAAAGGCAGGAATGTAAATGACACGTACATGTCTTGTCAGAAAACAGCCCGTCAGCCTGGCTTAGACCTCAGGAATCGTGTTTTATACTGTTCATTGATGATCTGTTTTCAGAAATGTCTGGAATAGTGCTATTATCGTACTGACTCTCACTGCCCCTCTATTTATGATATTTTTCCCTGAATGACTAAAATAAGCATTTCAGAAAAAGGTGTAAAAAGGTCTATTGTGGATAATTTTTCCTTTTGCTTAAGTCACCATTTGAAGAAGTTTCCTTTCAATTACTGAAAGTTACAGGCATGTCATATAGAAGAAAGGAGGGATTTGCCTCTTTTTATGTATATATTTTTTCTTTTCTTATATAGCAAGAGTTTTCTAAAACACTACTGAAATGGTTTATTTCATCCTATCTCCAACTGTCATGATGTTCCACAGGCAACTCAAGAAAAATCAGGAAAGGAAACTTTTGTCAGGTTCATTTCACAGATGCCCTCTTGTTTTTCTGTTACAGGAATTAAAGACAAAACTCCTCTCTCTCCTCATAATCATTTGCTGTTTTCCACAGCTGTCACACTGAAGCCAGCTCAACGGTCCTATTGCCACCAAGGTCTCTGTGCAGGAAATTCATAGCGATCCTCCGTTTGTTTTCACCGTTTGCCTTTGGACTCCACCCATAGGAAGAGCAGGGGACGGTGCAGTCCTTGCAGAGGCAGACCTACATGTGCCACATAATTTGTCCCCAGCATCGGACGCAGCAGTGGCGGGGCCCTGGGCGATGCGGGAGCACAGCCTGACGGGAAGCACAGCCCAGCTGCACCGCCAGCCATGGGTTTCCCGGCTTGTCTCTGCTGTGCTCGCATAGGTGGAGCTTATTCTTTTTTAAGGCAAGAGGGAATTTTTTCATCCTGTACAAATCATGCGTGAGGACACATGACGAAAGCGTACGTTGCCCACCCTCCCCCACTTCCTCGCCTGCCACAGTCTTGAGGTGTCTTCTCCTCTGTAATTAGGTTAAGCAGCTCTTGCAGAATGAGCTAAGAGGAGATACAGAGCTGGAGCGTGGAGACACCTAAGGTCGGTTAAGGTTATTAGGCTCCAGCAGCATTGCTGCAGGAGGAATGCTTCCCTCGCGTTTTTACCCTTTTAGCAAATCCTTGAGGGAACAGCTTGCCTTTAAACTCAGAAATTTTGTGTTACAAGGGAAAGAGCAAGAAAGCTGCTTTCAGCAATCAGCAGCCTCTCTTTCTCAGTCAGATGAGAGACGGATGTTTCCCTGCAGGTCTCTGTTCTGGCTCTCCTGCCTAATACAGCTCCTTGCCTTTAAATTATGTGTTGGCAAATGTGCCTTACTGCTGTTTCAAAACAAAATCTCTTTACGATGCATATGTATGTGTACGTGTATGTGCACATACACACATGCACTTCAGTAACTCATTGCTTGCTCCTAGTGTATATATGGAAAAACCAGTTCCAAAACACAGGCATTCCTCTCTCCAGAAAAGACCTTTTGTAAAGCTTATTTTAGATGGTACTGATCTCAATTTTTAATTGAGGGGAAGATGGGGAGCTCTGAGGAGAAACTGCTGCTAATGAGGCACTCACTGATGTGCCTGGATGTAGATTTCCTCAGCATCAGGTTGCTTGTTCGCAGCTGGACAGGGAAACTCTAAAATACAGTGGTGGGCTCCAGAAGCAAGGTCCCTGGCCATTTCTTTCACTTGTAGTGGAATGAACGCTTACACTTCTTGCAGCAACCCTCTTCAGGCTTTGACTCACACATCTGAGCGAGAAGGTGGCTCCCAGCAGTGGCCAGGCCAGCGTGAGAGAAGGCATCACAGAATTGCACAACCAGAATAAAATGATGTCCAATGATTTCAACCTCTTCCTCATCCCACAGCCTGCTTCCAAGCAGGGCATTCATGCAGAACCTTGCAGCTGTCTGAAGGGGAACATGTTTGCTTTGGGTGGAAATGTATTTCCAAGAAGTTAGTGTGGCGTGAGAGGTTCCCACCAGATGTTAATCTGAGATTTTACTCAGATTTTGGTGACTATAACCATAGAGTTACTACAATAAAGCCAGTGAAAAGACCCAGTCCCAGCATTTATACTGGGAGCACAGCCTCTGCTGCACTAGCACATCAGGACCTTAGTGAAGGCACAATCCTGGGGCAGAAAAGGCTGGCACGCCTTAGGGGCACCTCATAAAATACCCTGATGCTTTCTACTGCTAAGCAACGAGCTGCAACATTACACCAGGACCTGAGAATTTCCATGCTGGCAGCTCCGCCCTCCCATTTTAACCACTAAATATGATTAAAAGTTCACTCATGAATTTCAGTGATGAAGCCAACCACCTTGTTTCGAGGAGGCTGCAGTGAATTAGATTAGCAAAGGGACAAGGTAATATGAAAAGAGAGGCTTACAGTTAATTAAGTGAACAAGGAACTTCAAAAAGGAAGGTTGGAGTTTGAACGGAAATAGGTCATGACTACTGCTGCAGCACCACGCTTAAGGCTTTACATTCAGGAGAGTCAATCTCAGCTGGCACCTTTTGTGCCACCACAACTGAGCCTACCTGTTTGTCCAAAACTTGGAACTGGCTGGCCAAGGGCGTTTTATAGTGAACATGCAATGGAGTTGACAAGGGCAATACTGAGCCGTGTGATGGGGAGCCTTGGGTGAGGATGGTGGCTTTGCAAAGTCTGACAGTGTTCAAGAGGTGGCTGTAGGAAGACGTTTTCTGGACTGCAGATACTGAGCACTATTGTCACTCTGACGCAGTTTGGTGTCTGAGTAAATAGGATTGTTTAATTTTTTTTTGCTATATGAGCTCATGTTTATCAATAAAGCACTGGGAGGAGACAATGAGTACAACAGGCTGTCTCGTGGAAAGTTAAATACTTGCATTTCATTGAAAGTTACAGCCTGTAAATGCATCAGTTGCTTTCATACTCAAGGCTTTTAAAAACCAGTATCCTTAAGCTTTCCGAACGTTTGAGAAATCAACATAACACAAAAAGTCTGCACACTTGAATTAAAACTCCTAAGTGTGAAAGCACATGGGCAAGCAAGAGAATAAACAATGAGAAGTGGGCAATTAAAGTGAAAGAGTGAAGGGATGGAGTAAAAGGGTAAAAGACAGGTCAAGTGTTGGAGCTGGTTCCATAACAAAACTCCAGTTTCTGGAATAATGAACTACTACTTAGGTCTTCACTCCTCGGGAGCTTATGTTTTTCTTTGTTTGGAAACATTTAGATAGCTGTGGAATAGTCATGAAAATGTTTATAAATCCAAAGCTTCATAAATCTGCAGGAGATGTAAATCATTTGTCATCTGCTATTTGCTAGTCTCTCATAAAAATGTCAATCATCCAAGCAGGGTTTGGCTAGGGTAGCCAAATTCAAATAGAAAATACTGAATAGGGGCTAAATCAGGAACTGACAGCCAAGACAATCTGCTTCCCTTGAACACATGCTTTTTCTTAAGAGAGGCCAGGGTGACCTAATGTCTGGGCTTTGTAGATCTCAATGATACGGGCAGAAGGCCTCCCTTCACTTAAATCGGGTTTACCGCACCTTGCAGTCTGCCTGGCGCTGATGCCTTGGCTTGCTGCTGCTTCGGCCCCTTTCCTTGAAGCGCACCTGGGCAACGGCGTAAATTTTCTTTAGGGAGAAAAAGGCAAAACAGCAGCTCCCTAATCTCATGTGTGAAAACAGGGATACAACACACTCCTCCCTCCACTCCTCATCTCTCGTGTCATGCTTTTTGCAGCAAATCTCTTCTGAAAAAGCAAACATGTAGGGTGTTTTCCTCCCTGATGGTGTGTTTGAAGCCAGTGACAAAGCCAGGGTACCCCTCTGCCTGGAGCACATCGAGCTTGGCCAGCCTCATCCTGGCACAGGGCACCTCTGCCAGGCCATGGGGCTGAGCCATCCCTTGCGCTTGTGCTTGTCACCAGCCTGCGTGCACAGCAGTCACCTACCACACTGCAGCTTGTTCACATCCCCTACCCCTCGGGGCTCCCGCAGTCCCGGGACAGGGTGTGGGGAGGCTGTCAGGATGGGAGGAAGAAAATGTTGAGTTGTGAGCTGAAATAGCACCAAAGAAACATTTTTTTTTTTTTTCAGAGATGGGCTGGGCTTTGTTAGTCTGCAAATATCCTAGAGCAACAGGAGGTCAGCATGGCACTTGCTGGACTCCTGTACTTCCTCTTTACTTTTTACATGGGATCTTTTTAACAAAAATGCATGTGCTGCTTCCAATGGTCCTGCCACTGCCTGGCAGCAGGAATCCCATTTTTGACCAATTCAGTTATATGCTGTGATTTACCCAGATTTTACAAGGCTGGGCACGGCTGGAGGATAAGGTGGAAGGTCTCAGGAGCCCTTTTGCTTTATTATAGACAAAGTGTAGGTTCTTACTTTCACAGCTTAATGTGGATTCCCAAGGCAACACTTTAAACAACACTTGCAAATCCCTTCATCCTCTTGCAGTCAAGCTAAATTTACATTACAATATTACACCATGGAAGTATATTAGCAGTAATTGCTGTTAAATGAGGCAGGAACATTTTAAGATAATGATTTTTGTGGGGAAAAAAAACCAAGCAAAAAAACCTTTAAGTGGCTTAAGATCTTGCACAGTATGGAGAAATACTCTCAATAATAAGATGATAGACAGGCTTATCTGTGACAGAGCTATCCTCAGTTCCCCAGCTGCAAACCCCTATGTGTTTAGGACCCTGAGGAGCAACATGAGTTACCCATGACTGGCTGACGCTCTCTGTGCAAGGATACACCATTGATAGACTTTTGTGAAGTATTGTGATGAAAAATACGGGAGACCAAAACAATTACTGAACACTTCCTATCCTCCTACCTCCTCCGGTGGATATTTTTGAGAATTGTGGCTAACAGGAAAACTCCAAACACAGTCATTTTAATTTTGCACTCATTTTTTTGCTCTGCTTCTTTGAAAAAAGACAACAAGTTACTCTTCTTTCGAGATTATTGTTAGTTGTTTTTAGTACCACACTGTTACACTCATACATGAGGACCACAGCACACTAGGTCTGGAGTAACCTCACTCCAACAGTGTGGTCCACGCTACAAAGTGCAACAGACTATGCCAGAGGACCATATATGGTAAGAGTTTTTTAGAAGCTAAGTTGCCTCATCGGTACCAGCTTGGAGGAAAAGTCCAGAATATTCTGGCTGGCCATCATTGCAAGAACAACAACTAACAACCTTCTTCTCTTGGATGGCTGATTTACCAACTTCAGGAATGGCCAAACCAACCAACAAGCCAAACCAACCAAAAAACCATCCCAACAAAGTTGTAGTTTTCCTTTCCTCAGTATCACCCGGGGACTTCTACCTGAATCTTCCTAGTCTGGTTACTCCTGCTGGCACTCCAGGAAGCACCCACCCCGGTGGTGTCTGCATTGCTGCTGATGGAGCGGTGAGGTAAGATATGCACCAATATTCCTGAGAGATTACTTTGTTTCACTGCTATTTAATACTGTGAAAAAGCACCCCTGAATTCTTCTTATATGAGGCATAATGAAATAAATGTGACATTATCTGAAAACCAATTTTTGAAGGAGTTTCTTAATGATAAAAGCAAAACTATTCATTTGTGGGTGTTCATAAACATGAAGGTAGACCACTTTCATTTGCCATTTTTGAGTGATTAGATCTGTGGTAGCTGGAGCATTAGAAACACAGGAGTCTAAGCCATATGGTCATAGGAAATAGGATCACCTCATCTATTCCCCTACCTCACCCAGGTTACAATGTCATTCCTAGCAGATAGTTCACTCACGGATCCTTAAAAACCTGATGGTGAGACTTCATGGCTGTTTCAGGCAGCTTCTTCACATCCTTCGTGACTCCCACAGTTACTCCACCAGTCAGAGAGGACAGGAAATGGTTTTCTCATGCCACAAATGTTTTGGGAATGTGATGGGTTGACCCCAGCCAAATACACAGCCATCTACTTGCTCACCCTCCCCAGAAGGAAGGGGAGAGAATAGGGAGAATGAGAGTAAGAAAATCTGTGGGTTGAGGCAAAGACAGGTAGATCACTTGTTGTTGTCTGCAATTGCTGTTATGGGCAAAATAGGCAGGGCTTGGGGAATTAATTTATTGCCAATTAACATAAACATTTAATGGCTCATTCAGGTACTGGGAAACAAGACAAACATTTCAAGACTTTTCCTCTACCTTTCCCAGGCTCAGCTTCACTCCAGACACCTCTCCTCTTCCCTTCCTGGGCTCCACTCCCCTCGTTATCGCTGCAGGTTGCGCTCACTCCCTTTGGTGAGGTGGTGGGCGGTACTTGGGCTTGGGGTCAGGGCACAATGGCTTCTTTCTGCCACCCATTTCTCACTCTTTTCTTCTGCAGCTTCTTCCTTCTCACTCCTTTTCTAGCCTCTAACATGGGTTCTCCATAGGCTGCAGTCTCTTTGGGGGAGTGCCTGCTCTGGCATGGGTTATCCATGTGTCACAGTCCCTTTGGGGAGTGTTACCAGCTCTGCCATGCCATGTCTCCTACTCCTCTGGCTTGTTCCCTCTTTCTCAGATTTACCACCCTTTAGTGGTCAGTGGGAGCTGGCTGGTACCAGGGGCAGCCCCTGGCCTCTCCTCACAGAGGCTGCCCCTGCAGCCCCCTGCTGCCAACAGCTTGCCACGCACACTCAAGACAGGAGATTTCAACTATTTTCTAACCATGTCTGAATGAAATAGTCTTTAATGATTTTGTACACAAGAAATCAGAAAGTGAGACTCACTCATGCTCAAATGGCCAAGAGCAGGTTGTCTGCTGTCACAGAGCAGAGAAGCTCACTTGAGTGTCTCAATTCTCAAAAACTACCTAAGCTTAGGTCGTTGGGGTGAAAAAAGGTGGTGGAGACAGAAGTGGTTTTCTTCTTTTGACTGTGGGTCACCAATGCTAAAATATCAACACTTTCCAAAGAAAAAAAGTTCTGCTGAAAAATCCTCATCTGTTTTCCAACCAAGCACGTTTTTGGAGGAATCCCCATAGCAATTCCCATAGGGGAAGTTTGCTGATCTACCTCCACTGCTGAAGGATAGGGCAGGTGAGCGCCATCATGAAACAAGAGCGCCTCTTCGATCTCAAGGTCTGCCTACAAGTAACAGGGATGATGGCAGTCATTTTGCTAAGTCTTTTCAGGGTGATTGAATGATTTTGATTTGCATTTATTTGCTGGACGGGTGAAGAACAGTTCTTACCCCATGAAAACATGTTCCTGCTGACATATTTCACTCAAGGACTTTTTGGCAGTTTTAAACACACATATTCTTGTCCTCAGCTAGTGTAAATTGGTGTAGGTCCACTGCAGTCAACACATCTCCATGAAAAGATGAAGTGTGGACCTATGTGTGAGTTAAAGAGCAAGAATAATACTAAAATAAAATTGGTTTAATGGCTCCGGTTCTCATCTAAACCTATGCGGATTTTGTTTGACATAAGTACTCTGATGTCACTGGAGTTGCTACAGCAAGGGGACCCCAGAGTCTAACATCTTGTATGTGTAGGTAGAAGTGGCAGCAGATTACATGTATTGTAACAATGGCTGTAGCAAATACACACCCATTTCAGTCCCCAGGGTAATATATTTCTCTTGGGAAAGCAATGCAACATTAGGAAAGTATGATTTTTATAAGCCTATAATGACATTTCTGCACCATTCTATTTCCTCAGGGTTGAATTCACATTTATTGGATTACTGAAGGAATCCGGAGCAGTGTCACACTGTTATGGGATATATTCCAGGTGGCCAAGGCTACTCCAGCAGAGGGAACTGATTGATCATCTGCTTTCTCTGAATCCCCAGGAACTTTAGAAGGACTCCAAAGTCAAAGCACCAACTTTTCTATTTCCCTCTATTTGAATGTGTCCTCACTGTGATACTGTAAGCAGACTGCACAAAAAGTTTGCCATTTTATAAAAAGAAATCTCCAAAGTGTCAGAAGTTTGACAGTGGGTCCTTTATGGCTTAAAAATCTTCACAGATTCATCACAAAATTCTAGGAAATAAGGGATCAGTATTTTTACTTTCTCCCTCTGAGTCTTATAAGGCTTGTGTGAATGGGTCTCAACTTCTGACATGCTCTAGCTTGTTTTTCTTCCTTCAAGTCTCTTTCTTATCTAGGTCTGTGTTTTTATATCAGTATAGAGAATTAAATCCAAGGGACACATTTTAAAAACTCACAAAATGTTAGATCACCACAA
Organism: Strix uralensis; assembly: GCF_047716275.1. Taxonomy (NCBI): domain Eukaryota; kingdom Metazoa; phylum Chordata; class Aves; order Strigiformes; family Strigidae; genus Strix; species Strix uralensis. Next base: position 13,475,190 of record NC_133973.1, on the reverse strand, counting down.
TAGTCCAACATCCTGTCTATGAAAGAGCATCTTTATCTTTGGAGCTGGAAAGCTGCATCACTCGGCAGCACACACTGCGATACTCAGGGTGCTGTAAAGAAATAAGCCTGCACCTCTGGAGTGCTTAAACCACAACTCTATCCTTACTGCCATACATTTCTTTGAAATTTAAGTTGTAGTCATCCACAGAATACCACACTGATTCAAATTAATTTCTGTATAGATCGGTGGTAGGATTGCAGCAGGGATGGTCTAAAATTGTAAGCTAAGAGCAAGTCTGAGAGCTTATGGAGAATGAAGGTGTGCTCAGATGCCTGACTGCTTGCCAGTTTTTACCCCATTTGCATTAGTTAGTCTAAAAAAAGGTAGATTTACGTACAATCTACATACAGTCCTTATCTTGTTTCATGCATCAAGTGTATCTTTTACCAGTATCTGAGAGACTGATATTCCTTCATAACACCAATCCTTGCCTCACCTCCTTGAGGCTGGAGATTATTATCACTGTATTTATGTTGGCATCTTACTGCTGTAGGCATCAATGGGAATTACACCTTCCCATCCCCAGTGGTGGGGCCTGCCATGACCAGGCACTGCCCTTGGCCCCGTGCCCCGTGGGGAGGCTGTGGCAGGGCCAGGAGCAGCTGCTGGTGGATCTTGCAGGGTTGCACTTTGGTGCCTGCTGACCCCCTCCAAGGATCAGGGTCTGCACGGATGCACTCAGAGCCACACAGCAAATCCATGGCACAATGGCTGGATGCTCTTACTGCATCTGTACACTCATGCACTACTGTGCACACACCCCCCTGACACATTGCTTCACCTCAGCTGAGCTCAGTCCCAAGACCTCTCTGGGGGAGTTGTGCTGACTTAACGCTAAGGGCTAAGGGCTACATTCAGATGAGGAACTGCTCTTCTGAGTCATCACTTTTGCATTTCTGTGTGAAAACTCAACACCTTAGTTTGATCTCACAGCTGTCTGTTTGGATGTAATTTTAATATAAAAGCATAAACTTGGTGTAAAGAAAAAGGCAATGCACTGATTCTTAATTGTTTGTGTTAAAGACTGATACCATGCAGAAATAAAGCTGGTCTTCCTACAGATTTTACAATCATGATACTATACCATTCATAAGCATTGCACATGACCTATCTTCTTTTTGGGCTATGCAGGGATAAGTAACTATATCGCATATAGGCTAGCAGAGAATCAAATCCTTTGCAGCAAGAGGAGAATCAGTTCTTGTGGGAGACAGGCAAGTCGACATCGGCCTGTCAGCTCTGTCCAGCCCCTGAGAAGCAGCAAGGCTTTGATGAGAAACAGGCCTTGGGAGAAAGATAAGAAACTGCCAAGTTGTGCCAAGGTGGCAGGGAAAAACAATGGACAGCTGCAACACTGAACTGGGAAAAGTACTGAACTGTGGGAAGTTACCACTGCGTGAACAGCACGTGAACAAGGTGATTGGTCTGCACAGTGCGTGTTAGAGTGGTCTGATGCTGATAGGAGGAAAGGTAGATAGCTGTCTAATTGCTGATTTGCTAATTATGAAGTAAGAGCTTTAACCATAACAGAAGTATGTACTATTGTAATAATAAAGGGTCTTTCCTTTTGCACTTCATGGAGAGTCTGTGCCTCAATTGCCACAAGTTCTCAAGTTTTATTTGTCTTCCAAGGAGAAGCAGTGTTTTTAGCAGTGATAATGAAATATTGGACTTAAAATCAGATCCTTCGATTTAAAACAAAAGTTTCTTTTAAGTATTTAGAATATAATAATCTCTTATATTATTGAGTTGTCTGCCATTCCAAGTTATGAATGGTAGCAATGAAGGCTGACCAGCTCTAGAAACGGGAAGGTGAAAAATAGTAACCACCACAGATTTAAAGACATTCTGTGATAGAAAGTTGTTTCAGGACAGAAGCCAACAACAGGAAAGTGAAGGGAGGGCAGGCAAGGGAAGGAGTGGGAAGGGAAGGGGTAGCATGTGAATAATTTATGGGCAGACATTTGGCACCATACAAATACTGCAGATGTGGCTCTGCAGCTTGGGTGTGAGACTATCTCAAGAGAGGCAATGGAAGCACTGAATTTGGTGGTAAGACTTGTCCAGCTGCTCTTCAGACCAGGAGAACTGATGAGAACAGACGTCCCGTGGAGATGCACCAACTGCTGAGGTCTTCAAAGTACTGAGAATCCATGCAAAATCCAGAGTGAAACTGGGAGCAGTATAACTGGCCATCTGTACGTACAATGGTATACGTGAGCCTGTCATTTAGTGTGTTGGATTTGCTTAAATATTAGTGTTCCACCATATGTCGAGACACTGTGAGAGCACGGGCTTGCTTCTTTTGCTGCCTGTGCTGCCTTTAGATATTTGTGAATGATGAGAAGCCGACCCAGTAAACATCATTTGTCTGCACTGGCCCACAGGATAAAACTCAAATCATCAGCCTCGTCCTGCAGGAGGCCCTTTCAGTGCTGTACAACCTCTGTTTTCTGAATAGAGGAGCCTAAAGGAGAGCTATTGGTTTCATCTGACAGCCCAAATGAGGGTGGGGTGGTGGCATACCAGGAACAGTAATAAAGTGGGGGATGTTCTTCAGATGTTCTTCCTTTTGTCACTGTCTCTGAAACTCAAAGGAAACTGAATTGTGTATCACAGAAGTTAAAGTTTACACAAGTCTAGTAAAAATGACATTAATGTGATAACAGGAAGATGTATTTCTCTGCTGTAGTCAGAAGGATATGGAATAAAACAAGCATGGTAGTTAAAAGATGCTTTCTATTATTTCCCATGTTCTACAAACTGCATGCGGCCAAAAAATATCAACGTTAACCTGCTTTACTTTCAAGAAGAAAAGTATTGGATTAGATCATTGGGCTGAAGACAAAAATGGCCTTTCTTAGACATTTGGTAGGACACTATTTGAGAACACACAAAAAGCACAGCTGAGGCACCTTGGGTGGATCATGACCACGTGGAGCAAAGCCCCAAGCCATGGGGTCTGTTGCTGCCTCTCCTGGACCTTGGTGAGTGCTGGTTTTGGAGGATCTCTGCCAGCTTGTACCTCTGAGCTCTGAGTGTGCACTGAACTGGGGGAGGGGGCACTTTCAAATTGCAAACTGTCCTCTCTAGTGGTATTTTTGGGAAGGCTACGATACAAGAACAGCACACAGTGGAGCCACTATCATTCTTCTGGAAAAGCAAGAGCATTTCCATTGTAGACTCCCTCTACTTTTTTGCCTTTTGATTTTTTTTTTTTTCCCCAGAGAATAGGGGAAGAGTCATAAACAATGAAACAGCTCAAACAACAGCTCAAAACCATTCTATTAAAAATACCGATGGGCTGCACTGGTCTCCTGAGGTGGGGAAGCTCCTCTGCCCCCCCTTGTTTCCTGCCTCTGCTGTTGAGTTGGGGAGTGCTGAGGAGCTGAGAGGTGGACTTTTACCTGGGCCGTGGCACAGGGATTACCAACAACATTTTGACACTGCCACCCTGGTGTACCTGCCTGAGTCCTCTTCCCTGGAGCCTCTAGGGACATGGATAAAGTGTCCTGCAGAGTATTTTATGTCCCCATGCACACAGGCAGTACTGGCTGGTAGAACAGAGTATTTGTCATTGGGAAAGCAGCATCAGTGCTTGGTGTGGTTCAGCACGCAAAATGAGATGCCTTGGAGACCCTGCAGATGGAAATAAAAAGGAAGCAGCTGAGAAGCTGGAAGGCCTGAATGGTTTAGTTTCTTTTTTTTTTTTTTAATTGATGTTATTAACTTGCTTCTTGAAGAAATCACAGCAAGGATGAGTTGTTGGCAAAGGGAGGGGAATGGTACAGTGGGTTTCCCCTTTGCCTGTGACACCACGAGGCAAGCCATGGAGACTGTCAGATGAGGGGTGAGCGGGGCTGGAGGGGCAAAGGATGCAGGAGGCAGAGGAAGAGATGTCAGCTGAGGTGTCTCGAGGACTCTGCCTCTCCAGCAGAATATTGCAGGAGAGACTAAATGATAGGGAATAATATTCACCAGCTACGGGGCTTTCCGCAGAAAGGACGTGCAACAGGGTGTTATCGTTGGGAAGAATACAGGCTGTGCTGCAGCTCCCAGGAGGCCTCCCTCCTGCCCCTGAGGTGCAGGGTCCTTCAAGTGGAGCATGCTTGGGGGGACAGGCGGAGAGCAGGGCGTGCAGCCTGCACCTGGGGTGTTTGTAGGTGCCAGGAGGGACACACAGCACTGGGCCCACTGGTGACCGTGAGCCCTGTCCCCAGCTGCCCAGAGGTAAAAGCAGAGCATGCCCTGAGGGGCAGGAGCTTGTGGGGGTTTAAAGCAGCCATCAGCCCACACTGAAAGGCAGGGACTGTGAGTGTGGTGATGGCAAGAGGAGAAGGAAGCACAGGGGGCTACCAGCCTGTGCTAACTATGTGTGGCTGCTAGAAGTGCTGCAACCTTCACATAGCTGAGCACATTCATGATAAGCAACATCTTGTAGGTTTCTGCAAGTTTCTGCTCCATGAGAAGGAGAACAAAACTCAACCTATTACATCAAATCTCTTCAGAATATATAAAGCGCAGCAACTGTGAGCAATATGCACAATCTGACCTTGACACTGCCACCACATCCTCTGATTATAGCGTACTCCTGGCAGTTAGCTGCAGCAGGACCTGAAGGTTAGCTGAAGTGAGACCAACGTCTTAAGGATCTTGCAGATGCTCACATAACACACTGATAAGGTGCATCTCATTATCATTGAAGTGCTAACAGTAAATGCATATGTTCCTGGTGCCAAAAGGATGCTCTGCTGCATTTCTTATCACTCATTTGAATGACTGCAGTTGTATTCTAAGATGCAAACCTGGTGTTGGGTTGTAAAAAGTCATCTGCCTTTGGAGTAAAAGGAAGGTGACAGTTTGCATTACCATCATTATTAAAGCAGGGATACAAGCAGAATGGCAGACTGGAAGGGAAGCTAAGCCCTTTCCCATTGCAGCAGTAAATGACCTTGGAGACAGATAAAACAAATCTTATAAAAGGTTCCTGTGAGCCTGTGCTTATACACAACAGAAGAAGAAAACTGATACAGATCCAACCTCATGATGTAACACTATGACATCCCCTTGAAGGAGTCATCTCAAAATCTCCAGTTCAATTGGTGCAGAGCTGTGTGTGAAGTGTTCTACAATGCAATCTATTACTATGTTTTGTGAGATCTTCCCTTTTCAGCCGGGGAAGTCAAAGCTGAATGAATCATGAACAAAACCTGGAAATTCCCCAAGTATATGCATCATCACCAGGCCCAGTCACAAACCATCTGGATACTGTTGATGATTAACTGTCTCTGGTCAGGAAGCACTTGTCCTCGAGTCAGCTGCAGGTGTACCTTTGATAAGACCTTCTGGCTCTGAAACCCAGAATCTTAGGAAAGGTGGATCCAAAATATTTGCAGCCACTGTCTCAGAGAACAACGATATTTGTTTTACAGGTATGAAGGGGGATGGAAGGATTTGGCCACTTTAGCAAAGTGAAGGTGGAGAGCATGATTGCTGTCTGTAACGTGTAGAGGAAGGAAAAAGGAAGAGCCATTTAAGATGAAGAGCAATGCTTGGCATGAGGACAAATAGATATCCGTGATCCAAAGTTATGCCTAGACCAGGAACTGGAAGATACCTAACTTTCTTTGCTCTCCACTGCCAGCTACTGTGAAGATATAACATGATACTCTGCAAAGGGACTTACAGGGTTTACTCTGGGAAGGGCATTACAGGGTTTGTTGCCCATAACTGCAAGGGGTTGTGCTGCCCTTTGCTACTAATTCTCTGTGGTGTGTCAAAATGTTACAGCATCTACATATGAAAAAGCTGGTGAGAAAAAAAATGATACAGACTTCTGAGCTCCTACAAGAAAACTGGGACTCTCTGAGGCATGGCCGAGTCTTGTAACACAGAGAAGCAAGCTGGTGAGAAAAGGAGAGAAGTGCTAGTTTGAAGCTTTATGAGATCATTCTCATTTTGATTGTGTGCTGCTGAGGTCTTACCAGTAGGTGCCAGGATAGAAGCAAAATTATCATCTGCTGTTCCTGGGAATCTACATTCAGAGGAATGGGAAAGTGGTTAAAGAAAGTGAAAGAAGATGTCAAACAATGACACCCCAAAGCACGGTGAGCACATTGGTTAGCATAACTGCTCACAGGATAGTTGGAGAAACGTCCACCCTCTTAGTCAGGGTGAGGTTGCTGGGTCTTGCTCCCATGTGTGTTTTGAGCAAGGACAATCAGTAGCTCAGAATCTCACCTTGGCAGGTAAAGGGCAGCCTATGAATTTAAGCCTGGGAAACTTGAGTAAAATTGTTTCTGCTCTACAACTCTGACTGAAAATGAGGTGTTGTTTCAGCTGTTGTTTCTTGATCTGAAAGTGTCTGTAAGCGATGGGGGATTCCAGGATTATAGTGAGGCTACAAAAACACTCTGAAAACAAACTGTGGCCATTTTAGGGGAAGCGTTTTAATGAGACAAGTCTGAACAATTTTGTTCAGGGAACACTTGCTGGCTGATGAGCAGCAAGCATGCAACAACAGACTTCAGTGCCAGGACCACAACCTTCTCCCCCGTTGCCTCTTGCTGACACACCAAGCTATGAATGTCACCCCTGTGCCCATGAGTTGTCCTTACCAGCCTGTGTGACAAACAGGCCCCTAAGCAACACCACCACTATTCAGTTACGCAAAGTCTCACAAGCAAAACGTCGGCTTGCCCACGAGTGCCGTTGTCCACCCTCGTTGTCCTTGGCTAATAACCATGTCTGTGCAGCTAGTGAGGGAGACTGGCTGTGTGACACCGCGCCAAAGTCACTGGCAGGCTCAGAAGGCTTCGGAAGCAGTGTGTTTTCACAGGAAACTCTATTTTGCTTTCCACAGGGTCTTTGGACAAAAATAGAATCGACTTATGGCCTCAGATTTTTTCCACAGCTAGGAGAAGCAGCGGCAGGCTTCCTAGAGGAGCTAGCTGTTTGCATGCACAGCCTCCAAATGTCACAATGCCTAGTGTGAAACAGGGAGGTTGCTTTCCTCTCTTCCCATATGCCTCTATTAATGTAAAGGGGAGATACATTCAGCATATTAGTCTGGGAAAGAGGAGTCCCTAACCTGGACTACATTAATGTGTGGAGTTTCTTTTTAAAAGCCTATACAACCATGGAGTTTGATTCAAAGAACAGCGTTGATTTTGAAGACCACTGAACAGGGACCATAAAAGAAGAATTATACAAATCCTTCAAATAAAAATATCCAGTTGTCCTCTTTGAGTATTGGATGATGTCTAAGTGCCTTCCCTCCTTTTTCTCTACTCAGTCAGTTTAATGAATCTGCCAAAAATAGGTTTGTGCATTGGTGTGCAAAAAGCAAGACCAACTTCCCGGTAACATAAATCCAAATGGATGGCAAAGTTGTAGCTGTAAAAATTTAACAGACAATATTTATTAAAGCTGCAAAATGGGAAGTCATAACTGCAGCTCTCAATCCTTCAGGAGGGGAACCCAAGCTGGATGCAGGTGCTGGAGTGTGAATTGCCTTCAGGCCTTGCTTTGATCAGTACTGGTTGAAGGGGAAGCCTGGAGTCTGGCTGACAGTGTTAGGAGCTGCACATGTCCAGGGCGAGGTGGGGAAAGCGTGCAGCTGGCTAAACCCAGCTGCAGAAACCTCTGCAGTAAGCTGCAGTACCCCGGCAGCTCCCTCTTTCCACTGCAGTGGGACTCCACGCAAGTCACACCACCAGCAGCTGTGATGTTGCAGCATTAGTGCCAGAGAAAGCAAACTCCTTTCCAAAGGATATGGTCCATACATGACACCTCCCACTGTTACAGTAAAGGAAATATATGCTTATGGACTCTCGGTATGGAGTCAAAGTACCTGTGAGCCCTAAAACTTGTCCACTTGTAAGAGGTAATCTAATGAAGCATATTATCTCTCCCTACCAATCTTGCCTTTCTTGTATCCTTGGACCTTTATCACAGCTAAAGCAACACCTCTACCAGCAAGAACTGCTTACCTTTAAGCAACATAGGCCTATAAAGGTTTAAACTCTTTCTGTAAATTTGTTCTTTTTCTGTGCGATCAGTAACACGTCAGCATGGCTTAATTTCCTTTTTCAGTCACTCAGGAAATAAGAACAATAACAAGTGATGTATATGATAAATATGAATTTCCATGTCGTTGAAGTAAACAATGTGTAAACATCTAACAAATGGGGAATTATTCTCTCTCCATCAATACTGAAGTCTGGAAAGGGCCAGGGTAGTGCCCCCCCCCCCCCCCCCCCCCCCCTTGCCCTTATTTCCCTAAACTTTTCCCCAAATTCCCTGCATATTCATTTCCTAAATGAAGATGCATAAGAAAATGGGACATGTCTGTGAAAATTCCAGTTTACAAACCCAAACAAAGCAAGCTTCTGCGTCGCTTCAGGCAAAACAAAATTTGTGTTGTTTCCCTTCTCAGATTTCCTCCATTAAAGAGATGTTTCAAAGGTAAAAAATACTGAAAGAGAATTTGTGGCTGAAAAGTCTTGCTAGAAAAAAATGTTAGAGGCTTTTCAAACTAAGTCACAAACAGGTAACTAACAGAAAGAAGGCAACATTCCAGTAATTTACAGAATGGAAATAAAATCTCACTAACTGAGAGATGGGCTGTGCTTTCATGGAAGGTGTATTGCAGTAATTAAAAAAAAATAATCTGCATTGTAAAGAACTTTAATTTTATTAATACATTTTATTAATTTTATTAAAACTTTTATTAATGCGGTCTCTACTGCCCAGCTGATTCTAGCAGCAAACCACCGGAGGATGGATATGTCAGTCAGGGGTTGATTCTTCTGCTTGTGGAAGGGAACGGGACCATCTACCGTCTTAAAATCCGGCATGTGCAGAAGGGCTTTCCCGTCGGTAGCGAGGATGCCGCAGCTCACGGACACGCGCATCAGCCCGCCCGGAACTGTAACCTCTTCATTTTTCAGGTACCGCTCCAGAAAGCCTGAAGGACAAAACGCCGACAGGGAGAGATGCAAATCGCATGAAAAGAAGGGGGTACAAAAGGAAAGAGGGACCGGGGGGCGGTCCCGGCCGCCGCAGCTCCTCGGTGGCCCGCAGAGGCGGATTTTCGGTGCGCTCTTGCCCCCTGCTGTCCAGAGGAGCCCTGCGCCGCCTTCCCGACGGATTCCGCTCACAGAGGAAATGTCCTCACCAGAAAAAGCCATCAGCCAGCAAAAAAAAAAAAAAAAAGCAGCAAAAACACCCGGTGCTAGGCGTGACTCAGTGTCCTTGGACAGGCCAGTCTGGCCCAAACCTTTAAGAATGGGGATTAAACCGGCAACAAGTGGGAGGCCAGAACGGGTACAGGGTGCTGCTGCCCTCTGCTTGGCAGTGGGTGATGTGCCCAGCCTTTTACAAAATGTAATGTGATGTCCTCAGCGATCTGATGTCATTATGCCAGAAATCTACCGCGTTTAAGAAAAAGAAAAAAAAAAAAAAAAAAGGTTTCCGGATGTAACGTCTTGTCAGGAAAGGTTTAGACTGGATATTAGGAAGCATTTCTTTACAGAATGCGTTGTTGGGTGTTGGAACGGGCTGCCCAGGGCAGTGGTGGAGTCCCCATCCCTGGAGGTGTTTAAGAGTCGGGTCGACATAGCGCTGAGGGATCTGGTGTAGTTGGGAACTGTCAGTGTTAGGTTAATGGTTGGACTGGATGATCTTTGAGGTCTTTTCCAACCTAGATGATTCTGTGATTCTGTGATTCGGTGTGTGGCATCAGTGTTACGACTTACTTTTAAGAGAAAGATGTGTAACTTTGTAAACACCTTGTAAGGGGAGTAATTAGGCTTGTCTCATCTGTCAAAAAAAAAAAAAAAGTCAGGGAAAGTAAAACAAAAAATCTGCTGACATCTTCATTTTGTTCTTATTATATATGAAAACCTATTCATACACTGGATAACAGCTGTTAGGAAATTAATACACTGCCTCATCCCCCTCCACCTTTGCTAACGACTGGCTTTTATCAGGCGTGTTTGCCCACTTTCCGCAAGCACCCCTCAGGTGGTACAGGCAAGGACGCAAGGAGCCACATGCGGGGACCAGCACTGCTGCTGTCACAAGGTACAACATCAAGACCCGACTGTCCCAGGTATTTTCTTTGAATCTAACAGGGGACAAACTATTATACAGCTTTGCTTTTCTAGATGAATTTGATTTTAATTTAAAAGTAGTGTGACTAGCTGACAATATTTTTCCTTGTGAGCCTTTCCAAAAGCAAAACTTTAGTTCCTCCAGATTGCTCACCAGATTGCTCAGGGCTCTTTCAAGCCTTGCATTTCTGCCTGACCTTGACAGGAAAAGTTTTGCCCCACACTTGCAGAAAAAAAATCATCTGATCTTTAAGAGACTTAAACTCCTTGTCTCTTTTCCACTCAGTTTTCCATCCGTCATCAAGCTGTTTATAAATTTCTCACCCTGAATTTTAAAGGCATTTCATCCTCCTTCTCAGATGGTTTGGGCTGCTCTATTAAAACAGCCTGTCCTTGCAAATTTTGACTCTTTTACATCAAACCTTAGTGCTTTGTACAGCCTTGTCTTGCTAATGGGACATCCCTCAGTACGAGTTTGCCTCCTCTTTACAAACATGCCCTCAGTGGCCTGGGCAGGGACACGTGCCATTGATTCACAGGGAATTTATCACTTCCCTTCCAAAGCAAAGCAGAATTTACCCACTACTCACCTGACACCAAACCAACTCTTTCCAGGCAAGGGGCTTCCTGAGACCCTCCCCTGGAAATGAGGGAGAGGAATGGCCATGGGGTGCAGTGCCCTGGGGAGGTGGCTGAGCTCACCATCCCTCCTGCCTGCTGGGACCCCTAACCCAAAATGAACTAAACCCACCCCTCCACCCCCCTACCACTCCCCCCAGCTTGCAGAAAGGGATTTTGCTGGCAGGGGGGCACAGCAGGTGCCTGGGATGATTGAGGGGGTTGGAACTGTGGCAAGCTGGGTTGGTGACCAGGTTGGAAAATTAATAAATGTCAAAGCCAGGAAGTGTGGAGTGAGCCTGAGAGGAAATGGGAAGCTGTTACCTGATGGGCTGAAGGTGTTGAACAGCAATGGGATGATTTGGGCATGGCCTGGATGGTATGTGGGATATGTGGGATGCTGGTGTGGCAGCAGTCCTGGGCTTGGGGTGACAGTGCTTTGTGAACTCAACCCTGCATTAATTTTTCCCTGCCTATAAAATGAGGCTGCTACTGTATAGAAAGACTAGATTGGAAAAAAATCAAAGAGAAGATATGCAGACTTATCTGCTGCCTGGAATAGAGCAAATGTGGGAGAAAATAACCTCAGAGAAGCATGAGGGCAGGTTACCTGCTCATCGGGAGCTGAAAGGGGGGCAGTGGCACAGTGGGCAAATACTCTCCTTGGTGTCCATGCACTTGCCATTTGATTTTTAAAGGTGCAGATTTTTTTTAAAGGACATGGGGAGGAGAGGAGAGAGGAGAACTTTAGACTCCAGTGAAATACTGTTTGCATTTTAGCCGTTTAAGGAAGAATGAATTTAGGGTAAAAACAAATAAAATGAACATTTTTTGCTGACAGACTTGTAATGCACCTTTATTGTAAGGCTGAAAGAAAATTGTTCTGAAGCATTCTGGCTTTATGCTTATTTTTTATAACTACAGATGTTTTACAGACTCCTTGGTCATTTCATGATTGATCTGCATGGACACGGAGAGCTAAACATCTTAAGTCTAAAAAGAGTTGACAGTTCAAATCTGGTTTAGAGCCCACAGTCTGAGCTTTCAGAAAATGAGTGTATAAATGCCAAGAGGATGAACACAAAATTGTGCTGAATCACCTCTGAGCTAGCTGATCTTGTCGTGGTTCCCTGTACATGGGTCCCCAATGGATGCGTTGCATACCACGTGGCCTGGATACACACCGTATCACTCCTGGGATGCTCATGTTGTATGGATAACTTTGGGTGTCTGATGGCTTTGACCACACTGCAAAATGCATGAAGAAACTAGTGCAGAGAAGATCAAAGGAAGGGAGGCACCAGCGTGTATGTGGAGCAGGGGAGCAGTTGCCCAATGCGACTGGCTTCAGAGGGAGATGCATGGGAGAACTGGATAGCCAGAAAATTAACATTTCAGAAAAAATCCTATGAGGTTTTTACATGCACAAGAAAGGAAAATGGCAACAACAGAAACATTGGTGTCAGAAAATGAAAGGTTATGTACAATCCCACTTCCACTAATGGTATCTTTTCATTGATATGATCCCCAAATGCCAGTAAAAGAGGTGGTTCCACTGAAGAGTGCAATAAGATCAGAGGGTCACTATTAAAGGGGAGATCTAACATGAAAAATGCAGCACCAGTCCTTCAACATGCCATTAAATGTAGCAAACATTGAAGGAAAAAAAGCCACAAATGTAATATCTATTTAAAAAAAAAACAACAAAAAAAACAAACAGAAAAAAGGGCTCAGGCACAGAATATTCAGAAAGCAGAGACATAATCAAATCAGCTGTGAAGATGCATTAAGAATGAGACTTGGTTGCTCTGGAAACTAAGATAAATTGGAAACATGGACCCAGGAACCCAAATGATGCTGAAGCTACTGAAGATGAATGGATGAGCAAAGGCAGCATCTCAGATACATCAGATGCTTTCCCATCAAAAGCATATTCACCAACCTGGGACAAAAACTGAGATGCCAGGACACTCCAGCTCAGGCTCCTCACAGCCTCAGCAGCAAGTGTGCACTGGAAACCACCGTGCAGGGAGTGATGGCTGCATGGGACTAATAGCTGATGGGCAGGGTTGAAAAGTGAAATTCAACTCTCTCTTTGGTATCTGCAAATATCCCTGGATAAATAAAAGCTCTGGGTGGAAAAACAACGTTGATGAGGTGCAGTTATTAGTTGTTCTTGATTTATTTTTCCTGCCTCAGTGTAACAAATAGTCTCCTGGATTGAAATGATAATCCTTTTCATCTTGCATCCTGTGCCTCATGGTGGTCAACACCAGCTAAAAGTGAGAGTAAAGCCTGAGAGGATAATGGTGAGAGGATATTACTTCTACTGCTGAGAAATGGAACCTGTCTACAGAATTTATAATCAGCCCATCTGAAAAATGTGCTGCAGCATCAGAAACTGGCATCATCAAATAATTGCAGAGTCTGTTCTGGATCTTCAGATGCACAGATGGAGACAGAGTAGATGGTCTTCCTTCCCTCCTTCCTTAAATTGCTTATTTCCACTGAGGAAGCTGAGTCAGCCTGTCCAGGAACATGACAGAGACTGATCACATCAAACCACTGTTAGCAAAGACAGACTAAAATAAGTGACTGGGAAAAGCTCATCCCAAAGATGAAAATATTTTTTAGAAGATTGATGGGCTGTATGCATAATCCTTCATATAAAGAAGCAGTCTTGCTTCCAATGTCGCTGTCCCCTAAGCAAGCTAACAAAAATATTCCTCCCCCCAAATACTGTGAGATTCTTCTCATGATTACTGAGATTCTTCTCATGATTACTGAATGAGATCTTGGCAGACATGAGTAGAACAGAAACCAGTCGTTCAGGTCTGGCAGTGAATATCCAGTTTAAAAGAAGTGTTTGTGTGTGAACTGCCCAATACCTCATGGAGAGCAACAATTTGGGAGATGGAATAACTAGTGAGAGATGCTACTGTTCTTTCTGGGAGCTGCTACATGTGTCCTGAAGGAATCCTTGTTCATTTCCTAATGACATTATTTCTTTGATGAGAAAAGAAGAAAATGTTTCTTGTGCTAGAGCTAGAACTTGTTTTCATCAGCATTTAAGTGCCTCTGAGTGCTTTGTTTCTGTTTGTAAGCTGTCCTGCTTCTTCCCTGGGAGGCAGCTGTGGTGGTGGTGGCCTGAAAGCTGCATCCATAAGGTGCATTAACTCAGGGCTCTTACAGGAGTGACTTGAACCTTTGTGCCCAGTCCTAAGTGTTAGGTTAACTAGGCCATGACACCAATGTCTGAAGGACCTGGTAAGGTAGGTGAGGGCTCTGAGGGTCATACAGCAGTGCGTGAGCACTCCCTGTACTGGGCCAAAATGTCCAGTGGAGGTTTGAACTTTGGGATGGCTCATCCCTGGGAGGTCCAGTGTCATGGAGGTGAGACGCCAGACTGTCATAACACACTGTTTTCTCATGTGGTGGGTATAAGGGCCCTTTCTATGGGTACATCTGTAAGTCTGGAAGTTCTCTCTCCCCACAAATCAATACATCTTTATAAGCAGGCAAGGTAGGTAGGTAATTTTTAATTAAAAAAAAAAAAAAAAACAAATAAAGAAAAAATTAGCCCAAAGAAAAGAAAAAAATGAGAACATCATCTTGTAAACTTACAGTTCCCTTATTCCTGGCTGTTCCTCTCCCATCCCACCCTTTCAGAAAACACTCTTGCTTCAGATAACACACCTGCTAGTTCATGGTGCTGTGCCTTTTGAGAGGACAAAGGGGAAGAAACGTAAGAGGAACTGAAGAGCGTTCTTGTATTTGGAAACCAGTTCCCACCTCAGCTGTGACACAGGTGCATAGCTGTCACACATGCTACCTCTGTGGCCTTTGTTTGAGAGCAGTACTGCTAATTCATGTAACACACTTCGTTTGTATGATTCATAAAAGGTACCTTATATTTTTCCTTGCTTTTTAGTAGGAAAATTTTTCCTCTTGCATAGCTTGGCACAAAAGCTTTTCAACTTTTCACCTGGAGGTGTGAAGCAGAAAGAGCCCTTTCATAAACCTTAGGGCCAAAGAAACAGAAGTCCAGCCTCAGCCTTTCAGTGTGTCTTGTCTCTTCACGTAGAATATCTGTTTCTAGGTTGCAAATCACCCCTTTAAAAATACGCAATAGACAGCAGGGAAACAGTCTGCAGCCATGGCCTCTCCAGGTCAGAGAACCATGAGTGAGCAGTTCCTTATTCTTTTATTTTATGCTTGCTTTCCATTAAGCTGAACAATACTTTTGCTTTTATTGGGATAGCTCATAGTCTACAAATACTTTCATGCAAATATTTACATTTCTAGCTGTAAAATGTCAAGTAGAAACTTATGTGTTCTCATAATTTCTGGAAGAAATTCTTTTTGATAAAGGGCATATTTCTCTCACTGGAGATGAGACCAGTAAAGAGCAACCCCTGCTATTTTCTTCCTCTTTAATACTTTTGAAGTCTTTTTGTCCTGCCTTTATTAGCTAGAGCCCTTCCTTTTCTGAGGGATCATTAAACCAGCTGAAGCCATTAATTCAGTTTTGCACACAGATGAGACTTCTGTGATGGCATCAAGGTTTGCAGAGGCCTGGTGGGTTATCTTGATACAGCAAAAGCCACTGGTATAGGCAAGCAATTTTCTTTACATCCTGCAAGAGCTTTCCTGTGCTAGTGTGAGAAGTCAGTGCCAGGTGGCTGATATAATTACTGAAGGTTACTGTGGCCTGCTAAGACGATGTTATCCTCCCACATTGTTTGAAATGACACTCTTTCCCTCCTTCCTTGCAAAAGGGAGAGCTCTTGTTCAATAAATGGGAGGCTGGATCTCTAGAGGGAAGATACATCTCCCATCTCTTGGTTAGCATTAGGCATGGCAAGCAGATCTGGGGGCTGAAGGAAGGGAAGCACACGCAGGTTCTGCTTCATTGCTGGATTTGAAGAGGGGCGTGCAGGAGTACAGAAGATAAACCTATGTATAGGACTTGTGATCACAGGGGAAAAAAATAATCAAGATCTTTCATTCTTCTTTAGGATGCCATTTTGCGCATTCAGAAGGGACCAAGCATATGTTTTTAATAATGTAGAAGATCATCAGATGGTAACATTATAGTAGAATTAAGCTAGCTCAGTTGTTAGTGATGTGTAAGGTAAAAAAGGAGAGTCTTAATTGCCTTTTAAACCAAAAGCACCATCTGTAAGCAGTTTTATCTTCCACAGAATGGAGATGGTATTGTGCAATGAGTCGGATGAGCTGAAGATTTCAGTTTGACAGGTAGAGTGGCCACTTAAACTAAAGGAAGAGAGGAAATCCCTAGACTTGGGAACCCAGAGGTAGTGCTCCCATGAGGCCCATTGCTGAAGCAGCAGAGATGACCTCAAGCGTAGAACAGTGACTGGAGTCGGACACCTTCTTCCCACTCCCCAGCTAGGCCTGTGTGTCTCTATATTGTTTGTTTATGATCTCAAACATCTTCTCTGTTTAAGGATCCCTTTCCCCACTTTATTACTTCTGCTCTCAATTTATGTTCCCTAAACACTAACCTATTACACAATCTCTAGTTGCCTCAAACACACTGCTTTAATCACCTGAAGCCATTCAAGCAGAAGAGAAAGGAGAAACCTAAGTTCTTTTTAGCTACATTTTACCCCATCCTAGGAAGTACCCCTGACCATCATAACTCCTTGTATACTAACTCCCTTTTTATCACCGTTACCTAGGGCAACGCAGTTAGGCTTCTGCCTTGATTGGGTGGTGTGACTGCAGGGTTAACTCCTTTCCCAATCAACTTGATAGACCAGACCCACCCCTTGAACCTCCTCCTTGATAAATCCAACTGTTAAAGAAAATTAAGCAAGTCTGTTTAAAAAGTCAGCATGTGAGTTTGGGGCTGTCGAATCACAGGCAGCTGGGATGATATGGGACTCACTCACTGCCTTTCAAGTGGTAGCTGTGAAGACAGTGGTGGAAGAAGATGTCACATCCACAGTTTCTGCAGAAATCCTGTGGTGGAAGGAGATGCAGGGGTCCAACTGTGTAGGAGGTGTCCCAAGAGGGACTGTGATGTTTCACTCTCTTGGCTCTGTGACCCAGGCTCCAGAAATGGCTTTTGCATTTATTCAGTAATTGTGTAAATTACAGAGACAGTTTTGGAAGCAAACCCAAGCAAGCAGCCCTCTCCCTGCTCATATGAATATTCTGACTGCTGGGTTGGAAAGCAACATTTCCCTTTGTGCTGCTTTTTTGTGTCTCCACTCAGGATGCTCTGCGGTACAGACAGGATCCTATTTAACATCACAGTGAAGCAACAAGCTATTTCACATCATTTTTGCATCAGCATAATAACCAGGAAAGGACTACTGTGAGTTCTAAAGAACCTTAAAAGCATGATTTTTTTTTTTTTAAAAATGTATCTCAGCATCTGATGATGCAGATCATGAGATCTGCACTCCACTTAGCTACATTTTTTCATACCTTGACTGGTTCTCCTGCAGTATGTACCATGCAATATGGGAAAAAAGGGTGCAGTGGCAAAGCCAAGGACTAGAGGCACGTTGCATTTGAGAGGCTTTACAACTTTCTGCCCCACAATCATATTGTCTATATGTGCACAGTGTTGTCTAGCTCTGTAGGAACCAGTGTTATGGCTACGTTTGTGGTAGCACTTGCAGATAATGGGTCTGGCCTTGAAGACACACCCTTCAAGGCTCCATAGAGGCTGTTCCACAGCTGGGTCAGAGTTTCAGGCCACTTCAGTGCCTAAGGGGCCAGGTGCATAGCTCTTATGGATCTCTTTGGATTTATGCACATGAATGATTTTGAATGCATGCAGCAGTGAGGGTGCACAGCAAGAAATTAGGTAAAGTAGGGGAAAGGCAGACAGGTGTATCTGAGATGGTGTCATGGCTTGCAATTTATTAAAGCAGAATGGCTCAGAGAAAAAAAAAAAAGCCCCCCAAAAACCTAGTACTTGATGAGTTTGATCCAGTGGTGAGCCTAACGAGTGTGCTGTTTTCATGCATAGAGATTTGCTGTCATTTATACCAGTAAGAAGCAACAGATTTCTGAAATTTGTCATCCTCAAAGACTGCCGACTATGTCAACAAATTGTCCTGGCAGCTGGAAAAAGGTTTCCAAAAAGCAGCAGAATGTGTTCTTCTCAGTATCCTCATTTTAAGGGGTCTGTCACAATGACCAATTTCTATCACTCTATAGTGCTACTCCCTAGCTGTTAACCACCATCAAGGCATGGGCTGGGAGAGGAGAGACAAGGAGGTGAGGACCAAAAGCAAGAGCAGCCATGTCTCCCCAAGGCCCCTCAGAGCACAGGGACACATGCAGCTGCCTCTTCAACAACTCTTCGCCTCTGTCCTGATGAAAGTTCTTTGGGGTCTTCATGTCCTGCCTCACACTACTGTGTGGTGGAAAGGATGGCAATGAGTCTCAGACGGGTATACATTGTGATGATAGATTGGGATGGAGGTGATTAATTCATCTCCCCATATAGGAAAGTTGTTTTATTTTTCCCCTTCTCATCCCAGTTTTCATTTCCTTCCCATGTCCTGCAACCAGCCTGCAGTGCTGAACTGGCAACATCTCCTGCCTTCCCCCTGTGGTGAATCACCATCTCTCAAGCACAACAACGGATGCTGACTCCTCTGCCTGATTGTTTAGGGAAGATGCTGTGCTTGGAGACAGAAAGCTCACCTCCACCTGCAGAGATGTGAAAGACCTTGTGGAGGGATGATGAAGAACAATGCTCGGGATCTGTGGCTGAGTGCCATAAGGCTCTGTCACAACCAAGTCGAAGTTACCTTCAAGAGCATGTTGTAAAAAACCTCAAATTGAGCATCTGTTCAAGCTGACAAATCGGCTTGGCACTCAGATCACAAATGTGGTTATTTCCATGGGGCTCTGGTCCTCGCTCCTTTTTGTCCTGAATTTGTAACCAGTCCCACTGATGTGGTAGGGTGAAGTGGTGAGTGACGGAGATAAAACTGGTCCTTCCTGCAAGTGTCTTGTGCCAGCTTAGGATGGGGGCTTGGGGCCATGCTGATTACAGGCAGCCAGAGTCTCACAATTTTAACATCTCTTACGGATGCCTATATTTGCGTGCACTGATCTGATGCAGCACGTCAGAAGCTAGTTTATCCAAACAGCTGAACTGTGTGGCCATGAGTCACACCTGAGGTAAATACAGGATCTGCATACATCTACCTTTGAAAACTCATGTGACTGTCTTTTAACGCATTTACAGGAGCCGACTGTCTCAAAGTGTATTTGTAATTGGGCTTTTTTTGGTACAGATTCTTCTTAACCTCGGTGCCCTGAAAACACAGCAGCACAAGTGGTTTCTGGGACTATTGTTTTTCCTTGATGGTCCTGAGGATACATGAAAGAACCTGTGCGTTATTTTCCCCCAAGCTAGCGGCAGACATTAGAAAATTGAATTTAACATTCCAATGTGCGAGACATAAATATGCTTTGCATATCTCACAGCAAACCTAAATGAAAGGAAGTTCTGAGAAGGCAGATAGCCATTTTTCAATTATATGTGACAAATGTGCCTTTTCTGATAGCCTTGTCAGTAAAAAGCAAGAGCTGGAAACGCCAAGCTGTTTAGTGAAGCAGGATCAACATTCCTAATACTTCATGGGATCACTAATAGCTTCTGCATCTTCCAAGACAATCAGCCTTGATTGATTGTTCCTCTGGATGCATTCCTCCAAACTTCATGCCACTAATTACAGTATTTCAGAGCTGATACGTGTAAATAATAAGGAGGACTGTAAGTGTGGGGACTTTGAAAAGAATGTCCCATTACCTTAACATTGTCAGATTGTTTGTGGCAATGCAGTTTACAAAGTATACCAGCTACAAATCAAAGGAATGTGATGCACTCTTATTCAGGCAACTCAGCATAGAAAAGATGAAATTATATTCGAGAACTTTATTATTCAAGGTGACGAGTTAATGTGTGGGTGATGGTGAATCTTCTAGAGACAATTTTTTGTATCTGTGAAAGTAAAATATTGAAACATACAGGTTTTCAGAGGCCCAAGAGTCACATTCCTCCTTCAAAAATTTACAGGAATCTGGACCTGAAATAAAAGCAGAGGTTGTCTGTTACAGACATGCCTTAGAATGCTGTGTACACAGATTTTTCTTCCTATATTTAACTTTCTCTTCGTTGATTTAACATGGCAAACAAAACCAGTTAAAGATCTTCCACAAGCAGAGTCAGTGTTCTCATATACAAGAACCAGCACTATAATGAAGTGATGTCTCCAAAAAAGTTTTCAAGAGATTCTTCCTTTTGCATGTGCTTCATTTAAGACAGCTGGCAAGTGTGTCAGACTCTGTACCTGGTACTTGAGACATAAAAAGGGATTAGGCGCATTTTAAACAAATTATGCTGGGTAACTTGTATTTTATTCTTACTGGGAAGGGATGTAGTTTCTTGAATCAGAGTTGTTAATCTCAAATCACAGCAGCACAATGAATAAAATATAGAAAGATAAGAACAATAAAGCACGAAATCGTATTTCTGCCTCAGTTTCCTCACCACCTTGGAGCAGCCTTTGTGCTGAAGATTAGTTATTATGGGAGGGTCCAGCATCCTTCTGGGGTGACCAGGTTCTGTTCCTGAGCTCTGGAAGCCTTCCAGCCCAGCCGTGGCTGGACTTAAGGTTGGCCAGTAGCATCTCTGTTGCTCTGGCATGGAAAAGTCCAAGAGTATCCTTGCTAGTGTCTTCTTCCTCTCTTCTGCCACATGGTTCCTGGTTCTTTGTGTGAAGCTACATATCGCCGTCTCAACACCTTTGTTTCTTGCCAGCTCTCTAATCTGTAGACAGAAAAGAGAAAGATCTGTGCCACAGCTGTGCTATTGGAATATAGTTACAAAGATGAGTGGCATGGCATCTGGGAGAGACAGGGCACATTTTTGTTAGCATCCACATTAAAAAAATATGGCTATTTCCTAATTTACCAGCCACAGTCTGTGCCTTGTACTTACAGAGGTTTGCAAAGACTCCCAGCAGGTTCCTTCTGCTGAAAGCTCCTACTCCAAACATGTTTAACATGAACCATCTTTACACCATCTGACTAAGGTGTTAGGAGGAATAGTTTAGTGTATACAGTGTAGGTTCTGATGGCTTCATTTAAAAAACAAAAAGCCCTGCACAACATCTTTAAGGTTTTGAACAACAGAAACCTTGCCTCTGCAGAGGGCCTTTGCATATGGATCTCAAGTATCTTACAAACATCAAGTTTCACAACTTTTCGTAGAACTTTGCCTTGCAGAAAGGAGGCAGAGAAGTGAGAAAGCTGTGTGGCAAGCTGGTGAGTGAAGGATGAGCCTGGAGTCCAGGAGTCCTAGCAATCAGTTGTATGCAGTAACCATGAGACAATATGCTGATCATACAGAAAACGAATACTGTAAGAGCAACTTTCCCAGTGTCATTTTGCCCCTGGAGATACATTGCTGTAGGCTGCACTGATTAAAAGCTGTAGCAAAACTCCTGCTGCAGACAGGTCTTTGCAAAGTTTGCAGGGGGAACTTGTGTCTTGTGAAGACATGGCCCGCTGGCCAAGATACCCAGCACTCCCCTGGGAACCCACCACTCTCCCAGCCACCCTAACCTGCCCCTCATAACCCCTGAGATGGCTCACCAGGGCTCCCCGTTCCCCTCCAGCTTACCAAATTTTGTTAGGACCTGGCCCTGGTGTCTCATGTGGCTTGATTACCTAGTGCAACAACACGGCCCTGAAAAATCATTAGGTTAACCTGAAGAAGAGGGATTTTTCCAGTGATCGTGTTAATCTTCAGTCTTTGTGAAAATAAAGTCATGACTAAAATAAGCCCTGCTCCATGTCAGCTTTATTCATGGTAAGCTGTAACTACTTCATATTCCTCCTTGGTATCTGAACAACAGCTAGAATCACTGGCTCTCCTCAGCTTACTCACTCCCACAGAAAATGTCAGCAGGATCTAATTATCTGAATGAAATGCACTTTCTCTGATGCCTGCTTTCTTATCTGCACAATAGTTGAGCTAGGCATTCTTATTATTGCCGTTATGAGTTTGCACATTTCATCCTCTTCCTGGAAAAGGTGTTCAGATGTATGTACCCCACATATGACTAAGCTGAAGCAAATCAAGCCTTGGGTGAAAAGGCTGAGAAACAGTGTGGTGCGGGTGAAGGATTTCTTGCAATTCCTCAATTGGTTTTAAGGATTTCTCCTTCCTCTGAAACATGATGGGTTCTGGTTCTGTAACTCTCTGATCAGGCACCCAGCACCCCTATGAGCTGCAGTTTGTCTTACACATTTCTGCAGGGAACGGCTTAGTGGTTTTCATCTGAAAGAAATGAGGCTGTGTGACTGCTGCAAAGACGTGCAGGACACAGAGTACTACAGAGTACTACAAACCCAAGAAGCACACAGCTCATTTTCCTACCCTTGGGCAGAATCAACTCTCTATCAGAAAGGTCCAGAAGATATTCAGTAACTTCTATATGTCCTCTGCTAATGCTAACGCTGAGCAACGAGTCTGATCAGTGACTGTGGGGAAGTTATCTGCAAAGAGTTTAAAGAAGTTATTGAGGCAAAGACAACCAGAGAACCAAAAGGTATACAGGAACGAAAATGTCAAAAGAGTGGTAAGGGGTGTGCCTTCATACCTAAAACAATTGCAACAGGATTAATCAGGCACTTATTTCTAGGCAGCAGGATGGCCTGAGCTGAGCTGTGCTTGTCCTTCTGCCTGTCCTGCTGACGCTTATGGCTTTTTTAGACCTCTGGCCTGCACTGTGCTCAGAGGTTTTAAACTGGGGACAGACAGACACTATGACCATTTGTTCTTTACAGCTCCAACCATAGAGCCTCTCCACTCCAACGTGCTGCTGCCAGCCCCCCCAGGAGTGCCAATGCTAATGAGCTTGGGTGTGACTCTATTGATCCAGACTAGGAATGGGGATGTAGAAGACTCCTTTTCACCATTTATCGGATTCTCTTAGACTTTTTGTCGAATGAGAAGTAGCTCTTCTTTTTCAGCCCTTAGGTTAGAAGTATCCGTAACCTCCTCCTCGGGGGTAGACAGCTCCCTGTTTCAAGATGGACAGGACTGGCAGCCCTGTTCTCCTTGCGTTGGCTGGGTTATATCACAGAATGAGAGAACTGGGCTCATGCCACCTACCTCAGTTTTTCATTAGTGTCACTGGTTCCTCTCTGCAGGTATGTCCTGGCACAGACTGGAGAACAAGACATGAGTCTTCCGAACACCCTCGTGTGTTTTTAAACTCCTTTTGGTTCATAGATGCATGTAACTGCCGAGCATGAGGGTTTGTGATCTACCTGTATCTCAACCCTTGGTGGAAATGAGGAATACAGAGGCTTGTTTAGTGCAAGAAATGGTCTGGAAAAAAAATCAAAATAAGCTGAATATCACTTGGTAAAGAGCAAGGTATATAAGTAGCCTAACAATTCAGGTGTCCATTTTCTCTAAATAAATCTGTATCTGCCATGAAAACACATCTTATGCTAACACAACAAACTGATGAAAACAAATCTTGCAGGGCTTAGATAGCAGCACTGAAGATCACTGAATTTTAGCATTCATAGCAAATACACAGAAGATGCTGATTTTGAATATTATGGCTTTATTCTGCAGATTCACCTTGAATGGACTACCAGTAGTGGTATAAGCACACGAAAGTGCCTGGAATCTGAAAATTAGACAGCAGCTATACTGTGTAACAAAGTTACATTATTTTATTTGAGTTTTTTTCTCTAGCATTTCATCCAGCCAGAGAATTACTGACTGATCCTTTCTACCTAATGTTCCTTTGGATGGGAAAGGATGCTTCAGAAAATCTGACAATTCCTGTGGTACTCCAAATATCAAAGATCAAGGACTTATGTATTATATCAAGTGATTAAATACTGCAGATGGGAAAGTTAAATATTAAATTCCTCCCCACTCCTTGATTGCCTGTGACCTCTCTCAGCTGGTATTACTCTTCAAATAGGCTGCATTTTTTTCCCCAGCACCAGCACCGCTGTTTTTCATCCAATATTAAACTGCTTAACATAATATACAGTCCTTGAGCTTTGATACTTGTTCTGAGAAGAACCAATGGATGTGCTAGTGATTTTGATGAGGTGAGATATATTGCAGTCAGTTCCCAAGCAGCATTGTTTGTCAAAGCAATTTTGGTGCACAGGGGTATAACTGAAATGCAACGACTCGCCGTGCACAGTACTCTACCTATCAGCTTAAAGTAACTTCTTAATTTTTCTTCCAGCTGTAAAAATGTTGAGTGGTGTTGTATTGCTCTTCCTTCTCTGACAACTGGGAGAGATTACAAAATTGTCATATGTTCCAGCTAGCAATTACTCTCTGTCATTTTTAAATTCCGATTGGAAACAGAAAATGTGTTAAATGTTCTTCTCAATTTTTCCTAAGTGTAGAAGATCCCAAGTAAAAACCCAGCTCCTGCTGTGGACAGTACAGGGAGCAATACAGCATTCTTAGGCATGAGGAACTTAGGCCGGTGTACCCCTTTGTGCTGGCCCTGATCCAGAGAGAGCACTCGCGCATTTGCTAAGCTTTAAGCACACGCTGAAGTCTTCCTCCCTTTTCCTACATGCTTGTCTAAGCCAGCCCCCTGTCCCCGGGTGGGCTTGGTGTGCTGCGAGGTGGTTTGGAACCCCAGCCCACGCCACCGGCCACCTCTCGGGCACGTCTCTGCAGCTGGTGAGGTGTCCGCACGGCTGGGCCGGAGGGCTGCGGGCACTCGCTGCCACCAGCTGCCCATGACCGACCCCGTGCACAGGTGGCTGGAGATGGAGCCGAGGTCTCAGGGATGGATGAAGCAGTGGCCAGGTCGGTTTTGCCGTCTGATTTTGAATTAAGGCGGTGTTCCAGGCTCTCCTTTGCTCGTGAAAAAAGAGCGTGGCTGGGCAGGGGAGATGGCGACAGACAGCCCCTTTGGGGGTAGGGGCCAAAGGGGGGCGTGGGGGACGCGGTCTTGGCCTTTCTCCCTGTCAGGGGTCCCCCCCCGGGAGGGATCGCCCCCTCGGGCCCTGCAGGAGGGCGCTCCCCGGTCACCCCCCGCAAACGCCCTCCCCGGCCGGCTCTCACGCCCAGCAAAGAGCCCCTGAGGCTGCGGCTGGGATCCGTGTCCCCAGTGCGTGGCCGTGGGAGGGGGACGGAGGGCCGGGCCCCCCCCCGAGAGTCCCCGGCGGCCGCGGGCGCTGCTGGCGGGGGGCGCTGCCCCCCCGGGCCGAGCCGTCGGGGCTGGGCCGGCGCGGCTGCATTCCCCGGCCAGCCCAGCAGATGGGACCGTTTCCTCGCGAATGGGCTCGGCTCCTGCCTCCGAGCCGCAGAGAGCCCTCCCGGGCCTTCAAACGCCCCGCGCTGCCTACAGAGGGTTAAAAGAAAATGTCAGGGAATTTATTCTGGCTTTTGGGAGTGCCTAACTGCCCCGAATCCGGTCGGGATTGCTTTGAAGCTGCGTAGAGCTGCTCTCTTTGCAATGTGTCATTTATTAGTTTATGAGTTGTTGAGGTATTAATCCTCCAGTCTGAATCATAGCGTTAGTTTTCAACCAGAAAGTCTGGCATTTCGTGAGGTTCACGACCATGTTAAGCCGTGCGTGATTCTCCTTCCCACCAACGGCAGGCAGAGCAGCAAGCAGGAGAGGAAAGTGGTTCGGCGGGAAGTGATTCTTTAGTCCCTTACCCCCTTACTCCCTTTCATTTTCTCCCCAAAATGTATGAAGCTTTGCACCTTTACCATTTTTATGTACTTATTTATTCATTATCTTCTTTAAATTCCAGGTTATTTTCAAGGATTCAGACTTTTCTGATGAGAACTAGACCTTACTAGAATGAGAGATGGGGAGTCAGGAAAATCATTACACAACAAGGAGAGAAACCTGACGCTTTGCTTTTCTTCTCCCCCTTCTGCTCTCCCTCATTTCATCATGTTGGAGCAGAGCTGAGAGCACTCCGTGGGGAGAGCATGTCAACATGCTAAGTGGGGCACCCACAGCTGTGGGGAACAGACTGAAGACTTTGCCTCCAAACTGTTTTCTAAATAAAGATTCGTAGAAACAAAGCAGCGCCCAGCCATTTAGTCTTTCATTTCAAAGAAAAATTCTGGGGCATGTATAAGGGTGCTGCAAAAGCGAGCGTGAACCAGCCATGAAAGCAGCATTTGAGGCAGCGTAAAGCAAAGCATGCAAAAAGGTGGTCACGTTACGGTGGGAAATCTAGGAAGAGCCTGAGGTAGCAAGATGAAGACTCGCAGGGCAGTGCAAGAGCTGGAGCCAAAGTGTCCCAGGAGAGGGTCAAGACTAGTGGGATGACCACGAGGCACCAAGATGTGGGAGGTACAGAGAGGCTGCTGAAGTTATGGGCCAGTCTGAACTAGAAGGCTCTTGAGTTTTACCTGAAGCAGTTAACCATGGGGTATGCGACTTGAAAGCATTAGTAGCAGAACTGTAGGATGTGTACGTGCTTTTAATATGAGGTTTATTTACTAAGCATTGAAAGATCTCTCAGTCAAGGAGTGCAAACCTGTGACTGAGATGTGCACGTGTGCATGCCTCACATGCAAGAAATGCTGCAAAGTGATCCACCATTTTAATCCTGGTAGTGCAAGGAGATCATTTGGGTAAAATTGTCATTTTGTGCCTAGAAAAAATGAATTAAGAAGTTTGATTATTTGCACTTGATAAAATTTTAAACTGTATATGTTAAATCCCAGAATTTAATTCTATTAGCATAATGTAGCCCTCTTTTTTTAATTTTACTTTCCATAGCTTCTTATCTTTCAGTGTAATTTACTTAATAAAGCTTATAAGTTCAGCAGTAATATCAACTTTGTCTTTAGCTAAGTAAGAGGAACTATGACAAATTTGATGTGATTCATTTTCAGCCTGCTTTTGCTGTTTCTTTTGTCTTAAAATAAGTGCCCTGTAGTAGGGTGAGTTCAATTTTGTTTTCCAACACCACACACGCTGCAGCTTGAACTATGACCTTTAAGGGAGGGGCAGAGACCTCACTGCCATTTGGCTGGGCAAGGTCACTTTAACCTTTGAACAGAAGTAGCTGGTTTTTAGTCCCTTGGGATTTCCTTGCCTACCACAAACAGGTCTGCAGTTGGCTGTGGATGGTGTCTTGCCCACCTAGTCCCTTCTGAGTTCCTCAAGATGCACTGGCTGAGGTTCCCAGCAGCTACACACTGCAAAAAGTCCACTGTTTTAGCATAATGTTGCCACTCAGGAAAATTCAAAAAGGTGAAGTAAATACCTGTGAATGCAACAGTACCATACTTTTATCTTGATAATGATAATTTCAAGGATATTCCAAGTTCTGGTAGCAAAGATGAAAGCAAACTTCATTCGGGTGTGTGAAAGAGCTGCAAGTGTTAATTGCTGGCATGGAGAATGCATTCCTATATAAACGTTTGATCTTACAAACTTTTATGATGCTGTGAACAAATCTTTCCTGATGAATGATGACTCAGAACAGAGCTTTTCACTTGGCATTTGATAATTCATTTCAATTGCAGCAGAAAATAATTGTTCTATTCAAGCATACCGGGATGTACTTACTCTGTCCCTAATGAGTACATTATAAGAGGCAACTCATCCCTGTCTGATTTTAGTACAGGCCACAAACTTTATGACTGACTCATCATTCAGACACCTCTCAGTCCTAAAGAATAAAACTCCAATGAGTTGCAATGGTATAATGACAGTATTTTCCCTTTTTATAAATCACTTGGGTATTCACTGATTTGTTGGAAGAATCTGGGAATCTTTGGGAATACTATTGGTAAACCTCATGTTATATTCTCTCTATTTTGCTTGAAAGGCTTAAAAATGGAGCAGTGTGGTTTTGATTGTGGAACTGACTAAAGAAAAATAAATTAGTTTACCTTTTGTCTACAGTCAGGATACATCTGAAATAAATAGTTCAAATGTAGGCACAGTTTTCAAGGAAAAGTGGATGACTCAGAAAAACATGTCATACCAGCACTCGGTATGCTGGTATTGCCTACGAGACTGCAGGGACCATTTAGCATTGCTTTTAAGGAGGCCTGAGTCACCAACAATGTGAAAAGACGTGTATCACTTGGGTAAGAAATTGCTCTGCTGCATTGGTGACCCTTGTCTCACTCAGAGAACATAAGAGGTGTTTGCTTTCCAGAGTGTCCTTTTTGGTTTTGCTTCCGCTAGGAAAGACATAACCGGGCTCTTCAGGTTACCCAGCTTGTTGGGGGCACAGAGGTGTAGTGAAGGTGCAGATCAGCCCTTGCAAAAGCTGTCAGGTTTCAGAAAATGACTTGGTCTGCTTCCAAATCCTGCAAAATTGCAGGGGAAAATTTGGTAGGTGTATCATACAGCGTGGAACATTTGTGTACTTAATTCTCATCGGGGCAGTCTTGCTGTCTTCAGGGAAGGTGAATGAACATACCGAAATGTCTCTGTAGTAATGAAAGAAAACTCATTGTGCCACTGGAGATTGAAGCTGCATGGCCCCGTGGGTAATAAATTGCTACTATTCAGGCTCATGAGAGCATCAAGGAAAGCTGATGCAGAGTACGCTAATGACCATTATAACTGACTGCAGTGAAAAAGACTGTTATTTAAGTACATTTCAAAATGTACTGTAAATTGGGCAAAGGTACAGCTGCGCTTATGCGCTGAGACAGCCTCCGGTTTTATTCAGTCTGACAGACTTTGCTCTTTGAATTTAGGTTTCATCTATGTGAGCTGAATGTTCTTAGTATTTATGGCCCCTGTTTGTAAGGGAAGCAGCAAAGCGAGGGAGAAGTGGTCGTGTTAACAGAGGCTCCAAATAGCCAGCACAGGCTTTGGGTGAAGGCAAGGCAGTGGAAGGGAGGGTCCAGCCACCATTCAGCATCGCACTGTTACCCTTCCTCAAAAACACCTACTTGTACCTCGCACCAAGCGTGACCCCTATGAAGACAGTGTTTCTGAGTGAACCTGAGAAGGATCTTTGAGACGAAGGGACAATACTTCACAGACAATTACATTGCTATGGAGGACCAAGATTTTTGCTTTATATGACCTTCTGGACCAGACAGTCCAGACTTTCCTCCCCATTGTGCATAAGCCAAGTTTGTTCGATTGATGCGTAACCCTGCCCCACTTTATAGGCTACTTGGTTTACAGAACCATTTGAGTGCTCATCTATACCTATCTGCTTGAAAATAAGGGAGGGCAGGCACAAAGTTTCTTTGCTGTGCCATATGGGCAATGAAATTTATGGCATACTGTCAGTCAGTACGATACATCCCTGCCTTGGGACTTCTAGATTGAGGTAGGTCAACAGCTTTCATCTTATGCTTTTTTTGGCTAGGTCCCTCATGGTTGACTTTGCCTTTTGGCTGTTTGGGTCTTTTGGGTCTTTTTCTTGAGGGTAAGAGGTGGTGTGCTATGTATTCATTTATTTCTGAAGTGGCTCTTGTGGATATTGCGGAGTCATGCATTTAAATCAGTTTATCACCTGGCAGGTACATTGTGATCAAGTAACTGAGACAAGCAGCTTGCAGCAAGCAAGCTGCCAGCAACATTTGGGCAGCCAACAGTGCAACAAATCATCTGTGTGAGCCTCATGTTCAGCACACGGGGTCAGACCTGCGCTTCCCAGGAACCAACTACTCCCCAGTTTGTTTGAAGTGTAGTAAATAAAGGTGGACATCTTAGCTAATTAATTAGCCATGGAGAAAATAAAGCACACAAATTACAGTTAACTGCTTATGATCATGACCTTCCTAGAGAATAAAATGACTGAGTCAGGATTAAAGAATTATTGCATGGGTGTTTGCTGACATAATTTGGTTGCTGAATAAATTTGCAGTAATTGGTGGTAATCAGTCCAGTCTTTGTCAGGCAAAATGGAGACTTTTCCTTGAGAGAAGCCCATGAAAGCTAGCAGAAAGCCAAATGTCTAAAAGATAGAGCAGTTTTCTAAGGAGAGGCTCTGTGGTCTGCATTAAACTTGAGGTGAGGACATCATCCAAATACTGATTGTGTCCAGAGCATTGCTAAGTAACTGTAAAGAGAAAGGAATAAACTAAGTTTTTTCTCCCAGTTGCTTCTGAGTTTCCAAAGATTGTTGAGAAGCTGCACAGAAGTAGCTCATTATCTCTCAACCTCGTGCTTTTTCTTCTGCTTCATGTTTGTGAATAACAAGATCACTTAAATCACCAGTCAGATGATTAAAGTTGATCGGCACTTATTAATAGGTCAATTTCCTTATTAATGTTGAAGCTGGTATCAACAATTCTACAAAGGCTTTTTTCACATGCCTCTGAACCTTCTTAGCTATTTACTTCTCATGGTGTCATCATCTCTGCACCACTCCTGAATCCAAAAGATATTCAAGGAAGCAGCTGACATAATGCTGGACATGCAGCATGTAAAAAGGGGATCTGACCAAGCATTTCTCTTTCAGGGTTAGCGTTCTGCTGCATTTGTTTGATTCTTTGTCTATTTATGACCATTTTTGAAACTACTCCAAAGCACCAGAGCTGAATGTCTTGAACCAGCTGAGAGCACTTGTGTTTAGACATGAAGTTAAAGATCAGAAGTTTTGATGAGTGACAGCTGTAGAGGAAATAGGTGCTAAATGCCGTCAGCCTGCCCAGATTAGGCTCCTTCAGGCAGACAGCTAGCTGGAAATAGTAGCTCACCCATATGAAACAGTTGTTCAGTGTTTGCACTGAACAAAATCTCTTTTGTCTTTACTCATTTCCAGCTTACAAGAGCAAAATACAGGGGTGTCTCCATTACAGTTTAATAAAATCTCTGTCATTTGGAGCCTTTTCCTGTATGTATTTGGAGTGTTCGGTCCACGTGTTACCCAACTTGCCCAATGGTTACTGATTCTTCTGGAGAATCAGTCTTTTTTATTTGCCCATACTGCTGAAAATGCCTCATGTTCCCACTCCCTCCATTGGTTTCAGGCAGGCTAAATCAATTTGTACTGTGTTTTGACATTTCTTTTGACACCTGACAGCTCATGGATTCATCTAGTGACTATGCTGGTAGAGTAGAAGCATGATTAGGCAAAATGAAAGTCACAAGTGAACGGAAGGATTAAATATAGTTAAAAGTATTGCCAATACTCTGTGGCATTAAGACTTCAGAGCTGTGAGGAGTTTATGTCAATGGATATTGTTTTAGAAATTGCATTGTTTTAACTTACTATGTGACCTGATTCTGAAGGAAATCACTTAATTAACTGCCTATGTATTTGACAACAAGGTTCAAAGGAATCAAGAAGTACTTAAAAAGTAGAATTACAAATAACTATTTCTGAAATATCTGATATTGGTTAAATATATATCTTCTAGCTACATTTAATTGCATTTCCTTTTAAAATATATCCCCTGGTTTCAAGAATTAGGTCAGTTACTACAAATACCTTCGCTCATTTAAACAGCTCTGAATATTGCAGTTATGAAAACTGGCTTACATAATATTTATAATTTTACATATTTTTTTGGTTTTCAGTTAAATAAAAACATTCTTATGCCTCTAAAATGGCAATAATAATAAAATAGCCCATCTGTGGTTTCAAGTCAGCCGGAGTTGGCTATAACATCAAGGCAGACAGGTGGTCATTGACTTCAGTGTGACCTCCATCAGGTGTGCAGGCTGTTGTGCATCCCTCCCTGTGAAAGTGGGCTCCTTTGAAGAGTCTTTTTCCTTACAACTCTCAGACCCATGAAGGACTCAGAATTTAAGTGGACCAAAATGAGTTGTGCTTGTTTTAAGAAAGGACTTCAACCTTCGTATTACACAGACTTGAATAATTCTGCTGAAACCAATGAGAGTCTCTGAGGGTTTTAGCTTGCTGCTGTTGAAGTAACTGAAAATTGGATTAGCAGAGTGAAAGCTAAAAAGCTGTAAGCATGGCAATCTTGAAGGAGCATTTATAGCATCTACCAAAGAGTGCTTTGAGCATTTCACTTTGATGTTCCACATTGGAGGTGCACACCTCCTTTGATTATGTAGAGAACTGGGCCACCAGCACATGGGTTAAATATCAGATACACCTAGTGTCAACAGTGTTAATAAGCCTCCACCTCTATTCTTTTCCATATTTATCCTAAGAGAAGGAAGACATGCAGCTAGGAGAATGACACCTTTCTGAAGAGGACACATGAACTGAGTGGGTCTCCAGTTAGGAAGAATGACACAGTGGTACTCCCATCCACAGCTGGAGCCATCTGGACTGCCTCTGAAACCAGGTAGTCTCCCCAGGCATGCAGAAGCACATCAGCACGAGGCTGACTTCCAGGTCCGGGGCTGAGCATAGGAGATGAATGCAGCTACCACTGGCTTCAAATGCTGGTGGATTGAAAGGTCCAGAAGGCTAAGGTGACAGTCACGCAGGGGTCGTTCAGTCCAGGCAGGGTCTCGTGCTGTTGGTTCAAAACAAGGAAGTTACATACCAAGACTACTCATGTCATTTTTCCAGGCACGGACAGCAGGCAGCAGTGAAGACTGCAAAAATCTGTAAAATAAAATACGCGTCTGCAGATGCTAGACTTGAAAGCGAGACACAGTTTGGGATGAGGTAGCATATTCCTGAAATTGTCACTGCTCATGGTTTGACAGTGTTACAAAGGAAATCATTTGCCCAGTTTTGAAATATGCATTTGAACGTCTGTTGCATTAAACACACATCAGTATGTTGCCACCTGTTCCAGTCACGCTTGATAATGAATAGTATGCAGAGATAATACACCTGCCTGGCCTTGTAAATGTTCTGCAGGGAAAAATCAAAATTAGGCAATGTAAGTCAAATTGGGATGGATAGTCCTGTTACAGTCAATGTTAAATCCAGTGCCCTTAATTACTTTGTTGCCTGAATTGGAAACCCTTCAAATAATGAGGGGGGGGAAATAAAGCTTCTTGACAGTTAAGAGCCAAGGAATATAATTTTGTTGCAAGGTCCATCAGTTACCCACAGATGACAGCAAACCCCCATGTAGATCAATCAGAGAGGTAGTAGAAAATGAAAGTAAGGTTGGCACACAAACACTATTTGAAGATATTGAAGCTGATGTTGCCATGACTAAAGATAAAGCAAGCGAGGCTGCCATTGAGATTCCACTGAAATCAGTAGGAGTCTTCCATTTACCTTGCAGGACTGTGGAGCAGGCCTTGATGTAGCTATAAAAAAAATTATGAAGAAAAAGGCACCAATTAAGGCCAGGAAAAGGGTTAACTTTAAGCGTGTACTAATGCCTTTGATGTATGTGCTTAAGTGCTTTGAACACCAGCTTATTTTCTGGCTAGAAGCTGGGATTCTTTTAATAGCTTCCAAAAACCTTTGTCTGAGGGAATCTCACTCTCGCATCTATGCAGAGCAGACGTGGACTTATGCTGTGCTTTAAACCTTGGGGTGGAAATTCCTGCCTAGGAAGTTTTCCTGCCTAAATATTTAAGAAATCGAAGCTGTAGGTGTCTCTGCTAGAATGACTGTGAAGTGCTGTAAATCAGCAAGAGATGAGAGGATAATAATGCACATCTCAGGCACCGATTTCTGCCTGTTGGGCTCTTACACAGTGTTGACTCTGTGAAGAATCACTGCCAAATGAGTTTGCTCCAAACAGGCTCTTGGACTGTTATCCCACCATGGCATTTCATTACCCATCATGTTAAAAGAGAGATGAATCATTGCAAGGGCTCACTGTGTTTCCAGATTTCCCAGTTTATCAGGCTCACATATGGCTTTCCTAGGTAGGAGCTGTGTGAAACTCAGAAACACCTCTTCCTTTTTCGGTTACTGTTCTTTTGGGAAACAAGTATTTACAGCCGTGCTGCCTGTGAGTCAGCTGGCCATTTGTTGGTCCCTAGTCAACTTGCAGTTGCAAAATGTACCTGTCCATCACAAACCAGGTGCATACTGTATAACAGGTAGCTCAAATGCTTTGTATATCACCTAGTGAAGGCATATGAAAAATATCAAGTGTGAATGAATCAAGGCTGGACAGAAAGAATCAGGTTTTATAACTAGTTAATATTCCTTTTGCAAGCTTCTCCCATCACTGGACAACAAGATAATAAGATCATGCCTCTAGATATTTCAGCTAGGAGCTGCTCTGATCTGACCAGAAACTGGCTGTGAGCCACATCACTGAAATCCAACTACTGATGCAACTTTCTCTGAAGTTCAAGGATCATCACTTCTGGATTCAGGAAATTATTGCTTATCAGTTGGGATGTTAAACATAGCATTGCAGACAAATACCAGGATAATTACACAGGGAGGTTCTCATACCATATAACTCAAGAGATAATTTAGGTACCCAAGTCACTTAGAGATTCTACAAAGAAACACTGATTCCCTCAAGGGAGGACTCAAAGCTTCAAAATTAAATGTCTGGAAGAGTTTAAAATAACTAATGTGAACATACCAGCTGCCCTCCATGGTTTGCAATTCCCCTTGTACTTTAATTGGTCATGACATTTCTCACAACCTCCTTGTATAAAGCTGTTGTGTGATCTTGCAGAAGTCTGCTAGACTTCTGTTGCACCCCACAGTGTGGGAGGCTGATTTTGCTTGGTCTCCCTAGGTCTTCCTTTGGTAGCGGGGAAACTCTACTAATGCATATAATAGGGTATTTATAAAATATGATTGATCTCTGATGTTCCCAACTGAAGATATGGTACTGGGTTCATATAAAATGCCTCTGTCAGCAAGTGCTTGAATTGTTGCATACTCCTGAGGTGCTTGACACATTATTAAGATACTTTCATATTCCAGGCTCTGATTTGTAAGGTGTACTGGGTCTGGCTGAGCTGGAATTGGTTTTCCCCTATAGCAGCCCTCATGGTGCTGTGTTTTATGTTGGGAGCTGGCAGGGTGTTGATAGCACACTGGTGTTGTGGCTACTGCTGAGTAGTGCTTACACAGCACCAAGGCTCTTTCCAACATTTCCTGCCCCCCCCCCCCAGTGGGACGGGGTGGGCAAGATCTTGGGAGGGGACACAACCAGGACAGCTGACCCGAACTGACCAAAGGGATATTCCAGACCATATGACGTCTGCTCAGTATAAAGCTGGGAGAAAGGAGGAAGGGGGTGGGGTCACCCTTGGTCCTCCGAGGCAACCACTATGTGTATTGGAGCCCTGCTTCCTGAGAAGGCCCGACATCGCCTGTTCATGGGAAGTAGAGAATAAATCTGTTTTCTTTTTTTTCGCTTCCACGCACGGACCTTTGCTTTGCTTTGCTTATATTAAAACTGCTTTTGTTTTACCCACAAGGGTTGGCTATCTTATATTCTTTCCCCTCTTTGCCCTGTTGAGAAAAAAGAGGAAGGGGGGGAAGTGATAGAGCGACTTGGTGGGTACGTGGCATTTAGCCAAGGTCAAACCACCACATAAGGCTAGTCTACACAATGTGTATACTACACGTCATTCACCCACAATATCATCCCATGAGTTTAAGCTGAAGCAAGGTCTGACACGTATGAAGAAGAAAACATTCAGCAATATTAATCCCTGCATTGTACTCAGCTCTTGGAAGGCCTAATCGGTCCGATCCTTTTCTGACAGATGCCAATGACAGAATTGTCATTAAGTGCAATGTTGTGAGGCAGGAGGCTTTCTTTCACATAAACAGTCTTCATAAATACATGTAAAATGTAGAATCATAGAAAAGAGAGCTGGAAAGGACCTTAAAATGTCACCCACAGCCAGCCAGACAGCCTAATGGACATTTCTCTAACCTCTTCTTTAAGAACCCTACAGCTGGACCTTCTCCAAGTGGGCTATAGCCTGGCTTTACTGCCCTTAACTGAGTGCTTCCAGGTGTCTTGCCAGAATCTTTTTTTGCCATAGATAAAACCCACTGGTTTTTGTCTTACCCATCATGGATGCAGAAAACAGAAGACTCCCTTCTTTGCAACAGCCTTTATGTATTTGAAAACTATTACCATGTGTCTGCTTCATTTTCTCTTCCATAGATTGCACAGAACCAATTAGTTCAGTCTTTCATTGCAGGTCATGTTTTCTAGTTCTCTGATCATTCTCACATTGAATAATAAGAGCTTTGTGAAAGGAAAAAGGAATCAAAATTATTGTACTGGTTATTATTATTATTAAAATTAATGATTCAATCACAATGCTTTTTATTTGGGTTATTGCTAATCTAACTTTACCTTTAATGCTTAATAATGTGTACACAGATATATCCCTACAGATTGTGCTTCTGTGTGATGTTGGCTCACAGTCTTTGTGAGTTGTATTTCAGAAAATAAAAAAAGCCTACAAGCCAAATAGACATGCTCTCAGGGCTAAGAAATACAGACATTCTCTGTTTCTCACTATACGGTAGCTAATGCTCCATTGATAAGAACAGATACTTGTGTGAAATTGCGCATCTGCTACCAATGCACAAGTCCATGGCAGTGGTGTAAACAGATTTACCTAGACTGTCCTTCTCTGTCCTGTTGGATACAGCTCTGACCTCTGGGGCTTCTGCAGCTTCTGCTACAAATCGCCGATAACCCAGTCACCCCTCCGGTCCCTGTTTATTCCCTCAGCCCCGTGGGTGACCATGGACTCAGTGACCGCAGCGTAATGGATGGGAGGGTTGAATTTAGGTTACACCACCACCTTAGCACCAGCCTTCCCTGTCTGATGAAGCTGCCATCCGAATAGCCTTCCTTTGGGCAGAGGTTGGAGGAGGAAGTTTTCATGTACAGCACATGATACTAAAGTCCGCGTTGAACAACACTTCTGAAGTGTCTCTGTATGTAGCGTTTCTGATTTGGCAGAGGTTTGCGTTGAATGGAGGCTTAAGTGATAGTCTTACACAGTTTACCAAGTGTAAACACAAGGGCAGTCCCAAGGGGCTGTTATCAGAAAGAAGCTTCTGTTATTGACTCTTCTAGCTGAGTAGCATCCAAAAATAAAGCTACTGAAGTCCTACATAATACCAGAAGAACCTTATTTTATATGATCCACATGTAAAGACAGTGCAATACTTCCATGGATGTGCCATTGTGAAAATACTGTCTGCAGCGAATACAAGGAGAAACTTTGAAGCGTGTCTACCAAAGTAGATAGTCCTAAGTAAAGGTGAACAGAATTTGTGATTCCTATTACCCCAAGTGCTGTATAGAGGGATAGCTGACAGTCAAAGAATTAATCCAATTGCAAACCGAAAACTTTTCATGCAACCTGTTCCCTTAAGAGGTGCATTCTTCATTTTCACTCAAAATCTGTAAGAAAAAAAGAAAGGGAGGATAAAAGGTGCTAGAAAGCTATACAATTTAGGGGAGAAAGGAGAGGAACAAAACCAGAGGGGAAAAAAGGAGGAACAAAAGAAACTCACTCAAAAAAAGAAGAGCAAAGAATATCCACTGAAGACGAGAGAAAGGCTGGCATCAAAAGAGGTTTTCAGCCTCAGAAAGCATCCAGCAGCCAGGCACTGCAGGTGATATCACCACCAAATCCCCTCTGTAGAGAGAGATACTCTTGCAGGACATGCTACTGGGGTAGGGGTTAGGGGAGAAAGTGTGATTTTACAAGACTGAACTTCACAGGGATCCTTTGAGCACCAGGATTCAAGCTGTTTTCCAGTTACTGACTGAAGCTCAGTGGCCTGTTTTGCCTTTTGGGTTTCTCTTTTTTGATTTACCTGTTATTTTTGGACTCCTGATTCAGTGAGCTATAATAATTAAGAAATATTTAGTCTTTAATGTAAGGTACAATGACTTTGGATTTTGCTCACAGAGAAGAATGTTCTCTGTGGAAAGTTGATATTTCTATATAAGGATATAATGTCTCTGCTGGAACACCCTTTTGAGGGAGACACAACAAAAGAAATGGGATATGATCAGAATTTTATAGACTGCTCTAGTTCCTTATTTCCCCCATAAAATAAATTATGCATTAATATCTTGGAGTACCCTGGGTCATCTAACTCCTAATATCCCCCAAAGGATGCTCAGCATCCTAATGCACCTAACAATGATGTCACATCTGTGAATCGCTGTCACCAGAATCAATTATTCATAATCTGTCACGTATGTGCTTTCTTTCGCTAAGCGTTGGCCTTGGCCCTGCAAAGGCGCTGTTCAGAGGTCCGATCATGTCCCCCTGGGAAGCGTGTGCCTTTGGCTTTGCACTTGCAGTAGCCTGGGGACCCAAAAGCAACCCCCTCGGCTCCCAGCGTCCCCAGGAGCAGAGCAGGGCAGGGCGCAGCAAGCCCAGTGTGCCCCCCGGTGCCTGTGAGGTTTCCACCCTGATGTGCCTGCCCTCCTGTGCCGATCTGTCCGTGAGCAAAAACACGGAGCAAAGATGCAGACGAGGAGATTTCATTTTCCTGGAGCCATTCACGGGGCAGGAGCTCCCTGTTTCCAAGCTCAATTCTTCAGGCTGTTTACGAGGCTGTTATTAGCTTGATGTGTTATAAGGTTAAAAAAGACGAAGAGCTCTACGAGCCCCCAAAGTTATGAAACTGATTTTCCTGCAGATTTGTTTCTGTTGCTTGAGCGACATTTTTAACTGAACTACAAGACAACAGTTCCCTTTCAGCTATTAATTGCTCCTTTAGTTATAACTAACCCCATGAGTTATAAAACAAGCCCCGTTCTCCCTTGCAGCCTTCCTCCCACAGAGGGTTTGGTGGTAACACACGGAGTGCTGTGCACGATTTAAAAGTTAGATCTAAGAGCATCAAAAGTGGGTTGGGAAACAACACAAATGCTTGAGCCCAATCCCATATCTCTGCCAGTGGCTATTTTATGAAAAGGGGAGAAATTTATTTAGGAAACCTCCACTCGTCTCTCAGATTTGACTGTTTGAAAGTCATGGAGAGGGGAAGGGCAAAGCAAACAGACATGCACAGGCTGGCTTGTTTTCGTAAGAAACCAAGCTAAAAAATGTGCTTAAAGTACCTTCAGGTACTGCACTGACCTTGAGCTCTCTCACTTCATTAATTTTGTGATTTTATCACCACATTTTCCAATTAAAAAAAAATTCTCTTCCCCCTTCCTGCGTAAAAATTCATGTCCCTCCCTTTCCCACCTCTCACCGATCTCCCCCTTTCTTTCAACTCTCATAATCCTTGGTGTGATAATGGGTAAGGAAACATTTTCAGACAAAAGTCTGATATTTTAAATTTAATAACCTCCCTGAGCAGTGAGGTTTGTGTGGGATGGAGATTAATGAAAGCAACGCACAATGCGCCCCTGTCACCAGGTAGCGTTAAGAAGCAGATAACCCTCAGGGAAGGAAATGGTTCAAAAGGGGAATAAGTAATAACACATTTTAATTTTTCATGCATCCCTACCCACTCTTTAATGGAAGGAGAACCCGAATTGTGGGCGAAGAGGAGATGAAAAAGAAACAGCAAACTTGGTCTTTGGATGGGCCCATACAGGACAGGGGACCTGGGGGGAACGTGTCAGCAGCAATAATTGGGACTGACCCAGGGTGTGCTGTAGCAAGAGGATGTTTTTCTGCACATTTTTATCACCTATCCTAAGGAGCCCATTAAGCTGTACAGCCCCATAATGCCAAAATCCACGTGGTGTCCACTGTCATGGCTAGCTGGGGCAGAACAGTCAGGAGCGATGGCAGTGGGGCCAAGCCCTGAGCAGCCCTCACAGGGCTGACGGGGCACCATGAGGCACCAGGGGTTACAGCTGAGGGCCCAGAAACTGCCCAACCAGGGCTGCGGGTGCTGAGCCACAGCTTGGCAACTCGCCTGCCCAGCAGAGGAAATCCCCTGCTCCCAAGGGATGCCTTCGTTCGCCATGTAGCGTTCAGCTGGTGGGGATCACCTCGAGCCCTGAAAGGTGCTGAGGAACCTACTCATTTCCCTCTCAGCCCCAGGGCTCATCAGGAGGCACAAAACCCGTGGCACAATCCGGTCCTTCAGCAGAAAGCTCCCACTGAAGGCTTAAACAGCCAGAGGCTTTCCTGAGGCACGGAGGTATCTACCTGCTGCTATTTACCACTGCATTTCCCAGTAAAACCTACCCCAGGAGTCCACCCCTGGCAAAGCACATCCCAGGTACTTTTCCCCAAATAGGGCAGGGCAGGAGAGCTGTAGAAAAGACTGCTCCTGCGTGTTGAGGGTGGAGGCTGACACACGCGTGTCTTCAGTGCAGCTGCAAACACAGCTGCCCTGGCCTCCCATTCCCTCTCTCACAGACTTTCTGTCTCTCGCAGGTGGCCACTACCAAGAGATGGTGTAGACATGGCCAGAGAGATGAAGATTTATCTCCTTCTTAGTGTTTAAACTGCAACGCCTGATCTCTCTTTTAATAGCTGCCCCTGCCCCTATATTGTGATCAGACTTGGATATACCTATAACACAGTTTATTACTTGGATTATTTTTTAACTCTTTGAGTATAGCTGTCAGCCTTTACTAATCTCCCATCACCTCACTCAAATTGTACTACAATAAGAAATTACTAAAATGACTGAAGGAGTCACAGATAAGTAGCTCACTCCTTGGCTTTTTGTCTTGTGAAATAAGCTTCTAAAAATTGTTTCTGAAGTGTTTCCTGAGAGATAACAATGCTCTGTCAAATGGTTTGAGAACCTATTCCCAATACTTTCTGAATGAGTACGTAGCCCAAGAGAGTTGCTAGAATGAGGGGGGAAGAAAGGCTGCCTGGAAGCATGGAGTAGACAGGGTGAATGATTAAAAACATGGAACTACAGTTCATATACTACATAACAAAAATGCAAAACTGCAAGAAAAAAAGGAAAAAGATAGCTTTGCATGGGACAGCTTGAAGCTGTTACCCGTCATGATGCCTTCCTGTCACTCTGCATGAGGAAGCTACAAGAATATACTTGCAGAAGTGAAAGCAACATGGCCAAATGGCAGTCCCCAATTCATTCAGCTGCAGCCAGTGGATCTGGGCTCCTGAGAGAGAGGACAGAATTTAAACAGTGATGGGGACCACCCCTAAATACAGCGCTGGATGTGAGTAAGAATTACTGAGTAGGGCAGACAATATGGGGATCAGTCCCTGTTACCCTTAATTATGAGTTCAAGAGTGAGCCTTTCAGTTTCCGGAAGGTCCAGACAGCAGCCCACTTGTCAGCGCTGTCAGCTCAGAAATTTGTTGTTGTCTTTGTAGCAGACCAGGCCTGTGCAACCAACTCCATGTACATTTGGTGATGGTTACCCCCGGGACAGCTCACCCTCCCAGCCATGTGGCAGGTCTGTCCTTGAGTCCCATCTCCCCACCTGCAGTCTCATTCCAGCTGAAGCTCGGGCAAGTCTTGACATCTCGTGTTGTGCTTTCTTACTTGTAATGTAACTGTAGACACATACCGACCCCCCCCCACCCTCTGTACCTGTCTACTTGCTGCTCTGTGGACCTTTGTGTTTAGTTTGCTAAATCTGTGGCTCAGATTGAGCAATAAGAGCCTAACCAGAAAGCTCAAGCAACTGCACATTTACACCCACTCACATAAATAATCATAACAGACAAAAAAAATTATTCAACTCATTTCACGTTCTAATAAACAAAAGCAACACCTATGCCACTGACCCATATTACTATTATGCTGTTTTGCCGCAAGCTTTTTCAGCATCAGAATTTCAGCAGCGGAACAAACACTTATGCTGGTAAGATTGCACCTCATTTTGGAAATGCTGCCAGGTTCTGGGTTCCTCTCAGACACCTTGAAACTCACCCTTATGTCTCAAATATGACATACCGTCAAAGATCTTGTCTCGCAGCAGCAGATGTTTTCCTGACTACATGTTTTTTGATGGAAGCTTCTGCTCTGCTCAGCTGTAACCCTTTGGTTGTAGCCAGGTTGGTGGATTCATCTGTTTTGTAACATCTTAGGAGTTTATAAAAGGTCTTGTGCATGGCTACCATGATATGCACTGCATAAATCAATCAATCTCCACCTTAAGTGTAGTGAATTTTATCCCTGCTCTTCCTTCCAAAGGCTGTTCCCCAGCTTCACTCTTATGACTGAAGATCTTCTATTTGCAGCCTAAACTTATTCATAGGCAGGGTGTACCTGTTTGTTTTTACCAGCTTTGTCTATTGCCTTACATAGTTTTTCTGCCTCCTTGGTGCTTAACTGAATGTACTGACAGAGGGCAATAGGATCTTCCTCTGGCTTTGTTTTGCTTCCCTTTCCTGCTCCTCTTTCCCCTCCGCTTTGAGTGTCCGCATCCAACATCTGTTTCTCCTACTTCCAAACTTTCACCTTTGATCAGTGAAAGTGTGTGCCTCCAGCAGTCACTGAGGACACAAGAACAAGTATCTCTCTCCAAATCCTTGCCTGAAAGCAAATACATAGCAAAAAACAGTCCAAGAAAGCCTGTAATATTTGCCCTGCAGGTAATGGGATCATCAGGTGCAACTAGTTGGAGGCGGGTTCAAAACAGGCAGAAGAGAGTCCTCCTGCTTTACCCACTGCCTGGCAAATTTCTGTCACAGAGCTTTTCTGTGCCCCAGGGCAGTGATGTTGCTAAATGGTGATGAGGACTCAGAAAGCAATTCCACAGATTATGATTGAGGGTTGTTAAAAACAAACCCACCCACTTTTCCTACAAAAGTCCTCAAGCTGTAACTTGCTGGAGGCAGAGAAAAAAATCCTCTGGCGAGGTACCGCTGCAGGCTGGCTCTGGTGCTCAGCATTC
This sequence comes from Strix uralensis, assembly GCF_047716275.1. Taxonomy (NCBI): domain Eukaryota; kingdom Metazoa; phylum Chordata; class Aves; order Strigiformes; family Strigidae; genus Strix; species Strix uralensis. The sequence goes on along the minus strand of NC_133973.1, from coordinate 13,432,737 downwards.
CTGTTGCAGGGCACGTGTGCCTGAGCAGGGGCCTCGCCACCTCTCCACCCTCGCTTCCGCAGGTCGATGACGAAGCTCAGGTAGCAGAGAGAGAGGGGAAGAAGGATGAAGCGCCAAAAACCCCCAGGCGTTAAGAGATCGCTCTTTCAAGCTCCTCAGAGGCTGGGCAGAGGCCGGGCAGAGTCTGAGGGTGCTGCTGGCCATGCCATCCTGGCTGCCCCCATCCCCGCTGCCCCTGTCCCCATCCCTGCTGCCAGGGCCCTCCAGCTGTCTAACCAGGGCTGGGGGTGGCTGAATGTCAGTGTTAGACCTGGCAAAAGGAGCTTCACACCCCACTCTGCACACCAGGAGCCACAACGTGGGCAGGACAGCAGCAGCCTGTCCAAATTGAAGCCAGCTGGGGACCATTTGCCTTACAGGGGCGACAGACCTGTCTTTGCAATGGCCTCTTCTCATGCGAGTGGTGTGGGGTTTTGCTAATGTGCCTTCCTTTCCCTGGTCTTGTTAGCAGATCTTTTTTTAACTCAGGATCTTTGTTTATTTTGTATTTCCCTGGGGAGAAATGTGACAATCTGATCCAGATTTGGACACTGTCCCTAAACGAGGGCACTCTCTGCACCCCACCTTCCACCTTTGTCTGTCAAAGGAGGACTTCCACTTTATCAGTTCCTGTTCATGCAGTGGGGAAGTGGCTTCCACAGGATACCAGATCTGAGAGGGGTGAATTTATGAGAACATTCACGATGCAGCATTATATCTCCACCCTCTCAGCACATCAAGGTGCTCCCAAATGTTGAAGAATTACAGTAGTGATTCCAAAACCTGTGGTCATGTAGTCCAAGGACTACATCTGGGGGCTCATGGAAGGTAACTAAACCCAGCAAGCTGATTGCCAGTGGGCTTAGATTTAATCCATCCATGCAGGCATCCCCTGAAAAATACACAGGGCTCCTCAAACAAGAAAAAGATTTAAAGGATCTCTCTTAAGGTTTAACCCATACTGAAGATTGCTGCTTCTGTTTAATTTTCAGTCAAATACCTATGTTCGTCTAGAAACAGTTGGTCATATAAATATCCTTTTATTCCTTCTGGTTGGTATTGAAAAAGTATTTGCTTATACATACAACTGCCTCTCTGGAATGGGAAAATCAGTGTGAGTATAACTAACTGCCCTATCATTGCACATGCTAGTTAAAAGTCACTACTACACCTATAGGAAAACATGATGTTAGAAATTGTACAGTACAAATAAGTACTTTTTTGAGCTAGACTGCAGCTTTAAGCCCTGGACTTACAAAATCTTGCTCTGTTCATGTTATGCACTGTGAGTTGCTTGACTGAAGTTCAGTAGGGCTGTTTGTGCTGCAGGAAGCTAAGCAGGCAGGGAAGCCTCTGAGGGACTGGGGGCTCACACAGTATGCGATGGGCTGTAGCTATGCTCCCTCAAGGGCAGACAAGGGAACAGCTAATAACTTTGCCTCTGTGATAAGGATGTTTGCCTAAGGATGTGCCTATGTTGTCTTCAGGACTGACAGATTTTCTCTGCTCAGACTCCAGGAGAGCCGAAGGGCAGCTACCTCTCGTCAGCTGGGTATATGCATTAGCATGGCATTTACTGCAATGAATATATGCTGCCACACAGCTGTTTTATGCCTTTAGTGTGCCATGTGGATTTGCCCTCATAAGAACAGGAGAAAGGCTGTAGGAGGTTGGGCCAGAGCTTCATCTAGCCCAGCGTCCTGTCTCTGCTGTTGTCCAATAGACAATTCACAGGGAAAGGGCCAGTATTAGATGACTCATATCTGCCAATGAACACCTGACAGTGTTCAGGCATTTTCTGGCAAGGCAGTTACATCCAAACTGTCATATTTAATAATAACTGAATGTGAATGAATGAGTCTAAACATTTTTGAACAAGTATGTACCACTGAGTTCAACATCCTGTGGCAGTGAGTTGTACAGCTTTTCTTAGAGTCGCAAGTCATCCTTTAAGCGCTATTCTCTTATTCCAGAAAGCTAATAATTTATTGCTGTTTCTTCCTGGAAGCCCACTGCGCCAGCCTGTGTGAGACTGGAGGCAAGATTTTACCTGTCTTCTATTCTACAAACCAGTTACCTCTGTGGCTGCTACCTGTCTTGCCTCACATCTGCCCTGTGACTGACAGCATCAGTGGCCCACTCAACCCATATGCCTCCATGCAGTTGCCTGGAGTAGATAAACATCTTTGCCTTGGTAGGTTCTGGCACGTGACATCATCAGATGAAATTTGAGCCATGCCTAATAATAACATTGCTGTGTGGCATTTCTCTGGGAATAGCAGGAATCGTTCTTTTAATGCTGCTAGATTTTATGCTTGTGATTGAATATTCACATTCCCATTCCTTCTTCCCTTTCTTAAGCAACAAAGTCTGCTGGCCCTTAGGAGGAACCCACCCGCCAGGCACATGCCAGCACCCATGACAACCCTCTAGGCAGCAGTTTTCCTTTATGGCTGTCGCTGTTCAGATGGAGTTTCTCTGCAAGTCTTGTTGAGCTGATTAGACTGGAGCAGAAGAAATCAACTTCTATAGCAGTCTGAAAATGGCAAGGCACAGAAAATGACCCTCTGCTGTGCTAAGCTATTTAAGGAGACTCGAAAGACAGGTCAAATGGCAACTTAACATTTCTGAGGCATTTTCTTGCCTCTTTTTCAGTAGATTTCACTGTTTCTCACCTCAGTGCAGGTGAACTCTGAAGATGTTAAGAGACTAAGGCTGCTATTTTTGATCAATATAAAGGGTGTTTATTTGTCTTCTTGACAAATACGCATCAGCAGCTTCATTATTAAAAAAGAAAAAAGGTGGACCTGGCACTCATGGGTTACTCATGTTATATATAATTCTTTTATTACTGTTGGCCTTAAAATACTTCAGCATGACAAGATCAGAGCCAGTGTCATCCTTTTTATTTAAATTTAATTTACACAAAATAATGTTCTTCTTGCTCCATTTCTTCCAATCCCTTCTCTTTTCCTCCCCTGTTCATTTTTCTTTATCATTTCAAAGTTAGGCCCTTCACCAATGTCACCCCCTTCCACAGACCCACATTTCACCTTTGCAAAACGCAGGAAAAAGCCATCCATTTATTCTGCATGTCATTTGTAGCTATTTGTTATAATTAAAAATAAGACTGCAAATTGAGTCGCACTGTCATTCAGCAGATGTCATTCAAGGCGTTCGCAGAGACAGGCAAAAGTTGTTGGTCTTCTCTGTTGTCTGAATTATTTTCCTCTAGCATCATTGTTACCTCCCCTGCTGTTGTGCCCTTCTAGTACAAGCGTGTATCATGGCATGCTTTTCTTTGTACCAATTTTTACCCTTCATAGACCCCCACTGGCCTTGCTTCAGCTTGCTTACAGTGGCTTCAGAGGTAAGTTTGCAACTAATAGGTAGGACTGTGTTGTGTGGTTTAGCTCCTGTAGATCTATGCTCAAAAGCCTGTCTGGATCTGGGTGGGGGACAGGAAATGAACGGTGGGACATGGAGCACTGCATTAAATCCCACACACTCCAGTTGGTAACTAGGACCAGCCAAAGCTGCCCTGTCCCAGGCCAGCTGAGAAGCTCCCTCCCTTGACTTTTAATTGTTGCATAACCATTACTTCAGACAAATAGTTTTATAAAAAAAAAAATTTCTGACTCTCCTCTGTGTCCTTCCTTCCCACTCAATAAGTTGCTCCCCTCTGCGTAGGGAGCGATGCCTGCTCCCATGTGTCCAGCAAATGCCCTCGGGAACAGATGTCACAGCAAATTCTTCAGCAGTCTCTGTCCATCCCAAAAACAAGGGCTGCTTCTCTGGCACCCTGAGGACATGAAGCTAGAGGTGGAGACAGTAGTAGTTTTAGGTGTCCCTAAACTCCTCTGGGTTGGTGAGCGTGCCAAGAGTTCACCCTTTGCCAGCCCATCAACATGTGGCAAAGCTGTACTGTTTGGTCCCCTGAAAATCTCATTGTACAAAATTACAGACTACACAATAAAACCCCACAGCTTTCTGACAGAAACATCATGGGCTCCTAATATAAAAACAACATATACCCCAAGCATGTGACGGAAAGAAATTCATATCTTGAAGCTCAGGTAATGAGGCAGCCAAGCATGACTGTTGTTGGGTGTAACAGAAGTCAGTGCTGAAGCTATGCAGCTAATATATTAATGCATACATATATGGCTGATTATGTATTATTACTACAATTAAGGAATATTGCCAGTGGAATACAATGTTATGACAATGTAATGTTCTCTAAACTACCCTCTTGGCAGATATAAAAAATAAATGGAAAATCTGGAGACAAAAAGGCCATGAATTGCACAGCGGATGAATTTGGCCTAACTTCCTCGCTAACGTAACGTGGTTGGCTCTAGAATGTGATGCTGGATCACTTGCTTGTACCACAACATCATCTGCCTGTGACAACCATTTAACACCAGTACGTAGTACCAGTCACCGTAACTTGCAGAGTCATAGCCCAAAAGAGCAAAACCTAGAATTTGGACTCAGCTGATGTTAACAGAGATATTTCCTTTGTTTTTCTTTTTTTCTGTGCAAGATCTTTTGGCTCACTAAAGCAGGAATTAAAAGCAAAAGTAACACCTCAGTGTGAGTTTTGCTGTGGCCCTACTGAGTCATCGCATTTAAAAATGAATCATGTGCATTTGCCATCTGCTGAACTGGGGCTCAAGTTTTAGGTTTATATGACCAGTACTCCAAAAGACATTTAATATCAGGGTCATGTGAAACTGTCCACATGGCCCAGCACAAGCCCCTAAGGGTCAAGATTACTTGACAAGTAAAAGAAAAGGCACTCCTGGGAGCCAGAGTTGAGTCTGTATCACTGCGGAAAACTAGGCACAGCTGGACAAGGTTGTCTTTTTGTGGTAGGTCTGTGCCCAGAAGTTTGAGTGGATGACAGCTCTGGAGATGCTGGAAGGAAAGGCAAAAGGAAATAAAGAATAATTGCCTTGAAGTTTTCTAATCTCCTACCCAATACCTCTTAACTGGGGCTAAACCAGTCACTGATGGAAAAACTCTATAGCACAGAGCGATGCTAATTTACACTAGGCACAAATCTGGCTGTTAAAATCTTTGTGTCCTAGAAATTGCCTTCTCTTTACTAGCTTAATTTACGCAGACAGGTGAGTGTATCAGGGCAGAGAGCAGCTGTAGGAGAGCAGCAATGAGCCCCTACTGGCTTCTAACAGCAGCATTATGTTAATAGTTATTGAATGAGGTGAAAATAAGCTGAGGGGAAGCATGAGAGGAAAATTCAGGGGCAAGTGGCAGAGCTCAGTGAGCCGCATCATTAAGATGCTGCAAGAGATAGAGGCTGCACATCTGAAGATCACAAACACATATTGCCAACCTCAGAACTGCAGAGAAGTTTGCCATCTCCCTCCTTTCCCATGCTCAGATGTATAGACAGAGTTCCTTTAAAGCGACACCATTATAAAACCTTCCAAGAAGCTCAGCGCAAAAGAAAATCTACCCCATGGCCTTGCTTAGCTAGAGCTATAACTTTTAGCAGCTTAACAATGATATAGTCCAGTGGACAATTACATTCTTTGCTTAAGGAGAACTCTTATGCCCTAAAGAAGCGTTAAAAAAAACCCCCAAAACCCTGTTGAGGTGTAACCCCAGCTGGTAACTAAGCACCACACTCCCCCCTGGTGGGATGGGGAAGACAATAGAAGGGTAAAAACAAAAACTCATGGGTTGAGATAAAGACAGTTTAATAGGTAAAGCAAAAACCACATGCACGAGCAAAGCAAAACAAGGAATTCATTCACTCCTTCCCATCAGCAGGCAGGTGTTCAGCCAGGAAAGCAGGGCTGCATTACACAAAACAGTGACTTGAGAAGACAAATACCATCACTCCAAATGTCCCCCCTGCCTTCCTTCTTCTTTCCCCAGGTTTATATGGTGAGCACAACACCATATGGTGTGGAATATCCCTTTGGTCAGCTGGGGTCAGCTGTCCCAGCTGTGTCCCCTCCCAGCTTCTTGTACACCCCCAACCTCCTTGCTGATGGGGCAGCGTGAGAAGCAGAAAAGGCCTTGACACTGTGTAAGCACTGCTCAGCAAGAACTAAAACATCGCTATTATCAGTTATGTTTTCAGAACAAATCCAAACCCTATCACCCTACTAGTTACTATGAAGAAAATTAACTCTACACCAGCCAAAACCAGCACAAGCAGCAAGATCCAATTTTCAGGATCTCTGAGTGGCAGAAGAAAGTTCATAGATAATATGTATTTTTCCAAATCTGCTTTCCTTCCTCCTCTTATTTGTTTAATCCATAGTGTGTAATTTAGAAGTCTCTCATAGATAGCACACAAGGCTGCAAGAGACCACCACTACAGAAATCAACGCTGTGTCTGTCCAGTGGACCAAGTCAAGGTGATACCTGAAGCCAAACAGCGGTTGTGGCAGTGTGCACTCAGCCTCCTTGGGGACACCGGGTGCATGTGAAGGGACAAAGAAATGAGTCAGACCTGCTGCCAAGAAAGTCTGTGTCAGGCATACATACAGCTCCACTGCTGGCATGGTTGGCATTACTTTGCTGACTGACATAAGGTACAGGTTATAGATGTTTTTTCACCATTGGTCCTCCCACGTTAGTCCTGGCCAGACCATAGGCTTCGATGGGTCTCCCAAACCTAGGGAAGGACATCCTTCTTCTCCTGGCTGGCTAAAGGTTGATCTACAGCCTCCCAGACTATAGATCTCAAAACTACAAAATAAATGTATTGTATTTATAATCTAAATAATATGCAAAATTTGTTATAAGATAGGAGTTTTGCTCTGGTTTGTGTTTTAACCAGATAGCCGGGGGCTTCTGAGTGGGCTAAGCTGCCTTTCAGTCCTGCAGTTGGGCTGACAAAGTTGCTACCATTAACTCAAATCATTTGTCCCATGGCGTTTTAAGAAAAGTTCCCTCTAGAAGCACTCCGACTCTTTTTTTTTTACCTCCAAACTGCAGTCTCCAAGAAAAGCTTGTGTCTTGCTGGTTCTGCAGATTCCTCTAAGCTAACAGTTCACACATTGCCTCATGAGCGTGTGCTTGCAGGAGCTTATCAGGATTTATGGTGTGGTCTTTGTCCACCTTTCCCATGGCTCTGTCCTGTCATATTGGTACATTCATACAGGAAAAGAATAACCTACTCTTGCTGGACAGTAACTTCACCTCACCAATCAGGTCACCTATAATACTCCCGTCACTATTACACACTAATATTTGCACGTTAAATGCACACCAGCACCTCTTCTGTTTCAGCTCAAGAATCAGTTCAAGAAGATGTGGACTATCATGATGGCCCCAGGGAGTGGGAGGGGAGGCCGGCATGCGGTGTGCACACAACACATGGCTCAAGCTGTTTTGCTGCCTGAATTTCTTGCATTTAAACACAACCTCACCTGGTCAGAGAAGCTGCTGCACATACCTGGTGAAGCAGAGGTAGAAGAAGAGAGGCAGTCACTTTATCTTACACTTCTTAAACACCTCTTTTCACTCTTCTGGTCTGGATGGCAGACCTGAAAGTATGACAAAGAAATCCTCTGTTCTAACTCTTAGAGCATCCTGTTGGCTTTGAGTAGAAAGTTGTGTCCATTCCTTCGCCAAAGGACATGTGACAACCCTTTCCGGAGCGTGTCCCTTGTGCTAACAGAGGAAGCAGAGGAGGCACACGAGGATGTCACCCTGCGAGGGGAAAGCCCAGCTCTGGGTACAACTGGTGGCCATTCTGCGGCTTCTAGCTGGTATGGACCTACTCACAGGAAGGTCCATGCTCTCAAAGTTGTTTCCAACAGTGGTGACACCCGCTCTGGGGAAACCTTGAAGTATACTCTGAGAACTGGATCTGCCTTTTTTTGAACAGCCTTCAAAGACACCACTGAACACCAAGACTTTGCCGATATAGTCATGCCTGAGTTGGACTCAGTATGTACAGTCTCTTGAAACAGGATCAAATTTGCCAAATCAGACACCAAACCTTGTGCATTATCATGACTGAAGTCTACCTAGACATCAGGGTATTTTTCTATTATTAACAACCAGCTTCCCTTCCTCCTTTTCTCGCTCTGCAATTAGCTGGGAACAATCAGTCTTCCTGATGGCCTTTTAAAAACTGAAGAGATCAAATATATTCAAACTGTTTGAAAAATCACATGTCCTTAGGAACAAAAATGAGAGGTTGTGACACTGCTGTAGAGCTTGCGGTCAACTGGCATAAAAGCACGTTGTTTTAAAAGACTTTAATTGCAGCTGCTTATTAGCGATAAGTAAGAAATCCTGGGGAGATGAGAGTGAAAATGGGACAGAAAAAGAGGAGAAAAACGCTAAGCAAAAGCATTTTCACTCCTCACTTTTGAGAAACAGGCTGACAGCAGTAATTTCAAAATTTCCAACAGACAGGTAGAGTGTTTTGAAAATGTTTTTAAAGTATTTTTAAACAGTGTCTTCTCCCATCTCCAGGATTATTGTGGTCTGCTTTTAACAGGTAGGGTGCAACAGAAGTGTTTTAAATAACCCAGCAAAGCATTTAAGTACACATCAAACTTTAAGCCAGGATGAAGCTACATTGGACTCTACAGGGCACAACTGTACTACTCAACTGTACAGAGACTCAAGCTTGCTGCAGAAAAGTTGTCAATATACTATAGAAAAGTTAACTAGTTCTGCTTTCTAAACCAGAAGCATTACCTCTGCCTGGGACGGCTGTATGCTGTTTAGACATACATACACGGCATGTTCTGTGCAGACTTATTCCATTTTATATCTTGATATTTCATGAGAAGGACCCCTATTTTTTTTCTAGGAGGTTGTAGAGGAGTTAAATATTACATGTGACTGTTGAAGGCTAAGTTCTTGAGATCGTATTTGAAAATCACTTTGAATGAACATCTCAGCTTCAGAACTGAAAGGGCCTGTATATAGGAAGGCTTGTCTGGTTTTTCTGAGAAGCTATCTTAGTTTCATAAAAACCATTACTTCTGCCTAAAAACATTGCCTCACCCTGCGTAATATTGGAATAACTTGAACTGTAAAGGTGGAAAGCAAATTAGCATAAATTTCCATGCATGTATATGTATATTAAAAAGACATGATATTTTCATGAATGGATGAATTTGCTATGGTTCCACTGATCAAAATGCCATCTCCTTAACTGGTGTATTTTGCCACTACTACTATGACAGTTTAAGCCCCAGCTGTGTTGTAGTAGTGCTTCAGGCACATGCCAACACGGAGATTGTCCATGCTATTCGACAGGCTGTATGAAAGATTTTGGGGAAGCCTCATCAGGATACGATACACCACAGGGTGGGTTGTCTACAGACTGAGTGCTAACAAGGGGAGGCTGAAAATGCCAAAGAGCTGCCTGACGAAATGGTGGTGGGCAATAAACGGCATTGCAAGTAAATGATTGCAAACATTCAAAATCTGGCTAGGTGAAACCAGTTATTTAACGAGGCCAGTGTTGGGCAGATAGCCATGGGAACTAGACATTTTCCTGGATTACATATTGTATGTCAATGGCAACAACAACAAAAGGAGGCTGTTGTAGCCAAGCACCTGCCACAAATTAAAAAATATGGATTGGTTTTCAATTATTTTCAGGAAATTAACATTCAAAATGAGGTAGCTTGACTACATGCCATTGAAAGCCCAAATGCAATTATGACCCCAATCAAAAAATCTGTGGCAATGAAAACAACATGGGGGGAAAGAAATCTGTCATGGTGGCATCTGTCAGAACCTTATGGTGTTTTAATGATTGATCTGAACGGCTCTAGATAAAGGGATTAGTTGATTACTTTGATGTCCAGTGCTTTTTTATATTATAGATATTCTAAAACCAAAACATCATCTAAAACCTTAATTTTGCATTAGATATATAAACCAAAGACTGCTAAAGCCTGTGAGAGCATTTGCAGGGCTGTCAAAGCATACAGATTAACTCTGGGAGGTGGGGGAGAGAAAGAAGGAAGAGCTATTTCTAGATGACAAAGAAGATTATTCCAGTACTCCCTTTCTTCCTATTGTGCTGGGGAGAATAAAATGCAGTCAGGCCATGTTCTGCACCAAACTCTTCATGTGAATTTCCATGCTCAGTTTGGTAAAGAGAATTTTCACAAAAATCCTCACTAACATTCCCTTTTTGGGGTGGCTGGTGGTATGAAATCCGGAACGGGCTAGGGAGAATCAGTGCACCACGCAGCAGAGCTGAGACTGCTACCTAAGAAATACATTAGCTTTCTCCTTTTACGACCAAATTATTTACAGCTGAGGAGCTCATTTTACTTGTATTTTTCTGTGAAGCAGATAATATTCAATCACCTGCTGAGTTATAGTCTAAAATACAGTAGATCTTCATTACCCAGGGTGGTGAACTCAATTCTCTCGTGTAAAGGAGTTGAACACCCATTGACTACAGCGAGTGCAGTTCAGACAATGCTGGAAAATGTTCTTTGTTTTACAAGAATTGAAAAGTGATTAAATACTTGACTATTATAACGCATTCACATGAGTTAATATCATGCTGCAGTCTCCCATTGCAAATACCTGTTTTGTAAATTATCTCAGCTGGAATAACACAGGAAAAGCTCAGATGTGGTATATGAGGTTAACTTTTCATAACTATTTTCCAAATGCTTTAAATCAGCCTACTCATTTTGCTTTAGAAAGGATATGTTAGTAGGATATGCTTTTTCTCAATAAACATTTCAGAAAGACCTTTACACTCAGGTTTTCAGTGAATATTATTTTAGTGGGGAGAAGCGAGATACGGATGCAGCTCACTGCTACAGAAAGAATATGACATTTTTCCTTCACACGGAATCCATTTCTTCCAATGAACCTTCATACCAGCAGTATTGATGAATAATATATGGATTTAGGAAAAAATAATATCTAACAGTCTTAGATCCCTTATTATGCACTATGAGTCCAATATCATGGAAGATGATGAATTAGATCTTGTATTTTGAAGTATTAGCCTAGTTCCTGGCAGGGTAGGATGTCTAGGTTAAGATTTTGCCCTACTCTGTATTGGTCTAGCTGAGATACTTCACTGTCTTTGTTAAGCATCAATTCTTGTTCAGTGCTGACAGGTCAGATATCAGGTATAGGTTTCCCCACCAGCAGTTTGGATTATTCTGTAGGAGAACTATTTCATTACGAACGAACAGAAGTTTCAGACTCTAAAGTCTACTGCAGTTAAAAGTTATTCTGTCTGTACTCTCTGAATCCTGATGCCCATGGTTCTTTACTTTCTTTTCCAATGGCAACAGAGGTGCTTCCTGCACCCAGAGCTGCACCCATCCCACATCTCAGTTCGAGAGCTGAGAGGATCTCTGTAGCACACAGAAGTACTGCTTGAGCCTCTACCACATTTGCAGATGTTTCCACATCATCTTCTAGGGGTGGGTGCATGAAAAACAAAGCCCAGTGAACAGAAATATAGTGATGACTGAGCAGCAAAGAGGAAGAATACACAAGTTACCCATATATAGATTATACACAGGTATATAATATATATACTATATATAATATACTTGTATGCTATATATATTATGTACCATAATTATAATAGATAATAATATATATTTATTGTATATTAGATAGTGTATATAATAATTATACTATATAATATACACCTCAGTGTGTGTGCATATACACACTCAGAGGTATATAATATATATTATATATAACAGTCATGGAATAAATTGTTAATGTTATTCGAATAACTCTGCTCTGCAGAGATTCTGACTGAACTGAGAAAACTTCTGAGTATGAAGACTTTAATAGCTGGTCTGATTGGAAGGGCATAGATAAAATGAGCAGCTGGTCCTGGTGATTTTATTCGTAATTTCATGGATAGCATTTGCCAGAAAATGTCAGAAAAAGATACATAGTATTTCATCTGTGTGTTCTGCCTTAGGCCCCATCTATGGAAGTGATCACTAGTGTATATGCAATTAATTTTTTTAAGGTTTGGAAATTTGAAATACCAGGGAACAAATTGTGCTAACACTGAGGCACTAGGATAGTAGAAAAATGACTGACAGAAAGACAGTTCTTTTCCTGGCAGCACAGTGCCACAGTCAGTGGTTGCTAACAGCCTCAAAACCGAATAGGGAAGCTTTTGTCAACAGTGTCAATCTAGTGTCTTCTGAGACAAAGATGCATTATTTATGGGGACAAAAATCTCTTTTCTGTTAATATGGAAGAACCAAGGACAACCGAATCAGAGCTCTGTAGTTTAGCCTGTTTTGAAAAAGAAAACTTCAGTCTGGAACCACCTAATCATGTATGAAATCACTAATTACAAGAGGACAAAGTTATTTAAACTTTATGTTAACTGATCAGGCAGAACAAGGAGAGGGAGGGTATATATGTGTGCACATACTCTGCCTTTGTTAAAGGCATAAATCATTAGTCTGGCTTGCAGTCGAGTAGAGTATTTCTTGGTGTTTCGGATATGTCTGAGTCCCATTTTCAAGAGTTACTTGGATGCTCAGGCACTTCAATCCCTCTGAACGTCAGAGACAGAGTCAGAGGCACCCTGGGGTAGCTGGTTAAGATGGGACTTTCTCAGTTGCCGTCGCTGATGTCTGGGCTTTCGATGAGTTAGACTTGCATGTAAACTGCTGCTACTTTGAACTATTTTTTTCTTTAGCATTGTGTTCCTGCTGCTGTATGAATAACAAATACTGTTGTTTCAATAATTTTGGCTGGCCACTGTATACTACTGGCTGCTGATTCTCAAAGGGAAACCGCCAAACTTGCCAAGGGGTAAGAGCGGTTGGCATACATGGAAAGCTGTAATTGGATCCTCATTTAAGAGGAGGGGAATTATACAATTAGGCAATTAGGCATGGATAGCATAAACGTAAGGCTGTTCCTCAGAGTGTACATGCAGAGACCAGAGAAAAGGGTAACTAATCCTACAGCTGTGATATGGAGGGACATTAATTCCTGTAAGGGAGCAGGCACACTTCTGATGTCCAAGTGATTCTCCTGACTCTCTCCATGTGGTCCTGGAACAAAACAACAGCATCGTCTTCTGATCATGGCTGAGTTTTGTAAGCAATTCACCTGTTTAAAACAAGAATATTTAGTCCACAGCTGCACTGAGCTACCAGCCACCTTCATCTCACGTTTGTGTTGCTGGAGGTCACAGGCTTGCTGTGAAATCAGCAGCCACAGGTACCTTCTCCACTCTGCTCCTCACAGAGAGCCCCAGGGAGGGTATGAGGGCGGCTGCAGCCCATCGGCAAAGCTGCTGTATGATAGAGGCAATCAAGGGATCATAGAGAAAACCATCCTGCCAGTGCTCAGGCTTTAAAAATGTCTTTCTTCTTCAAATAAATAACAAAACAGTTAGAAAGCTCTGCCTGAAAACTAGGAGTGAGGGAAAAGTGAAAGAGAAGAATATTGGTGGGACAGGAATTGAAAGACTTTTTTCGAGTTAAGAAATATTGTTTCCTTCTGGGACCCCAGAAAGTGCAGACACAGGAGATGCAGAGATATTTTTACTTCAGATTATGCAGGCACTGGGGATAATGGTAATTAGTTCATCTACTGCAGAAATGTAAAGTCTCCTGGCTGGAACTCAGGCATACTGCCTCACACCTTGGAGGAGATTAAGTATTGTTTTAATTTGAAGCCCTACAGGGAAGACAGGTGGACAGAATATAATTACTTATTTAGCCAGGACATCGAAGATAACTGTCTACTCTGAAAAAGTATATCATATTCTCTTTAATAGCTGTGAGCAGACAGGATCTTGTTTTTTCATCTGCAACTTGGATTTCAAATAAATTCGTAACTTTCTCCAGTGTGCTATATACATTTGGAAAGGGCAATTTTTTGGAATGAAGATTGAAATTTCAGGGACAGCTCTTGCTGTCACGTAAAGAAGTAATTTCTAAACTGTGGAAGGGATCATCCTTTAATATCTCAAGACAGGAGCCCTCAAAACTTGATGCATAAATCGTGGTCTAGGTTTGTTTGAAGGGATCTATACTGGATAGTCTTATCTATGCCTCTTGCGTCAGTACAAGACTGAATTTTGTTATGCCTAAATCATCCCTAGTAAATTTTAGCACAAGGGTCCAGTCTGGTTTTCATGGCTGAAGAGTTTTATATGTTCTGATTTATTATTGAAACAGCTATTTTCCTGTAGCAGAAAATGTGATAAAAGCAAAGTGAAAAGAATGGGCAGGCAAGATCAGCTTATCAGTCATGTTGATGGTTTCTTGGGTAGATCATACATATGTCTCCCATCTTTCATTGAGCGTGATGGCAATTCTTCAGGATGGTGATTATGAGGTTAAAATATGCATGGTGCCCACCTTGGTGTGGCACAATCGCATGAAGTGAAGAGCAGCCTATAAGCTTTTTACCCAAACTTCAAAACCTAACAAGGACATATACTTAGTGAACTTTTCCCTGCTTCTCAAACCTCAGTTTTGCATTACTGGGAATGGTGCACACCATTGAAAAGCACTGTCTAGCCAAGAGAACTGAATTTAACTTAAAAATTACTCAGACAACCATGTACTTAGAGGCATCCACAGAATTGCTTTGGACAGTGAAAGAAGTGGTGACTGTGGTATCCATGAAAGAAACAGAGAAGTGGAGGTGGGCAGAGAGCAAGTCAAACTGTTCTGAAGTTGCTGAAACAGGATCCCACAAATCTACAAACTGATTAGTGATGGATCTGGTTAACAAGGACTCGGTCACATCTGTGGATGAAAACAGGTCTCTGAAATCCAGTGAGAGTTTTACTATCTTGAGTTCAACATTAAAATTGTTTGTGGAAATAGAAAGTGCTTAAGTGCTTTGTGTCAGTGTAGATGGAAAATTAGAACTGGATTTTAAAGGCATTTTCTCATTGTTATTTTGTTTATATACACTTGTCACTTTTAAGGAAGACAATATATAATTTTTCAGTAGGTGACAGTCCAAGGATAAAGGAGTGTATCTGCAGAATAGCTGGAAGGACTCTGAGTGGGTGAAGGAACTCAGAAAATATGATCCTTTAGCAGAGAGGAGAAGCTGTTAGCTCAGCATACTGTGAAACACTTCCAATTTTCACTACCTTATTTTATTAAGTAAAGGCTTTCTTTTCTATTTCAGTGATTAAAAGGAAAAAAAATCACACTGGTACAAATGGCCTGGAGGACAAATGCCCTGTTCTGCCATAAAGGTTACTGTAGTGAGACTGTCTCTCCACGCCATGCAGCAAATCTGTGAGTCATCTGCATGTGGTGCTGAATGACAAAAAAGGCATTTTTAAAAAACTTTAAAATTCTCTTGTGAGAAAGATATATCTAAAATTTTAAAAGTGGGCAAAAAACTTCCATGTCTGTGCTGATCCTCACAGAGGTCCCCATTCCATGTGGCATTTAAGCACATCTTTAACTGTTTAGCTAGATAAGGACTGCAGCTTTCATGTTCTTTGCAAATATCATATTCTATGCATGAGCTTACTTTTTGTGATTCATTTCTCCTGTAAAATAAATTACAAACCTTCAGATGGGATTTAGTCTGGATTTCAGAGATAAATGTGTGTACATTTTTATAGATTTGGTTTGTATATGTCTCTGCATATATATATTTATTTTATTATAAAACCCTATTATTTGTTGTCCATCAAAAATTCCAGTCAAACCCAAGAGTTTGGTTTTGTCCAGAAATCTTTTGATCACAAGTGATACTACATGTGCTTTGACTGACGAAATGCATGACGGAAGAAATCCTCTCTAGCAACTCTCCCTGTTGCTTTTTGAAGGCCAGGATGTGAAGTTATTTTCTTCTAAAGCCCCAGAACTGTTTTTCATGAGTGATCTTTTTTGGGTTTTTTTTTGCAAGAGTTTTCTTTCTCTGACTAGAGAGTTATTCTTTGGTTTGTGGGAAAAAAAAGCATAACATGTATAAAATGTTGTAGTGAAATTCATGAAAAGTCCTTCTGAAGTTATTTTTATCCCTTCATCTGGAACTATGGCATGAACTAATTTCGCTTCCCTTCCTTGACCAATGAGGTCAGCACCTTTCAATCTGAAGGGAAAACCAGTAAATTGCGCTTACTTTAAATTCACCATTGACAAGATGCAGTGATGTGGAGTCAAACGTATGTACCCTGTAGGTTACACTGCCGTTGAGCAATCTGCTCCATTTAGCTATTCTGGGTCAGTCAGAGTGACCCAGAGGAATGGCTGTATATCAGAAAGTCACAGTTTCTCCTTCATTCCCCTTAACTTCTGTGGTGATCCTCGTGTACATCAGAAAGGAGAGCACTGTTTTCTCTCCTGTCCTACAGAAGCTAATTTCCCCTCACTGGTGTGGGATTTAGGGCATGGATTTTTGAGCAAAGGGTAAAATGACCTTGCTTGTTTATCCAGTGCTAATTGCCAGGTGCCACGGGTCCTGCTTTCACCAACCTCACTGACAGGAGATGGTCCAGGACCTCACTCCCTATTCACAGGTGTAGAGACAGAGGGAAGCAGCCTGCAGCTCTCTTCCTGCTGACACCTCGGGTCCCAGCAGGCATGAAAAGAAAGGTGGGTTGTGGTGCTCACTCCAGGGAGGGCCTCTGAAAAACAGTATGGGTGTGTAGAGCATGTCAGCCAGGCAGTAGGTTGAAGATGAGCTGAGGTTTCAGACCTCTAAAAACTAAGTATTTAGCTTAAGCTAGTTGTAACCATCACAATCAACAGGCAATGCTATGGACGATAATTCGTCCCACCATTCTCTGACCACTGCCTAAAAGAGACTTTTTCAACAAGAAATCAACATGCCTTCCTTCCCACTGACTGTGGCAGAACCCAGAGTATGACTGGCTGGCGAAGGGAGGTCAATGCGCTCTATCTACAGCTTGAGATCCCTTCAAAGCACCTTTCTGGTAGATAAGTAACATTTTTCACTGTCCATTAAGGTACATGTATGTTTTTAAGAAGGCACTGAAAGACATGAGGTGGCAACGGTAAGTTCTGACAGGAAAGTAGGGGAGGCAGGAGCTAAAACGTTAAGATTCCGATGCTGGGCATAGACGAGGGAGGCACTGAAGGTAGCAGAGCAATGTGGCTCAGGACAGGTGTGGACTGGCACAAATATGGCAGAAAGAAGTTGGGCAGCCTTTTAAGGCTCCTCTTTGATGACTGTGTTTGAAGAGTGGGAACCAAAGCAAGGACAACATCATCACAGGAGCAAGTCCTAGGACAATCTTAACAGCATGTTAAGTGAACCTCAGGGAGTCTGGGTTGTTGCTGTAGAAGTCAGAGGAGAAGGTGGCTGTGATAATCAAGGTGAAGGGCTGAAAAGGTTTGGACAAAAGCATTGGCAGAGTAGGAAAGGGGGACAGGTTAGGTAAAAAGACAAACATATAGAACGAAAACCATCCAGACTCCAGGTGGATATACAGATCAAAGGAGAGAGCTGGGTTAAAGATGAAACAGAGACTAAAAGCTTGAATCAATCTTAACATCTGCTAGTACATGAAACCTTAGGTGTGACATATATAATGAACAGTTTAATTGAGAGAGGGGGGAGAATTGGCAACAAAGAAGTGAAGGACATCCCCAAATCTGGGAGAGGTACATTGCTGCACTGGATGGAGCTTTCACAAGTTAGAGGCCAGTCGTGGTGCTATTATTCTAAGCAAAGCCTTCTGATCCAGCAGAAAGCAAACCTTCCTCCAGGTTCAATGGGAGCAGGTTGAGGCCATGTGTTGAGGGATAAAAACTTAACGTGTGACTTGATAGTCACAATCACCTGCAATAAGAGCAAAATGTAGGACAAGTCTCATATGGTAGTGTTTCACACCTAGCTGCTGCAAGTACAAATGCATATATAAAACTCTGAGCTGTGGAGAGTCCAGGTGAGAGACCTTTAATACCAAGTGAAGTAGCTGTGTCATATCAATGCCACAACAAAGAAAGAACTAGAGATGTGTTTAAAAACAAAATCTAGATCATTAAGTCTAAACAATATCTTCTTAAGATTAACTAGGCTTCTCCCATTCATTAACAGCCAGGAGTTTTGTACATCTACCACTTCTTTCTCAGTGCAATAGGCCTACAGTCATCAGTCAAAGCAATGTGTATACTTCCCCTGGTAAGATCAATCTTGCACAGGAAGGAAACAGTGCTGCAAAGTCATAGGAGAAATTCTTATCTAAAAAAATGTCCTGTGCTCTGAATTTAGTCAGGACACCAGCAAAGAGGAGTCAATCAAATATACAGCGTATGAAGCACCAGTTCAATTGCCAAGTGTAGAACTATAAGTAATGTCATATCTGTTATCAGTTGATTCACTCAGGGAACTTTCACTGTGTTTTAAAACCACAGTGACTGTCCCAGCCAGTATCAGAGCAATGGCATTTCTCCTGATGACCTCAGATTTGGTTTGATAAGCTCTTCCATCTCATGCAGCAACTGTGGAATGGCAGCCAAACCTGGACACAGCTTTATAAAAAACAGACATTGGTGTCAATATTCCCATCTTGTTTCTCATGCTCACGGTAGGATCTATAAATTGATGGTAATGATCTTAAACTGTAAAATACATTTTAACAGCAGCTTGCATCCAGCTTTGGAAGGTATTCAACTTCAGCCATTTTGGAATCTATCACTTGGACATCTTGCCCTGCATTTTGATAGGAGGACAAGGTCCTCTGCTAAAGAAAAGACAGTTGATCCAAATAAGTCTTGACAGCAGCAAAGATGGCACGACTTGTGTGTGCCTGTGTGGCACAGGCAGTGGGGCTAGGCTGGGAAGTTGTATGGTTATCTGCATGCATTTGTCTCGACTAAGAAGCAAACTGGAGTTTGGTCTGTGTGGGGTGGCTCAAATTTGTCTGTGCTTTTGCACACAGGAGACATCAAGGCTGAAGAATGCCAGCTCTCTCTCATTGGCGTGTCAGAGGGTTCTGCTTCATGGTGAGGTTAGGGGCAATCCCCCCAGACCTTTGGGGATATGCTGCAGAGTGAGGAAATCTGGGTAAATGCAGATCTCCTGGAAAACACCATTCAGGCCTGGAGGGGGTGGCCTGGGTTTTACAGACAGGGAGCAAAGGTGGGAGAAATGCCCCACAGCTACAGGGTTGCACTGACAATCTTAAAAAGACCCTGAACTCACCCACTGCCTCCCCAGCCTCCAACTGCTACAGCACATTTTGTCTGGGCTGTGTGCAGAGTCTGGGGTGGACATCGGGCATGGATTTCCACATGGAGAAGAGACAGAAGTTATAAGTAAGAACATTAGAGGAGAAGAACAAGAGAATTTGATGTTTATGCCTCCAGGCAGGGGCAATAGATAATTTTGATGAGTAGTTGTAACCACACAGCAAAACTAACCTGTGATCAGTGATGTGATGGTATGGTAAAATGTTTTGTGGGTAGAGGAGAGCTGGTGCCTGCAATCAATCACTCGATAAACAGAGACAAGCCTGGAAACTGATCAGGACTTTTTGCAGATAGGCAGAGATTTAACCAAAGACAAGGAATAATCCTTGACTCATTCGGTGTGATTAAATGCAGGTTCATGTATTATCTGCTGCAAAGAATATCTGTGACTGTGAAAGATCGTTGGTAGTGAGGTACACGAAATGTCAGCTGCTGCTTTCAGGGAGTTGAGCAAGATCTATTGCCTGGTGATAATTAACTATCCATCAATAAATGATAAGTGCTCCAGGAAACCAACAAGAGGAAGAAGTTGTTCAAAGGAGAAAAGCAAGTCATTAGAAGGAGCAAACGTACTGGAACATTTACAGGAAATAAATAGCACATCAAAAAGCACAGATCTAATACACAGGAAGGTGGTGGAGAGTTGGTAGGAAGATGTCAGAGTTGCAAGCATCTGGCTGGAGGCTGAAAAATAAAAAGATGATGAAAAGAAAACTTCCAAAATAGGCCAGATACATTGCACTGCACTGATGGAACTTGACACAATCTGTCCCTGTTGTATCAGGCTGACTGTCAGCGGAAATTTAAAGATATTTAAAGATAACGTTTGCCAGCAGGAAGAAAAAAACCCCAACACTTCAGTTTTCCACAGATAGGCCAATCAGCTCCAGTAGTCCTAACCTCAACCCCTGCCAGACACTTGTGAGGCTTCTCCAGGCAGGGAGGAGCATTTACTAGCAGATGCACCTCCCAGTCAAGCTGCTGGTCTTTCAAGAGTGCTAAGCCTCCGTTAGTCACAGGGAAACTCAGTGTTTCAGTGGGTTTTCCTCTGTTCTGGTAAGAGCCTGATGCATAAGGCTTACTCCAAGACCTTTTTTCTCTTTGTGAGCCTCCACAAAAGCTACTGCTTACATAAATTTGAAATAGCCTTCAGCTTCTTCTTTTCTTCTGTATGGCTCCTTCCGTGTCTTTGGTGAGCATCTTTTGGGACTAAACAATTACAGTGAATTACATTAGACCACTAGGTAGTGAGAAAGGTGAATGAACCTCAATGTTTCACTTAACACGGGGCTGGGGGTGGGGGGGGGTGGGGGCAGTACCCTTGCCTGCAATGACTACTCTCTCTCAGTGCTGTTGAGTTTAGATTACAGGAACTGAGTTTTAGGCCCTCAGTTCAGCAGTGGCAAAGCTGCTTTCAGGTGGGGACGGACTTCCAAAATGTGACAGCAAAGACATGAGAGGAAGAAGGAAAGAATGCTTGGAGTGTCAGGTCTGACTAACCCTTCTGCTTGAAAAAGGAGAGCTCAGATGCAGGATTTCTAAGTTTTGCAGTTATTTCCTGACCCTTTTGATACTGCAGTCATTAGAGGTAGGTAGAAGCAAGTAGGTAGTCATTAAAAGTACAGGAACCACAGTTCTGGTGTTTGTTAAAGATATATTTCTAGCCCTGGTGAGGATGAAGGAATGGCTGCAAAACAGAGACATGGCCTGTCTGGCATAGAAATTGAGATGGAGCTCCTGGTCCAGGTAGCAAAGCACCTACTCTCAGCTGTCCAGCTAGCAAATGTTTTCAAGCTTTCCCTTGTGCCATGGCAATCACATAAGAGCCATGTGGGAACCCGAATTATTGATGGAATCAAAATGCTTAAAGGGAAATAAGACAAATCTTTAGAGAGCCAGACTTTATTAATCCCACTGCCTGTGGATTGACCAAGTTCTTATTTCATTTTTCAGATATTTAGATTTTTTAAAGACAATCTCTAGTTTTTGGAGGTTTTGAGAAGAGTCTGGGGTATCTGTGAGCAGCAAAACTGGAAAACAGCTCTCTATGGTATTGTTATTAAGACAAAGCAGGGAAAAGCACAGCAGAGACTGTGAGCATGTAGAAAGAGGGAAGAAGTCCTTAATATGATCTACGTGATGGTAGTTTATTAACACCACAACCCACCAGCAGAACCAGATTCCTGATAATAGCATTTGTGTTGTTTCCACACCATCCACGCAGATTTTTTGTTGGAAATCATTGCATTTCCTGGCATTGTCGTAATTCTCAACTCAAGAATCAAAGACGTAAGGAAGGCTAGCACTTAAGAAAAAAACCCTTACTGCAAGGGTTTCCTGAGAGTGAGGCTAGGGCTTTCCCCAGGGCTGGACTGGATTAAATATTCCAACCCCACTGCCTTGGAAACTCCCTTGGTGGTTGAAAATGTGGAGTTGTGTTGGCAAAGCCTCTGTCATGCTGGCTTTGTTGGTGCACCAGCAAGCTGGCTCCAGGGCTCTCCTGAGGGCTCCCAGCTCAGGGACTACCAGCAGTCCTGGTGTGGAGTTCTACACCCTTCAAGCCCTGATCCTTAGCATGCAATTTTCTTGGCGTAGACCTGACAATGCTAACAATACTGCAAAACCTCATTCCTGCCTTTCCTTGTGTCCTCTGCCTGTGCAAGGCAGTCTCATCCACGTCCTGGTGTTGCTGCCTGGCTGTTAGAGGTCTCTGGGAATTTCCAAGGCAAAACCCCACTGTAGCTACTGTTAACTGAGGTTTTAGGGCAGCAGGCCTCAGTATAGAACTGGCTGTCACCTTCTGTTTACATTGTGGTAGTACAAGGTCTTCTGAGGGGTTTATTTGTTACCAGGTTTTAACCATGCTAGGTAAGGGCACTGTGCAGTTAATTTCTATTCCCTGTACAAAGAGCCAGCTTAGTTCATCTCACACATGTCGATGAGAGATCAGACTGAATCAAGTTTGTTTTAGCTGTTAAATCACATTTTTCAATTGTTTAAATAGTTCAGACAGAATTTGCACAGTAACATTTTAGCTTTTTATAGCTGTCAAGAAGTAATACAAATAATTACCACCTTCCCTGGTGGGTTTTATCTGATTAAAGTGACATGTCTGCTTATGCAAGATATTTGAATAGAGACATTCAATAAAGTCAGTAACATTTAATTTCCCCTCTCCTCCTCCTTTTTCTTTTTTAAGCTACATTTCATATTTATTTTAAAGTCTTGTTTTGAGGTTTGGGATATTTTTCTTAAAAGACTTTACATAATGAAACTATTTAGCAGAATATTTTACGTGCTTGTAATGAAATATTTCCTCACAGTATAGCAAGGTACTGATGTACCTTGTTCATGCTAAGAAGTATAGCACCTGTCTACACTAACTGCTGTGGAAATACTGCTGGGGTAAGGGGTGAGCCAAGGTGGAAGTCAGAATTTTCTCCAGATTGCAACTGGGAACTGCTGAAGGAACCACGAACTAATCTGGAAGCTGCCTGTAGTATCAAGGGCTTGGTGAACTTGCATAGAAGAAGCCTTTTGTAGCATGTATTGCTCATACAAAATTCCCTAGGATGATATATTTCTGAACACAAAAGGCTTAATGCCTGTGTCAGCTTTCAGGATTGGGTGCATTGGTGCATAGATGGTAGAAATGAGGTGTTATAGTTTTGACTCCTAACTCATTTAGACAATGAGTTTTCAGGTTCTGTGGCATAGGATTTGCACCACACTCCTGCAAGAAACATTAATTCAAACATCTCTCTTAATTAGTCTCTTGGGCTTGTGTTCTTTAGAAAGTCAGATCAGGTTGCCATGGTGGTATTTTTGACTACAAAGTATCTGTCAGGTTATGAACTCCAGGAAGTGAAAATGAGCCTTTTAGAGTCCCAAGCAATATGCAACAGCTATGACACCCATACTTTCTGTTAGTCTTAGCTGGTGTTTGTATGCATGGTTTAGCAAGCACTGGCTAATATATCTTGTCTTAGACAAAAAGGCAGATGGCAGACTCGATTCTTGCCCCAGGGAGCCTTGTGTCTTAAATTCCCTTACAGAGGGAAGCTTTGGCAAGATGAGAAACACATGAGAAAGCCTGTGTTCAGGGCTGAAGGAGCCGAGGCCACCCCTCTCTGTGCAAAGGGGAAATGCCCACAGGGCTGGCACTGGTGGTGCTGGGGGTCTCTGGAGTTCCCTCTGCCATAGCAGGGGGCTGGGGACCTGTGCCATTTCATGTGTCCTTGCCTCTTTCATCTGATGTAAAATACTGTCTAGCTCTCATCTTTTCTGTCCTGCTATTAAAATACTCACCAGATCGCCAGCTTCTTTTGTGTTTATTTTCTCTTTTTTATGGTTTCGGTTTAGATGTGACATTTCCCTCGGTTTTGTGAGACTGCTGAAGGTATTTTGCTCCATTTTAAAGCTGTCAGTGGTCTGCGCTTAGATTTCTGTGTAGATTACATGAGACAAGTGAGGCTGAATGGTTTATAGCTGCTTTCCTCCCTTGTGCTGCCCTGTGCTGTGAATCCTGTAAGCCACCACATTGGTATTATGCCCATAAAAATGATTCTATGAAATGCAGCTTCTTATATTACTTTATCGTTACTAATGTTCATTGATTTCTACTAAAAATCCTTCACAAATACTAAAACACTGCATGGAAAGACACAAACATCCACAGCATAAATGAAAAACGGTATTTCTTTTTATCGACACTGTATTTCTTTGAATCTAATCCTCACAGAATCACAGAATCACAGAATCATCTAGGTTGGAAAGGACCTTGAAGATCATCTAGTCCAACCGTTAACCTAGCACTGACGGTTCCCAACTACACCATATCCCTCAGCGTTATGTCGACCCGACTCTTGAACACCTCCAGGGATGGGGACTCCACCACCTCCCTGGGCAGCCCATTCCAACGCCTAACAACCCGTTCTGTAAACAAATGCTTCCTAATATCTAGTCTAAACCTTCCCTGGTGCAACTTGAGGCCATTCCCTCTTGTTCTATCGCTTATTACTTGGTTAAAGAGACTCATCCCCAGCTCTCTGCAACCTCCTTTCAGGTAGTTGTAGAGGGCGATGAGGTCTCCCCTCAGCCTCCTCTTCTCCAGACTAAACACCCCCAGTTCCCTCAGCTGCTCCTCGTACGACATGTGCTCCAGACCCTTCACCAGCTTCGTTGCCCTTCTCTGGACACGCTGGAGTCATTCAATGGCCTTTTTGTAGTGAGGGGCCCAAAACTGAACACAGTCATCGAGGTGCGGCCTCACCAGTGCCGAGTACAGGGGTAAGATCCCTTCCCTGTCCCTGCTGGCCACGCTATTGCTGATACAAGCCAGGATGCCATTGGCCTTCTTGGCCACCTGGGCACACTGCTGGCTCCTGTTCAGCCGGCTGTCAATCAACACCCCCAGGTCCCTCTCTGACTGGCAGCTCTCCAGCCACTCCTCCCCAAGCCTGTAGCGCTGCTGGGGGTTGTTGTGGCTGAAATGCAGCACCCGGCATTTGACCTTATTGAAACTCAATCCTCAGTTACACTGAGGCCACTTTAAGCTGTTTCAGAGTATAAAAAAAAGCACCACTCAAAGGGAGTTTAGATATCATTTAATCCTACTTTAAGAACACTTTTCGCTGTCAGTGTAATATGAAGTGGTCTTGGTTTCAGTAAGAACCTTCCCCTACTCTTGCAGAGACTCAGGACATGGAGGGCAGGGCAAACACAGATTTATTTACCATGGATTTTAATTCTGCACGTAAAAATACAAAATACTCCTCATTGGCCTACCCTAATAATTCTGCATAACCAAAGAGAGAATCCAGGAGAGCTTCAGTGCAGCACTATAATAAGCAACTGCAGAAACGTTTATCATTCCTGATGGCAAAGATTAAAAAACTCACCATTTATTTCAAAGAGATAAGTATGACACCTTAACAATTCTGCCTTTTCCTTACTGCAGACATTTCCATTTCAAGCCCTGACAATATTAAGGAAGAGATTTATTGGAGTTTATCACACAGCCTGAATCCTTTGGAGCCAAGGTATTTATAATGATATAAAGGTGACAGTGTCAACAGTGATTTAAATCATTTAGTCACTGTGATAAACACTGTGTTGCCCTAAAATTTAAGGGATGCACTGAGAACATAAGTCACTCAGAATAAAAAACATAGTCAGTGGCAAGTGGTTTGGGTTTGCAAAACCCATCATGACCCAAAATAAAAGATTGAATGAGAGGAGACAACAATGAAGTCATAATATCCATAAGATAAACACTCATGATATCTCATGAGCCCATGAGATAAAGACAAATATTCTGTGTGAATGCAGTACCTACCTTTATACCTGAAGAAGTCAGGACTGCATTTATCAGCAAAGAGCTAGAGTAGAACAGTATAAAGTACAGACAAGATGTTTGATGCTTGCCAAACAACAACTGCTCTGATCATCATTTTGCTTAATGAAGGTTTGATGTAGATCAACTCTTGATCAATCTGTTAAATGTAGCCTGGGATAAATTAGAAAGTAAGATATGGAGATGGAGAAAAAAAAAAAAATCAGACTTCCATTCCTAAACTTCTGTACTTTATATTAAGGTAGGAAGAGATGCAAGACAGTGAGGGAAGGCAGGAGATGTCACTCAAGGTGGCTGAAAGAGAATAAGATAATTGATCTGAGAGTGATCAGGGAAATTAATAATGAGACAACTAAAATGTTAAAAAGACATATTGTGATCTCAGGAACCTTGGAGACAGATCTAAAGTCAGATTTCCTCTCTAGAGGTTTAAAGAGAAGAGATACTGGGAAAACAAGGCAGCTAGATCTCCAACTCGGCACACAAGATACAAGCAGGTCCTTCTGTAGGACATCACATCAGGAGCTGGGAGAGCAGGGGAAGAACAGAGAGGGGAAGAAGTGTCCTCAGCAGCTTGAGAGACCTAATGGCCAAGCTATGCTACGCTTAGTCTGTCCAGTATTTCTTCCTATTCCCTTGGACTTGATTCCCCAAATTTCCTTCCCCCCTCACTAGCTGAGCTTGACACTGTCAACACCCTCTAAACAAATCGTGGTGCTCCTCAGGGCACATCTCACCTAATCAAAACACACTGTACCAAAATGGTCCTGTATAAAAAGTCCTCACCAATATAATTTTGGTTTCTAATTTGTAATTTTTAAAAGTTGTTGATGTTCATACATTTCTGTTCACTTCTCAAAGATGACCAAAAAATTATTCATGCACTGAACAAGCTGTAGGAAAGTTGGTTACTATGGGGTTTGTCAGAAAATTTCTTGTCCTCTTGCAAGATCCTTCTAAGTTCTTCAAGGCCAAAGTGTCTTAAATAGTTCCTCCTTTTCAGCAAATTAGGAATTAAACTCAGCTCACCTTGGAAAGTTAATTTTCCATCAATTTCATGTGCAGCTGCCTAAAGTGTGATAGAAAATGCCCTTCAGCAATTTTTATATTTCAGCCAGTCAGTTGTGGTTCTGAAAAAAAAAAAAAATGACAGGCCACAAGGGCGATATAAAAAGCATTTAGAAATGTATTTATAACACAGGGCTGGATGTTATAAGACTCAAAATTAGTAGCTATTTCCAACCAACTTTTTAGATTCAAGAGGAGGACTTAAAAGTAATTGAAAACTGTTGGTTGAATTTGGCACGAAGTCAAGTGTGGACAGAATCAAAGCAAGAACGACAAATGGCTGTAGAAAAGTTATCCTGAGTTCATTTTTGTTATGCCTAAGATATATGAGTGCTTGCGTAAGGCTGCAGTGCACGTTCATTGTCTGAGTCACACCAGGTTACACCAAAGCAGGTCCCTCTTGGAGGTCCCTCAGTCCTGGGCCAGCTGCAGGCTGGTGGCCAGGGTCCATGCATGAGGCCAGACTTACCGTGGTACAACCTTTCTCTGGACTCAGCCTCAGCACACACAGATGAGTGGTATGTTTTCTTTTAGCTCTGAGACACTTGCAATTCACGCAGATCTCTTAATTCTGCGTTGCCCTGTGTCTCACAGTAGGTCTTTTTAACTCCTGTCCCTAAATGAGGCAGAACATCCCAGCCACAGGCAGTTCATTTAAATATAAATGTAAAAGCTGTGCTGGAGGAAATGGTTTCTGCTCAGCTATTTGATTATGAAATCAAATCATTTCTCTGCTGTTTTCAAATTGGTGGCTAACAGACAGTAACAATGAAAAAGGGGGACTACAGGGCTGGGTTTACATGAATTAAAGACATTCATTCCTGTGTGTGCTTTAATCTATACTGAAAGTAGCGTGTTTTCAATTATGACCTGAGCCTATGGGATTTTTTTTTTTTTTTTAATCTCTAAAGCAATAGAGAGAAAAGCCTTTAACCCTCAGGAAATTGTTAAATGTAGGATTATACACCAGTTCCATCAATTATTCTTTCTTATGTTCACAAATGATAACAAAGAGATGAATTGATGGGTAAGTTCTCTACTTCAGGCAACAGGAAACACCAGCTACAAGTGAAATAAAGGCATGGATAAAGGAATGGCCAGCTGAGTTTCCCTGAAACACAGAAACAAAATGCTGAAAGCACAAGAATACAGTAGTGATTTCTGATCTCTAGTGTCACAGAAGATCACTCAAGGAGTTGTCTTCTGAGTGAAGTGAACGGATGTCTCCTGTTCCTTTTCAGAGGGAGTCAAAGGGCAACCAATACATCAGTATTTTCTTCAGTGTTCAAATGTGCTTGTGCTTTCAAACTTAAGTCACAACAGTGAGCAATCCCTCCACGATAATTTGGGTTTTGGAAGGAGCAATGAAACTTTTGAAGCCCAGAAAGTGTGGGTTAGAGTCCCCTAGTTCCTTGTGCTCTTACCTTTAGCTGCCTTGTCACAAACTTCCTTGCCTTCTTTCACATACAAGTCACTCTTCCTTACCAGGTGTCCGAGACTTTCTCTTTCTTTCACCTTGCGAGAAATAATTAATTCCCCTAAATATATTTTCTTTTATCTAAATGTCTACACACTGCAGGGACTCACAAAAGCACACATGTTGTATTCTTCCTTCAGCGTAGTATTTTGCAACCTTGCAAATCTTTGCTCTTTATTTATCTGAAGCCTATGGTAGCACATGCAGGTGGTCTGTGGAAAACTGTCTGGTCCCGGAATGTTGACTCCTTTTATTCAATTGCTGGAGTGATATGCAGGAAGCTAAGTATTAAGGATTTTTCTAATATTACTTTTCTATATAAACATCACCGCAATTGCCCCGGGGATGACAGTCACTTGCTACTGGGAATTAAAGATGAGCAGAAAGGTGTCCAAAAATGTTTCATGTTATATAATTTCCTGAGAACCTATGACCCAAATAACTTAAATAGCCTGTGTAAAGCCAAGTGAATAGACAGGTTGCAAATGAATGCATCATACAGTAGATGAGTAGTGATGATGTGGTTATTGTCTTGCTCTTGAATCTTTCATCTGTGAGCTATGAGCCAACCCATCAGGAGTTGACAGTGCAGTAATTTCTTGAGCAACAGGAAGTGCTATAATCTTTGTAAATGCTTTTGCAGTTTAGGCCTATGAACACAGAACAATTCAAGACTGAAGATGAGAGTTGGAGGTTGGCGGTGCTTACTTTCCTTTTCCTTCCCCAGCCAGTGGCACTAGCATGTCTCTGCAGAGCTGTGTTTGTGCCCGCACTCACTCCTGGCAAAGGAAGTCTGGCAGAAGTGAGTGAAAACGAGAGCCAAACACACACAGGCATCAGTGGGGTGGATGCCTGTCACAGCAGAGGAATGCTACCTTGGTCTCAGCATCCCAACACGCTCATGAGGACAGTGTCAAGGAGAGGAACAGAACAGTTTTTTTCACTTTGTTCTTGGCATGACAAAATGTAGACTTATTGACTCCACTGTGAAGCCTTGAATCCTGTCAAATATCTGCCCATAAAATGCAGAAACTCCCCAGCCTGGCATGGAGGATGGGGAATGGGCTATACAGCTAAAGACTGCTACAAGTGAAGAAAGATCTTGCTTTCCCCCAATGGCATGAAAGGAAGTTGCTGTGAGGATAGTCTGCTTTCCCAAGCCTGACGGGTGAGGATGTTCTTCCTCTACTCTCACCTGGGTGCTAAAAACCTCCCTGCCTCTCTCCCCTCTCATTTTAACCCCTGAAAACAGGGTTAAATATGAAAGGAAGGGACTTCTTCTTTCCATATTCAGCCTGCCGGGGTGCAGCTAAGCAGTAGGAGCACTGTCCCAGCTGCTTCAAGGCTCTCTCCCAAAGGGCACTGCTCCAGACCACAGTGGGGGGACAGGCACAGGTGCCACCCAACTGGCAGTAATGCACAGCACCTTGTCTTACTTGACCTTTATTATTTTTGGAAGGATTTACACCAAAATCACTCAGTCTCAGCAGAATGACTTCTACAGGTGAAGTGTTTTGGGGCGATACCAAGCAGGTGTTATAGGTCCTATGGGTACTGAACTGAGCAGAGGGCCTGGCTGTGATCTAGATTTCAGTACATTATGAAAAAACACATATCTCTATGCCTTATGATTCCTTGGACATATCAACACCATTCCTACTCACTCACCATATCTGTAGTTCCTATTTCTATAGTTTTCCTTGTACTGTCTCTTTCACCTTCTGCATTCTTCCCCAAGCAGATGGCTTTCAGTCTTTCTACCTTGTGTCTGCCCCTCTTGTCTGGACTAAGGGAAGAGTAAGTTTTGTTGCAAAGCAGTGGTTCAAAGTTATGTTCCTAGAACATCAGCAGAAAAAGTAATAAAAGCCACAAAAAAAAAAAAAAGGCCATCAACGCTTACTGTAAGCCATGTGTCCATACCTTAGGTATTCATACGTTGCTTTATAGCAACTCCTTTCTTTATATTGTGCTATAATTTGTTTGGCTATAGTCTAATCAAAAGTGTGTGTGTGTGTGTGCATCTGTGTTTTGTAGGATCTGTGGTTATGCAATCCTTTGGGAAAAGTTAAGATATACAGCCTGTTTGTAATAAGCAATCCCACAGCTTAATTTACTCATTCTGTGTTCTTGCTTTAAAGATCTAAGCAGAGCCTCACAATCAGTAAACTTCTGTTTCACTCATTGCCTCTTACAGGAGATGAATGGTGTATTCAGAGGAGGATTCAGACTTCATTTAGACCCTGCTTCATGGTCAGTGGTTATAATTGTCTGAAAAGGTAGCAGCAGCCATTAACCAGAATCATACTGATACGGCAAGTAGCCAAGTATGTTCCTTCTTTGGTTTTGTCACTGTACTCACACACACTGTATAACAAAAGTATTTGGTTTAACTGTATCTAGGTGCAATTATAGCTTGGTCAAGAAAATGCCTTTTTCTTTTCTTCCATGCAAGGTTTCTTCAGTATTTCAGATCTCATTTCCCCTTTACCACCTAGCAAAAAAAAAAAAAATCTTTTTGAGATAAGCTGTAGTTCAAAGTGTCAGAACTATGTATTTTGTTTGTATGTTTTCTGTCCCTTATTTCACTTTGCTTCCAGACGTCCAAGACATTTTGATATAACTGTGGAATGGAAAAAGACATCTGGACTGGAAAAACATTGTAGGAGATAATCAAATGCTGGTAAGGGTAATAACAGAGCATCTGATACTCATCAAATGTAAATTTAGTAAAGGTAATTAAAAGGAGTACATTAAACTGAAAGAGGAGAGGCGGATCACAGGATAATCCCATGGAATAGTTTTTTCAAATGGTCTGTTTTCCTCCAGGTTTGAGAAACTGGCAGTGTGAAGGCTCATGTCTGTCTTAAATACTCAGCTATAACTTGTACTTCATTGCACACTACATATTCTAATCTGCTCTCACTCTGCAATATATTTATACATGAGTGCTTCATACAACAGGACTGTAGCCGGATTTTTAACAGTATGTAGCATTTAAAGATTAATCTATTTGGTTACCTAAAAATGCAGTAAAGTGCTTTGTGAGATTGACCCAGTACATCTCTGCCTATAATTCCTAATGACATAAATTATACCCCTCCAAAATAATGTTAAAAAAAAAAAGCAAGCCCAGACTATTCCAAACAGCTGTATATGTGCATAAAGATGCACATATTGAATATCTTCAAGCATCTGACCTGTTGATCCTTAAGTATATAAATACCTGAAGGGAGGGTGCAAAGAGGACGAAGCCAGGCTCTTCTCAGTGGTGCCCAGTGACAGAACCAGAGGCGATGGGCAAAAACTGAAACACAGGAGGTTCCCTCTGAACATCAGGAAACACATTTTTTTCCTGTGAGGGTGACTGAGCACTGGCACAGGTTGCCCAGAGAGGTGGTGAAGTCTTCCTCCTTGGAGATATTCAAAAGCTGTCCAGATGTGGTCCTGGGCAACTGGGTCTAGGTGGCCCTACTTGAGCAGGGGGTTGGACCAGATGACCCCCAGAGGTCCCTTCCAACCTCAATCACAGAGTGATTCTATGAAGTTAAAATTGTAGAAATACATGCTTTTAGTTCTGGTGGTTTCTGTATCAACTTCAAGCCACACTCAAGGTTAGTGAGTGAGCCGAAGTGAACAGCTTGGAAGCAAACCTACTCACACTCTTCCAGCCTGGTCTTCCATGGCATCACTGGTTCTGGTAAGGTCTAGGACAGGTTAAAAAACTCCCAGACAAACAAGGATTAATTTTCTGCCTACTTGGTGAGGTGCTTTGCCAAATATTGGCAGAAAAACTCTTTTGCAGAGTAACTTTCCAGAATAACCGTATCCTTTTATCCTTCTAACTGCTTGCTTGTGTGTGTCAGCACAATATCCCATGGACAGAAATGTTCACTCCCTCTTATCTTTTCTTCCTGAGAAAGAAAGCTAGACTCTTGATCTCTGGCACAGGTTCTGCAATATCTCTGTTCAGTTCTTTGCCAAAGACTTCCTGTGTGACATAGGTTATGTTGCTTTTTTCAAGTAATAATCCACCAAGCTCCCAGTGGTTTCAATGCATCTGAGGAGTTTTAGGCTTTAACGTTTGTGTCTCGTTTCCTTATTTGTGAAATATAGCTAACAATACTTTCCTTTGGCTGCCCTTTAAGCAGCTTCTCTATCTAGAAAATAATCTCTTTGTGGTAGACACAGTCTCCTGCTATATGTTTGACAATGTCTAGCACAATAGGTCATTCATCTTGGCTAGGAGGCTTCTGAGAGCTATCACTGTCCAGCAGCGGAAGTAGGGAGGAACGCCATTTGCACCTTTGGGTTTTCTTACAAGAAAGTTGGAATATTTCACCCAGAACTACAGCAGATCAAAACTCAAATAGTATATTTCTTCTGAGGGAAGAAAAATCTGCGCGTATGTCATCCTGAGGTTTGTGGATCTGGGCAAGGGGTTACATTTTTGAAAAATAGAAGCTTAGGAAAAATGGACTGGCCTCAACAAATAACAGTAATACTAGAAAGTGTAATAATTAATGAGACTGACAGCTGAAATGGCTCATTCTTTTTTTGCAATATAGGCCTGCAATGTTACAAACTATCTCCAGAACCAGATCTTGCACGTAACAGTGGAATCTAACACTGCTCCACAACAGTTTGTCACAAATTCCAGGAGAATGCTGTCTGCACGCTCTCTGATATTTTGCACTGCTTGGTGAAAGCAATTCCCTCGAAGAGCAAAGGAAAAAGAAAATGAGCTGTGGGTCCCACAACTCATCTCAAGTTTCCTTTGGTGACTGTCTTCCATTTCTTTTTCATGAGGTCTTTGACAAGCAGCAGCAGTTATATGATTTTCATTTCCTGGAACATTTCTTGCCAGGCTGAGAGCTAAGGGTTCTTCTTTTTTTTTTTTTTTCCCCTCTTTTTTTTTCCTTTTTTTCCCTCTTTTTTTTTTTTTTTTTCCTTTTAAGATAGTTGTACAGCATGACTGGAAGAGATATTCATGACCTACTTTTCCCAAATTGAATATTGAGCTTTGTGTACTTTCTAATATTCATTAGGGAGTTCTTCCCATTAGAAGTCTCCTTGGGCCAGTTTATGTTTGCCTTCCCATGGCAGAACAGCAAGGGAAGGTATAACTCAGGTTGAGGAGGAAATCCTATCATCCTTTGTGAGGAGTAAGAGATTGCTGAGTGTCAGTGAACACATTTCTGTGCCTTCAGTAAATAAATAAAATCCAAATTAAAATAAAGAGACAGTCTCCTTTGTCAGTGACTTGCTGAAGGGAGTCCATGTGCATTGCTCAATCAGGGCTAAGAAAACAAGGTTTAGGCACTAGAACGTGTCAAAAATTGGGAGTTGTGGGAAAAGGTCATGTGAATCCACTCCATATTAGAGACAGTTAGGACAATTAGACACAGAGACTAATCATTTTATGTGACAGTGACTAACCCTCCTTGCCTTCAGTAGCATTTCATCACTTGTGAACCAAGGGGACATCTGACGGAGACCATGGCATCCCAACAATTTGGTTGTGCTGTTTAAGGACGTCCCCCGACCAGAGCCGTCCATCAGATTGCTGGGCGGCAGCAGTGACATTTTGGTAGACATATTTAATTACGTGGGTGAAGTAGGCCCGTCATCAATAGTGCTGACATTTCGAAGAGCTATCACCTCAGGATAAGCCAGCTCTAAAACTAATCTCTTTTCTGTCCTTCTCCATCTGCCCTGAGAAATAAAGCTGCATGAGTCAGATTTTTAAACAGAGCTAGTACCTAAAGAGAGGTGCAGAGCACAGAGAAGTCCATCTGAGAGCCGATAAGCAGCCAATTGCCACTGCAACCCTTGCTGGCCTGAACATTTCTTTCAGAGCCTAACTTCAGCTGTGATTTCCCAAGTACCTTCAGAAATCACAAGGGAGAAAGGATGGTCCCATAGAGCAAAATACTTAAGTAGCTGGCAGACAAAAGTTAACCCAAATAAATACAGTTACATTGGCCAGGAAGAGGTGCAAAAGCAGGTAGGTTTTGT
The DNA here is from genome assembly GCF_047716275.1 of Strix uralensis. Lineage (NCBI taxonomy): Eukaryota > Metazoa > Chordata > Aves > Strigiformes > Strigidae > Strix > Strix uralensis. Next base: position 13,398,599 of record NC_133973.1, on the reverse strand, counting down.
GTCACTAGCCCCTGCATGCCCTAGCCGGTAACGCCAGTTGGTGAGCAGCCCCACGCAGCCACTGCTGCAAAGCAGCGAGACTCATGCTTGGGCTTTTTCACTGCTGTGAACTCAAACCGGAGCCGTCAGCCAAAGCAAAAAGTCAAATCTCTAGGCTCTGAAGAATCAACAAATATGCTGATAGAAGTTAAAAATGGGAGGTGTCTTAAGGAAATAATGCAAAAGCAAAAAGAAGGCAAAGCAGCCTGCTAGGGATTTGCAGATGCAGGATGCAGCCATCTGCTTCAAACACACAGCAACCCAGATAGCAACGTTTTACAGGATGTAAGTGGGATCTGTCACTGCTCGCTGGGTAATAGAAAACATTTACTTGTCTTATTTAAGATTTTTACTCTTCTTTACTGTTGTGTTTTTGTGGCATACAATATCTCAGAAAGGAAAGTGATTTCTTTGCCTCTCCTGCTTGAAAGCAGGGGCCAGAAGGAATTTGGGGGAGTCCATTAACCCACAGGATCTCAGGGCCAGCAGGGCTCTGCTCACGGCTGTAACAGGAGTGGAAAGAGGGACACAGAAAAGTGAGCACCAAAAAAGTTGTTTCTCAGCCATGGTGCAACAGGAGCAGCCCAGGGATGCTGCAGCCTGTGCCAGCAGAGTGCATTCCTTCTGTGGGGTCCATAAATAACTGAGGATCTCCAGGCTACAGCAGGACCCTGACCACTCACTAACATGTCTTACAGCCTGCTGGCTGGGGGAGACAAGTACTGGGAACTGATGTTGCTTCACTTCAGTTTTTCTTCTTGCTTGCTTCCTGGTTGCTCTTCTTGTGTACCAGTGACAGGCACAAACAGGGCAGCAGACAAAGCTCAAGAGTTAGGCTCAGTTTTGTCCTCCACTGCTGTCTCCAGCAGAGCTTTTGCTGACAGCTGAATTTTCATCTTGTGCCTTGCAAACCTTCCATTAGATGTTTGAACCAATATTTTGAGAGATGAAAATCATAACATTTCATCTGAGAGATATTGAAATAGAACAGTCCACTGTTTAAAAAAAAAACCCAAACCTCTTACATCATCTTCTGACAAATGTTGCTCGAGGCAGCATGTAATTTTTTAATAACTAAAATAATTCCTTAATAATTAAAACAATTTGGCAAAAGTGATGTTTTTGGTTTAACAAAACCCTCACATGATATTTATTTTATTCACCGTAGCAGACAGTTCCATTTAAGGGAATTCTTCTTCTCTGTTAAAGCTGTTCCCATAGGGTAAATGTTTTCAGGACTACACCCTGAAAGCTGAGAACATATTTCCTCTTTATGGCCGTACAAAACCAAAAAGGCTCTTCTGTAGTGTTCCCAGGACAGTTCTCCTGAGCTGAGCCATTGTTAGTATGTTTTCCAAACAATTCGACCATCCCAATTTGCTACAACCTAAAGATTGATTTTGTTTTTATTTATTTTGGGGGAGATGAAGAAAGTTACTATGTTAAGCCACTGGACCTGACCTAGGCTCACCTAAACAGCTTCTCAGCCCCCGTTCTCTGTCCTGCTTTCACCACCTGCAGCTCACACTGCAAACACGGCCTGTGGGACCCTTTGGAGAATGACGGGAAATAACTGAGAGCTCACCCGGCAGGTAAAGAAGTAATGAACTAGCTTTGGATTCCAAGCGATGGACTGGAGATCTGTCTCTTCTTTTTCCTTAGTAAAGCTACAGTTAGCAAAGAGCTATTAGCTTAAACACCTATTTAGTAACATTAGTGTATCGTGCTTGGTCCTCCTACAGACATTTTCTTCTTTACAAACTGCTTTAGAAACAGGAGCTAATTAATCCTTATAACACACTTCTCAGGGGAGAGCATAACAGTCTTACCTCTCTTTACAGTCAAGGAAACTCAGGTATTAGAGTAATTTACCCAGTGCCTGGCAGGATACCAACTTGAGAGAAATGAGATGAGCTACCAGTGATCGGTGATCCTATCCAGCTGCGGAGGGAAACGACCTCCTGCCAGGCAGGGCTTGCTGCCTAGGTTCATTCCTCCTCTTTTCCCACAGGGATGCTGGTGCTCTCACTACATGACAAGTCACTGTAATTTCACAGGAGAGGGAATGACAATATATAACTAAAGCGTAACGCTGGAGGAAAAGGTCAGGATGGGGCAGAACCCCTCTGAGAGAAGTCTTTCAATAACCCACTCTCTTCCTTTGCGTGTGCTTTGTCTCCAGGTGTTAAAACAAGGAGGTTGCTGCTCACACCTTGTATTCGCTCCTTGACTCAGGTCTCCGGTTCCCCAGCCAATTTTCCCAGTCAAGTGTTAGGAAAAGTACCAAGTGCTGAGATCTCCTGCTGCAGACTAAGTGCAGTTATTCTGCATCTGCAGGCTGCTGCTCATGCTGAGCCCTGCAGGGGAATAGCCTGCATGGGCACCGAGAGGAGCAGCGAAAGAAAATGCCAAGTGAAATTTGCTTGAGCGGGGAAAATATTGCTTTCCTGGCTGTTTCTAAAAGTCTTCCTGCTGTATTTTATTGCTGAAGAGAAGAAGTTAACTCTATGAGTGTGGAAGTTTGCAGGGAACCATGACAAGATGTAGGCAAAACCTGAGTGCTTTCTGCTACAAGTTTAAAGAGGAATGAGACAAAGGGATAGATTACTCCAAAATGAAACCTCTCTTGCTGCTAATGTGTATGCTTTAAAATGGACAGAAAGCTTACAGCACTGTGCAGCTGGCTATTTTAGAGAATTAAAGCCTAGTGACACCTAAGTGGGAGAGAAGGCAGAAGCAATGGAGTTTGTTGAGGGGGCTGCATACTTGCCAGCCCTCCAGGAATTCTTCACACTGATGTTTCATACTTCTAAAAAATATGAGATAGTTCTTTTGCAAAAAGGAAGCTGGAGTTACTATTTTCTCTATTGCTTTGTCTTCTTTTTGTCCAAAGCCTTCTTTGAAAATTAAAACCATATATATATGTTTTAATTATATACATATATATGGTTTTAATTATATGTAGTTTTAATTTTACATATATATATAAAGGAAAAAGGAAGATAAGGAAAAGGAGAAAAGAAAATCAACATAAAAATAAATTTAACAGAAAACACTCCTCATATTCACTGTGTTCTGTAAGGTGCAATTCAGAATTTATATATTGCTTATAGTTACTTCCTCCCCAGCTATTCTCCTCACCTCTTTCTGAATTTCTATAAATTTCTGCCCACCATCAGTGACTACTTTTGGCACTGTTACTTGCATTACCTACCTCCAGATAGCTCAGGGCAACCTACACCTCTTTTTACTGATCCTGATGTGATAGAACTTCAAGAATACAATTACAACAGTTACTAATGGCTGAACTGCAAAAGATCAGAGATAAATTTTCATTTTCTTCCATGAATTGTCATTAAAGTTTGTTATTTTTCTGTGTAACTCTCACCCTAGGCAGGGTCTCAGGAGAGAACCTGGACTCTTAAGAGTTTTTCCATCAGCCAGTTGGATTAGGTATTACAGTGGATATTTTTCCTCATGCTGTCTGGCAAATTTATTTTGGTGGAAGTTAATAACAGCAGCAATTGTTGTTAAACAAAGTGGATAAACAGCAAGGCCTTGACTTTTGGAAACATATTTCAAACTTCAAACAAATCGTGAGTCAATGTATTTAGAGAAAATTCCTTTCATGTCCTAGTGTGTCTGTCCCCTTAATAATAGTTTGTAAGCCCTTGGGAGCAAGCTTGAACAGGATTTTCACTAGAAACCATGCATGTCATTACAACTATTCTTCTTCAGAATAGGTTGACTCTGTTTAAATCATTGATCACTCTAATGGTACTCCAGGAGAAGTGATTTGCAATGAAAGGCTTATGATAGCATCTAGCAACTAAAAAAGCAAAAGAAAGTATATTCTGAAGACAGTATATATTGAAGAAAGCACCATGTGTCCTCAACTTCATTCCTTCTTCTGCCTATCTTCTGGACCCAAAAGGGAGATGGGTCCAAACTGTGCTGGCGGTGTCCAAGGTGCAGACGTGGAGGTGTGGAGGCTGCTGACGGCCAGAAGGGGAGTCGCTGAAGGGCACAGGGCACCTTGAGCACCTCTAACACTTCTGATATGCTGCAGTCCCACTGACTGTTCGCATCCTCCTTTTTTATAATCAGCTGGGTTTAGCCTCCTAAACAACAGGACTTGGGCTATCCCATGCTCTCCATGGGTGTCTTTGGTAATGCTTAATGACTTTGTTTAAAATTAACTCTATTTTACAATGAGGTCTCAAAGGTGGTAATTTCCTTCAATTTGTGTAGACTGAAGAAAGTGCCCCATACATATAGGTATCAGTACATACTGAAGGGAAAACTAATGCCTTCACCATTTATTAGCCATCAGAGACGTACTGGTGGGAGAGGTACTGGAAATGGGATGTCATTATTGACACATCTAAGGACCTGCTAGTCAATGCTGGGGACACACTGTCTTTTACAGTGGGCATCATTGTCATTTCTGTGGAAAGTTGATTAAGTCTGGGATGTTAAAGCCAGCAACGTGTTTTTCACATGGCATCTGGTGGCACAGTGTAATAGACTATGTTATTTGCTACATCATTGCTCATGAAATATTGTTAGCAGGGTGCAGATCATTCATCCATTAACACCCTGTGAAGTCACCTTGAATCCCATGTTTCCAGAACAGTGGAAAAGACTTCTATTTCAGAGCTGAAAAATAAGCCATTTGGATGCTTTTAAAGTGCCTAATACAGAATTTAGCTATTTCCACAGTACTCTCTTACCTATCACAATTTTTCATCTTTAAGATCTCATCTGGAAGAGATGCAAATATCACTCCAGTTGGTCTGAACAAGTAATATGCCAGAAGTTAATATGACCCTTTGTCTCTTTGGTGATAGTTCACTAAGAAGGTATTTTTAAAGGTATGTACCATACATATATTATTATAGATATTATATCAATCTATTCTCTATTTAATCATGCTGGGATGTGGAAGAAAATGTTTAATTCTCATGATTTGTTGCAGTTCCAACACACCAATCGCATGCATATTGCAATCTATAGGAGAGAACGAATCCTTGAAATTAAACAGTCGCTAAAGTAATCCATTTAGAGAATTTTGCTACCCATCCAGTTTGGAAGTTGATGGCCAGGCAGATTGACAGGTTTGTGCTCTGATACCTGCTATGAGAGATCATGGACAAAATAATGACAGTCCGTTAGTCCAGATTTGCCTGGAATTACAATACTCCTTCCTCCTGCCCTCCCTCCCCCCTACCCAGAGAACATTTACACAGTCTTATCTTGAATTTTGACTTGCTATTGCCAGTGGTGGGCAGAGTGAAATGAAGGTAGTTCACACTTCTCTTTGAGCTACTGTGTACGTCTGCTTTTCTGTGGATGCAGCAAGATGGTGCTGCACTGGTTCAGAGAGAGGTTTCCTTTGCAATTAAATGCTTCATTTTTAGAGTTTGAAAAATTAAAGTTGTCAGAAACTGATGGCCCTCTAGAGGTGAGTGCACTAAAATCGAGTTGACAGAGATGTTTAATTTCAAGGAGAGAGAGAAGTAACCATGCAACAATTTTACAGCTCCACACTGCTCTAATGTTTCACTAAGAACTAGACACAAGGTCAAATAAAAAGAGTCAAATATTGAACAGATGGATGAAAAAGGAAGGAATTTATTTGAGCAGAACTATAGGAAACCTTGGAAACCTTCCTTTCTCACTGAAAAAAATTCACATTTTTGAAGTTCAAACAACGTCAAGAACCAAACCTGAACTTTGATATCAGCTGTGAGACACAATGCATAAAAAAAAGAATGTCCGTTAACTCCAGATTTTTCTGTAATTTCTGCCTGACTTTCATCACTTGATCTTTTTTGCAAATACCCTTTTTTCTTGATGGCAATCACCATGTGAAACATGGACAGCTAGCAAAAGCCACACAAGTAATGTCTGGCTGTTCTGATACTACTCATACATTTGATGGAGGCGCTGAGGGCTAGGACCATCCTCATATACTTTGCAAAGGATTCAGTAAGGAGTAAGAGATGAGACTGAGAAGAGTCAGGGCTTCTGCAGTTGGAGAGTGGCCAGACTGAAAGCACTAAGGGTTATCAGAAGTCTAGAAAACACGATCTAACAGAAAAAAAGAAGATCAAAAGAAGGTAAGTGGTGCAATTTAAGTGATTACAACAGTGAGCAGATGTCACAGTAAGTCTTCAAATACATAAAAAGCTACTGCCAGTGGGACTGAGACAAGAAATGAGGGGTTTAAACTACAGCAAGGGAGGTTAATAAAGAAAATGAGAGAGCCTTTGAATGTTAAGGATAGGGAGACACTTGAATGACTTGCTTGGGAAGACAGGACTCTGTCTGCATAAAAGCTGTTTGTGAAGGACAGGTGATGCCGACATCTGTTAGAAATTTGATCCTGCTGAGGCTGTGAGAAGGACCAGATGACTGCTTTTAGCTCTCTTGTTCTGTGTTCCTACATCTTTATTGCCCTTAGGCATTGCATCCCTCAGTAGATTACCCACTACACATTTCTTGAAAGCTTGGCTAAATTAGCTTACTCTTCCTCCTCTCTAGATGCTCTAGCTAAAGCAACATACGGTGGAGCCTGCCATTACCTTTTGCCCAAAAACCAGGGATCATAGACAGGTATGTGAGGAGAGGCTCAGGTGGCTAAACTAGGGTGTTTAGTCCTATTTCACATCTAGATCTGCTTCTAGAGCACCCTGCCTGGCCTCTGGCTGGCACTCCAGAAGGGCACAGGTCATACCTGACTGCCCTGCATTGGTACGCCAGACACTCGAGGGCACCTTACACCTCAGCACCCGAATCCCACGCTCAGCTTCTTGGTAGCAACGAGCTGTAGTTAAAAGAACTGTTCCTGAGAGCGACAACTGCTGTCCTACACATGTTCTGACATTATGGACCGTGTGACAGCCCTGACTCAGCACACTGTGTGGTCATGCCAAGAGCGTGCAGAGCAGGCGGCAGGGAACGGGTGGCCGGGCCAAAAGGGGAGCAGGCTGCATGCACCTCTCTGTAGGTGTAAATGACTGTGCAAAATGAAACCCTGTGGGAAACCAGATCTAAACATTTTTCTTATTCATACCCACTCCTCTGGGCAGCACATTCCTTTGTTTGCACATATTAACTGATGATCTGATAAGTAATCCTGCTGAAATCAGTAAGATTATTATTATTATTATTAATTCATGTGGAGTCCTAATTACCATGGCCAAGTTAGACACACACACACTTCAGTGAGGCCAGGACAGTCTCTCTCTGACTTTGCCATAGGTGCTGTGTCAGGAGGATTTTGCAGCGGTAGGGCTGGTGTTCACGGTATGAAATGCGGGGCTTCCACCTTCCACGTCTTCACGATGTTCTTGGTAACATCCTAAATTAGCTATTAATTTGCTTTACCTATATTTAATTTGAGGCTCTATTTGTCTAAATATTCCAAATAGAATGAATCATGAGTACCTGAGTTTAAAGTTTCTTATTGTACCAGCTGCAAATTTATGTCATTATTTAGTTATACAAGGAAAATAAATAATCTGCACTGTGCGTACTCTGATCCAATGCCATTGAAGCTTTTTTGTCCTTGCCTTCAATGGGAGCATGATTAAAATTCTTATAAAGTGTTTCATTAAAGCCTCAAAATACCTGTGGAAGTCTGTGATAATTAGTTCAATTACAACTGTATTCTGAAAAAACAACGGCAGTAATGACAACCTGGCATTCAGTGATTTTGTGCAGTAACTCCAAACTTTGCCTATTTTGCATGCTAAAAGCAGAGGCTACAGCTCCCCCTTCCTTAGGGATAATTGTCATGAATATAAGCTAATGAGCAATCATCGACACGAGCAGTCTCTACAGCCCCAGTAAATAGACTGAGATAGATTTATGAGATGGATTTGTGAGCACGGGAGGGTAGAGCTGGGGGAGCTGCGCCAGCCACCGTCTTTTCTTGCCCACCAGTCTCCCAGACTCCGAAGGGAACCGCTGAAGTGCACAGGAAGCAGCTCCCCCATCGCCGTGGTTTGGAGACGGCGATATTGCCAAACCCCTGTACTGACTGCAGTGTGTTGATGCCCAGGTTAGCCCCTGTCTCTTAGAAGAACTGAACCAACTTGCTCAGCTCAAGAAGCAGGACTAACTTAAGGCAGAAAGCCTTATTTCACCAGTTTGCCTGGCATTTCTGACTCAGTAAACACTGAAGTGGTGTTACTGAAGGAGGAATCCTTGAAGGGTGTCTGACTACAGGAGACTTTTAGCGTGAGCTGTGGATGCAGCAGAGTAGAAATTTATCATCTTTGCCACTGCTCTTGAAAGGGAGTGGGCAGCAGAGCCAGAGCACAGATTTTCAGCTGCCGAAGGCCAGGATTAGCAGCAGCTAGACTTTGCCTTTACAGGATGGGTCCATGCAATCCACCCTCCCCCAAAAAGGATTTTTGCAATAATAAAGCAACTGTCGATAGAAACCGTTGTTCTCTCATTTGTTCCAATGGGGGTGGTACATCTTTCTCCTTTTACTGTGCTTTAACTGTACTTTCACTTTATTATCAATTTTAATGGATGGGTGACTAGCTTCAGAAAAATCCAGTCTGACTTTAGTGTAGCTTCTGTGCCCTAAAAAGAATTTTTAAGTTTGATGTGCAATCTGTACAAAACTAAACCATCTTGTATTTGAATCAGGGAAATTCAGTTGAGCCTGCCAAGTTTTGCTGTGCAAAATTGGATTATTCCATACCTAACGTGCAGTCAAAATTCACAGTTGGGAACCCACAGAAGTGTAGCCAAAGCATGCAATAAAAAGAGCTGTGGGTCTCCTATATGCTAAAATGAAACAATGTTTTGGATCTTCTAGTCTAACATCTGAGCATTTAGTAATTACTGCACATAGTGGTCTGTTGTACCCTCATGTGATTCATTTGCAAGGCACATAATTTAGGGTTTTTTCTTCTTTAGCTTAGAAGTTAGTTACATGACTTATAAACATTCTGGGTTTCTAGTTCATATTTCAGTCACTCTCCTTGTGGGTCCTCTAAACTATATACCATACTTCTCAAAGATCTCTAAAATACAGAATTTTCATTAGCTGATGCTCTTAGCATTTGAGAGGGTTAATAATTCACTCCCTTCTCAACTAAGCTATCTCATTTTCAGCTTGTTGCCAAAGCATAAAGGAAGTTCAAGCTTAGAGATGTGCAATCTCAGGAAAGAATGAGTCTTAAAAATTAATTGAAAACATACACCTTTGGTCACTTTCAACTTACAAAAATCAGAATAATATAACATGCTGGGACTGGAAAGATAAATCTTTTCCAAATGTGACCCAAAATATGAGAACAAACAGAACCAGAGGAACAAGAGTAAAGGTTGTTGGGATGGCATAGAAGTTGGGTGCAGGCAGTTATAAGGACTTCTCTGCCAATGTGCTATCCCATAGATCAATGTGAGGAAAGATAAAAGTAAGAAGCCCAGGAAAAATCAAGGTAAAATAAAGGCAAGAAGGCTGAATGTGAAGAACAAGCATCAAATTGTAAGTACAGATAAACTGCAGTAAATCCAAAAGTGGGCAACTTTAAGGGAAACTGTCCTATTGTTATCTTTTGATTTTCTTTCTGTAATGTCTCATTTGCTGAAAGTTCTTCAGCAGCACTAACAGTAATATCAGTCCATTAATAACTCCTACAGCACTGAAACACCTCTTTGCTGCAGTGTCTGTAAATGATGGAGAAACAGTTCAGTACTCCATGTGTATAAGTGGTTCTCTAATATCAAACCCTTGACTTATGGGAATGAAACGAACTTCCTTATCATGTTTGACACTCATTGTTTTTCATTTAGTTTCTGTATTTTTTTTCCTCCTGATCTTTTAAAAATGATGACATATTCTGAGTTTTGCAAGACCAAAGCACAGACCTCTGTCTTTAAAATGTTCTGCATTTTTCAACACCATCACCTCAGTGCTTTCAAACCTCAAAATAAAAATCAGAGCCAATACTTCCCACAGTGCCCTATCAGGAGACTTATTGTCCTTGTTTCTGCATTAAGTCTCTGGTAACCTGCTCCTGATTGTTAATCACAACTAGTTTCTTTTGGTCTTCCAGAAGGACCTGCAGATGTTACCTCCCTTCTGCTTCACTACCCACTTCCCCTTTGCTGGCTACTTACTGAGAATCCACATAAAAATTCAAAGCACACACAGGGCAAAATCATGGAGCTTTAATTTTGGTCCAAAGTTAGTCCTGGATCCATCACAACTGACACTTGAGGTAATTTGACATTGAAAAAAGAGTTATCCTAGCCCTCAATTCTCATAGCACTGCTGAAGCTGAGCAGTAAATAATGAGGTGCACTGTCTAATTGAATTAGGCATTACTGCTCAAGGAGCATTTCTTGAGAATAAGCATATGAAACTACCAGCAAACAGTGACAAACAACCTAGAATTGAGCTTCAAGATGGACAACCTTGACGTTTTAGCTGGACTCCTTAGGAAACACTTGGCCTTCTTGTAGAACTTATTTGCTCTAGAAAGTGCTCAAACTTTTCTTAATTACTTCAGCTTATAGCTACTTAATACGTTTAATTACATAATCAGCTAGACACATCCTGTTTGCTGCTCAATGTGACTTTAAAAAAATTAAATAAAGAAACTATAATTCAATAACTGCTAAATAATCTTTAATAATGTTACTACAACAGTTCTTTTGTAAGTTACTAATCACAATTATGCAAATGTTAATTAAGGTTATTACTGCTCGGTTTCTATTGACTGGGGAAAAACTAATTCATAGGCACAACCAGCTGTATCATGTTGCCTTAAAAATTTTAAGTCTCTACGCTTATTGAAACAAGAAATTGAGACTCTTATGGTAACTTTTAGTCACTGTACAGAAGACATACATTTTCTGGAGAATTGGCCTCCCATACCATTTCCCTTCCTTATTTATCTTCTCTCATTTTACTTCCTAGTGAAGACTAGGATCTTTCCAAATAACATTAATGCAAGAATGAGGTAGGGAAGATGAAAAGAGTGGAGAAGATGAGAGCTGCCATCTGAGCTGAGCAGTGGATGTTAGCCAGGGTATGCTTAACCCTACTTTAACAGTTTCTCTACTTCAGGAACCAGCCCGGTGGTAATAAGCTGAATACCACATGCCCCTTCCATATTTCTGAGGGTGCCTCTCAAGTCATTCCCTTACACCATACTGTTTCTCATTTTTGCTAGGATTGCTGCCCCTTTTATACTCCCAGAAAAGTGTAAAGGGGCTGTGTATTGTAAGGGGTTATATATCCCAATAAGATCACAAAGAATATGGAGTGAGTAGTTCATCACATACCATGCACATATATCAACAGGTCAGAAAAAGCAGCAAAAAATACTGATGCTTTGCAAACACTGGCATGGAAATATTTGTAATAGTAAAGAAAGAAGCTAGAGTAATGCAAGTGGAAGGAAAAAGGTACAAAAATGTCATCTAATTCTTTGCCTCAGTGACACACACTGCTACTTCATTGGAGACCTGTGACTGCTCAAGATGTCTGATAAGTGAATAAAAAGGTCTAAAAATTTCAGCAGCAGGTTGAGGAGGATAAGATGAACTGCTAAGGTCCTGGAAAGTGCATGGCCATGCTCACACACAAGCACAAGCCATTCATCAGCATTACTGGATGATAAGCAGAAGCATCAAGCAAAGCCTACAATTAAGGCCAGAGTAAAACACCGTAGCATGTGGCTCTCCTAAGAGAGGCTGACTTCAGTGCTGGCAAATGCAGGCACGTGTAGTGCCCTTTGCTGTGTGCTTCTTGTCAGTGCCCAGATCCTCTCCCCGCTGATGCAGAGTCTGTCTCCACGGAGCCTCTCCAGCTTCCGCTGGGGCACCCACCAGTCTCAGCACAGGGACAGGCATCACATCTTTTGCACAGAGCAGATGCTACATGGTCCGAGCTAAGCATGGGCTGTTTGAACTTAGGCTTTCTAATTGAAGCTTTTGGATGCACCACTGGGACAGTCATGCCAAAAAATAGACAGCTAGTGAGGGAAGATCAGCAGAGCAACAGCTTGCTGTCAGGGCAATGGTCCCACCTGCCTGGCACTGGGAAACCTGAGGCAGAGATAGGGAGAGTCACCTGTACCCCTCCCAGTCATGTGTTTCTGGACACATCTGATAAGAAGTTCTCCCTTCCCCAGATTACCTGCCGAAAGCAGGAACCAAGCCCTGTCTGTTGGTCACCCCACACTGATAGAGGCATGCACCTCCTCCCTCCCTCCCTCCCTCCCTCCCTCCCTCCCTCCCTCCCTCCCTCCCTCCCTCCCTCCCTCCCTCCCTCCCTCCCTCCCTCCCTCTCTTCCCTCCTTCCTTCTCACACTCTCTCATGACTCACCAGTCTCTGGTTCAGCTGTAAATGCCTCAGTGAAAGGGCAGCCACTTAGCTAGGGTTTTCACAGCAATGCCAGAGTATTAATGTGCTAATAAGGAAAATAACCAACTAAGCCTGGCTCCAACTACTGAAAAATACCGAATTAAGAGGCAGAAACTGATTCATGGTCTCTGTCTCCTGATATTGATTCAGCCCCTTAATCAAGGGCCATGACCAGAGCTGCAGAGTGGCCTAATTTAGATCGAGTCTGCAGCCACCATTTGTCCTTTAGATTAGACTGCTCTGCAGAGACTGGGACAAAACTCAGTCCTTGTCTCTGAGCTCTAGGCACTCTTCCCTCTTGGGTTAGCTTTGTTTTTGATGTATGTGGGCTCACATTTTTAATAAATATCTTAATTTAACCTCAACTCATTCAAGCCCCTAAGTTTTGGGGTGTCTGCAGTCTTCTCTGTTAGCTACTGAATGTACTGAAAAAGGATGTGGAAAGTAGCAAAATCTATTGACCCCTTAGGGCATTCGGTTTGCCTCGTTTGTCAAAGCAAAATGCACATATCAACACACTGCTTGAACTAAAGAATATCCAGGAGAGTGTTGCAACAAGACAAGTTCCAGTTTCCACTGAGTAAATGCTGTAATTTCTTTTGAAGAGTCTGGTGATATGAAATAATGAACCAGTAAGCTTTGGACTAAATTGACTATCCATTTCTCTCTTGCTGGCTAATGTTGCATTCTGTGATTATCTAGTCTCATCCTCTCATTTCAGCCAAAGCAGAGTATTTTTAGCACAAACCATAGCATCACTCTTCATCAAAGGCCAGAGAGTTTAATTGTAGCTGGTCAGTAGCAAGCACTTAATTTTGAGAAAGGCAAGACCAGCTGCACATGTGCTGCATCAATGTTCTGCTCCGACAGATTATCTGGAGTACTAATTTCACACTCAATCCATTCATAGAGAAAACACACTTCTTAATCCTGTCTCCTGGCCCTTTTAGCCCCTCTGCTCCCCTCAGCTCCTCAGTTTACACTAAATTCCAAGTGAGCAAGTGTAAGCGTTATTCAGAGGGCACACCTGCAATAAAGTCATTTCAGGAAGTAGAAGGCAATACCTTTCATCTCCCTGAAGTGAGCGAAACACTCGTGAGTGATGTTAGAGTGACAGCTCTGGAATTGAAATCCATCTTTCGCCCACGTGTGGCAGGCACATGGCAGAAAGGGAGTGCAAGTGCAACATGCTTCGGCAAAGCCACACTAATCTAACTCAGCCCTGAACTGCAAGGACCTGAGCAGAGGTAAAAGGACATATTCTTTCTTGGGATTGCTCAATATTCGGAAGATCAAAAAGCTCATTTTCTACCACTTATGACTGTAGTTACTTCAGCCCAACTGTGTAAGACACCTGAGTTGGAAAAAAAGAACAACCTTTATCTTCAACTTTTTAAGATTGGCGTGTAAATGTAGTGCTTTTTTCTTGTGTAAGCAAGAGAATCTGGTACCATACCTAGACAATGATTTTCAGGGACTTACATGAGTTAACAACCTGAGTAGAAAAAAATCATGAATATATTTTAGACTAATGGCATGACACGGGCTGTCTAGCAACTTCCAAATCCTGTCCTGAACAATGATTGTTAAATTTACAGAGCATGTTTAATGTAAATAATCAGTTAATGAATAAATTAAGAATTCTGGTTTATATTTTGAGGATAAACTTGAGTAACCTGTCATTTACTAATAATTAATAACAAACAGTTCATTGTGATGGCATCCAAAGAGCTGTAACCTGATCAGCCCTCTTAAACGCTTAGCATTCTACTGTATAGACATGCAACAGCTTAGTCTTTACTTAAAAAGACCAGTCCAAAAGATGAGACATATAAAGATGAGACATATAAAGATGAGAATGGAAAAAAGCAGGATAGCAAATAAAAATAATAACAATTCAGATACACAGATCCTTCCACAGCAGTAGGAATGACACACAAAAAAAAAAAATCTCCAAATAACAATTCTCAGATGAAACTGCCTATACAGAAGCTAAATCCCCATATTCTTTCCAACAGACACACTAAGGCTGCCCAGTGATGCATGAGGAATCGAACTTGAAGGACAGGTCTACAAAGTGACACCTATTTTAATCCACATAGTAAAAACCAGCAGACTTGGCAGTCATCACCATGTTCACAATATGCTGCCTTGAACTTCATGACTCAACTCAGGGTAGAAGACTAGCTCCTGAAGCAGGAGCTCAGACCCCTGTTTTCAGCTGGAAGCTGGCAGTACAGTTGTGATGACATGTAGCTGAACTGTGTTTTCCAAACTGGCAAGTTAAAAAGAAAAAAACCACTGTGAGTGAGCAAATTCAATACAGCGGGAAAGGAAAAACTAGATCTTTATAACCAGTGTCCCTGTGCTCATATTACAAAACCAATGAAAAGCCATTTTCCAAATGTAACTGCAGCCCTGGGTCTTTTGTCTTTGATGAAACCACAGCACACACTGGCTGTAAGCCTGACCTTGGGCTGGGTTCTGTGGTGGGCGAACTTCAAAGCAGCACTGGAGCAGATTCCTGGGTGAGCTGGTGGCAGGTTTCTCCCCTGCTTCCACCACCACTCCTCTCTCCATCTCTTGCAGGCTGTGGGCATGTGGTCTCCCTAGCAATGCCCTCAAAGCATGTTAGGTGAAAGGTCAGAGGACTGCCCTTTGTCGTGTGATCACTTTTATCTACAGTAAAAAAATCTCTTACAGACATTCTTCCCTACAAAGAAAAACCCCTTAGGGAGAAAGAAGTTTTTCACTTCCAATGCGAAGGGAAGAAAACTCCAAGGTGAACTCTACTACCATGTGGGCTGAATGCTAGATTAGGCAAATGTGAAGCTGGAGAGAAAATGTGAGCCAGTCAGTGCTCTTGGGGCATCTCTGATGGGGTCACAGGAGTTAGGAAGACCAACCAGAAAGGTGCAGTTTGGTTAAGGATATGCAGGAGGTCAGTGGTTGTGCCAGAAGCAGGGCTTAAGGCTGCCTTTGTCCTGTCCGAAGGCTAACGCTCCTTCAACTAAATCACTCTGCCCATTCTGCAAAAAAACCCTACCTTTCCCTCTGTCTTGTATGTAGTCCTGTCCGTTCCTATTTAAAAAATCAAATGATCCAGAGGACCATGAAGAAGAGAATATAAATTAATGTCCCTCAAAGAACAAGAAGTGTGTGCACAGAGCATCCATATGAGGGAGAGGAGCGAAGCAGTGTAGAATTTGCAAAACAGAGATTTGAATATTTGTGAGTAATGTCCCATAATAGTAGAATCTATTACTGTTTCTTTCTCTTTTTCTTTCATTCCCTCCTTTTCACCTCTCATCTTCATCAGCCTTTGACTTTTGCACAATAAAAATTCTTTTGTGTCACTTCTTTGATTCAAGTATTAAGGGAAATTAATAAAACGCTTAAGCACTTTCCTGTGAGCAAGTTTAGTGTCCTTCCTAATAACTGATTTATTAGCAAAACTCCACAGGTTCATACCCATCCTCGTACTTTCTACCTTAACTGTGAAATCTTTTCCTTGCCCTCCCTTCAGGGCACACACGGGTTTCCATCCAGCATTTGTAGTGTGAGTTGTGCAACGATGTCCCACTTCATGGCAGTGTTTCTGAAGCAGAACTGCAAAGTTTACAGTAACAGCAGAACTTTCACATCACACAGCTCTTCTTTACCTAAAACTCCCAGTGGGGATTGTCAGCTGCCAATGATCTTCCTGAAAGAAAGAGGAGCTGAGAGAAACCTGACTGACTTTTAATCGGATAGCATATGGTGTCGAGAAGAACAAAGAGGCCATATTGACATTTACCAAATTAAATGGTTAAGTAGGCTGGAACGGGCCTGACGCTGATGGCAGACCTACAGCAACAGCCCACTGGGCACTGCTGTTTGCAAAACATGTGCTGAAGTTTGGACACTCCTTGTGTCAGTGGTGCGAGGGAAAATGAAAGGATAGCAGATGGCAGATTGGCAGTTTGAAGGGAGATACAGCCTGGCTTGTCTTACTATTTTGCCATACCTAGATCAATATTTTATTCCCTTGTTCCTATGCTGGAAGTGCTCTGGCTTGTTTGGTGTGTCATAAAAAAAGTTGCTGCAGATTTCAGCTGTCGCCCTGCTAAGTGGCGGCAATGCGGCTCCAGGCAGCAGCAGGCGCTGCCTTTGTTAGACTTCATTACTCGGGAAAGGAGTTGTCAACAGCTGTACCCAATTGCAAATCTTCTGTATCAGCACTTTCGAAAATCTTTGCAATTTCAACAGAAACACCAGCAGCAGGAAAGAAAAACAGTTTCTTCTTTTCATCCGTTTGACATTTTGGAAGACGAGAGCATGCCAGCAACTGAGATGACTTTGCTGCTTGATAGGACAGGTCAGCAATATCTACCTGGCAGAAGTTTCCTCGAGCTGTTCTATCCCACTCTCTCTTCCCTCACGCTGAGTGTTTCAACACCAATATTTGACTTGATTTTAAGGAAGTGAAGTCTTCGGTCCAGCCATGCTCTGGGTCAATGCACATGCTGCAAATTAGCTCAGAGTGCCCCTTTTTGGGGCCCCTGCACATTGACCTTGCCGCAGTGTCACACACATGGCTTATATTTTGTCTTCCTCTGGCAGCTTCACTGTGATCATCTTTCAAAGACCACAGACCACTTAGAGGGCCAGTGACCTATCTGAGTACTGGGAGACCATTTCTTGAAATTATCCCTTGGGTTCATTAAGGCTTTGCAGTTTGAAGTGCAGCTGGGCCAAGGGGCAGCAATGCGCCTATAGAGGCTGTTGTGAATTCAGACGTTTGCCTTTCATTCCTCTGCCTGGGCCCAATGCACTCAAAGTCGCAAGTGAAATTACCCTGAAAATCTAAAGCCAGTCAGCAGCAGAAGGTAGATTACATCACAAAATAAACCTAAGCTATGAAAATACCAATTTTCTTTTCATAGGAAAATTTCAGAATCAGGACGTGCAAGATGTTTTCAGGCATAACAACAGTTATTAGAATAACAGTTTGCATACTGTACAGATAAAACATATTACTATAATAAAAGTCAAGAAAAACATATCCATGTGAATAATGGTCTTGCTGGGTTTGCTGCTACCTGAAGAATCTCACATTAATTTTTATTTGGGTTGACCTAAAACAGAAATGATGACTACTTTCTTCAAAACCAACAACAGCCAACCTGCAAATATACTCTTGGGTTGAATAAAACATTTTGTTTGACTTATAGCATTGTTTGTTTTTGGGTTGTAATCTGTTTTACTGTTGTTGATATTTTCTCTTTTTGTTTTGAACAAATAGATCCATTACAAAACAAGAACACTTTTTTTTTTTTTTTAAAGAAAACTTTCAACTGTTTTATTCTCCCTCTATGTTTCTGGCCAAAACTGTTCTCTAACAGATTCAAATAAGTTTTGGCCTCTACAAATTTGAATTTCCTGATAAATTTTGGATCAAACCCCAGTCAACTTTCTCCCAGATCTGATCAAAATTTTCAGCTAATGCTTACTCTTGGTAAAACAACAGTGAGACAGCAAAGACCTAAGGGTGATAGCAAAGGAACATTTTTGGATTTTCTATGATGTATCTTTAAATCAAAGAGTAGTTGCATGTCTGTGTTTTTTCCATTCACTCATTTGCTTTCTGTGTTTGAGATTAATATTACCTTTGCTCATTTTGAGGGGGCGGGGAAGAATTTCTGACTCAGGATTCAAGCCTTGGGAGCATTAGCTGTAAATTAAAACAGATGCTTTGTTGAAGATAACCCAATCAAATCAATATGGAGCCAAAGGAGCCCCTCACATGATGAAAGCTGGCTTTTAAAGTACTGTAAAGCCGTTTTATTGTTCAGTCCATCAATTTCCTTTTCCTGCTCAGCTCTGATACAGGACAAGTTGAGGCCACTGACCCTCTTGCAGAGTCCAACATGGAAAGTTCCCCACGAGACCAGCAATGCGGCTGATATTGCCAAAAAGACAGTTCAGTGGAGGGCTTATGTGCTATGTAGGACAAGGTTACAGTGGTTTTAGCTGTGTTTCATACTGCTCTGTGTTGCAAACTATGGTCAGATTGTCATGTGCAGAGCTCAGCACCAACACAAATACCGCCAGGTGGAGGCCTGTGGTCACACACAGGTACCAGCTGCTTCAGTGGTGTCTCCTTCACACTTCTCTGAGCACTTGGAAAAGCCACATGCCGCCTCACTGCAAAGCCTTTCTTCTGCCATATCCTGCTCTGAAGAAATCAGGCTGTGTGCTGTGGTCACTCTGCACACCAGCAACCTGTTGACAGTTCTGGGCCTCCCTCAGGCTGCAGAATCACAGGGATGTCTGCCCTCGGAGGCACAGGATCACAGATGCTAGCAGGGAGAAAGTTTCAGGCAGAAGTGCCATTAATGTTTGCTCTTTATTTTCCAAGAGTGTCAGTATTTGGCATTTTTCTTAAATACTGAGCTCCTGGAGTTATGGGATTAGAGGATAACTTCTAATGCATATTTTCTTTTTAAAGTACATTTCTGACCTCATGTCTGCAGAGAAACTCTACAAGATATCACTCCTGAAAGTCCAGGAACAATGTAACAACATAAAAAGAAATAATTCTATGCAGTTTTGAAAAAACTCAACTCACAGCTTTTAAGACAATTTCATAACTACAGGGATCAAGACAGTATTGAAATGCTCAGAGTGAAAATAGTTCCCTCTGTTTCAGCTTGCCTATCTATTTTTATCTCTTCCTGGTTTGACTTAATTATTTTTGCTATCCCCCTTCCTCTAACTAGCTAAGAATTGAATTGTGTTCCCCTGGGTTTAGCCCGGCATTGACAGGCTAGCTAGCTCAGTACTAGACTTTGTAGGTTGTTTATTCTTGACTTTTTAAGGACATTTTTCAATAACTTTGTGAGTAAGCAAATAAAAAAACCAAACCCAAACTCTGCTGCTGCTGAATGAAACACCTTTTTTGTGCATATTCCGTAAAAACATGCCTTTTCAGGCAGTTAAATTCTTTAGAGCTTGAGCTTACACTTGCAAGTAAGGACCCTCACTGCTGCTAGAACTCATTGCAATTTTAATTAATTGCTATAATTGCAGAGGGATGTTCTAAGATCGCTTTAAAAAATGGTAACTTTTAAAAATGTACATTTCAATTTAAATTTTAAAAAGATATTTATTTTTATTTGGAAAAAAGTGTATAGAGCCACTGAGTTTTCTAGATTTCCCCTTTTCTGCAAAAGGATTGAAGTTTCACATTTAAGATTTTAATTTTCAGAGCAACATTTTAAAAAAAAAGTATATTTCCTGTTTCTCACTTTAAATTTTATTTCTTTTCCCTTCATGCTTCATTTAGTCAAGAATTACATCTAAGTCTAAACAGTGTGCAACTTTATAACCGCAGAAGTTAGTTAACTCACAACCTCAGCCAGCTTTCAGCATGGTCTATTCTGAAAACATAGTCCCAGTATTATATACATTGCAACCCATATTGACAGCTCTCTCCTCACATTAGCTCTCCAGCTTGGCACCAAGTTGCATATCAATATATTTACAACATTAGTCAGCGGAAAAAAATATTTATGAAAGTCATATTCCAAATGTAAACCTGAAATGGTGTGCCCATAGCTGTCATCTGCACAGAGCATGCAAAGCTCTTTTTCTTGTATAAGAAAAGACAGGGATTAAGAAAAAAATAAAATAAAGATTCATATTAAAAAGAAGGATTGCCAAATGTGAATGCAACTTATGAGAGAACTTTCTGCACACAGGCATGTGGGAGAATCCTCCTGTACTTTAGTAATGCTGGTCTTTAACTCCATCATTTCTCTGCATAATAGGAAATAAAGGCAACACAACCTACAAAAACTTTACTTGGAATTTTGGCTGTTCTTTACTCAGCGAATCTTAGATTTTCACCTTTTAAGTAAGACTAACTGGTAAGTTTTGATATTTCAAACATGAACATCTCTTTGTCCCTAGGATAGTGGAAACAGCAACAGAATTGAAAGACCACTTTTCAAAGCACTGAAAGCCAAGGAGTAGATCATATGCTTTGCCTGAAGCTAAAGAATCTACTTCCGCAACAAAAACAGAAAAAAGGAGATACTCTAAAGATCTTACCAAATAAAGATGTAGACTAATCTGAAGGATGTATGCGGAGTGTGGAAGGAAATGCAACAAAAGAGACCACGTTCAAGCTGGGAATGGGCAGATCTTCATAGACATGTCAGATGACACAATAATCTTTTTTATAAAGTATTGTTGAAATTATTTACAAGCTATACTAATTACAACTTTGTACAAGTGATAATCATCTAGGGTTTATTCCTCAGTAAGATATCATGCAGTTCCCAGAAAATCTCCTAGTAGAAGTGGGTCTTTGAGAAGAATCAGAGAGAGGGAGATCATCTTGCAGATTTGTTCTGGAAAGATGTTTCCATTTATGTACTGTATTATGGAGACAGTGACAAAATGGTGGATGAAGATGAATGTCACGTCATCCAGAAAGCATCCTGAACAGGACACGGGAGAATGAAGAGGGTTAGACCTATACAGTACTTTGACAGTAAGCATATGATACTTCAGTTTGAGGTCACAGGGAAATAGGATCTGTCAGTGAGATCTCCACTTCTGATTTATACACTTCTTCTTCCTTGTTTTAACATGGGGCACGCACAGACTATCCTTCACATGAGAAAAACAAGATCTGGCTTGACCCCCCGTACAAAGAGTTATGTAGCCCTCGCATCAGTGTGACTCATGAAAATAAACTCCCCTGGCTCCCCATCTGCCATACATTAGCCAAGCAGCAACTTGTCCTTGCAATGAACTAAGTACAGGTTTCCATCTGGCCAGCAACCAATTAGTCAGCTTGCATGGTGACCTTTTGCCTTCTGATTGCTTTTAAATGAAGTCTCCCAAATCTGTATTGTTCTGGGTAGGAAACATCTGAAACCACTTTCCAAAGAGCGCTTGGCACCTCCCCACTATTATACCATTGTGCAATTTAAAATACATCATCTCACTTATTGTCCAATCTAACCATTTGATTTATAGCCCTGCTTTCTTGCTGCAGTCACTCCTCTGGAAACAAAGAGATCTTCCATTCCTTTCAAGATTGAATTAAAAAACTGCCATCCCCAGGAGTACTTCTGCTAGATCCAAATATCCAGCAATCTACAATGTACTGAGACTGCCTGTCACCACTGCTAAGAGACAGGCAGGAGGAATCTTAAAAGTAAACTTTATTTTCTTAATTTTGGAGACAAGAAGGTAAAGCAGAGTATATCTGTAAGGTTGAACTAGGAGTCCAGTCCTAGAGGTCATGGGGATGGCTTACAGATGGCTTGAAGATTCAAGCCAAAATAAGTTTTATCAACTGCTTTTATTGTTAATGTATAGTAAAGCACACACAAATTTTTGCAATGGCTACCATTTCTTAAAAGTGTATTTAGTTTTTTCAGCCTTACCCCCTGATAAAACAAATAATGAGATAGTTTCTGTCAGTGACTGCATGTGAAGACATCAAAGTGATCAAAGATTGACATTAAAAAGGGCAAAGTTTTCTGAATATAGTTTGCAGGATAGTATTTGCTCAGATGCAGTAAACTTAAATCCAACTGTAATTTGTTAGGCAGTTACCTTAGCTATATATATGTTTTTTTATATTATGATGCTGCCTTATATTTTTCCCTTTTGTTTAAAATATTTATCTTAGTTCCTTGTAAAATGATTTAATAATACATCATCCTAAACTAGCAACCACTCTCTATCAGAAAAATCAAACATATGTCCTTTAAAATACCAACTATCCAACCAATATTTATAATTTCTAATCTCATATAGACTAGAATTGGAAAAAAACCAAACAACCCATATAATTGGTTACATGCAGTTCATCTTCCTTTGTGGTCACAGGATGGATTAGATGGCATTTTGCTCCCTTCTAACATTTCTATGATGGTGCGGAAGTATAACAAAGTGATCTACCTAGAACATTTCTGGCATAGGCCAGTCAAAGGGGGCACCGCCTTTCAGCGTATCCAGCTGAGCAATGGGCGTGGCACCAGGTTACACTCCTAATTTGCCTGTTGAACATGCTTTGCTATGAAGTAGTTAGATCTGAGTAAAGCTGGAGAGCTCACGCTGTTGAATGTATATTTTCTAAGGTGCGGTTTACAGGCAGTAGCATACTACACAACAAGTATTATGAGGGAAAATTTCAGGAGTCACAACTTAGACATCTTGTAGGGCAAGATATCACGCAATGGCAGAGAACAGCCCGCTCTCTTCAAGCAAAGTCTGTCAGGGAATGTCTCAAGAGACGTTCCCAACAACATATGCTACACTGACTGATCAGACAGTGTTAGTCTTTATCTTTTGACTTGGGTTCAGCTCTTTTACCTTAGCACAGCTTGTACTGGCAGCCTAAGTTATCAGTGAGTCACCTTTAATGCTTGCAAAACTCTGTGCCTGAGGCTCACCTTCATGAAGTACAAACAGTCTATGGATTGCCCTAAACAGTCCTTTAAATTCCTATGGGTGTCCTGGCACCTTGAGTCATATAAACATGTTTCTCTTCTCTGTGCTTAAGAGGGAGGGGAGTGGTACAGCACCTGTTCTGCTATTTTGTGTCATGGAAGAATTGCTTCAGCATGACAGGTTCTGTCATCTCTACATCTTTTGTGTGATATAACTGTGATGGATCTGTCTGTCCACCTTTACCAATGAAGAATATTCACTGTGAGTGAGTGACACCGAGAGTATGTACCTGGAGTCCTATGTGGAAAGCCTAATGAAGACCTGGCAATAATTATACACCTTGTTTGGCCCTCAGGCAGATGCTCACATCTCCTGCTCTCACTCTGGCAGTTTTTAACTACTCTATACCCTATATCTGACTGGGCTTCCAGCAAGTGCGTGTATTCGGACTGAAGTTCAAACCAGGCACCACAGAGCTCTGTGGGCTTCCATCAGTGCTAAAAGAGTTGCAACAGAAGCAGTGTTGTGAACAGTGTCACTACCACACATCAGCAGGGGAAAAAATGTGTTGAGGAATTGAGCAGAAAGGACAGGAACCATGCAAGAAGACAGTGGGAGGAACAGTGGCAATGGGGAGAAGCAGAGATAGAAAGAGGAAATGTGGTGAGATCCTATGCTGAGGATAAACAGAAATGAAAATACTGATGGGAAGTAAATGAGAAGGGTTAGAGAAAAGCAGAAGCACTTGAGGGCTTAATGAGGGAACAGAATGGGATGACAGGACCCAACAGAAAAGCCAAGAGTTACTGAAGCTAACGACAACAAGCATGAAACTCGCAGGAGGGTTCCCCTCTGCTAAGCAACTGTATCCATCTCAGGCTCCCCTGGTTAGCTCAGACTGCCTCTGTCTTCCCAAAGGTCTTTGCCCAGTCTTCTTATGAGGCTTGCTGTAATTTCTGCCTCCTCACATCTGCTGTTTCTGCCCCAGGGAATTCTGTCAAGCATTTTGAGTCTCCATCTGATGCTGTTCACTTCTGCCAAAACACTGTTTAGCAAAACCAATGTTTATGGCTGTGCACACAATATAGGTAAACATGCAAATCAGATCATTAAAGAAGCTGCAGAAAATGTCTGATAAGCAGCTGCACAACGCTTAGCGGCCACATCATGGGGAAGAAGCAGTCTGCATCTTTCCCAAGGGCCATGGAGAGCACACTGTTCCCAAGAAGCTTTGGAAAGGATGGTTGTTCCCTTGCATAAAGCCCTACACTGCCCCTTGTATGACGTTGTGAGTAAATCCAACCCTTTTCTGCTTTGCTGAAAGCCGACTTACAACAAAACCAGATTTCCGTGGGAGATGTCTTCAGGGGTTGCAAGTGACCAAGGGTCACTGCATTAGCACATTTTAATTAGACCCTTTCTGGAGGAAGTGCTATGTTGTCAGGCATCCAGGTTTCAAAGTCTCAAGATCAAAGCAAAAGAACTTGCATTACCAGAATGACAAATAAATATCACTGAAGCATTCCCTAACAATAATGGAAGGGCTGATAGCTGAGAAAGATTGAGCCAAATTCACTTAGCTCGGAAGGCCTCAAGAAATTGGTGTAATTTGTTAGCTCATAGCTACATGAGTGGAAAACTAAATGTAATGCTTGATAGCAAGAGTTCCTGCCACACAGAAAACAATGGAAATCAAAAAAGAATAGCTGGAGCCAGGAGATATGAGTAAAGATTGGAGTTTTAGCTCTATCAAAGAGTATAGTCTGAGAGGAAGAAAAAGTAAATAAGGATGTAGAAAATGTCCTGATATACCAAAGAGTTTCTATTGAATTCTAAAAGAAATGGAAGTTGGCATAGTCCATTATCTAGAAATAAAACACATTTTTAGTTCAAATGCAGCCATTTTTCACAAGGTCAAAAAGACTCAAATCTACTAAGAACGAAATATGAACAAAAAATAGGCTAGCTAAAATTGCATTCTGAATTTATTCATTATTCATTTGATCACAGATGGCATATAGTTCAGCAACAATCTGATTATATGATAAATGGTTGGCTTCTGGTGTAGCAGCAGAAGATACACAGCACAAAGAAAGTGCACTTTTACCATATTGTTACCGAAAACTGAGATTTTATCATTGTGCAAAGGGTAACTGGAGCAGCACTAGTGTTAGAATCAGTAACTTCCAAGAAAAACTTTAAAAGTTTCAGGTCCTGGCAGAATTATGTGATCAGCAATTATTAGTGAGTACTGAACTAACGACTTCATTATACCCTGAGAAGGGATGGGACTGATGACACACTTCAGATGAGGTGTAAAACTGATCTCATGAATACCTCTTGTCCTTAATTATTCCATCAACCTTTTGGCTTGAATGGAGGGAGATTCAGACCCAAAATCTAGACTCAAATGCCTCTTGGAACACATTGGACAACCCAGCATTATTTTCAGCTTCATTCACGTTGCAATACGTCCCTTAACAGGCAGCACTTTGCAGTCCCAGAGGAGCTGTGTTTCAGCACAGCATGAAGTCATTCTTGGAGAGGCAGGTCAAGTTTTACAAGGCACTCAGCAATGAGATATTTGAGGATGAAAAATGTCATATGATTTTGTTGGTAGAGAGGCCGAGGCTCAGAGAGTTCAGTCCAAATAGTAATCTTCTGACCTGATCATTCTGTGCTCTGCTGCTTCTTCTTTCAACACGTGTTCTGCTCATTGACCCCTATAACTGAGGGTGAGGGAAAACAAAAATTGGATAAGACCAAATCAATATGTTGAGTTTCTCCCAGTAACCAGATTTATTATTTATCCAAGAGAAATGAAGAGAGGGAGAAATCAGGAGATCAATTGCTTTTAACCCATCAGTAGAGTTGACCTCACCTATATTTCTAACCTAGCTGTTGTTTTCAGAGGTACACCATCAGGTGTGGACACATCTTCAGTGTGCCTAGAGGGGGAATGAGGCTAGCAGGACACCAGGCCTCTGATGTAATGCCGTCATTCCATAAATCTATGTCAGACACATGCATCTGTTACTACAGCTACTTCTGATAGTGAATTGTTCCGTGGCCTTGTCTAATCCTGCATTAAAACTGTTATTGATGATAGCCTGGGCAACTCTGGCAGCACAGAGCTCAGGACCCACCTGAAAAACAGGTCAGGTGTTTGGGCACCTGGGCTTTGCATCAGCCCACATGTCCACTGCTTAATAGACATGAAAGCTGAATGAGTTGCATTGAACCAGCACTACATAGCAGATGCCGCCTATGAAAGCAGGAGTATGAGCACTGGAACTCATGGTGGGAGTAACTCCAGGGCACTCAAAGTTATATATGCTGTAAGGATGGCTTTGGCTTTGCATATTTATGCTATTTCAAGCCATGGAGTATGATTTCTTTGGTGTAAATGACTCCCCCAGCCCCAAATTATTTATAGATATTTTCACAGTTTATAATAGCTAAAATTCTCACTAGTAGTGTCTTGTGTCTTCTGAACCATGTTCACACAGAGTTAAAAAAAACCAAGAGCAATCATGGTTAAACAAATAGGCTCTATGGAGGCATAATCAGGGAATCACATCAGCTCTCTGCACCCTTCCACTCTATCTTTCTGTATGACACTGCAGTGTCATGTTATTCCTGAGGCGCATAGAGAAAAAAGGACATATTATTATCAGGATGCACTTCTAGCTGAAAGAAAGAGTATAAAAGGCTTCCACAACAGAAAGATGTGGTCAAATCTTTTGGGTTCCTTCCAGTAGCCCAGTCTCCTTGAATAAAAGTGATAGATGTGATCACAGAGAATACAGGATGGATGGGGATAGCAGTATATCATGTTCTGGCTGCTGCGCACTGCTTTGCTCCCATGAGTGGGCTAGAAAGGGGAAAGATGAAGAGAACTATCTTTGACTTTATGCTCTCTCATCCATGGAAGAACCCCAGCTGGGAAGCTACAGGCAGCACAAAACAAAGCAGACCAGAGAACCTGGTCCTTGTGCAAATATTTAAAACTGTGCATGTTGTTACCATATGAAACAATCCCCTGAGGTTGAGAAGTGGAGGAAAGTATTGTAAGACATACTGTGAACACTAAAAAAAAGTAGGCTTTCAGCCTGAAAATAGATAGTCCAATGTTCTAGGTTCTTGGGTAACCCTTATAATAAAGAATTGTACTTCTCACCACCCTGCATTGTAAACAATATTTAGTTCTGTGGTACTTTTCTACAATAAGGATACTTATCATAAATCTGTGCAGAGAAGAAACTTTACTTGCATGGCCTGAAGAGCAAACCAAAATACTTCAAAAAAGAAGACGCCTGAGATCTACTTTTGCTGTAAAGGAGTATTTCTAGTAAATCACATCTCACTACTGATTAAAGTTCCGCCATCTGGAGTTCACCGAAGTGGCATCTGGCATTCCAACAATTTTAGGAAATATGCTGGAACTATAATAATAAAAACGAACATCCTGGTTTTAAACAGGCAGTTTCTCCAGCTGATCTTTTTAACAGATATGCTCCAGTTCAAATGGAAGGCTTGGCGCACAAGCAATGATGCTTGGTGAAATTCTGTGCCTTACGTTGCACTAGAGGTCCACTGTCTGAACATGATTCTTCTGGCTTTAAATCTATGGCTTAAAAACCTCACCTAACTGAAGTGCTTTAAGTATACAATCATCAGAGGAACCCTCTATTGTCCAAGGCCGTGGACACCTCCAGAGCCCCGTTAAGGCATGAATTATCTTTGAGAGTGACTGCTTACCATTTTCTACTGAATAGAAAGACTGCATTCCTAAATTATTTACAGTTAAGCAGAATGCATTTGAGCCTATGACTGTGCATACTGTATCAGAGGCTTGATCTTAAGTAAGCCCTACTCAGCCTATTGCATTAGGAACCCTTCTATATCTCTGCTATTTATGATCAATAACATGGACTGCTGACTAATTAGGCTGGGATCAAAAAAATTCCAGATGCTAAACCTTCAAAGGGATGTAGTACCTGATGTTCTCAGGTGCATACAATCCTGCCTGACAGCATTTGAGGGCATCCGAAGTTCTCCTTCCACACATCTCCAAGACTTCCCCAGTCTTGGCAACGCTAACTTACTCAGAAGCTGCTTCTGGCCAGTGTGGCACAACAGGATCTACAAAGCAGATTTTTACCCACCTGATGAGGTTATGGATGCTCTGAACATGGCTAATTGTAGTCATGGAAAACAAAAACATGGCCTCACTTACATTTTACAGTACAGTGTTAAAAGGGGAGCAATATGAGTTGTTCTGCCCCTTCTTTCTTTTAAACAATAGATTAGTGGCTAAAGCCAGCACAGAGAAAACATGGGACTATGCTGGGTGGCTGATACCATTCTCTGGAACTGGATAAAGCCAGGTAGGCTAGACTTAAATTATTTAAGTGCAAACAGTCAACTTATATTCAGAGGCTTTGGCTATTTGGATTTATTTAATTACATGAGGAGATGCCTGGTTCTGACATTGCAATAACTGACAAATAATCATGCATCAAAAACGTATTTTACCAAGTGATCCTCTTTCCACAGTCCTGTTCTTCAGCAGTCCTTCCCAAACACTGTGCTATACAACACACACTGGTTTTTAAGCAGATTTCTTTCAGAATTCATTACTTCTGCATTCCCTAAGCTCCCTTTGCTAACACAATTGTACATCGGCATGTCAGTGATCCATGAATTAAATTGACAGTGATCAGAGCTGTACCAGTTCTACTGGCCACCATGTATCTTTTGTATTGATGATACCAGTTGTGAATATACAATTAGCTACTTATAAGCAAGCTCCCAGTGTTCCATATATAAGCAGATTTCCTCCACAATAATATGAATAAATGTGTTCACAAACCCAGTATATTTACAAATACTTTGAGAAAATCTGTGGCAGCTGGACCAAACTTCATTGAGGTCTTGTGCATTCAGATGTCACCTTATATAATGATACGTGCTGGAACTCCACGACAGCCATCAAACATTACTTGTATTTGAGTACAAGCAAAGTTCTGCTTCTGTATTTTGAGTGCAATGTCTACTAATATATTAATAGCTTTAAAATACAATAGGAAAACTAAATTTTATGTGAGCTTTCAGTCAATTTTTAATTTTTTCTTGTAATAATAATATCACAGACTATTTGTAGTAACTTGGATGTGACATTGAATGTGTACAATGAATTTTTCTTCCTTGCCATTTTTCTTTGTCAGTGTGTCTCTCTCTTTCTTCTATAGCTTTAAACTTTCCTACTTCTCTTTTCTTTACTTTCCCTAACATATGAGCCCTACTCTTTTCATTGTGAAGTAGCATACATTTATTTTACCCTGAAGGATGTAAAAGGACTCTGCAAACCTCAACTGATTAGCACACAGTAAGTAGGTAGCAACAGTCACCCTGATTTCACCACCCTTGGGTTAAAAATTACACCACCATTTAACAATACACAAACTTCAGGGTCTCTTTTTAAAGTTGAGGTCAGCAGCTTGTGTGCAGGATTCTTCCTGTGCTCTGGATGATATCTCTAGCTGAGCTTATGCAGATGTAATTACCCAATGCAGATGCAATTACCCAAACTGGAATTTTGCCAGGACACGAGGATCAACACATTTGTGAAATGTGCCATGAAGTCAGTTGTGAAAAGTAGTTGGAAGCTCATTTTTAAAAAGTGTCACCCTAAAGGCAAAAGAAACAGAACTGCTGGAAATCATGGTACCTCCTCAGGGATTTTCCAGCACCAACCATGCCCTGGTCTCACTCATGATGGGATCTCTCCCTCCTGGCTGGGAGTGCAGAGGAATACACTGTGCTACAACCCTGGCTTCCTTCTGTGAGCGATTTCCTCACAAGAGGAGGAAACAGTCTCAACTCTTCATATTTTTTTAATAAAATGTTTTCCTCTCCTTCCTATTCCACTGCAAACTTCCGGAAATAAAAAGCACATTTAAACTTCTCCAGTTTCATTTTTCTATGTCTTGTGTTTCTTTTCTTCTGATCTTTTTGCTTTCATCTGCTGACTTTATTATACCAATTTAGCTGCCACAGATGTTTTTTTTTCCCCTTTTCTTTTAATGGATATAGTACTGAAATGACTGCTTCTGGCCTTCTGCCCACAGCCACTACTTTTCAGTGTCTCCTTTTTCCCCTTACCATCTCTTTAAGTGACATTATGCAACGAATCTTGCAAACACTATGACATGCTGACAGCTCTTTGTCAGCAGACTGAGTTCCCGCTCGGCATTGAAAGTGGTATCCCAGGCCATCTCATCAGCCAAGGCAAATTGTCACATCTTCATTGATTTTCCTGAAATCAGCAGAGCTTCAACAGTTTAATTCAGCCAGATAAATGGACTGCTGAACTCCCAAAGTACACCCAGAGACTAAGATTGTTTTTTTTGATAACTTCAGTGACAGCAGCAAAACCATAATCTCATCCTAAGCTTTCTCTTCATCACCCTTTAGGGATTTCCCATGGACATTTCTCCATACCGGACTCTGGTCAGCACCAGCCAGAGTCACTTTCTTTCAGGCTTAGTGAATTAATGGCAGTTAACTTGCCTTGTTGCAGCACATCGGTGGGACTCAGCAGCACTTCCCTGCTACAGTTCATACATTTCCCCTGCATGACAAGGGTTTTGAAGAGGTATTTGTGGTAAACGCTTCCAGCATCTTGCAGCCACAGGCAGCCGTCAGCTGTGCAGTGTGGCTGGCATAGGACAAGAGCCAGGTATAACACAGGACCCTGATGCAGACAGATGCCAGGTCCTATATCTGGATTTCCCTCATCTTTGCTGCATGGCAGTGGATGCCCTTAATAGGGGACACTTGATAGCAGCAGCTGGTCAACTACTGCCCTGGGCCTTGAGAGTTGGAAAGTACAAGAGCAGAGCACAAGGGAAGAGCTCTGTGATGATACTCCTGCTCAGTGCTGCAAGGTTTTGACAGAAAAATGCAAGTATCAGCATTTCAAAATGTCTTTCCTGTTCCTCTAAAAACTGAAAGTTGTTGAAGATGGTCAAAACTAAAGGCAAAAAGTAGAGAGAAGTTTGGCAAATCTTTCCATCATACAATGATGTAGAACATCTTCTACTCAATTTGTCAACTATTCCCTAGGAGAGCAGAGAGTATTTGTGCATCCTGCATAACTTAAACAGCAGGCCAATATCACAGCCATATGACATCTCTATTACTTGTTAATTCAAAGGATTTATTTTTCCTTTAGGTTCCCTCCATCTCTAAATGTAGTTGCATGTTCAAATATAAAGCTTCCCGACACTTACAATTCTGAAAGACTAAAATCTGAGCTGATAGTTTTAGTTTATTCTTTAATCTCAGAAGGAGCTGGGTCAATAAGTGAAGAATCACATATTGCCCATAGGTAGATCCCTTCTGAACAGCATAATATAGACATTATACATAACACCTCTCCCTTGTGAATTTCCAGGTGTTTCTCAGATTTTACAGGTAGGAACACCAAAACTCCAGATGGTAAGTGTTTCGCCTGAGATCATGTAAGCGATTACAGAAATATTTCCTGACTCCCATTCTAATTGCTACATAAAAAAATCATAGCTAAAAAACATAGTTGAAGCCCTACTGCTTTTCCTTCCACTATTACATTTTCCCTGTAATGGAACATTTTGGTCTTGTTCCTTTTCTACATATGACCCTCAAGTCCTTCCAAAGTAGTATGCTTCTTGGCCAATTCCAAGTAGTTACTGTTGATTTTAACAAGCATATACTGCATATTTGACTCACCACAATCTATAGTATATTTAGTTTTATACTGCTTTCATTAACTGCTTTCAGATCTACTAAGTTTTCTTGCCACATGGAAAGATAAAATAGAGATGAAGGCTATAGCTGTGTTCTATTTCTTGCTTTGTAAGACCAGCATCAGAGTTCGTTTACAATCCTTTATAGTGCTGTTCACCTGTAGTCTTACTCTACTGCCCAAGCTTGCTACTGACTTCAGTGCTTTCAACAACGTCTACAGACGTATCCCAGAAACAATTGGAACCAATAATGTGAAAAGGGAAATTTTAAGGTTTAATTGTGAAAATGTTGTGAAGAAAATGCTTGCTTCTAGGAAACTGCACGTGAGACAAGAAGATGTTGAAGAAAAAGATCAACCCCATAAATCTTCATCAAAAGCCTTCTATTTAAAAAATGGTGTTTCCATTTCTGCTTGGTTCACCTGAGGTGGAAAGTCACAGGGAAGGAGAGAGATGAATCATTCCTTGTACCTGAAAATGAAAGGAAAAAGAGAGGGAAAAGTGTTCAAAAGAAAAAAGAAATGGCTAAGCTCTTAAACTTTGGAAAAATAGCCTAAAAACCATGGTTGGACAGAATGACATGACAGGTCTGGATGTGAAGCCATCGCTCAGAGCATTTATCCAGGAACAATCCCATACAGCAAACCTGACTGCAGGCAAGTCCTTGGAAATCACGGCTCAGCTGGGTTATCCTCATTTTCTTACTGGTAACATGTTGCTGGGATTGCCACCAGCCACTGGGATGAACCACTTCTAACTGGGTGTACTTCACATGAAGCAGCTGTAGTTCCTTACTATGGCACTTACAAGGTAGAATGTCCTCATTGATATTCTGTGTGTTGCGAGAAGTGGTAACACAGAAGCAGCAGGGTGCTTATTGCTCTTATCTACTGAAAAGCCTGATCTGGAATCAGAAAAACATATTATGAACCAAACAGACTGTTGAAACTGGGATATATTGCTTGATCAGTTCTTTCATAAAGAAATACATTGAAGATAATTTCCTCTTTCACCTAAGTAACTTAAGCAAGTTATTAGTGGACCGTTATTTCCATGTTATTGTCTGACTCTGTTTTTCACTAATGAGACTTCCAACAGCACCTTAATTCACCTTTGTGCTAAGCATCCTTCTCTTGCTTCAGCTTCTTCATTAAAGACAACAGTTTTTTATTTGTTCTAAAGCTCTCAGTGCAGACTATGGCATTAATTATTTTTCTCCCAGTCAGGTAATGACTATAACCTAACATTTATACTTGCCCCCTTCCTCATCAAGTATGATAAATGTTCCTTGGTACTAAGTATTGCTGAAAGCTGAAAAGACTTCCATTAGATCTTCAATCTATGGCAATAATTGATGTGATAAAACAGAAATCTCACAGTAAACCAAGGATTTCCTAGCCAGGGGCCTTAAATATTCTAGGATCATCACAGATGGTAACTGTATAGTTCCCAGGAGCTCAGGAGGAAAACCAGTGTGATACAAGGATAATTAAATTATTTTAAAGCTTCTCAAGTGCTTTGAGAATCCCTATATTTCTCCTACACACTAGTTTCAACTTTCTTTAAATCAGTTAAAGTTGCAAAACTTAAAGAGTTATCACATCACCCAATTTAGAATGGTCTACACATACATCCTTATTAAAAAGCAACCAGAGGTTAGTTTGAAAGGGTCCTGTTGATACCTGTATAGCTTGGCCCAGTTTTGTAAAATGTTATAAAGATCTGGCTGGAGAACTCATGTGTGATTAATGTCTCAGCTGTGTGCCACTGGCCTTCTGTTGACAGGAGTTAGTGAACATTTTCCATTTATTTCAGGTGGCAAGAAATTCTACTTTTAGGGAACAGTATATATTGCTATTCAGTTCCAAGCAGTTGTATCATGGAATGCCGTGAATCCAGTGTTACAATGTGAGCTTATTAATTTCTTTGATGCAACTGTTTCTTTATTCTATCTTTACAGATAACATAAACATATTTTTCCCTTTTTCTGTGAGCACTTCTGTTTCTAATCTGTATACTATATTAAAAGACATTGCTACAATTCAACAGTTAATACAAACTACATTTCCATTGTTGTTTTGGTGCTTCACTTCATTTCATTCTTGAACAAATTAATAGTTTCTAAACCAATTTCTCCACAACCATTTGTAATAGATTGCATGGGCTTTATGAAGTCCTTCTTATTTGAGTTTTCTAGGGGAACTTAGAGCAAGGCAAAATAAAACAGTGAAGGACATACTATAAGGAACGGTTTTTTATGAATACAACCAGCTAGGAATAGGTAAACTCATTAGTTTTTTCCTCAATTTACGTATGTCATCTCCTTCTCATTATGCTGAGTGTTTTTGATTTTCTTGTGCACTGAAGCAGACAACCTTTTGCTTTATTTCAGAGGTATCTCTGCACCTTAAGTATTACCTTATATTTCTGGTTTTGAATAAATCCCAGGTTTCAAAGGAAGTCTTAAACAAAGCCACTGTATTCTCTGTAATAACAGACAGTGTCCTGGAAATCCTTGTAGTTTAATTACCAGTATTTCCCCACCAGTAGACTCTATGTTTATTGAAAATTCAGCTCAGTTCCTCTCAAGGAATCCTGCCTGTTTGAGTCTTGAACTGTATTTTCCAAAAGATCTGTATGACTGGTTTTCAGTGAAACCTCCAGTCCAATGAGGTTTCAGTTTTATTTGGTTCTGCACAGCTCTAATGACTGTACACGCTTACAGAGAGTATTTGTTAAAAATCTGGTATCACCAAACCACCATTTAAAATGGTTTCTTTCAAAAGTACAACAGCTTAATTCCACAGAGAGTGACTCCAGTTCTGCCCTTGTATCAGTAGCAGTCCTGGGTAATCACTCTGATGAATGGCACATAGGCAGAATTTAAGTCAATGTCCTTTGGTTATTAAGGATGATTACAAGTTCATGATGACACAGCCCACCTTGTTTAATACATACAGTTCTTGAAATTCTTAAAAATCTAGTGTCCAAGAGAGGAAAAACAGAAAAATGAAGAAATCTGGTGGAACCAGTCTCTGTCATTGAAATGAAGCCTCTTTTGTTTTCCTTGTTGAGGAAGTCTGATGGTGCCAGGTCATAAGCACCTAGGATTTGGAGGGGCTGTTGGTTTCCTTATACCCTCATAAATGAGAAATGTAAGTCATGATACTGAAACCACCACTCATGGGGGTTTTAGGAAATGATTGGAAAACCAATGATTTTCCAGACACCTTTTGTCTTCTTGCTTTTTACTATTTGCAGAAACAAGAAACACCTTCTGAATGGGGGGTTTACCATTCTAATATTCTCCTAGCAGGGCAGTCAAATGACTAGGAAGACAAAATTAAAGGGTTTTTTTCATTTTCTAAAGAAAAGTCTACCACTTCCGTGAGGGATTCAACTCTGCCTTTACTTCACATTGTCTGTATTTTCCAGTGTATAATCCAAGGGTTTACTCTTAACGTATCTATTTTTAGTTTTTTTAATCCAATAAGCTGTGCTTTCCTTATTGCAGCGGGAAAAAAAAATTCCATTGAAGTGAAAGAATAATGCAGTCTGAGATCCACTAAAAAAAGTGTATCTAGATGAGTAGCGATAAAAATCAGACATGTACATATTAATATTTTGACAACAGAAAAAGAACAGAGAATGAGATAAGACTTCTTAAAAAAGAAGTCCTTAAAAGCAGAAGTTATCTAATTGCTTATTTTACCTAGAGGTAGAACAATCTATTTCTAGCTATCACATAGTAATGAGAAGTCATTATCTTGAACTCTTCTTTAATTAACATCAATCCTGATTAGTCAGAATATATTAGGCTTTTTGTCTGTTACCATAGTAGTAGAATCTCCAGTAAAGGAGGTATTCAATCATACATTATCATTTGCACACCACTTCGATGTAATTATTATTTTACCATGTTTCATGGAATTTTTTTTTACATTTTTGAAAGGTGAAATCTATTATTGTTCAACCCTTTCTTCCCCAGAGCAGATGCTGGCATGCCAGGTTTTTGCCTGTTGTAGGTGAGTATAACGAACTAGAAAATGTTAATGGATTTTAATCAAAATGGATGCCAAAAGTCCAATGTTCTGAATACCTGTAGATGTCTTGCACTATGTTGAACCTTGGCATTAATATTGAAGTTTCAGATTACAGAAAGTACATGAAAAGAAAGCTGTTTAAATGGTATAAGCTATTGACTGTTTAGAGAAATTAATGGCTTACTTCCACACCAACTCTTAACACCACAATACATTTGGATGAACCTGTCATCGGAGGTAGAGTGCAGGGTAAGGTCTAGATGAATTAGCTGTAGGAATAATGTAGGAGAGAAAGAGACATATGAACCATTCCTTATTTTATTTGACTTATTTCCTGCTGGCATATCTACCCATATTCTTTTGTTTGTTGATTCTTACCTTTGTGATTATTAAGTGCTATAACTTTTTGTAGAAAAAAGCAACTTCAAAATAACTTCCTGAAACTATCTGGTGAAAATTAACAGCAAATAACATTTTTGCAAGAGAATTCTACAGGTGGGTCAAAAATTGTTACAAATAAGAATGTTTTTTTAAAATTCTATTAAGTTCCACAGGCATTTGGAGTAATGTCTATTGAACCATATTACATTTCTCTGTAACACAATTAATTTCATACAGACTGAACAAAAAAGAACCCCAGACCTCAGAAGCTAGATCACCAACCTATGTGGTGCTATGTGGGAGTGTTGCCCCTGAGCAGGACGACAGCTGAGCAATTCTGAGCAGGGCTGAGGGAAATTCAGGTGCTCCATTTGAGAGATGTGGTATCAGAGAGCCAAACCATACTGGGTAGCCACCTGGGCTGTAAATGCTGTGGGTCTTGGATGCCTTCCAGCTGGGATGGTCTTGCACAAAACACAGCCCGTCCAGTGGCATTGTGGCACTTTTGTCCAGGCTGAAAGTAGTTTTTCAACCTGCTAATGCTTGGGACAGAAAAAAGGGACAAAGTTGATCCTAGCATCACGTAGCATCTTGCACTCTCCCTAATTAATGGCCAAGCAAGAGCACAGCTTGGCTCTCCTATAAACAGAAGGGTTTTGAGTTACTCTAGTCAGTGAATATAGGCTGGGAATAATTCTGCAAAAGTTGCTATGCTTATTTTGGCTACGTTTTCTTCTTCAGGATATTATCACCCAGGAGATCATGTAGGTAAAATAGTGATGCTGAATTTCTGCCACTCAGGGATTCCCCTTCATCTAATCATAAGGCAAGTGCCTATTCATGCTGCCCTTTGACAGCTGCACAGTCCATGAGTCAGTTTTATCACTAAATGAGCAAATGTGGAACAGAGTTACATTTTGGTAAAAATATCTACCCCCCTCAAAAAAATCAATACTTCAAGTTACAGATATAGATTAAGGGCACTTCAAAAATATGCCCATTAGCTACATGTACCCTAGTTTTGAGGGAAAAAAACCCCAGGAATATTCCCAG
This sequence comes from Strix uralensis, assembly GCF_047716275.1. Taxonomy (NCBI): domain Eukaryota; kingdom Metazoa; phylum Chordata; class Aves; order Strigiformes; family Strigidae; genus Strix; species Strix uralensis. The sequence goes on along the minus strand of NC_133973.1, from coordinate 13,361,433 downwards.
CTATCATAGGACTGACATTTCAGCTTTACTACATTTCCAAGCAGGGAATAAGGGATTCGGTCAAAGAGGAATTACAAAACTGAAACCTCTTTCAGCACTTTGAAAATGGAGACAAACACAAGTCTCTAGTGAGCTTAATGAAGTATCAGAGTAAAAAGTGATTTAGCTTCCTAAAAACAAGTGCTTTTGTTTTCTATTTAAAGTAAGAATTCAAAGGCATGTCTTTAAATATTCCATTCTGTGAGGCAGCCAAAAAAGGGTTCGCTTTCAAGCCTGAATAGTGCATATGGAGATAAAGTAGCACTTTTGAGAGCCTTTCATATGACTTTCTCCTTGGTTGAAACACTTGAAATATGGAAGTATAGCATTGCCACACTCTTTCAGGAGGAAAAGGAAAAGCTATAAAATTACTTCAGTGTTTTGTGATGTGATTTGGGAACACAGCACTAGACAAATTTTCAGTTTGACTGGAGGATTAAAGAATGGGACATGGTCAGAATGAATACTTTGCTTCCTCCATTTTCTATATGTAAATATGTGAGTGGTCCTGCTTCACCAATTAATACTACCCATCTGTTTTTTTGACTTCAAGTGATAGCTTTTAGTAAATCAATTACAAATGTTCCAACCAATATAACTTTAAAACAGCCTGAAGTAGGAAAAACTAGAATTGAACTTGTCCTTATTCTGTATTAGAGAGCCCACCATTTAGACAGTTCTGGTTTCCAACAAATCCAACAAGCCCCCTCTCCAAGCTCTCCATTTACCTTCACCCTATTCTCAGTTAACACCTCGTTAAAATGCACACATGCTCAGCCCATATTTGTTGACCATCAGTTTTAGCACCTTAGTATACTTGCATTATCTCCTTCAGTTTTATTTGAACTGCAAACACAGCCATGGAAAGTTCTCCTTGAGAAATCATCAGAAAGTGGAAATATTGACACAAGTGTGTTTGCCATTTGCCTCCTCATTATTTGTGTTTGGGTTTCCAGTGAGATGTGGATATTAAATCAGAGGTAGAGCAGAACAACAAAAGGGATCCTAGTCTGTCAGCCTACCTGGCTGCTTCAAAGACTAACTCTTTCCACATATTAACACCCATATTAGCTGAGACAGATTTTTTTCCTCTGAGGAACAACAACTGCAAAAAAAAAAAAAAAAAAAAAGAAAAAAATCCCACAAAACTCAAACCCCAAACCAAGCAAAAAGCGATGAAAACATGCACCTTGAGACTCAGTGCACACTGAAACTAAATGCTCTGACTGCTGGCTCTCTCCAGCACAGCTGAATATATATGCCATTGTGTCAATGAATGTTTGGTAAAACTTTCAGAGAATAGTGTCAGAGGTGACTGGATTGAACAAATCTAATGAATTCATTTGCAGCAAGTCAGTCCTTCTCATCTGACAGCTGTCCTCTGCAGAGCATCAGGTAGTAAATTACTGGTTCCATGCGGACCTGCAGCTAGAGAAGGCTGGCTTTTCTGATAGCACAAGCAGCTAAATTTCTCATCTGCTCCATGCTACAGTCCAACCCATCCTCTCTAGGAAGACCTGCCCATTCTTTGAGTTTAACCTTTTAAAAAAGAAAGAAACAGGAGAGGAAGTCAAAGTCAGTAAATGTCTATTCCCCAGAAAACTCTTGTTGCTTATTCACTGACTTTTGTGGTTTGTCAGACTGCTCTGCACCCCTCTTAAACTTTATCACTTTAGACCAGTCTGTATCACTGGCTGTTCCCCACCATACAACAGTTCCTTTTTTGAATAGTTATATTCACATGAAAAACTAGGAGTCACTTGTCTGAAGTCAGATGAATTACTCTGGTATAAAACCAGCGTGGTGTTAATCTCTTTATGTCGTATATGGTAATTTAATCATTCAGTTCTTAACTACCCCCCCTTATTTAAAGCTGAGTCTTCAGCTAGTTTGGACAGGGCTAGCTTCTTGCAAGTCAGTAAGGTTCTGGTGATTTGACTCCATGCTGAGGACTTAGTCTTCAGTATCTGTAAAAATGTTCATTAATGCTATGGGTACTTTGCTATAGATCAAAGACTTCAAATGCCAAGAAATGGTAGGCTGCATGTGGGTGTTTTGGACCCTGGATTTGGGTGCAATGAAACACTGTTGACCTTGTCACCCTCTAGTCCCACCAGGCCTACTGAAGCAGATAGTGCTGTGATGGATCCAGACCCCAGAAGAATGTGTCATTAAGATTCTACTGTTTGAATTTTAAATTTCTTTTTAATAGCTACTTTCTTTAGTTAACATCTGCACTATTTTACTAAATCAGGTTTTGTTGCACCCTGATCTGTTCTATCTTTCAAAATCAGCTGTCTTATAACTCGAAAGAAAAGGGTTTTTGTGCTTTTCAGATTCGTTCACCGTTTCTCTCCTTACAAGCCTCCTGGGTTTTGAGATACCTGCCATAAATAATTTCATATATTCTTCACTTAGCTGGTTGTACTTTTTTCTCTGTGCATTACTTAGTCATTTAAATGTTACAGAAAATCATGATGCTTCTGTTTGATTTTGCAGAGGTGTTATCCATTTGTTCAACCGAAAGTTATTCTCATACCTAGATATTTCCTTTGTTCTTCTTTTATTTATTCAATTTTGCCCATTAAGCTGCAGAAAAGTGGTACGAGTTTCTTGCAGTGCATTTTGGAAAGAAGTAAACAAGCCTGCCACAAAGAAAGCAGGATGCTTACCTGTCAGGGACTGATCTTCAGAAAGCTCAGGCTATCCCTGTAAGCACGATCTGAGCTGAACCTAGGTGATGGGGTAAGCTTCATACATTGCTTGCCACAATCGCTTGTCACAGCCTTGTTCAGGTGTTAAAACAGTATCTTACTTCATGAGCAGACACATTAAAAATCAATCAATGTCACTCCTGAGGGAGCAAGTCCCTTCTCAGCATGAACTATGGCTCCACTACTCCTACGAATTTTGACTTTGATGACTGATTTGTTTTTTCTCAATTAGAAAAAAATATCTGACAGCCTCTGTGCTTACTGACAGAGAATGTAGTTCAAAGCATTTTAAAAAGAAGCATCCTTGGCAATTACACCTACTAAAAATAAGTAGTGCTTTACAATGCCATTATTTACTATAATTACTGTGCCTTGAGTGAGGCTTGCAACAGGCAGGTATTGTTTCAGCACTATGCATTGTGGTGAAGCACAGCTATGAGACATTCGGTTTTCACGGTGCATGTTTTCTCCCAGATCCCTGAGCATAAATTTCATCAACATTAATATGAATTTCAAAACCCACATCCAAGTGCAAAGGATCTCATGATGCTTTTATACTCTTAGGATCTAAACTATAATTTCAACCATTAACAAGCACCATTTAGCATTAGATTTGCTAATGTTATATTATAGTTCTGGCAATTCTATACAAGATGCATTACAAGCTCAGTGAAGACTAAATTGTGGTACTGAATAAACACTTTAAATAATGAAGCAGAAATAAACAGTGAACATTAATTTAAGCATTTTACTTCAAATTTTCTTTTAAATAATAAAAACAAGCACAGTTTTCAAAACTCAAATCATACCATACTAGTAAAAATCAAATATATTGCTCAGAGATACCCGTAGGAACAAACTCTAGCTGCACAATGTACTTCCCATCATCTAAATTTTGCCTAGGCTCAGGTTTTGACCAGCATGGTTCAAACTGTCAGCTCCCGTCTGTGGCATCACATGGGCCATTTTGCCAATAAAAGAACAAGTCAGGTAATAGCTGAATCAACACTGATGAAATATTTCAACAGACTTTGTTCTCATGGTAAAACCCTGTGAAACAGCAAACAAATACACCTGGCAAGTCTGCATACATAAACTAGAGGATGTTTATCAACATTTTTCTTTTGGTTAGACCTTCAGTCTGAGAGAAAATGACTCTGTTGTGTTACTATGGGATGTTTCCACGGTCACCTGCACTCACACAGGCTGCTTTAATCTTGGGGTCCCCAACAACAACCAGCCCCAGCCACTTTGTGTCTTTTACAGCCTGATATCAGCAAAAAAATTATGTGACAGCATTTGATCCTCCAGCAATACATATTCTATCAAAATGGTGGAGTCAACAGTTACTAGATGATATTTATTAGCTTTGCAAGTCCAATCTATACTTTGCCATGAAAACAGGTGCATCTGCAAATATTTTTCATTAGAAATGTAATTAATATGCATAAACTTGTTTGCCAAGCAGTTTGGAAATTAATCAAGAATTAAATTAAATACAGAAGCCTCTCCCCTCTTCCCTCTCCCTTCCCTCCCACCCCCACTTCCCTGTCTGGATTAAATAGAATTTAGAGAAATATTTTTGAAATAATCTCTTTGACGCAAGCTTGTCATTGTTTTAAACTTCTTTTCATAAACACAGTAAAACTGAGATAGTAGAAAGTTTTGTTTCTAAAACTGTTTTTTGCCTCCAGCTAGAATCTCCTGATAACATGGTGGACATACTGCCATGAAGAATGAAATCTACTGTTGCAGATATGCAATAGAGACAAAACAAGGACTGCTCTTCACAGAGCTCAATATCGTTCCAAAGAGTCCACCCCTATGGTGAGAACTCAAAGTGGCTCATTTGCTTACCACAGAGATGGGTCATTATAAAACAGGTTCCTTTTATTGCTAATGAATTGTTAACAAGAATCTCACCTTGAAAGATATTCTTTATTCACAAATATTTGCTAAATAATTCTGATTATTCAGTGAGCCTTTGACTGTTCGCTGTTGTGCATTTTGTCACCCAAATCACACAGTACAGCTCCTGGTCCTTGGCTGAAGGACTGCATCCTTTAAAAGCAGAGTGACAGAGAGCAACTAATGAATAACCAAGGCTGGCTCAAGCTTTTGTGATCCTATTGGCAAGACAGGGCTTTGCAACCCTGCGGATGAAGGCTAGAACTGTGCTGCTCCATTCACAGAAAGGGCACAAGAGGGAAAGGGATAGAGCTGGGAGAGAAAGAGGGGAGGAAGTTCCCTGGAAAGACACACTTGTTGGGATGGCTAAGGAAGGAGATGGGTGGACTAGGACCAGCAACTGCTACTTCTAGGAGAAACCCCTTCCTTAGCAGTAGTTGCCATCCCACAAACTCTCATCTTGGCTTTCCAGTGCTCTGTATTAGGTAAAGCATGTGGCGTGGCTCTGACCCATTTGCTGCTTGAAGCAGCAGCTCGTGTTGCCCATACCTAGTGCCACTTTCTGAAAAGCATTGTTTCAGTAAGAGCATTTGAATAAATAATAATTTGTGCTAACTTCCCCCTACATTTTTGCAATTCAGACACTCTGCCAACAGTTGCCAGCAGTCATGAGTAATGGGAACCCACACATAAATTCAAAGCAAATGTGGTTTGGGGTTTGGGGTTTTTTTTAAAGACTTAGTAAGTGGTTCCTTCCCACTATTTTTATACTATCAGAATGATTCATCTCTTTTCCATGATCTATTCAAACTTTGGCTGTTCTGGGACACACATTTGAAAAGGGTGAAAAACTATTCCCAATAGAATTACCTCTAGATTGAGAATGAGACTTCACCACTAACCAGCCCTCGCATGGTTTCAGCCTGGTTAACCAGCACAGACATGCCATAAACTCTGGGAGACAAAAAGTTGCACATTCAAGTGTTGGTCTTCCAAGTCCCAAGTTTTTCCTGAATACGTATAAATACATCCACCACAAGAAACACAGCTTGATAATCTTCTTTCATTCTTCCTCCTACTACATCACAAATTAGAGAATAAATATTTAGAAAGGGAAGTTTAGAGACCACTCTTTTACTGCCGTATCACAGCACCACCAGATTCCTCCCCCCCCCCCAATTTAGTTTACTTTGATCATGTGTCTCTAGCTTTGGTTATAAATTGGCAGTTTCTCTTGCTCCTCAGCAGAAAATGACAGTAGGTGGTCAATGAAAGCAAAGATGGAAAAATCCAAGCTAAACCATTATTATTAACCAATAAGTGAGATGTTTGCACAAAGCATCACAGTTCTGTATCCAAATGGATTTTTTGTAGAGCATGAAATTGCACAAAAGTAGCTTTCAAAATTGTATGAAATTATTTCTTCAGCTGAAATGTCAAATCCATAGATTGTGATGATTTGGAAATAATTGTGTGGATCTTAATTTCTTCATTTCTGTGAAAATCAGTATATTGTGCTTCTAGCATCCCATTCAATGGAACTAATTTTAAATGAAGGATTGAAGCATGAATTCAATTGAAAAAAAGGTGCCTCATGTAGGAGAACTATAAACTGATTTTTTTTTTCTCTCTGTCATCATCAGTGGCAGTCAAATTGGCCAGTGCTTTAAATTAAAGTCCACCTCTGAACTACTCAGGTAGTGTACAAATCATATTATCTGTCTATATCAGTTCACCAATAGATTGAAAAATTCATTATTTGATGGTCTGCCTTCTCCATTAATTAGTTAATGTTTGTAAAATGCTTTGAAAATGAAAGGAGCTATATAAGCAACACTATTATCATTACACACTTCAGGGCAGATAAAGACTAAACTAATGAAAGTCTACAGTAAGAAGAAAATGGATGAAATTTAAATGAGGTGTGTTCTACAGGGACTAGGAGGGTGACCAGGAGGCACAGGGAAGACAGATAGGACCATATAATTATATTGTGATTCTGAGATTTGTTGAATGCCCAGCATAGAAATAAATTGGTGATCTTAATCCATATCCTAATGGACAAGAGTCTCCTTCATATCAGTCATCACCTTTTAACAGGATTTCTCTACAACTGAGAAAACAGCACCTCTGCAAAGTATGCAGGGGACAGTACAGGAACAGTGAAGTACCTTCTCTCCCTTCCTGACTCAGTGCCGCAATAGAGGTCTTCTATTTTCAGGGCCATGTGAATAGCTCTTTCTAACACCACCAACGATTTAAAAAAAATATCAGAATGCTTCTTTCTCTACCTTTCGAAACAGGAAGTGAATATGTTTCTATAAATTGTATAAAGGATGAACATTATGAGACTCTGTGGTACTCTATAGTGACAGAAAAATCTGGGAGACTATAACATAAGAAGAAAACATGCAGAATTATAGTGTCCTCTGTAGTTTGTGCATCTTCTATTATTGTCCTCATCAACCTCTGTTTATTAAATCTTTAAAAACAGCTACAATAGCTTATGTCATATTGAGCACATTTCCCGATAAGATCAGGTACGGAAGATTAAAACAAAGTGGGCAGGAAGAAAGCAGGGCCTTACCAGAAAGGGTTTGGAGCTGGAAGTGAAGCAGAAATGGAAATGGAGAACCAAATGGGAGTGAATGAGAGAGCTTGTGTGGTGACTAGGTTTTGGCACAACAAAGTTGAGGAAGTGTGAGCATTGTCCACATTTCTTTTCTATCCTTACCTCACTTACTAACCTGTACGTGATTTTTTTTTTCCTGCTCAACATCTGCTAGTGTCTGTAAGTAAAAATGACATTCAATTTTAAGCACCAGTGCATAGCATTTTTTTTAAATGTAATGCTCTGTGATTTTGGGTCTAAGGGAAACTGCAGTGGGTAGCACAGCCATTCTTGACTATAATTAAGGCCTTAGAAAAAAAAGCCAAGGTGGAATATTCATCAAAATGATTTAAGACATGAGGCTGCACCTTAAATACTTAATTCTGCCCCTTTTTGCAGGCAAAGGGAAAGGCATGCAGAGCCTGTTTCCTGGTCAAGGTGCTCTCAACTCTCAGATCTGGATTTGTCTCACCTGGGCACTTCGCAGAAGTATTTCATTTATGGTCCCACTCACCCTAGACTTCAGCCAGTCAATGGACAGGGATATGTACCTCCTGAGACTAACTCCATTGCCCATCCAAATCTCTCCAGGTAATGAGGTTTTCAGTATAGGATCCTCAGTTATGAGACAGAGGGAAGGTGGGATGAATCCAGGACCTGAGACAAGCATGGAGCATCATTGCCTCATTGGAGAACCACGGCTTCACCTCTTCCCTCTGGCTCTGGGAGAAAAATACTTGACTGCATTACTATGGGACACTGTCCACAGATATCTGCACTCACACAGGCTCCCCTAACTGAGGTGTCCCCAATGGCAACCGGCCACAGCCACTCTGTCTCACACAGCCTGAAAAAATGAGTGAGATGAGCGCTAAAAAGCCACAAACTTCACATCATCAGATCAAGCCTACAGTCACTCTGGGACATCCAGCACTCTCCTTTGGGCTTAGCTGTTCTGGCAGGGCTAGTTCCCCATCTTCTCAGTTGTCACTCACTGTCATCAGCCACACATTAGGCTGGATTTTTTCTGGATCATGACCCCAAGCTTGTCAAGACTGCTCAAGTTAACTTTAAGCTTAAGGATATAAGGTAGCAATGAAATTTAAGAGAATAATCCCGTTTTTAGATTGCTAGCAATTTCCCCTTTAAAATAAGGTATTCTTCAGATTTGCTGAATTCAGAAGCTAAGAGAGAGGCTTCAATATTTTCTTGTAGCTCTTTGTGAGTTTGCTCCATGAGGGAAGAGTTAAAGACAGAGTGTTAATAAGGTATTTTAGGAAGCAGACATGCTGCCAGTCGTTTGTTTATAGTTAGTGGTTTGTGGCTGAATCCAGCTTTACTATTTTCCTGCCAGCCCTCATGAGGCTGAGTTCATCACTTGGAAATTTACTTTTTAAAAGCCTTTAATTGTCATTTAATATCTAAAACTCTATTTACACACAACTGCTGAGCTGCTGCTAACCACCACCTCTTTTTGATTAACGCAGTTCAGTCTGTAAGGTTGGTAATTATGCATTTAGCAAGGACAGTAACAAAGAAATGCTCAAATCCAGAACCACAACCCCTTCATTTTACTGCCTCTTTTTTGTTTCTGCTTTTATGTCATTTTGCCTCCAGACTTTTGTTTCCTTCTGTAGTTACTTTAGTGCCTTATTTCTACAGCTCCTGTAGACAGAATATCTGGAAGTCTCTCTGTTTTCACATTTTCCTTCCATAAAAAACAGTATTGCTCTCTTCCTGAAAACAAAACTCAAGAAGGGAATAAATGTTAATGATGAAATCCCAAGGGTAATGCTTTCATTGATTCTAGTAGATCTAGTGTTGTCTTTACAGTCTGATCGTACAGACTCTGGAAAGAGGTTTGATGATCTCTTTCTTCCTGAGACTTTTTGCAAAAACTCTGCTGGTTCTTCTACTCTCAACATACACGCATGCTCTGCTGAAAGACCATTGCTCTCTATTCATGAGTTTTGGAGACCTGAGTTTAAAACTTCTTCAAGGACTTACATCCTTCTGATACTTTACTTACTGTATTCTGTGCTCCTCAATATATTAGTTGGCAAAAAAGCAAGGGATTATAAGCAATATTAGACAAAACTATTTTTGCTGAAGTTTCGCTTGGAGAGCTGGAAATATGGCTCTTTCAAAAAATATACCTCAGCCTTTTACACAGGAAAAGTACATCAGATTAGGGTGTCAAAGTTAAAGGTAGAGAACTTGGAAGATCTGAGGGGTGTACACTCCACATTTATACACTACTAAGTGTTCAGCCACCGTTCTGTCCCAATTTGATCTGAAGATGGAATCACAAATATTTTCTAATCTTTTAAAACAAGCTTAGGAAGAGACTCATCAGCCAAAGTTTAAACAGATTTAATTAATATGACTCTTAGATGATTATATTTAGATATATAGTTTGTCAATACTATATGCATAGGTTTTTTTTTAAATTTATTGCAGTACCAGTAATCAGGAGATGTAGCAATTAGACACTGACCCATCTGCACTGCTAAAAGTTGTACACTTTCCATCCTGTTGTTACAGAAAGCATGTTTCAGTCTGAGCAGAGGCAGATTCTTGGACTAACCAAAACTTCCATGGCCAGTGAAGGTTTGGTAGTTTAATCTGATCTTTTGTCTGATTTCCAGGAGGTTGCTTTGGAAAGGTTTGTCAGTATTCTTGGCACAAAACACAGAAAAGTTCATGTTTAGATTCCATACCATTTGCATTGTCAAGGGAAGAAGACAGAGGAAACACTCCATTCTTAAAAGGAAACAAAATTATTAGTAAGCTTATGGAAGAAAGAGGTATGAGTGATAGAAGAGAAAAACACTTTCCAGAGATAATATTTTAAAAAGCAGCTGCAGTCAATTTATTTTGTTCTTTCCTTGAAGATCTAATATACAGATGTCAGCCAAAACCGGGACACAAAACAGCAGGAACAGTTGCATAGGCAGTACACTGTAGTAAAAAGATACGTATTTTAATGCAAAGATAGATGTATGAAGAGATAGATACATGTTCATTAGAAGGAAAGCAGAAGAACTGCAGAAAAATCCCCAAAGTTTCCTTTAAAAGCACTGGATGGTTTTATTTCTCTGCAATTTGTGTTCTGTACATTCAGATCAAAGCTACGCTTTTGCGGGAACTCACTGTGAAATTACATAGTATCACCAACATGAAGTACAAGACAACAACATCAAGGTTGAAAGTCAGATGCTCAGTAGCTCAAAAAAGCCAAAATAAGGGTTACAAGGCTAGCCTCAGCTGGATTCCTTTATATGTATATGCTCATTTTGAAAAGGAGCTGACATAAAACTTTAAAACGGCACTGAACAAATTTCCTCCCCTAATCTTATCCTTGGAAGTGGCTAAACTGTTGTTGCTGAAAATTTCGACTCAATAACTCCAGCTGAGGTATATGCTTAACATGACAAGTGTCAATCCACAGGATTACATTTGAGCAAAGTTATAGGCAATTAGGGAAATAAAAGCTATTATTATAATAAAAGGAAGTACTGAGCAATCTCAGCTACAATCTTAGCTACTAGTCCTGCATATGACACAGTCCATTTCTTTAATGCATACTTCTCACTGCTGTTGCAAGGATTAAGAGCACTTTATGTGAACCAAAGTGTAACCAGCTGTCACCAGATCATGTTTTCTTCATTCCCTGCCTTCAGCAATAACTGAGTTCAATAGATGCACATTTTAAAGGAAAAATTCAAAGTGGTTGAAAGAAGACTCAGATGTAATTATTTTCAGAGGCTGCTCTTGTTTCAGTTTTTAAGAAATAGCAGACTTTGACTATTGTCAAATGATAGACTGTAGTACAATATGCTCAATTTACCTAGAGCATGCTGATATAGGAACAGGTATAAAAGAAAGTTAAGAGAAAGAGAGAACAGAAGTGGCAGCCCTGGTTCACCATCCTGCTTCCCTACTTCTCCTTTCACCTCACAAATTTGCTTTGACTGTCATCTGGATGGTAGGAGTGCTGCTTAGCCTCCACCTCTGCTTAAGTCTCGGCTTCCTTGACGCAAAATACCTTTGCTTAACAAAAGCACTTAAGTATTAACAAAAAAATCTTATAGTAATTTCAGTTTTCCCTGCTGGACCCTCAAACAAATACGTTTCTTAGATAAGCAGGAGGCCAAGAAAATGTGTGTTTTATCTTCAGCCAACAGTTCTATTCTCGCTGTGTAAGTACATTTTATTTATCCCCCCTTTTTCCCCTTCTCATGTGGCTTCCTAGATGAAGGCCAACCTTAGTTGTTGTCAATGTTTGCCCTGTATCTTATTTTTAATGCTTTCTCCATGTCATACTTTTATACGGTCTTTCCTAAGCTAGTTTAAAGACATTTTCAAACTGCAAGGGGGAACAAAGGAAAATGACCCTGATGTTGGTTTTTACACTTTCAGGAGTCATATTCTACCCTGTCACCTTTTTTCCTTATCTTTCTACTCTCGCCTTTTTAATGTCTTCCTTCTACGGCAGTCTGAATCAACTGTTGTGCTGGGAACACTAAGAACTGTCTTCATGCATTTCACCTATGCCACATCGTAAACCTGTGGATTAGAGAGACAAAGAGACAGGATGTCCTTCCCAAGGCACGTCCCTTCCTCACTGCTATGCAGCCATATATCGAATCGTAACTACGATCCCCTTTATGCAGTACATAATGAGGCTGCACATGAAAACATGAGGTAGTTCTTCACACATCAGCATTTAATCTGCTCTAAAAAGTGGATTGAAATCAGCTACAAATCCCTACAAAAGGACCAAGGATTCGCCCAACAAGTCTCTTCTGATAATAAAGTCTCCAGAGACCGAACAATTCCACCATTCCCACCTCTGAAACTCCAGGCTCTTCAGAATTGTGACTTCTCAACATTTGTAGCACCTTACCAGTCAATGGTGACACCACACTGGTGTCACTACAAAGAAATTAGTAAGTCTTCTTGCTGATGATGCACAAGAAAAATCAAGAGTTCGACTCACTCTTTTTCACCTCTTCCCCCTTTCTGTAGCATTCTTCCAATAGTAAAAATTTATTTTAATTATACACATGGAAAGAACTGCCAGTTTTACCTAACGCCTCATTTCAGAATTTTCTGACTTTTGTGCAATTTAGCTATAATTTTAATATAACTGCAGTGTGTGTTAGTGAAGGGGAAAATGTTGCATTAAAATTACAGGTTCAATAGCTGAGGAGTAGTGTGCAATTCAGATTGTGGCCTTAGTATGCATTATCTGATTATTTCCTTGCCAGAACACATACACACAAGAACAATCGGTAGTTTAATGAAATAATCATATCCATGCAATCTGTTTAAAATACAATAATGTAATAATACCATCCACATAAAGTTCTAGACTGTAAGTGCATTACTTCTGGAATATTCGGAGAAGAAATTAAATTGCAATCAAGTAATTATCTAATGAGGTGTTACACAATACATTTCTGACAGCAGTAAAGTGAGAAACAGAACTAAAATGGGTACAAAAAAACTTTCTCCAAAGCAATAAGAAGTTTCTACTCTACAATATCAGAATTATGGTACTGCCTAATCTCTGTTTCAGACAAAACAAACGTTTTATGTAAGAGCCATAAAATAGTTGTCCCATGATTTGTACATGTACCTTTGTGCAATATTTTCTGAACTTCTCTGAATGTGATATGAACATTAAGTCAGTCTCAAAATACCTGTCTGAAAATTCCATTAATACATTAGGGTACTTAAGGGTAAACTGAGGCACAAAGAAGTTGCCTGAATTCCTTAATTTCTGAAGAGCATCTATTACTTTCAGTAATACATGGAGAAAATCAATATTCTGACCTTACATCCAGGTTTCACAAAAATCCCAGCACTCTCACACAGAGCCAGGTTTTCAGAAGGGCTGAAATCTTACTTAGCATTCTGAAATGTAAAAAGTGGCTAACATATCTTACATAAGGTCATTCAGTTCAGGCCAGAGTTTTAAGGATTTTTGTGTACCTAATGAGATTTTTACTTCCCAGCTTTTATGTGCTTTTGCAAAACTTGCCAGCTATGTATTTGCATCTTCACGTTCCTACACAATTCTGTGTGTTTGGCCTTTAGACTCAATTTTTTAAAATACTCATATGCATACCTAGCTTAATGCATGAACATAGTTGCACAGTGCACGCAGCTGTGATGGCAGGACTGGAGTCTCAGCGAGAGCAGTGGATATGGCCTCATACTGGAAACTGTACCACATACCAATACTGGTACCCTTCTCCCACGCGTGTGGGTCTGAACATACATACATGTGCATCCAGCCATAAGGTAATGAACTACATCACATATAAATGTATTTTACTGGTACTTTTGGTAAGTCCAGGATGAGACTTCTGACTGCTTCACTTGGCTTTGTTTATAGCATAATTACCATTCTTAAATAGTCTATTCAAAATCCTTTCTGAAATTCTCTAAATCAGCCACACAGTGCAGCCTGTTCAGCTTGGTGGAATCTGCCTCGAAGTGCTGACACCTACTTGCTGGCCCTAACTATTAATGAGAGTCTCTTCCTCAGGTTGCCTAGAGATCTGCTGTAATTCACATCTACCTGTAAATGCTGTACTCAGTAATAGCTGTATTTGGACATAATTACGTACAGTATCCTCAGCTAACTCCCATACATAATGTCTTGGTATGTGACGACCAACCTGAGCAAGAAGAAAATTGGAATAAAGCTGTAAAGTCAGGATAATCCAAAACAGTGAGAGAGAAACTGGTCAAATTTTGTCAGTGGTCTGGAGATTAACCGCTCTAATTTCTGTAAAGAAATCTAATCCTTGAACAAAACTTTTCATCACCTGTAAGATGAGCATTTTAAGAGACAGACCAATAGAGAATAAATCCCAAGTCCATATAGAATATTTCACCCATGAAGGGTGAGTATTATGTTTCTCTCATGAGTGTAAAAGCTCCATAAGTCATGATTGCACATGCATGAATGAATTATGAAGGTCTTTTGCTTTAGTAAAGGGAGCAGGATCAGCATTTGTAGGCAAGACATTCTACTTATTCTATCCATTTCTTGATCTGTTTTAATTTAAAATTGTTTTAAACTGCCAGTTCTACTAGTAAAGAAAAAACAGATCAAATTCATTAGAAACACGTAATATGGGTTTCTACAGGTGATCATAAATAATGTTGATTTCTGCAAATGGTTCTCAATTCCATTTTTCATTGAATGGCAGGCATTCACAAGACTATCTTGTTTCATTCACTGCTGCTCTTCTGCACCAAACAAGACAGGAGACCTCAGAAAATAAATAAACATGTAACTGTCATTCAAGACCGTCAGAATTGGAGACTGCAGAAAACCAGCTTTTGCCTTCAGGAAGTCTATTTCATCATTAGTTCTTATCCTGCATCAGACAGAAAGCACGAATAACAATGCCTTTGAGAGAATAAAATGTTATGAACTGTGTAAACTGGAAGAAAAATACTGTAAAGTTACATTTAGGGCTGAGTCCCCATGACAGTGCAGGTTCCCACGAGGCCTTATGGGAACTGTAGTTCAAAGTTCCTCACATCCTTTCCCTCCCCTTTCTCTTTCCAGAGTCTCCTTGCAGTCCAACTAGGATCGAGATAGACCCCAGCACACTTTGGTTTTCCCTGTATTTCATTGTTCTGCTATCTGGAGCAATGGGATTCTGTGGAACTACTTCTTTTCATTCTTCTAACTGAAAATCCTGAAGTTCCTCTTTTCCCACAGAAAACTTTCTAGTAGGCATACTTTTCATCTCCAAACTTTCTACCAGAGAGAGAATGACTTAAGAGGGAAGATACATCAATGTTATGAGGCAAGAGGAGGAAAGAAGAGAAGGGAAAAGGAAGACCATGCAGTTATAAGCCTAATAAAGAAGTCCCACAAAATTTTTAAGAATAGAAAAATGGTTTTGCTGCATCTGTGCTTCAATGTTTCATCAAACATTACTAAATAAATTTCAGTGAGACACTAGAGAGAACATTTTTGCCTCCAACATTTTTGAAATTTTCATATTAGCTCTGGCTGACATATCCATTTCAGAATAATTTTAAAGTTGTCAGTGTTTATATCATGCTGAAATGCAGTCGTGGTAAGCCCTTCTCTTCTTACTCTCCAGATGACGTGAGCTCATGCGAACTCACTGCTTTTCATGGGTCCATCCTTTTCTTATAGGTGTTTCCAGCCACCCATCTAACCTTTCACTGCTAGTGAACCAATTAATGTATGTTTAATAGGAGGAAGTGTCATCACAGTCCCTGTAGACAATGGCAGTCATCATCCACTTCCAACTAAGCATATGTTGTGTGAGAAGAAAGTATTGTTCTGCCTTTCCAACTGTTGAGATGATAGACACTAGTCCCTGAAGTAAGATGGCAAAAGAAAAAAAATAAATTCATTGATCTCTTGCAGAAACTTCCACAGCTGATGCTCTAGAAACCTTGTGCTGCCAAGATGACACCAGAACATAGACATTAATTACCTTATTATTTGATTTTATTCATCTTCAGAGTCTTCTCATCCAACTTTAAATTCTACTCAGTAGTTCACAGAGTCCAAAACTGGCATCAGGCTGGTTTATTAGCTTCAAACAAGTGTGAATCCCTCTTTATACGAGACAAGCCTGAATCAGAACTCAAGGAATTGCCATAGACTTATAGTCATTTGACACTGTTTGGTTTTGGGTTTTTTCCAATCATCAAAACAACTGGTATTTTTATTGCCTAGTATCTCTTTATTCACATTCAGTCAAAAGGCTCCAAAGTACTGTACGCTTCAGTGTATAATGAAAAAAAACACCACAAAAAACACAGCTCCAGGGAGAAGTCCAATATAATGAAAAGTAATGGCAACACACACTTTCACGAACATAAGCTTTTTTAGCTGCCTGCCGATTTTGGGATCAATGAAGTGTTTTAAGGAGAAGAATGTATTTGAAGAGCCACATCTGATGCCTGTATCTCTTGTGCAGAATTGACTCTACTCTTTCACCTCATCATACAGAGATAGATCACTGAAAAATAATGATCATATACCAAGTTGGATGGCTTTGTCTCCTTCCTCTTTCTCAGAAGCGGTTCCAGATCACAGTGCTTTTGATTAAAAGGAGGTAGTTTAGTTTGGTTAATTGGTTTCTTGTTCTCCCAGAACTTCAAGGAAGCAAAAAAGAACCAGTGAAAACGTTTTCTAAAAGCTCAGAACTGTTTTGCTTCTATGACCCTCATCAGTAACTGCAGCAAAAGACCCTCCTGAATCTAATCCTCCAGCCTGTTAACCAGTTTTGAAGCATGCAAACATACTGATCCATGGGAAAAAAAATAACCCAGGCAATCCAGATTTCAGAAGAAAAGTGTTGTGTATACTGTTAGGAGCATAAAAATGGACAGAGACCTTTAAACTACCTTTTAAACTCAATCATATGCAAACAACCCCCAGGAAAATGGGTCCAGTCCTCCCAAAAGTCATTTAGCACAAATCCTGAAGCACATGAAAATATCACTGTCAGATGTCAGGCACATAATATGATTAAATTGGGTCTCAAAAGAAGAGGGGAGTCTCCAGGTAGCCAAAGGAAAGATTAGAGACATGCAGGAGAAGCATCAATTAGAAACTGAAACCAGAGAATTAAAAATTGATCCTGAAACAAAACTGATATAGTTCAGATTAAAAAAAAATATCCCCAAGGGCTCACCTAGAAGAAGGGTTGACAGAGATGGGTAGACACTATTTCAAAAACTCTAGGTTGGGAGCGCATTACTATGAAAAACCCCTAAGACATTCCTGCCATGTCATGGCACAAAGAATTGCTCTAAATGAAGGTATCATTTGTCCTGAGTCTGCTGGTGTTGCTGAAGGCTTACATTACAGCTCAAAGAAGCTCCGATCTAACTAGTGCTATGTTTGTCATAGTGCCTGTGGGCTCTGGGAAGCTGGGAGTCACTGAAGCAGAGTAGATTTGGCTGATGCCTCTCCTTTTCAAAGGTAGCCTCTATTCAAAGGAATGAGAAGAGGGCTAGTCTGGCAATGCGGTGCACTTGGCAGCGTCTCCTGTGGGTTCTTGATGGCCAGCAGGTTTCAGCTATCGGTGATAACATAGTAAGTTCACTCCTTGTCACATGGCATTTTCAGATAGCTCTAAAGCCTGTTTCAAGGATACAAGCCATATGAGGAAAAACGTTGAAGGTAAGAAGGGCTGAAGTTCTGAGATCCTTTTGGCCCACAGCGATGAAAGGACCTCCAGTCCCCATTTCACTCTTTGGCCTATACACTACAGCAGACATGGATAAAAAGGCACTCAAGTATATTTTCTCTCTCAGTTTATCTTTTGATCATCTCCCTAGCTGCTCCTAAATTCTAAAATGGGCTGTAGGGACATAGTCCTGTGGCTACACCATAACACCAATGAGAGCTGCAAAGCCATACCCTAGCAAAATATTCAGAATCTCTACTTGTGCTGCTCTCTCTGCTCTGATATGGCTTGCATGTGTCTTCCTGGGAAGGAAGGGAACTTAGCATCTTTCAGTGTCCTGACACATGCAACAAGAATGCTAAATATTTGCAAAGAAAACCTTACTCTCAGGCTCGCTATTAAACAAGAGGCACCATACAAAGTGTTACAAGTCTGTTGCAGAGACGCTGAAATCCCTGGGGATTCAAAAATAATTTCCAAGATTCCCCCATGCTCCTCCCCCCTGCCAGCTCAAGCTGAAAAGCCAGATGCCTGGCAGGAATGACCATGAGGGCAGGGAGAACTCCTGCTCTCTGATTCAGTTTGCTGCAGTTGACTGATGAGGGTCTTGGATTTGTTTGTTGTTTTTCGAGAGTTCCCACTATGCTCTGTCTAAGATGCTACCAGACTGGAACTTTTACACTGAACACAGCTGGGCATGTTGTATTGTTAGCAGAAAATTAATTAATTAATATGATTTATGTAAATTTAGGAACTGTTTAGAAGGCTTCATTCTCGATGCAATATTCAATATTTGCTTAATATCTTGTCAGACGTTAATTATATCCCCAGATAGGAAATTATACTCAACTGTAGCAAAATGGTTCTTACGATTAATTCTGTCAGAAACGGGGAAAGATTAACTGTACTGTGTCTGGCATAGATTATTTAGCAGTGCACAGGCTATTAGTATGAAAATACATGCGGCTTCTGAAAAATGTATGGAGTAAAAGGGTTGTAATTCCATTAAATGTAACAAGATGAAGCTAGTTTAAGAAGGGAAAAAGGAAGAAGGGAACAAGGTCTTTAACTACAGACAAATAAAAATTAAAACCACAAATAAAATCTACTGATTTTTAGAGACAGACTAATCCTTTCAAAAAAGTAATTTTGACCACTACTCAGATGCTGTAGAATATCTTTGATCTGGTCCATAACTACTCCAGTGCCATCCTTCAACACCTGTAACCAGCCTTAATTATAATAATTATACCAAATCAGATGCACTTTCCATGTCAGGAATAACCCACAATTATATCTGTTTTACTACTGCTAGTTCAAAATACTCTGAACATTTTGCATTCAGGCTTGTGCAATTCAGAATCTCCTGGAGTCAAAGTTCACTTCAGTTCTGCAATTGATTCATGGTTCCTATGGGATTCTCCATCGTGGAAACATCAAAATCATGACTGACATACACTTCTTACCCAGTTAATATGAACTTTTTCTAATCAGAAGTAGAAATGAGAAAGGCATGTACCAAAATCTCAAATTGTTTATCTGGTCTTCTACAGACACAAACCAATCAAAGCAAATAATTTAAAGGCTGCTATTTAAGAGGATCTTTTGCCAAGTCAAATCATTGGCTTCTTTCTTCCTTTCTTTGGTTTTATAAAAGCACATCAAAACTATTATGATTGACCAGTATAGACTTTTTTTTGCAGCCACACAGCTCACATGCAATGATGTACTCAACCCAGCATCTCTTTCCATCTCACTAGCATGAGAGTTAACTCCATCATAAACTTCTCCTGGACATCATAAAAACAGTATAGCTGGTCTCTAAATGGGTGTTTCAATTAATACTTATAAACTGTCAAAAAACAAACTGTAGATCCAGTCCACCCAGTAAAATGGAATAAGCACAGACCAGGGAACTTTGATATCTGAGTATAGTCTTGCTACTCCTATTACCGTTTATGCATGTCTACCTAATGCTTTTTACTCATTCATGACTATAATAATTAAAAAACCCTGCTGAGTTTATCTTATGCCAGTGCTCACAGCTCCCTGATGTCATTTCTCTGTAACACCAGGCAAATGCATCTTATCCTTGCCTGTGGAATCCATCATTTTGTTTTGACTCATTAGTCTCTGCCTTTTCTTTGAAAGATGATGTTCTTTTAATCACACTCTCATGCAACACACTTTCCAGTAAGAAATTCCTGATACTTTAAAAAGGTAGTTAAATACTGCTCAGCCATTATCGCTCAGTTTCAATGGTCTGATTTTGGCTTCCGTAAAGTCTGTGGCAAAACTTACAGTTTTCTGTGCAGGAAAGATCTTTTTGTGCTTTTCGGGTGTACCCAGTGATGTGATGGATTAAATACCAATAGCTGCAGCTACCTCCAGGAGAGCCAGTACATCTATGAAGTGCAATGTGGCACTGTGCTAAAATAAATGCCAGGAGCGTGACAGCCATCTTAGCCTAGCATCACTGCCTTGCAGAAGAGGCAGTTAGTTCAGGTGCAGCAACAAATGGAGGCACGCACCCATCAGGGGAGGTCTACTCCCAGTTTTGGAGCCAGCTCTTTGGGTACTAGCTCGGGGGTCTCTGCTGTTTGTCCCATTTACTGTGCTTATATATCCGTTAATGTACAAGATTCCAGAAATCAAACTGCTTTCCAACCTTGGAAACTTCACAGTTATTCTGATGCTTGTGAGAGATGAAGGAGACTTGGTGAATGATTTGCCTCACCACCTCGTTTTTCAAAGTACACGTACTTTCTCCTGAAAAAATTAGCATCAACATTAAAATACAAAATGTTTGAAAAAAACTACATAAAAAAATATTGTTACACTGTAAAACTATCCTCCTTGAATATCACCTTGATCAGACAGTTGTGTGGGACTAGAAAGACTAAGAATGAATGAATCATATCTTGTTCTTAGCTCTGCATTAGTAATTTGATGCCTCCATACAGCACCTCACCTGCATATTAAAGACATAAAGGGGCTTCTAGTTTCTGCAGTCTGCCTCAGGAGAGATACGTGGTGCAGAGGTAGCATGTGAAGAAAAGAGGAATTTACATGAAGAAAAAAAGGGGTTTGCCATCTCTAATCAGGACTTGGAGAGGGTAGGACCTAAAGTTTCAATTTGTATAAGCTAAAATCAAATGGAGGAAGAGTATTGGCAGCCACCGCTTCAGTTCATAAAGGTTCTTAATATAATAACACCCTTTCAGCTTTTCTTCCACCCCTGCTCTCCTTTATTTGTTTGGAAGAGCGAGTCTCTCCCTTGCAAAGTCACTCAGAGCCTCTCATTTCCACATGTCTAGCATAGGACGACACCTCACACAAATATTATTGATGATTTCAATTCAAAACAAGACCCTACATACAGCAATGCCAGTTCCTTTGGTATTCATTACCAAGGCACATCCCTAACAATGATGAGGCTTGTAGGACACATAGAAGAGTAGCAGCGTAAATTCTATTCCTACTCCGTGCGATTCCTCTTGCAAAACAAATTTATGACATGTTGCCCTGATGGCAAATCCAGAACAGTTTTGCTGAATTCAGCAAACACGAGGCATGTGAATGAGATTAAATTGGCTCCAGGAGGAATTGGCACATAGAGCAGATGTGTGCAGATCAGGGTGTTTGAAGTCAAATGCAATCTGCTTGCAAAGGTGGCCTTATGGATGAGGGGCTTCATAACAGCTCTCCAGTGGGTGAGATGAGGTAAAAGTTAAATTGCTATCTGAAAATTCAGAACCAATAGATCCAGAAGAAAAGTGATAAAAATCTCTGAAAGGTGACAGTAATACCCATTGATTGTGTAAATACTTGTGGCTCTTTCCTGCCACAGTGCCTTTGTGGTGAGGTACTCATTTTTCTTCTGAATACACTGAAGAACTTAATAGAGATTAAAACATGCAGAATGTTTAAAGTGCAAAGTTAAATTTGAATTTTGGTTTTAAACACTGTTATTGAAAGCCAAAAGTAACATTTCGTGCTTCCATTTTAATGAGTTACTGACAATTTTTCCACACCATTTAGGTTTTAGCACTTCTTTTTTACAAGCAGTTATTCTAGCTGATGGGGAGCATGGAAGACTGTTGTTCATCCATATATTCCTGGTGGAACTGCCTCTCTCATGCTTTAGATCTATGCAGAAATCGTAAAGAGAAACTTTCACAGAAGTGAATTAATATCTAACTCCTTCTCCATCTGCAAACTAGAACTATGCCCATAAACATTTATAATATGTGATGATACTTTGTATTAATAGTTTACAGAAGACTTGGGGATCCTTATTTGAGTACAAGAGACTGTAAAATAATTCATGTTTCTGTGCAGCAAGTCAGAAACACCACTTCTGCCACCCCCAACATTGCCCAATAACAACTAACAGAACATGAGAACTGACGCGTGTTTCTGAGAAGGATCTTATGCTTTTCAGGATTTAATTTTTCTGTTAGATTCCAGATGAAAAATAAGCTACTATTATTCTGGTGGGATTACATTATGGTTTACTAAATTTATAAAGATGAAATTGCCTCAGACGTGCATAGGTCTAAACTATACAATATTTTAATACACTACTGAGCAATTATGTGAGTAGCTTCATTGCATTCAGTGGGATTACCCATCTGAGCAAGGATTCAGCTAGCACAGTAGGAGGTTACAAATCTAGTTCATAATTTGTAAGGCTGTAGATTGGAATATGACACAGTTAATATACTGTAGCCTGAAGTTCTGGTGATTAAAAAGATTCACATTTAAGCAGAAATAATCAGAAAAAAAGAATTTTTAATTAAAAATTTATATGACTACAAGAAAATCGCTTTGAGATCCTTTGTCAATGAGAAGTGCTAGATAAATGCAAGTTTCTTTCATGGTATTAACATTATTTATTCATTTAATTGAAAAAAACCCACAAGTTTTTCATTGTATTTTGGCTAGTAAAATGCTAAATATGAAGGGCCAAACACATCCTTCTTGTAAACTTTTGAAACTAATAGAGTTACAGTACAAATGAATCTGACCCTAGTATTTAGAGGATACAAGATTTGTTCATTGTAGAAAAGATGAGACTGCGGGGTGACCTCCTTGCTGCCTACAACTTCCTCATGATGGGGAGCAGAGAGGGAGGTGCTCATCTCTTCTCTCTGGTGTCTGGTGATAGGATGCAAGGGAATGGCTTAAAGCTGCGTCAGGGGAAGTTCAGATGGGATATTAGGAAAAAGTTCTTCACTGAGAGAGTGGTCAAGCACTGGAACAAGCTCCCCAGGAAAGTGGTCAAGGCCTCAAGTCTGTAGTTGTTCAAGAAATGTTTGGACAATGCTCTTAGAATAAGGTTTAACTCTAAGGCTGCCCTGAGTGTAGTCAGGAGTTGGACTCAATGGTCCTCATGAGTCCCTTCCAAGACAGGATATTCTGTGATTCTGTGACCCCAAATATCTATTATGTATTATTGAAAACAGAAAGCAATACAATTTTAGCATAAGAAATATTATTTTCTTTTCTACTCCAAGCTCTGTGCCTTCATCACATTTTCATATCCCTTGTCCCTTTGTACTCCTGATTTATTTACAAATGCAGGTCTGGTAATTTAAATTTTAAAATGTTTTTTTAAAAACTGTGGCCTGTTCACTCAAATCAATTTACTCATTTTCATAAAATACTGCCCCTAACATGTCTTCTATATGAAAATACTTTCTTATAAGACCTTTCCAGGTTGGAAGACTCAGATGTTTTGCTGGAATGGAGAGAAATACCTAAGATAAATATTTTAAGAAAAAAAAAAAAACAGTAGAAAGGAGAGTTTAGGCCTTTTTTTGCCTGTTTCAAAAAACAGGTAGTTGGAATAAAAATATTAGATGCAGAGGAAGAAGTGAGTGTTCTTTGAAACCATAGTGAGACATGAAAGTGTATCCATACAGTGTGTTCTGTTTTGTAGTAATACTCAGCTGAAGGCCTAAAAAAGAGATCATTACTAATGGTTTTCTGCATTTATTCTACAAAGTTAGTAACTTGTGTTATGGGTCTTCCACCTTAACTATAAGGAGTTTCAGACTTATGAAGCAAGACCGGCCCAGTAGTGCAGAAGGACAAGTGAATGTTCAAGGGAGGGTTGAGAAGGTTAACAAGGAACTAAGGCACCCTTCCCACTAGCTTTCTTTGATTACCAGCTCCTGCAAAGACTTGTAACCGAGAGTCTCTGATGAGTTTCGCACTATGAAATGTGAAACATCTAAGCAGTGTTTTCAGCTAGTGCTACAACAACTGTTCCATGCTTTCAGAAGGACTCTCCAGGGTGATAGAAATCTGTCAATTAACACACATGGGGAGAGAAAAAAAAAAAAAAATTGGATCGTTAAATGGCCACTAGAGATCACAAAGGGAGGTTACAGAGCTGGAGGGACTGGATGCTGGCTGTACCCTGCAGTACCGGTTACTGTAGCAAGCTCCTCTTTCTGGTTGAACATGATGGAATATAAAAGCCTGTTTTTCTGGAAACAGTTATTGCTTTGGTGCTTTCAGAGGAAAAGGTATCCCACTTATCCTCAAAGGTAAAAGTAGAAATGATAGTCCAGGCACAGGCCAAGGTGTAAGCATTACTGCAAGATATCACGTGCCTATGACACTGTGTAATTCTTTCAGAAGTTGGCGCTCTCCACAAAATACAGAACATCCCATTCTTCACATACTTTCTGTACTTAAGGATTATTAAGAGCTCTTCAAAATCAAAGCACCTTGAGATGAGATTTGAATAAGCAGAGGGCAGTGCTTTGGTGCAGGGGATGGAGGGATTGGTTTCATTCAATAACACATTAAAGAAAGCATGAAGAGGAGCTCATGAAGTACCTGAAGTACAGTTGAATGGAAGAGAGAAGCAATTTTGAAACATATCCTGTGCATTTGCTAGCACAGTGTACTGAAAAAAACTTTCACATCAGATACCACCCTGATGTCTGCTTTCACATCACATGGCATTACATAGCTGCTCTAAACCAGAGCACCAGGGTTGATACCAGTGTCCTAAACAAATAGACACACCATCAGTTTTAGCAGTACTGGTTAGACTATCCAAAATCAGAAACAGAAATCTCCATGCAGGACGCAGCAACACACACATACAGACACCTATTGGTTTGGAAACCCAAACCAAAAAAAGGTATAGTCTTTGAATACGTATCACAAATGTAATAAATCACTATTTGAAAAGAAAAAAACAATGGTAGCAAATGCACAAGTAAAGGTGGTATGAAGCTTTTATGGTTACATTCATGCATCGAGGAAGAAAGGCAGTAAATTAATGTTCTTGTGGAGGATGCTTATTACTGTTTACATCAAAGGAAACTACCATTTAAATGCTAATAATTTCATTCTCTGCCAGTGAAGACTGTATTGAAGGAACAGAATTATAATCTCAAGGGACATTCAGAGATGTATATTACATCTGGACTGACAACAAATTACGAATGACTCTTTGAAAAGAATCACCAAAGCATTTAAGGATGAATCTTCTGAATTCAATAAACAATTCCCAGGTGATTTCATTAGATAATGAGAGCTTATTACGTACTAAATTATCAGAAGGTCCTAGAAAAAGGACAAATAGTGACAAGTGCTAACAATACAATACACTGGCAACATTCATTTCCAATCCTAAAACCAGATACAGGATCCTTACTGCTTAGGAAACACTGCACTGCATTACATTATGAAGTTTGATCTTGATTTTACAGGCTAGATATCATAGAAAAATATTTTTCTGATTTCAAGTATTTTGGATTATTTTCTTTACTACACATTTCTAATTCATTAATCATTTGTAACTCCTCTAAAATCCTGATAATATTTTGAATTATCATCTTCTACTTGCTGCATTAAATCACCTGGCCTAAAGCTGAGTCTGAGGTGCTTCCTTCCTAGGGTTCCATTAAAGGCACCATTTCTGCATCAGGGAAGCCACAAATCCAGGCAGCTGTTAACACTTTTAGCATCCACTTCATTTCAGAACATAAAAACAACTGAAATGGGTCAGTCTAAAGATCCATCTGGCCCAGTACGATTCCTCCAACAGTGAACAACAGTAGATACTTAAGCAAGTAGGTACTTTAGGAACAGCATAAATGTACCAAGACACTTCAGTATTATTTCTTCAGTTTCTGGAAAATTTTTGGCTCAAGAACTTCTTGCTTTAGAGATCACTAACTTTGTGTTTAATACCCCCAACAGGTTTTTCTTCCACGAATGAGTCTAATTTCTTTCTGAACCATTGTGAACCTTCAGTGTCCCTGACATCCCAGGGGTAAGAGCTCAATAGCTAAACTAAATATTGTGAGAAGGACTTTCTCTGCCTTAGCCTGCCTCAGGCCAGTTCTGTTTGCTCTCGTCAAGTAAGCAGTTATGCTCTCCTACTCCTTCCACAGTCACCACTCATGATATTATAAACTTTTGCCACAGGTCCCCTTAGTTTTCTGGTTTTTAGGCAGAATCTTAATTTATTCACCATGTAGAAGCCATTCCATATTCTACTACCATCCACCTTTTTTAAGAAAATATATCTGTAACCAGCAAAGTTTTCTTGAAACTCACTAATATTTGTATATATACAAGTAGGTGCGTAACAGAAGCAGAGAGTATTCTCCAGGGCAACAGCATTATAATGCACTATGCTATACTTCAGTAATTTTTTGGTTGATTTTATTTCCCCACCTACTTCTGCAATCAACTCAACAGTACTGGTTGGGTATAAAATCTTCTTAGATACATAAGACTTCTTTTTTTCTTGGGTTAAGACAGACACACTTCTCTATATATTTTACCAACTGCTATAAAAATAGTAAGGAGAAATGTAACACTGCCACAGATCCTGCCACTATACTAAAATGGATACCTGGTCTTGCCCACAGAAGGTACTACAGGGGAGAGGAAAATCCTAGGGACTTCTCTCCTACACGTGGTCTGAAGTTATCTGCAAAAGCTAGGTCCTCAGCAGAGAAAAAGTGAGTTCACTGTTGATGAATGACTGTGAGAGACTCTTGTGCTTCTAGAGCTGAGCAGTAGATAAAACATGCAGAGAATGAGATTCATAGTATAAACAAAAAAGTAACAGAAACATCTAAAGCTGAAAAATTAAAATAATTATCTGAATAGGCAATAAGTAAAGAAACTGGAAAAACTAGAAAGCTTCATGTTTTCACCTGATTGTCAATTTTGGGACTTCCTAAGCAGTTTTGTCCCTAAGACTAAGGCAATTAAAAGGTTTTAAAAGCTTTTTGGAAAATGGATAGTACTGAGCATCTATGCCAGCAAGGTAAGAGAATTCCTGTGCATAAATCAAGAAGTAAGGATATACGGGCAGCAACATCTGCCCATTGTCTGGAATAGGATAAGACTCAAAACAAAAAACCAGCAAAAACAGCAGGAGATGGTAGCTATAAAAGCAATACAATCCTGATTTTTTTCCTGACTAAGGGAAAGACATCATTTAACTTCATTTGGTCTTGGATCTGGCACTAAGTCCTATTATACAGGCCAGATGTAAGGAATTTATTCCCCTTAGGAGAAAGCAGGAGAAGCAGATGGCTGTTTCTAGCAAACACATTGCAAGCCATAGGAAAAGTCTGTCTGTATTTCCTGCGAAAACTAAAATTTCACTAGAAATAAGAACATCTCTAAAACCAATGGATTTCTTTAATGGCTCAGAAAACAACAACTTACTTATTATCCCATCATGCCTAAAGGTATTAAACATCGTATGTTGGATTTGTTCCTTTGTTTCTCAATTCTTTCTGTACTTCAGATGGTGGATGGTCTCAACTTTTGTACTGCTGCACCCTAATCTATTTTTAATATCTCAGTGTTGTAGTGTTTAGCCTGCAGGGCACGTTTAGTTTTAAGCGGGTGAGTAAGTCCCATTTAATTCAATGGCCAACTGTATGCTCAAATAACTTGCTGAATCTGTCATTTGCATCCACCAATAAAAAGTAACAAGAAGTTAGCCTTCTCTCATTTGGGAACTGAATGTTAATGTGTAACTCAGCAAAAGGACTGACATTGGGAAATATGGTTCTTGTGCTACTGCATTACCCTTTGCTAAACAGAAGTTGGAAAGTCCATAACTAACAGAACGATGTGTTTTGAATTTTGGCTGCATTTTTTTTCTCCTCCTCATCTCACTAATGGTTTGTGAATATTGTTTGCATTAAGGCAGCATCTTAAAGTGTTCATCAGTATCAAAACTGTATTGGAAAAAACTTTATACTCTTCTGTTCTATGCTTGCTGTATAAAGACCACTTTAATACCAATCAACAGAATGTATGTTGACAACAGAGTGTGGCTGAGAACAACCACCTGCAATGTTGTGTTTCCTGGAGTAATCCAGAGGCCTGCACTTTCAAGTCCGGGTTGTGACCAGACTGCAAGAAGAGTCTGAGGCACTCTCAAGGAGGAAATATTTTATTCAAAGATGTACTGCTGCTAAAATAATAGCAGAGGGATACTGGGAATTGCCAGCCATGAAAATTGTGATTTATTACAAAAAACTCCACGGAATGTATTGCTTTTTGAAATTGTGCTACTATAAAATATCCTCTTGAAGTCTGCTAAAGTGAGATCTAATTTAAGGCATGTCACTGCATCCTTGCTTTACATTGTTCTCTGTAGGTGTTACAGCAAGAGTTACAAAAGATCACAAGTTGCCATCATATTTTTCTTATGACTAACAATATAGCTTAAAGAAAAAGGAAGGAAACCTTAACTGTGATATTCTTTTTCCCTGGGGTTTAAAAAAACCCATAACCCTGTAAATGTTATTTTCACTACCTTGAATTTTACGTCATTTATACCTAAAACGAAAGGAAAATGTTACATTGTGCAAATAGGATTTCAGTGGCAGCATTAGGAAATTCTCCTGTTATATATGGATCAATGGCAGGAAAAACAGCTCAAGACCCATCTGCTGTGCCTGTATTTACTTAGGCATAGCCCTGTGTGTCCCTCCTTTCCTGCAGTACCTGATGCAAGGGATAAAATATGCTCAGTAGCTTTCAGAGTGGCAGTGTTTCTCATGGTGTCAGACCAGAATTAGTTAATTCTTAAGCGGATAAGGACAATTCCTTATCTTACCATGGTTAGGTCACAGTGCAAAACTAGTCTATAAAACCAAACACATTATGGTGAACTCCATTCATTCGGCATAATTTCAGAATCTAAATTTTCACACAATGCTACTGAATTTTCTCAATTGGTTGTTGTCTTGGGTATGTCTTTGCTTCAACCATGGGACCAAATGGTATTACCTTATCACTTGTTCAATAGCACATACTAATGGATTCATCAAGAAAATTATCTGTGCCAGTAAGAAAGATTTGCAGAGTCTGGCTCCTGCTCAGCACCACAAAACTCGTAGAATCACCTCATCAAAGAGCCAGGATGAACAGCTACTCTTAATGAAGTGAATGGGAGACTTGATAATGACATTAAACATAGAACGTACCTGATGCTTCTGAGGAGTCAGCAACAATGCACAGAGAACAACACAAGGCCAAAGATAACATGTTACAGTTTGCTTCATCCTTCATAAACAGAGCTATAGCTCAGAGAGAACTCAGGAAGATATTAATTTGCTTTGTTCTGTATATAAGGTTATTTCAAGGCTTCTTTCTGCTTTTCATTTTCTTTTACCTTACTGAAAAACAATACTATTTCCAGATGAATTCTCCGTACTTCATCTCAGTCCTAGAATGATTGTTTTTTGCAATGAAATAGACTAAAATCTGCTCACCTATTTTGATTTCTAGGAGAGTAAAATAGTTCCCAATTGCTTAAAAAGTGATATTTTTTTTTTCTCAAATATTACTCAGATACAACTACAATTGCAAAATAATCCCTTCTATATAACTACTGTGCACTGAGGAGAAATCTCCAAGCTAATGAAGGGCGAGGCAGGGCAAGGAAGGAATAAAGTTATATGAGTCTGCAGTTGCAACATTGAGTTTACGATCAATAGAAAATGTCCATTATTTTACACTTAAATTTTTAGGACTGCAAAATATTGTAGGTGTGTAAGAATGGTGTAGCATTGGCATTAGGTTTCTGTTATGGACTGGATTAAGCCTCATTGAAACTGGAGGATCACTCAAAGGTGAATGCAAGGCTGATGGGAAAAATGAAGGACTGACATTAAGGAGAGCATTTCAGAGTATTATTTTGTGTGAAGGAAAGTGTGAGAAGTGATGAAAATTGAGCAACAGTGAAAAAGAGAAGAGACTGAGATGAAAGCCTACCACCACCTAGACTCTAGTATTACTAGTCTTACCTTCAGAAAAAGCAGAATATGTAAGCCAGGTTGCTGAGTGAGAGAGTTCGTGCTGTGGCCTGGATATTTTTTTTTTCGATTTTTGGATTTCTCCTACGTTAAAGACATGCATTCATGGCCTTCAAAAAGAAACAGAAAAAGAAACTGTCTACCCCAAATAACAGAAACTCAGCTATGAAAACAACTAACTCATTCCCTGGTTTCTTCTCCAGATGGAATAATTCAGCAGAAGACCAGGAACTCTAGTGTAAAAGTTGTCTGTAATTTTGACCATGCAGCTCTGGTAGGACAGTGAAGTCTTTGTCTCAAAAGACAGCATCTAAACACAATATCATTCTTATTGCTGTGTCTTGATTGCAATTTAAACAGCTACAAATGCAGGAAATGAAAATGTAGATGTTTCACAGTAGTCATGACTTCACCAGTCTAAACTAAAGTATTATTATTCATATCGTTAAATGTCCATTTTAACCACAAATGCAGATCTCGGACAACTCTGCTGTGAGAGAAGCAAGAACAAAATTGGAACTCATCTTTAGTAGATGGACATCCTAATATTCCTGGAGTAAAGTTTTGCATTTCTACACCTCCAGTGCAAGAAAAGCAAATACCTTTGTGTATAATATTTAACTAGTGATGGATTCAATGGATTTCAATACGTTTCACAGAAAGCAACTTTTTTTTTATAACCTTATAGCTCTAAAGAGAAAGACACATGAATACAACCTTGATTAGGAGTATTGCAAATAACCAATTATTTTTTATTACTTTCACTCACTGTAGGCAAGCTAAATTAATGTTCCAAGATAAGAGACTCGACAAGACAAGGGGGGAGGGAAAGAGGGCTGTGAACGACCTTCAAGGTAAGACTGATTGTGCAGTGAGGAATAGGAAAAGGTAGAGCAGCAAGTGAAATAGGAAGGAAAAAAAAAAAAAAAGAAAAAGGAGTCGTATGCTCAGAGCAACAGGCAAAAGAGAAGAACTCAGCAGCTGCGTTTTAAATGAATAAGAGGTCTGTCACGGATGAAAGTATCTCACATGGTTATGATTTAATAGCAATTTAAGATTTATTAATGGCGTGAGGTAGATCAAAGGTTAAAGTTTAGCAGCACTTAATGGTTGATTGCTTTAAAGATTAACAAAGTGATCTGGTAAAATATGTTATGATTAAAACAGTGGCTTGATTACAGATTTGAGAATGACAAGATTCACACTAACTCACTACAAGGTTTTTTGAATCAAAGTATATATATATATATATATGTAAAACACAAGACATACACACACACACACAAACAGAGCAGAAATATTTGGCTATCCAGTGAAATATATAGACATCCACACTGATACAGAGAAATGATTACTTGTTTTGAGACTTATTTACTTATAGCAAACTGCTTAGCAATTTATTTACTTACTTATAGCAACTTATAGTATTACTTATAGTATTTTTGAATATTGCTAAGAATCCTGCTTGCCCAGACTGTTCTGTGGAATTTTACCAAGGACTAGTGTGTCCATCAAAACAAAGCAGTTTACTGTGAAAATCTACCAAGAGCTGCAGTGTTCAGCAAAATATCATGTTTTTGTCCTTGAGGAACAGGTGTACTCTAACTA
This sequence comes from Strix uralensis, assembly GCF_047716275.1. NCBI lineage: Eukaryota > Metazoa > Chordata > Aves > Strigiformes > Strigidae > Strix > Strix uralensis. Next base: position 13,330,016 of record NC_133973.1, on the reverse strand, counting down.
GTTGGGTCTTGGTAATGAGTAAAGATAGCCATATATGGACGGTAGAAGTTCCATTGGTTGTAGAATGAGTAAACTGGCTAAAAAACATTCTTGTTGTTCAAGAAATTGGCCAAGAGAATCTGCGCATGCTCCAGGGAAAAAACAAGGTGAGAAAGACTACGAGCCTTCATCCCAAAGACCCCCGAAGACGCCCACCAGGAGGCAATGCGCAGGTGCAAAGATAACATAAACTGCTGACACCAGCCTTTTGAACTAACCCACCTTACTCATGCATATGTATGTTTGTGTTATGTAATCCAATGAATATGTATATCTACACTCTATAAGTTTTTGGTAAAATGTGCGGTGGGTGTGCAAGCTTTGTGGAGAAATCCCCTTGCACCCCGGCTGGAGTAAAACATACCTGCTTTATAACTCTATTTCGAGTTGTAGAGTCCTTTTTCCGCAAATCAACACTCATGATGGCAAACGTACGTAGTTAAACACATAGGTAAAGAGGTGGATGGAAGAGGCTAGCCTATAGTTAAAAATTCTCTCTTCTTGAGTTTGGAGTAAATACTCACAATGTATTGGTATTTCTCAACAGGCAATAACTGAGAGTCAGGAAGAAGCCTGACTTCACCCTGGCCTTCCGCTGGTTTTGTGGGCAGACAATTTTCACATTTCAAGTCTGAGCCTGAGAGGAGTCCAAGCTCAGGGGAGATGCTGGTAACAGTACACTGAGATCCAGGAGAGCTCAAAGGGTCTCACTTAGAATCCCCATTTATAGCATCCAAGATAACTGACTTTCATCAGGTGTTTTTCCATTTCAGCCCAACTGGAATGATGGAATATTCTGGTACTTTCTGCCAGTTGCTCAAACACAGAACTTGTTAGATCTTGGAGTTCTGGTATCACCCCCTTTGGGCCACTACCCAAGTATGGATTACTACGTTGACAAGAGATACTGATAATATTGTTCTTAAGCAATAAGAGAGTGGGACAGAAACCAAGTGTGCTAAGGGAGTGGCCTAACACTCTGGTCCACTGACTTTGTCATTGTTTTCAAATGGTTGGAGAGGAGGGGACACCTTAACGCTCTGGTCTACGGCCTATCCTAATTCATTTGACCTGACACATAGTCTGTTTTCAAGCAATAGGGAAGATAGGAGTAAGGAGCATTAAGGGAGTGCCTTTATGCTCTGGTTCACTACCTTTCCCTATTCATCTCTGATTGGCATGTGATCCAGAGGGGAAAACTGCACTAAGTGCCAAGCGGCCCGAGAGGGGGGTGGGCTGCACCACCACAAGGTCAAAGCCCAGTTATTGTAGTAAGAAAAAGTAATCTATTAGGAAGAGAAGATGGTTGGAGCTAGGATTTTCTTCTGTATTTGCTCTGGGTAGCAGGGACAGAGAACCGTAGATTACCATTGAAGAAAGTCATGCAAGAGTAATTTCCTGAGATACTTGTGCAGACAAGATGCGTTCTCTTTATTTCCTGAAAAGTATAGGAAAGGGAATGCAAACAAAAATAGTACGGCAGAGTGTTTCCCCGCTTCCAGCCGTGATAGGGATCACAGTACTAAGAAGTTCCAATGCTTCATGTGTATTGATGGAGGAATTTTGATTTAAGAAAGAACAAATACATTTGCTTTCTTTCCAAAGCAGTATTATCCTTTCACTCCAGTAGAATTGAAGAACCTCTGCAAACCCAAGGCAAGAACTGAGCTGTACTATGCAATCAGGTCTCCTGTACTTCCAAAGAGCCACATACACAAGATGGCCTCCATCCTCCTTACTCAAGAACCTTGTGTCACTGGTTACTGTCAACTTATTTAACTTTTAATTCTTTATTTTAAATCCTGACTTTGAAAAATATTAAAATCAGACTTTTACCTATCCTTGCTCATGCCATCCATTCATTAAATTCTGTTACATTCAGGAAATATATACTCACCACCGCTTCTCAGCAGGGAAACTTTTCTTCAATATAAGACACCTTACTGCTACGTCATATATATCTATAGGCCTCATCATGCTCATCTACATATATATAGATAGTATGTACATATTTATTTATATGTATACATGTAAATATATATGTTTGTAAACATCAGCTGAGTAGCAAAATATCTTTCTAGACAATTCACTTTATTTTGATTATCTTCTATTTTTCTAGTAAAGCAGATTTCCTAAATAATTATCAGTAATTATGAGTCCACCACATTAAGACATGGGGCCTTGGCTTTGCTCAGATGATGTGGGGTTTCCAGCCTTCATGACTTTATCACAGCTCTTGGCATTTTTACTATATTGAGGTTGGGTCTTATGGCTAAAATCACATGAGAATAGTGATTTGATTTTATTTTAAAAGAAAATTTCTGCCCTCTATAGTTGATGAGAAAAGCTTAAACCTATGAAACGAGTGGGTTCTAAAAGTTCTAAAACTAGAAGGCCAAGTAAATCCCTCCTGTGTCCCCACTACTTATTGTTCCTATAATGTGGTCAGTATATGTGTGAATGCATGCATGCATGTGCATTTTAATTCAACACCATTTTTGAGCTTGATTTGTGATTATGAATCCTTGAGACTGACAACATTTGTTCTGAACCCCGCAGCAGAAGTTCAGTACTTCAAATTTCATATTGAAATTTAGAAAGGACATCTCAAAGAAGAAAGTGCCATCTATTATACCATGGTTTTTAGCTACTAAAATTGTTCTTTTCAGTTTTGCTACAGAAAATGAAAGGTGGGAACTTTTTGTCTTATAATCACTACAACTTTTTCTGTGTAATTTTTCCTTTGTTAGCTTTATATGGAGACTGAAAATGCGTCCACTGAATATGATGCTCCACATCTAGGTCTGCTGCTATCTTGTCATATCTTAAAGTGATTTTGAACAAGCTCTTCTTTCAGATGAGGATCAGAGAGACAAGCCAGTAGGTGGTTGAGGAGATAAAAAATCAAGCTAAGACATCCTTTTAAGTTTGTCATCTTTGTTAGTGGTGAGGACGCAGCACTGATGAAAGATTTCTACTGTTTAGACCATGCAAATTCCTGGCGTTTGAACTGTTTGAGCACTGAGGGTCCTGTTCTTATTATGGCAGTGACAGCTTTCCTCCCACTGACCCTACCATGCTGAGATTCAAATGTTGATAACATCTTTCTTATTAAGACAAGAATTTATACTCCCTTTCTTAAAAGCTGACTTATTCCATGATTTGCATAGAGAGGGAAATTGTTCTAAGAAGAACAGTAGTCATAATGCACTAAATGGAAGCCAAATTTGAGCTACAGTCTATGGTATTTTAAAAATTAAGTTTAATTATATTTTATGTTATTATGCTTTAATGTCACTATACCTCTGATTTCTTGAGAAGAAAAAAACAAATTATCATAAAGACTTTGAAGGTCTCTTAAAATATTTCCTTCTACAAGGAAATCAGTTCCTCCTACAAGGAAATCAGTTCCTTGTGAAGGACATTTTCTCATTTTGTCCTCGCAAGACTGCCACACTAATTTTGAAAGCTCCAATAAGCCTTCAAAAAACCTGCAAGTTGAGCTCAGTTTTAGCAGCCTTTAAAGTTTATCCATTGCTTGTAGTGATCTGTTCTATGCTATTTCAAAAGCAATAAGAGAGAAATTCTCAGGGGAGAATTCAATCAAATACAGAAAACTGGATTCACTCCTGATTATCATGTCTGAAAAATACCATCAGGTTTAGGTATTCATGTGGTGTCAGGCACCATGTATTGAATCACATATCACACTCAAGTTTATGTACTTTGCTGATGCTTATATCTTGCTTTTTATTTTAATGTCTCTTGACAAGAGTTCTGAAATTAATGTGACTGACATAAAATTAGATCTTGGTTTTGCCTGCTTGGTCATCTGCAATCTTCCTCAGCTATCTGACTGGGAATTCACTGATCAGGCCTGTAAGAGATCTCAGAAGATCCTAGACTCAATCAGTGCACCATTCATGCCCCAGGGTACCCCCCATGTACCTGCTTCTACAGAAAGACATGGGTATCCTGTGGGTTTGTTTTTTATTTACTGTTTTTTTTAATTATTCAAACCTGCTAGTCCTATCCAGGCATCTTGGATACCTTATGGTGTCTCAAACAGCACAAGATGCCTGTGCTCAGGTAACCGAATTGTGGCCTAAGTATCAGTCAACAATTATTTTTTTTCCAAGCCCAATAGCCAAAGAGTACTGTAGCCTCACCCACTCCAACAGCACACAGGGCTGTTCCCATGGAGTTGCCATCTTCCATTATGCCAGCCTAATCTGATTTGATGATCATCAAAGTCTTAAGAAATATGAGAGATTAAAGCTTCACTTTTGCCTGGAAAGTAGCAACTATTCCCGGAGATCTCTCTCAAAAGTACAACTCACCCATATAACCACACCAACACCTTAAAGCAAACAGAGGGAGAAGTTGCTTTCCCTCCATTAACTGTCCTTTACAACCTCATTGCTCACAGCTTTAATAAGAGTGGATCCCATGCAGAGAATTAATCCAGAAGGAGTAGATGGAGGAGAACCACTTTTATGAGCCGTAACTCCATCAAACACTTATCTGTAGTGAATTACTCTACACCTCTTAAAAAGAAAAGTCAATATCTAAACACTATAGCCTGTTCCTTCTATGTTCTCCTTTCTTAAGTATTTTCACCTATTTTACTTCTGTGTAATACTGTTGACATAATGAAGTTGTCCCCATTACAAAGCAGTATGACTAAGGGTGGAAGTAGGGTGTAGGTTTATTTCCTTAAACTTGTATTTTTTTAACATAAATTTTATATAATGCATAAAATACACAAGAGATGGCAAACAGCTCCTCATATTTCAACAACTAAACATTCAGCATCAGTAGCTGGGAGAAAAAGCCAAAGGTTTGAAAAGCACAGCAAGGACAGATAAAATGTGTCCTGACAGCAACAACAAAGTTACAGAAGCCAGGGACTGAAAGACTGTGCCACAGCAGTTCAGGACACACAATATTCCAAATGTTTTAATATTGTCCATTAGAAAGAATAAAGCAATTAGTCTCTACTGAGAACATCTGTCCACTGCAGTCATCTTACATAAAAAAGCTCCAAAATGACTATTCCCGACTTTCCATTTAAAACCTGAAATCATGCTATTTTTATTTTAGAAGGATGTCTTAGTTTGAAGCAGAAAGATTATTTCTCTGTGTGCTTTAAAAAGTGAAGAATCTGGGCTCAGAAGATTTCATTGCTTTGTGCTTTACTGCTTGGCCATGGAAAACCCAGCTGCCTCTCATATTGGCAAATCAGCTAATCACTGTGAAATAGCAATTGTTTTGAATGGATAATTGACTACAGGTGCAGTGAATTACATATCCATTTTTGGACTCAAAGATATAAAAATAAGTTGTAGGTTTTTTTTTTTAAAAAAAAATTTAAAACTGTTTCCTTTCTAAGGCAGCAATCCTTTGGAAGCTGCAATCGCTGGAACAACCTTAAGCATTGCCTTAGGAGACACACATTCTCTCTGTAATGCTTTAGGGAACAGCAAAATCAAAGCATCTGTTTCTTTTATGTTATTCTGAAGAAAAAGGAGGGGCAGAGTTTTGAGTGAGAAAGAGGAAGATACAACTACACACTACAAGATCCACAGTCAACCTGTGATATTTTCATTGACCACTTAACAAAATAAAACAAGCATACAGAAACACATTTTCAAATCCTATACTGCACTGGATTTCTAAATGACATAACCTGTAGCCCTGTCTCAAGGATTCTTGCACTATGCTGCAAAGTGACAAAGAAGTTAACTAAATCAAGTAAATTAAGTGTGAACAACACATACCGTATTCAAAAAGGCACAATATGAACTAGAGCATTATATGCTAGTTACTATACACACACAGATCGAGAGGAGCTCTGAAGAGCTGAACCATTTGTCACAAGAGGTTTCTAAATTGCTCTGCAAATTATACATTTAAGAATCAACATCCCCTGCATTGCAACATATGGTATATTTAGGATGCCACATAGCATCTGTTCAGCTTCACACAGCAACCTCACACCACAGTTCAGCAACAGGAGGTGAAACAATAGCTCCATTCCCAAAAAAAACCAAATCAGGAAAAAAGTCTCACCTCCATAGCTGGAACTAGTAGGGAAGTCTTCTCTTGCCTTTGCCAAACAAGTAGCATGGAAATTCTAGCATTAATATACTTCATCAAACACCTCGAGGAAAATTTAGCTTTGCTCAGTGGGGTCCAGCAGATCTGGTATATTGCAGCTGTGCATGCTGCTTAAGGAATTACCAGCAGCACCCTAGAAAAAGACATGGTATTTGAGACCTGAGACAAGCCCGCCATCAAAAGAAGACTACTACTTTCCAACAATCTCCTGGTCTTTGATTTTCCTTGGGCATTCCTTCCCCAGAATCAGTTTGCAGGGCTGAGTCTCACTGCCACTTAGCAAAGTCCATATACTCATTAATAGCTTGATTTTACAGTTGCTTTCACTGTGTCAGGCCCTATTCTGCTGCTCCTCCTCACCTACAAAATTCTCTGGAATCTGTTTATCTCTCCCATCCTTTCCTAGGGTCAGCCTGGTGCTGTCTCTCTCTCCTTCAGACTTCAGAATAACCAGGGAAAACTAAGGTTATTGGGGGAGCACCCCTCAATATGACATATCTTCCCTCAGGCACAAGGTGCAGCAGCAGTCAGGCAGTTCCTTCCCTTTCTCATCAGTATTGCAGCCCTGAAGATTTAATCTACTAAATTTCTGAAGTGCAGGGCCAGCATACAGTGAGGCAAAGACATGGACTAATACTGGAATGCCCAACATCATATAAAGCAAGACAGACTGCTTCAGATCAGTATCCTGCCTCCAACAGTGGCCATATGTAAATAGCCAAAGGAGAGAAAGAAGAGGGCAACCATTTGTAATTCTCCCGAGTGTTCTCAGAGCTGCCAGCTATGTTCAGTTCAGGGATTTCCCCATCCTCATGTCATTTGTGTATCTAGTGACCTTCATTAGGTTTCTCTTAACAAGTACATGTCCACTCTCCCCTTGAAACCCTGTATGTCCCATCTTGTAACAAGTCTCCTTTGGGAAGCAATTGCAGTGCTCTATTACTTGTTGCATTAAGAACCAAGCTGAACAGAGTATTTCCTTGGTTTTTCTTCCAGCTTGAAAGAGTAGAACACTGCTGAAGTGAAAAGAGCAATGTTGTTTCTCACATATCAGAGATTCTTAAGATGTCCATCTAGTAATGAAAGAGAAGAAGTGGGAGGGGAACAATATAGAAGGGAAGAATAAGTGATAAGAGGAAGAAGAAAAAAAAAGAGATGGGAAGACAGTTTTCTGAGCTGAAGATTTTAGTGTGACAGATAAAGAATAGGACAAATCTCTGGACTGTCTGCTGGGTTTAGTACACTAAAGTAAGAGTGAACTAGAAATTTTCTTTAGAGTCTTCATAGAAAGGTTATTCCCTATCTGCATAGAAAGCATTTACATGCATGCCTCCTATTAACTCTAATGGGAACTAGACATGCAAATCTTCCCAGAAAACTCCCACTGAGTTCTGTGCATAAATCCTCAGGAAAGGATAGGTTAATAGGCCCACGGGTATAAAATAATTGCATGCTTATTAACCTCCAGGATTTTTCTTGAAAATAACTCTAATAACTACTGCTTTTTTCGTAGAATCAAGGGGACATAACAATGTTAAATTACCCTCATGCTGTTACATGGAAGGTGGTGCTTAGAATTGGTAAACCATGTAGCAGAGGATTTAGCCAAAACTGGTTGTCGTCTAATTTATATCTGACATTGGCTGGTGAGTTTCACTCAACTTGTTCAGTGATTTATTTGATGCATTTGGTACTGTTTCCTCAAAATCAATTGCTTCACAAATACATACACAGCTATTCATACATATTTATGAAAATAATATATTATTACTTATCTCTGCCATGCCTAAGCCTTATTCAATATTTGTAAATAATCATTGAGACTGGACATATGTCACTTAAGTGTGCACTTTCAAATGATTAATCTTAACTTTTGGAAAGTAATGGTTCACATCCTCCTCTGGCGTGAAGGCAAAGATCGCCTGAAATCTATTGCCACTCCCTGAGTCCCTCAGCAGCTACCTCTTAGCACCAGAAGACTCCTCAAGGGGTTCCTCAGTGAGATTCCTCTCTCTATAGGCCAATGAATGCATTCCTTAAGCTGCAGATGATTATGTTTTAAATTACAGAAGTGCTTCACACTCTTACGCCACCTTCAACTTGAGAAGATGAATCAAAGGACTACCTGGTAATTATGTAGTCTCAAACACTTTTGTGAAGTAGGAAACTGCTTTTACACTCAATTTAGAGAAAATAAATTCTCAGGAGTTAATTAACTTGCACAGTGCTCCTCAGGATGTTTGGTCATGGAGCCCTGATCTAACCATCTCTACCCACGTTCATGGCTTTATTTTTATTTTCTGGTTGATATTTATTGCTTTGTCTGCTGGCAGCGATTTTGCCTGTCACAAGTGACCAGCTCACCAGAGAGTCATGTATTTTGTCGGTCACCTTACAGAATCTGTGCTGCTCAGGCTACTTAGGAAGGCAATACCACTGCGAAATGTCACTGTTTCACATGAAGTAAGAAGACCCAGGAATTAAGTGACTGTGACTGAATCTGGAAAGGCAAGCTTAAAGCTAAGAAGAATCCAATATGCTGGATTCTGCCTTGATTTATATTTCTGTGCATTTAATAAAGATGAGTATTATATGGTGTATTATCAAGATTAACTAAATGGTGACTCTCACTGTAAATTCCACAAAGGTGGAAACAGAAAAGAAAGCAATTAAGAGAATTCAGGACATTTAGGCTGAATATTACTTTAATTTGCTAACAGTGAGCTCTGTTAGATCTTTTGCAGAGAGGACTGCTCTCCTACTTAGAGCAATTCTGCAGAAATAAAAACAGGAAAGTAAAAGAAGAAGGGCATTACAGGTTTCCTTTTGTTGGATGGGAACCACACCGGCTGTTCACTGTAGCATCTAGTAGCTTCCTAACTGATACTGCTTCTGCAGTCACTAGATCACTGCTGAATTCAATAATGGAACATCACAACTGACAGTAAACATAAATCTGTTGACTTTTTTCTCTGAGAGCATAAGTCAGCCAAGATCTCCATACCACAGTAACTGGCTTGGAACAGAAGGTGACAAACTACACAATATCCCTAGGAAATCAGGCTGCAATCTGCTAGGTGCATGCTGTCATGGTGCATGTGTCTTTTCTAGCTTTGGGACATGCTATCCTCGGGGAAGTGCCCTGTCATCCCTGAGACTGCACGCCTATCAAGAGCTCTGATCAAAGCTTAGCAGGAGACAAGTGCCAAATCTGAAAACACTGCTGCCTTTATTTGCAATCAGCTTTAATGCAAAAAAACATCATTTTGATTCATTATTCCTGAAGCTGTTGAGGCTTCTGTGCCATCTAGTATGCTTGCAGTTAACAGCACCACAATTTACAGCTTTTCCTTGAGTACCTCCACGCTCCCATACACTGTCAGAACGTGCTTAATGAAAGTCATTTCTGCAGCAGATAAGAACCACTTTTTCTTTACAGGGGCTTTAAATTGTAATGGTATATTAAACCACAGCTATGGATTGGAAAGGAAAAAAAACCACAACAACATGATTAGCCATTGAAACACTCAGTAAAACTGTTACTTATAATGAGTAAGAAGATGAAGATGTACAAATAAAAGCGCAGCATGTTTTCTTTGAGCATCCTTATTAATGAGAGGGACTGTGGGGCTTCAGTATTAAACAGCCAATGAACGGCAGTCATTTACATCCAAACAAATTGATTCTAGCAAGATTAGAAGAGCTGGGGGACAGATTTCAAGCCTCTCATTACTTTATATGGGGACTGATCTTAGACAGGACTGCCTCCTCACCTTCCATAGGGTTATCCCTGAAGAGTGTCTTAGAGGCAATTTCTATGCAGGCTGTGGTTTCCAAGGAGGCCAAGGGACTTAGGTGCTTAAGGGAAATAGGCTCTCTGTTCCCACTGATCTACAATGGAGCTGAAGCATCCATCTTCCATCAATTTTTAAAATAAGCCCAGGTTTTTCTTTCCTTGGAAGGTACTAGTGTAAATTCATTTGTTGGTCGTCATGCCATTGGGAACTGTAATGAGTTTATATAAATTGTTGGAAATACTTGAGCAGAACATTTAAATTATATTTTGAGGTTTTCTTTTTACAAAATTATTATGCAGCAGAATCAGAGTTTTGCAGAAGCAGGAATAGCTTTTCATGGAAAGCTGCCAATCTCCTGGCTTGTCTATAGAAAAAGATGAGTGAAGCAAAAAAATGAAAAGAGGTTTTGGGCGTTCTTTGAAAGGCAGAAATAGAATGAAAATTGTGGAAGACAGATTGAAATAAAAAACAATGGCAGGTAAGTTTCCAACTCTAAAACCTTGAAGTCACCTCACACACCCCCTTTTGAACTAAGAACCATAATATCCATCTATACAGGGGATTCACATAGATGGTTTGTGGGAAGCTGAACGGGCTTTCACTGCAAGAAAATATTCCTCTTCTGGTCTGTGTAGGAGGACCCAGTTATTCTTTCCTATTTAATCAGCATATTCACTTAGAATGTGCTGACTGTTCTTGGATTCACAACTAATAGGCAGTACACCAGTTTCATCAAATCCAAAATGAAACGTGCAACTTAGAAAGCTAAATAGAACAATGAAATATATGATTATTTAATAGAAAACAGTGACTTAAGATCCTCAATGCTGTTTAGCTATTGCTGAATTTTGTTTGTAATATACAGTCTAAAATCATCATTTCCTAAATACACTGGACATATATAGCAAACCATTTAATAGATGCAGTTTTGTCTATATTGTTTCTGTAACTTTAGTGCATAATAATATATACAGGGCCAGACAACAGGAAGTCTGGAACTCGTTAGACCCTGGAAGATCTGCTCGGGAACTGCTGCATTGCCCCTTAGGAGACTGCAAGACTGTCTGGACTGGCCAGAAGAATAGAGAAGAGAATAGGCAAGAGAACCTCACAGGCAAGTTTTCTGTGATTTATATAGAGAGATTTTCTTATGCTATAGTTTACAACTATAATTGCAATACACAGAAGAAGTAAAAAGTGGGCACCCTAGTCTTAGTAGTAAACATTCATAAGTATTTGCATTTTAAAGTCAGCTTCCATACAGAAATTTTGAAGTTCTGTTTTCTCCTTCTTTCCTCTTTCCCTCTTCTACATCATCGATTTGAGCTATTGGTGCTGACTATACTTTATATCTCTGGTCAGGATAATAAATTTGACAAACTGAGCTCATATTTCAGGACGATCTTCCTAGGGTTACCATCTTTTCTGAAGCCCTCTTCTTACAGCCTCTGGCTGCAGAAGACACAGGACTACTTTTCCATCACTCACCCTTCCTTATGAGCCAATACATACACATATTCTGGGGATGTGATCTAGGGCCTATTTCTACCAAAAGAATTGTAAAAATAAGCCAAAGCTATTCTATCACCTAAGTTCTTAAGAGAGACAGCTTGTAGACCATAAGCCGTGCAAGGGGAGAAAGCAGAAACAAAAGATGAAGAGATGAGACAGTCAATACTAGCAAGTTTAAAGCAAAGCAGTCAAGCGTTAGAGATTTAGAAAAAACCCCCACACCTATAGACATGTCAAGATAAAAAAAGCTAATGGAAGCAGCAAAGGAGAAAGTGGTCAGCCCACTGCAAGGAGCTCCAGAGACTGACATTTCCCCATGTGACAAGTGCCTGACCAGCTGAGACTGCGCCTCACTGCCCTGGGAGTGATAAATGCTCAGCTTAACAACATGTGCATCTTAGCTCATTACTGGGAGTATTAGCAAAAGTTAGCTATTACTAGGTAATTGTTATCACTGTGTATTCATAAGTGGATCATCTTGCTTTCAAATCTCCAAGCCTTGCCAAAGGTGCCCAAATAAAAGTCACCTATAGACATGAGGGTTACAGAGTGACAGAAGGAAGCAATGCCCTCTCCTTAAATATTTAGTCAACTGCCTTGCGTACTTCTCTCTCTCTCCATGGTCTAGATGGAAACAGAGGTGATGGGATGGCTTAGAAACATTTTAATGGTAAGGTAAGTATCTCATTTGAGAGATTTGTTACCCTATTTCTTCTCCCAGAGAGAGATATTTGGGAATCTTCTTATGAAGAGATGGAAAATTGGCTCATTAAAAAGGGAAATTATCAGCACGAGTTCACTAAAAAGGAGTACTGTCAGAAGTACATGACAGAGCGCATTGATGAGGACATCAGGACAGGAGCCAGTCTGATGTAATATAACCTAGAATCTAGAAAGTCTTTTGACAGCATTTTTTATGGGAATTTAAGCAGAACAGGCCTAGTTTCTGGGCTAGAAGTCAGAGCAATAACCTGCATATAAAGTTGACTGCTGAACTGAGAACAGAGGCATTTGTAAACAGTAGTAAATCTCATTTTTAATGGGGAGACATGATCTCTAGCAAAATGGAGTGGTAGACCTAGCTTTACTTAAGAATTTTAATATATTCACTGTCTGAAATGAGGGGAACAGGTTGATATGCTGATTCTATGCAAAAGGAATGTCATAAATCTTATTTAATTATACAAATATTAATGCTTTCCTGTAATTGTACCATAAACCACAAAAGTTATCTGATAAAGGTTAAAAGCTTTAGACAGATTGGCAAGATTGTCCTTTTTTCTTTTAAGACTAGTGTAGTGATTTTTACCCTTTCAAAGACATACACCTGTTTATAGCAGTTGGTTAAACTTCAGGATTTGTCCTTCTCAACTTATGAAAGTTGTGACCAGCTAAGGACCACCTGAGGAATAGGGGCTAGTTTAAATCTTTTAAAATGAAAGCAAACCATTGAATGTTCTTTTGGCTTCCAGATTCTTATATATATACACACACACACATATATATATATAAAAAAGGGTGTTTGGTCTCTGATAATTATTAGGCAGGTTGCAGGTAGATCTTCAAGGTTATAAAGGAGATTAAGGAGAGCCAGCCAACGCACTGTGTTGCAGTACTGATGCTTCAAGAAATGCCATGACACAGAGATGCCTCTGTGAGTTTGTTCTTTGCTTCCAGAGGTTCTTCTGAATAGACTCACAGGTCATTTGCTACTTATATGAACCTCTCCTCTATGCGTGCAAAGTCCATATGCTCTGTCACTGGAGGTGGACCACTCTTTCCATGAGCTCAAGATGCTGCATCTGAGCAAGCTTGCCAGTTTCCACGGTGCTGTGTTTCCTGCTAGGGAGGGAAGATCCACAGCGGTCAAACAACACGGAATAGCCTTAAAAAGGGGAAGGACAGAAACTTCTACACTTTCCTCTTCTCTCCTTTCTGCAGCCAGTACTACATTTATTCAGCTCTGATGGGATTGGGAGAGGTATGGTGAGAAGAGGTCAGAGAGGACCCATCTATGTAGGCAGCAGGGCCATGGCTACAACAAAAGAAAACGAGCAAATGTGTTACACTCAAGCAGTTTCAGTAATAATATAGGTTGCTGGCAACTCCAAATAGATGCAGACAAATTAGGATAGTACATGTTTAAATTCATTACTTATTCTGAATCTGCTAGTTCCAAAGGGTACGAGATAACCAGAATTTCTTTCAGAAGATTCTGCCAACTTCTGGTAGTGCTAGAGCAACAACAAACAGAATAAAGACAACTGTATGCATGCATACAGTGAATATTTTATTGTATCACTTTTGCAGCTTTAGAAGATATACAATTGACAGCTTAGATGATCTCTGGTCTCCAGAGCTGACCGAAATAACATGCAAGTGAAGATTAGCAAAAATTGGGATGATTCACTTCAACATGAACTCAGTGGTCTCAGTCAAGTTTCAAGTGAAGCAATGCCCATGGCCCAGAAAATCACAGTCCCTGGGGAAATAGTGGACATCCCATGAAGGTGCCCAAGGCCTGTCTGGAGATGAAGTCTCCAGTTCTCTTTGATGATGGATGCAAATCATTCAAGTTTTTAAAATAGGGATAATAGGATGCTCTGTGAGAATGAAAAATGTAATTGGGGAGGAATGATGGAATGATGCAGGGTAATTGTTGTCTAGCTAATCAGGGACATAGTTCTGCCAGCTGAGCCACTGAAAGTGAAGTGACAACACAATCTTTCTCTAATTTAAAGTCTGATTTCATTGTGGAGCAATTAATTTCTAGTTCACAAACAAAAGGTTGACACTCGGATCCCAGCAGAGAAGGGAGCATACTTTAATCTTGCCTTGCAAAATTCTTCTCACCCATTCAACCAAGGGAGTTTGTTTCTTGGCAGACATGCAACTATCATTAGTTTTTAATTATCAGTATAAATGGCAAACAAGCATAGATGGCCCTTGGGCTAGTGCATTTCCCTGTCAGATTTGAAGGGCTGCTTTATTCTGATCTATTATTGCATATTGGTGCACAACACTGGATGCACAGAGTGAATTTCCAAAGCATGGATCCTGAGGATGTAGGAAACGAGGATGCCTGGGCAGTATTGAGCACTGGCCTTACTGAACATGGGACAGAATCCTGCAAAAGGGAAGTGACGGGAAGACTTGACATAAAAGAGGAAACCATTATCCTTGTAGAGTAAGCAGCTGATGCTGACAGGACAAGGCAAACTGGGAAGAGCAATAAGGAAGCCTCTGGAACCATCTGTTCCCAGATGTTAGGAATGTGGTTAATAAAACAGGAAGAATTTGAAATCTTAGTACATGGATGAAACTGCCAGCACTACAGGGATATGATGGGGCAATCTGTAGGACTGGTATGTTGGCATCAACCATGACCAGGAATGACAGGCAAGGAAAAAGGGGAGAAAGGGCTGCAAAACATATGGGAAGGTAGTATGTGCTTGCTCGAAGTTCAGTTGGGAGACAAGAGGCAGAGGCGCAAGAAGTTCTGAAGGAGGAAAAAAAAGGGGGATTTCCCAGCAGCAGCCTATTGCAGATTCTTAACTGGAAGCAGAGAATGAATGCAGCTGTACTTGAGAATTAAAACATACAAAGCATGGAATTGCTACGAACAGGGAACTGAAAGTAACCACATGATATTTTCAAGGATGGTATTGTAAGACAAGGACAATCCATAACTTCATTGAGATGCATGTTTATATGCATACATGTATTTCCGATTAGTCAAATTTTTCCTGACAACCAAAGGAGCATTTAGTACCACCCACCTCTGCAAAAGTCAACTGTAGTTCATCAAAGAGCTTCTGCATTTGATGATGCCCTGGTTCCAAAATTACCTAACATCAGAGTGCAATAGCAGTGCTTCACTCAAGAGGAGCAGCAACCCTGGTAGCATGGCCATACACTAAGTGCGTAGAAGCTCTACTGAACCCATTTACCTGTTGCAAGATTAATCATATATACAATTCCCCGAAAGAGCACTTATGCCAAATTAGCTTAACCAGAAGGCCAAGATGACTTTTAGGATGCACTCAAGATAGAAGCTAAGGTGGAAACAACACATTTTGGGAAAACTAACTTGTAAGGGAAAGGATTATTTTTCCTCCTCATTCAAACTAGGGAGAACTGGCTGGAAAGTCTGAACATCATTTGTAAAATATCAGAAGACTTTGCTAAGAAAAGGATGGTATGAAAGCAGGAAAGAAAGGATCAGTGGACTTCAATAAAAATAAACTCAAAAACTGTCAGGAAGATTTTGTTAGGAATATAAACCAAGGGATAAAGGTGTACTGTGTAAGAGTTGGCACTGCTGAGAGAGACTTTATTAAAGACACAATGACAAAGTCTCCAAATGCAGATGAAAGATAAGCACTGCAAGAGAATATTACAACCGTATCAGAAGCTCATGGCAGATCTGAATATCAGAAAAGCATTGCAAAAAAAGAAGTGGAAACAAGACACCTAGCTGCAGATGACCATAAAGGAAGAGCCCAAGCATGAAACTATACAATTAGAAAAAAGAAAAAGAGTACCGCACAAGAGAAAGCTAGCAAAAGACAGAATTAAATAAGCAAAATACATGAGAAGCCCAGGGAGGCAAAGAATACAAACCTGTGCTTGACAGGAAAGGAGAGCAATCAACAGCTGCTGTGAAGAAGGCTGGTTTGATATTGCCTTTTGTTCCATCTGCAGGCAAAAGGTGAAGAACATTCAGATGAATTAGATATACTTGCATGAGTGATGTTTGATGAAATTCACCAATATTTAAGGAAGAGTCTTAAAGCAGTTAGCATCAAAAAGTCATGAAGGGTGGAGAGATCCCAAGGGGCTGAAGGGGGAAAAGTAAAGTACCTACTTTATAAAGGAAAAAAGCATGGGGGAAAGAAGGGTAGAAGAGACTGGGAAATAGAGAATAGTCAGAATGCCTTTGTTTTTAAAAGAATCCTGAAACAAACGGCTAAACGCCTATTTCAAAAACTAAATTTTGTTAAGGGCTGAGAAACATTCCAGTGGAGCGGTCAAAAGCAAATCTTGTGAAACCTTAATTTTCCTGTTTTTTAGTTTATTTTAATTTACTTTACCAGGACATCTAACCAAACAGATTAGGAAAAAACTGATACATGAATCTTGATGTCAGTAGGATTTCTGACACTCTTCTCTGTGATTACTATGAACAAACTGGGAAAACATGGTCCTAGTGTAAATGAACAATACTGAGAAAAATCCTCAAAAAAATTGTTCTCTGAACTCAATTGTAAAAGTGGGGGCAGACTATGGGTGACCTTTCTAGGGTGATTCTTACAAATAATATCCTAAATCTCATCCTATGCATTATTCTTATTCCAGCTCAAAAAACAGGATTTGTGGAAGGCACCAGGCTAGAGGGATGACAGGACTGGAATGCAAAGTGATCTTCATACAGTGAACAATTGCCTGAAATCAGCAAGACAAACACTGTAGAGACAAGAAAAGAGCATTTTATGTTGGAAAGAGAAATCAAATGCTTGAATAAAAGCAGGGAATAACTGACCAGGCTGCTAAAAAGGATCTTGAATTTTATGGACCACAAAGTAAATATGATGCTGTTGCAAAAAAATCAATCAATAACTAAAATTATACATCGCATATTGACATATTCAAGGTATATAAATCACAGAAAGCCATTTGTGATGCTGAGGTGTATTTCAGTGCATAAATGTCTGTCTGCATTAAAAGACTGGAACAATGTGGTTTAGCTTCCAGCAAAGAAGAGCTAGGTGACATGCAAGGTGAACACTGGGAAGGTGAGTGACAGGCAGGAACTGCCTACCCAGAGAGGATGCGAAACAGCCTTTACTGAAAGCTTTTGAGCAACCAATGAGACAAACATCTCTTGAGAGAAGGTTATGGAATACCAGGATTCTGTCTCTCTGCAAAGGTATGGAGAATATTATTTCTCAGGGGCCTTTCCAGCCTTCCACATCTGTGATTCTAGATTCATGTGAGAAAAAAAGTCTTTAACAGAGTTTTCTTAAAATATGTCTAAAGTTAGGCTCCTTTGAAAAAACAAGTTTAAGAAGTACTGTAATGATGTAGGTCTCCGTTAAATAGTCATCTGAGCAACATTTCAGGAGTTTTCACTTTCATCAGATCAGGATTACAGCCAAAAGCATCAGCATTGCTCTCACCTGTTTTAACTTAGGAGTGGCTAAATTAGAATTTTGTGTGGAATGGGAGAAGGACTGGGTCCACAATATTCTAGGTCTGTTTTTGGAAAAGCAATAATATCTGCTTTGTGCCTGGGGATGGTCCAGGTGAGCACAAGCAAAGCAAAGCAATTCAGATGCTCTTGAGAAAAGGACAATGCAACCTTCAGCAAGTCTCAGGAAGGACTTTGTCAGAAATGTAGTGTGTTTCTTTTCACCAGTACCCACCTATAGACTTAGTTTTCTGCATAGAAACTTTCTTAATTTAGCAAAGACAGACTGATTCTGATCATCCTTTCCCCAGATTGAAACTGGGTCCATTTAGAGATGCCGGTCCTGAGCATCTTCCATTTTCACAGACCTCTGTGGTTCCAACTCTTGATAGAAATGCCAAAGTGTGATGTGAGGATGTGTTATCATTTGTATTTCATCTTGCTGAAGGATGTTTTCCATTGTTGTTATTATCATACAAATTACAGCTTCGACTAAAAATGGCAACGACATGCAGGACTAATAGTGCCATAAAACAATTTATTCTAGTACTCTTTAAAAATATTGATTTAAAAGAACAATAAAATCTGATTTTTGTCTGCTGCTTCAAAGTATCATTTGGTTCATTCTAAATATCAAGAAGCAGAAAGTTAAAAACCCTCAAATAATGAATGAAGCAAAGATACAAAAATGCCATCACCAAAACTTTGCATCAGGGAGAGCAATAATCACTATCCACTCCTGAGAGAAGAATGGAGTACTGATTTATTGATCAGTAAGTGTCTGGGTTTGTTTGTGGGTTTTGTTTTATTTTGTTTTGAGTTTTTTTGTACACACTTGGAAAAACACCTAATTTCACTACTGAATATCTAAAATAACAATGGAAACAAGACTTCTTCTGAAAGGTATCATGGTCATATAAGGCCATAACTTAGGCAGTACACGCAGCTTTAGAGCATCCTGTACCACATCAGAAATGCTGTTAGGCTATAACACTGATCTGGCAAGAAATGAATTTGCCAGTTCACATTTCTTTAAGAAATCACTCTGATGGGTTAATTTTGCACCAACAAGATATATGACAGATCAAGCATCACCTGCTGTCCTCACCTGCTTAACTTTATTCAGATTAGACATTATTTGTCCTTCCACAGCCAGCATAAAGCTGACATAAAGCTTAAAGTCCACATAAGCTCCTTCTAATTTACCAGAAATGTGACAGAAATTCCACACTGGATCTGGATCAAAAATTGTACTGCTGAGCGATCCATTCATGCACACACCTGGTATTAATGATCACAGAGACACATGGCTTAAGAGAAAGGCTGGAAGTGTGTGAACTCGGTAAAGTCAAAAGAAAAAGAGCTCTAAGGAGTATCATACTCAAAAGGTGGTAGTACTGGGAAACAGGTTGAGATGACAGTTATGGGACCACTCAGGATCTTATAGAAAGAGGTATATGGTATGTGCTGTCAATCAGCAACATCATATAGAGATGTCTCCATGTGTAGAGCACTTAAGAAACACAGAGCAGTTTGGATACAGAAAGTGTTGCTGCTCAAGAAGCCACCTGAGAATCTCCCTAGGGGGTTGAATAGTTTAGCAAACAATTCCCACAAACTCTTAGCTCTACATAGGCACCAGTGGAGATCCAAGGTAAGGACCTTTCGTTTCAAACAGAAACAGTCTGCCCTTGGGCAGGACAATCAGGAAAGTGGTGGATACTGCAGCAATTCATCTCCTGCATTCAGTGGTGCCAAGACATGTGTGTGTGATAAAAAGGGTCTTATTGTGCTCATTCTGCAAACCTCAAGAGCTTGACTGACCTGCCCATACTACAGTGTTGTTCTTGGCTACAAGGGACTTATCAGAGCCCTGATGAAATGAATACATTAAGGTAGATAAAGATGTAGCCCTCTTTACTGTAGAATCTGAGCACTGATATCTAACATTTATCCTCACAACACTCCCAGGATATAGCATCTGAGGCACAGATGGCTAGAAGTTGTATGTTCAAAGGTACTTCAGAAACTACTTACTTCAGGCAGGTGGTTTTTGAAGCTCTAGAGCTTCAGTTTAGATGCCAACAGTCAGTCTCAAAACTTCCCTCCAGGTACTACCCTAAGACCTGTGATACTTTAAAAGGGGTCCAAGTTTCTGTGAGTTGACACATACAAAACTGCCAAGATACTGAAGCTGCAACATAGCCAATCATGAGCTATTTGAGCTGTTTGGAGGTCTAGTTCAGAACCTGGAAGCTACGAAGGAAGATTTCCAGATGAGGCTTTTCTCCATCTCGGAGATTTCTAAGGTAGGTGCAATCCTTTTTGCAGACAGGGACTTCTGAGATGCACAAAACTGAGGCTGAAAGGATTGCTAGTCAAGGCTCTTGCATCTCAGCTACAACTCTGTATCACTGCACTAAGAATCATAGAATGTTTGGGGTTGGAAGGGACCTTTAAAGATCATCTAGTCCAAGAAGTCACCTTGAACCTGATATTTCCAGTTATTTACTTGAAGACCCTTGAACAAAAGTAAAATGCAGCAACATGGTGATGTAGGAATGCTCGGCTTGAACACAGTTAAAAATGTTTGTGCTAAATCAAGCACAGCTGAATTCTGAACACGCCTCACTTAAATTCCAGGTAAGTGCTGAGCGGCAGGTAAATTAGCCTGTGTTGAGCCTTGTGCTGCAATGACCAGATAGCTTTCTTTTTTAAAGACAGCTCACTATGCTTTTCTAAAGAACCTTATTAGAGGTAACAGCATTAGCATTAGATACATTGGTATGTCTACGAGATAAGAGCATGGTACTGCTCAGAAATGCTAGTTCAAGTTCCCAAAGCCACAGAGCCTCGCTAAGATAGCCTTGCATCCAGGATATCAAGCCCTGCTTCACTGCAGGGTAATGCAGCTGCCCATTTGATCTGAGGGCACTCATAGTAATTCCTCCTTATGTTCAGTAGCATAGACACATCGTTCGCAGTATAAATGTGCCACCATGGGCAGGATAAATTGCACAGTGCAGTCAGTGTCAGAAAAAGGACACAAAGCTTCCTTAGTCCCAAAGCTTCGCCACTCTTTGCTGCACTACTCCCCAGCACGGGCAGGGGGAATGGCTGTGCTTGAAACACAAACCTTCACACACCTTGTGGCAGCCATGTGGGGAGAAGTGAGGCATGAGCACTGAGGCACGGCATGGTGCTGTGAGCACAAGAAAAGCCACAGCAGGATGGGGTCCTTGTAGTGGTCCCATTCTTCCTTCGCTGCTGTACCCAGATCCCAGCAGTAACTACAGCCAGAACACACCAGTGCACGAGAAACGTGGCTTTACAGAAGGAGACACTAAAGTGAAGCAACATCCTGGCAGCTCATAAAACCCACTGCTCATGTATTTGACCAAATTTAAATAATTCTTAGAGGCAGGGACTGTTATTCCTTGACACTAGTCCATATGTGAGGCTCTCAACAAGTGAATACTTCTGCTCTTTCTGATTTACTGTGCATGCAAGACCTGTCTCTAAACTCGACAATAAAAATTCTGTATATTTTCTTGAATAAAAGGGAAGGACCAAGCTCAAGGCTGCAAAGTCAGTATAAGAGAGTCAAATTTATTCAGAGAACATGTGCAAGGCTGTAGTAGGAAGAAACAACAAATTAGGATGAGGGCATGTAAAACAGAGTAAAGAAGAAAGGGGGTTAGTTACCATTTTACATGCAGTCAATTTTCCTGCTACAACCTAGCTATCCATGCAGTCACTTTCTCAGTCTTGCTCAGATGCTGTTCACATATGCAATCACTGTTAATCCCAACCCTAAACGTCTCCATGAAAACACAGACAGATGCTTAAACATTTGCCAACCTGCTAACCTACTGGCAAAATAAGCACAGAAGTGTGTAATAAAATATCTTACGGATTTTCAGGAGCCGTTACCTTCATTTCTTAAGACTTCAGCAAACAGGACGATACAGGAGCAACTCTATCTTGCCCCATTTGGGGTGAAAAAAAGAGGTCAGGTTGTGTCTGTCTGAAAGGCAGCAGTTTACGTGGAAACATTACACTTCTCCACGACCCACCAACACTAGGTGGCACTGGTGGTATTCACACACATTTTCATCTGCCTTTCTATTTCTGAAAAGATATCCACTGATACCTTTCGACTTTCAGCAAGCAAGAATGTGGCGGAAAACAACTCAAGTATTTCTCTCAGTAGTTTATGAGCCAAAGATTAAAAAAAAATACCTTTTGCCATATGACTAGGGGCTGAAGGAGGACTGAATGACCCTCCCTTTCTCTCTCAGCTCTGTCTGACTGGGTCTCTAGATTGTTAACCTCACTTTCATGGCAGTTAATGATTACAAGCCAACTGATAGAAATACTATGTTGCACATAATGGTGTCTTTATAACCATTAATTATGCTGTTATATTACATGTGAGAGTTGCCAAAGGGCTGGATTCTGTGATAGTGAGCTATCAGTGCTGATTGATGGCATTAATATCCTTATCTTAAAAGTGTAATTAGACATATTTGAAAGTGTTAACACTACACAGGGGTTAGCAGCATCACAAATTATCCTCCTCTAAACTGACTTTAGAAACTCCCTAAAGGTTGCTTGTCAGTATGTTTACTTGCTCACAAATTCAAGAAAACAAAACAGAATAAAGTAGCAATAAAAGCAAAAGGCTTGAAGCTCATGCATTAAATCAAATTGAGGCACAGCTTAAAAACTTTAAAAGTTATCTAAAAAAGAGAAACCATTTGGGCGTGAGCAAGAGAATCAAAGTACCAACAAGGAGCAGGAACTGCCACCAAGTAAGCAAGCTCTGTAATGGTCACCACTCAACCACTTTGGTTTTAGATTAACTTCTTGCTCTGAGTTCTAGGAAAAAACAACAAAACAGGGTAATTCAGAGATGGAAGAGGGTTTACTTAATCTAAAGAAGATAAGGCAATTGACCCTTTTTCATTATAAATGTGCTAGCAGATGCTCTTTCCAGTCAAAGCACTCACACAGCAGCACTAGTTTCAGCCTGTGAAACCTTTCTTAGCAATGGCAGTCTGAGCACAGGTTCATCTCTGCATGACATGCAGCAACCCACCCATGTGGTCCTTTGTTTTGCTTCTACCTCATAGAGACCACACAGCCCCAGCACAGTCCCTGCTTCTGCTGCTGCAAGGCTGGTGTTGGCAATTCCTAACCTCATTTTTTTTTTTTTAGAGATGAAGTATACAGGTAGAAGAGGTGCAGGGCAGAAAAACAGCTTCAGGCACATTTTGTAAATCCCTACTGCAATACTTAAGTTCACTTAATGTGAAAGCTGAATGAAAGTGACTGTCCAGTGACACATCTAAAGGTCCACCTCTGCCTCCTCCTGATCTAATTAAGGTGGAAATTTCTGTGAGATATTGGCTCTCTAAGCACACAGGTGGGCAATTTGACTTGATATCCAACCTTTTAGTTGTCTTTTCTTCTTTTGCACATTTCTGCAAAATCCCAAACCACCCACTGCTTGGTGAGTTCAGACAGTCTATCCTTCATTTAGAGATGATACCAAAAAAATCCCATCGTAACTCTGAGATCCTAGAGTTAATCTTCCAAAATCTGTTTTGAGTTAAAAGAAACAAAGAATGGACACAAAACATAGATTTATAGTTCCCTAGCACATCTGCAAATCAAGATCTTTCACATTAAAAGTCATCATCCAGTGAAGTTCCCACTGACTGGAAAAGAGGAAATATAACCCCTGTTCTTAAAAAGGGAAAAAGGGAAGACCTGTGGAACTACAGGTCAGTCAGTCTCACCTCTGTGCCCAGTAAGATCATGGAGCAGATCCTCCTGGAAACTATGCTAGGGCACATGGAAAACAAGGAGGTGATTTGTGACAGCCAACATGGCTTCACTAAGGTCAAATCCTGCCTGACAAATTTCGTGGCCTTCTACAATGGGGTTACAGTGCTGGTGGATAAGGGAAAAGCAACTGATATCATCTACCTGGACTTGTGCAAAGCTTTTGATACTGTCCCACACAACATCTCTGTCTCTAAATTGAAGAGACATGGATTTGATGGATGGACCACTCAGCGGATAAGGAATTGGCTGGATGGTCTCACTCAAAGGGTTGAGGTCAATGGCTCGATGTCTAAGTGGAAAGCAGTGAGGAGTGCCATTCCTCAGGGGTCGGTGTTGGGGCCAGTGCTGTTTAACATCTTTGTTGGTGACATGGACAGTGGGAATGAGTGCGCCCTCAGCAGTTTGCTGATGACACCAAGATGTGTGGTGCGGTTGACACACTGGTTGACACATGTGCCATCCAGAGGGACCTGGACAGGCTGGAGAGGTGGGTCTGTGTGAACCTCATGAAGTACAACAAGGCCAAGTGCAAGGTCCTGCACATGGGTTGAGGTAATCCCAAGCACAAATACAGGCTGGGTGGAGAATGGATTGAGAGCAGCCCTGAGGAGAAGGACTTGAGGGTGTTGGTTGACAAGAAGCTCAACATGACCCAGAAATGTGTGTCTGTAGCCCAGAAAGCCAACCGTATCCTGGGCTGCCTGACCAGCAGGTTGAGGGAAAGGATTCTCCCCTCTACTCTGCTCTTGTGAGACCCCACTGGGAGTACTTTATTCAGCTCTGGAGCACCTCCCCTATGAGGACAGGCTGAGAGAGTTGGGGTTGTTCAGCCTGGAGAAGAGAAGGCTCTGGGGAGACCTTAGAGTGGCCTTCCTGTACTTAAAGGGGCTACAGGAAAGGTGGGGAGGGACCCTTGATCAGGGAGTGTAGGGATAGGATGAGGGGTAACAGTTTTAAACTGAAAGAGAATAGATTAGATTAGATGTAAGGAAAGAATTCTTTCCTGTGATGCTGGTGAGACACTGGCACAGGTTGCCCAGAGAAGCTGTGGCTGCCCCCTCCCTGGCAGTGGTCAAGGCCAGGCTGGACGGGGTTTTGAGCAACCTGGAAGGTGTCCCTGCCCATGGCAGAGGGGGTGGAACTAGGTGGTCTTTAAGGTTCCTTCCAACCCAAACCATTCTATGATTCTATGATCTTATTTCCAAATCTTCCAAGCTCTGTCTGCCACACTCAGTAACTCTGAAAATGCATCTAGCCAGTTGGAAAACTTTAATCTGTGTGATTTCTAAGATCTCTATCACCTTTTTTCAGGTCTTCTCTGTTACCCCTCTTCAAGTTTTCTGTCTTCAACTATCTCCTTAACAGGAGAGCATACAGGAGAGAGTGCCAGACTGTTATTGGAGGTATGTGGTGGAAAGAACACACATTGGGACATGTGAAATTGTAATTTTTCACCATAAGGGAGGTCAAATACTGGGGCAGGTGCCCAGAGAAGTGGGGAATCCTCAAATTTGGAGATGCTCAAAACTCAGTTGGTCAAGGTGCTGAACCAAGGTCCTGCTCTAGCTGGACCCAGTTTGAGTTGGGGGCTGGACTAAATGACCTCCAGAGGTCCTTAGCAGTCCAAAATTTTCCATGATTCTAAGCTTCTGTGTCACACTTATTATAAATTATGTTATATGTTGCAGAAATAATCTTTTAAATTTGTGATGCTTTTTTATCTGTGCATAGCCACTATTTGTCTACAAAATTCTGTTGTACTTAAATAAGGATTATTTACAGGATCAGTAAAAATTTGGCCGACTTGATCTATTCTCTTCCTACTTCTTTCAGTAATGGCTAAAAAAAAAAAAATTATGTCCGTGCTACCTAAGGGTATGCTCAGTTATAGCACCAGAGTCGATCAATACTTGAACTGAAAACGGCTGGGAAACTGGCTCAGGGTTAGATGCAGCATTTATGTTTTTTCTTCAGCAACAACCCATGCAGTGCAAGAGGCCAGTTCTTGATACCGGAGAAGGGGGCACCAAAAGTATTGCACATGTCTTTCTTCACCAGAGAGCACCTCAAAACTTCTTTAAGTGCAAATGATTTAATACCAGTGCCTTGGCCAAAACTAAACATGGTTGTTATTGTACGTTCTTCCTGCCCTACCTTTTTCCTCTGTTGGGTTTCAGCTAGTGAGAGCATTCTTCCCTACAGGGGATTTTTTCTCTAGACCCTGTACATGAGGGGAAAACAAAAAAAAAAAATCAACAAACCAAAAAATGGGAAATCCCTCTCCATTTTTCTTTCACAGATGGTATTCCTATGTAAGTCCTCTGACAGAGGCAAGAAGCTGAAGGAACTCCTGGCTACACCTCTGTCGTGACCCATTCTCACCTCACCTTCTCCTGTTCCTTTTTAGTTTGGCTGTTATGGATGCACTGCAGTTTACATCTTGTAGCTGTGTGTCATGCATCGAAGTTCACTCAAGTGAGCTATGCTGGTCCTAAAACTGCTTTATGGCAACCTAGAAGGCCTGAAAAGGCCTGAAAATAATGATGCTTCAACCATTTAATAGAAAGCACGTAAACCATTATAAAGACTAAATGTGCTGCAGTACAGCTGAGTAGCTCTGTTCTTCAGAAATGTGATTTGAAAGATTCTTCTCCCTTTAGCCCTGCTCTTTCAAACACTTCTCTGTCCAGCATCACGTTAATTTTTGCTTCATCTTACATAATGTGACAGAAGTGGAGATGACAGCCCAGCCTAGAAACTGAAATTAGTTTTCTGAAAAACATGCCTCAACTGACTTATTATTATGATTATAGATCATGGAAATTCACTGATTACTGCAAATGAGGAAGATACAGTAAGCTTCCACCAAAGGGATACAGTAGCTATAAAGAGGCTGGCACAAGCAAATAAATGCACCCTGAGATTAGCATTTTGAAAGCAATGGAGCAAGAAAGATATGAGAGGGACTAATCATTCACAGAAAACAAACTATTTTATTTGGTCTGTAATGAGGCATTTGAGGGTGTTTTAAAGTTTCAGATTGTCACTGAGTGAACTATTCTCCTATTAATCTGTTAGAGAATTGGTAAACAGCCACAAAAGGAGAAGCACATGCCTACGGCATTAGAGGGAAAATTGCCTACAGATTACAGTAACAACTATTTTCCAAAGGCTGGAAGAACACCTGAGAATACTACCTCTGCTGATAACTCTATCTCTGCAAAGGAGCAAATTCTCAACAATTATCTACAGCACCAAGAATGGCCACATTTTTCTGAGTGCCTCTGTAAAAGCAGCCAGGGACCAGGTTTATGAGATACAGAGAAGCCAGACAGAAAATTACGAAAGGAAAAAACAAGGTATTTATTTTGCCTGAGAAATGGTAGGGGAAGGGAAAGAAATTAAAGCTTTCTTCATTTAATGCAGGACTATTATTTTTTTATAATTTTAACCTCAGCCCTCCTATTTATCTTTCTCCATGTCCATGCACTTGTAGGGGTGTTCCACTTCAGCGAGGAGGTGGGTTCTCTGCAGGTCAGCATACCACACTGCATCAGACTAGATTATCCACAAGGTGTTTTAAAGAGTCTGTGTATTTTGTTCTCTTTTCCTTACACCACGTTGCAGATAGTCTCTGTCAGCAAAAAAAGTTGGGGTGGGGGGTGGGAAAGAGTTTTCCCAAAAAACATTTTAAAAACATTGTCTCTGTGTTTCCAAAGCCTTCACTGAGCTATGAAGGCTAGTGAAGAATCTTAAAAAAAAAAAATCAACATTACCTTCACAAGAAACTGAAGGGGGTTGTTTTCTTTTGCGTTTTTGTGGACTAGGGCTGGGAATTCAGACAAACTGGCTCAAACTATGCACTGGTGTAAACTGGTGTGGCATCAGCAGGTCCTTCATCTTCATCCATGAGCAGGGGTCAAAGTGTATGTGTGCATGTCTGTGAGGGGCTGTGTTGTGCATATTGTTGCTCACACACCTCTCTTATAACTAGGGCGTTTTTAGCCTTGGTTCCCCCTGATCTGGTGAGGGGAGACCCTACAGTGGGTACTGGTACCTGGACAGCTGGCAGCCTGTGTCTGCCAGACAAACTTCAGAGTGACTGCACCCTTCTGGCATCAACCAGTACAGCACCACTGTCTGAGGGTGGGATATGAGATACGGCTATTGGGCATCTCCAGCCTACCTCCTCTCCACTTCTAGCAGGTTTATCATTGGTGTCCCTTTTTCCTCTTAACAGGATATAAGAGGAAGTAGAAGAGCTACCCTATACGACACATAAATGATATATCATTTATTCTTTTTAAGTATCTTTACAGCTTCTACAATAGACTGAGAGTTGCACCTGGTACTTTAAATGAAAAATCTGCTTTTTCTCTTGTGCTTTGCTGTTATGACAGTTCAGACTGTCTACTCCAAGGAAACCCTAGAAGTAAAGAGTTTAGATAAGCAGAGACCAGGACCATCATAAATGTGCCCTACACACCAACACTCACCCAGGTTTGCAGGTACACTGGGTAGGGGCTGCTGAGGGCACAAGCAGTGAAATTAGATTGCTGAACGCTTTCTGGACACATTACACTGGGGAGAGGGGAAATGGCAGGTATGTTTTCCACACAAAATAATTGGTGTCTGTGGACTTTTAACAGCCATTACTAAGACTCTGTTTACCCAAAATGTCTTTTGGCTCACACCTTGTGCCTGAAGTATTTCAAAACAAGAGAGAATAAATTTTTGATGACAGCAAAGACATTAGAGTTCATATAGATTATATTCTAAGATTGGAACAAACAATAGAAGAACACAGAGACATTGCAAAAACCCAATGTGCAGTTTAAAGCTCCCTGGATAGAAACATAAATTTAAAGAAATAACCCACTCTGAGGAAAAGTGACTGAAGAAAGAATGCAGATAGATCCCCATGACTTACAGGTCAGTATATCTCCATCTGCAGAGGAAGGAAGTATACAAAGATTTATGGGAATTGTAAATTGGGCTAGTGGAAGACTCTGTATCTATACTGGCTCCTGAAACTGCTAATGCAGAAAAAAATGAATGGTAATGTGAAGGAGTAGGAAAATATCAAACAGTGGGTAAAGGGATAATCAAAAGTGCCAGACAGAACTTCCAAGAAATGCCTTTAAGAGAGCTATCAGGTCCTACCTTTACTTTAAGTTATATTGCTCATGGCAGACAAATCAAATGTACCCAGAACTTTGTCTAGAACTGATAAGCATGAGTAGAAAAAGGGTTTCCATCTGCATCTGGAGGCATGAAAATTATTAAATGCTTTGATATATGAGAGAATTATAGACAACGCAGATCAAAGTTTTAGTGACATTTACAAAAAAGAATAGTAGACACACCTTTCTAATTTGTGAACTATTTTTTTCAGGTGCTGCTCAATGGTTTAGTACTAGAAAACACACTTGGAAAACATGTGATGATACCAAATACTTTAGCTTTCAATAGAGCCAAGGTTCAACAAAAACAATAGTCTGATACTGTGCCAGCAAATATCTGAAGAAGCATCCAAAGTTTGTAGATTCATTTGCTTATTCAAAAACCAAAAGAAACCACAAGATGTTTTGGATTCTGGATAATAGTATGTTCTTTCAGGTACAAAGAAGAGCAACTAAAACAATTGAGGGGATGGAGAAGCTGCTTTATGAGAAAAGACTAAAAGGGTGGCAATTCTTCAGTCTGAATAAAAAAAACAACCAGAGGGAATAAGATTAAGGTTAATTAAATCTTGCAGGCAGTGCATAAGCTAAATGCAGAACTGTTGTTCATGAGATCCTACAATAGTAGGAGTAGTGAGCACTCAGGCAAGACCTAGAGATTGGCTTAAAACAGATAAAAACAATTCCTTACACGGCAGGGAATGAACTTCTAGTGCTTGCTGTCAAAGCAGGTTTAGAGAAGGCTTAGACAAACGGTAGACCAGATGCCCATAAACAGATAAAAAAGGCCTAGGCAGGGGTATACCCTCTAACACACAGAACACTCCTGGAGGCTGGGGCAACACCAAGGTAAGGGACTGACTGCAAGGAGTGACCAGTCTCTTGACCTTCCGCAAAATAACCACTCCATTACCACTGTCAGAGAAAGAGCCCTGAGCAGGATGGACCACAGGTCTGGCTGAGTGGGGCATCTACTATGGTATTAAGTGAGACAGTCCTGGCATATTCTAGTAGAACTGGTTCTTCTAATAATAGATACATGCAATTAGGAAAACCACCATCAACACCTTTATGCTTCTAGCTCTTTTTTTCCTTCTCTCCATCTCTTATTCTTTCCTCTGATGTTTGTTAAGGTGTCAGACTCATTGTAGTTGTAAGCGCTAACACTGACTTCCTATTATGATTACCAAATAATCACCTTTGGAGCTGTGAATACCTCTCAGATCCACCTCTTCTTCTCGTCCCCAATTCTTCTCAGTGTACATCCCATCATTCAAAAACACACACTCTTATATGAAAAAGAAAGTGGTATGAAGAGCCAACTAAACCAGAACTTCCCATTGAATCTTTTCTCTCCTTACCCAGAGACCCTCACTTCCAGAGAGGTATTAAAGTGGAAATTCTTTCAGCCCTGAAATGGAGCCAGCTCAGAGGCAGACTGCTGCAAGTGTTTAATAGTTCCCAGCAACACTAATCAGTAGGTAAGGACAAGAGGTTAAGAAGGATACTATGTCAGAATAAAATGAACAACCCCATTTCAGAGGTCTTATATTTCTTCAAAACAGACAGGGAGAAGACAAAAAGAGATAGACATAAAATGCAAGTACTGGAGAATGCAATCAGAAAGGGTACTGAATGTGTGATGGAACTGAGAGGTGAAAGATGATGAGATATTTGGCAACTAACTTCTGCTGAAAGCAGGGAAACTTCGGGCTCTGGAGCCCCTTAACCTGTGCCACATGTGTCAACAGTTTGGTTTAAGGAAGACTTTTTTCATAATTTAACAATAAATCCTTGATGAGACCCTGGCAAGGCAGATGGCTTTTTAAGCTGTGGCATAGAAAAAAGTTACTCTGTGGTAAGAGCAACAATCCATGAAGCCATTACACATTTCCCAAACCACCTTATGTTATTTTTTTAGCAAGACTGCTTTTCTGTATAATCCTGGCTTTTATCTTCTGATTCTCTTTCTCATTCTTTTTCCAGCAAAACAGTTTTTTCAGTAAGACAAAATGAGTCAGAATAAGGGATTCAAAACCCTTCGATTCTCGAGGCAAGGAACTAGAGAATGTGTGGTCCTGGGAAATTCAGAAAACAACATTAAATGAGTTGTGGATTCTGTGGAAGAACAAGCAACAGTGTTTTTAAACTAGTGTTTAAAAGACATGAATCTTTATTTCCTTAACACAGACATATGCCATAAATCCAGATCACTGAAATGGCAAACTCTGCTCTGGCCCAAGCCAGATGGGCATATATGCATGCATTCCTGCAGGATGTTCCTTCTTCCTTATCTGTCTCCTTTAGTTATTATGGCCATGTGCACATCTTGCTTGCCAATGAGAACTGCAGCCAGTACACAGATTCCTGCTTTGAAGATGTCAGTAAAGCTATCCAGGGAGACTTCAATTAAAAAATAATTGAATAAATTAATCATATTTGAATACCACAAATCATAGATGCAAAGCTTCACATCACTGGAAAGACTGCTATCTACTACTCATAGTGTTTACTGTTAGCTCTAGGTGAGAAATTCCATAGGCCTGGACCTATGTGAAACAACATGTGCAGCATCGCTGCCATGAAGTCAGTAGCTGTTAATGCAGATCATCCTTGTATTTGCTTCCTTTGATCAGGATGTAAAAAGAGTTATTAATGCCCAATAGGCAGAACAATTATATGAGGAGCCAGTTCATGTTTACATGAGCCATAGTGGCGTTCAGGATTTCTGAAGCATGGTGAGTTCACGTCACTTCTTGTTCTCTGGACAGCTATTTACACAGGACAGTGTTCAGCTGCCTGGGTGGATCTGCCTCGTGGAAGTGGTGTCTTCTGCATCTGATGTCTCTCACCGGCAGTGGCTGGGCTGGCCGCCTGTTGCTCCTGCCAATGTGCAAAGCATTGCCAGTGTCAGTTCAGGTGCCCATAGGGAACAGAATCCACATGGGATTTGTTTACATTTACTGTTCTCTTACAGAACAAATGCTTGGGAGCTGTTAGGCATATCTGGTCTCGGTGCATATGGCAGAACTGCTGCGCTTTCATTCTGCATGCTAACATGTCCCATGTCTCTAGTTACATCTATTAAGGCAGGAGCAAAGCAAATTCTACATGGCATTTCCTGACCCTGACAGGATACTGGGTTCTGTGCCTGGCATGTGTCCATCTTGAACCACACCTTCATCTCAAGGGTCTGTGAAGATATGAAGTAATTAGTGTTAATTTTGAGAGCATGATGGTCTGGGATCTGCTCTGAAGTAATTAATATATACTGTATAAAAGGCCTAGTTATTGGGTTGTTTAATGTAGGAGTATGCTGTGTTTACTTAACAGAGGTTTAAAGAAGAGCAAGGAGGATACATGAAATGGTTACACATTAATCATCATATTTCTTCCTAGTCCCAGTCTACAGTTGAAGACTTCTAAGACACAATGTAAATGGCAAAGATTCTCCTGCTGTTCAAAGCCAAAAATGTTTTTTTGCACTGTGGAGGTAAACAACCATGTGGTAACTTTTCCCTCTCCAGGAAATCTGGACTGGGTCAACCCATGTTGATGCAGGCAAGCTGATCAGGCTAAGGTAAAGGTCTCTGAAGGGCATGAAGTTGCTCCCACTTGCTCCTCATTAGGTGGGGTAAATGACATGAGTAACAGGGGAAACTGGAACACTGTTGCAATCTTCTTACATCCCAGTTTAAGTCTGACTTTTATTGGAGGATCCACAGCTCTTTAGGATGAGCTGTCACATACACTTTTGTGGTGAAGGGACCACAACCTTTCTTCTGATGGCAAGTCCTATCCACCTGGAGCAGAGGCTTACTGCACTTTTTGTACAATATTTTGGGGGAAGGACTAGTTTCTTCCTCTTTTGTCTTTTATTTCTTTTTAAATCCTGGATCATTTTAATGACACAATTGATAGGGTAGCCCCACAAACACTTGATTAACAGTAACAGAAGGTGGAGCTGGGGATAATCAGCAAAGGAAGAAAATGCTTGTCTAAATACATCCCTACTGAAACAAATATGTAATGAACACACAGAAAAATGAAAGCACTATAAAGGAGTTAATATTGGAAAATTATTAATCCATTTTAAATAAATACCACCAGTCATGCCTTCCCTACATGAACTTTTCTAGTTTGCTGAAAGAATGTTCAAATAAAATACATCCATATTATGCATTTAGAAGAAATAGAAATATACTGTCCTCTGACCATTGATCAAGGAGAGTTTCTGATGAGTGCAGTGGGTATGATGAGCTATCCCTGAATTCATTCCAAGCAAATTAACTCCTGAAACTGGAAAACGCAGCAAGATCTGCTGAGGGGTTGGGCTAATCCACCTGGTACGTTGCTGTGCTAACCCAGCTGTGCTGCTTCTGCATCCCACCAGCAATCGTGGTCCTGCTTTGCTCTGCACAAAGATACCAGCTTCCTTAGAGAAAGCTCAGTATCCCTTCAATATGCTCCATTACACAGCTGGAAAGATGCCTCTCACCTCTCCCATGTGATAAGAAGAAGTTATACTGTGACACTGGGTTTGTCGGAAGTTAAGAAAGCCGACTTCTTCATCCTCTCCAGGCATTTCAGAGCCCTGCTAACCAGTCCACTGGGAGTCTCAACCACCTTGGCAGCCTATGGATCAGTATGGATTAGTTGCTAGTGAACAGGTATCTCCTGCCTGTATCTCTGAAGGACTAGGGAGCAGCGTACAAAGATTTGCCCCCTGCATCTCTAGGGGTTACAAGTCAGATGAGTACATACAAGTGCATGTGTCACTCAGGTCTGATCGATTGTCTTTGTTAGAGAGACAGCAGTTAGATAACGAGTGGCACAGTCTCCAGCA
This sequence comes from Strix uralensis, assembly GCF_047716275.1. Lineage (NCBI taxonomy): Eukaryota > Metazoa > Chordata > Aves > Strigiformes > Strigidae > Strix > Strix uralensis. Next base: position 13,296,476 of record NC_133973.1, on the reverse strand, counting down.
CTGACAGCTGGTCACCTCCCAGCTTTCTTCTTCAATCCACAAACACATCAGAGCAATCAAACATTATGTGAGGAGCTTCCTCCATTAGGAAACATGTAATACATTGATTTGCTTTCAAACTGGTACAATGCCTAGGATCCAGCCTAAGGTTAGTCCACCAGATCCCTTTAAGATCTTTATGCGTGAGTACAGGCAGTGTGTAAGGTGATGCAGCCCAGGGCCAGAGTAGGACAGGGCCAACCAGAGCTGTACTCCCTGTCACAGCAAGGTATGAGACCTGCAGACAGACCCTGTCAGACTTTGAAAGGAGAGAGCATCACTATAATCACAACAGAAACACTTTGCTTCCAAAAAAAAAAAAAAAAAAAAAATGAAGCAAGTATTTTAGGCTTTCAGTTTAAAAAAAGTGAATTTAAATGCATAGCTGGGTGCTGCTTAGTATCTGTATCTCCCTGGATTTCTAATTTCTGATCTCCAGCTTAATTTGCTGAATCTTCAGATTCTCTATTTAGATTACAGAAATGTTGAGTCAGGACTGCAACATAAACAGACGATTCAGGGGTTTTATAGCATTATTATACAATGCATTTAGAGAAGTTTGGAAGGCTGACTGACTAGATTTCTCATATACTTGCTATTGAACAGAAAGTGGTAGTGAGAATATAATTATTTTAATTGTAACTTCCTTTGTCTTGCAATTCTAAGCAAGGACCAAAATTAAAAAATGTGAGGTTCCTTATTAAGTTTCTTCAGCAAAATTAGAAAACATGATTCCTATAAAAGAGTAAACATATATTGTCCATAAATATTAATGGCAATTTGGTTTTAGTATTACTCAGCTGTTGTCTCTGTTTAGCCCTTCCTAAAATAATCTCTGGTCTTGGTCATCCAGCCAAGAGTTTTCACCACTGGGACACAGGCATTTTCATAGCTTTCTTTCAAAGCTATTGGCATTTGGGGGTTACATTTGCACTGTGGCTTAGAACATTTTGTATAGTTTCTGTGAGTTCTGAGATTATTTGTTTGAGTAATTTCTCTGTGGAGTAACCATTTTACAAACTCTTTAAAAAGCTCCTTGTTTCTGATGCTTTTATATTCATTTGGGCTGGCAGACTATTAAAGAAGAAGAATTACTGATCTCAGAAGAAATTTTTTCCTGTTAACTGTGCTCTTCATTTTACCTTTGCATCTCCAGCAGTGAATACACCCCAAAAGGGTAGTTTGTCACCTTCATGCAGTTCATATGTGAATTGTTCTTTGGGGAGAAAGCAAAGCAAGAGGAAATATAAAGAAGAGTTAATCTCAGATCAATCATACTCATTTCTAAGGGATGTGACATATGAGCCACAAACATTTCTGTACGATGATCTAGTTCCTCGTGTCAGAGCAAACTGCATGCTTGCTGTGCTGGCTGCAGCTCTCAGTTCCAAGAACAAGCATGGGAGAGCTGTATGGGTTTGCCACAAACACCTTTCCTGTGCCAGTGGGAGGCACACGAGATTTCTGCAGGTAGTTTCTCTGCGTGCTGCATAAGGTAAGAACAGCATATCAAAGGAAATAACACTGAATTTCTCTGTTACACTATTTGTTTCTCTCAATGAAGTATATTTTTGAAGGGGTTATTTCCAACCCTGTGTCTCTGCTGCATACTGTGTGTCTGTACCACACATTTCCAATCAAGGACTTGCTTTGTTTTTCGAGCAGACTTTTGCTTAGAGACTTCTGCAATTCTTTTCAGTTTAGTTGAGATAGCACATGCTATTCTAAAGGATCAATTGAAATACAATTTAAAAAAAATCTCAACATCCTAGAATGAGGTTTGTTAGACTGTGGAATAGTCTCCTGGGCATGTGGTGGAAATGACTTTGCTTGCAACATACAGAACCGCTGAGACAAAACACTAGAAATTATATAGTAAAGAGCAAATGAGATTTTTTCAGGGACTGAGCTGGGATTTAGCAGACATAATAGGTCAATACAGGCAGTTTTGATTTTTTCTCCCTACCTCTAACTGTTTAAACAAGGAAGGAACAGTTTTCATTAACACACAAAAACCCAAACAAAAAAAACCACAGAAAATCACTTCTTTTAGGAAATACATTCTTTCAGGGTTTAACTGAAACTACAGTTGACTACATTTCTGCAATGTGTTCAGAGTCTCCACATATACTACCTTTGTTATGGTTTAAGCCATACTGTAAGGAAGTATCCTCTATGAAGTGGATACTCCTTAGATTCTAGGTAACATATACGAGATTTTCTAGTATCTACGTCTTGTTTCACATTTCTATAATTTCCCAAAGTTTTGTGAATGCACAATGGATGCATGTGAATGTATGTGAATGCATGATTCTGAGCTGGTGAGAGTTAGATCCTTGTCTGACTTAGTTATTACTTCTCACCGCTCCTCCGTCTGAAAATGACACTAGATTTAAAGTCTCCACAAGCAAAACCCATATTGTAAATTCAGGCAATCCCCACGGAACATACCATAGCATCTGTCCATCAAATTCAACTGTGAGGATGCTATCTCCTTCCACCTCTTCATATAAATCACAGTGAAACAAGAGCTATGAAATATTCCTGTCCTGTATACCTGAAGGAAGTCACTTTTATGCCATCTTAAGTGTGGAAGCACTGTTAGATGTCCATGGTATACCAGGAAAAAACAGGTTTAAAGCATTTCTCTCATTTGCCTGGGTAAAATATGATAAATCATATATTCATAACTTGAAGCTAAAGTCATAGTAAAATTCTGTTTAAATGAAGTGGATACTTATGGAAGTTATGGCATTCCTCTGGCTCTCACCTACATTGTTTGATGTCTAAGAGAAAAATCAAAATGTGTCTTGGGAGGATGCAGGGCCAAGTTCTCCCTTGTCATTTTTTGTTACATCACAAGTATTCTACAGTCCACTGAGCACTGTGGGACTGACACAGTCAGACCATCTAGCATTTAGCCCTACAAAAATGGAAGTGCTAGGTGAATAGGAACATGGGTTCAAGCCTATACAGAGCTTGTGGCTTTAACACAGTGAACTAAACCAAGATTTTTCAAATGCAGATGACAATAGCTAGCTGCATAAAAAGATTCACATCTGATTTTATAGCTGATTTTAGATTGTGCTTACCTTTAATCTCAGATGGAAGCCTCTGGAGAAAGAAAATAAATAAATAAATAAATAGAGAACAGATATTTAGGTGCTTAGCTCTGGGCATGTAAAGAGGACCACAACAGAACATCTGGGTTACCTGGATTTATTCTTTTAAGAAATGGCTGAAAGGGCTATCTCTTTGCCTTTCCTTGTGGCCTCAATTTCAAGAATATATCATTGCCTGAATTTATTTCTGCGATAATCAGTGACTGCCATGAATATCTGTAATGAACTTAGAGATCCCTTAGATGAATTCAAGCAGTTCTTGGATCAGTCCCAAAAGTGCAACGTGTCTTTTAATAACCGATCCCCTGTACATCTGGAACTGACAAATCTGTACGAGTGATAGGTCACAAAATCCCCATCCCCTATGTATGGATAATTTTAAGGAATTGGATCACTCTTTTTAAGCCTGAACTCTACATTTAGTTTCCTTTCAAGCTCCCTACTGTATCTGGTTTTCCTGTGGGCTTTTGTTTTTATTTTCATTTGATTTCAACAGATGTTATTTACTGCTATTTCCCTCTGCTTTGGAGAGGATTTATCATTGAGATGTATTTTCATTTTAGCGCACAAATACATTAAATCCAGACATGAAGCCTGACCAAAACAGCTGGAAAGTGACACTGAAATTAAGGCTATAGAGCTGCTTCTCTAATCTGCTGAGCAGTTTATATAAATGCAGTTTAAATAAAATGAGTCTGCAAACAGAAAAGCTTAAAGGATATTAAATCCTGGCTTTATAAATGATGGCCAAGCTAGCAGGAACCACCCCATAGTGTGTAATCTTTTTCTTTCATGTAACAAGGTTATCTGGCCTCACAAGCTTCTTAGGGTAAGCTTAATTAAAGCCAGTGAAGAGAAAATGCAAGAGGGGAAGGTAGCTGTTTTGATTTCAGAAAGTACGTATTTTTAAATATATATTTCTGTGAGCTAGAGTTATGTCTCCCTAGTCTTAGTGCGAGAAAGCTTAATTTCATATTTCTTTCCTATGGTATTTATACACACACTCATAGTGAGCAGGGAGAAGGAGGTGGGAGTGAGTGGACATTTCCCTTTTCCCAGGAGATAAGAGCTCACTGAATAATAAAGCTTTCCCCAAGGACAGAATATGCTACACGTGTTGGCAATGAGTTTGTCAGTGTTCCTAACATTTCTATACAGCTGTAACTCATGGATTTAATAAAATATTGATATCTGTTTCCACAGTTCTATCATGCAGCAAAAATCTTTACGTGATCTAAATTAAACACTTCTGCAATAGGCTGAAGACTGCATGTCATTTCTTGCCCTGGTGGAAAAGCTCTGTGCCACCCCATCTGCTGTTGCAAATACCAAACCTCAGAAATATCACTGAATGGGAGGGCTGTTGTAAAGGAGTGCTTGCTATTTCATTTGAGTTTCTGTTTAGCCTGGTAAAACATCCCACTATCAGTTTGTATCACTGAGCTGTTGCTGAGCTACGGGCCCAAGTCTAATCTCAGATTGATGAAATGCATCCAACATGACATTTGACTCAATCTGCTCATAAATAATAATAATACTACTTTACATTTATATAACCCTTTTCAGCAAGAGCTCTCCCAAAAGGCCTTTTTGACCTCCAATTTATCTATTGTGACTCTCACTGGAGTAGAGGCAAGCGTAATGTTCTCTACTCCACTACCACATACAGTGTGGCAATAGCCGCGAGACAAATTACATTTACGATGAGATTCCAGTCATCTTAGCTATGTGATGCTCAATAATCCATCCCAGCAGAGATCACCTGTAACATTATTAGCATCTCAGTCACTCAGACAGCTGTCAACTGTATAAAAAGCTACCTGCCCAATAAGTACTACCCCCTTTCTTCCAAATCTGGAATTTCCAACCCTTAAATAATTACACAGACCTTAGCTTGACAATATTTACTCCAGAAAAATAATACTTTTAAGTGTAGGATTTTACAATTCACTGTCGTCTAGAACCAGAAGTTTCACGAAGTTGAAAAAAGAGGTTCATGGACTTTGTCTGGATTTAAGGCGTTTGTGCCTCAACCCTAACCAAGGAAATACTGAAACATTGAAATTTACCACTGTGACACTGTCACATCAAAAAGGTTGTATAAGTCATATCAAAATATGGCTTTGTTCTGCTTGTAGTCAGAATTTTTTTCCACTTTGGCTTGTAAGGCTGGATTTTCAAAGGCATCTAGGCATCAAACAATGCAGATAGGGATTTTCAGATTCATGTGCTGTGCCTATTGCAGCTGTTGAAGCCTAAATCCCATGAATAAAATTGCCTTTGATAAATCGTGAAGGCTGGCTTTAACAATCTGCCAACGCACAGCACCTATCTACATATCCGTCTAAGCAACTCACTATAAGACATTTTCTCCCTGTTCCCGCTGAAAGCAGAAGTACAGTTCCTATTGCCTTCTGGAGGAACAGAATTTAGCCAATGTGGCATTTTTACATCTGTGTAAAACTCTTTTTTTTGTTTAATACACAGAGTATAATGTAATGTTTTTTAAACAATCTTTAATTACCTGCGTTACTTTAAAATATCTTTATGGCTCACAGATTATGCCAAAGACAGCTGATGACAAACTTTATAAGAATACATGGAATACACAGCAATAAAAAGGGAACACACCAACTCTGGCACTTGAAATTCTCAGCTTGTGTATGAAAGATGCAATCATAAATTCTTGTTCTGGATCAGGAAGAACAAGGATGTGAACCTTGCAGTGAGAGCTCAAGGATTTTAGCTATTCTGGAGTGATTTTTTATGATCTCTGGTTTTATTTGTAAAATTTTAAAGCAGCTTCTTGTTAATCCAGTTTAGCTCTATTCCCAAGATTATGCCCATAAAGCCATTATATAGCACCTCATTCTTGCAAAGAGGCCAATGTGATGAGCAATTACCAAAAGTAAACAGGATGCTGATCTTATAAGTTATAGATTGAATAAATACTGTAACAGAATATAAGAAAAAAGTCTAGTGGACCAGTGATTTTACTCGACACATCTTGGCCTGTTCTGTCCTTTTTTTTTCTTACTTGCTCATAAACTTGTCCCCACATCCAAACCTGCAGCATTTCCCACTTCTGTTTGGTGTCTACATATCACCCCTCGAAAAGTAGGATATATATTTGCTATACAGAAACAGTAGTTTTCAAATCTCTGTTTAGACTAAGGCCCCAGGTAGGGTTAAAAATGCTTCAGCTCCAACAGCAGACATCCCATAAACTCTTACAGTTAAGTTAAATATATACTAAATGCCAGCTTTGCAGTTTGGCATCTGATAGCAAGTTGAAACCAAAAGGTTAAGTCAGTGGTTCTGATCTTGTAACCTAAGTCTGAGATACTCATTCCTACCATCCTTCAGATGAAGTAATCACATAAAAATAAAGCACTTTCTAATAAAAACAGTAAGTGTTCAGACCTCTGTTCAAGACAGAAGGAATTTTCATAGTTCTGGTTTTATGGACTGTAGACTAGGATAGCAAAAGTATGTTGATTTTCTTACAGGGGATAGAAATAAAGTGAAATGAAAGCAGATGGATCTGCCCTAGCAGTGAACCATTGGATACAATACTTTGCTTCAGTGAGTATCCAAATTATTTTCAGGTAGTTTGGCACATAGGTAATTTATGTGCTTCGTTCTCTGCCTGCTATTTAGAAGCTGTTTCTCAAGTAGGGATTGTTCTCTGAACTGTTCACCTTTGCATGCACTATTTCACTCTTAACTCTTCTAATATTCTTCTTAAGGTTAACTTAGTGAAGTGAATTCAATATACTTTTTTTGTTGCTCTCAGACTCTGCTTGTGCCTGGGGTCAAACAAAATCTGCACGGGTGCTCTTAGGTGACTGCTTACTTGATGACTGCACGTATCACGTAACAGAGGCTGTCCCAGCCATAATATGTTTGCTATCACTGACCAGAAGAAACTATTAGGGCACAGTGTCCCTGCAGAGGATAATATGACCAAGTACATTTTTTTTTGACCAAATATATAAATTCTTCTTTAGACACCTCAAACACAAAAACTGACTTCTAGATGTAGTACATTTCATCCAATATTTTGGTGTATAAAACAGAAGACTGAAGCACAAATTATTGTCTCAGATGAGCTGTACCAGATGACTCGGTGTTAAAATAAACAGCACAGATACCCCATTTTCCAGATCCCACAAACAGCAAACCAAAGTGTTCATTTGGCTGAGAAACATCAGACACTCACTCATATCAAAATGAGCTGAAGATGATGGTGGTCACAACGAGGAGACAATGATGGTCTCCTAGAGTTCCCCTGTCTCCATTGCAGGATGGAGTTGGGCTCAACAAGTCACCGCACCTCTAGGCTCTGCCTCAGCAGCCTCCTTGCCTCACTTCCTAATACACAGAGCGGTTCAAACACCCCCAACATCCCTGTATCAGCAGAGCACCGCTGTCAACCCCAGTATGGGAGGTATGCTTGAAGGGCTTGTGAGCTACGTGTGATACAACATACGGAGAGTCAAGAAATGCACGTGGAGTCTGAGAGTGTTCAAGCTCCCTGGGGATAAGAAGCCCTGGTTTCTACAAGAGATCCTTACTTCTGTAATCCTCATTGAGACATTTAAAAATCTGACAATATTTTTATCTTTACTGGTATCAGTTCTCCCCTTCACTTGGTGGTGGAGTGGGTCTAGGGTAGAGAAGTGATACTATTGCTATTGACAGGTACTAAAACTTAACCGAGGAGGCAGCTGGAAAACCAAATACTATCCACAATGGGACTTTGATACCTGGAAATCATAATACTGAACTAAGTATCCAGGCTTTCTATACAAAAAGACTGAAACAGAGTATGATACACATATGCCCCAGTGCCTACCACAAACCAAGTTAAGAAAAAAGCAAACAAAATCCCCCCCCCTCCAAATAGTCAATCAATCCAAATGTGTATAACAGCAGCATTATTATAAAGAATTTCTGGGTATCACCACTATATCTATCTGGATTAAGCTACAAATACACATGAACTTATATCTTTGGAGATTCCTAAATCTTTCAGAATCATCTGAAAGTTTATGGAGCTGACATGAGTAGATTTACAGAAGAGGATAAATCTTGGCAAAACACTGCATTGTAGTTCAATTATCCTGCTTCAGGGAAATCTAATTTAGTTGCTGGAATGCAATCACTTCCGATAAGGTTTGATACTAACATCATTATCTATCTGTAAACGTATCTTCACCAGATGTTCTTTCTAAGGCAACTAAACAAAATTGATAGCCACCCACTTCAAATAGCAAACTATTTGTTGTTGCTGTAACTTGCAAAACATCTAGTCAGAGGTCAGTAACTAATTTTATTAAGAAAAAAAGAGACTGTAGTTTCCTCTAAAAAAATTCCCCATGTATTTATTACTTCAGTGTTCATTTTCTATGTAATTCTCCCGGTACAGTACTTCATTACTGCATGGCCCACTTCCTACAGACTACTCTGATGTGCCATTTCCTGGAGGGTGAAATGAAGTCCAGCATCTCATCTCATGGGTGTTTGAATGAACTATTCCAAAACGTGATGTTTAAGGATGTTGGGAAACTGCTTTCCCATGTTTCCCTAACAGTTTCAATAAATGCAGCTGAACACATTTTCCATCGTTCAAGTTGCGTCAAGACACCTTAAAGGCAAATAATGCATATCTCCCGAAGACCTTTTACACTGCAGGATTGTGACATTAGGTGCAACTAGAACTCATGCCGACACCCCATGGCCAATGTCAAACAGGGTAGGTAGGTAGGGCACCAATTAGGGTCACAGAGGCACAGCCCTGGCTAACTGCACAAATACTTACTCAGGGGACCTGCAGCCACAACACACCCCACATTACTGGCAGCTACACTCTTCTTGATAGATTAAAAATCTGGGTACATGTTATGGAGCTGCAAGCATGTTTCTAGAAAGTATCCTTTGCATAAGAAACAGTCCCACTTGACTCTCTGATCTACTTCCATACCCTTCTATTAATAATATTAGTGATACAAACCTATTACTATAGCAGTATTACTCCAGTTTATGACTTATATCCGAAAGCCTTACTTTGAAGTTCTCCTCATGCAATTTATCAGCTCCATCCTCAGAGCTTGAGGTACCTTACTGTCATGTTTAGGCAGAATGTTGATCAGGGTTGCAGGTTTCCCCATTTACAGGATGTCACTATTGCAAGGAGAGTTAAGAGTGATTCATTCGGATCATTTCTCATTTTCAGAACAGACGTCAGAAATAGCATTTTTCATTGTCTTGCTTGAAGATGAGGTGTTAGGCTAAATGGCTATTCAGTTAGACACTGGAAAGCCATTCTTATGTTCTTACATGTTTTAATGTTCTCTGATATTTGAGGAAATAAATACTAGAGGTTCTGAGTTGCAGCATGGTGGCATTTGGAGTGCATGAAAACAAGGAATGCAATGCGGTGCTGACACTGAAGCTATTTCTACTCTACAATTAATTGACAAATTCTATCACAACTAATTTGTATTTATGAAACCTCATAATAGACCCAAGTGGTTTTTTTAATGTTAAGCCTATCCAGTATAATCACACTGTAGTGAATGTATCTATTGTTAGCATTAGCACTGAGAATTTAAATCTTGAATAGATTTTTGTTACCTAGGGAAATTTACATATGTAAATTTAAGCAGCAAAAATCCCCAACCTATCCGTATTTTAGTTTTTTTGGTTTGTATGGTAAAAACCTTAAAATAATTAATCTTTTGTAGGGGCACAGTTTAGCAAGGTCTGCTGTTTTGAAAATAGACCTTTAAGCTTTGTAAGCTTGCAAAATTTGCAAATAGATGAGAACTAACTCTTAGTAAAGGAGATAAGGTAATAAAGTACGTACTCTTTAACTAATTGTTGACTTAATGCCTAAAGATCTTGTGAAACAACTTCTGTTATGATAGGTATTAATATAAATTAGATCAGCTGTGAGCATGGTTTCTCTTTTCTTAAAAGCTGAATATATTTGCTGTGACATTACTGTAAAAACCTCTGGAGATGCTCTGTGGATAATTATGAATATGGAATTACTTTCCTTAGCATTAAACTACACTGAAACATTTGACTCCTAGCTGTATTACCTGTTTTGTTCCCACAACCCCACCAAACAAACTTCATACATAAGTCCTGTACCTTCAGTTTAAACATGAGAGCACACATCATAGCCATTCTTCTCCCAAATAGCCACTGGCTTATCAGAAGAGAGAACTGGACTCTGCAAGTGAAATTTTGTAAAATTTTGTTTAATAAACCCAAGTGAATCTATGCAAAGAACACTTGGTCTTTGTCCAAGGATTCACAAAAACCTGTTACCTCAAAGTAAGAATGTGCCATTGGGAGTGGAAGGAAGCCCAGACTGGTGTATTTCCACACCTCCAATAGCAATGCAGTGTGATGACTATTGGAAAGTCAACATATTCCAACTCAGTTATACACAGTTATTCTCTTCATAGTTTAAGAAAAAGCCTGCACTATCTTGGATACCACTACATAGAAGCACTTGACGTTCTTGACTACAATACAGTCTTCTCATACTCAGAAGAAAATGTCATTTGTCTCTCAGAGGGGCTCTCTCATGAGAGCCATCAACATCATTTGATCTGACAGCAGACAATAACTCTCTTCAGAACAAGGTCTTTACCTACAAACAGCTGTACCTGAGCAACAAATACATGAGAACATTTATACTCTCTAGAGAAACGGAGAGTTGTGTGCAGAGAACCATGGTCAGCAAGGTAGTGGTACACAAATACAGAAGGGGATTAAAGGAGGACTCCCATGTTGTGCTTCTGTGGCTCACTTACTTTCTGTGGCTCTCCGTACTGCAATTCCTATTCTGCTTTAGAGGAGGGACCTATGGAGCATCCAGATGAAGCTGCAGAGGTGTGGGAAAGCAGGGCTGATACAGGGGCAAGGCTGTGACTCCTGTTTATGAAAAGTCCCACAAAGAAAAACTGGTACTGGAAGTAATTAAACCACCATTCAAACAGGGCGCTGGCTGCTGTTGCCTGTAGTCCTTCAAGATGGTGGAGAGATTCATCAGTTCCAGTGAGACCTGATACCACTCATCTCTGGCTGCAATTTAAGCCAAGTTAAATAGCTCCCAGGCCCTCAGTAACAGAGTGACTCAAACTGGAGCTTGGTTCTCAAGTGCTTTATTTTACTTCACATCATCGAAATTTTCCCCTTATATGGTATGAGTATTTCCAGCACAAGTCCTGCTTTTCTTTATCATGTCTAAACCTACAGCAGCAGAAATAACAAATATGATCAGGGAAAGCTCTGGAAAAGCATCTGTCAAGTTGTTTGGGGTTTATTATCCCCAGGATGAAACTAAGACAGGTTGCTGACACGAAGGAACAACAATTGTCTTTTCAGAAAGCCTCTTACCTTACTCTGTGTTAACAGGAACAGTTAGATTAGCAGGGGACATTAATTAATCCCCACTGGTATTACATATCCTATTCTCTGAAAGGCAGGACATACATTTTAGATAAGATTTTGCAAGTACAACCAGCACAGACCACAGTGAAAGAGACAGGTACAAAAAGGTATAAGGATTTTCTCTGACTGCAAAATGATCCTTGTCTCAGATGCTTTGACTGGACCCAGGTCACAAGAATATCCTTTCCTTCAGATTTGTACCCAAGGACAGGTACAGTTCTGTGGCTCTTAAAATGGACTTCAGACAGTTGTCTACTTTTTAGCTTGTATACTATTAAAAATCCTCTTTGTCTTTGCAATGTTAATACCCAAAGCATCCATGGTTCAATCCAAACTGCCACAGGAGCCCATGAATGAGCTGCACTGTACAAAGATTAAACAAACTTTCTCCTCTTCTACCAGTCATCTCAAAACAGGTTATCAGGATTGTACCTGACTGCCTAAGGCACTCAAAGTCTATTTAGGCTAGTTATTTATCAGAAGATATCCAAAATAAGTTACATGTATTTTCTGCTCTGTGCTCATTTCTCACAGCTGGGTTTAACCTGAAAGTAAGATTTGTTTCCAATTTCTGATTCCTGATAATAGTTTAAAAAATCAGAGGGGTAAGAATAGGGTTGGTTTTGGTTGGTAGGTTTTCTCATTTATTTTTTTTTTTAAACAAAAGGATGACAATAATAACAAATAGTCTTGAGCAGAAAATACGGTTAACTTATTTCTTAAAACTTGCTTAGATTTTAATCTGAGAATGTCTATGCATATGATGGCACTTGAAAATAACTTTCTTAGTGCAATAGCTTTATAGGAGTGATTTGAAATATCAGCTCATTTAAGATTACTACATATTGCTTTCTTTTTTAATTGCAAAAAACAATGCATTAGACATGATGGTTTATTTAATGTTTGTAGTTATAAGCCTATTCAGAATGATCTTAACACTAATATGGTAGAAGCGTTAACCACATTGTTCTCTTTCCTTCTGATTTTCAGTTGTGGTCTTAATATGGTCTTAATATATCAAGCAACCCTGTTATAGCACAGACCTGGTTCCACCAAGCATTGGAAGCCATCTTTGACAGAGTCAGTTTTGGCCATTACTCCTGTCCATGCTGAAGAACAGAGCCTGGGGTCAATAGACTGACCTCTAAACCAGAGGATCTCCGCGTGTGGTGCGCAAACTACCCACAATGTGTAAAGCATCAGAAAGTATTTTAAATGATGGGGGGAAGGGTGGGGGGTGGGGAGCTGGGATGCAAAAAAATTTTCCCATCCATTGAATCAAGGAAAGAATTTAAAAGGAGAGGAAATACAAGTACTGGGTGACTATTTAAAATTTAGTTTAATTTTTATTTGACTGTGAACGTAACTGTGTCAAGCCATGCACATGTTCAACAGTAAGAACAGTTATCTGTTCTATCTTGTATCAGTGCAAGTGCAACCTTGACTTTCTGAGGTTGTCCTGCAGGACTTGCCTATTCAGGGTGCATAATCTTTATTACTGCTGAAGGCTTTAATATTATCTCATCGCTTTGGTAATCACTAGAGCATAAAAGAAAACAGGTATTCCATGAATCTGTTTGTGGGATCACTTTTCAAAACAGAACAACTGTAATTTATGTTAGAAAGTTGTGTTTCATAATCTAAGGGGTCACAAAATTCTAAGTACACATTGACAAGGAAAAGCTAAAACTGGTGTTTGCTTTTAGCCTAGTTTGATCAAGCTCAATTTCTGCACGTGAGTTTGTGTGTGCTTTTATCTGCCTCTCTTATCCAATGAAGTAACATTTAGGCCAATTTCAGCAACATTGGACAGAGAGTAAAGGTCTGTGAAGTAGGTCTCAACATTCTGGATGTCAAATTTTCTACAAAATTACAGGAAACTGGTAGCCAGGTAGAAATGAAAGGCCATCCATTGCCTGCACTGAGTCTGTTACAGTGTGACCTCAATTCATACTAAGCCTCGGGGAATTTACAGAGGATAGAGAAGTCCCGAGTGTCCCAACATGAGAAAAGTTTCCATCTGCACTCAAATCTTTATTAACTGTAACAAAAAATCCTACCATGGGACTCCAAGACACCAAGAACCAGATCTCCTTACTGCCATTGTCAACTAAACCACTTTCTCAGTTCTGTTCAGGTGTGTTAGCAACCTGCATGAGTAATAAAATCTCCACAGAGAAGAGCCCTTGCTCTGCCATATAAAACCATTAGTCTTCGGGTTGGTGGCTCATAAAAAATGACTCCTGTACAGTCTGTTTGATCTCATCACATTACCACTTATCATGGTGCAAGCAGTTTTGTTCCTGAATCCAAATTCTGGAAGGTGAGAAGGTATGTAGGATGTCCCACCTCATACTAGGAGGCTGAAAACCATGTAGATACTGGCATTCATGTTCATGCACTGCACTTTCAACTAAGTCATCTTGCTCTGTGCTTAGCATGAATCTATGGAGAGGAGCTAAGACAAACTTAACAGCTTTCTTCCCCCTCACCCCTTTTTCTCAGCCACGCCCCCCCTTTGGTTTCTTTATTATAAAGACATCTAAGAAAGGTTTAAACCCCAGCACACATTACAGTTGCTCAAACTCATACCCAACTGCCAGTGGCACCAGCTACAATGCAGACATACAACTCTCCTAGGAATGCCCTTCACACTGAGAGATAGAGGAAGATATGAATAACCTATCGCCTCCAAGAAATCTAGGTATTCAAAGTCCTTAGGCTATTCCTTGTTCTCACAGAAACAGAAGACAAAAGTGCCCTGATTTTTTTAATAAGTACAGGTTTTGATCATTTTTTTCTGTACTTCCTAGTCTTCCTGGCTAGTTAACTAAAATGTAGCACAAAATACAGCTTGTAAAAAACATGAGACGCATGGTGTTCACAGAGAGGGGAGTGGCTGCAGAGATGCTATGAGAGGGAAAAGAAAAGGATTTTAGTAGAGTATTTTATTAACTATTGCCCTTTTCCTTATCGTTGATTACACTTGCATTTTGGAACATCACTATTCTAGCTACTAAGGAGAAAAATTAGCTCTATCCCAGCTGAAACCAGGACGAGGAATAACTTATTCTTCCACTTCCACGTCAAATTCCACTTGCTTCCCTTGATACCTACTGATCACACAGACTGGGTGAGAATAAAGTAAGCATGGAGGGTAACATTTGGAAACTGACAATTAACAAGGAATTTATCATGCAGTACAAAGTAATGTGTCATAATGCTACCTACCACTTTTAGAAACTTGATTATAAACTGAAAGAACAATAATAAAAAGTGTGATTAGTATGAAATACTTATATTGTCCACACTTGGGAGAGAAGGATTCTATCACACTAAAAAATGCCATAGGATTCAGCAGTTAGACTTCTTAATTCTGAAAGATGCTATAAAAAAGTTTGGAAGTACAAAATCTAGTTGAGAGTGGAAGCTCTGCTGTATTTAACAAATGACCAAGATACCTCACATCAGCTTGCATACCTGTTTGGAACAAGGTGAAGGATCTACTCCAGTTTCTCCATAGGACTCACCTTGTTTTGGGGGACGATCAGAAGTTTCTCAGGGAAATTGTAAGTCTTGAGTATACATCCGTCCTAAAATAAGTCATGAGAACAACACTGTTATTAATTTTTCATTAAAGACTCTCTAAGAACATAAAAGACTGCAGTACAATATTTCAATTCCCCTTTCTTATAAAATGCTCTGATTTAAATAAATATATAGAAAAAACAAAGAAGTCTCAACTCAAGTATAATCCTGGCTGTGACTATGCTCTCCCCAAAGCTGCTGAAGCTATGCTCTTATAACAGAGGCAGAAAAGCCACCATCTCATTCAAAACCCCTTGTGGGACATGACCAGAGCCAGTCTGAGTCTAAGACAGAAATGTAAGAGCAAGTTACCTCATTGCAGAGATACACAAAGACAGAGCTAGAGAGGACCAACAGGGCTTCAGGCTGATCACTAGATAAAAGAACAGTTGTTAGAGAGCCAAACTTTTGAAGGCTTATCTGCCTTTCTAATTTGGAACTGATGGCTTTAATTTGGTTGTTGAGGCTGGGGAATCCATGAGTTCAGGACATGAGTTCTACATCTGTACCCTGCTTCTGGATTGGGAAATTGATTAATGGGCTTGAAAGACAGCTAAGGCTATCACAGCTGCAGAATAAAAATAAAGTAAGCTAGTTAGCAGCTTTGATCTTCTAAAAAGGCAGGACAAATAATAGAGCTTCACCACATACCAGAAGGCCTTTCACACTGAAATACTGCTGGTTCACTTCTATGGCAGTGCGAAGGCAAACTGCAGAGTGTGGAACAAGTCGCAGTAAGCTGGTAAAGAAAGCAATTAGCAGGAGCGGAAAACTCCAGGCTATTTCCCTTCTTCCCACACATTACTTTAAGAAAGAACTACTGCATGACACATAACTCCCCTTGCTACCTACTTTAATCTATACTCAAAGAACATTAAGCAGGTAAGGCAGGGTAATGTTGCTCACCCAGCTGAAACTAAGTAAAGATGAACAGGGAAGATCCATCTATCTTCTCTTCCAAAAAAGAACTAGAGGATGTCAAAGAAAACTAGCAGGTGGCAAGTTCAAAACATGTATTACGTTTGGCGTGTAATGTCTAGGGAATCTCCCTGGCACAGAATGCTATTGATTTCAAAAAAATTACCTGGGTTCAGAAAGCAATCTGGCAAAAAAAGAAGTGGGAAAAGAACAGAACTCTTCATTTTTATCATTTTTGTAGAGCTGAACTAAATGACTGTAAATGGCTATCTTAGCCAGAAAACATAGAAGAGCATTGTGGAAATAATGTTGGCAAACCTGCAGAAAAAATATTAGATGCCTGTAAAATGAGAAGATGTTGGTTTTGTTCACTAATATGTGAAATGCAGTATTGTTTACTGACTTGTCTTTTGTGTATCTTAGGCTTTGTGATTACACTGCTGACAGTTTACACCTAGACATATATTTAGCAAATATAACAAATTAGGTGAAGAGGTCAACAAGTAGAGAACAAAAGGGATCAAATATATCCAAGAATGAAATCTGCATTATAAATAAAACAACATACAGTGAGATCTTTTCATCTGGCCGAACTACAGCAACTACTCTACTAATCCCATCAAATCTTATATTATATACTCCACTGTGAAACACCTGGCATCAGGCACAGTCTAAAAATCAGTTGGAAGAAGCAGTGTCTCTCAAATGCCATGCTACTTACATGCCACATGTGCTCTGCTTCTCTAAAGACATTTGCCACAACCACTTGGACGGGCCAGCTACAGAAACCTACTTAGGATCTGCTTACATTCCATTTTTAGTTTGTTATTGCTGTTGGGTTTCTGTTCAATCAATATACAGTGAAAGGATTAGCCTAATTTCCTCCAGAACCAGCCATAGTGTGACACCCTGGCAGTGTGTGTGCTTCGGCATGTTCAACTAAAATTACAGAATATGGAAGAGGACTTAAAGATATTCAGCTCCTACAGGTTTCATACAAGACATTGCAGAGGAGAAGAAAGACTGGAATTAGCAGTTTTGAAAGTTCATTCCCCCGAAGCATCTTTATCTTTTCAGGCAATTTTACAGCCAAACATGGCAGCCCACATTTTGCCAATACTCTGCCGAGGAGAGCTGATAGGGGAAACACAGGAAAATTTCTTGGTGTTTGCAGAGAGGCAGAATATCTTTGCATATTTCAGCTAAAAAACCCATTTAACCAAGAGGCATAATCTATGAGATTCCTTCATCCTATTGCTTAGAGAAATGCTTGGTTTTTTTCTACAGAAAGTGAGTGTCTTGCTCTGTTTATTCTGCTTCTTGCTCTCTTTTTTTCTTACAGTGACAAGCTTAGCCTGCTCCTTTCTTTACTCCTCCATTGGACAGTGAAGAGTTGGATTTTCAGTTATATTTTCTATTCTGCTGAATGCTTTCTCCACTGGGAAAGCATCCTAAAACTCTTCTTCAAACTTCATCATTTTTTCTTCTAAAGTGAAGCACCACTGCATAATATGAAGAACTTGATATGTTTTTAAATCAGTAAAGGATATTTTTGTCTCTGGTATTATTACAAATTGTACCTTTGCAATATGTTATTTACTCACACATTTACTTCACTCACTCTCTTAATGGCAATAAGATCACGACTGCAAGCCTGAATTCTATCCATTTGTCTTATCTGGGCTCTTCTTTGCTTGCTACTATCTCTGTCTCTGACAAAACACTGGCTTGTACACCTGTGTACAGCTTAAAATTAATAAATGTTCCATTTGCTTTCAGGCTAAGAGCTCATTTATCTTCTGCTGAAATCTTGTCCGTTGCTCTTGTGAAGGATTACCTTGCACAAATGGTGCTGGTGATGTCCTCTCGTCCAAGTTGTTCATGGTCAGCCAGTGTTTGCAAAGTTGTGGAAGTCAATGTAAGGCAGCATACTGCTTGGATGTTTTCCAGAGTACATGGCTTTTTGTTGCTTGCCCCAATCCAGGTAGCCCTGCATGTTGCTTTTGTGAACTCAAGACTTTGAGATTTACTTCCTTTTCTACCCACATCTCCTTTCTGGACTTTCTGCAGTGACCCCCGTGTCAGAACATTGTTCTCCTCTCAGTTCTGCCCTTGTGATTGCCTCTCCTTGTCAAATCACTACGTTTTCTTGAAGGTTAACTCTGGTTTTCCAAAAGTCTCTCTCTTGACATTTTCTCTTACACCCCATCATAAGCTCTGATCAGGATCTCATGCAGCCCCTTGCACACAGACAAATTGGCTCTTTAGCCTCAGAACAGATGCACATTTTTCTGTATGTTCATTTTCTTTATCTACTCTGTTTAAAAGCTGTATCTATCTCTTATGTTTCACTTTTACCTGGAGTGCAGGACTCATTCCTCAAATTTCTGTAATGTGGAATATAATAGTTAGTCATCTCTGCCTGAGTTAACAGTAAGATATTAAAAATACGAGTCATCTATTGTCATAAAAATGAGGTTATATTCTGTCTGTCTTCCTTGGAACTGGCTCCCACTGTTCTCAGTGCTATTTCAGCACATTCCCATCAACATCTACATTTCCACGGTGTTTCGGAGAGGTAAATTGCTACCAGTGGTTCCTTAGTAATATCAGTGTTCAACAACCACTGAGAGCCAAGCAACTTAGCAGAGATCCATTTATTTCAGGGTGCAAGCTCTGACTACCTAATTACACAAGTCTCTAGACCATACAACTGCTGCTTTACCACCAAAACATCTTAAAGATATGATTATTACAGAAGTGGAAAAAAAAGGCAGTCCATGCAAGATTTGTGAGGAGAAAAAGGATTCATAAGGGACTATTTGAAAGAGAAAACATGAAAACAAAGTTAGGTGCAGAAGGGAGCAATAACCCGTCAAAGGAGAGAAAAAAGTGTAAACAAGAGGCTCACTTAGTTTTGTTTCATTGCCCCCAGTATACCATGGACTGTTCAAGAAAAATGTCACGGAGAAGTAAAGCATTGCCCCTACAAAAAGCATCAGTCTTAATGAGAAAAGATGATTATTCTTTTCCATCATAAGCCAAGAAGGAACATGAGGAGGCTTTTCACATCCCCTGGTCACCAGCATGAATTCCAGTTGATAGAATTAATTTGACCTAATGATGTGAAATAAAAGTATTACTTTCTGTTACAACCCTTATAACTGCCAAAAATTAGGTCACCTGAGTTATGTCCCTATGCTAGGTAATACCAATGTGTTAGTGAAAGAGAATTACTGAGACCAGCAAAAATAGGAGGATTTTAAACCAATAAAAAAGGACCGATATGATATTAAGGCCAGAGATTGCACTGAACTTTTGGATGTTATTTCTTGCTTTACCTCCTGTGTGTGTCTGATCAAGCATTGCCAGCTCTCCCAGATTTGTACAGCCAAGTGATTTGAGCCCCTGGGGTAGGAGCTCTTCAGCTTAACTGACAATGTAAAGCTTTTGGCTTTTCGCTGGTAGCTCCCATGTGATAATTAATTTTATGTTCCCTGTTATTTGTCCAACCAACACAGCAATTAATTACATATATTTCAGTCTTAAGACCAAGCTCTCTCTTCCCAGCATCATTCTACATCCACTAGTTTGTGACAATTTCCCTACTCAATTTGGCACCTGTATTTAACAAACAGTAAACACACTTAAGGATGGGATGACCATAAAATGAGATTGAACTCAGCATTCGGCCCATAAGAAATGTGGGTGCATGTGTGTACTGTGGGATTTCAAAAGCCTTGAAGTATTTAATTTAGATGTTGGCAGCATAAAGTCCTTGTTTTGGAAATTTTTTTTCATTACTATTATCAATTCCAAGGAGCTCTCTGGTTTTTCCCTTCTCAGTTGGAATCCTATTCATCTTAACATTAATTTGATTTAAAGCTTACATAAACTGAAGGAAAAATCTTGCACAAAATTCACATTCCCTTTATCTATGCACCAAAAATAAGTAGGATGCAGCTGAACAAAATGTTTCTTTTTGGGCCAAAGTGATTTCTGGTTTTCTTCTCTCCAGCTGCCCTTCTTCCCAGCTTCATGTGTCAGCTGCAGAGTTTTTTAGCAGTGCAGCACCAAACCAATCCCTCTATTATTCATCCAGCACTACCTGAGTGTGCCCTCCCCTGGGCACTGAGCAGTGCCCTTTGCCAGCCTGCCAGGGTGGCTGGTGAGCCTGGCCCTGGGGAGCCCTCTCTCCCTTCCCAGGCCAGCTGCAGAGACTCTCTTGGGCCTGATTTGGTGTGGTGAGGGGGAGAGGAGGACAGAGTTGGGGAATGGGAAGACAGAGGGGAGAAACAGGATCCATTTTTTCCACAGCAAAACGGAAGCAGAGCAGAGTTAGCTGCTAACTTGAGCCCCCATTTATCTGCCAGTGTAAATCTCTCAGCTTCTGAGAGACAAGGGATGAACGTTTCACTTGCCTCTTTCAAGGGCCCTTCATCAGGCTTGTCTCTTCCAGGACATAGAGTGAGGAGGGATTGTACTGGGTGGTACCAGCACCCCCCATGGCTGTGTCTTTTAGCTAGGGAGCAGCCACTTCACAAACCGAAACTTTCAGTATTGCACCTATAGAAGATGAAACAAAGGTTTTTACTTTCCAGCAGTACTTCACTTAACCAACTGCTCTGTGGACCAGCAAAATCAGTCACCTAACAGAGAAGACCTGTAAAGGTCAAGCAAAATTGCAGTGCAAGGCTTGGCGATACATTAAAGCGGCTGCTGGTGGCAGGGCTTACAGAAGACTGCCATGGGTATAGAGTTCACCGCATATGTTAAGAATGCAACTTTTAAAATGTGCCTTTCATCAGGAAGAGGAGTTTCTGCGACCTAAATTTAGAGATTACCTAAAACTGAGGAGTTAGGCTGCAAAGCCACTCAAATTCTTCTCAACTGAAAATGCACCCATTTTCCAAACTGCTTCATTTTGACAACAGCGAATTCTTTCGGATTATCAAAATCTAGTTTTCACCAACTGGAGTTATTTAGACTATGTCATGTTTTCCATTTTTTAAAACTAGAATGTGGAAAAGCATATTAAACACCAACTTCCCCTAAAGTCACCATTATTGTCCAAGATATGTTTTGTTTAGGAAATTTAATCAGGCTCTGTTCACAACACAGGGGAACAAATTCGCTGTTTCTGAAGTGCTGAGACGAGAACTCTTTTGTGCGTAAAATACAAAGAAGGAAGAATTGCGTATCAAATTGCAACTAGATAAGGAACTTTATGTGATGAGAAGAGTGAAAGAATTTGGTGGATCATTGGATTTTAACATCGTTGCTTTTATGGAAAATGGCACCAGGGCCTTTCATAACCATGAACGTTAAACGCTCATTTGAGCAATCACACCTCTCACAGCATGCTTGTTCCCTGACATTTATGCTGCTAGCGCTCTCTCAGCAGCCCCCTCATTACAAATCTCTAATGCCACTTCTTGTGTCATTTAATTTTCCTGTGAAGGTCTTCTACTCACTGCCTTACCACAGTGTTTTGCTCATGGTTTCTGATGAAACTGCAGCCAAGATAATATCAAACACAGTACGAAATGGAGAGAGGGGAAACCATTTAGTCCTTGGCAACTTCACTGAAATTTTCTGTCCCACAGAGGAGGACATTTTGATAAAGTACATCCTCAGAAAAAAATACTTTCCCTCAAGTGAGTTGAGGTGCTGTACTTTGACAAATAAAAATCTTTAAGTTGTATCTTGGAATACAAAATGCTGTAATTCACATTTCAGGACACAGTGGTTGAAAATATTCTGTACATGAATACCAATCCCTGTTAGTACTTGACCCTTGGAAAGGTCATTAAATGGTAGTCTCTGAATGGAGCCAGAAGGCTGTAAGCAGTTTCTTGGCAGAGTTGATAGAAAAGACAACTTTCAGCTGTTGGCTACTTTTTTTTTTTTCCCCTTTCCCCAGTTGATACTGTAACAGTGAGGAATTTTCTGGAGAATGTGGGACTAATCGAAAGAGTGAAACCATGAGGAGGATGGAAATGGGGAAGTGCAATTTAGCAGCAGGAAACAGAAAACTCAAAGTGTATAGGGAAACAAATGGACTTCAGGGAAAAATATTAAATTATATTTAATAGACTTACTGATGCCTGATGAGGAAAAGGGTTAATTAGCAGATAAGAGAGGAATTTTGTAAAACTGCTTTGGCTGAAGAATGGAAAACTTCAACAGAAGCAATAGAGATAAACGGAGCACAGCCCCTGTGAAAAGTAAAACAGCAAAGCCTCTGGAGATATCAGATGCTGAGAGACTCTTTACTGTAGAGCTGATACCAACAAACTGTTAGCCCAGGCAGCGCAGCTTCCCTGCATAAGGATGCAGCTTCTGAAAGAGCTGTCTCAGTGATGCAGAGAGCTGAGCTGGTGCTGCAACAAACTCAGCATGTGGTTTGCGTTGGCTGGTAAAATCCATTAGCAAACTTTACTTCTGATTAAAGAGATTTCTATCCTCCCTAACTATTTCTCTGCACCCCTGCCCCCCCAACAGTCAATTTTGTGTATCAGTAGGTCAGTTTTGCTGGCAAGGTGACACACTGGACAAATCTGTTCACTAACCTGGTGTGCCCCCATACCAAAACACGTTGGTGAAAGGCCACAGGTCATGAGTGTGCTTGTGCTGGGGGGCAAGAGGGGGACGGGAGCAGTAAATGAAAGTGATGCCCTGGAACAATTTCAGGTAAGCCATCGAGTCCCTTTAGTCCCAAATAACTTTCTGTGTGAAAGCCCTGCGGGAAAGAAGAATGTTGAAGGAAAAAGAAAATAAATAAATAAATCAATCAACAAAACCTCCCGTCCCCTCGTTTTCCTCCCGGAACATACTGCTCTTCAATACAGAAATTCACCATGTAGGGCACACAGATTTTTCCTGGACTCCAAGACAGCGGTTCCCACCAGCCTGAGCAGAAGCACTGCGGGGAACCTGTGCGCCCCCCCCAGCCCTCCCCGCCGCTCCCCGCGGCTGCCGCTGCCAGCCCGGGCGGGACCGACCAGCGGGGGGAGCTCCGAGCCCGCCGGCAGCGCCCCACCGGCCCCGGGGCCCGCCCCGCCTGCGGCCGCTGGGCTGTCAGCGGGAATAAGGGAATTTGGGGGAGAATAAGGTCAGTACCAGCCCCTCCCCCCACAATTTATTTCAGGTCTGCTGTTCTTTCCACAAAATTAACAAGGTTCCTAATGAAATTGGCCGGTCAGACCTAAACCCAGCAAAAATGCAGGAAGAAAAACTAGCAAATCTATCATCTAAATAGTGCAGGATATTTTTTAAATAGCAAAACAATAGCACAATATAATTTCATTAGCAACTGGAGATCAGAGACATCCTGGCTTGTTTCCAAGTGCTGCTTGGCTGTCGAAATGAAATATTTACAGAATTTATCAGCCCACTATTAAGTCTTCAATTCTGCAACAAACCCTTCATCTCTCCGCCCTCTCCCCCAAACCCACCAAAGAAATGCTTGTGTACACAGCTAGCGAGGCCCCCAAAAGAAGCCCTTCTATTTTCAGTAAGCTTAATTTTTTTGTTCAGTGTGAGAGGTTGAACATACTACTCGCCAAGTGTTGTAGGCAATTTCCTGTTCTGTATAAAAACCACACGGATTCTAGTTAAGTGACTGCATCTCTTACTGTTTGACACCTTTTTTTTCTTTTGTTAAACAGTATTTCCTGTTCCACAGTAATTTGGGTTCTCTCACGGATCTCATCTCCTCAGTCATTTAATACTGAATGAGCACACCATTTTTTTTCTTCCTTCTTCTCCCTTGAAGAGGTAGCAGCTACCTTCCATGCCTCTCACAAAGCTGTCTCCTGTCTCAGGCTCCTTCTTTGCAACCAAACCTGCATTTGCATCATTCCCCCCCCCCCGCCACCCCCAGCCTTTCTCCTGCTGCCTGACCTTTCCTGGCAGGCACAGCTGGTCGCCCTGATTTATTATTCCCTCACTAGTGCTCGCTCGGGCATATGGGGTCCCACCACAGAGGGGGGGTTGTGGTGCTAAAGTTCAGCTTGGAAGATGCCATTTAGCAGAGGCCCCATGCCTCAAAGCACGGCGCTTGCAGGCACATCCTTCTGCCCCATCTGATGTTGCATCCCTCTCTGGGCTCCTGGCTTGGTGATGCTCTTCTTCACGCAACCAGGCACAGCATTCTCACGTTACATTTCTCTGAGACACCAGAAGAGAGTTCCCTGTTTAAACTAATAGAAAAACTAGTTTATGGATGACTGAGGGACTACAAACTATTCTTAATTACTTCAGGAAGCTTTTTTTGCTTCCTGAGACATGCACTTTAAAAGGTCCTCTGATTGTAAGGGGATACTTAAAGGCTACTGAATGTCTGTTTGAATGTCTCATTAAAATGGAGGTGTGAGCTCAACCCTGTTCTTGTTGAACAGGTGTACACATCATAGCTGTGCTAATGGGCACTTTTGTTAGCAACCACAGAAAAATGCTGAGCCTGACCTGGCCTTGTTGTACTCTAGGGGTGCAGCTGCAGCATTTTCATGTGGCAAATGAAGACACTCGCTCAGTTATAAAAAAGCATCCATTTAGGGCTCAAGAGACCAGTTTTCTGAATCATTTCTTAGACAATCACTGGCTTATCTGTTCAGTATCTTTTCCCACCTGAAGATAGTCCTCTGGAGAACAGGAAAAAAAAAAGAAAACAACAACAACAACAACAACAACAAAACAACCAAAAAAACCAAACTAGAAAAGGTTCAAAAGACCAGATCTGCAAAGGAATGTTTGATGAACTAGGTGGTTTTGATCTAGAGAGAGAAAACTAAGAGAAAACTTCCAACTGAGGACCTTCCTTGACAGGCTAAAACTTTCCAAAAAAAAATTCCAGAGCAGTGACTCAGGCCACCACTCAGACATAATTCAGACATAACGTTGATCATGCAGAGGACTCCCTGATTCCCAAACTCCTTTCATCTTGCATACAGATTAATACGCAGACACTTAAGATTTTCAGCAAATGAGTGACTACTTTTTTCCTTGTTCACACAGTTACCCTATTATGCTATCTCTTCTCCCACTTAGTTTTAAGCCTGTGTCCAGACTGCTGCAAAGAGGAGGAAAATAACCTGTTCTCCATGTCCCTGGTGAATTGAAGAAGAAACGACTTAATGCAATAAGGCAGCTTCAGGTTAGACCTTCTGGAAAGCTTACTAGTACTTATGGGTAGGAAAACAGGAGAATGGTTCACTTGAGACTATGGAGTCTCCGTTCTCAAAGCAGACTACACAAAAATCTGTCAGGATTGAGAGTTCCCACAGTTTGCCTTGGGCTTGGGATGATGTCTAGGAAAATTGCAAGGCCCCTTATACACTGTGCCCACTGAGAGGCAAGGCAAGGAAGAAAACGTCTTTGACAAAATGGAAGGGACTGTGTAAATGGTGCTACTGTCACACTAAAGAGAAGAATTTATAGCACTGTCATTCTAGTATTTAACAGGAACATTGAGTTTGCTTAAATATATAATATCTAGCATAGTAATTCCCTCAATTTATAAATTAACTTGTTGAAATGCTATTTCTTTTGCATCTGTGTCTGAAATTGATTTTTACCCTGACAGATATGACTAGAGCTCTATAGTAACTTTTCTTTCACCTTTGTTTGATTTTGTCACATTTTTAAAGAAAAGGTGTATTATAGACAATAATGAATTAAAGTAAAAGGAGAGAAAAGGCTACTGTAAGTCAGAAAATCATGGCTTTTTAAACATAAGAGATGAAAAGAAATAAGTGAGAGTTTTGCATCGTAACAAACATCAAAAAAATGAAAACATGCAATAAAAATGAAAAAAAAGATCAGTGAGAGCTGATATTTCATTTTGTAAATCTGTATGGCACTGTTTATAATTTCTGTACTGAGATTTGTCCTTTTATAGCCATCTAATAAACCCAAAATATAATTCTGGATTAAGATGTGATAGAATAATATTGGGGGTATAAAGGAGAAGCAGCAGTGCATTTCAAACCAAATAGTGGTGAACAAGTGCTTACTGAGAAGCAAAGAATTGTTGACCCTCTGTTTTGCTACACCATGTGGAATTCAGTCCAACCAGATGATCCGATCTGAACTTGGGACTAGTTTCTTCTAGATTACTATCTGTGCAAGTATCTGAATATGTCTCCGAAGTGCTTGAAGACGAAATACAAATAATGGGAGGTGATTCTAAATTGCTTGGACTGTGAGTGAGCCAACTCTTTCCTTCAAAACTTATTCCCTGGAGAGATTCCAGACTTATTTTCAATTAAAATGAGAACAAAACAAATTTTGCTGTACTTGCTCTTCAGAGACTCCTCTTCTGCCTCAAACTGCAGCTCTTGGGCATGTGACTTCATTTAAAAAAATGAAACACTTTTAGGCCATCTGCGTTTTTCTGCATAGCAAGCAGCCTTATGTAATCCTGTTCTTCTGACCTCTCTCCTGCTGCAAGGCTGGCCTGCACAGCCATTGCATTAGGAGGAAATGGCAAGAGGCCTTCTGGAATACTCTCTCCCCTAGCACGGTCATAAATCAGCCTCCCAACTCCTACACTTCTGGGCACTGCATCCGTTGTTGTGTCTGACATAAGGCCATCCCCTGGGGTTTAAAGCATATGTCCTGATCTTGCCTTCTCAGCAGAGGATTTGTGGGAGGGGATGAGAAATTCCAAAATCTGAATTCTTCCGGAAATCAGCGTCATTCAGTGTTGGTGATGTGTCCCCTTGGCTTATCAGATGAGCAGCCCATTGCACGTCATCCTATACTTTACCACAATTAGTCACGAAGCTAATCCAGAAGAACTGGGAGAAGGGCAGTGGCTGCACTGTTTGAAGGCCAGCTAAATGAGAACACATGTGCTACCGAGGAACAGCTACAGCTACGTCCTTCAGTCCGAACTATATTGTGAAACAAGGCTGACACAGCCTCAAAGCTATTAATTTCCTGTCTTGTTGATAAACTTCAGTATCCTGCTTAAGAATTGTGAGGCTAGAATGAATCTCCCCACTCCTTCTCAACCTCTCACTATTTTTTTAAAGGAATCCTTTCTGGATCAATTAAGTTAAAATTGAGAATATATCAAAATAAAGGTGCTATTACATTATAATACTATATTGCAACATATATTCACCCTTGTGACAACATTTCCTTGGCTACCTCTTCAACAATGCCTGTGATCTAAGCATGTGGCAACTTAATTTGTGGCAGCAAACCCAGAAAAAAAACAGGGTAAATGTTTCTGTTTCTCAGTTTACCTATCTCTGAAGCAGACATACTAAAGGCCTTTCACCTGAAATTCATTGTGACAGTTGAAGGCTGACCAGTTTTTGGTACCATATGGGGAGGACACTCTTGTACTATCAGTTTGAACTACAGTCATGCTTTGGGGGCTATTTCAATGTTTCAGCTAGCCAAAAAGGCAGATAGTTCCTTGCTGCTGTCTCTGATACATTTGTTCACTGAGTCCTACCAGTGTACCATTTTTCATCACTCACACTAACACATACAAATATTGAAAAGCAGTATTTTATTCTGTAACATATCAAGGTGTTTGGAGACTTGAACTATGTCTATAACCATGGAGTTCCACACTTGGAAAGGAACACCAGCTTGAATCATCAGCAGTGATGTATTATGTCATCTTGACTGTGGTGTTATTTCTATTGTTATTATATGGATTAAAAAAAAAAAGAGAGAAGTATCTTTTTACTGACAATGTTTAAGCAATAGCCTGTAGGACAGCAGGCAAACAGAGGAAGCCAGTGCTCCTGGTACAAAACAATGGCCAGGCTCTCCACCAGAATTGGCTTCATTTTAGGACTGCTGAAATGATTCTTCAGAGAGCTCCATCCAGGGCTTGGGGACAACCAGTAGGGTGGTAGGTTAAAACCAGGGTGTATGCTAGATGGCTTTATGCCAGAGCACACTCAGCTTCTGTGGAGAATGAGGTTACTTTCTGTTGTAATGGAAGCCTTACCCCTCACAATCACATAACTATTTTTATGCAGCCTCCCCTTATCCCCAGCCCTTCACTTGCACGAGTTTTCCAGAAGTTTATCTGAAATTGCAACTGACGGGCCAATACTCACCTCGGTAGCCTGGCCACTCTAGTGTTCCCAGTATGACACTTCAAGGGGCAGCGTGAGCTCTTTCACTGCTGATTACTCAGGAGGTAAAATGCTCTATAGGAGAGCAATGGGAACAAAGTATTCCCCTTTACGTGGGAAATGTTAGAAGATGAGGAGAAGGAAAGGAGTGTAAGATGTCCTAGAGAAAGGAGGATGGGGATAATAAACAACGACCACAGTTACCACATATAGGTCATATTTTACCCTTGATTTACCTGCAGGCTTACCAGACGGTGGCATTTTGGGAGTTCTGCTTCATACCGCAGGGAAGATAGAGACCCAAATGCCCACAGGTTAAAATTAATAGAAATTCTCAATACGCTATCTCAGTATTTCCATTCTGCTGTTTCACATTGTCAGTAAACCCTGATAGTAGCACTGTAGCCATCCTCTGTTTCTGTTTTCAGATCCTTCCTTGCAAGTATGAATGTGAATAACAATTTTGAAATAGAAGCTGAAGTTTTGACATAGCCATGATATACTAGAGCCTATAAAAAACACATTGTCTCTTAGGATGTAACTGTACAACAAAAAACAAAGTACAGACTGCTGATCCAGCCTGCGTACCTGGAACAGTTCAGCTTTTCCCTGCTTCTCAGCCCATTCCAAATGGGGTTTGTTATTTTTCCATAGCAAATTGCATGTCTATGCAGACATACCTTCAGGCTGTCTAACAGAGAGGGTATTTAAGCACTGCAATTATTTACATAGGAATATGGCCATTTCTCCATCACTTGGAGTCTTTAAATCAAATCTGGAAGTCTTTCTGATGATATGCTGCAACTCCAGTAAAAAACATGGGCTTTCTAAGGGAATTTCTGAAGAAGAGTCTGTATTTTGTAAGAAGTCATGTTAAATAATAATAGAGATAATTTCTGATCATGAAATCTATTACTCTTTCTCAGTGGAATTATTCTGGATTGACAGCCTTATAATTAAGGCAGAATTTTATTTTGATTTTGCAACTAAAACACCACATTATCAACCACACAAAATGAAGGAACAACACTGAATTGTCAAGTTCACTCTAACCATTGCTATTTCTGAATTTCTGAGTGCCTAACACCATATCATTACAGACAAAGCACCAATAGCATTAACAAAATTATCCGGCAAAATACAGAAATTTTGCAAGTATATATTATATAGGCTTTTCCTCAAAACAGATTTTTGGACTCCCTTTCTAATATCTGCAATCTTTTAGGTAATGATAGGATGGAAGTGCCTGTCTGAGAGATGAGGTAGCTTTCTTTGTATTCTTAGGCAGCTGAAATGAATAATACCTTAATCCCTTGGCTCCTTCATTTGTAACTGCTTGGTAATTGTGAAATGGTACATTACTGCTAAAGGATTAATTTAGTTCCTGCACGAGAATTCTCGGCACATACCACATCTGCAGCAGCCCTTCTCAAAAGAAGGTGACTCAGTTTCATTTAACACATTAGAAGTCTGCACCTTCTCTGCTTCTGATTCATTTCTGAGAACTTAGAGTACAAACAAATAGCATTTCCACAGCCCTTGCTGATTCAAATAGTATCTCTCCCAAAACTGCAGGTGAAGGAATGTTCATTTTCAGACCACTACATATAATATCAGCGACGAATAAAATTACAGGTTTGCAAAAAATGCTAAACAAAATTATAGGTTTGTATAAAAAGAGGCCATCATTGCAGATTTCTAGCCATACATCCCTGTGGAACCAGGCGAGAAATAGCTGCTTTCCCAATTGTGAACATCAATACATATTTTCATTGGGGTTTTTTTTCTGGCCACTCAAAATCCCTGAAAAGAAGTATGAAAGAATATAAGACTGTACAAACTGCTGAGCCCTTTCATATTAGTCTGAAGGGAAAGAGATACAGATAAACATTAGAAAAGTACATAAGAAGTTACCATTTCTTAAGATGCCTAGACTAACAACACCAAATTCTGGAAAGATGCAAGGTCACGTCACCAGGCAAAATAT
Organism: Strix uralensis; assembly: GCF_047716275.1. Lineage (NCBI taxonomy): Eukaryota > Metazoa > Chordata > Aves > Strigiformes > Strigidae > Strix > Strix uralensis. The sequence goes on along the minus strand of NC_133973.1, from coordinate 13,266,243 downwards.
TGAACCAATTAGAATATGGCTTACCAAATTGTAACGGAAGAATCGTTCAAATCTGCACTAAAATTGAAATGTATAGTGGAAAAATCATGTACTGCCATTCATTGTGCAATGTTCTGTGCTTACAGAATTCTCCAGAACTGGCATATCTGAGCCATAAGTAACATAACTACTCCAGCTCTAGACTGCACAACATAAGGAACTGAAGATATAGACACATTTAGCAGAGATTTCTGCTGAAAGTTGAATTACACTATGGTAATATTTTTGCATCTCTGTCAAAGCTTACATCCAAGGATTTACAGGAAATCAATCCAGTAACACTCCTTGCTACTAAAGCAAAATAAGGAATCATTTTCGCTCTAGCCTCAGCAGAACTCCTGTACTTGTAGACACCTATACTGGGAGTAAAACAGATGAGAAAATACCTTCTGTTACTCCTCTCACCAAGGAATACTCGGCATTTCAGAGGTTGAAGGCCAGCAGCATTTGCTTCCCTTTTGCTTCCTTCTCCCCAGTGGGACATAGCAATTGGGTAGAAAGCAAAGAAACTAAGGAGAGATTCACAATTAAAAAATGTGATGGGAAATATTTAGGACATTTGGGAAAAAGAAAAGAAAATAATCAGCAAAGACATGAACAGAGAGCAGGTAAAGGAGGAAGAATGTAAAAGCAGGCAGGTGTATTAAAACGGGTTCGTCAAAATCCAGGGTGGTCCAAGATCTTCATGTTGAAGACTGGCAGCCACTTTGGGACCCTTCCCTGTGCCTTTATAGGCCCTGCTGTGGTGGTACCGTGGAGGCTCGCCTGAGGTAGTACCTGGAAGTGCACAGGAAGAGGGTTTACTGCAATGTTTTCGATAGCCATCCTTTGGCAACTTCAAGGCTGCAGTTAAAAGACAGCAGGCTGGATGAAATAGTTCTGTAAACTAACTTCTCATCTGAGCTTTAGGTTGTAACACTCCAGTTTCTGTTTGTGCATCTACCACTGCTTGACTGGCTCCTTGGAACTTTGAGGCAGTATATATGTTTATGAATGACAATACTTTGATGCATTTTTCAACTCAGCATCTCCATCATGTAACATTCAGTTACAAATGATAGCATAATAATTGACATTTTTATGATGTCAGCTAGTACTGCAACTTGCAAAAATACTTGATTTCCAATACTAGGCTAATACACTCATCCAATGCCTAAAATAAATTTGCTTATCTTAAAAATATGATGGTTAGATACTTGAATTTGCTGTTGAATCATCATATTTTATTTGCATGTGTCACACCAAAGGTTAATAATATTTTTTCATTTGAGTAGAGGTATTGGAGATCGGCAAAGCCTGCCAATAATTCAGACGTAATTGATGTGTCTGCTTGCAAATTCACAGATTTCATATACATCTTGTCTATTATAATGTGACTCATTCTTCTGCCCATGGTCATTTGTATGGAGTGACATTTGTGATTTAATTTTACAGATTAAACTTAAAGCAGGAATGTAGCTTAGTTTCTTTGGCACGATAATTGGACAGTATATTATAGAACATTAAGATCTATTCCCATTCTCTTTCATCCCAGTTCTCAGCAATGCAATCTATATTTATATGATGATAAAAAATTATTGATATCAACTGCCTCCATCTGTTGTACAGCGAAATACTGAAGAAGCAAACAGGCTCATGGGTAATGCAGGGAGTGGCACTCAAGAGATATGGATATAGATCTCAGCTCTTTCCTATTCTGTCTCAATGACTTAAATCCTCTGTGTTTCAGATCGCTGCCTGTACAACAATATTAACTCTGCTTCTCTTATGTATAAAGGTAGAGATAGGAACAATTTATCTTGCTGAATGTACATGCTGTCTAACACAGCAGATCTCAATCTTGCTTGGAGCCTCCAAGCACGACTGTGATGCCAATACAGTGAAAGGCAAGAGCGTATTCTGTATTGATTCACTCATTAAAACCATTGAAATATTTGTAACAAGAAGCCTGTTAACAGGGACTAGAAGTATTATCCCAGACTCTAAAGTTCTCCCATATATTATTTTTGCTATGGTATTTGCATCCTGCTTCCTGTGTAATGACAGTGGTGTCTCAAGAATTTCCTCTCCGCAGCCCTCTAAGGTTCCTTTTCAAAGCACAAGACTCCCCCGTACACTTGCTGCCCATTGTGTGACATGACGTTAAAGTCTGAGATCAGCTCAGGGAGAGAAGCATTAAAGACATTTCTCCTTGAGGATAATTTTTTTTTTTTTTTTACCTCATCTAATTTCCTTTTTGCTCATGTTAGGGTTTGTTTAGGGTTAGATTCAGTACCTTTGATACTTTCAGGAGTTTTGCCACTGATCTGTGAGGGAGAAAATTCATAAACGTACTTTGTGGGCTAAACTTACAAGTGAAGTGGATAAAATCACCACTGAGAATGCAAATTTAATGCAAGGTCATAGAGGAATTTTTGAGTATGTTAATGTACCCCAGATGATGAGTACAAACTTTACACTTTTCTAGATATTTCCTCACCTCTGAATTTTGAAGAGTGTGTTTTGCTAGGGGCAGCTACAGTTCCCAGGAGGAATACGGTTCTTTTGATTTCTCTCAGTCTGCATTCCATATGGCAACACCGAATGCCGCATCCCATCCTCAGCAGCCGCAAAGCTGATGGGTGTTGAAGGAACTCGCCACCTTCAGTCCTTGCTCCTCACCGTGCCAACAAGAGCCCCACACCTACTATTTTTCCAGACAGCAAAGGTGACATGAGCTGGAGTATCTGATAACAGTTTTGGTCAGAGCTATTCTGGGTGTGAAGACTTCTGGTCAGAAGATGCTAAATAATATCTCAAGGGAAAAATGAAAAATGTTTCCAGCAATGCTAAAGAAATGCTGAATGTGACAATGTATTTCTTTAAATATCTAGCTCAAATATGGAGTCAAAAGTTTTATTTCCTCACTGGGAGACACTCTGTGTTGGGTACATATATCTTGAAGTATTAAAATCCCTCAGCCTGTAATTAATTAGCTCAAGTAGCTTTGATGATGTTTACAGAGAGAGAAACAGTGGAGATTGCCTGCAAGGCTCAACAGTCTTAGTAGAACAGGCCTCTTCCAGTAGGCAGGGATTTTAATAGCACTACTCACTACAAAACAGCTCAGCCAGGGTGGTATTTTGATTATTGCTAGCCTGCTGTGGAAGGTGGAACTTCTGAATGTGAGTGTTTGGACAGCTGATTAACTGTTGTAAATGTGAGGATAAGGCTGGGGGAGATTTGACAAGGAGAATTTGCATCTCATCAGAGAGGGCTTGAGTCAGAGCTTCCAGTGCTGGCAGGACTGCTTCCAGTTTAGCATACCAATGTTCCAGGTATTGCAGGTTACAAACAGAGCTGCAGAGATGTAAAAGAAAACCTACCAATGGAGAGCAAGAGCAGATTAAGGGCTTGTTTCTGAATAGAAAGAATTAAACGAGAGGAAAAAAAGGAAGCGGGGAGAGAGAGAAAAAAGGAAAAATTGGCAGAGCAGTATATAAAAAATGCACCACAGAAGAAAGATTCTGTGTTTCCCAAGGTTAACAATGTCTGACTCTGCACTTCAGACCAGTTTTACTCAAACCACACATGCTGTTTGGTTCATGCTTTACGTGAATTCAATTACAGGGGTTATCTGTTCTCCACAGGGGTTATCAATAGGGGTTATCCAATTCTTTGGGTTAATTCTTCACTTAGTCATTTACTGATATAGAGCAAATGCCAAATACTTTAAAGGAAATAGCAATAGTAGGGATCAGGCTATATCTTTCGTATTGTGCACTATGATTTTTTTTTTATAGTTGCTACTGCAGATGTGTTTTCAAACTGGGTTGGGGCCTAGAGACAAGAGAAACAAAAACCATTTTGTCTGATATATTTATCATGTTTATTTTCCTCCCTTACTTAAATGGGGATGTTCTTTTTGCCCTAAGGTTACAAAGTAGCAGGTGCTTCTCAAGCTCTCCAAGACTATAAAATAGATTCATGTAACTTTTTAAATGGAAAAGTATTCTAAAAGCAAAAAATTTTAGGTTTTACATAAGAAATCATAGTCTAATTCAGATAACTCAACATGCACAGCATCACAAACACCTGAGAGCTTAAGAAGAAAAACCTTGACAATATGTGGCAAGGAAATGTGATTTATCAAGTAAATTTGAGAAAACTGATCTGATTCTTGGTATTCTACAAAAAAGAAGGAAATTCTAAATTAGTTTACCTAGTAAATAACTTAGTGAAAAATATTCATTTATCTCTTGCTATTGTACCCAATATATATTCAACTCAAGCCTTGGTCCTAGATGTATTTATCTTAATTATAATGTTTAGTTACATCTCTAGATGCTCAATGACTGGATGCTTTTTCCAGTGGCTACTACTACATCAGATGCTAGCAGCTAGGAGAGTATTTTCCATACAATGTTTGCTACCCTGAGGTTTGATTCTGTATCATTGAAATTGCGGGGAATTTTGCCAGTGCTTCCAAGTGGTGCAGAAGGACATCTACCATCAAAATCTGCATAAATGTTCTACCTCTAATCCCAACATTCAGTAACTTCACACAGCCTCCAGAGGAACTTCCTGTAAACAGTTCTCTAACATACAGCTTCTGGGGCTTTGTTGAACCGAACTGAAAGGAAACACATTCAACACAAGCAGGACAGGTAGAAGAATGCACAAACTATAGCGATGTTTTTTGGCTGTGTTACATTATGTACATAAATTTACAGACATACATACACCAGTTAATCAATCACCTCCAGTCAGAAATGTCAGGGTATCTTAAATGATATTGTACCACGGGACTGTGTTCAGGCAATTCCTTTTCATTCTATTATAACTTTTCATCTTGAGCCAATATTAAATTCCATTTATCACAATAGGTGTCAGTAGCTATACCATTTTCAGTAGCATCTTCTAGATAAAAACACCCCAATGTCTCTCTGCAGCACCATTAGCAGTATTGACTGCTCTATTTTCTCTCAGTGGAAAGCCCCTCACAGATACCTTATCGTGGAAAGGTATCCTCAGCAGCACTAAATGTCTTTTGAGCAACATTTGAAGGAGATGGGATTAAATACTTAGCAAGAGTTATGGACAAGGCTCTATGCCATTTTCATTTAGGGACTTGGATCATTAAAGGGATGTGGCTTTTCCTTGTTGGTGGTGTTTTATTGGCATTTAAGTGGGCTTCTGCCATACAAAGGGATGGAAAGTTATTAATACTTTGGCCAAAAACTCCTCCAACCATTCTTCATTCAACTCTCAACAATAGAGCAACTGACAGAAGCAGGGAGGTGATCAGATGTATGGAGAGGACAGCTGATTTTTCATCAGTCATTTATCTTGTGCCCTTTTGAGACTACGTGCTGGGCACGGGGTGTTCAATTGGTGCCCGAGGGATTATCTCAGATCATCACTTAGAAGTAATGAAGGAATGCTATTATTCTTCTACTGCAACTGTAAGAAACATTAGCAAGTGCCAAGGAGTATAGTCTAGCTGTTAGAGCAAAGGACAAGGGGCAGCTGTTCTTTGCTTTATAGCTGCTTGGATGATTATCTCAGCTGAGTCATATTAAAGGAGGTAGGAGTGGAACGGTGGGCAGAGGTGGAAATCAGAACATCTATTTGTTCTTAATTAAGTGCCCTCTTATTCTTCCTACTGGTCTGCCAGTAACGTTAAAGGAAAATAATGGCATTTGATACATCATAGAAGAAATTACCTGAACATTTTTGCTCTTGGAAGTCACTGCATACTGCTATTAGTATGGGTAAATTACTCAGCTCCTGTGTAGAGTATGTGACAGAATATGCCCTTCTAGTCCCTTCCACTATGCTCATTTTAGTCATGTAAAAGTTCTGTTGCACTGAAATGACATCTGTATTGCTGCAATCAGGGAGAGAAAATGCATATGATATAACCTGACTTCAATGCCCAGGCAGTTGACAAGCAGAGCTTTCTTTCTGACCTCTGAGAGCGTATCTCCCTTAATAGAAAGAAAACAAAACTGGTCTCAAAACAGACAGTGACAGAAACTCAGGAGGCAGTGGGAAAATGAAGAACTGTTTTTAGCTGTTACAAAGTCATTATTCCTGTCTTGCACTGCCAAAATTGCAGTTTTGGGACCACACCTCTTCAAGTTTTTGATAGATTTGTGACCAAATAGCTCACTCATGCTATTATGCCATTTTCACATCCAGATAAAAACAAGAAGCTTGAGCAAATAGAATATTCAATTTAACTGCTACAAATACTTTGTTTACTTTCAAAACTATGTAGGATTGCTTATTCATAAAAACAGATTCATCCCTCTCTATTTAATAAATGATTAAACTATTATCCTCTCAGATATGGCTATTCAAAGGAATGCTTTTCCCATTTCAAACAGGTGTATCACTACAGAAAGTGGGAAATAACACAAAAGTTACAGGGAAGCAGCAGGGAACAATCCCATCCATACCCATGGTGGGGAGTCCTAGAAAGAAGCGTACTGGAAGAATAATCTTTGAGGTTTTTTGTTAATGATCTTGGGTACCAAATTGTTCTATTCAGCAAATGGCTACAATGCAACAAGCATCTGACTCTTAGCAAATACTATGCTTATGTTAATTTTCTGGAGATAATGAAGTATGTAAATTGATATGAACATTAGATGAGTCCCATTGGTACCTGACAGATTAAAAGCAGAGTTCTGTCAGAGTTGTCATACCCTTCCCTGCTGTTATCTCTGATTCTTGAGTTGTCTCTCTCCTGACTTCATGGAGAATTGACTGTATTGTGTACAAAGAAAATTGCAGAAGAATGCCCTAAGAATACACACTGTGCATTTTTACCCTATCCATGTGATGACCCATGTACTTTTTGAAGCTTGGAGTTTCATGACTGCAGCATGGTTATAGCAGTTATTGCCAGCAGCTAGAGATGACATTTTTTGAGTGACACACATTTGACAGTTGCTTTATGGACACAGTTGCTTTCAGCAAGACAAATTTTCAGATCAGTCACAACTGCACCAACTCGCAGACTATAGACAAGGACAAACCCACCTGGCTGTGCTTCACAGCCTCCTGCTGAACTGCAGTGCTGCGCAGTTAGGGATACGTGTTCCTGATGCTTGCAAAACATTGGCTATACTTAGCTTTGAGCACCACGCCCTAAGCACTTGCCCACCATCCCTGCCAATGTGAATGTGCATGTCAAATGACCTTAGAGACATATGAAAAGCTTGTTGTCACAGCAGCTAGTTTATAAGCCTTAGCTGAGCCTGAAAGTTCCTCCTTTGTCCAGGCTTCACCTTATGCCTCTCAAAAATAAATAGTAAGTAATGAAGGGCAAAAGAGAGACATACCATGTGTGCTCCTCCTGTGTTTGTTCTAGGTTTCCCTCCAGGTCCTCTCCTTCCTGTCCTCTCTCATCCTCTCCTCATGCTCTCTGAAAATATGTGACTGGAAAGGTCAAATGTTATCTACTTCCTCAGTTTGTTAGAGACTGTTTAAAAAGTTTCTTCCCAAAGGTCTGTAAAAATTCAGACCCTTTCACTTTTTTTTTTTTTTTTTATTTCTTGTGAAACTCAGATGACACTCAGGAAAGGGAGAAAATACACTGACTGAATTTAAAAGTACGCTGCCAATATTTCTTGCTCCATGGAAAGGCAATCTCCCTCAGCACACTGGAAAACATCCAAACTAATAACTGTAATTAATAGCTAAAGTAATCACATCCCTTGCAACTGCAGCATGTGACCCCTCATAAGTGTGAATATATTTTCCTTCTGGCACCCACCAAGAGAAACAAATATTATCTCACTTGCACAGGAAGCTCAGAGAGACCAAGCCAATTGACTAGAGCCCCTGAGGACAACCACGGCAGCCCTGTGGATCTGCTACCGACCTTGGGGCCTGCTGGGCCACGGCACCCCATGGCGGCCTGTCAGGCAGGAGGCAGAGAGAGGCCGCCCTTCTGCAGAGGAGGCAGATGGCCAGCAGCAGCTCCTGGTGCATGGACTGGATTGGTAGGACAGGGCTGCCGCCGAGCCCACAGCGGTGGCAGGTCCCTGGGCAGAGCGGGGAGGGCAGGGGCAGGCTGCCTCCCTGGGGGCCATCCCCTCCCTCTGTCTGCAGGGCATGGCTCTGGCCCTGGCTCCAGTGTCCCCAGTGCCCTCCAGAGACCCAGAGGGAGCCACCACAGATGGCGGAGGGGTGCGGGGTCAGGTGTCACCAGAGGGTGTTGCACCTAACAGGCCTGTGGGGGCATTTCCCCTCTTCCCCAGGAGAGTCCCCTCCCCAGGCAGGGGCGGGTGGGGGCAGCCGTCCACTCTTCCCTCCTTCAGCCCTTGTGTGTACCAGGTCACCACTGAAGCCCTCACTTGCAGCTTACCCTGCAGCATACCTGGCCAAAAGGTGCATGGCCACCCTCAGCCCATCATTTTACACTACCAACACACTATGTCAGGGTCCAGCTTCCTCCATAATTCAGAATAACTGGGACCATATCCACATGCAGTCCTCCCTCAGGGCACCTCGTGCCCCCAGGGATGTAAACTATGGGGTAGCCACTGATGTCAGACCAAGCAGGCAGATTATGAGCACCCAAAGATAGTGAGGATTAAGATAAAATTATTTTTCCCTTTAAAAACCAGACACCTGCCTGTTCGTTGCATGACCAAGCAGAGGGCATTTTATGCACCAGTGCCACAGTACGAGGGCAGTTGTGGAAAAGAGTCTCAGGCAGGGCCGCTGAAGGACAGAAGAAATTCAGCAACAAAGCAAACTATTCACAGAATCACAGAATCACAGAATTGTCTAGGTCAGAAAAGACCTTGACGATCATCCAATCCAACCATCAACCCAACATTAACAGTTCCCAACTACACCATATCCTCAGCGCTAAGTTGACCTGACTCTTAAACACCTCCAGGGATGGGGACTCCACCACTGCCCTGGGCAGCCCATTCCAATGCTCAACGACCCATTCTGTAAAGAAATGCTTCCTAACATCTGGTCTAAACCTTCCCTGGCGCAACTTGAGGCCACTACCTCAAGTTCTATCGCTTATTACTTGGTTAAAGAGACTCATCCCCAGCTCTCCGCAACCTCCTTTCAGGTAGCTGTAGAGGGCGATGAGGTCTCCCCTCAGCCTCCTCTTCTCCAGACTAAACCCCCCCAGTTCCCTCAGCCGCTCCTCGAACGACATGTGCTCCAGACCTTTCACCAGCTTCGTTGCCCTTCTCTGGACACACTCGAGTCATTCAATGTCCTATTCATTTAAAACAGTTACAAAGTGCGTGAAATTATGCTTTATCCTTCTTACACATTTGACTTAACTGAAAAACAGTCAATCCAGACAAAGTTCAGCCATATAAACACAAGCCTACACAGGGTTTGGCTGTGTACATATAAGTAAACCAAGTTTGATACAGTTCCCAGTTAAGCCACTGCCAGCGAGTCAAGGGGTGAGAAGGCAAATGAGCAGAGCAATCAACCAAACAAGTGGAGCAATAGCTGGTGCCCAGTCTTGTGCAAAACAAAACACAGTTACATGGGATGCAACTAAATGAGACACTGCTTTGACCTGTTTTTTGTGAACGTGAATGCGTCAACTTTATACTTTAAAAAAAAAAAAAGGTGGTGTCATTTATGTAGCTTGCTGACCTTTATACATGATCTCTTTCTGACATGTCCGTACTTTCTTATCCTTCCCTGACTTTCCTCCATCACTGTGAAATGGTTTTATTTATTTATTTACTTTTATCTATTTTGAATATATTATTTTTTTCAGAAATGAGTACTCTGAAAAAAAATGCTAATAAAATGCATAGCTACAAACCTCTAATGTGAAAGGTAGTTTCCTTTAAGTCTTTGCCTCCATACAGATTTATAATTTTGTCTGGAGGTCCCTTTCCCATATATTCATATCAATAAACTACTTAGAAAAATACATGGACTTATTTCTATTTTTAAAAAATGCACGTTCTGGACTAATGCTAATGCTTAAATAGAGTGGGGACAGATCTACATTGTTGATGTAATCTGTTGATCTACATCATGATAAATCAACTTGTAGATGTTGGTCTACATGCTGATATACATTATCTGGACTGTGACATGAGTCTCCACTCTTGTAATGAAGTTCATGTTGGATTTATGGCAAGTTTTGCATCTTACATTCCACAAGGCAAAAAAGGTTTTTTCTGATGTTTTATGTATTTCGCTGTAAGAAGCATCTCCTATTTCTGCATGCGGGCTCAAGGTCATCAATAATCCACAGAGGTAGCAATGAAGCAAAGAGTAAACACAAAGCCTTTTGCCACTGTTAAATCCAATTCTTCCTAGGTACAGGAAACACAGGATTAATTGCTCACACTCTGAACTAATTACACAAAATATCTCTGTGCTGCTTCTGACTATATAGTGTGGAAAGATATTGCAGTACTGGGAATATCTTTCTGGGAAGCTGCAGATTCAACTTTGCACTATCCTAATAAAAAAGTGCATCTGATACAAGGACCTGGAATAGCTTCTCCATTTTCTTGTCTGGAATTTTCCCAGCTCTTCTGTACCGTATCCACACAAAACTAAACTGCTGGGACATTCTTGAGGCAGGGTAGTTTTCTCCAAGAAAAATGGTATTTCAGTCTATGATAACTTCAAATCTGCAGTCTGTAAATCCCTTTAGTTTACTGGAGCTACAGCTGAGGAACCTGCTCCTCTGGGGCTGTTTCGTACCCTTCACTTGTGTCAAAGGAAAGGGGTTAATGCTATTTGCTTCGAACTGGGCATAGACTCAGTTGAGAGAACAATCTCTGAACAGAAATTGTGCTTGCAGTCTCTATCCTGTTTGGAAAACTTCAAATGAATAAAAACATACGAAATGAGAGGTTTTCAGAAAATCTATAACCAGAGGGACATCTCTAATAACCTGTTTTGACTCCTAAGGTGCCTCTGGAGAGCTGGTTTAGACGAAGACCTTTGGAAATACAAGGAAACAATTTCCCACAGGGCAAATTGATGTAGAGAAATACAGTTGCTAGACCATTCTTTAGCTCACAGAAGAAAAAGTTTCAGATAAATAGACTTTTTTCATATCCCTAAGGAGATACGAAGTCAAAGATGCAGGCATGATTAGGTTTGTGCTTTACTTGTAAAAGCAAAAATTTCACCTTGGTAACTTTCTGAGCAACAGGCTTATGCAGTCATATGCTGGAGCATATTAACATGCAGAAAGCATTCAAGGAAATATAAATCTGTTTCCTTTATTGACATATATTCAAGTGTAAGGGTGCCATGCACAGTCTTCATAAGATACACGCCCTGATTTCTCAGAGCTTAACTAAGAACACATAGCAAGCCTAGCCTCAGAATGATAAATGGTGGCAAGAGGTGAATATAATTTTACTCCTTACAAATGAAAACCAGTGATTCACAGTGTTATGCTTTGGACATAGAGTTAAGACATCTCCTATCAATCATCTAGAATAAAACTATCACTTTGGAGTGGCTGGAGACAGACAGACCTGCTGAAAACTTTGGCAAAACTTTTCAAAACACGTGCACCAGATTAAGCACCTAAAAACAGACCTAGGCCTACACGGGAAGCTAGGCATTCGGGAGCACTGAAAGTCCCGAGCCCCTACAAGAAATTGACTGGTAATGAAATTACCAGACAAACATTTGGCAGCTGGAGGTTAGTATTTTTGCCCCTAAGGAGCTACACTGATCAGTTATTCATAAAAGTCCATTTTTTTTTTAATATATAAAAACTGCCTGCTGTCTTTTTATGTTTTGGTCATTTACTTTGCAATATGATGGTACACTATTGCAAGCAGTGTAGGAAGAATACCAGCAGAGATGACTAGCTCCAAGTTTATAAACTCATAAATATGTTCCAAAAAACAGACCAAGTGAACCCAAATCACAACATTTGTAAAAATTGAATTTTAATATAATTTGAAAAATTTGCTGACTTCTTTACTTCCTACTTTCAGTCCTTTAATTGGATCCTGTTTATTCGCACTATGTGATGCAAATGGAGGGGTAGAGCTGTTAAAAGATGAGCTTTTTTAACCAACTACAAGTCCAATATTATATACTTGTCCAATATTATATACTATATACTTGGAGTATATAAAAAAGTTACAGCAAGCAAAGCTAGTCTGATGAGATGCTGAGCTGAACTTGGGAACCAGGTTACACTGAGGTAGCACTCTTGCTTAATGGCAAATGTAAGGTAATTCAAGGCAACTCATCCCTCACCAAAAGAGAGATAAGTAATAACTTTGTTGAAAACAGTCCTACAAGCTCTGATTCGTTTAAAGCTTCTCTGCTTTAAGACAGCTTTCAGGAGAGGAAAAACCAGGGCTTAGCAGGCATTTGAGTCACCGGCCTGCCAGGTACTCACATCTCCATCAGCTTCCAGCCTAGGATGAGGCTTAAACTTGGGAGTGCACAGTAAAACGCATTAACCACACCTCCCTTCTGCCTCATAAAAGGCAATAAGCTAGCCATAAATAGATATGCTTTATCTAAATGTGTTGCACAGCTTTGAAGCGTACAACTAAATTTCATTTTAGGGGTGGGGGCAAGAGGAGCATCAAATATGTTAGCTCACTAACTGTAAGTTAAAACAAATGAAAAAACCCCACCATTTCCCTCCCACGCACCTTTCCCGGAGCTGTGAGATTTAGTATACCAAGATTTAACATCTCTGTTAGAAAAGGGAGCTCAGAAAGATACGGCAGAACATATGGCATGAAGAAGGTGCTAAACGGCAGAATTTGAAAATGATTTGCAAGATGCTCCATAAATATTCCAACCCCAAACACAAGCTGTTTTTCAGCAGACTCTTGATGGAAGTATATGCACACAATAAAACGATACATTTCTTAGCTCACAAATGGCCCGTTCTCGTGTCACTCTGAATGGCGTGATGTAGAATTAACCTGCGTGTAGGAGGAGCTCAGAATCAGGCAGTTGCTAGCTTGGCCAGTGTCACTGTTTCCATTGTACTCAACAGCAGCGGACAATGTTCAGTGACGACAATGGCTCTCACAGAGTGCATTGCAACCATCAGCCCAAAGGATGAGCTCTCAAGAAGACAGCATGTCACAACCTATATTGCTCCAACATACAGGACACATTTCAGCTGAATCCTGGATGCATATTTCCAAATTAAGTCAACAGCAAACACTGATGAAAATCACCCTGTTAGGCTTTTACTTAGGGTAGCAAATTACTTGTGTGTGTAGCTGCATTTCAGTTGACATCAGTTGACTGGAGTTTCTTACCAAGCATTTTAATAATATAATCACAGGCACTTAACAACAACAACAAAAAAAGACAGGAATCCATTTAAAATCTAAGACTATCCAAGCTCTTACTGCTGAATGCCACTGAGGAGTTCAGTTGACATATGAAGTACTGCAGAATGCAAACGAGAAAGGAAACTTAAACAAAGTCCTTTGGGGCACACTCTTAATTCTCATGTAAGTTGCCACGAATCTATCTACTGTCCACAAAAATGAGACACAATCTTAAATTTCCATCTATCAATCAAAAACCAATTTCCTTTCTTTGAGTGAAGTGAAAACAGAAGGATATGGCTGAAAGCTTCACAAACTGAAATCTCATCACAAAACCAGATATTTAGGTTAGTTTAGCCAGGTTTGTGATTCAAGAGAACATTTCCCCACAGAGTTCCCTCATTTGGGTCTGCTCTTGGGTGGTACTCAACACACAGCTCATAAAATTCAGCACAGTAGGTAACATACCATTTTATTGTGAATGTTTTGTTTCACCTCCAAGGCATCTCTTAAATGCTAGTCTTTGAGGGACTCATTTGCTTTCATCTGCACAAGCCTCCAGCTGGTAGCCCTGCGGTAAAGCCACAACCTTCCTATTTCATGATTCTTACTTCAAATCCTTTTGTGCATTGGAGAGATGCTGACAGAAAAAAAGAGTTGCACAAAGGTGTCTTGACAAGGACTCAGACAACCAAGGCCATGATGTGCCTCTGAACTGCCTCTCCTCAATGTCTCATTAAGCATGGATGCTTTTCCTTTGGGTAAAATAATACAATATACTGGCATCATCTTTTTAAGCTGCTGCTATAACCTAGGTCTAAAATACATAACATAGACTCTTACTTATTTTAAAAGGAAAGGATGCCTTGGGAGACCAACTGCCTTTATGCATGGCTCTTCTGCTTAGAAGCAAAGGGTCGTATTTACTATTATGCACTTACAATATTGCAAATGTTGGCAGCCCTAGAGAAAAGAAACCACGTGTGAAGACTGGTACTAAAATGAACCAGTGTAGATGGCAAAAAGGGCAAAATGAAGGAAGAGGAACAACAGAGGACAAAAGTAGACAAAGATGTGGTCAAAAGATGACCTTCAAGAAACCAGACGCTGGTGCATAAATACTCATTCTGCAGAGTGCTCTCTCTGCCAGCAAAGGTAACTCCTTACAGGAACTGCAGGTGCTGCAGGACAAACCCAGAGCCTGCCAAGTCCGCTCTGCACAATAAGAATCATCCATGTTGGTACAGGGGGTTCAACTGGTAGGTTGCATCAGAGCCATGGACTGAACTGGGGGCACTTTGTCCTGGGTCTTAGAGTCCAATTCCTCTCTGTACAAGCATCACAACATAAAATTCTTCCACAAGCCACCTGAGACGTTTCTTGAGACCACGTGGATACATCTGCCACTCCTACTGAAAGGCTGTTTAAGGACTCCTCTGATAGCTAGATAACTCCCCTTCACTTTTAACCTTAATGTAATTACACATGATTTATACATGCTTCTTCTCCCCCTCTTACCTAGGACTGTATTTACTTAGGGTAATCAATCCCCTCTCATCCTTCATTAGATTAGCCAGGTCAATACTCACATATTTCCATTCCCCACTTTATTCAGGTAGCTCCCACTTGGTCAAGGTTTATTTAATCTTATCCAGCTATTGCAGAGCGCTGCTCTCTACACAGCATTCTAGATGAGGCCTCAGCTGAGTCTCACACAATGAAATTACTATGTCCCCTCTGTTGACAGTATCTCACCTGAAAGTGCCCCTGCCTTCACCCTTTTCCCTGCTCCCTCACGATTGTGCTACATAGTCATCCCGTGATCAAACAGGCCTGTTTCTCTCTCCTCATGTTGCTTATTCCCCAGCTGATGGCAATCCTGTTGACAGCGAAAGGTTTTGTTCTGAATCTGAATGCATCTAACCCTGCATACTACACTGGACTGCGTATTAATCTTCATCTTATTTCTTTGCTTGTCCTTAAGGTCATCCAATTCTCAAAGTGTAACACTCCAGTCCTACACTGCATTGATAGCCCCTCCTTGGGCTGTGTCATCACTGCAGTCTATTTGCTTCTTCTGCATTTTGTGCCAGGTTTATTTATGAAAATACTAAACAGGATTGCTTTTGAGACCCATCCTTAAAGAACACTGGTAATAGCAGCCTTCCAGCTTAAATGCTTCCCTTAATGATCTGTGTCATCTCCCCACTAAACCAGATACTTTACCACTGCACAGTTCTTACACGAGACCACATCTTCCTCAGCTGAATACTTAATTTCATATTCTGTACCCTGTCAAATGCTCTGCTGTGGGTTAAGCAACACTTGCTGAATTTCCTTTGACTAAAAACAGGTATCTTACAAAAAAAACCCAAAACAACATAAACATATGTGTTATTATGCTATAATATTCCTTTGATAAACTTAAGTTGCATTTGGTCCTGTTCACATTTATTTGTGTATACTCTATTATTGTTCCCTTCAAAATGTGTACAAAGCCATATGCACAAATGTACTTAGACACATCTGCAGCTTTTTGAATTGCTTTTCTCTTGCCACTCAGTGCCTAGATATTGGCAATACATTTTCTGTTCTCTGTTCATAAAAGCCCACAATGACTTGATTCCACTGTAGAAAATCCTTGTGCTGGACATCCATTTTTGTATGCCAATCCCTTCAGGTATCTAAGATAAAAAGTCCTTGTGTGCTGGAGTGAACAGAGATCCCAAAGTTTATTTTTCATATCTTAGTTGTGGAAAATTCCATTCCCTTCTTCCCATCATCCATCTCCTCTATCCTTTTCCTCTTTCTTTCTCCCCCAAATTCAACTTCAAAGAAAATAAAGTATTTAAAATGGGAAATGAGATCGTCTTTAATTCTATCCCCATCCTCAGTGCACAGTGTTTCCATTTTTTTTCCTTGTTCTTTTTATTTGCATGGTTGAAAAATCTTTCACAATTTGCTTAAATTTCCTTTACAAGATCTGTCTCAGCTTGACTTTTGGCAGTTATAATTTTACCCCTGCACTTCCTGACCTCTCAAATGCAGCTTTAACACTAGTTCCGACATATGTTCTCACTATGTTCTTACATATGGGTAATTCCTCTCTTCATCTAAATTCCTTCCTTAATAGATTCTAAACCTGATTGAATTCTAAAACTCCAGAGAAGTCATGAATATTTTCATAAATAAAACCACCACATTCAGATCATTACTATTTATGAAATCATGTTATCTGATACTGAGAAACATATGCTGATCAATAAATAAGAATGTCTGTGATTCTTAAAACATCAAGAAATACCAATATTTTGACTGAAAAAGTATAAAAACCCCCTCATTTTTTCCTGAAAATTAAAATTCTCCTTTTTTTCAGAAGTACAGTTACCATAACTTGAAGTAAAAAAACCCCAAACACACGACTACATCCAATAAGGATTTTCAATCATACATTGTATGATTAGTTTAAAATACAAAGTTTCCAAAGTAGAAATCAGGAAATGAAGCATATTTGAAGTAGTTACAACATAGACACTGAACTCGAATTAAGCCCTTAAATGGAAAAATAGACAAGGAAAGAGTATAAATGAAACCAAAGAGTTTGAAATATACTGGAAATATACTGCTGAGTAGATTAGGCTAGAGATTAATATGGTAACCCGTGAGATTTTCTATTATGTTTTCTTCAGGAAGTGGTAGTGTCTGGTCTAAGCAGACCTACTTTTTCTGATCATCACTATCTATGCTTCAAAAATAATCAGGGGAATGAAACCTGACTAACCTTATTTTTTTTTCCTCTCTATGGCAACTGTACCTTTATGCAGCTTTCCAGTAATTCAGCGGCAGTCGTTCCTGTCTTAGGTAGAGGCTTGTGTTGTGCAGTTGCTGATAGATTTGAACCAAGGCTACAAATCACATAATCTCTGCTGCATACCTGCACCCTGACCACTCACTAAGCAATATGGTTCAACAGTTAGAGGGGAGCTGGAAAATAGATGCTGGCAGGAGGTTGTGCTTATCATGAAACATGGTAAGGGGAAAGAGTGAGTAGTGCAACAACAGCTTAGGAAATTAATTTGAAACAGAAGCTGCTCCCTTCATTGAGGAAATGATTTAGCATTAAACAAACAGTTGCCTTAGTAACTAATATATTGCCCTTTCCCTCCTTTCACTTTGAACATAACCATCTCTGAACTCAGCTTTTCATCACCTTTTCCTTTTGCTTAACTGGTCTTCTTCAACTGTCAGCCAAATAGCATGCAGTGAAATGTAAGTCTATTTTCTTTTTTATGAACTTCCCTAAAATGCAAAATGGATTCCAGGACCTGCTCCTCAGC
Organism: Strix uralensis; assembly: GCF_047716275.1. NCBI lineage: Eukaryota > Metazoa > Chordata > Aves > Strigiformes > Strigidae > Strix > Strix uralensis. The sequence continues at coordinate 13,248,587 of NC_133973.1, read as the reverse complement.
TTTTGTCAATGACAACTTACATCAGATGTGGATCTTTCTTTCCAGGCTTTGAGTAGGTAAGAAAGGTATAATATCTAAGCAGACAAGCATATTTCTGATAGAAACGGAAGCATCAGGTGTCATGTGTTCATCAGGTCTACATATGTGCAGCAGACTTTCTGAACATTGCTTCTTGAAAAATGCACCATCCAGAATGAATAAACAGTGTAGTGTTTCTCTTGATGTTTACCTGGTCCTATGTAGAAGGTCCAAAATTACTGCAAACAAGCAACCAACCAACTTTAAAGAAGAAGAAAGAAAGAATTCTTTGTCTATGTCTCTATCTTCTTTCTAACTTCTGCACTGGGCTTGATGCATAGTTGGGGAAAATAAAGAAAGGAATTATGTTTCTGGCTCTTAGCTCTTGACATAAACTTTGGATGGAGCTGGGACAATGATGTTTTCTCAGAATCAGAAAGTATTCCTGAATATGCAGTTTAGATATAGCCAGAGAGAATAAACCTGAAAATATCTGATGAGTTCATCCAGCCTCTTCTGGTGACAACATTACAGAGCAAAAGTCTATAAAGCTACCACTACATAAATTATCTATTTACTCACAAGTTCCAGGAGAAAATAATCAGAATATCCATACTTTCCCAATATTTCTCCATCTTCTGTAGGATGGACAGAATTTAGGTATACTCTACATGTCTTCTCAGGTCTTGGAAAAATATAAAATGCGGTTATCATTGTCCTGATCAGCCACAAATCCCAACATACTTTTTTTGTCTTGAATTTCATGAAGCAACCTCAGAACAACTAAGTGTTGAACTTCTCTCTTATGTGGGGGGCCTTAACTACTAATGATCATGGGACTTCAGCATCAGTCAGCCATACTAGAAATCCAGAATGAGCAAAACAGTTCCTGGTATACAGCCTGTGCTCCTTGCTCCTGTACCCCATGGTAATGACTCCGTCTTTTTCTCTATCAGAATTAAGGCTGAATTTGCCTGGAATTATGCACTGATGAATCCCATGAGATCTGTCTATTCTATCCTGATTACAAAGTTGCAAATTTATACAGAAAACAGGCACACTTTTTATTGTGAACTGTCAGCTTTTCTGCAGCCTTGACACATAGCTGTACTATCCCTAAAATGAAGAGACTCAGTGTGAAATCTCAACATGAACCGTCCTATTTGTATGATTATAACTGCTATTACTATATTCAGTCAAGTATGTCCAGTGACATAGAGCAAAAAGAGATAAAGCTAAAAGGAGAAAACTCATAATTTAAGAAAAGGAATTCTCCCCATGCCTAGATACAGGGCAGATCTGATGCCTTGAGTAGGAGAGGGGAAGGAGGGCCAGGGACAATTGTCTGAGTCAGAAGTAGGACACTGAAGTTACAGTCCCACAATCTTTTCCATGCGGAAAACCCAGTGCTCTTAAACTGATGTTCTAGGAATGGCAAATTGATTCATTAGGTTCTCCTGGTGTTTCAGTAAGACAATACCCATCAGTCTTTAACACCATGCATAGCCCTAGAGATATGCGGTTGAATATATCATATGTTCTGGCATACAAGACACCTCTGTACAAGCCACAACCTTCAAGAGGAGAAATTGCCATTAAGAAATTGCTCCATCTAAAACTGCCAATATTTGTACCATAACCAGTGGTGGTAGAAGAAGCAGCTCAAGCAACAGTGGCAGATACTGCAGAAAGGGCATCAGAGATTACAAATTTGCCTGCATCTGATCTTTTCTTATGTTATTCTTTTTTTTTTTTTTTTTCTTTAGGTAGCCTCAATGTGTTTGATGTACTTTAATGTTAGACCCTTATTTGGGAAAAAAAGAAGAAAAACCAAACAGGAAATAAATGACACAATCTCACATGCAGCTAGAATGGTACTGAACACCACAGACTCATTCTGGAGAGGTTAAGACTCAATTAATTAAGCAGAGAGCTTATATAAAGACTCCAGTATTGAAAAATGCCTTTTTACCTCTTCTATGAATTAAGATTAATTATAGTGCCTAGCTGACAGAATATTAGTCAGAAGCAGTTGAAAAAAAGATCACATTCATTTCTTTTGTGTTAAAGCCATTAGCTTAAAATAGTCCATAATTGGTTTTAGTCTGATGATGAAAGCAGGGATGCCATTTTTTTAAATGGACAGTGTAAATCCAGCAAGAATACTTCCAGACAGGACCAGCCTCTGAGAGGGTCAGTCAAGATGAGTTTCTCTGCTAGACAGTTACTCAGCCATTTTGGACAGCTTCAGGCATGGAATTCCATTCTTCAACTATCTAAAATTCATTAGAGTTAAAATTGGTGATCACTAGAAACAAAATCAGAAGAGCTGCAGCCTGACATAAGGTCAGTACTGGAAAAAAGACTACTCAAACACTAGTGGAAAGCTAGTGAAAGCTCAATAGCTTTCAACTAATGTGACTTGCAAAGAAGAATATGTAACAGTGCCACACATCATGAAAATTAATTCTCCTACATGGCTGGTGGGTAAAGTTTCATATTATGAATTAGTGGCATTTCACCCATCTGTATGTACTTCATGAGAACGTGATATCTTGGATTTCACGTGAGCTCACTGAAATTAAGGGAGTATAGCATGAATTAATCCTGCAGGATCAGGATTTATTAACATAAAGAGGTTGTAAGACTTGTTTCATGAAGGATTTTGATATTTTGCTAACTCACTGCTTTCAGGACAGGAATGAAGATGGAGTGTTTCAAAATTCTCAAAGGAAAATGTTCAAAGACTAAAATATTCATAGCAAATTGATTTCTACATCATTATACTGTAGTATGATCCAGAAATAAAATACAAATTCCAGAGTAATTTCTGGGGAAAACCTAAACAGAGTTCTTATTATGAGACCACTGCATTATGGTGATGTGTACCCAACTTGGCAAATTTATCCATTTTCATTAGGAGTTGTATTTTTGATGGAATTTTGTCCCAGAAGGTTTTCTGAGCCAGCCTCTGTTATTACATATTTACAGAAAGACAACAAATGAAGAGTGAGTAGTTTTTGAGTGATGGAATGCCAGTGATTTTTGATAGATATGCACGCAGTGGAAGAGATGTTTGGAACTGTTATTAATAAATTATTAACAAATAACTACAATTAACAGTTAAGATAATATGAATGCATATTCACATGGATCTATTTGCTCATATTCATAAGATGTATGTGTGCAAGAGACAGAGAACAGCAAGTTAAAGGCTATTTATATAAACATATTAGACTATAAACAAAGTAAGAGACATTGCAGAGTAACCCTCCCCATCACAAGGAGGAGGTTAAGAAGAAACTACTTTTATTCCCTGTCACTCATGATGATTAAAGCGCTTTTCTCTAAAGCAGGCAATGCTGGCTGCCCTCACACAGACTCCTGGAATGAGAACAGCTGCTGTGAAAAAGACAGGGTGAGATTTTCAGACCCTCAGGGAAGCATGTGCTAGGGAGCAGCAGCAGTAACAGGGAGAATAATATAAATGAAAAAGATCTGGTAGGGTGGAGTTCTGCCAACAAGCAGGAGCAAGAAAGAGATTACTCACAGTGGGATGGGACAGGAACCCAGACTATCAATAGAAATGGGAATGAGATATTAGAAGCCAGGAGAATTGTCTGGAGTTTCTCCAGACCTGACCCGGCATGCCTTGCTCTCCTTCCACCTTCTGCAGGTGCTCAGGCAGTAAAAATGCCAGCTGGAAGGGCAGAAAGGATTGGAGTCAAGCACAGGGATATTGATTTAAAGGAGGTTTTAGAGCCATTTTCTTGGATAGCTGATGTTCAGCTACCTTCCCATGTCATTCGAGAGAGCTTGCCAGACTAGAGTCAGTCAGTAGGACAGCAAGCTGTGCTTCTCCTTTTGCTTGTGTTGAAAAAACTAGCACCATCCTCTGCCCGCCATCTTTCAAAGACCAACAGTTGAACACTTCCACAGCTTTATAAAAGGATGAGTCTTTCCAGTGTGCTGTTATTGTTTCTTTTAATGCCACAAATATAGGTGCAGGTCCCAGGGACCTTCTATAAGGCTCACATAACACAATAATGCAAAGTGTAATCTATTAATATAACCACCACAACTCTTACTCATGCAATTTCTGCTCTGAACAGCCTAAGGGGACGATAAAGAAAAGCAAGGCTTTACAAGACTCATCATTCAACAAATTCTCCATCTCTTTATTTCTTCTTACCTCTTTCTGGTTAAAAAAACCCCAAAAACCTCACATGTTCTGTTTAGACACAACAAAAAAAAAAAAAAAAAAAAAAAGAGAAGAAAATAGCCGCTGTCCATTAGGCTAGAATCCCTAATTATCAGGGGTGATACCCAAACTAAAATAAGACCTGTAGCTCTGATATGCACTGCAAGGTGGATGAGATAACTGAAGCAATAAAACGGAAGGAGCGATATAGAAGGCTAAGGGAAAAAAGAAACCAGTAGTGTCAATATAACTTTATATTCAGTTACAAGTCAGGATCATGTAGGAAGCAATTATTTTCTCTACGGTCAAAATCCTAGTATTGGAGATTACTTCAGTACAGGCTATGGAGTATTTAAAAAAGAAAGGCTTGAAAGCCCACAGGGTATAAAAGCATTTGTATGATTTGAAGAGACATGACAAACATGCTCATCAGGATTATTTTCACAAAAACCTAATTTTTAAAGCATAAACCATGTGCCAAGTAAAAGCCTCTAATATCTCCCCCCTTTTTTTCCATTTCTAAGAAAACCTGGCTGATGTTCACATCCTCTGTATATGCATTCATCCAATGCTTTAGGACAAGAGGCAAAGGATATAGTAGCCATCTTCAAAGCTACAAGTCTGTGTAGTTTTCACATACAGTAGTCAGATCTCAGACCTGTTCAAACATGATAAGCAAAACATCCAAAATATGGAATATAACAAATAATTGTGCCTCTATGACTGAAGAGTATAACTATATAAAGACTATCTTTATAATTTTGTAAATTAGGCTTCTTAAACGTACAAACCTGGGCAAAAATAAATTTTATTAACAACAGCTATAGATGTCACATCACATCACATCACATGTAATTTTATCAACATTTAAACACAGGTCCTTTGATCTTCAGGATGGATCTTTCTACACCTTGAATTAAACTGCAGACTGAAACAACCCAGACATCCATGAGAGAGCAATCTGAGAGAAACTACGCAAGATATAACAGAACCATCCTGAAATCTATCTCCTGGTATCAAAAACAAGGCAAAAGCTAGTGGTCAGAGAAGACAGGCCAGGCTGGGCCACACCAGGAGAAACACAGTGCCATTCAGTACACTTGGACTTCTCTGTGCCATCAAGAGGCTCATCAGACTTGAATTCCTACTGTTTTCTTGAGAACTTGGGCTTGGTCTACTCAGGTGACCAGAGAAAGTGCTCATGGGCCTGGCAAGCATTAAAGAGGATCATAAATGCGCTAAGAGACATAACAGGTTGCCTAGCACACCTCTCTGCTCTCACACAGGACCAAACATCCCTATGCCATTTCTGGCAGTTATAGTTCCAACAGAAGAACCCATACTGGACATCGAATACAGACATCCAATGTGAGGACAGCCAACCTCCCCATGGCCACGTTGGTAAGCACTGACTTTCTGTCGGACATCCTCTTCTGGCAGCTTATCCTGTTGGAGAACAAAATTAATTTGCAGCTGACTTGCCTGGATGAGGACTACTGAGAAAGTGATTGTTATGAGTAACTCAGGTACCATCTTTACATTGTTAACATCACCACAAATAATCCTAGTCGCTTTAGAATCTGTCCCCGATCAATTTTCATAATATTCAGCATTTCCAAGACAGGTATTTTGAGAAATTTATACATGGTAAGGATGCATTCTACCATATTTCCAGCCTTTTCTCTGCTACCATGAGGGTTAGAAACAGCAAGCAGTATGAAATTCAGTACATTTGCAAGAGTACATGCTTACAACATTCCCTCTCCTGTATTTTGCCTTTTACAAGTAGTAGATTACTTCAGCAGAAATCAAGACAAAACCAAACCAGACATCTTAACCTTCAACTACAGGCAAGCAGTATGTCAAACTAAAGCAAAGTATGGAACATTGCTGCTGTCCCCATAAGAAATTAATGAAGGCCCTCAGCTATTTTAGGCCATCTCCAGAATTCTTTTCCTTCTTTATAACAAAGGAAATCTACGATTTTTTTTTTCCTGACCGACCTGTTGCCAGCTTCTGGGTAGTAAAAAAGGATCCTGTCCCATGGAAACTAGGCAGCCTTTCACATTGTGAGACAAGGACAAGGTCTACACTGAATGTGAACCAGCTCATGTCTGTAATCACTGCTGGTTATCTACTGGTCTGTCTGTACACTCTTGCATGACAAACTTGCTATTCAGCCCTGCTCAGGTGCCACTCCCATGTGCAAGCTAAAAGCCAGTCAGTGATGAGACAAAGAGTCGTGGATTTTGAACTGAAAGTCATAAAACAGGGAGAGGAAAATAAGTCCTCATACTGAGACAGCCATTCCTAGCATAGTCCAGGTAAAAACCTATGTGTGGCATAACAAGCTTAAGCTGCCAGGAGCAGGAAACATGATGAATGCACAAGCAAAGCATGAAGGAGGCAGGTTTATAGGTCTGGAAAATCCTCCATCTGCCTTTTCAAGTGGTTCCAGCTTCTCATTCATATTAAACATAATTCTGAGCTGTGTTTCAACAGCACTGCTAAAACAAATTGCTTTAGGGAGTAGACAACCACATTCCCAACCTCTGCTTGAGGCCCTGCACAGAATAAATAGTGCAATGCTACTGCCAGTTCAGAAGAGCAATGCCATAAAGGAAATAATGCACACTTTTAATCTCCCAAACATCCTGTTTTTCTGCAGTTATTTATAATTTTAGTATAAACTGCAGAAAATGCCCTGTATGTGTGGCTTGGTTTCCTGTGATCTCACCAGGTCCTTCTCATTATAATCATGGAAAAGTGGTTTAACTACATTCACTGAGTATCAGCTTCTCAGCACCCACGGAGGAACTGTATTAATATGCAGCACCAAAATGGCAAAGCACAGAGTTCTATTTATCTAAGAGTGTCTGGCTGGAAGAAGGAACTAGGTTTGATAATGAAATCATGAGCCTCGTCCCTTACAGGGTGCACGCTTCTACATGCCAGCCTCAATATATGACTAAAACTGTTTGGACTGGAAAAGTCACTCCGTTTGCCCTCTATACTGCAAACAGTGATGACTAATGATATTGTTGAATGAAAAATATGGTACTGATGCAATCACACCTGGAATTCTGTGCCCTGTGCTGAGCACTGTCATTACCAACGAGCTATTAGCAGGCTGGAGGGTACTCAGAAGAAAGGGAAAAGATGATTAAAGACATGGTGCAATTGTCCTAGAAAGAAAGACTAGGAGAGCTAAGTGGCATTTGGCTAGGGTAGCATGGAAGAGGGATGAGCTTATTGAAAACCCTCACTTGAACTCTCCACTGTATTTAGAGGACCAGGGCTGGGAGGCTGTCTCCGGGCAGCGATGTTCCAGGGACAGTTGGCCTCCAGAGACAGAGTGTGTGTGGATCTCATTTCCTAGAGAGACCAGGACGCCAACAGAATTTCCCAGCAACAGTGTAAACTGAGTTCTTCAACAGTAACATGAGAGAGAAAACATACCTGAGCAAAATGTTGAGGGCCTGAACCTAAAGCACATCCTTAAATTACCTAGGTCCAATTGCTGGTGAAATCTTTGAGAGCTCAGAACCCAGACAACTTAGACATCATTTGCCAGTGTGACTGAAACACTTAGAGAATAAATCCAGTTGACTTACACAGGACTTCTGATGCCCAAATGCAAATGGAGCTGAACTTACTTAAAAATTTCCATGTTTTTGAAGAGACCACTATCTGCTATTTTGTGCAGAAGGGAAGAAAGGCAGAAGTCATACATTACAAGTGCTGTAGCTAAGTGTTCAAATACTAAGAGTACTTTGGAAAAAAAGGAACAATTTAAAAACAACTAAGAGAAGTTCAGTACCAACTACCTTATGGTAATAAGCGTAAAGCAGAAGAAGAGACCATAAGGGAAGTAGGGAGGCTGATCAATGACAAAAATTAGGACTGAGAACAAATAAATACACCTGAACTCCAAACAAGAACCAGCCCTACCCAAGGTACCTTTGGATAAAGTTTCATACACTGCCTATCGGTGCAGGGAGTGAAGAGGTGCCAAGCTTAGACTCACTTCAGCCTGTCTCCAGCAGACCCAGCCCAGCTTTGACCACGTCATTCTGGGTAAAACCAGGTAGTTCAGCCACTCTGGACAAGCCCTCTGAACATCACCCTGTTTCTGAGGTGTAGTAAAGCAACAGGCAGATACTGGAATTTAATAGTAGTCTTTTTCCTTTAGGAACTAGTGACAAGCATAAATGTCTAAAGCAATTCAGAAACTTTCTTTGAACAAGGCATTATTTATCCCTTCAATACCATAATTAAAACAAAGTACACAGCACCTAGAGCACAAAGTTAGCATAAAGAATCCCCAAAAAGGGTAGCTAGAACAAAAAAGCCACAAAAATCCATGTAGGGAGGAGCTTTACCCTCATTTTACACAATGCCTGTGTGTCAGGCCACATGATCTGCTGCTGCTGGTATATCTGTTAGATAAATCAGTATATATACTGTCCTGGAGAACATACTGTGAGTGCCAGCTGTCATCATGGGGCATGCGCACTGTGACAGCAGGATGCGTAACCGCTCGAGGCAGGGCTTCTGTCTTCTGATCTCCTGCCACTGTGCAAGAGATTGGCTACTATGCTCCCTTCAAAATCTGAGACAAAATGACATTTCAAAGATTTCATGATGGCGAGACAGGGCTTGTATTTAAGGATTGTCTCAGCTAATCTGCGATCTCTGATCACCTTTACATTTACTTCCCTCTCCTCCTATCTCTCCCTTTATACATTTACAAGTTCCCTCACCTGATATTTTTGCCAGGTGGGATAATGAGGCCTCCTTGCATCTCTTTTTCATGTGCCACTCAAATCTGACTGACAGTCCTTGGGTAGGTCTCTCTTGCCGTCCTTCCCCCCCAACTTGGCATCCCTCTTTCTCAATAATGGTATCTTTATACACAATGTTCTCTTTGTAAGCTTTCACCTTTAATAACTTACTGGCAGCCAAGGAATTTTCTCAGTTTCTTTTTTGACAGTTCTTTCCCATCATCCACTACAAGATCCTCACCTTTATCATTGTTTTAATTCCTGTTTGCTTGTCACTGGACAGATTCCTACATTCAGTCAGTTAATACTGTGTGGATATCTGCAGAGCATATAATCTTTATTTTTGAAGTGTGTATATATTATGCATAACTCATTCCCCATAATTATACAGAGTGCTCTCATTTCTGGAAATGACTGCTCTTCTTATTCTGTCTGGAAGTAATATGATACATTACAACAAGTTCCACAGACTGCAGAAACAGCACTGTATACAATGCACTGATAAACTTACAAGAAACCCTCCTCAAAGGATTTCTCATTAAAGTTACTGGGAAACAAGATGTGCAGTCAAGAGGTTTCCTTCAGCACAGTGCCCACCAGTCTTTGTCTATTAAGAATGAAGGGATCTACACTGTCTAGATTTCTCATCTCCTTTTTCCTGTACTTCTTAACCTGCACCCTCCAACTGCCTGTCAGCACCAGCCTTGACTACTCAATCACCTATATCTCTTAATCTTATCTCATATACCTTTTTCCCTGTTGTCACTATAAAGTAAATATCGTCTACAATGTGAATCATAATAATATTCCCTTATCTTCCTCCAGTAAAAAGTCTCCAAGAAGCATTATCTTAGAAATAGGTCAGCTGGTAGGCTTTTGTTCTGCTTTGATGTTTTTAAAAAATAAATAGCAGAATTAATACCAGCTGACTGTACTGGTAACTTACGTCCTGTGTATGCAGACTGCCTGCCATTAAAAGGTTCAGCAGTCAGGTGTGGAAGCATCCGCATCTGGAGGGCTCACAGACATAGTGGGAGGCCATGTATGTAAACACCCAGCTGGGCACAGGCACAGCAAGAGACATTTGGCCGCTGGCTGGCACGTGCCGTGCTGACATGCCTCCAGGCCTTCTCATGTCGATGCAGCAGCTTGCAGCTCTAAGCCTCTGGCTGTTCACATGCTTGGCTCTCAGGCTTGATGCTCTCCTCTGACAGCCTTGCCTGTCTCTTCCAACGGAAAGTACTGGGATAGCTCAGTTCCCCAACAAACAGTAATGCTACTGCCCAGAGGGGACAGTGTTGCTAATCTGAAATTCTGAACAGCTCCAGTCCCTCTCTCACTGCTAAAATAGTTCTGATGCTGCATATATTTGGGACTCTTACTGACAGTACACTCCTATCACAATAAGCCTGCCAGACATTTTGCCAATGTCAAACAAGCAAACAGTCTAGGAGCATTAGTAATCAAATTCCACAAAAAATGGAAATTCTTTCACCTAGTGACAAGAGATTTCATACAGGTCACCTTAGATTTGCACCAGGTAAGCCAAAGACTAGTTCACAGAGCCATCCAAAGGCTTTTTATCATCAATCTCTAATCTGATTTAGACTACAATTTCTGCATTTCCCCAGTTCTAACTCAGTGGTAAGAGCATATTATCACCCACTGGTTCTGTTCTCTTGCACCCTTGACCTGTGAATATGATGATAAGATCGTATCCTCTAATGTCACCATCATCCCAAAGTGCTCATGACTCTTTATTCTTAATGCATGCAATGCAGGCAGATTTACAAACAAATCCAATGTAAAGGCACTTTGTTGTGAAAGCTGTGTTTGTCCTGCAAACTGTAGTTTTTCAAGGAAGCACACTATTGTTCAGCCTCTGTCAGAAAACATGAATCAAGCCTCATCAATGCCTCAGTCCAAGAAACATCACTGCTGTTACAGCTTGGTGGGATGCCTTATTCAGCCAAGCAATCACATGGAGAATTTTGAAAAACGCCTTGTTGAAGATAACTCAGTAGAAAACCATGGCTTAATGAAACAAATACAGCCAATTGCACTCAAATTCATCTTCAGTCTGTTTCTGCTCTCCTCAGTAATTCCGCCAATTTATTACTTATGACAGTTCACACTAACCTCCCCTTAACCTGGAACTCTGGGAGTAGACACTATTAAAAAATGTGATATGAGAGAAATCCACAAGTTGATATAAATATCACATTTCTTGTACATTTTTACTTAAGCATGACTTGGTTTCTCCTCTCCCCATTGGTTTCCCTAGATATGACCAACTTAAAAACAAAAAAACCTGCACAACAGAGAACCCTCACACAGCATACTCCAGAGGAGGCAGGAAAATGTCAAAAGAAAGATCAACACATTTGTGTGGAACACCACTCAGAGAATGAAACATTGATCTATTTGGATAGTAGCTAATACCATACTGCATATAATTGCATCCTTACTATTCCCAGGAAATAAACAGATTACCTGCAATATTTGTACTGATATCATATAAACCATTTCTCCTGTAGTACTCGAGGGTCTTAGAGGAGAAACAAAGTGAAGGCAAAAATCTCCAAAAACTGACTCGTACCTGAAACCACTGGCTGAAACTGCGAGAGTTACTGAATGACTTCTTGGTTAAACAAGACTTCCCTACCAAAGTATCTTCTAAGTGTTGCTTGTGTTGTTCTCAATGTGCACAGATATCACAGATCCCTGAAAAGCAGCAGAAACAAATCAGAAGTCTGTCAGACTGGTTTTTCTTTTCTTTTGAGAGGTCTCACACCAGCCAGCTGTGTCCTCATCCACAGAACTGCCCCTTTGCTTCCATTTCTCTCCAAAGTCCCACATGGACTCAAAGAAAAGCAGAGATCCTCCTACTACCTCCTCCTCCCTCACCATAGAGAAAGGTACTCAACCCTTTCAGCCTAGTTTCCCTCTCAGCTTCACTGCCTTACCAGTATGCATTGGCTATTAGCCCATTTTCCCTTAACTGCAGCTATTTCTCCTGAACATGCTCTATTCGAATGCTTCAGGCATCCATTTACTGTGAGAACTTGGGATATCCCTTCAGTCTAAACTCCAACTTCTACATGCTACCTCCAAGCCAGTAGCAGCCAAAAGGTGTAATCTGTAACTGGACCATAAAGGGCAGCACCATGCAGTGTGGTGCTAAGTTATAACCCTACAGAATCTGGTGTCTAGACACAGTTTTTGAGCTAAACATCAGAGATTATGTCATTTTGAGCATCTCCTTGGGAAGTGCTGCATCTCTGCTAGACATCAGCAGAGAACGTGACCCTACATTTTAAAGCAAGAACTGGAAACCCACCATTTTTTAAGTGGCAATCTCCACTCGTTCAGAGAAAGGAAGGTTGGTTGGTCCAGAGGTTACAGCGCTGGCTGTTGCTGTGGCAGTAAGCACCTTAAGAAACCTTGGTCTGCACGGGTCTGAGATCCCTGCCTCTAAGATGGGATAAGATGCCTGCCTCAGAGCTGGGATGTGAATTTGAGCTCGGTTCATCCTCCTCAATTCACTTATCAAAAAGTGCAAGAAAGAGCAGCTTAGCTGTGATCTATAAATATCCTGATCTTTACATTGAGAGCTCAGAAAGAACAGGAATTTCCATATTAAATAATTCACATGTATCCAATACCCACGGGAAGGAATTCATTTCTGTTCTGTGTTTATGCAATGCTTAACGTGGCAGCCAAAAACCAAAATACAAATAAATTAAATGAATGAATGAAAAGTAATACTCTAGAGAATATACAAAACTTAAATGACAAATAGTTTCAGACCACAGGTGACCACATAGGAACTTTTCTCTAATGACCCTCCTTCCCAGAGATGAGCACTTTGTTAAAATTTTTTATAAAAAAGAGAGAAAAAGAGAGAGAGGGAAAGAAACAAATCTAAACATAGCAGAATTCGTTGTGAGTCACACAGGATATTTAGCTATTCCCTCCAACAAGAAGCATCTCAAGTTTCTTTTTAAATGGGTCAGGAATATGCTGGCTGCACCTGAAAGTTTCGGGAACTGTGAAAGCTTTTAAATTTGTTGTTGATACTTGAAAAGGACTCATGCAAAGTTAATTTGTACTTTTGAATCCTCATGTCTAAATTATTAGTCAGTATTAAATATCTGAAGCAGAAGATTTTCAGAGTGTTGCAACTTTGGAGGAATGTTAGACTGAATTCACTTAAAACCTAGTTGGGGACAAATAATCTTCTTTCTAATCATGAACAAAGTATTAATACTTTATTGTTTTGTCACCAATTTTGTGTTTTACAGTTATCTCCAACTATGCACACACACCCACACAGTTGGAATGAAACAACACTGACATTAAGGAAAGGAAGTTAACCCAAGTGGTGGCTGACAAATCCAAATGCAATAGTTGAGTGTATTAGAAGTACAAAACTAAAGCATATTTTTATATCTGAATAGATGTAATTTTATGAAATTTACAGGAAGACAAGAAAACAGTGTTTTCCAAAAGACATTGCAAAACCATACCAAAGCTAATTTCAGATAAACACAACATTCATTTTGTGCCATACCAATAATTTATTTTTCATATGAACATTATCAAAGGTTGAACATGTAAGGGCAAATATCTTTATCATTAAATCAAAGAAGAAACAAACTTATTGGATCTATTATATTAAATACAGAATAAGAGTAAATACAGGATAAGAATAAATAAGCACAAGAGAATGTGTTAAAATGATTCTAACAGGCATCCATACTTTTTCTGAATTCTCAATTTACTTACAGCTATAATATCTCAAAAAATCTCTGGAGATTTTTATACTTGTCATACATGCAGTTCTTCATATCATGCAAGAAAATACTTGTTGTAGAAACAATTTTGGAGGTGCCAGATATGTACTTAAAACAGAGGTGGCAGACAAGAACATACAAGATCTGATCATTCACACAGAATTTTTCTGTGACTTTGGAAAACAGAGCTGTTTGTCCCGTTGTTGTAGTGATACAACAATATATTTACATTACTGTTTTTCAGGGACAGGCTAATGCATCAGCATAGAGCTAATGAGCCCACAGTAAAGAAATATCATCAAAGCTACCTCTTGACAACAGGAATGTACAGAAATGGTAGAATTTCTTGAAATGTGGTTTACGCAGATTGAAATTAAACATTTGACCATGCTATACTATCCTAATCTGTTGTGCAATATCTTAGTGAGATATTAAACACAGTTGCTGTTCTCATTCTGGTAAACTTGAATTTCGGAGTTGATTAAATCATTCCTTGGAATAAAAGGTGTCTGTATAATCGTAAGGATGCAATTACTGAGATAGGTAGAAATGCAAGAGATTTATGTACATAATGCATCTCCTGAAAGGGAACATGCTTTCCATATTATTTTTTCTCTCCCCAGCTCCATAGCACTGAAATGCACATCTTTTGCAAAACAAACCCTCCCTAATTCAGGTTTTAAGGAGAACCTGGAAGGGGTACAGGGCTAAACAGAAAGCTAAAAACTGTGAAGTTATTTCCCAAGCTTCTCCAGCACAGCAGCATGTCAGTCACTCATCTAAAATTGACTAAAATTAAATTGACCACTCTGCCTGAATGTAATAGGCTTTTAATAAACAGACCCCCAAATTACCTAGAAAACAGGTAGAAAGAATTTGCTTAGAGGGACCCTTACAGGATGAATTATTGCAGTGGTAGTATGAGCTTTCCCTTAACTGCTGTGTTGAGGTCAGAGAAGCAGCACACCATCTTCTTTCATTGCCAGCAGTGCACAAAAGATTTGGTTTTCCTCACAGACCTAGAGATTAAAAAAAAAAAAGTTAAGGTATGATTTCATGTCCACAGTTTGGTGTTTGTTATCTCCTGTGCCTTCTCTGTATCATTTCATTTCCACTCAGGTAGCACATCAGAATGTACCCTACCTACTCTGACAAAATATATGGGGCAGGTACAGGAGAGGCTCTTATTGTCAGGGCAAATTACTACACAGCTCATCTCATCAGTGACATCGAACTTTCCTACAAGGCAGTGGTGCTCCTCACCAATGACATTATTGCAAGTGCCTCGGGTACTGATAGTCAGGTCCCAAATTCAGAAGATATACTGATGTCACTAAACCATATAAAGTCATATTCAATCGTAGGGTGAAAGATATGTGCCAGATCAACTTGCTTTGACATTCCTTGCCTCATCATCAGATATAGGCTCATCCTTCTCTGACTGAACCTTCCTTGAATTCTGCTGCCCCAGGTTGCCCCCCCACTTTTCTTCTTCATTAGTGCTAGAATTGACTGGGAGTTGCACTCAGGCAAGTTCACACACCTGATGCAGAAGGGCAGCCCTTGGCCTATGGTCTACTTAAGTAATTGCCAGGGTATAGAGCTACAGAAAGCTGGCCCTGTTTTGCTGCGTGGTAGCAGAATTTCACTTGGTCAGAGGTCATTGCCTCCCTTTACAAACCCCATTTGAGGGCTTAAGGAAATATTTCCCATTTGCATGCTCAAAGGTTGCAATAGCTATGCTCTTCATTATTATGGAAAATTAAATTTCCCTGTTGGAAAACCATGCTCTTTATTAAGGTCAAAACCCACTTGGACAGCAAAACATCAAAAAAATAAAGGCATAAGCATTCATGAGATAACAGCTTTAGCAATGCAGAAGCTGCTCTTTTAACCTAGGTGGTAATGTATTATTTCAGAAGGTGCTAGCACTTGATGATAATGCTACTTTCATTGTATATAATGATTGATGGTAATTGCTTTTGTACTTCAGTATTTTTCAGAGAACACTTCGGGTTCCAATGAATACATTAGTGCCTCATTGCTGTAAACACCCTCCTTACAACTTGGCCTACAACACAGAACTAGATACAAAGCAGTCGAGATGAGCGTTTTTTTCCTTGTTTTGATTTTTCTGGGAGATAAGTTTTTTTCTCTGAAGTGAAGGAGGAAATTATTCAAGAACTTTCACTTTAATCTAGCCATAAGAGGTATTCTAACTCTTCATAATGCATCTACAATTCCAATTCCCCGTTAGATTGGTTTAGTGTTAGGCCTGTGATCAAAGAACACAATTTCTTTTGCATTCTGACTCCCAATAATGTAGAATGCCAGAGTCTGTGGGAAGGGAAAAAAAAGAAAGACACCTTTTCACAGGAACCATTTTATCCCTAGATGGTATGTCATTCCACTATCCTCAGATATCCTCTATGTAATGTTCCACATTAAAAAATCTTGTTTTTACAAACCTCCTTTGGATTGGCTTATGACTGTAACCCTTGCTCTCTCTTTTATTTCCTCAATTCTCCTGTATTTTTAAATACACCTCCCTGAAGTCTCATTGCAAGGATAGTGAAGTACTACAACAGATTGCCTAGGGAGGTGTTGGGGTCTCCATCATCAGAGGTCTTTAAAAACAGATTAGACAGTATCTGCCAGAAATAGTTTATGTATTGCTTATCCTGCCTTAAGGCAGAAGGACAGACTAGATAATTTTCTATGATGCTATGACTGTCAATAGGATTTTTGTACCTACATCATCTAAGGATTTATGAAAAGAGTAATCTCAGATTTCTTTGGATCAAAGAATTAAGTTTGTAGACTCAAAGATATTGCAGCAGTTCCCATTACTATGCTACAGATAACACTAATATTTTGGATACATCAGTGAACCAACTGTTTTGTAAGAATTAACTTTGATAGCAACAACTGCCTAAGGCCGAAATGCTCCTCTGCTCGAAGGAAGCGTTCAAAGTGAATGAACCATCTTAGCCCTATTTAAGGTTCTGCTAAATGACTAAAACAGGATTATAAGGGTCCCAAGGCCTTCCCAAGACTCCTGATGATGTGATTTCCTTCTGTGTTTGCAGTCCACCAAGCCATATGCCTCCTTCAAAAGACTTCCATGGGACTGATGGCATATATAACCTATATGGTGAACATCTGCAAGGTAAGAATTTCATATGAAGCATGCTGGAGAATAATTACTATTCTATGTCATCTTGATGTTATATGATACCACACAATTCATATAAATTAATAAAAATTAAATAATAGTCTTTCCATAGCAACCATAATATCATAATCAAGTATTGCTATTACAAAATATTGACTATATGGTCATCAAGAAACAAAACCAGTCTTAGATTCAGCAGTGAAAAGCTGAGATTCCATCTTCAAATTCCCTACTTGTTTCAAATCAAAATGCCAACAGAGGGATGTGGTTCAGTGAAGCTGTTGGCTCACTGCACATTAAATTGTGTATGCAACTATGTGTTTGTATGACAAAAAAGCTGAGGGAACATCGGTACAATGCTATTTATGTCCTATACACATACTATGCTATATGTTTTTGCTGCTTCTTTACCAAGAAAAAGTCACGCCATAATTTGATGCAAGGCAAGTAAATAGACCTTGGTTTAGATAGCAAAATTCCCTACCCAAAATTTCTACTGCAAGAGACTCAGACATTTTTGCCATACACATGCACACACACACTTTTACAGAAGAGATTTCCAGTTTCCCTTTTGACCTCTAACAACTATGTAAAAGGTCAGAATTTTCCACAACTTTGTAGAAAGTTTCTGTGTAACTCTCTCTGCAGATGGAAAGATATCCTCTATACACCAAAAAACCAGGAGCCCAACAACAACATTTTCAATCACAGCGCCTAAAGTTATTTAGAGACTGATCTTTAAATACTCAAAGTTATGAGGGTCTGGTAGTAATGATTTATGCATTTACTTATTATTGGTCAGGCAATATTAATTTGCTGAAACAGAGACTTTCTGCAAAACCTGTGTCTGGGCCTTCAAGTGGAAGAATTAGTTCAGGTGCCTCACACACTCCTGGCAGACTGGACCTGTCTGGCTCTCCTTAGGGTCCTGACTAACCTTGCACGGGATAGGGTTTCTCAGGTTGATAAAGGAAAAAAAAATGAGGGTGCCACACCAGGGCAGCCAACAGAGGAAATGAGAGGTCATTTTATCTCTGGCCCGGTTATGTTTAAGCTCAAGGGGACTACAAAGGTCAAATCTATGGCACGATGGTTAGTGCATTTAGGAGATTGTAATTCAAAATAAGATTGAAATCAGTTAGATCTATGCCTCTTTCTACAACATGTGCCTGTTAGCCAATTTGTTATTCTGTACTAATTCACATTTCCTAATCCTCAAATTTCACATATCTCTTCTCCTTTGTCATTACTCTTCATGTGAGTAATTTCAGAGGGTCTCCCTTTGTTTCTGCCTCAGGAGACAAAGAACAACACACAGACATTTTTCTATTAAAGACAGTTCTTGTTTTCATGAACTCAAGGCAATTTCAGAGTTAAATTTAGGCCCATACTCATGAATATTCACCAGTACTTCCAGGCATCTATTTACTTTTAGGGATACCTTTTAAATACCTGTTTTCATTTTGCTTTTCAGATCCAAAGCTACATAGAGTACACAGAATCCAATGTATCATATTTGAAGGGCTGAAGGGCAGCTGGGATTTATTCCACAACAGCTAATTGGGATCTCTGCTTTTGGACTTCACCTGCATCCTTCTGCCAATATAATTCTTTGTGTCATCCCAGTAAAGCCATCAGAATGTCAGGAGATAGCAATTTGCTTCCCCAAGATTAAAGCAGTGAACACATCAATTGAATCCAGAGTTTTGTGAGATAGTCTCTTAATCATCAACAAGGGTTATGCTCTAATAAGAATTTTATAATCGTTAAGTGAAAGATGAAAAAAAAAAAAAAAGACTGTTTTCCAGTTTGGCAGGTTTGCAAATAGCTCCTGATAAGAACGAACAAAATGTTTTTACGGCTCCTATCAGTGCTTCACTTCAACACATCAGCCTTGCTTTCTCAACAGGAATAATTCAGCTGAGCTCTCTACCAGGAAACCCTCTCCCAGTGCTTTATGACAGTAACCACATTGCTCTGGTGCTCTGTCAGGTAAATATATATGGTATGAGAGCCTTGAGCTTTGGCTCAAACAGGTATCCACTGCTGTCTACCCTTGAGCTGATGACACCTTGCATTAGCATGGCAGGCTGGGAAACACAGGCTGCCAGGCCTGGTGGTTTACAGGAATTCCTCTGCCCCTGTTCCTCGCTACTGTTTTGCAGAAGGGACAGACAGCCCATGATACAGAGAATACTCGGTATCATAATGTTAATCCATGATAGCAGGGGAATGACTCTTAAAATTGTGGAAGTTTTAATAAGCCTCTTTTTTTCCCATTGTACATTGCTATGATTAGTGCTCTTTTCCTTATTCATATTGTTTCTGCTCACAGAAGTCCTTCCCTACCAAAACTGCCTCAGACTCACTCTACTTTTTCACCCCACTGATATATCTACACCTGCAGAGAAAAAAACCCACCCTCTGTGCAAAACAGCACGCTGATCCCTGACAGCTTCTCTTTCTCCTCTCATTCACAGCATAGCCTTCACAACAGCCTGAGTGGCCTTTGAAGAGAAAAAAATGCAAACCAGATCATTCTTTATTTGTTTTCTGCACCGTTTGTATATATTAAATTAATGTTGACAAATGTTTTCCTACCTGGGGATCCTGTACTGCTTGGCCTATTCAATCATAAAATTCAATGTTGTTTATTTTCCCCTTGGAGGGCTTCCTTGATGTAACAGAAGATGGGGTTTTTCAAATTAGGAGCCAGTCTAGAGCTCATGAAAGTTACAGATCAATAGAAGTGGCATGAAGCAGCTTGGCACTGTGCGAAAGCACCAGTCTGCTCTGTTGCTGCATCTCAATTATGCTGTGTGACACACCTGCTGTCCTAGTCCTGCTTTTCCCTCAAGGCAAGCCTACTAATGTGCTAATTTATATGGTGCATAACAGGGGATTTGGAATAGAGGCCTTAGAGACTCATTTTCACCTGGTGCCTTATTAGGGATTTAGGCCCAGTTCACTGGAGATGAAAAGCCAATGAGTATAACTCATTTGCGTCATTTAGTTCTCAAAAGGTTGCCATTTAGTGAATAATGGACTTGCAATGACTTCGTGCAGGTCATTTCTTTTAAAAGATGTTCCTTTGTGATGCTGCTATCCCATAACAGTTTTGTGGGTTTTCTTTGTGCATTAACTGTATTTTCAGGAGCTATTTATTCCTCTGTCATTAAACAAAAACAAGTTAATTACGTGTTAATAGTAAAATGGCAACAATTATATATTTTGCATTTCTACAATTTTTCTATGGATTTCACATTCTATTACTTTCAGAGGCAGACTGGCTGCCAAGGAGAGAGCTCTTACTGTTCTGTTAATGTTAAGAGAGACAAAGAAAGGTTTGGCTGCAGTTCTGGAAACTTCTAAGCCTGTCTGCGATCACAGAATCACAGAACAGCTGAAGCTGTCAGGGACCTCAGGAGATTGCCTAGTTTAACCCTCCTGCTCAAAGAAGGGTCAGCTGGACCACATCCAGTCAGGTTTTGAGTATCTCCAAGAATGGAGACTCCCCAAACTCTCTGGAGACTCTGTTCCAGTGTACAACACCAGTGAAAAAGCTTTTTTCTTATGTTTAAATGGAATTTTTTGTATTTTAGTTTGTGACCATTGCTTTTTGTCCTTTCACTGAGCACCACTGAGAAGCGTCTGTCTCCATTTTCTTTATTCCCTCCCAAGAGGCATTTATGCACCTTGATAAGATACGCACAAGGTTAAATAATCTCAACTTTTACAGCTTCTCCTCACACAACAGATACTGCAGTCCTTAATCATCTTAGTGGACCTTTGATGGACCTGCTCCAGAATGTCCATGTCTCTCTTGTACTGGGAAACCCAGAAATGGACAGAGTACTCCAGATGTGGTCTGGCTAAGGCTGGGTAGAGGAAAAGGATCACCTCCTTTCAACCTACTGGTGACCTTCCTAATGCAGGCCACAATGCTGTTGGCCGCCTTTACTGCAAGGGCACATTGCTGGCTCATGTCCACCTTGGTGTCCCCCAGCATTTCTGCAAAACTTCTTGGGTAGGTCCTCAGCAGGTACTGGCACATGGCATTATTCCTTCCAAGGTGCAAGACTTTTCACACCCTTTGGCTGTAGGTCATGAGGTTCTTCTCTGCTCACTTCTCCAGCCTGTTGAGGTCCCTCTGAATGGGAAACAACTATCTCATTTATCAACCACTCCTCTCAGTTTTGTATCATCAGCAAAATTACTGAGCTTACACTCTGACTCATCATCCAGGTGGTTAATGAAGATATTAAAAAATATTGGGCTGAGCATCAGCCCTGGGGAACACCACTAGTGACTGGTCTCTGGCTGTATTTCATGTCACTGATGACAACCCTCTGAGCCTCACAATTCAACTAGTTTTAATCCACCTCACTATGCATGTATCTAGTCTGTACCTTAGTAGTTTTTCTGTGAGGATGTTATGAGAGACAGGATTGAAAGCTGTACTGAAGTCAAGATAAACAACATCCACTGCTCTCCCCTCACTCACCAAGAGACTTGCCACATCACAGAAGGCTGTCAGGTTGATCAGGCATCACTTGTCCTTCACATATCCATGCTGACTACTCCCATCACCTCCTTGTTCTCTACATGTTCAGAAATGGTATCCAGAACTATTTGCTCCATCACCTTTCAGGGATAGGGGTGAGGCTGGCTGTCCTGTAGATTCCTGGATCCTCCTTCTTGTCATTCATGAAGACACAAGTGACATCTACTTTCTTCAGTCCTCAGGAATATCCCCCAACTGCCATGACTTTTCAAAGTCTGAGTGGCCTCACAATGACATTGGACCACTCCCTCAGCACTCATGGGTCCATTTTCTCAGGTCTTATGGACTTGTGTATGTCCACTTTGTTTCAATGTTCCCTAAATAAATCCTCCTTCACCAAGAGTACAGTCTTCCTTGCTCCAGACTTCCTGACTGGTTTCAACAACCTGGGATTCCTGAAGACAATTCTTACCAGTAAAGACTGTGGCAAAGAAAACACTGAGTACCTCAGTCTTTTCCAGACTCTTTGTCACAAGTCTCCAGTCCCATTCAGCACAGGGCCCATGTTTTCTCTAGTTTTTCTTTTGCTGCTGATCTACTGGTAGAAGCGTTTCTCGTTGCCCTTCATATCCATCACCAGATTCAACTCCAGGAGGACCTTGACATTCCTTACCTGATTCCTGCATATTTGGACAGTGTCTCTGTATTGTTCTCAAGGTCACCTGTCCCATGGCATACCCATGGCAGTTCTGGTATGCTTCCTTTTTTTACTTTATATACTCTGAAATGCTACATATCATAATATCATAATATCTTAAGGAATGGTAATAAGAATTAAAGGTATTTAGACAACAAGTTGCCTTAGCCACTTGGGATGGGATTTACTCCATCCAGTTTTAATGACCAGAAAGGCATGTATCAAGTCTAAGTTAATCATCCCCTGAAATTAATCTTAAAGTGATGAACAATCTCCTGGAGGTGACCGTCTCTCCCGACTGAGTACAGAAGCCCTGGCTATATATATACAGTTCAGACTGTGTTTAATTTTCAGATGACTAAAACAAATTCCATGCCTCAAATCACACTGTTCCATTT
Source organism: Strix uralensis (assembly GCF_047716275.1). NCBI lineage: Eukaryota > Metazoa > Chordata > Aves > Strigiformes > Strigidae > Strix > Strix uralensis. The sequence continues at coordinate 13,226,014 of NC_133973.1, read as the reverse complement.
TGAGCAGTCAATAAAGAAAGATAAGTATGTGCACATCTGTGTTTGTGTGTCCACTACCATGCACACATTGCAGCTTGCGAGCTAAACTCCAGAGGTGGAAGCTCCTTATTTCTGGGAACTTTGAAAAAGTAAGCTCCCAACCACAGAGTATTGTTGTACCAAAGATGGAGCAATATACAGAGTTCTTTTGTTTATTCTTAAACGGAAAAAGAAATTGTGATGTCTCATAAAGCTACAACTGTCCACTGCACAGAAAAGTGTTTTCTGTTTAGTAATGGTGAAAAATACAGAATATTGAAGCCAGTGAGAAAACAATGACAGACAGGCTGGCTCAATGCATTACCTGGACTTAGATGCTTCTAAATTCTTGGAAATTAGGTTAGAGTATCTGCAGTCTTCAGTCGGCTCAACATTTCAAATTCTTGCAGTACAAAATGTTAAGCAGCAGGTAAAGCTGGTTTTACTCAGGTAACATGTCTTCAGTCTTCAGCAAACGCATTACTGGAATAAGCAGGACTTGCTGACACGTTCATACCTTTAAGAAGCTGGCTCAAAGTGTCTTCAGAAGGTCACGTGCTGTCAGATGCAGAGCTCAGACTAAACTCCTGGGGTTCAGCATCAACCTGTCTGCTTCACCTCTTGTACAGATACATACATGGGTAGCTTGTATCAGCAGGCCAGGGAACCACTCCTCACAGCACTTCAGAAGCAGCATTTAAATCTTTCAGGATTTAGCTATCTAACAGACAGCGGGAGGCTGGCAAAAAGCCCCATCAGTGAACAGCTCATGGGACAGGGGAAGAGCTCAGCATTTTGAGTCCAATCTTCAACTGGTGAAAGTTTGCTTAACTGCTGCCCAAGGGAGAAAACATTTTTTTATTGTTAAAAGACACGGTCACATTTCTTTCTTTGATGTAACATTTGAATAACAAGTTGTTGAAACAAAAAATCTATCAGTAGTGATTAAGTTACAATGAAGCCACAGTGATTAAAACATTTAAGTTATTCAGAATTCAAATGTGTCTGTATGGATGTGAAGAGTCAGATGTTTTCAAAATCCCAGGGTTTAGCAGGAGTACAAGCGATCTGCATAGAAAATTAAGTATTTTCATTAACTTTTGATTTTTGTTCTCTAAGGACCATTAACGCTGTGTATTTGGGCAGTACAGGCTGGTGCCCACAATTTAAAGCAACTCTTAAAGATCTTTCTTGAATAATCTCAATTTATCCAACCTGTTCCCCTTTGGTTTGAACCCCAGGGGTCTCAACAGCCTTAAGTGCCTGCTGTTAAGTGCTAACACAAAACGCTGAAGCTTGAGAATGTCTCTTCCAGATCTTTCAAATGTGTGAGCCTGACAAAGATCTTAATGGAGCCGGGATTTTGCATTTGCCACATTCTCCTGTCTGGAGAGGCAGATAATGCAAAAGTACAGCCTGAGCACCAGGCAGGGGCATAGCTGATTTCAGAGGAGATTGTAATAAATGAGGGCTTTAGCTTATCGTTCCTCACAGGCTGCTGCGCTTAGCTGCTGCCGTTCAGGCCTCAAGGTCTGTAAAAGCACGACACCACCGTGATGACAGCTCGTCATCATGATAGTTCTGTTCAGCAGCATAACATCACATCTACTGCAGTGATATATCTCCTGAACTGAACTCAGGAGCCCAGACCTTGAGCAGCAGCCAGGTGCTGCTTTCAGGCCCCAGGCATCCAGTCACCCAGGGCTGGGCTGAATGCAGGTGGGCAGCTGCCCTGAAGCAGACCTGTGAGGTTGGTTCAGCAGACCTAGCCTTGCCAGGAGGCCTTACAAGAGTCATTGTAGGCAGTGGAAAATAGAGGTTAGCAACGAATGCTGGGACTCAGCTTAGGCTCTTAAGTAAAATGGCCAGCCTCCTTAGCCTGCTCTACGAGATGAGAGAGAGAGAGACGCTCCTGAGCACAATTCAGAGCAGGAGTTAGACTAAATGCCCAAGGAGAAGCCTTTCTCTCTTCACTGACATCAGAGAGCGCTAACACTGACTGGACTGCTGACCCTGCACCTTGGCTTGGTGAGCCAAGTTAAGCTAACGCCCCTTCCAAGAGCTTGAGCGGGTCCGTGGAGCAACCTGTTTCCCTACTAAAGTTTCAGAAATGCATTTGGAAACTTCTGTCTTCCTATACTCAAGCAAGACAACAAAATGGGGTTGAATTTTCAGGGATTGTGTGCAAAAGGACACAAGACTGAGGCACTGGAAGTGAGTTTTAGATAAAATGCCAAGTACGTATGCAATCCTGGGAGCTGTTTTTCCCCGTCTCACTGTATTAATGCCCATCTCCCACACCTGCATTTTATAGGTCCGCTGTTTCATGTAATAACTCTTTCACACAGGAGTGCAGAGTGGAAGGTGATACCTTACTGTGGAGCAGTACCTCCTGCATTTCTGTACACTATGTATCTCCAGCTGGCTTTCCAACTAGTGGCAGTTTTGGATCTAATCTGGTAGTAGTTTTGGATCCAATATGGGGGTTTTGCTGCTCCCAGGGGACATTTTGGGAGGCAGTAGGGCTTAAACTACAGTTCAGGATTCCATGCCCATAGCTTGGCCTCTGAAAATTAAAGACTGCAAAGCAGAGCTCCTCCCGTCTCCTTTTTTAAACTGTCTTTTTGAATCCCACCCAGCAAGCTCAACACTTTCTGAAAAACTAAGATGTGTTAAATATCCTGTAGCATGCAAAGATTGCTTCAGTGATGATTTTTTTTGAAATATCAGGCTGTCCAGACACTTAGAAGTAAATCCAATATATACCATTGATTAAAATACATTAATCCTAACATTAAGCAGCATCTTTTAGTGATCCCAGGACATCTACCCATCACTATGCCTATGCTTATAGCAGTTCAGGGAGGCAGCTTAATAGGTCAGACAGATCATCTGTAGTGATATATGTTCCATGGAATAAAACAGTCCAAAAATAGGTAGGCACAGGTTTACATGCAAGAAGGGAGGGACATCAGAGAAGGCAGCTAAAAGAAGTAAAATAAAACTGTCACTCACGTACATGCTATTTTACACTGTCCTGGTCGCTGCTTTTCAGTTCTCCCTGCCTTCCCATTTCACACTGTGAAAATTATGGCTCCTTACACCAGATTTCTAATGAATTACTGCTGGGATTCAAATTCTCAGCACTACCCAATACACAGTGTTGCTGAAGTTCACCTCCACAGTCCTGGCACTCATTTAATACCAACATTACCCCTAGTGTAACTTAAATCTGCTCTAAATTAAGCTGGCTGGGTTAGTTTGGGAAAAAAATAATTCCCTACAGTAGACAAAACCAAAATATTGCTGCTGGCCAAGCCACCCACATGCCCTTTTTGAAAAGAAAATGTTTTCACTGATGTCTTCTCTGAAGTGACCAAGGAACCATTTATTTAAATTTCCTGACTGTGTTTCCCCTGGGAGCACCATGGCATCTTCTGCCGTACATAGTCACCTTTTGCACCAGGACATAATTCACCCCTTGCATTCTCCCCATTGTCTCCTGAGCATGCTGCAGGCCAGCTGTCACGCTGAGGCACAGCATTGGCAGGTGGCATTGCACCTCTGAGCACTGCAAGCTGGGGTCCCTTCCTTACACGTGGCCACAGCTACATTTCCTACCGTCCTTCTGTCTACATCTGCAAACAAAGAAAAGGGAAGTTTTCCATTGTTGAGTTTTTTATTTCGATAAATCTGCATATCTGTTCTAAAGTGGTCTAAAGGAGTGGAGGTCATGTCCTTTACAAGAATTAAAACAAAACAAAGTTACATTGCAATCTTCTGCCTGATATTTCTTCTTTTTGAAAACCCAGGGATATCAGTATTCATCTTCCTTATGCTTCTGCAGTTCCCCTTAGATTGGCAACTCTTCTATTCTTGCATTAAAGGTCAGTGTTGAAATCATTCTCTCTTAGGTATTTCTTCCTACAGAGGTTAATTAAAAAGAACAAAGGGCCAGATACCCTACTGCCTCCTGTTTTGCATAGTCATTTGCAGACCTGGATCCATTCACACAGGGATTCACAGCCCTTCCGCCACCCTCCCAGCATGGGTTACCAGGCTGTATTAATATGGAGCAGGATGGGGAAGACAACTACTGAAGCAGTGCTTAAATATTTCAAGATCACCGTACTTGCCTGATTGACACAAAGGTGTTGGCAGGCAGCCTGGTCACTGAAACAGCTCAGAGAAAGAGGGCGTAGGAGCTCAGCAGTGAATTTCAGCTTTTGGGATTCTTCACTGTTGTAAATTCATTTCACTGAGGAAGGGGGCTGTGGCTTTAAACTGTTGCTCCACAACGACACAATCTACCTCTTATAAATCTGACGCTAAATTTACTGGGCAGAGCAAGAAAACACTATCCACTTGGAAGCCCTCTCTCATTTTATATCAGTACTAGCATATCATGCAAGTATAAATAGCCATACAGTTGAGTGGCAATGGAGAATCAAAATAAAACCCATTTCACCTCTCAAATTAATTTGGTTTTGCTTGCATGATTTCTCTGTCATTCTTCCAGTTCTCCAGTCATCCATAGACTTTCAGGTTAAACAAGACATGAATTTTAAATGCCAGAAGCACAGAGAACAATGACTACTAGAAATTCTTTAGATATACTTTAAAGAAGAAAAATAAGGGGGCACAGGCTTGTGCTGGACAACATTTCTTCACAAGCAGCCTTTGCTGGAAAACTGGATTTTCAACTAAATTAAATATTTCCACAGTCAAAAGTCTGAAAATCAAAATATTTTGCTTTGAAAACGCTTCCTGATTTCTCAAGCATATTGTAGTTTGGTTAGTTCATATCCTTATTTTTCTGAGTTAACTGTGATGCACTGTAGTTCTTAGCTTCAGTGATCTGAAATTCACCCTGGAAAGTGCAGACTGGCCAGGGAATCTGGTTTAGAGAAGGCAAAGGAAGAGGAAGTACCCAGGAATACAGCACCCAAGGGGTTCTGACACCATTTTCAAATAAAGGTAAAAAAAATACATTAAAACCACAAAAGTCTAGGACATGAGTGTTCCCTTTCTCCTGTGGGTTACTGTTCTCCCCACTGCCTTGGAAGCTCTATGTTTTCTTCAGCAGGGCTCCTTAAAAAGCATGGAAGGAGGAGCTGCAATCAGTAATGGCACATTTTTCCATCTTCATGAGCGAGCGATGGACAGCAGTGGAAATGGGGATGTGGTTCTATTCTCAGCATTGTTCTCAGTGACTCATCACTGTACGTCCGCTATAAAGCTCAGGGAATTTCTCAAAGGGGTAATGTGAGGCTTGGTTAATTTTATAAACTGCTTTGTGGCCACTATTGCCTAGATGTTATAGAAATTGAATGTAAAAGAGCTCAACCTTGAATGAAAGGTGAGATAGAAGCACAAAGTAGGAGTGCTACAAGAGGAAAATACATTAAAAAAAGGAATCTTAAGATCACACCTCTGCCACCATACACGTATTTGTATTCTTCATTTCTCTGAGTCAGATTTTGTATCTCTTACTTCTGCTGGATAGTAAATACAGCTACACTGGGAGGCATGACTTCCTGAGAAAGCTGAAGCCCACTGTGAGGGCAGCAAGAGTGAGTCCTCCCAGAATAGAGGATTATGGACAGACTTCTTTATCGTGAGGAAAGAGTACCTTATTTCTTCTGAGAGCAAGAGGAGTACAGTGGAGTAGAGGCCTAATCCCAAGTGAATATAACCAGAGTTCAGCAGGATACGGTACCAAGAGGACCTTGAAGACTGGATCAAAGTACAAATAAAAACCAAAATGGAATCACTAATATCACCTCATCCTTTATTATTTAAAAACGTTTGGCACCTGCAAGAAAAGAGACAAAACTGGCAACATTGCCACATTTATTGTTACTGGGGAAATACGGAGCCATGGTTTCCAGATACAATTACTGTTTGTGAAGTCTGATATATTTTAAAGCTTTTTGTAACAATTCATTGCATAATTCAAATGGGCTCTACACTACAAACATCTAACATATTTATGCTGGCGGGACTGTCAGTGCATTTTTGTTATAAGAAGCTTGGAGGTCTGCTACAAATAATCTCCAAAGAGTAACTCTAATTAGTGGCTAAAGTTGGCATATTTCCTGCTATCTGAAATTAGATCAGAGAGTTAGGCTGAGATGAAAAAGCCCTATTAACTCCCTAGGCTTCCAGTTCCTGTTTATTGGTAGAAATTAATGTTTTGAACTTTATCGGCTACTATCTAAAGAAGTCTGGAGTCAGTGGTAACTGAGCGATTTGAGAGAGACTTTACTGACAGTTGCTTCTGTTGAAGTACCATAGGCACTCTACATAAATATCCACAGGAAAACTTTATTCAATGGTTACAGGCAGCTGAACAATAGTCAGGAAAGATGGTTGAGTGGCCAGCATGCTAGTCTGGCAATTATAACTAGTGGGAGACATTCCTTGCTCCAAGGTACTATTTAATCATTTCTGCGTGACCTAGAAATAGTCACTCTTTGGGGGAGGGTGAAAGTGGGGAGATTCACAAAAGGTTGGCAATAGTTAAGCAAATCTTTGTTTTTCCTATAGCTTGTGGAAACAGAGAGGCTTCTCCAGACAAAGGAGCCCAGTTTTCTGGTGTTCAGTGAGTACAGTTAGCCTTTGTGTTGACCTCCGTTTGTCTTCAACTTTGTCATCTGTGAAACAGAAATAGCACTGCTCCACCTCATGGGAACATTAGACAGATGAACACTTTTCTCTGCTTCCTAGAGACCTTGACCTGGCCTGGACAGGTACATCACCAAATTCCATCAGAAGCAAACACCACAGCCCCCTCCCCACATGGCTCTCCAGCTTTCCTAGGGCCTTTGGTGGTGACACTGGGCTTTACATGTCAGTCTGCCTTCCACACACCTTCAGCAGTTCTGAGGTTTGCCATGGCTGCATGTTCCTGCCCTTTTTTTCTACACAACTTTGAACATATTAAAATGCAGAAGCTCCTTTTAAATATCAGGAAAGGTAAGGGACAGGTAGAAAGACAGTAGAAAGGAAGACACAAGAAATCCTCCTCTTGGGAAATATATTTAAACTTCAGTTTTTAGAATTTTTAAACAAGGAAGAGATTTGTCAAGTTGTATTTTGCTCAAGCAAACTACATGGGAAGGGAGGCAATTTTTACATCCTGGGGCTAAGCACAGAAAAACAACATAATTCTAGAGTTAGCATGTAGACAAAGGAGGAAACGTGTTATTAGGTCAGGCTACCCTTGTTTAGACAGAGCCATAGAGAATTTAGGCTATCTTTTAGTTCTGGTAATCAGCCTGAGCAGGCAATCAATGTCTTAAGCTCTTGATAGCCATAGAAAAAATAATAAAGTCAGGCTTGTGTTTCCAAAGAAAGTTGTGGTTTCAAAGCAATCCATTATCCCATCAGGCAATGTGGAATTTTTCTGCAGAATCCATCTGCCACAACAGAAAGATTTACACTTTAATCAAATCTGCAGTGGAAACTGAACCTTTACCAACAGAATGCCAGTGTATCTTCACTGTCTCCTCCACACCACAAAGTCTACCACACAGAGCATTGCATTTATGATTTAAGATGACTCTTCTCCACCTTTCATTTCTAGCATGAGTGCTTTTTAACACTATCTCTCTAGTTTTCCTCCTTAAAAGGACAGACAGTATCTCTATAAAAATACTTTAAGGGAAGTAGGAAAAATCTACCTCCTTAGGCCTGTCTTCACTGCAAAGTCAACATAACTGAACTGTTGTCTCAAGAATGGATCCCATCCAAACAGCCCTTTTCTTAAAGCCTGACAATGTTTTAAAGCCAAGTTGGTGACTACAAAGAAGCCAAGGGGCAAAAAATTCAAACGAGTGTATTTCATTCTGCTAGCAACCCAAACACCGTACAGGAGGGAATGTAGGCAACACCCAGCTGCATGCTACCAGAGTTGCAGTATCATCCTGAAGGTTCATGCCGAGGAAATTCAAGAAAGTTCTCTCAGTACCTTCCAGAAAACTGCAGCCTACCATGGCAGGGGAAGCTGCAGGTGTATCTCTGAAGTCTCAGGACTGAATATGGATGTGTCCAGCATGAACAAGGCAACCAGGCTGAGGTTCTAGGGCAGAAGTCTGCAGAAGCAGGCTCATTTCTGTCACTGTAACATGAGATGGCAAAAGCAAAGCTGCTTTACATTCCCAGAAGAGCAATGAGTGAATCAAATGAGCATCCAACAACTAAGTACCATAAGAATTTTATGTGCAGGCTGCTGTAGTTTGTGGAAATGTCTTTGTACAGTTACTATGAATTTCATGTGTCTCTGAATGCTATCTGTACCTTTTCAGAAAAAAAAAAAAAAAAAAAAAAAAAAGAAAGAAATTTTGGGAAATTAAAGCATCCATTTGGAAGGAAGACTTAGACACTGTCAGGGATGTCCAGAAATATGAGATCAAACAATCAAGAATCCCTCGCCTGGACTGCTGAGGGAAGCAATGGGCCTTCAACCAACTGAGTGGGTCTGGCTTTGGACAAACTTGGCAAAAAACACACCAAGGGTGAGGGCTTAAATACTTAGGCTGAGATAATATCAGTTAAAACAGCAGTTCTCGACACACTACCAAACAGTGGCAGAGACTGTTTAACAAAGGGAAATTCTTCAGCCAGAATGAGTCCATTTTTTCGGCAACATGGAGAGACAGTCTTTCCTGGGGATTTAAACCAAACCCAGGGACAAGACCAGAGTCAGACTGCATTCAAAAAACTGATGCTTAATATAGATCTGTCATATTTTACATTTTAATTGTGTGGGTGTTTCTTTTACTACACCTGTTTTCTTAGTGTACTATCCTGTTGTCCCCAAAGAGTATAAGTAGGTGAAATCCACCAGCAAACTGTGGACAGTCTGGGAGGCCCAAGAAGCAACCCCTGTAGTTGAACAGCTGGCCTGCAGGGTTCAACATCACGGGTATATGTACTAAGGGCCCTTAGAACTATTTAAAAAGATGTGTCTTTATGTAGACCTAGGGAAATTAATGCCTACAGGATAATGCACTTCTAACTAATGACAACAATCTGAAGACATTAAAAGAGAAGGATGAGACCTGGCTTTAACACAGATATCATATGCTTTTACTAAAGGACATGTTACTATTCTGAATCAGTTTTCCAGCTGCAGTTAATAAGCTCTGGCTTCAGCTTCATTTGGGAGAATACAAAGCAGCTCTTTATGATTCCTCCACCCTAGAAATGGCTCCACTTTGGTCTGCTCCCCATGATGTGCAATAGCCCCAAGCGAATCTTCAGCCTACTGGACATTCTTGTTATTTGACGTCTTAGATTTGGCAGAGTGGCATAGAGGAGATGTGGCATCTTGAAGAAGCTAGCCCAGTAATTGCAGAACTAGGATCAGGGCAAATGAAACGCACCAGCCTGTGCTCTCTGCGCTGGGAAGGCTGCTCCACACTAGTCCAAGACCTTTTCCTTTGTTGACCCTTTCCTGGTGTCCTTGGCACAAAAGCAGAGGCAGCATGTCTACACCTCTAGCACAGAAAAAAGGAAGTTCAGAACAGGCTGTGGGCATTGCATGCTCCATGTCCTGCCCATATGCGCACAGCTTGTGCAAGCACGCCTGCAGATGAGCTAATGTACACTCAGGCACCTGCTCTCTTGGGTGTGCTCCAGTCGGTCTTGCACTGAACTGTATCGGTGAAGCTAGTCTTGAGACCTTGGAGCTGCCCTTAAAAAACAGTATAGACACAGCAAATACGTCAACAGTTCCTAAATTTCCCAAAGGCAAACCTGCTGGCTTCCCTAACCTAAAATGCACAATGCCAACCAAGCACAGAGTGAGTGAGTGTCAAAGAGCCCGTTTAGCAAACAGTCACCACTTCTCTCTTCCCACCACAGTAGCAGGGAAAGGCTTTCCATTAGTATATTAAGCTAAATAAAACTTTAATTCTGTTTTATAAATGGTTAGCTCTTCCCCATTTGCTCTATAGAGGAAAGTTGTGTGTCATGTTGGTTTTTTAATGTGTATGCTGTTATTTGATACAGAAGGTAGCGTGAGGAAGTATACCTTGTATATGGAGCAGAAGTAGTTGAGTCTAATGATGATCTTGAAGGAACTTTGTTCCCCGCCTCTGGCAGCTGCATCAAGTAGTCCTGAACCTGTCTTTTCCATGGAGTTTACCTGAAAAAAAGTAGCACAGGTCAGGATCTAAAATTGTCCTATATAGAGCAAAATTTTAGAGTACAGTAAAAGCACAAGTTGAGAAATTTTGTTGAAAATGCAACAAAAGATTATGATGTATTTCAAGTTCTGTAGGTACCTCTGCATGTCAGCATCTTAAGTCACATTCAGTACTATTTCAATTAGGTATGAATGTTGCTTTAAGCATGCAGGCCGTTATCTACACCTTTCTGATTCTCCTATTGCTGAAGAGGAAGCACAGTGCATGTATCAACATACTTGGTCATCCTTCACTGATCCCTAAAGTAATTACAGAGCTCTCTTGTAGTGCTGTGCTGACACATTATTCTGTACAACACACACAAAAAAATGCTAAGTCCAAGTTCGTATAGACTGCACTGAATAAAAAATCTGAATACTTGGGACAAATTAAAGGAAAAATATGTTAGGATTACAGAAGAGTGTTGAAACTATTTCCTAAGACACTCAAGACTTAGGAAATATGATGCAAGGGGAAGAAGAGATAGGGGAGCCCAAAACTATGTGATTTTATGGAAGGTGTGAATGAGAAATCACACATTTGGTTATGGAAAGCTGTCCATTTTTCTCTGTACAAACATTTGGTGGCCAGGTTCTGGAGAGAACTGAGGAGTCACTAGGGACCAAGATAAATGGTGGAGCTAGAGATATGATATCACCAGCACCAATGTTGGTGCAGAAAGCTGCATATTCACAAGCTGATGCAAGTGACACAACTGGATGATTTTTAAAAAAATTTATTTGTCAAAAATGAAAACAATATTGTCTTTTCATAAAAGTATATTGCCCATGTTTCCCTGTAATGTTGCAAATGAATAGAAGGAAGGTAAATCATCACCTGTTGGATCTCAGTTTCTTGCAGAAGGCTTATAAGAATCATCTCTCTGCCTGTAACACAGGTAAAATTCTGAGTTTATTTTTTAAATTATGTATGCATTTGAAGAAAGGCATCTCCAAAAGAGTTTTCCATTTCTGTGCACTAATTATGTTGACCATTCTCCAGCTTAACAGAAAATCCAAGGTCAAGATAAACATGCACAAATTCCACAGAGCAACACAAGCAGAAATTATGAACTGTACCGTGCTATAACTGCTGGGGGTCAGGTCTGAATGAGGCATTTGCATTTGACAGGAGGTGTTTTCTCTAGCACTGACTTCAGAAAGTTTTGTTACAGCAGAATTTTGCATGTTATTTTCATGATGGAATAGTCATATTAACATCATCATTCTGTACCACTTTATATCATACATTCTTTACTATGGTCTTTATATTCGTGGATGATCCAAAAATGATGCCTCTCTGTAGTCAGTTACAGTAACTGATACCTTTCATGGATTTTCCATATAAAACTGATGCCACATACCAACATGCCCAGCACAAATAAAGTGCAAGGGAACAGACTGATGCTTTCTCTATGGTTTAATACCGCTAAGACTAGAGCAACAGGTGGATTTATGGCTACCCCCTACTCATTCTTCTACTCCCATATGCATGTGTCTTAAGAAAGCACAACAGCAAACTTTCCAGTGCTAATGTAAAGCTTGTGGAATGCAGTTAACTGACTGGTTTGGCTAGATGTTGGAACAACATTGGTTTCTTCCTGTAACTGCTAAAGCAGTTCTGATAAAGTGGAATTTTAGTCATCTATGTATAACTGTTGATGCTCACTAAAGAAAATACCGAAACAACAATTCACAAATGTAGGGTAAGACTTACCTAAGACAACCTGAGATATCCTCTCCCATTGACTGATCTCCTCCTTGAAAGGTAAAATCTATACCCTCACCCTGAAATAGCAACATAGGATTCTAAGTTTACTACTGCAATGGCTGTCAGAGCAAACTGCACCAGGTCATCTCAGTCAATAAAGACTAGAAGTGGCTTGTCAGTACCTTTAAGAGAAAAAAGTGAGCAAAGAGGTTGCTAATAAATCTCTGTTGACCCTTAAGAACCCTAACCTCAGCTATAACCACTCATCTCTGAGTTCAAGGATCCACTGTTGCAGCTGAATATCCTTTCTCTCTGATAGTTTAAATGTTAGAAGAGTAAATGCTAAGAGCTGTTAGTGGCTCTGACCAACTGTATGGATGCTTCTATTGGGAAAATCCCTGCTTTGGCTGGATTGTCTATTTTTGATTCTGCTCTCTGCCACAAGTGTCACGTAAGACAAATAGAAAAGGGTCCAAGGACTGGACTGAGTCTTTCAAACTCCCAAAGTACTTGCAACATACTGCAACATCTGTACTTTTCCTGGATCAAACCTCACTGACATTACAGAATCTGCTGCTGGAATTGGCTGAAAAGCACAGCTGATGTGGCCAGACCAGAACTCCAGATCACACTCCCAGATCGGCATGTTGGCTCCGCATTTTGACAGCAGTGCAGAAAAACAGTGATTATTTCTGTCATTAAAAGAAATGCAGATGGTATATAGCTGGAGTACTGCTATCAAGTTCTAGCCTATAGCCTTTCTAAGATGCCAACAAGGAACCACCACGCCCCCACAGTACTCAACAATAATTTATTCATTATACTATCACAAGTCACATTTTGCCCCTTAAAAACTTTTGTTGAAGAACTCCACAACCAATTCAGCTAGGCAAATGCTAATTTCCATGTAGCTAGTAAATAGAGAGCTCATTCAGCTCTCCTCAAAACTGGAAGCAGAACAGGATTTTGCCATCAGAAAGATGAAGAGATAGGACAAACATCAGGCTGGCCTGCAACAGGAAAAGGAGGGTAAGGAACAGACCTGACCAGAGAGCCAGGCTGAGCATCTTGGAGTGTGATGCTGGCAGTTTCTCACGTAGAGGAGGATTAAAAAGTTTTCAACTGTGGGATCGACTCTGGCCAGAAGCCAAGCCCCCACATAGCCTCTAACTCACCCCACCCTGCTCAATGGGATGGGGGACAAAATAAGAAGATCAAAAGCCAGAAAACTTATGGGTCGAGATAAAGACAGTTTAATAGCTGAAGGAAAGAAGAAATAAACACGCGATACAAAGGCAATCACTCACCACCTACCACAAGCAGACTGATGCCCAGCCAGTCTCTGAGCAATGGCCGCCTTGGAAGAACAAGCCTTCAATGCCTTCTTGCTCTACCTCAGCTTTTATTACTGAGCATGATGCCATAAATATATGTGGGATATCCCTTTGGTCAATTCAGGTCAGCGGTCCTGCTGTGTCCCAACCCCCAGCCTACTCACTGGCAGAGGAGTTAGAGTGGGAAAAGAAAGCTGCAAACACTGTTTAGCAATAGCCAAAACACTGGTGGGTTATCAACACTGGTTTAGCCACAAATCCTAAACACAGCACCATACAGCTGCTGTGAAGAAAGTTATCTCCTGCCCAGCCAGACCCAATACATCAACTTAGGCAAAACAAATTCTCCAACACTCCCCTTAACTTTTAGCTTGAGTAAAAGGAAGAAAAGCAATGTGTTCCTTGGAAACACAGTGACTAAAGTTGTGTTCCAAGCAAATGGGCAATTTGGGAATGATGTTACCACACAGTTCATCAGATGATTGGCATAGCATATTGAAGTGCTAATCCATCATTTCCTGATTGCATTAAGAAATCATTATTTTACTTAAGAAAGATAGGCTTCATGGTTACCAACAAAAGTCAGAGTTTGGGATTGGACAGGAGTATGCTGTATATAACCAATCTAGAAAGCCTGAAACTGTACCCTCAAGAAAAAAAATCACTCACTCTAACTGGGACACAATCAAGGACTGTTGGCATATTCCTAACCATCATCATTTTTATGTATGGCTGTGTAAGATACGACATCTAGAATGCAGGAGATCTAGTTTGGCATCCAGACCTCTGGATTATGCCTCTTTTGGGACAAAGCAGTGTTTCTTGCCAGTCAGTACAGTCCCTTCATAGGTGTTCCTATGATAAAATAGCACAGCATCGTACCATGGAAATTGGTATTCAGTGATTTATACCAGTTGTTGCTTATTAACTTGAAACACCAATATAAAACTGGCTAAAATAAAGTAGTTATGGTTGTGGGATTACATCTCTTCAGACCAGGAATCCAGGACTCCTAAAGGGAAAGAAGGGTGCTTCATAAAATACTGGAGACTGTAGTTAACTAAAGGGGGGAAAAAGAAAAGTCATTAAATAATAGGATCCTGTTTCATCAGGCAGAATAATTGAAAATGCAGACAAGGAGCTCCTGTTCTGTAGATTGCTCAGTGGTGCAAGATCACAGCCATAGATGGAGGGTGAAGAAATACAAAGTTTCCACAAAGAGGGGTATAAATCCTGTGTGATACATATCTTAAAGTCATCAAAGGACTGAGAAGCTGAGAACAGACACCATAAAACTCAATTTGACAGACAAACCACTGCTAGATGATAAACCAAGGACTTTTTGCTAGGAAGGATCTAACAGTAAAAGCAACCTTTCTGTTCTACTGCAGCCAGCTCAGGGCAACACAAAGGCATCATTACAGCTGGCTGGAATGAAAATATTGAGGTCCCTCCTACATTGCCTGGTGAGAACTCAGGTATCCAGCTTTCTAATCTCAGTTCTGTTACAGTTTTACAGAGTAATCCTGGACAAATCATCTCAGAGCAAAATCGAAGTGACAAAGCCCTTCCCAGATTATCATGGGGGATTCTCCAATCTGCAAAACATTTTGAATGCACAAAAGCCTTAAGTACTTTGTGGCATTCTTCCCAAGCATGAGTGACCCTCTTCATCATGGCAATTTTTACCCCTCTTCTGAGCAGGAGGTGGAAGGACAATATCAACACTTGACACAACATTTTATAATGCAATTCTTTGTTCTGCTTGACTCTGGGGCAGAATTCACTGAAGGACTTGAGAATTGAGGTATGCGCAGAATCATTTGGAGAATATTCCAATCTTTTGTGTGCATGAGACATAATAGGCATCCTAAAGGAAGAGCCCGTGCCATAAATCCTGGGTAGATCTGGTGAACACAGTCTTTTACACTGGGAAAACTACAAGGGCAGTTGTTTGTCTAGAAGGGATGATGACATAGAGAGGAGAAGGAGGCTGCTTCAATGCTCTGCCTGTGGGCTTGCAAGTATGTTCTTGTCATCTACCTTCCTCCCAGCGATACAAGCTCCAAGCCTGTCTGGAGGAAACAGAGAAGAGTTTCACTCCCCTTGTATACAATATTGCAAATGGAGCATTAGTACCCTCGATCTTAAACTTAAAAGGTATCATAAAGGTTAAGAAAAAAATTTTTTCTGTTGAAAGAAAGTATCAAAGCATTCTTCTGTGCTTTATTTAAAGACAAAGATGAAGGAGAAACCTTGGAAAAGGAAGCAGGGCATCCCACTAGCTCAACAGAATAAAAGATCAAAAGGGAAAAAGCTGTGTGAAATAATCCTCCACCTAGAACTCAATCTGCATTCAAACTCAATTTATGGATAAATGAATGATGGAGATCAGCTTAAGGGAAGTGAGCTCCAATCACCATCATTATTATTATATGAGAAAATACAATCACAGCAGTCAAAATACTCACTAAAAATACCACCTTCAGCCAAATTCTTCCTTTACAGTAATTTTATGTTTATGCAATTTCAATTTGTGAAAGATGCATTGAGTTTCATGACCACCTACAAAGGAAACCATATTTTATTTAAAGGACATGCTTGCATTTTAAGATCCAGGAACACCAATGCTGATCTCGCAGAAGAGGGAACTGATTTGCTCCTGTGAATGTATCTAAGCAAAGAGAACTCTGTCTACTGTCTGTTCTGATATTAGATTGAAAAAATGCTATGCTTAGTCTCTAGCAAAAGCATAATCATATAGAAGTAATATTGTAATGATAACTAGTCTACTTATTATTATGGACCTAAAAGGTTCCTAGAAATAGGCATGGGGCTGTCCAAACCCGGAGAGGTTAAAGCATACCATACAATGCAGGTGAATGATGCAAAATATTTGAAGCCTTGATAACAGCAAAGTCAAGTCTGCCGTAACTGGTAATAAAGATATGCCAGAACAGAACAAGTGCCACATTTGAGGCAGCATTTCTCTGTGAAAACTGAACTCCTGGACTCTGAGGCCACAGCACATGACAAGTCAACTAGTGAAACAGCTGGAATAATCTAGCAGCATTGTCATTAAATACAGGCCAAACCAATTTTTTTATTTTCTTGTAATTCTAAAGTGTGTACTACCTAGTTCTCAATAAAAATTACACACATGGAACTGGGTATATTGCTGCATCAGACCTGCCACCTGGCTAGGTATTCAAAAACCATGGTTGTCTTCCCCTTTACATATCGACAGTGCAACTGATGTAATGAAACAGTACAATTTACAAATGCAGAGATACTGAAAAACTCATTTGTAGAAACATACTTCTCCTCCAGACCACACAATGTATTCACTATTTATCATGAGTATTGCTCAGAAAGCATTCATGACTGGTCCCAGTAACTCGCATCATGTGCTCGTTTCAGCCACGAAGCCATCTGCTTCCTGACTGAATGACTCCCAGGCCACAAGCAGCCCTCCCCACATTCTGATTCAAACATATAAATATTCACACCAGCATTCACAGATGGATATATGTTGGCAGGAGTATCTATAACACTTTCCTTCCTGGGAACTAAAGCTTTTTAGGAAATAAATCTGTGGTGGTAAGGGAAAAGGGGTCAGACATTCTGTAAAGTAAATGTATGTGAATGGATATTTGGAAACCTTTCTTTTTTAAGTGATACTTGACCACCTTTAATCACAGCCATTCCACCTAAAAGAGGAAAAAAAAATACAGCAAAATCTTCTTATTGTATGCCTCTCCATCACATCTCTCATTCCAAGGCTTTTCCACCTAATAAATCTCAAACCATACCAACAAGAACAAACCTCAAACAAATCATAAAACCTAAACAAACAGAACAAGTTAATCTATTGAAATTTAAAAATGCTGTAATGTCATAATAAGCCTGTACTAATCTAAGACCAAAAGTCGAGGTCACCCAAGGCTCCCAAGCCTGATGCCTGTTTATTTGTAACAGCCATTAATTGCATTTTACATCACTTTGGTTCTTCCTTCATTTGCATGTCAAACACCTTTGATGAAAGAGGTAATTAAACATTTCCAAAGCTATTTGCAGTTAGTATTATGGTTTTAATGAAAATAAATAAAGCGGTAACAAAGCTCAACTGTGACTACCCCCACCCCCACTTTCACTTTTTTTTTTTTCTTCTTCTAAGTGAAAAGCAAAACTGGGAGAGGATCTAACTTCAGCTTTGTCCTTGAAAATCATGTGATGTTGTACAGTGTGTTTTGAATTCAGTTCGCACTCACAGCACACATGCACACAGCTGTCATCCCACTTTGATAGAGAAAGCAGACTAAGATTAGAGCAGCAAATGACCATGACCTTGAGAATTATCGCTAGTGATATAACAAGTAGCTTATTGGTGTGTAGGCACCTACAGGAAGTTAAACCATTAGAGTCTGATCCTCAGAGCTATTGTTGCATCTCCTGGAAGACTTGAGAGACTATTTTTAAAACTGTATGGCTTCAGGGTCAAAACATGCTTGCTCAAAACTCTTTCCAACTAATGGTTCTCCTATCTTGCAAGTACTTAGTGATTTTGCTGGTTTTCTTTTACATAGAAAGGACTCAGAAATGACAATGATAGCCACATAAAACCATAACCAGATGTACAATACTGAGCATGGTGGTGCACATATACTCTAAAACAAATTAAAGTCCCAGTTCCCAGGCAGGTCTGTACTCGGTAATAAGTTCCTGCAAAAAGCCACTCTAGTAGCTAGTTTAGCAGAAATTCAAGGAAGCCCTTTCCAAAGTTTTATGCTTCCCTTTCAGATCCATTTCTATGTGCTTGGGCCAAAGAATATTTTAAAAATTAAATCTTAACAACTAAAAGCACTCTTGCATTCCAGGAGAAAAACAGTGAAGGGAAAGAAAGACACATATCCATAGGAGGCACAGGGGTATGTATAGCCAAAGTTCATGATAGGTTTTAGTTTTCTCTAAACCTCAGCTTCTCCTGGATTTTATTTGTTTATTAACAGCCTCACATCTAGCTGTTAAAAGGGCAGAGAATATCCTTAAAATATGAAATGAACTACATAACTGTAGCTCTTCCAGTTTTCTCACAGCATTGCATATTTAATATGTCTCTTTAGGCTGCAGATCCTGAGAGGGTAGGGGGTGATAAGGCAAGATTTTCCATTTCCGTTAGAAATAGGTTTTTTTTATCATCCATGGTTGCAGAGAAAACGTGCTCACAAATGTATTTCAGAAGCACTCTACAGGCTGAGAAACTGGGGGGGGAAGGGAATCCAAAGTGTATTACTGTATATAATCCCAAGGTATGGGGCTGGGGGTCGGGGGGGAACTAGCACAGTCACAGTATCAGAAGTGATGGGGCTAGCAGTATGACCTGCCTTTGACGACCACCTGCAAACAACCTTCATTTCATGTACTGCTGCTTCTGATGCCTTCATTGCACGTACTGATGCTAAGGATGGTACTTCAGGTGACAACACTGATTACGATGCCCCTCTCGGCGGAAAAGAGAGGATTGATCACATGAGCAAGATTTACATCAGGCATGGTTTGTGTCATTCAAACTACCTGTGCATCATTCACGGCGGTTCAGACTACCAAAGGTGAGCTCAGAAAGCTAAAATTTAAAACTGCAAACCTTTTATGCTGTACAGCAGGGTTAAAGCAAGGTGTAATTCATTCTCTTTGGAGAGGGAACTAGACTTTCATAAGCCTGGGGAACCAATAAGGCAAAAGTGTTTCAAATAGATGTTACAGAAAAAAGCACAAAGATAGCGTGGGAGAGAGACAAAGAAGGGACAGATGGTTGTAAAGGGCAATGCTAGTCTCTCTCTATACAGAGGTGTTATTTGCTAGCACTAGCTTTATTAATGGCACTATCAATCTCTCTTTGAACATAATAGAGTATTTTTGCCACAATTTCCCACTCTCTCTGCCTGAGCTGTATCAGGGGAAGCAACAGTGACTGGCATGCTAAATTTGGGTGTCACACTGACATGCTTGGCACAGGATGAAATGTCTGTGCTGGAAGCTGCAAGCGGAGCTGTGTTCACATCACCAATTCCCAGCTGACAAAGCACACTAGAGCTGTGGGCAAGGCATCAAATCAAGCTGAACATGCTCTGCTGGTCTTGTTCACTTAGTCCCAGCAGCAGCACTGGCCAGAGCCAGCAGATGAGTGGGAGAAAAAGCAGAGGCAGCATCATGGGGGCCATGGAGCAGGGCACGCGGGAGAGGAAGGACCCAGGGAGATAAGGCGGCAGCACTAGACATTTCAGACAGCAGAAGGGGGACACTGGCTTGAAGAGGGCAAACAGGAACAGAGCAGAAGGTTGTGGCAGCCACAACTATGAATGTCATTCCAAAAGCTTTGGGAAAGAGCAGTCTATTCATTTATCCCCTTAGTTGCTATCACCAGGAGAGCCGAACCAAGGGTAGAAACAGTGGGGAGTTTGGGCAGGAGTTTCCCAGCCTGGACATGGCCCATGGTTCTATTATATCTCTCTATAATGAAGCATTTCACTGATGCCAAGACAGTTCAAAAAGCAGATACTCTGAAAACGGTACTCTCAGCTGCATTTTTCAGCAAACTGCCTCATGATCAAGACTCACTCACAATTAGTTATGTTGGCAGCCAGCATTACATTGCACCTAGTGAGACACATACAGTAACTGAATGTGACATGCCACCATAATGACAGATCAAAATAGGACATTTCAGAAGACAAAGTGCTCCGGTACGAGAGGCTTAAAGAGGCACTAAAGGATTTATGGAGAATGAAACGCAACTTCAGGGAGGGTGATGAAATTATCAGCCTCACCAAGAGCAAACATGGAGCCAAATAGCAGGATCATATAATCCCCTGCTACTGACAGACAGCCTTGTTGGGAGGCTCAATACATTCCGCTTCTTAATTGAAGCTGAGCTGAACTGATTTGATCACATTAGTACCATCAGACAAAAAAACATTCAGAGAGGAAATTTTAAAAACATTTTAAAAGTGTTTGAATGATGAGATTTTTAAATTGAGAATGCAATTAGTGAGTAGGAGCTGGTAGAAGTTTTTTATCAGAACTTTTTTATTTCTTTTCAGTATAGATGTATTTTTGTGAATTTTCACCAAAAAAAAAGATTTTAGAGAAAAAAAAAAAAAGTGCTTTTGAAAAAGTCATTCCTCCTCCCTTCAAAAATGCCCACCTGTGTTTTCAATGAAAGTTCAAAAATACTTTATGGATTAAACACAAAAACTCTCCACTCCCTTCCCCACCACCACACACTGCCTTACTTCAAGTTGCCCTCTTACTACAAGGACTAAGAGTCTGATTCAGTGATGGTTGACCTGACTTTTAATGAGAGCTGAAAGCACTCAGTTCTCTGTGGAAATGAGTCAATGCCTCACAGTGTAAGCCCTTCAGAGGTGGAGTGGAGTGATGCCTTTATTCCAGCTTGCTACCTGTAGGCAGAAGGATGTATCACTACCAGCGTTGGGTAACGGTTGTTCATTTTTTGCATGAGAAGCAGCAGCGTTAAGGAGGCTCTGGCATGAACTGGGCAATGGGGCAGGTTTTGTTATGCAAGACCGATCTGGTAGGGCTCAGCCATGAACCGAAGCAAACCCCTGCCAGCCTCCTTGGCACTGTGCTGGCAAACCCAGCCTGTGCTTTTGCCATATGTAAATACTCCCCTGCAACTCAGCAGAATCAGCTTCAGTTCCTCCCCTACAGAAGACTTCCTATGAGACCCTGACAAAGTCACATAAGGGCAGAGTTTTAAAAGTATTTGAATTTTGCAATATTCATGCTTTTAAAAACACAGACCAGGTTTGTAGGTATGGATGTGTTAGAAGGATAATGCTTACACCAGTAATGCAAGGAAGGGCACAATGTCTGACCAAGACAAATGCATACAAGTTGTGAGGTACCCAAGTAATACACAACATGGGCCATAAGAACCACACGCAGGTTCTGCTGTGTAATTCACGTCCTCGCTATAGAGCAAACGCAACATTTTCACCAAAAAACTATATTTCAAATATCTAAACATCCTTACCTACTTCCTACAGGTTTGCACCTTCTGTTTGGGGTTCCTTCTCCTCTACTGCAATAATCTGAGCCTCACACGTCCTCCGCATCATACCCACTAGGCACGAAATGCCATATGCTGTGGGTTATCTGTAGATACATGCATGCATGTTGGCAGGGCAGCGTGTATGTGCTAATTGATTAGTTAGCTTATGCAATTGCCAAGTTTTCCTCTCATTTCTCACAGTATGGGCAGCATTTGGACAGATTTTCTCTTCCCTGATGCCAGTTTATAAGCACTTAATTATCTTTAAAATTATTTCAGATTTGACTGACATCAGAAGAGAAGGCTTATAAAGACACACGGAACAACTGCATAAACTTCATTTTTTTTTATTTTGGTAGACTACAACACTGTGGGCCTAAATCATTTAACAAGGTGTGCTAGATGGCACCCATTGGTATGTCTGAGATACAAATGCACTGCATTACATTTTAAAAGTTATGCAGACCAGAAAAGAGGAAAGGAAAGCCACCAGCACATCCTAATCCATATAAACAGAAGTCCATGGAATACTGGCTTCCAGCTGCCAAATATCTCAACAAAATTGGCCTCTTCAACATGCACAATGTCACCACACAGCCAGCATATCTACAAGAATAAAACACTGTATTTGCACAGAAACCCAAGACATCACTGGAGATGACCTGAGCCTCCATTTTCAGTCTCAATATCACAGATGCTTCCAAATGCCTTAAATATTAATTTAGGGAGGAGACGTATATACATTGGGGCTGCACAGACTGTCTCACAGGACATGGAGTGCGTGGCAATAACAAGGGAGAACAGGGACAGGAGAGGACAAAGGAAAATGCTTAGTCCTTGCATGGTCCACTCTGCATCTTCCTTGAAGGTATTGATCACCTGAATCCAGCCCTGACAGCAAACAGAAGGCATCAAGGGAGATTACACGCAAAAAGGAGAATTACTGGGTGGATACTAGTAGTATACACTCAGAACAAACATCTTTAAGTACAGAAAACATATGGAGTACAAGGCCTTTTCTTCTTCCTCCATTAGGAAAAACCACAGGCTTGAAAGAAGCCATAAGAAGGACACTATCAATTTTGAGCTGGCATAGGTTACTTCTCACTACAAGGAGGATTGCTTCAGCTCTCATAGAAGAACAGATCTAGGCATTAAATGAATGCCTCCATTCTCCTCTACTTTCTTTGGGGCTGTGATGTCCTCTCTTAGAGGGCAAACCACGGAGTACCTCCCTCAGAAGCTTCTCCAGTGCTCACCTGGAGCCTGAGCTTATACTGACCTCCTGCACAGTGACACCCTCCATTTAATTCAGGGAAGCTGTAGCACGTAAGGCTCCTGCTGGGGCCAAGGCCACTCAGCACGTTGCAGGAGGTGGCAGGAGCTTCCACGGCCCAACTTCTATTCAAGGCTGACAACAAAAATCCAACTGCTCAGGCACAGCTGCAGCAGCAGGGCCCCTTTTACTGAACTTGCCTCTGATATGCCAAGCCCTGCTGAGCCTGTGGAAATCAGGTTTACAATAGCAGCTGCAGCCATTAGCTCCCTCTTTTGTGATTTCCAGAATTATTATGCTGTTTGCGAACTTCGCTTTAAATGACCAGACTATTGACTGGGAGAGATGAGATTTAGCAAAAAAGCACATGTACACACTGTCACACAAAGTGTGACAAACCCCAACGGCAAGGTTGTGCTAATAACTTGTTATTTAGTGACATAAAATCACTGCTAAGATAATAGGCAGCCTAAAACTCTAGCAGTCCTTTGACTGAAACAACAGACAGACTCAGAAAAAGCCCCTTTCATGTCATTCCACACAGCAGTTAAATACACACAGGACACAAAAACCTCAAAGAAAACAACTACCTTTCTGCCAGAAAAAAAATACACCCATTTTGCTCATGTATGATGCACAGGGGGTAAAGCACTCTTCTCACAGAGGAAAAAGGCTGAAGTGTGCTTTGGAAAAGTTTTCCTTTAAATTGGACTTCTAAAAGCTGCTCTTGGATGCAGCTGTTCTTTATCCCCTTCCCTCTCCCATACAGAAGAGCCTTCCACTTTCAGCCTAAGTCTTGACCAGGACCTCAGGGAGCACAGCAGCAAAAATAAAACTAAATACATGTATCTAAAGGCCTGTTCCACATTGGAAAGCTGAAGAGACTGTGGTTACATAGTTGCATGTTGACTGATATGATTGCACTTGTGCAATTGTCTAATGTGGACACAGATTTAGTGCTTCAAAGGCATGTAACAGACCCTTGTGCATGTGGAAATAGAGACTGTGCAGAGGATGCAGAGCCCGCTGAGGCAGTTTATGTCCAATATGGTGTATATTATTTCAGGCAGCAAATTGTGTTTATGTGTCCCTAACTGCATGCAGAGCTGGTGCAGGTGTGGAAGCAGGATGGTTGTGTTCACCTGGCAATACACCTGTGAACGCATAAGCGCAGTGCAGACATGCTATGTTGCTCTGCCTGGAGCCAGCTCAGGTTCAGAGTTGGTCCTGAGCTGATGCCATGCAGCTGTTGGTACAACACAGTCGCCAGCACTCCTCAGCGCACACAGGCCTGCTTACCACATGTGCAGCCCCGTCACTGCGTAACTATCCTGCTCAAGGACGCAAGCTGCCTCCAGGCGTTTGTGCCTGTAAACCTTTCTGGCTGGGAGAGCACTGAGTGGTACAAAGGCACCAAAGCTGGTTTACATGAGCGCCTCTTCGTTCAGAAACAAGAATATCAAAGGTTGCATAATCCAGGATATCCTTGTTCCCCATTGCCGTACACAATGACAGCCATGCAGGAGACATGCAGATGCCATTAATCCATGTATATCCATGCTAACCGCACAGGCATTGCTGTCAGAGGAGCTGTGTTAATTTACATCATCTAAGGATCAGTATGCAAGGGAATACACTAGAGCAGGGGTGGCAAGGATGCTTGCAGTCACAACCAGTTTGTTCCTACTGAGCCAAAAGTACAATTTCTGATTTGGCAGGGCCAATAAGCAACTGACCCACTTATACCCCTTATTTACAAGGGTTTGGCTCTGTAACCTAGGGAGGGACACAGCCCAGCATATACCACACTTCACTCTGTGGCTGCTAATTGTCTTGGCTGACTCTTTATTTATATAAATAATTTACTTGGTGTATCCTGCCAAGAAGACACCTGAGCCCTACATAATCTGCTAATGCTGACTTTAACGATCCATGTCCAGCACATGGGCACCACCATTACCATCCTGCTTCCCCAGCCCCCCGGTAAGTCCCTCACCCATCTGTGCAGAAGGACAGATGAAATGATCAAGGACTAACAATGGCAAGGCCCAGGATGGAGTGACTTATCAGTTTGAACGCAGCTCCTGTGGGATCTGACAAGCTTCCTCATGGAAAGCGTTCTGCAGATGAGGCCTCCCTACAGAGACCTACTGTTCCTGGCCTCTAGTGCAGGTGGCTGAATTATTTGTAGTAAACCAGTTGATTCAATCAACTTGGACTCTTCTTCTGATCCTTGAAATGTAAAATGTGTAGGATCCCATTTGTGAATGAGTCTATTGTTCAGCTGGCTTCAGTGGGCAACAAATCTATTCCGATTTATGAAACTGTTGGGATGCTTTCCTGATGCTTTAGAGCTTAGCCATGAAAACTTAACCTCAATTATGTACCTTTTGTAAGGGATGAACCTAAGCCTCAGAAAAATCCTCAGCTTTGAAATTTTTAAAAACTTTCAAATTAGGCTGATATCTAACCTTGTAAAAGGTGTGTATTTAGACTAGGCGCTTTTTAATCCATTACAAGTAACAGATGTTTTTGACTGATGTGTTTGTATCTTCTCATAGTACCAGGACAGGCACTGTAAGCTTTGAATACAAATGGAGAGATTTTACTCCCATCAGGAACATGACAGCTGCTTCATACTCATTGCCTGACATATAATTTTAAAGAAAAACTATGACAATTGAAATATTTAAAGTTTGTCAAAACGTAGTTTAACTCCATCTGAAAAGCATGTTTGTTGCCAGTGTATGTCCCAACAACTGTGTATCATGTAGCCCAGTACTCTAAGAATGGTGCTTTAGATTTCATAACACATTACTATCTATTAGCGAGACATTTGTGCCGCACTATATTTACTATCTCAGACTCTAAATACTACAATATTCTCTAAGGGCCCATTTCTTCAGCTGTGTCTGTCGGTACCCTTTCCTCACACATTTTGTCCCATTAAGGCCTGTTGGTTTAATTTTATGGATAAAAGTTTGCAAGATGAAGCTGAATTACTAGAGTGATGACAACCCGCACATGGAGAGCTCAGAATATTTACAAAATAGTCCAAGCTGAATATAATGACAGTCAAATGTTTATCACTGCTGGAAGAGAAGAGTGCACTGCTATTGCTAATTCTCCCTGTTCTACAGCTAAACAATTTTAGTCTCCAGGACAGCGAGTGAAGAAATATTTACCAGCATAACATGTATGCACTATGCAACAGAGCTGCAAGCGCACCACATGCAAAAATACTAAATGTCAACATTTCAGCCTTGAGCAGGTGCTTTGCATTCAAAACCAAACATATTGGTAACCTTTCTGCCAGATGTATTTGGCAGAAAGCTCTGTGTTCAAATATAGGCTCTCTATAGTCTCAGGAATTGCTCCTCTAAATATTAACTAACATCAGGAATGCAGGAAAATGTAAACAGCTTCCCTAGCCACTCTAAGCAGATACTGCTTTCCCTTTTGTAAATCCTAAGTGTGGATATAAAACAAGAAAAACTTTTTAATATTAAAAAGATGGGAAGGCAGGGGAAAGAAATACTACCTGATAGTGGAAAACCCAAAATGCAGTATTTTCATTTTTATGTGTCAATACCAATGAACACCAAATACTTGCTTTTCAAGTACTCCTGGCAGTATTCCCTTGCGTCGTTTTCCTCACAAGTCTTCAGTCACTTCACAAAGGCAAACACCTTTCTCATTTGCTACTGTTCCCCCTTCGCTGTATCCTGTATTTGCCAGTCATCTCACAGTTTGTTGGCAAACACTAGCAACACCCAAACAAGTCAGACAGTTCAATGTCTGGCCTCTCAGAGCAGGTCTTGTCCTGAGATTCTGGAACATTTTATTGCTCTGTGACATTTGTACCATGTGCAACATCAGTCAGAAGACATGAGTCGGTTCTCTCTGTAGTAGGTAACAAGATGTCTCCTCCTTTAAAATTCGCTTTAACAGCAGTAGAGCCAGGTTTTCATTCTCCTGACCAAAACTTCTTGTAGCATAGATGAAGAAGAAACCTGATCCAGATTCCTATCAGACATCAGTTCTATCATGATCAACAAGAAATTTCATTAGCATTCACAATCCTGGTATACAGGTAATACTACAGTTAATAATCAGTTCTACACGACTCACCCTTGGCGCTTTATAACACATAACTGAGATAACTTCATGCACACATCTTCACTCACACTGCTCTCAGTGCTATTATGTGACATCTGATATCACACAACAGAATTAACATTAGTCACCGTTTATTCACCCATATGCCTGAAATGTATAGGAGATGCCACTTCAGCTAACAGATCACACACAGTCTTTGTTCCCTCCATTTCACCAAGGGGTGGTGGAAGACAGCTCCTTCTTGGAGGGGCCCAGGCCGCAGGCTTACAGGTAGGTGGGCATGACTGGAAAATGCAGTACCAGTTTAGCAGAGAGAAGTGTGCAGTAGCAATGCAGCTTTCTCCTTAGAACGCGTATCAATAAACACTGCTTCAGACTCTCCATGTGGATATGTGACTGTCAGTCAAGGCATTAATACCCCATTTACAGTTTGACAGACTTCCTGGTGGAGCAAGAAGGCCTCTACTTCACCAGTCTATGAACTGCTGGTGATAGCAATACCTGCAGAAGAAAATTTGGGAAGTATCTACTTTGTAAAGCAGATCCTCAGCCTAGAAACACAGTCACAGAGTGAAAAGTTCAGAATTCAGGGATTAAACAAAGATGCTGCACCCAGAGATCTCTCCAGACCTGGAACAAAATGGGGCCTTTTCAGCTAACCTAAAGACAGACAGGATTGCATAGTTGTGTGTGCTCGGTATGTGTTTCCATGCTGAATCCTCCTGTTTAGGATAAGAATGACGTTTTAAAATATTCATAATTAGATCAACTCATTCTATAAGCAAAAAAGTCAGCAGGCCCTGAGAGCCCTGGGCAGCTGAACTGATACATGATATTAAGCGTTAATATCCCAAGAATATAAAAAGGTTAAGACATGTGGTTACCTTTTTGTTTCCAGTTTTCAACAAAGAACAATAGGCTGTTTCTCACTTGGCAGTCATGAGTTACAAGTCCTTAGTCATAAAGGAAAACCTAGTCCATTACATTTTCTTGATGATCCAGGCAGACCTCTGTATATTGTTCTTCACTTAAACATTTTGACTGATGATCACATTTATTTCAATTTATGGCTTCTTCCTCCCCTCCCAACAAAGCTCTAAAACTGGCATTAAGGCTAAAAAGCATGACAATTCACAAATCCTGCTTCTTACTATTTGGTAAATGGTTCCTACATGACTGCTTTTGATTTCCTAGAGTCATCATCTTTCACTGCTTTTGCATCCAGCAAGTATCTGTAGTTCCCCCAACCGTACATCTACTGCTGTCCATGCCACAGCCTCTATTAGTTCATCATCCCTCCCATACGTAATGAGCTAGCCTCCGCTTTTTCCTACAAGTGCCTAGTGACCCAGCATGTGTTTTATCTGTGGCTTTAATAAAAATGTTTCCCTTAGAATAAGGGAGATTCAGAAGATAATGAAGGTGAGAGAACTAAAGATATAGAGTCAAAATAACAGGAATGCGTTTCACCAGGAGGTAGCAGCCTGGTGACTTCCAGGAAAGTGTGGTATTACTCTGGGTACTCTGCAAATACAGCAGTGACCAGATCTATATATACACTCTGAGAAAAGTTCTGGGCTCAAACTTCTTCCATGAGCTTCCATTGTTTCCAGAGGTTCTCAAGTTTATCCTGATCTCAGGTTACATGTTACATGAATCAGAAGAATCTCATTGTCATGCTCTTTGGTGAATTCACAGAGCAAATGTAGTTTTATTTCGAGAATAGAGGATTCAGTCATCTGTCCCATTAATTATTCCCTCCTGAGTTCATTTCATATCAAACAGTTTTCCGCTCCCCAAATCCATTTGCTTCATTCTTAGCCATTCTTCCCTCAGGCACAAGCCTTCCTAGGAGCGGTATAAAGGATTCCTGGTTAGCACGGGAGATGCAATCTCATTTTCCCCATGCTGATACTAATGAAGCTCACCAGAGTGATTAATTTATCTTCTTCTTGATGTATTTGCTCATGTCAACTCCAGGAAATATTCTGTCAGTCAGGTTAACATTAACACTACAGTATCAACTCTTCAAAGCTTTAACTAGATCAGATACGATATGGACATGTCAAGGGGATGGTTTTCATCTAGGTGACTCAAGGAAAGCGAAAATTGGGTGTAGGAGGCTTACTTTCTTCCCCTGTATTTGTCTCTCCACTCAGTCTCTCTCACATACTTTCAGACAACCAGAGGTTATGCTGTGACAACTGGGAATGCATGTGTTTCTCAGATCCTCTTTAAATCGGCAATGTGAATTTTTTTTTGTCTCAGCACATCCCTTGATCTCAGAATGAAATAATGTTAGAATGGTTAAAGTATGAAGAGTGACATAAATCATTTACAGTGCTTTGTGGCATACCCAATGGGAGAGCTGCTATTCTCTTTAAAAGTGAATACACTTCCCGTTTTAAAGTGGCAGGAGTTGTATGAGTAAGAGAAAATATATATATGAAAATAAGATATATCCCTGTTTTCCCCAGGCATAAACATCCTTCTGTCTTATTATCTATGTTGCAAACATCTGGCTTTAGATCATTAGACTCCCAACACAGATATAGTTGGGGGTGATGTATAGTGGAACGAGGAGGAACAGCAGAAGCAAAATTCTCATAAACACCTTCTGGGCCTGATTTAGAGAAGGCAGCAATCATGTGGGGAGCATCAGCTAGAAAAAGCTGCTTCTTGAGCTAGCTACAGATACAAGGCTTAGTAAGATGAAGAGACAGGATGCATGCTTCAAGACAGAAGCACGTGAAAAAAAGGCACATTTATGTGGGTGCAGGACAGAGATCATGAAAAAAAAAAACCCTCACAAATAAATATAAACATTTTGCCTTTCTACATGTCCCATTCCTGTCTCCCCCCACAGCACCTCTGATCTCCCTTCTCCCACAAATCAAGCTGGGGCCTGTGGACTGCAGACATTTGGTCACCCTTCAGGTAGCAGCACTGATTGAAAAACATATCTCCTCTTCCCTGCTATTTCCTATTTGTTATTACCCTCTGCTGGAAATCACTCCTCCAAAGCTACAAAGTGAGTGTGGCACACACACTGTTCTGCTGGGAGAGCTGCTTCACAGGAGCTCTCCCTAATCCACCTCAGAAAAAACCAGCCGGTTAGTTTAAAACATTAATTGGGTGGTTTGAACAAACTTGGCTGGTGTTCCCTAATGTGCGGTTTAGGGAGTGCTCACACTAATCACTGGGCTAGAGGCAGTAATTCCTCATCTTGTGGGTAATGATGAGAAGCTTGAGGCAAAAACCATCTCCCACTAGCTGGGCTGGAACAGAATGGAGGTATATTTTTACTTTTGTCTTAAAGCAGAGATAAGGTTTAACATCTTTGAGATAGGTTTAACAGACCATAGTCAGCTACCTAACATTCTAATGTGAAAATGTCAAACCACATCTGAGACAAACACAAAATGCTGTTTAAAAAGTCATCGATTAAAATGCATAAGCTAATATACCACTTTCTTTACCTTCACAAAGGTCGAGACTGCCTTCTCTGCCAAATCCCAGGGTCCCACACACCTTCCCAGCTGAATCTTTCACTAGCATCTTCTATCATTCCTCACACAACTTTGGCTAAGCATGCAACGCATTGATCACATTAAAGGTACAGCTTTACTCAGTCTTATTGTGGCACTTCCACCCTCACAAAGGTTTGTCCCTTTCCGAGAGATATCAGCAGAAACAAAATTTTGGAACGGATTTGTTATTTTCATTTAGAAAGAAAACATAGAAATCTCCAATTCAAAAAGATGCTAAAGGCCCTTGCAGACCACATTTGAAACACTACTTCTTTTATAGCCACATCTCATGCACCATGAAGAAATAAGACATGAAGCTCTTTACCCAAAATAGTAATATTACAAAACAAGAAGAAAGGACTAGAAAGATCCTGTCTTGGATCACCTAGACACTGTTCTTACCACCACAAGCAGTGAAAAATACATATGTATCTGCAACTACTGAAAAATTTAACAAGAAAGAACGAACTTACTAAAGTTAGAATTTTCACCACAGTAAAACATTTTGAAACTGTCTCCCCCATCACCTCAGGTGACACAAATTGTCCAAGGTTTGGTGTATGCCTAAATAGAAGTCGGTAGCACATCACCATCTCCTGGGTCACCAGGACCATGCCTAGCAGTGTGTAAAATCACCATCCCTTCTATATTAAGATGAGAACTAGGGCGAGTTTAGTGGTTGGTGAAGGTTGCTGAGACAAGACTCCTGATTATGCTGCCCCAGAGAATGTAGGAGATTTTGCAGGATGAAGAGGCCAATTCTATTTCAGTTTCCTACAGAACAAGACACCACAGCTGCACTGTCATTATGCAGGGTAGGGTCTCAGTTTTAAATGAGACTTTAAGTGTTTTGCTTTTTTTTTTTTTAAATGCACCTCATCTTGTATAGGCAATTTCAAGGAAAGAAAAACTTGTTTTAAAACTGAATTTTCTATTTTGGAAATTGTGAAGTCAAAGCATTTCTTTAAATGTGCAAAAGATAGATGAAGTCTTCCCCAACCAGAAACTGTGGTCACTGAAACATCCACTATCAAAATATCTACAGCACTGAGAACTGGAACAGAATTTTCAGGTTTGAGTTTCAGTAAAGGTCTCAACTGAAAACCAAAATTATGTACAAAGAATGTTTATAAACAAAATAGAAAACTAAAACTTTTAGAACAATTGTTGTCTAGCTATTTATAAGTTGAGTATTTTCAAAAGGGAAAATATTTTTTTTTTTTGCGTTGCTTCAAAATGCAGTCAGCACAATTTGTACAGGATCAAAATCCACTCTGTGTCCAGGATTTTGGAGAGGGTTGAGATTGTGAGGGTTTGGCTGTCTAACTGAAATTGCAGCTCAAGCTTCTTTCACAGAGTTATCTATTTCCAGGTAACTGTTTTCAGATCTGAGACCTCCCAAATGTCACACCAGAGCTGTTAATTCTGATTAGAAGATTATTTATAAAGGACTGAATGGCAAAAATAGGAGGTGGAATCAGCACAGGTTACCATTTCAAATTACTCAGGGGACACTTGGCTTTGAGACTAATTCCCTATCTGTGTCACATGGACCCTTAATAATAATCTTAATAATCTTATTAGTCTCTGGTTTGTTCCTGGTATTTAGGGAAATTGCTCTTATGATTGCACCGTGCAAATGCATGAGACAGCTTTCAGCTAACCAGCTCATACCAACAGCTGACAAGCCGAAGGTGCTATCGGTCTATCGCTTCTTGGTAGGCAGCTCCCAATACTTCTGCTATTTACCTTAAAGCAGAAATTGCAGTGTAGACATACTTTTAGCATGTCTTTGCATAAACAACCCTGGGCTACGCCCTCAGGTGAATACAGCTGGCTACCAATCGACTGAGAAGGCAATAACACTCTTAGGTCTTTGCAGTGCAGAAACCTGATGGGAGGCTGGGCTACTGTGGTTGCCGAAAGCCAGCCCACATTAACTCTGTCCTATATAGGCAGAGCTCCAAAGGTTGCACAAAGAGAGGTAATGATGTTACATGAGGGATGCCCTTAGCTTACTACGGACAAAAAGTGAAGGCTGCCAAAACCTGTCTTTTCATCTAAAAGTTCTTTTCTTGACTCTGTGTGAAGCTAGGCTAACTTTCAAAAAAAAAAAAAAAATTTCAAATGGACAGATGGTGAGACCTAAGTAAAGCAGGGATCAGTTTCAAGTAATGTTAGTATCCACTGGTGCTTTCAGTGGGAAATTCATCATTAATCACTATGCCTGGCCTGAACATGGGTAGGCAAATCTTGGCTATTTTAATTACTTTATTGATTATTTCCCTAAGTCATCATTCTGAAATCTCAAAATGAAACACAGTGAATTGGGAAAAAAAATTACATAGTTTGTTCTTTGCAAACATAGCTGTATAAGGAATGACTGCCCTGAATACCCCAGCTCTAATGAGCACGGCTATGTGCACATCTGTGTTTCTATTCATGTTTTTGTTAATCTGTGCTCTTCTACAAACATGTATTGTATGAAAATACTAAGTACAATGAAGAATTGATACAGTGGAGTTATGAAACTTCTAGAATAACATACATGCAGACTTGATATGCAGCTCAAGTAAAGCAGGCCCTGACCCAGCAAAGCACTCCAACACATGCTTTATGTTAAGTCTGTGAATATTGTCACTGAAAGCAAATGAGACCACTTGTGTGCTGAAAGTGTTTTGCTGGATTAAAGCCTAAATAAAGAGGGGAACTGCACAAAAGACTTTTTATGACAAGCAGGAGAGAGAATTCCCACCAGTACTGTCAGACACAGAAAATTACTGGACACCTTCTCCACTGGTTACTAGGACATCTAACTCCCATTTACTCATGCCACATAAACCTCTAATTCCCAGCAGTCCAAAAAAAAAAAAAAAAAAAAAAAATCTAAGTCTTAAAAACCTAAACAGTTAAGGGAAAAAGGGGGAAGCTATTTTCCTTTAAATCATGGCGAGTACTCTGTGACTTCAAGAATAAAACTTTTTTTGCAATAAATCACTACCCTTTTAGGTACCTGGAAAACTATGATCATAAAGGAAAAACCCTCAGCAGTTATAGGAAGCATTAGTCTATGAAGGGCTCACAAAAAAAAAAATAAAGGATAAAGACCTTGTTCTTTCTAAAGCAAATGATCTTATACATTACCTTGGTACTGTATAAGCATCTTGGGGCAAATAAAAATTAGTCCAAAGTCACACAGAGGTAGGCACATGCAGAAACCATGAGCAGGGTAAGTTACCACTTAGAGGTATACCAGAATACTAAACAGCCATGCCAGGGAGAGCAGGTCACAGGGATGGAGCAAACTGGGTATTATTTTATTGTATCCCAGACCAGTGTAATGGTTTTGGCCTCCTGAAATGTAATCCCCCACCTCCTTTCTCCAGAGGTCTGCAGATCTGCACTGTTCCTCCCACTCCCACTCTGAGACATAGGTAGATGTCAGCAGCCAAGCAAAGCAACATATCAACATGGATAATTCAAAAATGAAAAGCAAAGAAGTGGAAAAAGATCAATCTTCATATACCTCACCTTCACTGTTACTCTACCACCACAGTCGCCATGTGTGAATTGAGAGTGTGAGCGTGACTGCGTCATCAATTATACCTAAAGAAATGATTCTGCAAACAGTGGCCTTACGTCAATAGTTTTTAGATTTTCTGTGCTGAATCACAAAACCTTGGTGTGAAAACACGGTGAGGAAAGCAGCAGAGATATCTTGACCAATTTGATGATTAAGCCTTGGTGAAAAGTTGCACATCCTAAATAGAATATTGCCAAAAACACTCTCCTCTTGTCCTGTCAAAAAGTGCTTATTCCTTGGACCACTAAAAGTTTGTAGGTTTTGCGTAACTTCACATAGATGCATTCGGTATTTTAGTTCTCTGCTTTGATTCCCTGAAACAAAGTTGTCACCTACCATTTCAGTCCCATGTAAAAGTCCCAGGCTGCTGTCAGAGCACCACAGAGAAATAAACTTTAGACATGGAGGGAAGCAGTACCTGGTGTAATATCAGCTGACCTTAATAGCACACTTTCTGGGAACAGAATTCAGCCTTATTTAAATTTGGAAAAATTAAAACTGTATTTTCTTAAATGCAGCTGGTTTGGGAGGTTTTTTCTCTTTGTCTCATTTCCACAGCCTACCTACCAGTAAGATTACTTTCACTGAGAGGTTTTATTCAATTCTGTATCAGAGTGTATTATTTTTTCCAGTCAATCATTTTCAGATTATTAAGGAAATGTGGCAATGAGTGGTTTCCAGTAGTTCAAGACACACATTTGGTACAACCCATACACCTCTGACGTACATTTCACCCAGCTGAGGGCAGTATCTTGCACACAATAATACACACCCTTCATGAGAAACCCAACCACAGGCACATCTCAGCTACCCCTCCTCAGACTTTCTAAGCCTTAGATATCAATCTCAGAATAATCATACCGAAAATGACAACTTTCTCAGTGTCAAAGATTATTTCCCTTGAGGCTTCTTAGTTCCTTCTTCTCAGACCATTTTCCTTCCTTCATACTCATGTCTTCTTTCTCACCTACCTCTCCCCTTCCTCTTTTTTCAACTCAGTTGTCTCCTTTGTTCTCTCCAGTCTTTCTTCTTTCTTCTCTCTCCTTGTATGTAACCCTTCAATAAAGAGAAGAGAACCCATCTCCATTACTTGTGTATATGTCCCCAGACAGACACTTGCTTGGGACTTGATTCATGGATGTCTCTCTTAAAATTCATACAGACACATAAAAAGAGCAATGCCTGTAGCAGCAAAGATCAAATATGCTCTGAAGATCTTTCTCAGAGAGTCACCATATACTTGCTTTTTCACCAGTGAGTTAGGGCACGGATGAATTGAAGACATCTTAATCCCTGTGATTATGAGGAAAAAAAATCCTTAATGCAATTATTCCTGAGAGTAAACAGTGATCAGTTTGAGTAAGGGTGGATAAACAAGATAGTTTGGGGTTCGTTTTGTGCATATATCGAATTGGTTCTCTTATCTCAGACTGTTCTCTTATTGTTAATCTTCTCCATGTGTTGTATGAACTATTCTTTATTTGGGAACTTTCTCACATCAGTTTTGCACAAAGAAAGAAATGAGACATACTTTACTGCTTAGCTATCTTGCTGAGTCCAAACAAATAGTCCCATTAGGTGACATCACCCTTACTAACCTTTATGTAATTCCACCTACACAATGCTCCTTCAGCAGCACTTACACACAATGAAATGGAACATTAAAAAAAAAAAAAAATCAGAAAATGTTTCCAGTTGTATTGAGTCATCTGTACTTGTGAACATCATGAACTACTCTGCAGCTCTGAGTTGAAATGAGACACATTAACCTGCACATGTGTAAAACTATGCACAAGCACCAAACCGTGCATGGCACTTAAACTTCTTTGTATAGATACATCTTTGCCCTCACAAAACCATCCCTCATGACTGCAATAATATTATGACTACCTCATATGTAAACTGAACAAGTAATGAAATGGCTGTGACCTCCTTATACAGACAAATAATGAGAGAAGGCAGATCATTTCACATTTTTGCTAAGTGAATTACCTGGGTACTGCTCTACATATGCAATATTCAAAATGAAGATAAATATTCCACAGTGGTTTCACACATCATAGCTGCTGGATGTTGGCATCTCCATCTTTGCTGCCTGGGAGCTATCTGCCAGTTATTGTCAAACTGTTTATGGGCACAAGAAGAGGTGCATATGCTCACCAAAACCGAGACAGAAAGAGTTTATCCTTCTTTTGTCATTGCCTTAGTGGAAGGTGTCTGTAGAAGACTCTTAAGAACACTCTTCCACCGCTGCAGTCACTGACTTTTCGGCAATCCCTCTTTTTATAGCACTTAATGAAGATATTGTTACTTAATTTAAGTCTGCATGAGACTTCGGTATTCTTTCACCTTTGAAATACACTATAAACATGAATGGATATGTTCCAACATAAAAATATGAACATTTCTGTTCCTGCTCTTATGTTGGCTTCTTACACAAGAAAGCAAAAATCCCCAAATGCAGTAGCTTTCCTTAATTTAAAGAAATTAAAATTCAGGTACTTTTCTTGAATTCTCTGGTGGTCAGGTTTTTTTACACAAGATGACGTATGCTACCTGTAGTGCCCTAGAATGCTACTAGAGAAAAAGCCCACACAGATAATAAATCAGTAGTTTCTTCATTCAAGAAATGTTACAGGGTTGAAAAAGCAACTTTCAAAATGAGAAAAAAAAAGTATTTTCAGGGGATTTTCCTTCATCTTTTATTTCTTCTGTATTTTGGATTTTTACCCCAGCAGATTTTAATACTTTTCGTACAGCTCTCATAACACAGTGCCTTTTCTCATTGATAACCTGCCAAGACATCATAGTGATGCTCTTGTTACATCACTGGTGTGCTAAGAACACAACAATGAGAGAGATTCATGACTACAATTCCATTACTGAGCTGTGTCAAGTTTTTCCCCAATTCTCCAATCTTCGCTTATCTAGCTAGCTGTCAGTTTGCAGGACATTTATACATCTCTCATTTCTGGAGTATCTGAGGGCCCAGCTTTACAGAGACAGTTCATCTCCTATAGATGGAGACGGGGTGTAGGGATTTTGGGGTTTTTGCAATGTCCTAGTTATCTAAATGAATACATATTTGCACCTTTAGGCACTTCAGACTGTTCATATCCAGCCCTAAATATTTTATGGAATAACAACTTGAATACATCTCTGTTGCTCTTAAATCGTTCTTAATCAGTCTAACCTCAACTGAAACACATTCCTCACATACCACACTCTTCCTGTCAATGACTTTGAAAGTATTTAGCCATTATTTGTTAAGTTTGCATCTAAGGTTGGTACATGTTTCTGCAGTTTCTCAAGACATCCGAAGGACAGGCTGCTGTTTCTTCAAATGCCTCTAAAGGTATGTTTACACTGCAAGTCAAGCCCAACTGTTTGAAGTTGTTCTCCAGGTCAAACCTGCTCACTCTCTTTGTTGCTTATATACAAATATACACCCATGCAGAGAATGAGGACAAGCCATTTCAGGAACTCCCTGAGGTGGAGCCTGAACACTGACAGCAAGATAATACAGGTTGACCTTTCTGTTCCTGGTGATGTGGGTAAATCTTACATATCCAGGACCAAGCAGGCTCATCTTATTCTATCCTAAGCTCCTCCTAAGCACAGCCTGAACATTTTGAGTCCAAGCTATAGCCAGTCTGTATAGTTGGATTAAGAGCCAGCAATGTGGAATCACACAGGCCACAGAAGTCACCATGATTAACTTCCTCTAAGCATGCTCTTAATGTCCTAACACATTCAAAACTAAACAACTTAAAGGGAACAATAAATCAGGGCAAAGGTCCTTCAGCACTCTCACCAGAGTTTTAAAATTACAGGACAAAGTTCAGACAAAAGAGATCACGTTTAGACAGACAAGAGGACTTCCACACAGAAAATTACCTTGCTAAAAGTAAATCCATAGTATATCCTCCTTTTATGTAAACTGGCTTAAGTCCTCCATGCACACACACCTATTGAAAAGAGAGCAGAACTTGTCCCTTCCCCTGTTTTAAAACAGGCCCTTTCAATTCCAAGTTGTAAGTGACCCTTGCATCAGTCCCCCTTGTTAGCTGTTGGGAACAAAGATAAAACACAAGAAGATAGCGGTCAGTGTTCTCCAGGAATACCTGTTTCCACTTTCTGTGCCAGACACATGAACGAGCACCAGCAGCACTGGACACTCCAGCTACTGCCAGCTGTGTGAGATGTACCAAGCTGCAGGGTCAGGGAAGAGCACACAGAGAGAGAGAGAAACACCAAGCACGAGTTTATTAACCCCCTCTCACTCCTCCTAGCATGAAATTCAATAAACAGAGCTTGAGGCACAGTGCTGTAAGTTTAATGTCTTTAAAGGCAAGGGGAAAAATCCAAGAACATTTACGAAGAATAAGCAAAATGAAGCATGTGCCCACTCTGTGGGGGTAGCCAGGTGCCTAGTGATGATTACTGCATACTCTTTCATCTAAATAGACTGCAAGAAAGGGAAAGATTAAAACAATTTAACTTCATCTCCCTTATTTCAAAAACATACGTGCAAGCGGCATGGGATGAGGTGCAAATATTTATAATAAAGTCCCCACTCAGACTGACTGTGTTCATAGGATGTTAAAAAAAACCCACAACACAACAAACAAACAAAAAACCCCAGTCTTTTCACCTGCCCCTTTGATGAATGTCTTTGGCACTATTCTCCAGGCAAGGATCGATATCTATTTCCTAAGACATTTATTTAGGGATTTAAGACTTCCAATTGAGCCCTGCCTAGGGAGTTGTTCCCCCCCTAGGCTTTTTTTACTTAAAAAAAAAAAAAAAAAAAGAGTGAAAAAAGAAACCAACTGCCTTATTCTGATTTTAGCCTCCACCCTCTCTCTCATCTCACATTTTTAATCACACAGGTTTCCTCTTAGAAATTTCCTCCTTATTACAGTGCTTCAGTTCAGAGCTGTCTACCACATCTGGGTTTTGAACACCATCATCCCAGCAAGGTTCAGCACATTTTAGGAAGACACTCATTTTAGACAAGATGGGTTAATTATGAGGCTGTATGTTTACAGCGCTATTCATTTATTTCGAGAACATCTAGTACATACAGTTTTCTCCTGGAGGGAGAAAGTCTGCAAAAGAGTATCCAGATAATGCAGCACTTTTTGGCTGTTCAGAAAGGCTTAAGGCCAAGTACTGCTCTATTACTCCCATACAGCTACTGTTTTCAAGAGGAACAAACACACAAACAACAGAATTTAACCCTTTGCTCTTCCGCTGGCAGATTCTCTCCCGACCTGTGTGACTGATGCTAGCCAGACAGCATCCTAGAGGTAATGTTCCTGCTTCTAAATTTATTTGTTTAACTTTTCCGTGACTGTGGTAACAGAATCTACATA
Organism: Strix uralensis; assembly: GCF_047716275.1. Taxonomy (NCBI): domain Eukaryota; kingdom Metazoa; phylum Chordata; class Aves; order Strigiformes; family Strigidae; genus Strix; species Strix uralensis. The sequence continues at coordinate 13,186,799 of NC_133973.1, read as the reverse complement.
ATTCCAGGAAAAGAAACAAGTGCCTTCTGAAATTCATCAAAAATTGCTCATCTGTTAGTCAGCATGAATCATTACTACAGCAGGGTTTCCCAAAAAGCATCGTAGGAGTGGAAAAACAGAAATGTACACCTCTCCTAATCTTATTGGTTTTAAAGAAAGAAAGTGCGGTAAGTGGTACCAGATTTTGTATGTGTACAAAAGACAAAAACATATCTAGGTCCCTGTTTCTTGGGCACATAATCACATTATCCGAATTTGACAAGCACAATAAGAATTCTCTATTAGGCTTCTATATAGTGATTTGTAAATTACCCATATGTTTACACCAGGCTGAACTTCAGAAAGGCTGAAAAGAGTAAGTATGGACACTCCTAGACTGGCCATATCCCTAGGTACTAGAAGATACGGTAACTGGCAATAGGACATATTTTTACACACAATATCAGAGTGTTGTATGACCTGTGTACACTGAGAACAGCTGTTGGGCTAGACTAAATAGTGGGTACCCATGGTGCTCCTTGGATTAATATTATTCTTTCCTCTTTTCCTATGACTTAAATACAACGATGATTTGATTACTTGGAAAGATGTATCGGCTGCACATACCCAAAAGAAATTAAAAAATCGGAAAGAAAAGTTAGAAAAGTTGCAAACTCTGTCATAGGAACAGCTCACCAGAGAGAAGTCCATGTGGCACAAACTGAGGCCTGGAATTTAAGAATGGTGCATTCAGTGACCCATGGATTAAGAGGGATAAAAGCTGCCAACTTTACTGTCTGACCATTGGAAGGAGATGGGAAGTAAATACAACTGGAAATCATTATGCCTTGTAGTTTTATTTTTAGCTTCTCTGTTTGCTGAGTGCATTTGGCATAAATCTTACAGTTTAGAGACGGAACAAGTCTTAATAGGCCCTCTAATACATCCTTCTACAGTTTCCTAATTGACCCCTGAGGAGCATTCACCAGTACACTGGCTTGTCTGTGTTTATGTTTCATGGAGGTTCCACCATTTTCTTTGAAAATCATGCTACATCTAATACATAAATTATTCCACCTGGAAAAGGCTGGGTTGCAACCTGTCTGCCCTTCTTATTTGGTCTGTTCTCTTTTTCAGCCTGTTCCTCCCAGCAGAGGAGACTGAGATGCTGGGAATTCCTAGTATGAAAAAGGTTGGGACTTGCTGATCACATAGGTCTCTCCCTTTATAACACTAGCTGCTACTCAGCCTAAATGCCTCCTACCTCTGAGTTTGTCAAGTTTCATGTGCCCACACTGATTCCTCTCATTTGTCTTCATCTGTCACTTGAACCATCTAGAAGATGATCCTGTGTAACATCAGCTGCTGCTTAGCCAAGTTAGGCACATTACACATTTTCAATCTTTCCTTGTAAGCAATTATGCCAGCCCCTCTAATCATCTGTGTTGCTGTGTGCTGAATTTCCTCTGATTTGCCTGTATCCAAGCATCAGGAGCTTCCAGAAACAGTATCTGAAACTGCATCATAATCTTATGCAGGTTTTTGAACTGCACTTGGACACAGTATGGAACAGGGGAAGAAGTAATTTAAATTACCCCAGCAGCTGCATTCAGTGCCCAAACTACCCTTTCAGAAAGCAGCTGGGGATAGAAATGAGCAATGCAACAGAGTACCATAGGCTCAGGGTATCTTTTACTAGGGAAAAGCAGTGGCAAAAACTCTTTGCTGCTAAACACCAAGAAATGGATATCTGTAAGCTCTGATACATCAACAGATCTCAGCTGTTGCAGTACCATCAGCAGTGAGTGGGGCAAAAAAGAATGCAAGTCACATTGAATTTTACACACCAGATGAGAGACTTTGAGCTGGACTTCTAAATGAACTGGAAGCTAATTCAGGTATCTTCTATATCTTCAGATATCTTCAATATTTTCACCCTGTAAGAGACACAGCACTGCAAACAGGCTACCTTCTCTCCTTTAAGTGATGCTTCCAGAAAGTCTTAGGTAGAAGGGGGAGTGGGGAGAGGGGGTAAGTCTCCAAGTGCATTTCATCAAGCCATCATGGACACAGCAAAAGCATGGCTCATTCTCTAAAGGTCACAGCTCAGGAAAAGATGACTGAACCTCCTCCCACCAGAAAACCCTATCTCCAGCCTCTTTCTTAGATCTCATTGAAAGACAATTAATTAATTTGGTTAACTACAGTGAAATTATATCACTGAATTACTGAGAATGAAAGAGCATTTTAGCTGGTGTATGATGAAAGGCACGTACATACACTGAGAATGCTTTCTCTATCTCAAGATGCAAATAATTTCTAAAAGTCTGCTTAAATTCAACACAAAAGGAAAGGAATCTTGTACTTGTGAGCATTTACATGCTGTCCTCAGGAAATGCTCAGCTCAAATAATGTCACTGCAGCTCAGAAATGCCAATAAAAAAAAAAGAACTGGCATATAAATCATGTTGCTTTATGGTAATAGCAGCTTTCCTTCCAAAGGTGGCTCTTAATTTTCTGTTCTATTACACTTGTGAATGTGTTCACTTTTCCCAACAAGAAAGCATTAAACCAAAATGGGTGTCAGAGCGTTCCCTGCGAGGAACCACACCCCAAATCCTTGGTGATTTCCAACTGGCTTATGCTAGTGTAAATATGGGATAACAGTGCCAAACCAGGACTCACAGCCAGATCCTCAGTGAATATAAACTAACACTTCAACCGACTGCTGTGACTGAGAATCAGCCTCTTTGAATCTAACAGTAAATTACTTTCTATTATGCCTTACAGGGCTCTGCCACAGAGCCCCACTAAAGCCCTGGTTAATATGCGACTTTATTTTCCCTACCTGTGGAAAAAGCTTGTCAGCATGAAGCACGGTAAGCATACAAACAGACGTCAACCACTTAGTGCTTATTATTCAATGGCATGACAAGGAACACCAGGTTTATACAGCTCTGGCTGGAATTGCTTTACCACCAGAGAAAGGATCAAGAGATAAGCTAGACTGAAACTAATCTGGCACTACTAATACCAATGTCATGTTTTGTTCATTGGCTGCATGAGCATGTGAACTTCACAGTTAACACCAATTCTGGTCTATTTTAAGTTAGTCTTATCCCAGACGTCCTCTGTTCCAAAATATTCTGATATTACAACATTTTTTCATACAACTGTAATGCCATGTATTGCATTTTTCTTTCAAAAGAGAAAAGGGACGTGAAATTCGTGCAGGGCCTGCTAAACTGTCACAGTAATTCTGGGACACTGCCCAATGGAAACATCTCCTGTCAGCTCAAATATAGCCAAGATACAATGGAAAGCTGACCCAACTCACCATTTCTGTCAGAGATCTAGATGTCTCCAGCATACACATCCACAAGACCTTTAACACAGTCTTCTTAACATGATCTTTTTCAGCCTCTCACCTCCTCCTTTGTCCCCTGCCTGTGCTTCCCCCTCAACAGGACTTAGTGTCTTTTACACTCCTTTGAAGGCAAAATGAGACTGGCAGGTCCAGGAAGGAGGTGAGCATATTGCAGGCACAGCAAGCAGAGAAGGAACCTCTTCCAGCTTCTCTGCTCTCTGGGGGTTCCCAAGGGGAAGATGACTATCAAGGGCTGTAACACCTTTTCCATGGAGAGCTTTCTCCTGTATGGTTCTCCTCCCTTTGGGAAAGTTGTCCCTCTACTGTGGATGAGCTTCCCTAGGATTCGTGGTGGTTGTGTGAAGGACCTAGTCTACACGGCTCTGTGAAAGCGCCCAGGGATCCCCCAGGCCTGGGAAGGTGGAAGGGAAACCTCCCTCAAGTCTGTGGGTGAGCAGGCACAAACCACATGGGCTGCGATTCATACAGACCTGGTCCAGGGAAACCACGGGCTGCCCCTCCCCACCTAGTTGTTGCCCTGTGTCCTCCCTTCTCCCTCCACAATCGATGGCAACAAACTTCGACCAAGGATTTGGGTGCCTGAGATGATACAGTAGTGCTTTCTGATTTATTGCTTTCCATTCCTCTCTGTTTTCCCAGCACGTTTTAATCTGCACTCTTCTCGGTACTTATCTTTCACCCCTTCTTCTCCCTGTTTACAGGACAGACTGATTACAGCAAATTAGCAGCTTTTCACAGAATTTATGATTTGGATCACATAGATGATGGCAAAATAATTTTAAGAGCAGAAAAGATATTTTATGTTGTCTTTCCTATGAATTTTCTAGAGTTTTTACTGTTTGGTGGCAGGGTGGGTGTAGAGAACAAGGAATTTTTGATTAGTGGTGACTCTTACACCTAAAGTCTGCCCTACGTTATTCAGTGGGGCCTGTCTGACATCTAATGAGGAGGAGACTTGGAGAAGTGGAGAGACAGTCTGAGGGACTTCAGCATCCTACCATGGCCTTTGAGGGCGGGCCAGACCTGGAGACCTGACGCCTGATGTGGATGCTCAGTGTTCAGCAATCAGGCACCTGGGTTCTCTCTTCAGACCAATAAGCCACAGATTTTTATTTAGGAATTTTCACACACACCCCAAGCTTTCCCTTTACTTTCCTTCACTTCATACCACTGCTGAACAATATTTAAGATCCTCTGTCTTTAACCAGAGGTCCATGTGAGCATTTTTTTCCCAAAGCTTTCTCCATAGCACAGCTAACAGTCTTCTTAATTCAGCATTGCTCTGAAGCCTCTTCACCCTTCAAAAAAGGCTAAATATTTCTGTTTGCCAAAGGCTCTGTGAGTCATAGAGAACATGACTCCTGTGGTATAAACAAAGTTCAAGACTGAGGTTACATAGTCTATAAGAGGAAAGCTCTCAGGCAGCGGAAACAATAGTACGTCCAGATGCCAGACCTCCCTCAGCAGATGCTGTCCCAAAATCCCTGCATGCAAAAAAAGGTCACATTTCAACCTCCTGATCTGAAGACACCATGGTTTAATTTATAGGCAATATTTCTGGCTATACAGCTCTTCTTTCAGAAGTAAATGTAAACTAATGCATTTACATTTTATTAGCTATGAAGCTAATCATGAGAGTAATTTTTGCTTTACTGCATATTGCTATAGGTTCAAGACATATCATGGTTTGCATGGGTTGTTCCTGGGAGGCAGTGGAAGTCAACAGGAATATCAACATGAATATCAAGGGAGGTATTGTCTTTTTGTTACATAAATACATGTTGTAAGATCACACCAGCTGTTTACTGTCAGGATCATTTACAGCATGGGACACTTACTGCGGCGGTTATGCGATGTGGTTGTTACTAAGAGAATTTCAAGACAAAAAAATGCAATAGTATACTTTGCCACCAGAAATACAAAAATAAAATTTTTCTTCTGATTTTCCCAATAGGGTTCCCTCAACGTCAACAGGAAAATATGAGCTCAAGTATTGTGTATGACATTGGGTTGGTCATGATGCCTCGTACACGTTTTAGTGAAGATAGCTTTCTATGGACGTATTTTAATCTTGCAACCAACAGATTATGCTTACTTAGGCATATACCAAAATTAAACAAAAGAGGTCAGCTGAACTGTAAAACTCTTTTCCAGTAAGCTTTAAACTGGTATCCTCAATGATATAATTTTAACATATTTTTGGGATAAATGCCAGTGAGAAACTTGCAGAGAAAGCTTTAAAGGCAAATGAGCATAATGTCACTGCTGAATATTCTGCATTTAAAAGTGTGTATTTCAGGAAATGGTACAGAAAAAAAAAGATCAATGAGAATTTTTCAGAAGGGGGAGATCCCACTCTGTCCTCCCTAATGCAAAAGGGCCCCAAAGAGCCCCCATTCCTATTGCAAAATGCAGCCTCTCACACCAGCAACATGGGTCAAGGCTAAACGGCTTTATTCTGAACATTCCTTGTATGTTGTATGTACGTGGCTGGAGCAGCAACATGGCAATTATGGCTACATAAAGCCCATTCTGTAAATGGCAGAAGCTATGATAATTTTGGTCTCCAGGCCTCTCTGTGGGTCTGCCAGAGCAGATTGGGATCTGAAAGGCACCAGTTAAATCTTTCTCTAGATTAACATGTGAGTTCGTTACGACATCTCTTGTGGACACAGCAGATCTGTTTCCCTCTGTCCAGTGTGTTACAGGGCAAAGCTCTGCCCTTCACTTTTCCTCTGTTTTTACTATGGAGCAGGACTGGCAACTTGGTAGATTGTTTGGGTTTTTGGTGGTGGTGGTGGTGTTTTTTCCTCCTATAACTTAAGGGGAAAGCCAGACAAGGTGCAACTTTTCTCTAAATTGGAACCATGGGCTAACCACATTACAGCTCCATTCTCTCCCCCTCCAACATGCCTCTCTGCTCTTCTCCTCTCCCTGCTCCCACCAACATATTTGTGCCCAGTTTAACTATTTATTACATAGCATTAATTAGATTAAGATAGTATATCTCACAGTAATTTTATGTTGAAAAATTTCCGTTATGGCCCTTTGATGTAACAAAGAAGTTCTTTTTTTTTTCCCCTTGCTGCCATCCCAGGCAACAAACCATTGACACAGTCATTTACAAGAATCAAAAAAAAAAAGTGCTGAAAGTGAACTTAAAGACAACTAATCAGTCCCAAATGCAGCTTAACTTCACTTTCTCTGATGCTTGCCTGGCCTGTTCTTAAAAACCTCCAATGACAGGGCCTCCATAACCTTTGCAGATGATCTATTCTGGTGATTCGCTTGTTATAAGTTTTTTCTTGACAGCTATCCTTAATTTCTCATACCACAGTTGAAACCCATTATTTCCTGCTGTATGTGGAGTTGACTACATGAGAAAAATATTCTTTTTCACTTCACAGCAGCATATATGCAAAGTTACTTTGTCCCCATCCTTCTGGCCACAGTACTTCTTCCTCTAGGCTAAGTTACTTCTTTCACACTAAGTTATTTCAAACTCTCCACATAGGTCATTTCTCCAAGAGGAAAAGATGTTGGAAAGTATCAATTGTTGGACACCTGACAGGTGGAAATGTTTTAGCTAAACACCTGTCTAGCTAGAAAGCATAATTGTTTTCAACAAAAGTAGAAAATGACTGGAACTATCAGCAAGATTATTCCACATGGGAATATAAAGTCTCCATTGTCAAGGACATGGTTGAATTACTTACTCTAAATCTTTTGTTGGTAAAGACAGCTTCAGAATGCACTCTTATCCACAGATTTCTTGCATTTATCAGTAATTCAGTTTCCAAAATAAAAGATACAGTTTTTAGACTTGCTCAGTCTGTTAGATTTGGCATCTTTCTATCCCAGTGACTAAGCATAGCTATGTTACTGCTTGACTTCGATTATGCATCAGATAGCAGTAACTCTACAATATGAAAAAAAGCAAGAGTTTTTAGAGCTCCACAGCATGAACATACCAACACTAGATCAATCTCCAGCTTAGAAGTAGTCCTGAATTCTTCAGAAAATAATTTCGATCTTGGCAGCATCCATGAATAATGCTCTCTACAACCCCCAGCTGGTGGTAGACTCAATCCCGTCCTGGAAAATGCTGACCTGGCTTTGTCTCTTCTTATTTAAACTCCAACACAGTGATCTGGCATGAAGCCACAGCCCTTGAGAAACTCCAGCTAAGAGGAGAACATCCCATGCCTCTCCAGCAACACGCCTGCCAGGAGCGCATCAAACCTCCAACGCTCTGCCCTGGGGAGCTGCACCAAGTTCAAAGTTTCCATCATTATCTTCAAAGCAGTCCACAGCCTGGACTGTACACTTGGCAATTTTAGATGAAAGACAGAGAAAAGCAAAAAGTACAGCATAACTGGGCATGCTTGTATGTTTGTGCATACACGCAGACCATGCCTTCAAATAGGCTGCAGTGACCCTGAGGAGAAAAAAAAAACAAACAAAACTTCTCCGCTTTATGTGTAGGGAATGTTTAAAAAAATCAAAAGTAAAGGTGTTCCCTATCTATACATACACAGTTTCCTATCTATACATATCACCCTAAGCTCCTTGCAATTTCATCCTAACAGAAGGTAGGACAATAGAATCTCTTCATCCTGATATACCACAGTCACATTTTTTGAAGCTGAAATAAAAGGAAGGTTGCTTCTGAAGAGTTCCCATAAGGCTTAAAATAAACTATTTCAAAACAAATAGCATCTGAAAATATTTAGATAATATTGTACAGCAACATTAAGAAAGCCACAAAGAATTATTTACCTTTGGCATGAAATCATGTTTACCTGCTATGGCTGATAAACAAAGAGGTAGCTTCGACGCAGTCAGGAGTGATCACACAAAGTGAAATTTCTTCTTCCAAGGAACTTCTACCACTGACTTCAATGGAATCACAACTTCACCCATCTCATTCACTTCCTGACTGTAGTGATTTTCCTGGCTTATGTCAGGGTAACATCTTGTTCTTCTGACATATGTCCTGCATTTTACAGACTAGAGAACAAGACAAGTATACTAACAGTGGCTCTTTGACTGACTAAACCAGATTTTCACTCTTCCCCACTTAGATTAGTCAGTGACTTTTGGAGATATTAATTTTCTCTGCATGCGTTTCCATCAGCCTCCTAGCAAATACATTTCTGATCCCCGCTCCAGTATATTGCCATATATAATCTCAATCCATTAAAGCAGCAGTGGGGGTAATTGTGCACCCTCACCTTCCCATGGACATCATCATAAATATCCCTTCACTACTCCTTCTCTCCATTAGAGCCATACTGGGTGGTTACTGTATGCTTTCTCCTTGTGAAAAGTAACATACCATAATATTTTGATGCACAGATTATACAAGTGAGTGCCTAGTTATGAAGTTTTAAAATAGTATGCCTTTTAATAAGGTGCAATTACTGGTTGTTTACCTTTTAAGTGATGTCTTAAACTTGTATTTCTGAATTGCTCCCCCTGTTATGGGAAAAAGACAGGGGCAAAGTAAGAGAAAACATTTATTTCACCTATTTTCTTCCTGCAGAAAGCCCCACTTTGCTGATGGAATCCTCCAGGAGCAAGAGCTTCTGACAAAACAACCTGCCTAATGAGGCAATCTGGGTGAAGAATACTGGAAACTAATCTAAAGGAAAAAACCATTCTGGCTTATCTTATTTTTTGGACAAAGACTCCAATAAAACTGTGATCTCACTATGAAGCACATTCCAAAGGGTTCTGCTAAGCTTGGGCATGTCTCAAAGGGACTCTGATGCTTCTTGGAAAATATTCTGCTTTAGAACAATTACAGTTCTACTATATTTTTCCTGGGTTTCTCTTCTTTTTCTTCTCTGCCGTGAAAAATCCCAAGGTTTTACTTGAATGAAACCATCTGCTCCTGTGGCTTAAAGAATACCTGAAGTTATAATGCTTGGATTATGAAAAAGCTATCAGCCCTATAGATGGTCATTGCACTTAAAAACACAATTTGGACTCTTTAACAGTCACCAAGACCCAAAAGTGGAAGATGTTCAGGGCCCATGAAGTGACTTTCAGCCTGCTATAAGCACTTATACTTCCCAGGCACAACATGCAATTTGTGGTTGGCAGCATTTTCTTGACTAGCAAAAGCCCAGCAAAAAGGAACAGTTAATACACCTAACATCGAATCTCCTATAGGTCCATCGGGAACAGGAAAAGAAATGCTCCCAGTACCTCCTCTTCTTCCCTGGCAAGTCTTTTATGGATCACAGTGCTACTAACAAAGTTTGGTAAAGCAACTTCACATTTCACTCTTTGGGTTCATTATTCCTGCGCAAAGTCAAGCAGCCTCTGACTGTATTCTCTCTAGAGGTCCACGTAGGAAAGCGCTTATCATCTCTTGTTATAGAGGGCTACAGAAGGTTTTATTTAACTATTTATTAAAAGGTTGCTTTTGAAGCTTGTCTTTTTCATGGAGATAAATAGAATTAGAGTATTGCAATCAATTATAACTGTCCACCAGCATGCAAAACACTTCACAACAGAACAAGACTCCTGTTCCCAGGATTACCAGCATGCCTACAGTAATGGAAAAACAGTTGCAGAGGCAAGACTAGCACAAGTAAACATATACTGCATAGGAACATTTTTAATAATATATTTTTTAAATCATTTCTATTAATAAGGCTCATAAATTACTTTATATGATTAAAAATATCCCTTTATGAGCTTGAGAGATTAGTGAGGAGCAAAACAGGGTGCAACAGATGATCATGTTTCTGTCTTCACAGGAACATGCTGTCTTGAAACTGTAAGACCTCAGTTCTCCCACTTTCTTGTATCCTAAATGAAATCAATTTGCAATGAGCCTTCTTTCTCCACATCACAGATATTAGAGTTTGTAACCAGATGGACAAAAGCTTGCTTGATAAATGCTTTGTTACAAATCCTCTGGCCAAGCTTTTCTCAAGGTGAACCTTCACTTCAGTGACTGCAGTAACATGATGTTGCTAACTTTACAGTAATTAGCTGGGGACCTTACCACTGTAGCTATGGCAGAGTGAGCCACAGGCCTAAAATCCAAGTTCAGTTAAGCTATGCAGGGTTCCATGCTGCTGCGTGAAACACGCGTAGCGTGGTAACGGAAAGCTATTTTGAGTATGTCTACACTACTCACGAACTTACTAGTGTAGCTCAGACATATGCTGGACTAGCCTTAGTTGTTCCCAAGCACATAGTCCTTAAAGAAGACTGGAGAACACACAATCTATAATTTAATTACATATCCATGGAGGTCATGCAGAACCCAAGCACTCCTTTTACGTAGCTGCAAAGGGAAATCTTGGTTAATAATTTAACAGTGGGTTTTTTTTCAGGCTTTTCCACATATATAAAGACCTTTCTTGATCCAGTGTAGGAGAATGGAACTACAAGATGTGCTCCGTATATCTCTCCACATGTCTCCTCTACCAGCCTTCAAGTGCTGGCAAAGAGATGTACGCTTATCTCCTCCCTCCCTCAGACAATGTTATGTTGTCACAGCAGGAAGCAGGCAGGAGCTCTAGTGAATTTTTTAGGGGTCAGTGCATGGAAATGCAGCTCCTGAGCAAACTCTTTAGCATAACAGCATGCTGCATTCATGCCTGCGTCTGCTGTTAGCAAGGTTGGGATCTAACCGGAGAGTTAAGATAGGCTTTGATTGTTTCTGTAGGTTCTTAAAATTACATGCTTTGGCAGCTAACACCCAGCTCTACCTGGGAAAGCTCAGAAGGAAAGGGGCTCCCACTTGTTTGCACTCGTGCTCTCTGGGCAAGCTCTTACAAAATCGTGGTTCTAAATGAAAGCAATTTGCAAGGCTGTGGGACTCAGTAGACCCATTTGAAACAATTCACAATGAAAAACTGGTTCAGACAAACGTTAATTGAAACATTCAGAAACAAGATTAAGGCAGGGGGAACCAACTGGCTGAATCACGAGTTCTTCCAGCTACTAGTAAATAGTCCAATTCAAAAAACCTTGGAAAAAGACACTTCAAGCAAAGCCAAAGGACCATGCCAGCCATCAAGCAAGCTCCCAAAACACAACCATTATCTGGTTAGATCACAATTCTTTTTACTGAAAAAAAAATAAATCTATGAAGTTAAAATAATCAAATGAAGAACATATTAAAGTTTAGGAAGAAGGATAGGGGCAGAAGTCTTTATTTATATGAAACTGTCATTGATTTCAATACATCACATAAAGGTTGAGACACCTACTCAGCGAACTACAGAATATAACCATACCTGAAGGGTCAGACCCTAACCCCACACTCTCTCCTCTGTGCTACTTCTGTGTCCTAGCACAGGGGCAGAGTTTTCCTGCCACAGAGGGATCCTCAAGCGGTATAAAAATAACAAAGCTCCTACCTAAGAACAGATGCATTTCTCACAGGCTGTGGTAGGAGATGGAGAACAGTTAGAACATGGAGTATTTGAGAGCAGAACACAGGGCACTGTTCCAGTTGATGTGAGATAAAACTTACCCTTTGGATGCTCTAAATTATCCCAAGAATTGATGCACTCTCCATGTTGTCCCAGGAAGAAGAGGACAGAAAGATACCCCATCTCTATACCACACTGGCTCCTGTACTGTGCTTCATAAGCATGGGATTTGGTTTCAAGACTATATGGGAAATTCCAGCCAGAAATGCAGGTGTGTCCTGATGTATCTGACTCTCCACTAAAACTGGGAAACTATCGATTTACCATGTAGTGTCACTTAAGGTGGACCGGTCATTTGCAGCCATAGGGGTCCCAAGGTTTTGCAAGGTATGTAGCCTCGAACAATTCTTTCTGTGGTGATGCTTTCTCCAATAAGGGCCAAAGTCTCAAAGGCTCAATTGATCCTTAAAATAGAAATTAGAATCACTCTCAGAAAATGAGGAGCCTTTTCCCCATAACTGAGCCAATTCAAATGAAATGACAGTATCTTAAAATATTTCTTCTAGACTTTCAACTTTTTGTATTATACAGCCTAAAAAATCTCCTCTGTGTGAGGAAATGACACTTGGCTTTTGTCTGTGATGCCTTTGATGGTGGCATTCAAAGCCATGTTCTAAAGATCAATAGCAAGGATGATTAAGGAGATCGCAGTCTGTGTTTGAATTTTTGTGAGGAAAGGGAAATCTTCTAGACTCAAATGGATATTTCTGCCACTATTTAACAAAGGAACCTTGTCAATGGTGATGTCTGTGTACCCCAAGTACAGACAGCAATCCTACCTTAAGGTTGAGGACAGAACACAATCCCTCAGAAGTAACTGCCTCAGAAACATTATTCAGCCTCCAGGTTTTGCTCCTCCCAGTGCAGTCACAGGTTGGTGTGGCAAGTTCCTCAAAACACAGTGCTTTTAAAAAATACTGACGTTGTCTTGTTTCCACGTTTAGCCTGACTGAAGGTTCTTGTCCATGGTGAGCAGTGGTGCTTTCTGGTAGAGAGACAACCACAAAAGCGCACCTTTTCCTTCTGTCCACACACACACTCTCAAGAAACACAAGTGCAAAACCCTCAGGAAAAAAGACAACCTCTACAAAAGAACCCACTTGTCCAAAGGGCAGAATGCCAGTAAGCCTCCCTTACAGCTTGTCAGTCTCTCCACAGAGTGAACAGAAGAGATTCTGGGAAAGAGAATTGCTGAGAACAAGGATTTCACCCAAATTTCAGTAAGGAACTTGGGTAGGTAGTGGTGGCATTTACTTCTAGAATTTCCCCATGGGAAAAAGCAAAACATCAATACACTGGTAAGTTGCTGCACAGTGTGACACTTCTAGAGGGGCTGAATTTTATATTAGTTGAACACACTTGCAGTCAGAAAATGGAGATAGTGCCAGCAATTGTTGTCTCTGAAACAAAAGCATCTATATGCAACAATGACAGGTTAGGTAGCTCCACTGAGCCCTTGTGAAGGTGAGCACAGGCAAAGGACAGCAGAATACAGCTTCCCAGACCCCTGAAATGTTAGCTGCCTCTATTCTACCAGTATGTAGATGCTAGTAGTTCTTCAAACTGTACAGACACGCACCCACACACACAAACAGTTAACACCTGTGAAAATCACCCACTCATTTGATTAAAAAAAAATAAATCTATCACACAGGTTTCTCAATGTCTTTTTTTTTTTTCTTCTTTTTTGTTGCATCTAATTTCTCTGATGAGCTGATCTTACTGGGGCTGCTGTCCTACGGAACAAAGTACCTTCTTTTCAGGGGTTGTAACAAAGCTCATCAAGACCCTCACTTCCCATTTAAGATTCCTCTTCTGTGTTCATGTAGCCATAACACAAGCTATAGGGCCCACCACCGCCTGGGAAAAAGCTGTACATGGGTCACACAAGAGGACAGAAAGTGAAGCAGCAAAACGCCAAAGGAACAGAGAAAAAAGCAGCAGAAATCCATAGTGTTACATGATTTACATGAGGAATAAAGATGCAGCTCCTGTCCCCGTTCCTCAGCTCTCACCATTACTTCACTCCTGCTCCCTGCAGCAGCAGCAGCAGCATAGCCTGATCCAAGCCATGACTGCCTCTGGTCCTCAGGAAGACAGCCAGCACACACTCAGGAAATGTGGCCCTGAAAAAATCCTATGGGGAGAAAAAAACCTGTACTTCTGATAAGGACTGGCTAGAAAAGACTGAATTATGAACAAAGCCATCATGAATACTCTTTGTAAGTAAGCAGGATTACATGCAAGGAAATGCCTGACTTCTAACATAAATTTTTCTTCTTACCCCAGATTGCTGTGGATTTTGACAAACTGCCTAGCCCAAAATGGGTTAGATCATTTATCTTTTTATTACAGGAATTCTCTATGCTTCTTGAACTGTACATCCACCGAGATCTACATTTTCACAAGTTCAAACTTCCCAGAAAATAACCCATTTCAACTAATCTATACACAATTTCTGCCTCAGCAATATGCCACCCTGCACTCTTGCCTCACTCCACAGCACAATGTTGGTGATACTGATCATTTTCCAAGAGCAGAAGCAGCTATTTATGGCATGTGAGCTCTTATGCAGACCCATCTGTACCACTCTACCTACCAGCTGGATGATGACAAAAGGTAAACATTAGAAAGAAAGAGATAGCTGGCAAAGCCATAAGCAATAGTTTGAGAAAGATCTTTTTCATTTGCATGCAGCTGACCTCACTGGTATTCACAACCGATTAACATCAACTGCCGTGGTCAACACTTAATTCACACAGAAAGCTGCTGCTAGTTTCACTTCATTAATATTGACGTCTGAACTCTGTAGCTACAGTGGATTACTATTAATAATTATTTATGGCCAGCGATTTGCACAGAGCATGCCTTTGTAATGCTGGCAGTCAGGTGATGAATCTTCGATAACAATTCACGAGCTGTCCACCTCTGCAGCTATGCAGTAAGCTCCTTTACCTCATCTCTCTCTTGCACTACCACCACTCACACTTGTCCTACCACAGGTGCAATGTGTTTTCATGTGTAAAACTCAGGCTTCTTTCACACTTCTGGGCAGGGTAGGAAGTTGCAACAGACTAATGTTTCTTCTTTGATGAAAAATGCCAGGGGATGTGAGAAAAGCTAGATGGTAGCAGCAAAGGTCGAGACTGTAAAATATGCAGGTGTGATACATTTTATGTATCACCAGTAGGCTTCTGGTTCAGAAAGACACCTAGAAGTCCAGCTCCTCTCAGATGTCTAAGGTGCAAAATTCCACTTTGCATCTGTATTTACAGGTGCAGCTACTGAAGTTTATGTAGTGTACCAAGCCCTTAACCTCCTCCCCCAGCAGTGAATAGGGCTGTAAATTTAATTCATACATATGCTGATGTATTAGGCTGGATTAAGGCCACAGCACTCGGTACCCTTCAGGGTCAATTCAACATGCATCATGCAACACCTCCAATCTACCACAGCACAAGGCTCCCATGAGCCATCCAGCCCTGGGTGACTAATAAAGAAATGAAGCGACAGTGAAGGCGAGTGAAGGGTTTTCTACCAAATCAGATCTCGTGGTTTCCAGCTACCGTTACTTGGTTCAGGCCAGACCAGCAGTGTCCCACGCAGCACTCCACAGCTCACGAGTGAAAAAAGTGAACCAGCTCCCTTCATACCCACGCCACAATCCACCTCTCCTGGGCCAGAGACTGCTGCTCTGCTCCTGGCTGCACTTCCAGCTACCTGGCAAACTGCCGGAGGCGTCTTTGCCAGACTATTTCTCATGCAGCTGACTTGATAATTTCTAAATAACTATAGTTTAGTGTCCAGGATTACTGCCTGGTCTCAGCATCTTCTTGGGTTTTTTTAGCTTCCTTTCTCTCCCAAAACTGGGCAACCCAGAGATGCTGAGAGGAACGGTATAGTGAAACAGAAAAGAGAGAACTGGAGCCTTTGGCACCAAGAAGGTACCTGGGAGAATGAAATCCCTAGAAAACTTTACAGATCTACAGGTCATTACTTTTCTCTTGTCCTCCTCACACCATCTCCCAGATGCAGAAAATCCTCAGCCATGGGCTTATAACATAATAAGCTTCCACTTGGTTTTAATATATTTTCTCATATTAACTTTAGCCAAAATTAAGACCATTTCTTAACAGCACATTTTCCTCCTTCAATGCTAAATATATTTAACAGAATTTAACCATTTTTCAGTGAAAATGTATCTTCCTTTTCTAGTAGAGAAGTTCAGAATACCTTTATTTCATTTTCCAAGAGACACTACAAAATTTGAGCAATTTGGTATCATTTCATCTGGTTTCTAAAGCTTCAAGATAGAAAAATCACTGTATTTGAAAGTGCTTGACTTTTTAGATTACCATTTTCCCCATTAGTTTGCAGTGTCACCATCACCACTTTGTGTATATAAGCCCAAGCCAAAAAGAATTTCAGCCTCTTCAAGATTTTGCAGTTTTAAAATTGCTTTTAGCATGGACTTCATGACTGTTGTTTCTGTCATCAAAATTTTCAAAATGCACCAGAACTTTGGAATTTTTAAAAAATGAAAAAGAATTAAAAATTGCCACATCGATGGTTTTGGTCTCTTACTCTATACATAAGAGTTCCTTGTTGTTATAACCCTGTTAAGAAAATCTAGAGGAAGAAAACAAGAGCAGATATTTACAGAAACACACTTGGAATTGTGTTGAGAAACAAATCCTCATGGAAGATTTTTTCCAAATCCTGTTTCAATCAAAAGGAAAAAAAAGAAATTAAAACAAAAATGATGAGCCATACTATATTTGGGTTTATGGTTGTATTCCCAGAATTTAGCAATAACACCCAATACACTTTTTTTTTCCCCTTGGCATATACTTTTCAGATATGGAAACAGCCTTTACAACTCATGTGCAGTGGTGTGAGAAAACACATAAACACATATACACAGAGATAAAAATAATCAAATTAGCATTCTTTAGTCTAGAAAGTTTGCTAGACCCCTATCATTAAAATTCAGTAAATATAAGGTATAAATTATTTAGAAGGAATTAGACATGCTTCTAGATAGAGCACTGAGGAAGGAGGCAGGCTCCTTATGGCCATAATGGTTGATAGTGGTAGCAATTAGAAACTAAAGTTGTGGTCTACAAGATATTTCAACTTTCTGAAATTTATTTTTCTCTGAATCTGAAATAAAAACTGATTTTCTCATGAAATCTAAATTGATGCCCCATGGGCTTTTCAAAAAGTTCTGCTTTCAGCACATTTAGAAGTTTTTCCTATATTTTTTCTTATTTTATAATACAATGCAAAATAGATTGTAAACCAAAGATGAATGTCTAGGCAAACAAGGCACAGGCAAACAAGGCACAGTCTTATTGATATTTGGTTTTCAATTTCTCTACATGCAATTGCACTGAAAATAGCATGTCCCCATACAAAATCTGTGTTTCAGCGAAATAACATTTTCCAACACGAAAACGTCTTTTCAGTTAACTTTTCCAGAGTCCCAGTTCCTTTCATGATACCCATCTTGGATGACAAGGAAAGTAATTTACTGCAAATTCAGAAAAGTGGAGGCTGAATTCTGTCTTCTTCCTCTCTCATCTCTGCTTGTTCACAGAAGGGGAGCTGCTTCAGAATCACTGTGTTTTTGAAAAGCCAGAATTAACTCTTCCTCCACCATACCACAATCAATGAAATCTGGTTTCCTATTACCCTTTGTCTTGTGGTTGGATTCTCTTGTGTCTAAGGAGGTGAAAACTGACTGAAGATTTTCCTTCTGTTTCCCTGTCTGTATCATGTAAATTCTCTGGTGTCCAATAGAAAATGGGAAATGTTGCAGCCTTTCCTTCAGTGGAAATAATAATTGAGTCTTTTTCCTGTATTTAGACTTGTATTTCCCTAATATGTTTAGGAAATCTGAATTTTTTGGACCTCCAGTGTTCTGTTATATTTGGCTGAAAGTACTCTGACATTATTAGGCAGGCACACAGGTACAGATGCATGGTGTGGTCACAAAAGCATCATCTCTTAAGGACACAAGGTAAAAAGAAAATTGCAATAGCTGCCTCTATGTATGACTGTTGGAAAGATCCTTAGCTCTTTTGCAGCCACATTCAGGCAAGGAACTGTCTATGTTATGAGATAATTAGCAATCTGATGAGCAATTCACATATGAAAAGTGTTACATAAATCCCAGCATCATTATAGCTAAGAACAAGGTGATAATTACAGCTAAGATTGCCTGAATACTTTCATTCCTAGTTTGGGGGATTATTATTTTTTCCCCAAAGACTCATAACTCTACATCTTAGTCCAATCCTACTGTCTTTGCCTCAGTGAAGTCAACTTTAGTGAGACCACTGATGCAATGTATTTCCCCCCTGCTGTCTGCCTAGAGCTGGTCTTCTGGAAGACTCAATTAAAGGCATTCAGCTGCTGTTAAGAGGAGTTTGCTGTGGTGGGTACAGCAGAGAGCTATACATTTGGATTTAAGAAGAGCTTTCATTTTCACTAATAAAAAATGAGAACAGACAAAACAGAGCAACTGTAAAATGTTCTCTGCATCCTACCCTTCCAAAAGAACACCTTCCAGCCTTTTTTCAGAGGACAGTGTGTCCTCAATATATAAAGGTCATTTGCATTACAACTGTAACGGGAAATGAAATAACCTTAAAATACAAATCAGGAATATATCCAGTATGCAAATCAACATCTTTATGAGCTGCAATAATGAGGAATAAGCAAATTTGTGCTATTCCAAACTACCTTTTGTGTTCTCTTAGTATCAACAGATAAACAGGACTAAAGATCTCACTAATTGCCACATACAGCACCACAGTCAGTATATACATATTATTTAAAAACAGCACATAGTTACTACATACACCATTTAACATCACAGAGGCTACCCGATTCTGATCTCACTCTTGTGTAAATTGGGAATTAACCTAACCGTGTAGATGTAACTGACCTCACGTGATGTAAGGCTGGAGGAAACAACTCCTCAGTGAACCCACACCACTTGTTAATACTGTTCACCATTTATAAATGAAGCGATCAAAACTCAGTAATTTGGTAAAACCAAACATAGTGGTCACGAGACATCTTTTAAGTGTTTCATCAAGCACTTGAGCCTTTTAGATTGCCACGCACAAAATTCGGGCTATAGATTCATTAGATCTCTGACATGTGCACGAGGTGCTACACACCAGCAGCTGGTTAGCCACTGACCACATGGAGACTTTAAGTTGTAGCAAGCCAAGGGTCCCCTAACACCTGCCCAGGGAGGGCCAGACTTCCCCAGCTGTCTTTCCCTTACTGATGGTTGCTGAGAATCGAGGCACGCACACAGACTGTTTTCTGTGGAGCAGATGATGCATGACAAGGTCTCACCCCGTGCTCATCAGGTCATGTATCACATTACTTGATTGGCATCAATGCCAACTGTTGGTATGAAAAGTGTTCCTGCTGGAAAAACAGGAAAAGCTGGTGCTTGGCTCTGCACCTATATTATGCAAAGCTTTACAGAGAAACGGGGGGCCTTGGGTATGAAGTTGTACAAGCTGCTGGAAAGTTAGATTACTCTCTAAATTCACAGTTTAGAGTCAGCTCTTGAACCAGACTTGCTCCCTATCAACAATCTGAAGCTTGTGTTTCTGAGAAAGGGCCTGTATTTCTTGTGATCATCCCATTTCCAGGGATGCTTCCTTAGTATATATACAAAAAAATACATAACTGTCACTCAGACTCTCCCTTACTGATTCTGTCTGTCATTAGGACACCAACTCAAAGTTCTGCCATTGATTAGCAAAAAGGCAGGCCTGAAGACAAAGTGGTATAAGAAGGAACAACAATGTCACATTTAGGATCACTTCATTGTAATGGGTCTTGTAAGAGGGGCAGTGGCCTTCCCTCAGGCAGACAGTCTGTGAGATCTGCTCCAAGTCCTTGTGAAGTCCCTGGCTGGTTGCTGACAGTCACCTGCAAAATCGTGCTGGGTCATTAAGGCTAGCCAAGGCATGACTTTTTCATCAGCACAGAAAGAAAATGATACTCTGTAAGGTCCCATCTACAAAGCTCAGTGCAAGTTTAGAGGACAATGACATAAATATAGTGATTCACATTTGCAAGTAGACTAAACAGCATAGAAAATGTTGAGGAAGGGTGGTGGTTTGATATTCGGTTTTAAAGCCAGTTTTTGAGACCTTAGGGAAACCATGTATTTGATTAACTCATTCTTACAATCTAAACAGAGGTAGTTGGAGAAGGACTGACAACGGTATTTCAGTCTTTTTTTATGAAAAGATGAAGCATGCATAGAGCTGGTATCTCATGCATTCACCTACTGTAATTATGGTAATATACAAAAAAAGAAAACAAAAAGCTTACTCAGCCCTGATTCTGCAGACATCTGACCAGAAGCAGAATGTGTCAGCTGTCTTCCCCAAAGCAAAACATACTACTTGTGTAAGTACTGACACAAATGCAAGGATCCTTGTGTGCTTTGCAAACTTGTAAAATCCCAATACAAAAACTTGCTTAAGTCAACTACTCTCAAAAAAAGGTATAGAAAATATTTCAGTACCATCATGCAGTGTGTGATGTCTGCGTGTGGGTATTTCAGACTCACAACACACTATCTGGCCAAAGGCCCAAGAGGAGGAGTTAGTTATCCCCCTGCCTAAAAAGCCATACTTTCTCCTTAATGGGAAAAGCAAAGGAGGCGATAATTTTCAGAAAACGGTAAACTTTCATGATGACTTTCCAAGGTTGTAATTATTATTATTCTACTGTTCAGTTTTAATTATTTTGAGTAAACATATTGATTTTTATCTTGCTCATTTCAGAATTTTTCAATCCATGTTCTATTATAAAGTCAACCTGAAGCTTAACCTCCAACACCAAGGACAGATAAATTAACACTGGCACTGTTCATTTTCAGTGTCTTAAGTGGTTTACAAGGTTTAATATAGAGGAGATTGTGAAAATACTAGGGCTAAACACCCTAGGGACACTGGGGAAGAACCAAGAACTGTGACCTTTTGGATGTCTGACTTTGCAGACACAATTGTTTCAGTGGTTTTCTTTCTCTTTCACGGCTTTGGTTTTTGGTTAGGTTTTTTTTTTTTTTTTTTTTTGTCTGCTTCTGTCTGAAATTCTAATTAAGACAAGCTTCCCAAATGCTACTGCTCCGAGTTCATGGGAGAGCCTCCCGAGAACTCCTCAGATATCTCACAGCAACAGTTTTATGCGTAGTTTGAAAGCCGGCTTATACAGCATCCTGCAGCTAACTGCAGCTACTCAAGACTACTTTATAGATATGATGATCATCAGTAACCTTGTATTGTATCGCATGGTATCAATGCTCTTCTCAGAGCTGACAGGAAGTATTGCTGAACAATTCTGGGCAAGTCAGTTTTACTTCTCTATTTTAATGTTTTATTATGAGTTTTGCCTATATGTCTCAGCTCAGCCCCTGAGTCTTCCTGCCCAGCTCCACAAGTAGATTTTTACTGCCTCCTTCCACAGTTCACTTCTTGTTCAAAAGTTCTCATGATTTTACCTCCTTAACTAGAAGACACACCCGAAACAGCATAGTTAGCCTAGAGGAGCTAAAGAAAACAAAGGAGTGATGTTGTGGATTATTCAAATCAATGGCCTTCTTGCCCTGTTTCCCTGGGTGCCTTTAACTTCCTTTTACTAATGGAGAATGTCCTTTCTGAGCAGTGCCCGCACTGAAAACCCCCCAGCAACCCGGGAGGTGCAGCCACCTACTACAACAGTCACCAAGCAAGTAAAGCTCCTTGGGTTTCTCTCTCTGCCCCACAGTCACCATGCTAACCAGGAACCCTGTTCTCCTACTTAGACCAAATACTTGGAAGTCAGGTTTGCAGATATCCAACGGCTTCCAGAGATGACACCACCAATGGACCAAGACTGAAATTTTCTTGTAAAAACAAGAATGAAACTCCTAGCAAACTTGGGGGATATAAACACACCCACACATAGAGCATTGGAGCAAATCCCATAGGTATCACCTCAGAAACTTTTGCTAGCCAGCAGAGGAAATTAAAATGCCAATGAGGATATGAGACAACAGAGAACAGAAGCCACCACAGCAACTCTCAATACATTTATTTCTCACTGATAATTTTGATGGGGACGATCTAATTGTCATTTTGGTGCATTTTATTGAAAAATGGATTCCACGGGGTTCTAAGCAACTTTGGCTTTTACGTATTATGCCTAGCACTTTTCTCTAGTTAAGCCTCACTGAAATCCACTGAGCTTGAGCACAATTTTAAGTGCACTACTACCCAGGACAAGAATGTTTAGCACTCCTTTCTTTAAAAGATGCAAATTTATACCTGTCTGCTATTTATGGGACACCTCTCTCAGTTTGGCAATGACCAACAAGAAAATGAAAAAGTGAAGAAATGCAACTTGCCATTCATTCAGTGTAAATACTTTGCAAAGCTACAGCTTCACTATTTCCTTTCTTCAGGTAAATAATTTGAAATAGTGTAAGCAATGATAGTGGATGACTGGAAACAGAATAGCTCAAAGTCCAGTACAACTGAAAGATATCACAAGTGATGACGTATTTTCTTTTAAATCCTCTTCATCTATTTTCAGACATTTCGGTTTGTGCTGGCTTAACAACAGCTTACTAAAAAGCAATGAGATATATACAACATCTGTGCAAGATGTACAACTACCACACAGACTAAAATACTGGTATTGTCATACACCTATACACAAACCAAAAATAGTAATGTGTACATTACCCTAAACCAAATTTTTATGCAGATTTGCCTCTGATCTATGGACGTTTGTGAGGTTTTAATTTAAATCACATGCACTCACACATAAAACCTGAAGAAAAAGAGTAGAAATTTCTAGCACAGTGGGTTACAATGGATCAACAGATGCCTTTCTCAAAGTATGGTTCCCCATAGAAATGTTTGGATTCATGAGGCAGGAACAGTGTCTTAACAGTTCCTGATATAGCTAAGGATTTACCCATAAATGCTGGATATGGAGGAAGGTCAGACCATACTTGAAGACCTTTGATTCCTGTTCTATTTTGCATTTTGTAAAGTGCTGTATTCTTTTTGCTGAACTCCTGTAGGTGGTAGTGTTGATATAATACGTTACATGAAATTACTGAGGCCTCTTGGGACACTGCCCAACCCTCCAGAAGACTTCATTCTTTAAGGCATGTTGGCTTACTGCCAGGTTATACTTCTTCCAAGGATGGCACTCCTTATTCTTAGGATCTATAAACAAATCATTGAATTACATTAATATCCATACTTGCGCAAGAAACAGTAACACCTGTGGTGTCAGAACAAGTAAGGAGGGGAATACAAGCAGAGTCTATAACCAAGACAGTCCCCATTGATTCTGTTATTCTTGAAGTTTAGCTTACTTTTCTTAAAATGGCCAACAAATAACGTTGCTTCTTTTCCTAACTCTGTCTTCTACCTTTGGCTAAACAAACAAAAACCTGCAAGAAGTTGTGTCATCTAGATTTGCTATAGCTTTTTGTCAAGAAGTGAAAAAAATCCAAGATTTTTAACTCAGAAGAAATGTTTTTTGTTGAAAAACAGAAAAACAAAAGTTAGAGCTTTACTCAAAAGCAGATACAATGGGTTTTGATGGAAAAGGTAATTATCAAACTGATAGTTTTGTTCTTTGCTCAGTTATTGGATGTGGAGTCAAACATACAGAAAATGCCCTTCTGTAGAAACGCAAAGCCTCTGTTTCTACTTAAAAATGCCATGAAAGTGCTTTGCAATAATTCTAAGTATGCCAAATAGAATTAAGCTCCAAGTCTGGGTCATGGAAATTATAAGAAATGTTCTTCCAGAGGGTAGGCAACAACTGGTGATGCAAATGACTGCCATACAGCTGAAAAAGGGCTTTAGGAATTCCTTATCTCCTTGGCAAGAGGAGCCTCAACAAGAAAACCTCTCTGATAATAAACCAGCCTCAAAAAGCCCCCATGAAACTTTAATAGGTCTGGGTAGACACTTGCAACATGAACAAATGTAAACGTGGCTGAGGAGGTGTTTGGAAAGCAGCAATCCAGGAGAGCATACACCACCGCCTCCAGCTGAGAGGTGGCTTCACTGCGAGGATCTGAGTTCAGCTCAGCGCCGTTCTCTCGGTTGCTCTTGTCACACCTGATGACTCTCCAAGGCAGCAGTGCTAAAGTGAATGCCATTTCAGGCCCACTCTAGATTTAGCTGTCATCAGTGAGCCCAGCAAGGGCAACAGGCTGCTCCACTTCTCTTTCTTTACCGGAATGATATCTGTGGTCTCTACTGCTTGCTCTCCTTAGCAGCGCAAGTAGTAGAGGCTGCTGCATCTCAGCAATGACTTGTTCCAACTAAAGTTGTGTTTTAATTTAGCAGAAAAGTCCATTTTAGTTGCCCCCCCCCTTGGGCAAATTCAACTGAACTGTCATATGTCAAACACAGTAAAGATGAGGCAGCTCCACTGAGTGGCAGAATGAATCAAATAGTTGCACAAGAGTAGGCTGGCAAGTTTCTGTTAAAAATCCCACACAGTAAATTTAGAGCTGCTCTTTCCCCCTACTAATCAAATCAGCTGTTTGACAGCATAATGTCTGTGCCAGAATAGTCTAAGAAGAAAGAACTGCCCTCAGATACATTTCCATGAGATCTGGAGATTCACAGGACAAAAATGAAGACACAGCTGAATAAGTACAGGAAGCAGTAAATCATTATTTTAGGGAGTATTAAGCAACAGCTAGATTTCCAAAACTCTGCTTCACACAGAAAAGTACTGCACAGTCTATTTCTGGTAGCTCACCTATGGTTTTGAAAAATGTATTCCTTGCACTTTACCTGACAGAGTAAAGCACAAAGAATGTAAATCTGCAAGGCAAGTGTGCTTAAATGTTAGAATTAGGCACATATCTCTGCCCGCCTGCCCCTCCAAATAAAGTTCAGTATTCAGTTTTTTGCAACTTTTGCATGCATATCAGCAGCAAGCCTGGCACTTCCCCTCCTTAGAAATGCTACATTCCTTGTTTCAAATATGAGGTTATGGCATACAAAACCTTATCCTCTTTAACCAATAGTTCACCCCTGACTGGTGGTAATTCAAAATAATCTCTTTCTGACAGAGGGTTTTCATAGTGAATATGAAATAATTCAGTCTAGTCCTCAGAGACGTGACACAGACATCACAAAGGGTACTCGTTAGCTGAGCCATCTGAGCCATGGGGTCTGAACTACCCTTTTGCATTACTGGCAGAGCTCCCCCACCAGAAGCAGAAAAGAGCAGTAGGAGAAATGTTATTCTGTGCTTACCCTGAAGGTTATTGATATAGCAAGTTTCACAAGCCCTGAGTTCAAATCTACAAAATGGAGTCTCCTGAGGTGAATTGCTATTAAGGAAATACTACAGAGACTCTGCTGGAAAAGCAAGACTTAGATTGCCACTCCTTGAGACCCATTATAATTAATTCCTTTCACCCTAGATTGACGTACTGCCTAGGAAAGGTTATAAACCACACGGCTGTCATTATTAGTACTGAACTGCTGGATCTCCAAGACTTTCTGGGAAACTTTAGCCTATCCATTACAAGTAAAGCATTCAGCAATTCCTCTTTCATAACCTTAGTCTTCTAAAGAAACGACTTAAATGATAGTTCAAATATAAGCCAAAAAGATCACTTGAAATCTGAACTAAAGATGATCATGCTTCTATCACCAAAGCTGTTAGGCATTTACCATTGTCCTTCTGTCTCATTAAGTTTGTTCTGTCTTAAAAAGCATAAGACTATGTGAAATTCTAAGAATAGCAGAACAACAGGAAAATAATATCCACAGATATACTCATGCATTCCCAGCTGTAATTTGTTCTGGCCTCCTTTATTCCCCTCTTGCCATTTTTCCAGGAACTTGAAGATGAGTGGTTAGTACTCATGGAAACACTGAGCTTCTGTTATTTGCAGAAATACTCAGACTGTGTGGAAAGAAGTTGTGCCTAAGAAAGGCAATATGCTAATAATTTCAAAAAACATTAAACACATGTCCAGGTAAGGAAGAGGCTCAGTTTGTTAGGCAACTAAACTACAGAATGGATGACCACAAGATTATTGAACAAAAAAATCCATCCTTATCGATTCACAGGTAGAATAAATAAATTGCTTCTTACAAACTGAGTGGATACCTATTAGCAGGATCACTCACTGAGAATTAAATTGGGGGGCGGGGCAGGGTGAGGGGCTGTGTGCAGAAAGGAAAAACACAAAAAAACCACAGCATAAGCAGAGCTGCCTAAGTAGAGAATGTTTCCAGCAGGCAATTTTCATAACCAATTGCTCAGTTGCTAAACAAGTGGTGCACACTTCATACATATTCATTTAGCCACAAACACATTGCTTGACAAGTATAATCAAGTCTAGGAAAGAGAGAATGCAACAGTTGAAAGAATTAAGGGAACTAGTAAAGGAAAGCAAACACTTCATGTCTGGTCTACTGGTTTGAATCCAATCCATATTAGTAGACATGAAGTTGTTACCTTCCAGTGTCTGACTGTGAACTGGCCCATGTGAAATGAGTTGGCAGACTTTCTTCCGTCCTACTAAATGCAAGTCTCAGCAATCTCTTCTCCTTTTTTGCACACGTGTGCACACCCTTCTCAAAAATGAAGATAGTACTGGCAAGCATAACAAAGATAGACCAAAGCTTGTGAGTGCGTGTACATAACTGACTTCTGAGCTCTTAGACATCATGAATTCAAGAAACTGAAGCAGCACAGCAAAATATAAGCATCCACAACCATTGTGTATTTTTCTCAAGGATATAATCTGTTTCTTAACACAGAACTTCCTTGCCTGGTCTGATGATCATCTTCCTCTCACTACAGAATTATGGTCATGCTTTGAATGCTAATGTCTGGCCAGTTTCTGATTAAGGATCCAAAATAATAATAATGTACCAATTTCAGAAGCATTAAGGCCAAAAGGCTGAACTAGAGAAAGATGTCATGCTCTACCATGCATAAAAATGAAAAAAAAGTTATAATGCCTTACATTAGAAAGATTTAGAACTTGTCCAACAAAAAGAATGTTGTAAATTTTGCACTGAAAGTTGAAATAAGCATTCTTTTTTTCCTTCAAGCAAGTAAGGTGTTAACTGGCTACAGTTTCCATAAGCTTTGTGAACATATTTGTGGGGCTTGGATCCAGTTTTGAAAGAGCTATAAATTACTATAATTTGGCACCAATATTTCATAATGAACATAAAGACAGAGGACATGTACAAATTTTATTTGCTACAATAATCATTCAAGATTATTTTATTTAAATGGCACCTGTAATCTAAAACCTGCAGGTTCAATGTTAAAGACACCTGCCAAGCGGAGCCTGAATTTGCCTTCATGTGCTGTGAGCCAGGAAAGCTCTACATGAATGCCAGTTATGACCCAGTTTTGATGACCTTCAAGCACTAAAGAGCAGAGCACACTTGGTGTGCCCAGCTCTCATCATTTCAGCCTTGACTAATGCTTTGTCAGAGGCAGTAAGCTACAGCTTCAATATAACTCAGTATTTCATGACACTTTGGGAACAAATTTCCAAGACCTGCTTTCAAAAAGAAAAGACAGGGATCCAGAATTAGCAACAGCCACTTGCAAAACCGAGTTTCTCAGTTTCCTGATATAATGAAACAACAGGAATGATAAATTGCACTTGCATTCTGCCTAGTCCTGCCTGTTTGCAACGTGGGCCTTCTTGGCATGCCAAGAGGACAAACAGAAATGAGCCTCACTCTTCCAGCTTTTTCAGCTGAACTGAATCCATTGAGCTGAACACAAAGTTATTTTTTCTTGCTTTGCCTTCTGTCAGCACCCTCCTTTCTGTGGAGGAAAAGACCCAAACAAGTCAGTGGTGTATCTAAAGAATATACGTGTGTGAGCAATTGCCAAAGTGCAACCAGTTAGAGTCTCAATAATTTGGAAAGCAATTCAGCCCCAAAGGCTCTAGATGAGGTTCCACCAAATGTTGTTCGATAGTGAGATTCACTTAGCTGAAGACCAATGGTTCCTGTCACAGAGGTACGGGTACTTCAGGCTGTTTTGGGTTTTCTGTGGTTTTACTTTTTGGGTTTTTTTCAGGGAAATCATTAGAGTCCATTTTGAGGTTCATCCTGCTCCTTCAGATGCATAAGCCCCCCGGTGAGGTTCAGGGCTGCCAGAAATGTAACAGCTTAGAGTCCATCTCACCTCCAAGTCCTGTTGTTCAAGCTGAGCACAGGCCCAAGCACCAACAGCTTCCTCCCCTCCCGCCTTTTTTCCTGGAAAGGGAACACAGACGCAGGCTGCAAACTAAAGAGCTGATTGCAAAATGATTTGGTCTATAACAGTAATATTTGACCAGCTCATGGAAATCAAGTCAGTACAGGCCCTTTCTGTGGAGCTTTCGTAATCACTTTTTAAAGTGCCATACAATTGATGGCGGCTGAAGCTAAGATGCCAACAGAACTTACACTGATTAAAGACAATCTTACAAGTGCTCTCACGCACCAGTAGTCTCTAATTTAGCCACGTCAGTAGCACTTTCACACTGGTAGTGGCTGGCCTTGTTTACAGAGAGTTATCACTTCTGAGGCAACACCTGAATTCAACAGCTTGTAGGCTTCCCTCCCACAGACATCTCATCCTGTAGGCGTGGAGGACTCAGAGGTGCAGAAGCAGGAAGGAGCTGCCAATACAGTGTGTGACGGCTCTTGGGAGAATGAAAACTTTACACACAGACTACACACAACAGTCTCTCACAGCTCCCTTACTCATATCAGCACATTTCTTCTCATAGAGGGCTGCAAGAGCAGTATATATCACAAAGATAGAAATACATTAAAATGATTGCTCCATCACCCAACATCACAGGAAACATTCAACCAAATTGTACAGATTCCAGTGCTTTCAAAAGAGCCACCAGGGGCTGTGAGGCTAAAAAGAATCCACATGGCAAACTGTTTGAGCTTGGGTTTGGGTTTTTTTTCCCCTCCTTTTATCTTCTTTAACATACTTATGTTTAGCTGCTTGACTCTGCCTTGCAGAAAGTGGCTGAAGTGGCGTGAAGCCTCACCAACTGAGTGAGACTAAAAGCCTGTGTGCGAAGGGGAAGACGAGCTGCAAAGGTGTCAAATGGATGCCTGGAGCTGGAACTTGATAGTCTGAAGATGGCAGGCTTCGTGAGGAACACTAAAAAGCCTGTCCCATTACCATTACAGCAGGCGAGGAGACATTTTTCTATTAACAGGTGCGGAAGATCTTGAGAACAGTCTGAGCATTTGAAATATATGGAACAATGTTGACATACCCTGGGTTTAGTACTGGACTAAAAATGATTTTAGCTCATCTTCCAAAAAATGCAGTGAGTGCAGTTGGAAGATCGGAAGGCTGCTGCCAGTACAGCTCTGCTGGAAGAGCTGAGGAACTTCCTGAGTACTTTTGTCTAAAACAAA
Organism: Strix uralensis; assembly: GCF_047716275.1. NCBI lineage: Eukaryota > Metazoa > Chordata > Aves > Strigiformes > Strigidae > Strix > Strix uralensis. The sequence goes on along the minus strand of NC_133973.1, from coordinate 13,157,481 downwards.
CAAGACGCTTTCCAGGAAGTTCTGAGTAATCATCGGACCTTGTGCGTAGCTCAACAGCTACAGAGGGAAGAAGCTATCCTGAGATGAGGAGAGAAAGACTTAAATAAACAAGAAAACGCAACAGCCTGCTTGAGGAAATTAAGAAAGAACAGACTGAAACATACCCCAGCAATTTTAGCAAAGAGCAACTAATCCAGTGAGACTCATGAGAGAATTCCAAGAAATGAAAAAAATTCAGGAGTTCATAAAGACAGCCTACTGACTCCCCTCAGGGGATTTCCTCTGGTGCGTAACACCAGAAGAGCCTTCCCTCCCCTCCTGAGTTTAAAGTTCTTCCTGACTTCATGTGAGCCTCTTGCTGCTTTCTCCAACTCAACCAGCTTCTGTCTCTGGAGATGATGGGCGTATCTATATTCTCTACAAAAGACCACTGTGTCTCTAAGCATCATAACAGAAGAATTACGAGCCCCTTCAATCTACATGTCTTGGACAGGAATCCCATCCTCACCCACAGACATCAAATCAACTCCTGATAGCAATGATAGTCTGTGAGCAGTTTTTTCCACCCATACCAAATTAACCAGAGATAACAATGCTATGACCTTTACAGTCAGGCAGGCAATCCTGCTTTTTATGCCTTGGATTCTCCTGCACTAGGAGGCTTCAAAGGGCCTAAAACAAAGAAAGAGATTAAAAAAAAAAAAAAGAAAAAGAAGATGAGCAGATCCAGAGAAAATGAGCTTTTTCATGCCTATGAATGGACACTGTGGGAATCTTAACACTGAATATCTCTATAATTTAATTACAAGTACAATGTGGATTTTTGTGTTTATTTTATGTATATGCATGTGTACAAATACATTCAAACAAGTGTCTATTCATGTGCTACAGCTGCCTCCTCAGCTCTTAATATTGTCTGTCTTTATGGCTGTGTAAATACCTCTACACACCAGAGGAAATGGAATTAAATTCCTGGAAATTCAAAGGGGGCCACAGACCCCCCCACCCCCTCCCCCACCCATTATGGGTCTTTGCTGTTGCTCTATCATTACATAAATCATAATAGCAATGTTGTAGGTCAGCAATAGTTTTAGGGTCACAGATACCACAGCATCTAGTCTGTCCTGAAGCCACCTCTACTATTCCCCCTTAGGTATCAATATTTCCACGTAGATGCCATGATAGACAACTGATGCCATATATAGACTACAGATCACTGGGTTGCCCTGCAAAAGATTTGTCATGCTTTAAGCTAATTCTGCCTTGTGTGCAAAAAAACTGAGCGCACACCCTATTTCTGAGATAACCTCCTTTAACCTTTCATATCAGCACAGAAGTATTTCAGTGGTTTCTCACATCCAACTCAATCCTCTGAAGGATCAGAACAAGAGATGAAAGAAAAAGTGGGTTACAAAGAAGAATTTAAATAGTAGTGTTCTGGCCTTGTTAGAAATAATTTGTGCAAATGTCTAAAAATATTTTTTTTTTATTTTAAAATGGTATACACCACCACTGATTTTTTTTTTTTAGTCTGTACAATTTTTTAAGATAAACCAATTCTGAAGTGTACACTGTCCCTTGTTCAAGAGTGCCAGCAAACACGGTTTTCAGGTGGACTGTGTGGCTTGTTTATTTTTAGACTTTTAAAGCTAGGATTGCAAACAGATGCATGGATGACTACCCCACCCCCCTTCTTTCCTCCAGAATGAAAAATAAACAACCAAGGTTGATGATTTCTTTAGAGCAAACACCAAAACGCTTGAGACAATAGAAGTTTTATTTCAGACTCCTAACCAGGGCCAAGCTTACAATCTGCAAAACATTCAGTCTTGATGTGCTCAGGAGGAGGAAAGGACAGCTGTGTGTCAACATCAATCTCCTCTGTGAAAACACAAACCTAATTCTGTGCCCTTTGATCTGATGGTGATAAACAGTAGAATGACTCAAGACACCACTTTTTTCCACTACAGCTTCAAAAAAAATGAAGCAGAAAATAGTTACAACCTGAATGAATACTAACACCTTAGCAGACGCAAGCATTTGCTAAATGTAACACTGATCTTTCTGTTCCTTCCATTTCCACAGTTGTATTTGGGTTTACGTTCATACAACCACCCTCCTTTTGCACAAGTCACGTTCTAGTTGCAGGAGTTATCCTGGGGAAAATAAACTTCAGATTGAAAGGTAGACCTGATTTTGATCTTATAAATGCTGGTATAATGTAGGAGAGTAATCAGAGATGTTGCTCCAGTGCAAAACCAGAGTCTGACTGGACATCTTTCTCTTGACTCATGTCCTCTGGCTTACACCACTAATTTGACAAACTAGCAACTATCCAGGTACTCAAGACTATGCTTAAAGTTACAAAGTAAAGGAACAGGATTTTCTACATTACTATTATTAATTCTTTTTAATGGAATCTAAACAGATATAATGCATTTTTATTATTACTACATTTCTGTATAATACATTCACTGCTGATACTGCTAATTGGAGAAATTCCATTGAAACAGACAGAAAAACAATGCCAAGAGAATGACTTTCCTCCTCTCCAACTCTGGAACTGGGATACCAACACCTGTGATACCACAATTGGAACAGATTATGATCCACAAACAGCAGATAGCTTCTATGAAGCACGCAGAGAACAGGAGCTCATGGCATTGGCCCAGTGTTAGAGGGACTTCAAGCTACACTCAGAGTCAGGGCAGAGCAAGGAAATACTGTTCACAGTGTAACTCAGTGAATCCCTAACCTCCAGTGCACCTCCACATGACAAGGAGGATGAGCCAGGGGTACTGTCCTGGTCTAAGCACCACTAACAAATGCACCTTCCTTAAAAGCAGTTGAATGATTATTCTTGGGAATTGAGACTGGGGCAGTCTCTGAAGAACCAATTCATCAAAGGTTTTGATAGCGTAAACACCACCTTGAATTTTATCTGGAAAAACCATCATTCAAGCATCACACAGCATTCCCGTACAATAATCATACATTGCAATACCTGTGTAAGCTGTAAGGCATGACTATGTCCATTGTACAGGATGAAAAACAGATCCAGAGAAGATAAAGGCAACATTCTCAAAAATGTCTATTAATTTTGGAAACCTTAGGGATTAGGGGTATTCTAACTGCAAATCTCTCCATAAGTGAAGTACCAGGTGCTTTGGTACCTTTGCTCCAACAGCAGTTTTAAAACTTCGCAGCACTTCCAAGAAAAAAAGACCAAGATTTTTCAGATGTTGAGACCTTCAAAACAAATGGACACTCTTTGAAGTGTTAAACTTATGACTGCACTGAGAATGTATGCTGAGTCAGTGACAGAGTCGGAATGAAATTTCTGGGTCTTCATTGCTTAGGAAACTAAAGAGTTGTGCTTTCTCCTCTTGCTCCCATTGGTAGGCATATGGATTTTTATCTGTCATCTAAGCTGACCAATCCTATAACCCAGAAGCCAACCTCCAGCCAGCAGGCAAACTTTGAGACCACATGAGAAATTGGGTCCATTAGTTTTGTCATTCTGATTTAGTGTGTTTCTATAGAATGTGATAACACACACAACATTGTTTTTTCTCTTCTCAAGTGTACTTTGTGCCTCTCAAATATATTTTAAAAAAGTCTGTGCACAGGTAAGTGCATGTCTGCAACATACGCCATTTCCAATGTCTGGCTTGGCCTTTTCACTCCTATTGCTTTAGACACCTGTTTCTATCTGAACTATGAACAAGGCTATGAATAGGGTAGAAATGCACAGGTTGGTAGAGAGTCCCCTATAGCCCAAGGAAAAATCCACTGTTAAGTAAAATGCTGCTACAGACTGCACCAGACAAAGTTGAATATTAATTTTTTAAAAATGAGCTTGCAGGTCTTACGTTTCATGGACACCTTTACCAGAGCATGAGTGGCAAACACTGCCTGCAGCAGTAATGAATATGGAAGGAATGGCCGAGGTTTATTTGTTTTCAGCTTATGTTCAGATCCTTTTTAACTATGCATGCTAAATTAGGGACAAAGTTATTAGGACAGTGTGAGAATTTTGTATAATGAGTAAGTATCCGCAGATTATTCCTTCACACAAGTGAGTCCAACACTGATGAAAATGAACCCTGACAACTGTATTGCATGCTCTGAAAAAGGGTCTGGGACAAAGATGTGTTAAGAAAAATAGGACACCTGATACCACAAGTTATCAGACAATGACTTTGCCCTGACAAAATCTGAGTACATACTGGAAGAGCAGGAACATGTAAACTAATACTACCTAAGGAACATCTCCATCATATATTGACCATTTACACAGGGTCAGCTCCTGAAAAATGTTTTCTGGTTGATATTTACCCTGAAAAACAGAAGAGCCACAGCTGCACACAAAATATTTCAACGGCAAACAGTTAGTAAAGGGCCTCCCTGTCTACCTTAATTATTTGAAAAGCAGAGAACGCTGCTTCCATCCATGCTCCTTTGCCTCGTCTTCATTTCCACTCAAGCCTCAGGCCTCAGTGCTCCAGAGGCACAGGGCGGCTTCTCAAAGGGCCACTCAAAGTCAGCGCCACTCTATTAGGGTGAAGCTGTTAGCTAGTGGCAAGGGGGATTTACCTAACGGGAAATCCCACGTGCAGAACTCCTTTCATCACCTGTGGTTCTGCTGAAGGGGAAGTTTAAGAGGACTCCAGGTGCGAGTGGCAGGTGGAGAAATCCTTTACTGGGGTGGGAGGAAAGCTGACGCTAAAGTTGGGTGAAAGTTGTCCCTGTAGCAGACAGCCCTATCTACCGTAACAGCCCTGAGTGGAATGGAGGGCCCACAGTGTGGGTAGGGATTTGGCTTCCTGCAGGTTGGGAATACTGATGGCAGAGCTGGAAGAATCCCGGCTGCTCTCCTCAGCCGCACAGGGGCCAGTCTCTGTGGTCAGAGCACTGCAAGTCACACATGGCTCCGCCACGCTGGATCCTGCCACTTGTGTTACACAGCATTTTGTCACTAGCATCACCAAGCTGGGTCAGTCTTGAAGGAGAACATTTTCTACTGAGGGGCTCGTTACTGTCTTTACTGTGAGTTTCCCTGAGTGACCCGTCATCCAAACCAGATGAAGTTAAATTCAGTTAACAGCTGACAAAAATCACAGCCTGCAGCAGTAAGGCTGCAATGGCACTAAGTAACTGAATAGCAGCATAACATGGTACAATTACATCCTCACATTTCTTGTTTCCTGTGCTGTAAGCATGTTGCAAAACTAAAATCTCATCCTACACTTCAAATATGAAACATTGCTCCCCCACTGCCCTGCATGTGCCCTTATTATTTACACAAAGCTGGGGAAAAGTCTCACTAAAAATCAGAATTTGCTAATTAATTGTAATCTGGTGGCATTTTGTATCTTCTCTGGGCAAAACCCAGAAAGACTGCAGAAAATTTAGATCCTTCTACCATAGTTACTTAGATTACAAGCTGTTTTAGACAAAGGTAGCACAGCTTTTGTGCAAAGAGCAGCACCCAACACAACAGGGTTCAGATCCAGAGGCAGGACTCCTGTAAGTGTAAATGAGACTTTATGCAGAATTAGACAAAAGTTGTAAAGAAGGAAAGGAGGGGAACTACAGGCAATATTTCATTTTTGAAATACACCACAAGCAATACCCTAACACAATACAAGTGCAGCACTGTAACTGAATATATCCTGCTCCACTAAGCCTGACACTTAAAAAATTATCAATTTTCAAAGATTTTTTCAAAGCTGTTAACCTATTCAAGACAACTGGGCTTCCATAGTCCTGAGCTTCATTTTATACATCTCTCTTTCATGATCCTGCCTGTTTTGCTGCTGGCTTCCAGAATCCACCATCTCCTTCTAAAGTCGTAAATGGAATTTTAAAAGTGAAGCCAACCAAGAGATACTAGTTTGGAGTCTGTACCAGTACTATATCACTGACCAAGTCTTTCCCCTTCCTACAGAACTATCCACCTTTATGACATGATTCACATGACTAAAAGCATAAGGACAACAGTCAACTTAACCAAAACATACTTGGGGGCAGTGGGTGAGGGGTGAGAAAGATTTAATCATCCTTGGTCCAGTCATTTTGAATCTCACACTATGCTGAAGAAGAAGCTGAGATGCGTCTTATATGTATTTTCCACTCTCAGCAGTGCGAATAAACTCATTGTAATTCATTATACAGAAAACTGCAAAAACAAATTTTGTTGTTTAAAGTATGCTATTAAAAATAAGTGTTCAATCAGTTCTAAGAGTAGGAGATTTAGATGTTCTATCAATTTCGAATGGAGTTTCTTACTTTGCATCAGAACAGGGGTACCATTTTACTAAGCATGCTTTGACTCCCTTTCCCCACCCTGGATGTGTAGTGTAAATCTGAGAGACCATCTCAGAAAGTCAGCAACATTTAGAGTTATCACCTATATTTAAATAATGGATCACATCCAGAAACTTAAACAGCAGTTTTAGAGATGTGTGTAGCAATCTTCATTTCACATTATGGGAAATAGAGATACAAGAGTGTTAAGTTACTGAGTGAAGTTCACCCAGCATGTTAGCTGCATCCCCTCTTACTCATCTTTTTGATCACACTGAAGCACAGCTGAACAACAGTCCAGGTCATGGTGCCTGACCTATTTGAAAATTCACCTACTACAATACTTCACTACTTCACTACTTCAGCTGAGGATTTGGGATCTGGGCCCTTGGTAACAAGCAATCTCTCCTGACAGGAAGCACCAGGGAGGGGGAGTGAAGCGACCTAGGCTCTAGTCCAGACTTCTCAGCCTGATGCTCGTGGACTCACATAACATCCTGTCACCACCAGTGTCCTTGAGACCCTGACATCACCTTCAGTGGGCCAGGCCTGTGCCCTTCATCTGCCACACACATGCATTGGTACTTTTCTATCACCACATAACACTTTCAAATTGGAGCACGGAATGCAAACTGCTGCTACCTTGGCACAAACAAATACAATTGGTTTAGCTAGGTAGAGAAGAAAATAATCCATACTGATATGGATGGCATAAGTCTATTTCCATGATACAAGTCCCACCTAAAACCCTTAGCAACAGCTGAGTTAGTCCTCTTTCACAGTCCTTTTAGTTACTGAATTTCTGTGACAATAATATAATAAATTCCCAGCCAGGTAGACTAATAGAGTGGTAACTTGCTGAAATAGTTTATTTCTATACTGTAACCTAGTTATAGTAATATCACCTTTCATTGCTTCCTCAGTGATGCTTAGACTGGTATCTTTCTGAGGCAGCAACAATCTTTTTTGTATGTACGTGGTTCTGCACCCAGACTGAGCCAGTCGGGTATGATTGGAAATTGTCAAACAACGTACCAGTTGCCCAAAGGGGCAAAGTGAAAGCAGAAGTCAGAGCAAGTCAGTAATTTATATCAAGGAATACACACGTGGCTGCATCCAACTAGCTTTGATTTTCTTTTCTGACTTAAAAAAATTATAACAAGGGGCAGATGCTCTGCCAAGGACACAATTATTTTCACCATCTGAGGATCTGACTCAGGAGAAGAAATTTAATAAAGCAGGTTTGAAGCCAATACATCACAGACACCATTACTCCACAGAAACATGGCCATGCAGTGACCCTGCTATTGTCTGTACACTGAGAACTATTATCATGAAAGTCTGCCAAGAAGAACATAATAGGAATAATGTACCTATCTGATGGGTTTTTTCAATGCTAAAATTATTTTCTGGCTACTTTCTTGCCATCCTTCTATTCAAAAACTTTGAAATATGAATGTTGTCACTCTTGAATTTTGTGTGTGTGCTTGTTGAAACTGAAAAAATAAATTCTCAGGGCATTATGCCTCTAGATCCTTGTAAACTCAGTATTTCTTTTACAGATCGAGTGTCAGAGTGATGCTGAGAAAATGCAGATGCTAACATTAAACACTTACTGCTCAAAGTCTGCTATATATCCTTCCTGTCATAACTGCCCAACTGAATGAGTTTTGCTACAGATGAGGGAGACAAAACCCTTAAAATATAACTCAAAAGAGGCTACTTCAAGATATTTTCTAATGGCCTTTAATGCAATTAGAATCATGCACAAGCCACTTCCCTCATCACGTTCTCCTTTCTGAGGAAAGCCATCAGGAAGTCCTTGCATTCATTAGGAATCTCCTAGCAGACCACAGTATTTGTTTGTTAACCCCTCAGGATGTTCCAGGAAGAGATTATCAATATTTATGTTCTGGTTATGGTCTTTCATAATCCAGAAAAATAATTAAAAACAAGAAAGGGTAGCTGGCCACCTGCTATCATTGAGGACCTTTTTCTCTTGGTCAAAAGGTACAAAAAAAGATGAACCGGCAAAAGAAGGAAGGGAAAAACATTTCTGGTAAATTCAACGACTGGACCTGCAATTAGGGTAGCTCAGGTTCACATCTATCCTCATTTTTTCACACAAATTAACTTCTGATGCAAACTTAGGTACAAGTTCTCTGTTGCTCCCAACTGTTTCAAACTCTTCTCAGTGCAGTACTGTCTTTGATTAACACAGCCTTCTCATCTGGTCACTGAGGCTTCCTGATCCAGTAGGGTCTTTGTTAGGACCTGCTGTGCTTGCCTCCCTACTCTTTGTTAATCACCTTTTGTAAATTGTTAATTCTCATGATACTTTCTTCTCCTTAAACACCCACAAGACATTTTTAGCGATGTTTTCTTTTATTTTGACAAGGGTGAGTTTTCTTGGTTTTGTTTTGATTTTGACTTTTTTAAAGCCTAAGGTTGAAATAAATGAGGGGAGGTCTCTCCAGGGCAGCACCTGCCAGCAACACTTGGTGCTCTGGGATCACAGAGTACCCTGTAAGAGAGACACAAGTCATTGAATCTCAAGTGTTGTTCTGGGTAGTAGTGCATTCCAGGTTCCATCAGGCAGAGCTCCACTCCACGTGTTCAGCCTCGTTGGTTTTATCATTCCTACCCCCTGTTTAAAGATAACACCTGTGCCTACTGGCTGAGGCCCCTAGGGTTCAGGAAAATTGCCAGCACTCCTGTCAATAAGGCAAGTTTTAGTGCCTGACATTTCAGGAGATGGCTTTGAAGGGAAAACCATTACAAACCATTTGAAGAGAATCCTCAATTCTTCTGTGTCCCTGTAATTCATCACTCAGCACAGGAAGCCTGAGAGACTCACCGCCTTATGCGGGGACTGCTTCTTTCTTATCGATGATCATAACATCGCAATGTGTCTGCAGCAAGTTTGTGTGTGGAAATTGCACAGGCATGACATAAATCACCTCAGATTTCCTAGCAATAATGTGACCCTGAGGCAACATATTCAGTAAATTAAAAATAAATTACGTGATGGCCTGATGCGACTTCAGCAGACCCCATGTCAGACCTAGCCTGAGGGAGGAATGTGCCTTCTAGCTTTTCCATAACAACTGTCTTTTTACAGTGAGTTAATTATCTACAGATACTGTGTGTTTAGAAGACATAAAACAAGACCAGCTGATTTCAAAACAACTTTAAAACAGACTTGAAAATGCATCTCTAGGGCCTCACTTACATCAGTGCACAGTATATAAGTCTAGGTGACATCACTGCTTACAGCAGCCAGGAGGAGACACAAAGGATAGTGCTGTAAAAAACTCTGAGGGGTTTGGGAATGGTCACGTTACCTAGGTGAGAGCTCACAAATGAACAGTGACACTCAAAAACACTTCCACTCACCCTCGAAGGCTGCATATACCCCATTTGCCTTCATTTCCAACAGCGTGGTGGGGCTTTCTGAGACTCTGCACTCCACCAGACAGAGGTCCCACATTCCAAAGCAGTGCACAGGGGTTTATGTTTGCATCTTTATGCTAAAGAGATGGATGGTGAACTTAATCGACCAGTCATTAAAGATGAGCTTCCGATAAGCCTGCTGCTACTCAATTATCCCATTAGAATAGAGATTATGAATCTGGACAGAGGACTTAAAATCATAGTCGGGTTCTGTATTTCTACAAGAGTCAAAATTAGACTCCCATAACTTCAGCTAATTTAGGTCAGATTGATAGTTTTGTTCCTGAACATTACAAAATAAGTTCTTTTTATAAATGTATATCCAACAACTCTTCAAGACCATAAACTTCTTGCAGAGTAAAATCAAGGGCAAAGAACGTTTGAACTTTCAAGCTTTCAAAGGTGGGTGTTCAGTTAATTTCGATATCTGGTTTCTCAAGACAGGTCAGAGCTTCCTAAAAAGTAGAGGTCAGCTGTAATACAGACACATGGACTGAGTTGTGGAACTGAGATTTGCATGCAAAGTCTGCCCATAGCACTGTTCCTCTTCTCATCCTTGCAGCTGTGCAGAAAAAAATCCACAAATCTGCATCATACACCTACTCATCTTTAGTATGCACATAGAAACATACAGCTGTATTTTGATTTCACAGAAAACCCAGAAAACAAAGGATCATAAATTCATATGCCTACATTCTTTTTTTCTAAGATAGCTGACAGAGCCTCAAGAGAATACGTCCATATATTCTAATGATTTTTGGGTGGTGTGGTGGTTTATACAAAGGTGAAAATGCTGGGGAAAAATAAATAAGATTCAGCTTCCTCAGAACAAAGATAGATGTCAGCTCCAATTCTTGTTTATTTACCAATCTTCTCTTAAAAATGATTATGGATGACTGTCAAATGTGTGGCTTCTTTCCGTTTCTAAGCTTTTATAGCAGTATCTAAGTTTAAAGGGATCAGATTCAAAGTATATGTTTTATTTTCTAAAATTGTCTGATGCACCTAAGAAAGGGTGTTTTCGTTATCCCCATGCCAGGTATTACATATCTTCACACATATGGCAAACAAAACACTCTTACCTTAAAAATATAGCTCACCTATACTGAAAATGCTCTATTAATTCTTCCCATTGTCTCTATGTTGAAGTTGCCAACATAGGTGATAATTAGTAACATACATTGTTTTCCCTCTTTTTTTTTTTTATGTCAATCTTTTTTTCATCATTAAACCTTAATAAACATTGGGGATGAAGTCCTTCCTGGGTCATACTCTTGAAACATATCCTTTTAGCTGACCTTCTTTTAGTCTGAGCTCCACATCATCTGAAATGACTTTTCAGAAAATGGAGACCAAAAATGTATATAAAAATTTGATATGGTCTCTTCAATACGGTGAAAAGTGGCCAAAATAACCTCTTTGCCGTGGAAGAAATTACTTTGTATCTGTTTGATTGTATTCTAGGGTACATCTTTTGCAATACCATTGAACTGAGAATTTATTCAGTTTAAATAGTAGTTGCTCACTTTTTTTCTTGCAGGCTAGTCCCCAGAGAAGTCTCTGATCTGCTTGTATTTTGTATTTGTACCATTCCTCATAGCATCTAATTTAATTCTGTCCTGTGTTCTCTATACACCTGCTCCTCAAGGCTCTCTGGTGCTTCCACAGGGCTCTCTTTGCAGGTACACATCTAACATTAAACACACTGACCCAAATGTATCACATATTCAGAGTTTACCTTGTGTCCTGTGGTTGCATTCTCAAGGCACCAGTGAAATTCAGCCCCCCTTCTGGTAAGCAGTAGGTGTTTAACCCCTCAAAGAAACATTATAACACAGGGAAGGAAATAATGAGAAATAGCACCTTGAAAGGAGATGGCATAAGAAGCCTATACAGTCAGCAAGGTATCTGCACAGACTAGGTAAGTCATTGGGTTTGACCAAGACCTCATGATGTAAAAACCGTTGCAGCTGGTTAGAACCCGAGATTTAAATTCCCTATGAAAACAACTGAGAAAATTGGTAAAATGTTTCAGTTCAGATTTGGAGAACCCCTCTTGCTTCTGCCCAGTATTTTAAGCAAATTGGTAGGAAGACTACCAAAAAACTAGGCCTTATACAGCCACACACAGGAAGACCTCAAAACATTCCTATCAGAGGACACTGGAAAACCCTATCCATGCAATACACACACAAAACTTATATTACCAATTGAGTCTATGAGTCAATTCAATTTAAGGGCTTTTGAGTGGAGGAATCCCTCAAGCCTACAAATATAAAGCTTTGAAGTAAAATCTACAAATAAAAGTTACAGCAACAAAATAGCTGACAGCTCTGTGGTCCCTCCAATAAGCATGAACTCATACAACTTTTTTTTTTTTTTTTTTTTAAAAAAAAAAAAAACACAGTGTAGTTCCAAAAGTTCTGAGTCTTTGCTATGAGCAAAAACCAATTTTCCACCACTTGGCCAAAGCAGGAGAAAAATCAAAGTGGATAAATTTGACTTTCTACACCAGTGGGCTCAAATCAATTCTTACCTCTCCCATCAACAGTTTTTATAGGTGTTTGAAGGAGGAAGGGGAATAGAGACCATGAAACCAATAAGAGGGAGGAAATAGTTACCAGAACGTGCAGGCTGTAAGGAGAACTTGCTTAGTAGTTTATTTTCAGGTTGATAAATTTAGCTTCCAGTTAATAAATTGACAAAAAAAAAAAAAAAAAGGAAAAAATAAAAGGCTTTCATTGTTAAAGGAAAGAGAGGTGGGGTTTTGCTGCTTGAGCTCTTTGTAAGTGAATTAGACCAAGCAGGCATCAAACCCATCAGAACGATATCCAGCCCTGGCCTTCCTCTAGTGAATGGGCTAGTGAAACACTAACACCCACAGTGACTTCGGCCTTCTCCTGAGTGCAACACTGCCTGACAATAGATTTTAGCAGAAGACACTTCTGCAGTGAACATTTTCAAGTGAATCTGATTTTGACTGATTTTTTGGTTTTTGTTTTTGTTTTAAAATCCCTTCCTCACAAGCCATTACACTTTCTTTTCTGCCTGGCTACATGTCTCAGCATCGACCTGTCTCTCATTCCCTCTCTCCACCCCCCACAAAAAAGGAAGGAATTTTTTCCTCTGTATTACTATGGCAATGCCTTGGTACTGGAATTAGAATCCCTTGCTTTAAGTGCTGGGTAAATAAGTATTTCTCCAGAGTCTCTCAGGAGATCCAGTCCACAGAAAGTTGTTATAGCAGGAAAGTTATGCCAGCAACTCGACTTCAGGCTGTAACTATGTCTGACTTACTGCTTTATCAGGCCCCTCTCCAACTAAGCAAAAGGATTTAAGTGTCCTGTTTGAAAAGCTCTCTCCCCCAAACACCTGGAAACATGGATTGCGGTCAGGCGGAATAAAGGGTAGCAGAGCAATGGAAGAGAAGATTGAAATGTCTGGAGAAGTGGAAAGTTCTCAGCCACACCAAAGTCCCTCTGAAACTCGGGCATGCAAAGAAGACATACGGAGCCAGTTAGTTTGCCTGCTCCTTCTGCAATTTAGTGAACTTAAAGTGCAGGGCTAATTTAGATCATTAGAGCAAGAGTCCTTACGGGTTCTGATGCCTCCATGAAGCTGCCTGCATGGAGTGTTTTTCTGCTGAAGAGACAGGTAGTAAAGGTTAAAACTGAGCTAAAAATCTGTTGCCTGATGTGGCAGCTGGCCTGGACCCCTCCCTCAGCCACACACCAACAGGAATTTTCCATCTGTAAGAGGACCAATCCTCTGCCTCAAGCCCTTCTGTCCAAGTGGACAAAAGCATCAGCGTATTGCATCTGCAAGAGGAGGAAAAGACAAAGAAAAGGAAGCAGGGGAGGAAGGGAGGAGAAAAGGGAGTCTGAGACAGCAGCAACCACTCTTCTTCTTCCTGTGGTTCTGCACTGGCAGAGCAGCTGACGTGTCTGCACCCTGCCACAGCTGAACCAGAGTCACGCCTACAGCTGCTTTGATGCTGATGGATTATTGCCTGTTGGCACTGGTTAGATCAGTGCCTCCCTTGTGTCAATTAAGATCACTACAATATTAACTTATGCAAAGATGAGCCCATCTTTCCTGTACTTGCAGCTCTGTACTAACACCTGTTTGGCCTTGCAGTCTTTACGAAGGCGGCTCTGCAGGGCAGAGATTAATTTAACAGCATCTAGCACAGTGCAGCCCTTATCCCTGGCCATTATCACCACTAAATATCAGAGAAGTAGATTATACTTGCTTTTCCGCACAGACTTACTATCTTTTGCCTGAGGCAAAAGAGGCAAAAGAGAGGCTGATCTCCCTGCTCAACCACAACAGGAGACATCGGTGACTTTCATTTTAACAGCCTGCAGCCTAAAGAAAGCTCTTGCAAGCAACCTTGATCCCACTGAACTCAGAGAGGGTTTTCAGAGGACTATCATCTCATTCAAAGGACAGAGTGAAGTCAGTTGTACGTCACAATATTAAGGAAGCAGCGGGTATATTCTTTCCCTCCCCCTCAAGCAAACTACTGCCTGTTCTCAGAGCTGTCAGCCTCTGGAAATGGCTTATTTTCTAAAAACTGACATAGTCCTGGGCTGATCTGAGAGTAGATGTCTTCTCTAGGAAAAATAAAAAATAACACACAGCAACAGCCTTTCTACGCAAACTGGACAAGACTAACAGCTATTTCCACTCCCTGAGATTTCTCTCAAGGATCCTTCAGTCTCAGGATTTTAATCCTCCAGATTAAAATCATCTTGACCTTTCACAATGCAGGAAGTCAAACAGGTTAGACCATCCAGCTGTCCAGCTGCATGCAAGGCCACTGTTCATTTCACCAGACCCCTTCCAAACATGGCACAGCCCATCCTTGTAGCACGCAGAACGTTTGGGCGCTCTTTAACACAACCTTAAACAATAAGTCCCCTTACAGAAAGCAGAAGGAAGAATTCCCTGTATTCAGATGAAAGCTGCTTCAGTCATCCTGCTGTAAAGATGTTTCAGCATTGCCAAAACCCAAACACTGAAGTCAGGCTGCTGGAGTTTTAAGTCATTACTTTGGCATTCTTATTTTCCTTTTAGCTTTTGAACGCTGGGGAATGGCAGAAACCTTTGTCTCCAGTTCCCCTGTGGACTGCAATATCAATTTCTGAAAGAAGATGAAAGAGATTCCCAGATGATAACAACAGTTTGGAGACCTGAGGCTTCGTGAAAACCACCACAAGAATCTTAAGACCTGACAATCCTGCTGCTTCACACAGCTAAATGGTGCTCAGCAATGCCTACATTAGCCTTCAGCAGAGGCACTGGTAACTTCCACAAGGACACATTCATAAAGAGTGCAAAGGCCTTACTCTTCTTTACCCAAGACAGACAACTTTTCTTTGGGTGGGTTTTTGTTTGTTTGTAAGTTGTTTCAGAAGCAGAAGAGAGAAATAAATGGAAACCTACATCTCAAGTTTTTCCTGCTGTAGGAACTGAAGTCAGTGCATCCTTTATAGATGTTTTCTTTATTACACCATCATTACTAAGTTGCCTTAGTTCTTAAAACAATTCCAAACACCTTCTTTATTTGTTCAAGGGAGAGGGAAAAACCCAACTCAAACCTGTTGAGAGTGAGGCTGCCCTGCATTTATCATCACCGCGATGCAAGCAGGAGTTTACAGTGAATGTCTTCCATCCTAGTTCAGAGGCAAGTTATGTCTTCTCTGTTGGTTAGGCAAAACAGGACTGCATTCAACTTAGCATTTTTCTATCCATCACATGGTAGCATGTAAACTGTACATTCAGTGAATTGTGTAATTTCATCAGGAATAATGTTTTATGCATCTGTGGTCTGGACCATTCTCATTTTAGTGACATAACCCAGAGAGAAAATAAAAACAGACAGGGGATTAACTGTTGGTAGGAAGGGAAGGGAGAGTACATATCAGTTTGCTAACATGAGGAAAAAGGAAATTGGCACCACAGCATGGAAATGTGACGATACTGACAGAATTTTTGCCAGAATTGGGAAAACAAGGGGTGTGGCTTACAGGGTTCACAGATCCACTGGTGTAAAGGAATTCCAGGGAACCATGGTATGGCAAAAGCAAGGACACAGAGCCCCTCACATGATAAAAATGATGGGGAGAATAGTCTCCCAAATAAAGTGGGATAAGCAAAGGGCACTAGTAGGAATTTTAGACACGTACCCTGGACAAGGGTTAAAATATCAGCCCTCTTAGAATCATAGAATGGTTTGGGTTGGAAGGGACCTTAAAGACCATCTAGTCCCACCCCCCTACCATGGGCAGGGACACCTTCCACTAGACCAGGTTGCTCACAGCCCCGTCCAACCTGGCCTTGAACCCTTCCAGGGATGGGGCAGCCACAGCTTCTCTGGGCAACCTGTGCCAGTGTCTCACCACCCTCACAGGGAAGAATTTCTTCCTTAGATATGATCTAAATCTACCCTCTGTCAGCTTAAAGCCATTGCCCCTTGTCCCATGACTACTTCTGTGCTACCACCACGACAGCTTAAGGTGTCAAGTAATTGTTGGAATTGATTGTCCCTAAAACTGTTGAGGGTGGTACATCTTGTGGGAAAAAATGGAGAGCGAAGACAAACCCCTAGCACTTAAGGGACACTTGGTCTGGAAAGCAGCAATGGGGGGCATAGCTACTTTTAATGTTATCTAGGACTCATAGTTAATGCCTGTTGATCCTGTGCTGAGAGAAAACAACTCCTGGAAGAAAGAGGAATTCCACACACTAAATAACCTGATTGTTGTTAGATGTCAAATTCTGTGGTATCAATCACATCCTTAACTACAAATTAAAGTAATACCTACTGAACAGCTCTTTCAGAGTCTCAGGTGACAGATAAAAGGAAAGAGTAAACGTCTGTTTCTGTTAGCCTGGATGTAGCACGTGTCTGACATTCCACTGATGCACGTGGTACGCGGTGATAAAACAATGTGCAATACTGGAAAATGAGTCCATGAAACAGCTCAGGAAAGCAGCATCCCAAGATATCCCAAGATGAAGACAGGGCTCTAGGGAAGCCACACTTGTGGTACACTCACCTGTCCAACTGCTCCTCTCTGAAATTCTAAATAGTTGAGAGCACTCTGGAGTAGCAGCTTAAAGAAAAGTTGTAGGATATGTGAGTGACAGATAATTTCCTCCTTCTGGTTGAGAAGAGAACAGAGCTCGGTGTTTTTCCAAATTCCCTCCCCTCTCTCTAACAGCTTCTGTTCATCTATTAGATAAAGTCTGTTTTTTTCATATATATCCTCTCAGCATATCAATGACATACATGTTAGTCTTAGCTGGACTTGGGGACCACTGGCGAGCAGGAGTTGCTACGTACATTCACACAACTGGAAGGCTTCCTTTCCAACCCTGTTCCTCCAAGAGCAGCCTCTTGGTTGTTCTAGTGCACACACACATTGCTCATGCTGCTTTTTCAGCCATGATTTGCCTATAGCCTGCTGTGTGACATTGGATAGCCTCTCTTTTCAGGAGTGATCTCTTCAGAGACTTACTAGGCTCAAGACCACATTGCACAATCAATATAGGATGAGGAAAACAGCAAAAAGCTACAAATCTGGGTTTAACTACATAAACTATAGGACCTGCATTAAAACTTGCTGCTGTTAATCACTTTTTTGCTGGAATCATAAAATTCTGAATACATAAATACTTATTATAATAAAGGGTGATCAGAGATATATAATTGGAACTGTTTGAAAATAGGTTGTCTGGGTCTCTAATTCCAATACTAATGTAGAGATTAAACAGAGGAAAGCCAGTTTGCCTTGGAGAAACTTTAGAGACTTTTTGTAGCTCTTTGTCCTCAGTTTCAACTCACAGTTCCCCGTACCACTTCTACAGAGTCCTTGAAGTGGCTTCTAAATCCTACTTGCAAATACGAGTGTACTACAGTTCCAATTCCTATAAAAAATTTCCAAATCCTAACACAAGTTACATCCATTACCTGGCCCTCTTCCCATGATTTTGTCCATCTTTAAATTCTTCACGGCAGGAATTCCCTCTCACCTGGGTCATTTATAGAAAGGCAACCACTAGGAAAGCAGCTATGGATTCTGTTGGCAAAGCCACAGATGAGTTGAATATTTTCACCACAGACAGTGCAGTGCAGTATAAGGCAAGTACCAGATGGGAAATCAGGACACCTGGGCTTGGTTCTCAGTTGTGCTATTGATTCATTAAGATCCTGGGGCATGTAATTCCTTACCTATGTGTTCCCACTTTCCCCCATCTCTTCTCTATTTATTCATTTTCACCTTTATACAGTGCTTTCAGAGCTGTAGATGTACAAAATACTATTATTCCAGAAACCACAAGGAAAAAAAAAAATGAGGCTCCTCTGTTATTTTAGTGAAAGTCAAAGTCAAAGCTACTTTGAATATCAAGAAAAAAGACTGTATCCTTTTGACTTAAATTTACTTCTGCAGTCTTCATGACAATAAAGCTAAGTATTCAGTGTGTGCCTCAGCTTTTTGGCAGACCAGGGCCTTCATTTATAAAGACTGGCCACTAAAACTGTGTACATATATATACATGTATAAAATTAGGCTACTCTTTTTCAGTGCTAGAAGGATATCTTGACCTGGAGAGGTTTTTCTTCCCTAAACAGTTATTTCACCTATTTCCCTAAATTACAACACCGCCTATTTCTCTTTCTACTGAACTTCTTTCTTGTTATAAAACTGCATGCAGTGTGTAAGAAAGTCTCGGCTCACAGGCTGGGCAACTGAAATAGGAAGGGAAGAAAGCTGAAGGAAAGCAGTAACTTGCCTTAGTAATGATTAACTCTCCCCATTGGTCCTCTCCCTAGGCATGATCAGAGAGAAACTTTCTGCTTCATTCAAGATACTAAACCACAGGATCTGCAATTACTTGACTGAATCCTGTATGGATATAAGATGACTGTTTCCCCCAGGAAAAGCATTTTTTCCATTTTATTTTCTTTAAACAGGGAAAACTTTAAAAGAGGACATACTGATTAATCATGTAGACTGTTTACAAATACTCTGAGTTGTTGTGCTGTGTATTCACTAAGTAAGTCTTGGGATCCAGTCCAGTTATTTTGCAGCTCTCTGAATTACTTAGCAATTGCTTCTCTGTCACTGCCACTGTGGAAAATATCAAGCGAGACTGGAAGGCACACAGCAGCATCAGCACGCTTTCTCCTCGAGGGGAGCATGTGGCATATTGCACAGCCATGCTCATTCATACCTGCAGCACATAGGGAACAGTTGGCAAAGATGATCTCTGTACATTACTGACAGTTCTGATACAGCCTACAGTCCCACTTAAAACACATCACAGCTGATGTAGGTCCAAACCCATGAAAGTCAGTGTGGATGTATCACTGTCCACAAAGTTGAAATAGGCTCAGATGACAACAGTATCTTTTGAAAACCTAGAAAAAAATCAACACGCATGGACAAAGAAAAAGGCTCTCATTTTTAGTTATTGCCTTAGTCCTAACATTCCTGGTGATAGAGGCATTCATTTAATTTACAAGCAAGATCAGCCCTAGAATTGATGGAAGAGGCTGTAGCCCAGGTTCATAAACTACTGTGGACTGTCATGTTTCCACGACCTTTACTTGTATAAAACATCAAACTTGTGGCTGCTGTCCCACCAAAAACAGTCTGTGTATGAGGCAATGGAAACTGCTGTGGGAAAGAGCTTTTCTCCATCCAGCACCACTTAATAACTTCAACATACCATCCTCAAGGCAAGAGCAGCAAGCCTTCCTCTCTGTTCCAGCCCTTCTATTTCTTGCTTGCCACTCCCTTCCATTGCAAGAGGAACTTTATCTTTGTGGCTATAAAATTAAATGTTGCCTATATGGCTGAAAGCTTTAAACCATCTGTTAATACCTTTGTGAATTATAGAAAATTATGTTATTCTGCTTTGAATGTTAAAAGAACATGCCACAGAGGTGGAACAAGGTCACTCACAAACTTCATGAGCCAGGGAAAAATTCCAGCCCTTCGGAGACCAAAATATGTAACATTAAAAAAGGAATCAAGCAAATGGAGAATCTGCTGACAGGTTCTCTTTTTCACATTAAAAAGAGCACAAGCCTCCAAATACTCTGTTGCTGCAGTATGTTACAGACTATATTGCCATTTCATTTCTACAGTGAAAAGACCATGAGAAAGCTAAAAGTCTGACTTCCTGAAACTAGCCAAAGCATTTCTGGGGAATAAGATGAAGAACATTAAATTCATCTAGAGTTCATTGAACAACAGAAAGAAAAGATCTTCCTTAAAGGAGGGAGCTGAGACTTGCTACCTTCTGAGCCAAAAGACAAGAGTGGTAACACTGATTCAATCAGAGATTCATCAACGCCAAGCCTAAAGCCTGCAAAAGTATGAAGATTTTTCAGCAACTATAAGGTGAGCTGGTCAGTTAATAGTCATCAAGATACCAGCAATATGCAGACATGTCACAGGTCCGTATTACCCTTCACTCTGCTATCACATCGCTAAGATGATCTGGTACTTATATAAATGAAAACCAAACATGTCAGAGGAGGACGTAAAAATAAAACAGGGTGTGCTTTTATTTTCTACTACCTTTGATCTGATTCTTTCCTTTTCTTCTGGCGATCTGCACACAAGAAGAAAACTGAGCAGAAATCTGAGCATTAATGACAGAAGAAAAGTTGGTGACACTGGATGAAATTTAGCAGATTTGTCTAAGTCAATTAAAAAGGTTGTCTTGCTCTTTACAAGCTATTAAAATGCTGTATTTTGCCACCAAGAATGAGTCAAAGCAAAGCAGTAAACTACTTCACCGGTACTCAGCGCATGCATCATTCATTAGAAACAGAACAGCAAAAACTGCCACTATTTCGTAGAAAAGAGTAGTGCATTAAGAGACCTTCTTAAAAAGCAAGAATCCATTCCACTAGTATCTGCCGACCACCACATCTTAGGCAATTCAGTACATGCGCTTATCCAGGACAAAGTCTCAGGAACACAAGCCATCCCCTTTCCCAAAAAGCACACATGGATATCTATGATGGAAATAAGCCCGTGCGCCAGAGAGCCTTCTCCTGTCATTTTTCAAAATGAACTATTGTGACACCGCTGAAAATAAATCTCTGCATTCATACAGGATAGTATGCTTATTTCCGCTTTGCTTTGGAAAAGATGGTTCACTCCAATTTTGGTTTCATTCCAAATTCAAAGCCTCTCTTGAAACAGAACCTCCACCCTTCACACATTTCTAATAGCGAGCACTACAGAACCACACTTCCACACTGCAGTTTCAGTTTTCGTGTGGCTGCTGTCTTTATGCTACTTAGTACCTGTAGACCTTGTCTTCTCTGACTGCTGAAGGTTTTAAACCATGTGTTGAAATGACTTGCTGAAATAAGGCCAGGGAGAATAAGTAATTACAATTCTCTTCTTCCCTCCCATTTTGCCACTGTACTATTAACATGTAATTAGGAGTCTAATTTTTAGTTAGGTGCTTAAAAAACCCTGAAGCAAAGAGTTTTAAATTATTAATGAGCCATTTTTTAAAAGGCAAACTGAAATAAGTGTACCCTCTTCTTCACATATTTAATGATCATAATGGTTTAACACATTATTCTTCAATTACTAAGGACAGGTTTGCAGAGAAAGGCAGTATTTTCTCTAATTAGAGGTACTAAATTTCTCTCACAGCCCTGATGGTCTATGGCTACAAAAACTAGCTTCACCAAGTGTCAGGCTTTAACTGCATAGGGGAGGACATTTTTCAATTGCAGGAAGGTATCATTATTCCTGTACAGTTGCTTTGTCATTGTTGGTGCCAGAGATGCTTCGTGTTAGAACGATCTTGTTATCAAATACTTATTTGTTAAGGCACTTATTAATCACAAATGTGATAGAGACACAGGTCTACCACAAAAGACATTCATACAACCATAAGAGGATGTTGCTTGTTTGATATCCTGTAACCAGTTTGGCAGCTATCTCCTCTTTAGATTCTGGTGGCAACAGGGAATTTCATCAAGAGAGGACCTACAAAGTCAACTGATGCCTGCTCAGTAGGACTGGGCCCACTAAGGACAGCGATCCATGAAGCACAACATATTTCAGCTTGTGAGCACAACACCAGGCTGTGGGCTGCAGCACTTCATATGATCAGAAGGTTCACTATTTGCTTAAAGCACGTGATCCTTCTTTCTCTCAATCCATCCAAACCTATGCAAGTCTTCCTGCAAAGACCCACCAGCTTGGGTGATGTTAATGGAACCTCACTTCTTCATGAAAACACCACTTGCAGATACACAGCAGATACCAGTTTTCATTAACAGGGGTTGCAGGCCATTAAACAAAATACAGAATAGCCCACTTTTAATTTACTTTCCGTATGTTTTGAGGCTGAGACTGGTACATGGCTGAATCCACGCATAGAGCTTGTTCTGCACCCTGACACTATACTCAAAAATGCCTAGAAGATAAAAAAGAAAGTCTCCATTTTTCCAGCATCTCTTCAGATTTGTATTTAGACAACATCTAGGGTACCAAACTTCTGATTGTACCAAAATATCACCTTCCAATTAAAAAGAGAGATGTTAGCAGCAAGAAAAGGAAAACTCTGAAGTCTGCCTTTGACTGAACTGATGCAACAGTGTCAGTATGTATGGGGTATAGGCAGGTGTATGCTGCTGATTACAGACAAACCAGAGTGCTGTTAACCCTGGAAACAGAAACATGAATAAAGCAGAGTGTACAAATCCAAACTGGTTGGACACAACCAGCCTGGGTCCAGATATTGGCAGTCACAGGGCACCAAGCTCAGATTAATAGATGAAATTTGTAATGCTGCTTTCAGTCCCTAACTGGTGACTCTATATGGCACTGTATTGGGTAGACTTACTAGATCAGATGTCCTCTGCCTTGAAGAATATGCTATGCCTCCTTTTACAGCATCTGCATGACTTCTGGCAGTCGTCATACAATATCTTAGCCCCTTGCATGAGTTCTGCAAGGTGATTATTTCCATATCTACTTCTCTGAGGCCCCTGACAATACATTCCCAAGAGTTTCTCTGAGCACAGCAGTAAGAAAATGGAAAATAGCATCTATTCTTATCCATAACAACTACTGGAACTTACTGACGAATAGCTATTAACATGAAGATCCCTGCTAAGATAAGAGGAAGGTCCCTCTGTGAAACAGCTATTCTGAGGTCAGAGCAGATCTATGCCATCAAAGCAGGATCATGAACATTTTTATCACGAACAACCTATGCAAGCAGATGAGCATAAATCAGCGTAGTCTTCTTATCATCTGGAATGCGGCACATATAATTGCAAATATTAGGGGATTTTCTGATTTTATTGTCACTCTTGCAGACAGCAGCATGCTTCTTCAAGTGTTCCTTTCACTCACAGTGCCCTATAAACCAAAAGGGCCTTGCTAACAATCTTACAGCTGTTTGTGTTCTTAGAAGAAACAAACCAAAGTGAACTTCTTCACTCAAGCAAACTCAAGAACTAATTGTTAAGGTAGCATGTTATGCCACAAAATGTATGAGGAAACCACACATTAGAGTTCCCAAAGCAATATAAAAAGTAATTTCAAAAGGTTTATTAGCCAATATGTATACTTCATTACGGAAACTGATTTTGAAACCATCTTTGGAATACACTCCCCAAGGTTCCACAGGGGCCTATCCTAAGTACAGGACTATTTGATGCTTCTCTTAATAAACTGGCTGATGAAAAAGACAGTAAGATTATTAATTTTGCAGGTACATCAAGCTGAGAGTGATTGCCAGTATGCAGGAGGATACAAATAGAATTCAAAATGATCCTGAAAAAAAGTGAAAGGTCTGAAAAAAGGAGGATGCAATTCAACTAGTAAAATGCAGGTTAGCATGCTGAGGCAAAGAAAATCAACTAGACAAATGCCGAGTGGGAATAAATGGGTAAAAAGGGCACTGATATAAGTTTCTGAGCAAAAGGATCTCAAGCTCCAGATGGCTCAGATCTCCTAACACCCCCTCCCATAATGCCATAACCTGACAGAAACAAACTAAACGTCAAAGCAAGCAGTGCAGGGTTGATCAGTAGTCATCCCTGCCTGCTCAATTACACTTTAAAGCATTAGGTTGTCAACATGATCAGGCATGTGAAATCCCTTAAGTTACAGCCCTTGGTTGTGAAACATTCAGAGATTAAAATATGTTGTTCTTGGTTTCTTCAGGAATACAGTACAAAGCCTGCTTCTTTCAAAAACCTTCGCCTAGTGATCAAGGCTTCAAAGAGCAATTAAACTCTAATCCCAACAGATATGCCATAAGGAAAGAGAAAATTCTAAGCTATGTAGCAGGCATAAGGAAATGATGGCCAGCATAGACAAATTCTCTTCTGGATCTGGCCCTACTAAGATAGCTAGGCATGTGATAAAAAGAGGTGCTACTTAAGGACAGTGTTTTTTCTTTTATTTTTTTCTTTCAACTGTGTTTAAAATAAACCAAAAATACTAGCTTTTTTGCTTCTTCACTTCTGTATTAAAGAAATGTACCATAAGTAAAGCAACCTGACTTGCACGCTGATTTATTCTGTGTGGTGACACAATTCCAGCAAAGAACTGGGATTCCTAGTAAACAGGAATTAAGGATGGAGCGATGATCTATTCATCTCATTGTGTGGGTGTTTGAGATCAGCACCAGATGTCATCTCTTTTCCCTGCTCCCATGCCTCAGCACCATATAACATACTAAGGACTAACTTAACCCCTCCCCCTTCCCCTGCTTGCTCCCAGAAAAGCAGCTCATTCCACAAGCACGTCCTAAAACTTGCTCTTGGAAAGATGAGCTGGTAAAATATTAAGCATTAATCAGCAGACATTTTAATTCTCCCTCTTGCTCTCCTCTTATTTACAGCTATCATGGATTTACAAGGAGACTCTAAGTAAGGCACATTGCCCCGCCCCTGCGGCAGTGCACAATTTGGCTCACGTAATGAAGAACGGCTAGGATGTGTCCCATTGCCCTCCCCCATCAGGTCCAGACCCATCCTCCTCCCCCATTATTACTGTAGTGGTATCCTGCTGTCTTTACTTTCAATTCACTCTACTGTAAAACATCTTCATCAACACTATTTTTGCTTCATTTTCCCCTAAAGCAAATGCCAGGAAATAAAGTCACTAATTTTTCAGAAGTCTGGATTTCAAAATTACATTGTCACCTCCTCACAAAGAATTATTTTTCCTGTAATCAGTGCCAAGTAATTCCTAGGCACATTAGTACCGAAGCTCATTGGGATTCATATGTGAAAGTAATGCGATGTTTAATAATTTAGTTAGAGAACACTGTCATCTATGTAAACGTTTCCTGAAGTCCTTGATTATTAAAATTTATGTTGTTGCAATTAACGATGAACATTCTTGAGGGTTTTGCCGACATAAATCTGACCTGTTTAAGCAAATTACTCCCCAAAAGCACAGATTTCAGTGGTGGTTTTTTTGTCCTACAGATGTTTTATCTTGGCACTGGTCAACCACTCACCATTTTCTGCCAGCTTCAGTGATCCAGAGCGTCTGCTCTCAGTTGTTGGCACAGGCACAAATGTATAACACTAAATTCACTGGGAATCACAGAACTGTGTTATCAGCTTTGAAAGGTTAAACAGAAAAGTCAAAATAATCTGTTGCACTAACAGTTGAAGGTATTTTGGGTTGTTGTTTTGGGCTTACACCACCTCAGCTGAACAAAATTTTTATTCCAGGCAATAGTTGCTGCTGCATTTCCTTGAATGAAGAGCATGCCTATCTAAATAAATTCAGCAAAATCATATAAGTAAAGCTGAGCAAATACTTAAGTCTCTTCAGGACTGCAGCAGCTATACACGCTCATCCAAGCTCATGTTTCTGCCTATCTAGGGACAAGAAGTATAACCTATATATGTACACCTGTGGGCAAAAAAAGTGAGGCTTATTATGGTGGTTACTGAAGTTCATCATTCTTCTACAAACTATGACTCATGCTTTAAGCTGAATTTTATTACAGACATTAGTCTAGTCAAATAGTAAAAGGTATGATGCAAGCCAGCTATTTGACTTTTACCCATTTTAATATTACAAAGTATGGAGGGAAAAGCTGATTTCTCCAGAACACTGGTGCTTAATGACATGAGAGACATCATTAGAAAATGTTTAAGTAAGGGTCCCAGCCCTTCCCCCCTTTCAAGTCCCTAGCACAATTTTAACAGAGGAAGCATAAGGCGCTCATTTGGACCCATAAGAGCATCTAAAGTATTACTGAGGTATTGAAAGAAATTGGATGGCAAATAGATCTGTTGGAAAATGGACATTAACCTTATTCCACTGACTGGCACATGCAAAGAAACCTGAATACCACTTGGACCTTCAGCTCTCAAAAAATAATAAAATTTACCTCTAATCAGATAAATTCTGGCAGTTTACACTACGCAAGAAACTGGCATCTAAAGTAAATTCATAGCAATGCAACTCTTAGTCACCCAAACATGGGACTGAGGTCACTGAAAGGCCTACACGCTTTCTAAATGTTATGCTAACAAGTCAACAGTCCTTTTTTTATTTTATTTTATAACAAAAACCCACCACAGCTTTATATTTGTAGAAACAACAAAAGTGCAGCTAGAAATAAAAACTAGAATACTTAAAAGAAACCATCTTTTTCAAGCTCTCCCCCAGTTCGTTGGCTCACAGACTTAGCATCCAACCTGCTGTCAATTATTAAGGAGAGACTGTGTTCGGAAGAAAGCCAGGAGTTATTAATTAAAATGTAACTAAGGATGGATTTAACAGATGAGCTCTAGGAAATCACGCTGTTGCAGTTGATAACCTTATTTTACCCAGCAGTCCACTGATCCTTAGAGGACCAATAGGAAGGAATACACGCATGCATCTCAATGGTTTCATTTTGTACTTTGGCACCTTAAGTTGAACTCCTCCTTGGTGTTTTAAGTTGTCAAAGTTGTGCACAAGGACATTGTGCTAAACATACTGTGGGGGTGATAGCCTCTAGCAGAGGGGTAGTGTAAGCATCTGGAGCCAAAGACTCCCAGTGACCTCTTCCAGAGCCCTACATCGAAGCTCTAAGGCAACTTCAGCTGCAGTAACAGTTCCCAATTTTGAGGTCTACTCAGCAGCCCACTCAGTTTTTCCTGAAGTCCATAGAAAATCTCACTGGCTTCAAGTGAAACAGGAGCAAGCCACCTGTCTCTGCTGTTATTTTCACAGGAGTGTTCACAGCCACAGAAAGTAACTGATTTTGCCTCGCTGCTGATCTATCCTCTCCTTGTTTGTGCTGCTGCCATCCTGCATGCTTAGCATAAGTCCTTATGAGAAACTACCACACAAACTTAACTAATTGAGCAAAAAACTTGTCACCCCAAACTTCAGCTGTGTCTCAGTTATTATTACATTCTCCAATAGAAATATTTGGGTTTTATTGATCAGAGAATAAGAAATTGGTACTGTTACTGCACATCATATTCCTTCAAATAGTAAGCATTGCTGCTTAAAAACTGCAAAAACTAGCAGTTTAACTGCTATAGTCACTGAATTTCCCAAGAAAGCTCTTAAAGGTAATGCTTTTCTGAATATTTAAATTCATGTTTTCCATTGCAGCTCAACACATTGGACTATAAGAATTCAGTATTTCAACACTGGGACTCAGCTTTGCCGAAAACTGTGGTGTATACAATTTGGAACACTTGTAACACTGTGCTCCGATAACCATGTCATTTTAACTCCATCAGTCATTATGCTCGTTCCCAACGTGCACTTCCTAGGCGACCACTGCGGAGCTTGGTGCTCGGATCCAAGTAACCGTGGTAGAATTTAATAGTGCAATGTATCCTGCTGCTTATGTACTCAGCAAGGTGTTCAAAATGCAAGCAAGTATGTAGAGGAGAAATGGGCACAGCAGCTTAGGTAAAACACAGAAATAACTCTGGGTTTTGTGTTTGGCCTTAGATAGCAACTGAACCTTGGAGGTTCAAGTACATTTTCTTGATCATTTCTGTCCCAGCATTCATGGCTTACTTCCATGCATCTCTATATCTGCTGGTTCAAGTGGGGGAAGGAAATGAAACCTCCAGATGAGAGAATCTGCACATACAGCATTATGTCCTGGTTGCCACTCTGCCTGCTTTGTTTTTTTCCAGTGGTTCTGCACTCTATACCCAAGCTGGTATGTTTGTTACTGCAGAACCTGCAATATCTACCTTAATGTTCCAAGAGACCACAATTAAGCCTTTTACTGCAGTAATTTACTTTAAAAAGGGAGCCACAACACAGGAGCCTAGCTGCACAAAGGTTTAGCCATCAAAAGAAGAGTTAATATACAGTCGCTATGTTTCTATGACAGAGAAAGCAAGTTCACATAAAATGGGTATATATCTCTTGATGACGCACTATACAAACAACAGTACACTCAGTTGTTAGTCACATTTGTAAGATTCCTTGTGTTAGTAGGAGATTTCATGGCTTGCCAACAACAAATATTTCCAAAAGGTCTCTCCTCCTGAGTCCTAGACTCATAGAGACACACACACTCAGAACTGAGCAATTCATCCACTGATGGTTCTCATTAATTTCATCTTAAAAATGGCTCATGAGAAAAAGTATTGGAGTGGAATGCAAGAGTTACAGCTCTGAGGAACATCCTGAAACTCATGATAAATTCATAGGCTAGATTCATAACCTGATGATGGGAAGTAAAACAACCCTTTTAAGGAAAGGGATAGAAGACAAGACAGTCACAGGTACTGTGTGTATATATATTTCTAGAAATATTTAAAAATAAAAAGTGAGAAACTTACAAAAAAAGCTTAGGCAATTACATAACACCATTAAAGTGTTTGTGTATGTAAAGGGTTAACGAGAGCTCAACAACGGTGAAACTAACAAAGAATTGATGTAAATGGTGGGAGACTCCAGTCAGCAATGGTTTACGCCAGCTGGGAATGCAATCTGTTGTCCTTTCAATTCCACAGTCAAAGAAACCCACTATGGGTAATGATTAAGACCATCAAGATTTACCGCATAGGCACTAGTGCTGTAGCTGAATGCATGAATCCAAATCCTTGTGCCAACTCAACCACCAGTGAAACAGCTAGAGGTGAAACTCATTGCGAACTATTGCTTTTGTCCTATGAGAAATTCTAAGATTTTTTAATTCATTGGAATGTAAACTTGAAATAATGGTAAAAGAAAAAGTGAAGATTCACAATATAGAAATAGAATATAATATATAATAGAAATTATATATAATAGAAATATAGAAGAGAAATGCATAAACAAAAATATTCTAACATTTCAAAATTGACTAAAACAATTTTGTCAAATCTAACAGAAAATACTTGCTTTGAACTAAACACAAAATTCTCTCCACTGGCCCTACTGCAATAGGTCTGGAAAACATAGTTCAATGTTATTTGCCCATTCCTTCTGTCTGACAGTCAGTAGACAAGTCTACACAGAACTTTGGTGTATACATGGAAGGACAGATGGGACCAAAGCAGAGGTAGAACAGAGTGCGTCATGGATATTGTGATTCACAGAGAAAACTCAAACCATGAGGTTAGCAGGACTGTCAAGATCACAAGATTCTTTCTATGTGCAGCTCTAACGCTCTTCTAATCTGGAGACCAGTTTGGTACCAAATTCTGCTTTTCTATGATATGCGAAGCTAAATGTTCAGACTTCAGTCAGACCAAAGTATATCTTTTTCTTCTTCACAGCACAAAATTAGAGAAAAATGATTGCTAAATATTTTCCCCAGCTGGAAATTTTCATTATATAAAAACTGTCAGCAATTTTCCAGCCAGCTATAAATTGAAGTTACAGTATTTAATCCCACAATAACTTAAAAATATGGTAGTGTAAATGAAGCAGAATCCATAAAAACCTAATGTTTTGTCATTTTAAATTGTCCTTTTATTTTAAAAGCAACAGTTGTAAGCATATTAAAGTTTAAATTGTAATTAATGTTGCAAGAAATATAGTCAATTTTGTAGCTCATCTAAACCTTATCAGATCTTTTACAGTGAGTTAATGGGCTGTTAGTGAATCTCTTCAACATGAATTTGATCATAAAAATGATGCTCTTCACAAGATCTGAAGCTACTCAGGCTTACTCTAATTAACATAAGATCTGGTTGAAGTTTCTGCCATGCAAAACCCTTTACAGTTTATTGTGGTTCACGGTGTTTTAAATGGAGTGACTGAAGACTAGAAAAGGGAGAACATGAACAAGGTTTTATTTATAAATCTGTGAGAGTCTGCTTATCACAGGAATGGGACATTTGGGTTTCATTCTCACTGTCTCTGGCTTTGGGCCAATCACTTGATTGTTTTGGACTTCCAGCATTCCTCTCCATCTGAATTGATGTATTTCACCCACCTTAAGCTCTACAGATCAGTGATACAACGAGTAGTCAGGATGTGATTGTAGGACATTTAACCGCTCCTGCAAGGTTTTGTATTCCTGACACTTTCCCTTTGGCTTTACTCCATGGCAATCTCACATGATCATGCCCCACCTTCACTCTGATATAAATTCTTAGTAAACTGGTACACTAACTGGGATGTCTGCTGAAACAGTCAAGAATTTAACTGACAACTAAAGGGGTCATAGCTCCCATTTTCTCTCTCATGGCATCTTGCAACCCCCCATGGACCATTTAGAGTATAGTGGGACCTGCCCCTAACGTAAATGTGAAAGCGAGCTGGGTGTTTCATATCCATGAACTGTTCTTCCTTCTCCTTGACAGCTGCCTTGCAAAATGAGGGACAGCAGACTTAAGTCAGGGCCTCAAAATACTGCTGTAATGTAACATAACTAGTGCTGCAAATTCTTACCCCCATCTTCCTGACCCATCTACAGTGTTCTTCCAGAAATGAGTTGTTCCTGCATAAGTTTGTAGTGACTGTAACCACAACTCATTTATTAGCAGCTTGTTGAGACTGTATGAAGATTAAACCATTAATCAGAAAAAAACCCCAGATGACCAATAACAAGCATTTCAATAATGATCTGAATTTCCACCATTGAATAGCTCAATCAGAAAGTGTTTGTGTAAAGTACTGGTTGTATGCTTCCAAATTACTAATATTTTTGAAGCTACATCAAAAAATGGACTCAAATCTGCTATATCATTTGCAGTTAAGAGCTTGATGATTTTTTTTTTTGTTAAATAAAAAGCTCAAGATTTTGCTCTTTTTTCAAGAATTCCACTGTGGAAAAGAATATGTTGGGGGGTACAGATTTCAGTTAAATGTATAGGTCTTTGTGGTGGTTTGACCTTGGCTAAATGCCACGTACCCACCAAGTCACTCTATCACTTCCCCCCACTCTTCCCCTTTTTTTCTCAACAGGGCAAAGAGGGGAAAGAAAATAAGATAGGAAAAAAACAACCCTCGTGGGTAAAACAAAAGCAGTTTTTAATATAAGCAAAGCAAAGCAAAGGTGCGCGTGTGGAAGCAAAAAAAGAAAACAGGTTTATTCTCTACTTCCCATGAACAGGTGATGTCGGGCCTTCTCAGGAAGCAGGGCTCTGATACACGTAGTGGTTGCCTCGGAGGACCAAGGGTGACCCCACCCCCTTCCTCCTTTCTCCCAGCTTTATACCGAGCAGACGTCATATGGTCTGGAATATCCCTTTGGTCAGTTCAGGTCAGCTGTCCTGGTTGTGTCCCCTCCCAAGATCTTGCCCACCCCGTCCCACTGAGGGGGGGAAATGTTGGAAAGAGCCTTGGTGCTGTGTAAGCACTACTCAGCAGTAGCCACAACACCAGTGTGCTATCAACACCCTGCCAGCTCCCAGCATAAAACACAGCACCATGAGGGCTGCTACAGGGGAAAACCAACTCCAACTCAGCCAGACCCAGTACAGTCTCCACCCCTTATTCCATACCATTTACATCATGCCCAGGTCCCACATAACACTCATTTATTCATTCCTTAAGCTTTCTTAGCTCCTCCTTATGCTCCTCCTTTCTTAGCTCCTCCTTAGCATCTCCTCCAGATGTTCAGTGTCTTGGCTCCCATCTGTCAAGATGGACGTTCAGGACAGGAGCAGTATGTTTGACTGTTGGACTCCAGCACTGGCTACGTTTGGGTCGCCATCACACGTATCTGGTTCGCTGTTCGTCGTTCCTACTTCCTCCATCACTTCCTGCAACATACAACTCAGCCCACAGATTATTTTCCCCCGAAGGTTAAATCTCCTTGAGGCACACACTGAGTAGCCCCATTCTCCCATATTACCCACCAAGTACATCAAGGTCCCTGAGCAAAAACAATCCCACGAGTGGGCTTGCCTTTTCCCAAGGGAGGAGCAATCCACACTGCCTTCCCCAGCCATTTCCCTGTGTGTACTACAGGGACCTTATCTCCTCCCACAGTATGAAGGGGTTTTGTTTGGGCAGGACCAGGACGGTTAACAGATCCTCTGGTGTTAATTAGCCAAGTGGCTTCTGCTAAATTTATATCCCAGTGCTTCCATCCCCCATTGTCCAATGCTCTCAACATAGTCTTCAACAGTCCATTGTATCTTTCAATCTTTCCAGACGCTTGTGGGTAATAAGGGATGTGATACACCCACTCAATGCCATGTTTCTTTGCCCAGGAGTTTATAAGATTATTTCAAAAATGGGTCCCATTGTCTGATTCGATTCTTTCAGGAGGACCATGTCACCATAAAATGTGCCTTTCAAGACCTAAGATGGTATTTTGGGCAGTGGCACGATTTACAGGGTACGTTTCAAGCCAACCAGTAGTTGCTTCCACCATGGTGAGTATGTAGCGCTTGCCTTGGCATGTTCGTGGCAATGGTCCAATATAGTCAATTTGCCAGGCCTCACCATATCGAAAACTCAGCCATCGTCCTCTGTTCCAGGGAGACTTTACGCGTGTGGCTCACTTGATTGCAGCACATGTTTCACATTCATGAGTGACCTGTGAGATGGCCTCCATGGTCAGGTCCACCCCTCGACCACGAGCCCATCTGTATGTTGCATCTCTCCCGAGATGCCCGGATATTTCATGGGCCCATCGAGCTACAAATAGCTCACCCTTGTGCTCCCAGTCCAGGTCCAGCTGAGCTACTTCAATTTTGGCAGCCTTGTCTACTTGCTCATTGTTTGGATGTTCTTCGGTGGCACGGCTTTTGGGCACGTGAGCATCTACATGATGTACCTTTAGAGCCACGTTTTCCATTCGGGCAGCGATGTCCTCCCACAATGCAGCAACCCAGATGGGTTTACCTCTGTGCTGCCAATTGGTCTTCTTCCACTCCTGTAGCCACCCCCACAGGGTGCTAGCCACCATCCAGGAGTCAGTGTAGAGATACAGTACTGGCCACTTTTCTCGTTCAGCAATCTTTAGGGCTAGTTGGATCACTTTTACTTCTGCAAACTGACTTGACTTGCCCTCTCCTTCAGCGGCCTCAATGACTTGTCTTGTGGGACTCCACACAGCAGCTTTCCACTTCTGATGGTTTCCTACCACACGACAGGATCAATCAGTAAACAGAGCATAACGCCTTTCATCTTCTGGTAACTCGTTATATGGCGGTGCCTCTTGGGCACGAGCCACCTCCTCAGGCAGTGCTCCAAAATCTCTACCTTCTGGCCAGTCCATGATCTCTTCCAGGATCCCTGGACAGTTGGGTTTTCCCAGTCGAGCTCGTTGCGTGATTAACGCTACCAATTTACCCCAGGTAGCACTGGTTGCATGGTGCGTAGAAGGGATGTTTCCTCTGAACATCCAATGTAGTACAGGCAATCACGGTGCCAAGAGGAGCTGTGTTTCTGTACCAACAACTTCTGAAGCAGCTCAAATCCCCTCATATGCTGCCAGTATCTCCTTTTCAGTCGGAGTGTAGTGGGCTTCTGATCCTCGATATCCGCAGCTCCAAAATCCTAATGTTCAACCTTGAGTTTCACCTGGTATCTTCTGCCAGAGGCTCCATGTGAGGCCATGCTCCCCAGTTGATGTGTAAAGTACATTTTGCACAGCTGGTCCGGTCCGAACAGGCCCAAGAGCTACCGCCCGAGCTATCTCCTGTTTGATGTACTCAAATGCTTGTTGTTGCTCAAGACCCCACTCAAAACTGTTCTTTTTTCGGGTTACTTGATAGAGAGGGGTCACCAGCTAACTGTAACCTGGAATATGCATCCTCCAGAATCCCACAAGTTCTAAGAAAGCTTGTGTTTCCTTCTTGTTGGTCGGTGGAGACATAGTTGCTATCTTGTTGACAACATCCATAGGCACATGACGGCGTCCATCTTGTCATTTTTTTCCCCAAGAACTGAATCTCTTGTGCTGGTCCCTTGACCTTGCTTTTGTTTATGGCAAACCCAGCTCTCAGAAGAATCTCAATTACTTTTTGTCCTTTCTTGAACACTTCTTCTGCCTTGTTGCCCCACACAATGATGTCATCGATGTATTGTAGATGTTCAGGGGCATCACCCTTTTCCAGTGCAGTTTGAATTAGTCTATGACTAATAGTGGGGCTGTGCTTCCACCCCTGGGGCAGTTGATTCCAGGTATACTGGACACTCCTCCACGTGAAAGCAAACTGTGGCCTGCACTCTTCTGCCAAAGGAATTGAAAAGAATGCATTGGCAATGTCGATTGTGGCATACCACTTGGCTGCCTTTGACTCCAGTTCATATTGGAACTCTAACATATCTGGTACAGCAGCACTCAGTGGTGGCGTCACTTCGTTCAGGCCACGATAGTCTACTGTTAACCTCCACCCTCCGTCAGACTTTTGCACTGGCCATATTGGGCTATTAAAAGGCGAATGTGTCTTACTGATGACACCTTGGGTCTCCAGTTGACGGATCAGTTCTTGGATGAGAACCAGAGAGTCTTGGTTTGTGCGATACTGCCGTCGGTGCACGGTCCTCGTAGCAATTGGCACCTGTTGTTCTTCAACTTGCAACAGTCCTACAACAAAAGGATCTTCCTAGAGGCCAGGCAGATTAGACAACTGTTTGACCTTCTCTGTGTTCACACTGGCCACACCAAAAGCCCATTGGTATCCTTTTGGGTCTTTGAAGTACCCCCTCTTGAGGTATCAATGCCCAAGATACAAGGGGCTTCTGGGCCAGTTACAATGGGATGTTTTTCCCACTTGTCCCCGGCCAAGCTAACCTCAGCCTCCAGTACTGACAGTTCTTGACATCCCCCTGTCACTCCTGAGATCCAGATAGGTTTTGCCCTTCTATAACTTGATGGCATTAATGTGCCCCAGTGTCAATTAAAGCCTGGTACTTCTGTGGATTTGACGTGCCAGGCCATCGAATCCACACTGTCCAATACACCCGATGATCCCTTTCCTCCTTCTGGCTTGAGGCAGGGACCCTCTATTCCTGTTCTTGGTCAGAGTATTCACTGTCTGCCCCTTGCCGTGCCAGGCCGGAGATTCCTTCTTCGGGGCCAAAGGAGGTGATCTCAGTCTTCCTGTATCTGGGAGATTGCTGATTACTTTCTTGTGGTTTCACACCAGCTACATTAACAACCTTCTTGGATGTCTTCTTCTTGGCAGGGGTCTTTCCTCGCAATTCATGTACACGAGCTTCCAACTTGAAGGTGGGTTGACCATCCCACTTCCTCATGTCCTCCCCCTGGTCACGCAGGAAGAACCAAAGTTCACCACGTGTCATGCGCCTGGGGTTCCCTTTCCCTCTGACTGGGGCAGAAAGAGAACTGATTTCTTGGGGTGCTCCTGACATCCAGGGCGCTCGTCTGTAGAGATAAGGAGGTACCAAGACTCTCTTCAAAGTTCTGAAGCCAGGAAGAGACTGCCTCCACTGTTGGTGTACATCTTGGTCTTTCTCCCACATCCATTTCTGGATAGTACATTGCAGCCAAGCCCACAGAATACGAGGATGGTGCACCTTTAATCACCTTCCTCCACATGGCCCGTGTGCACAGGACATCCTCTGGATTTTTAGGGGCTTCATCATTATCTGGATCACCATAGATGACTTCCAGCACTGCTAATTCTCTCAGGTACTGGACACCTTCATCTGCAGTAGTCCAGTTCTCTGGGGAGTTGTCTGTAAGATCTTCCTTGAAAGGATATCTTGCTTTAACACTTGAAAGGAGCTGTTTCCACAGACTGCAAATTGCTGTCTCTTTTCCAATTCCCCTTTCAATTCCTCGATTTCTAGCAAGGGAACCCAGCTGTTGGGCTTCCTTACCTTCTAGTTGTTGAGCATCAGCCCCATTATCCCAGCATCGAAGAGCCAGGCAGCAATCCGCTCACCCGGCTGGCGGCTATATTCTTTCCGCAGATCTCACAGTTCTGATGACGTCAGGGACCGGGTAGTTTCCGCCTCCTGTTGGAGTTCTGTTATTCCCTCTTCTGACCCCTTTGCTGAAGGACCCGCTTCTTCCTCTTCTTTCTCCTCCCTTATTAATCGAGGGTATGGGCCTGTTGTTCCCCTTCTCCACTGTTTCTATTTTACTACTGGGGCAATCTCTGCTGTTGTTGTTACTGTTTGAGTTCCCATCTCCACCACAGTCCTTTGAGAGCACTGAACTGCAGCTCAATAAGCACAGGCCAGGCCCCAGTACAGCGCTAGGAGTTGCTGATTTTCACTGGGATAGGCAAGGCACCCTTCTATCAGGTGTTGTGTCAATTTTGTGGGGTTGCTTGCCTGTTCAGGAGTAAGATCCCAGGCTACAGGAGGTGATAACCGTCCTAGGAATCTGCCCAAATCCTCCACTCCCCCTGCCACCAGGCACAGGCCGCCTCAGGGCACATTTTGGTATTGACTCACCCAAAATTTGCCTTCTCTTACACCAAAAACATACCGAGTTCCACACAACCCACAATAGGCAAACAGCATTAATGAACGGTATCAAAGAGCTAACATAAGGATGAATAAGTACTTCGGGAGCCTGCAGAATAAAACCACTCATGATGTTCCAAATTTCTTCCAGCATGTTCCCGAGCTTAGCAAAATAAAGATAAACAGCGCAATAAACAAACCCGTGACCAGCACAAGAGCCTGTCGCTTAATAACTGCTATAGCTATAGCACAATTAATATAAAACTGTCGTTGTCGTGCCCCATGTTGGGTGCCAAAAAAGACTGTGGTGGTTTGACCTTGGCTAAATGCCACGTACCCACCAAGTCACTCTATCACTTCCCCCCCCTTCCCCTTTTTTTCTCAACAAGTCAAAGAGGGGAAAGAAAATAAGATAGGAAAAAAAAAAACAACCCTTGTGGGTAAAACAAAAGCAGTTTTAATATAAGCAAAGCGAAGCAAAGGTCCGTGCGCGGAAGCAAAAAAAGAAAACAGGTTTATTCTCTACTTCCCATGAACAGGCGATGTCGGGCCTTCTCAGGAAGCAGGGCTCCAATACACATAGTGGTTGCCTCGGAGGACCAAGGGTGACCCCACCCCCTTCCTCCTTTCTCCCAGCTTTATACTGAGCAGACGTCATATGGTCTGGAATATCCCTTTGGTCAGTTCGGGTCAGCTGTCCTGGTTGTGTCCCCTCCCAAGATCTTGCCCACCCCATCCCACTGCGGGGGGCGGGGGGGAAATGTTGGAAAGAGCCTTGGTGCTGTGTAAGCACTACTCAGCAGTAGCCACAACACCAGTGTGCTATCAACACCCTGCCAGCTCCCAGCATAAAACACAGCACCATGAGGGCTGCTACAGGGGAAAACCAACTCCAACTCAGCCAGACCCAGTACAGTCTTCAACAGAGAAACAATATGGAGAGACAAAAAAATAAGATTAAATACTGCAATATAAGTTTTAGATATGATCCAATGCTGATTGAAAACAGCAGAAAGATACACTTTACAGAGAACCTTCTTTTTCTTTTGATCTCAGATGGAAAAAATCCATTTGATTTAATTATGTAACTGAAAGCTTGCTATCTCAAAGTATTTGGTTTATAGCCCAAAGTCCCAAGCCTTTAACAGATTTGTGAAGTATTATCAACCTTGGTACAGTTCCTATCCATTCATTAGTTTGTTTGCTGTGGTAATTTGTATGCAGCTACCAAGAAAAAGCACTAGATGCTCTTGAAGTGGCATCCAGACAAAAACAGAGGTCAGAAATTATTGGTAAATATGAAGGCTGTGCATAAAGCATCACTATGAAGGAAGGTGTGAAGTGATAGAAAAGCATCCACATACAACATTCATCAAGGCAGTACCCTAAAAACGACAAAGAAAGTAATTCATCTTGGTAAGAACATGAAGCAAGAAGAATGTAAAATAAATATCCATAAACTAAACTGTGATTACAAAATCTGGACCTTGGAAAATAACCTGTTTGAGAAATAAAGTACATCAGAGCATGACTTCTGCTAAAATCTGGAATCAAGATTTACAAATCAGTCATATAAATCAGTCCATTTTTATTAATAAAATAGATATTTACATCCAAAGTATAAAATATTGAGTTTCAAACCATCTGTATGACAGTAATGCTACTTATAAATCAGGTACATGAACTATACGTTATTTCCTACACTTATAAATCAGTCGTATTCACAAAGCAGTTGCCTGACTAGAAAATCATTTTCTTGATTAATAAATCAGGTGCCACCAGACACATAAATTACTGATTTGAATCATAAATCTTTTGACCACTAGGCACATTTCATAAATCAGAAACTCAGTATATATACCAAGTGCTCGTAAATGCTCAATTATGAACAATTTAGCAAACCAATACCAACACAAAATCCCCTAACACACACAAAACTGTAAAACTATAGAGACAAGATTTGCTTGGTTTTGGTTGATTTTGTTCTTTTGTTTTTTCTTTTAAAGCTAAAGCTTCACTGTATCCCCTGTTCTATTTGCCACTGTGTAATATATTAGGAGTTTGTTTACTCAGAACTAGAAAGCAATTTAATGCTTTGAGGGTTGGCAAACAGGGAGGAGGGGAGGCAGAGAAGGAAAGGAGACACTAAGAAAAGTTCTTGTTCCTGCTTTTTTATACTTCACACAAAAATTGAAAGTCAAAATGTCTTCTACCTCCTTCTAAAACCTTTTGTGGATTTATTTTGCCTTCCCCCACCACCTTTCTCTGAACTGTTGTATTAAATATATTTACAACTTTTTTTTTAATTGCCATTATGAATGTGATGTCACTAGAAGTAGTCATTTAGCAACTGCTACATTATCAAACATTTATTTCAGTAAGAATTAAAAATAGGGTGAATAAGGGGAGGATGTGGTATGATAAACTCTACTTTTACGAGGTTCTCTCAGCAGAAAGATAAAAAATAGTTCTTAAATTGAGAAGGGCCTCTGTTACCCTGCATCCATTTAGCAGAATGCAGCCTCTGTTGGATCCAAGTGATTTCTAAATATTTCATAAATGCGACTGTGTTGGTGAGTGTATAAACACTTGCAACAAGACAGAATAATAAACCCAAGTAAATGCTATATTTGATATATTACAGAAATACGTAAAAATGTAATTTAAAGTTGTCAATTTGAAGTGTATCATAGCAATTCACACAATTTAATAGAGAATCCCCCCCCCCAAAAAAAAAAGATTTCTAAATGCCGTGTTCTAAAAATTGAAATAAAATTTCTAATAAAGAAACAGGAAGAAATAGACATTATGTAATCTAGGAAAAAAAATAGTTTGAGGTAAATCATATGCTTTGGTTGTCTTGAAATTATTTTCTTTCATTCCAATTTGGCCACTAAACTGGACAATTGATTATTCATACAGGCTCATTATCACACTGCTGTCCTTCAGATGAAAGGCATGGATGTTGTTATAGTTACTGAGATGAGTAAACCAGAACTACTGCATGATAGAGGTATAGTTAACAATCAGATTTTGTATCTTTAGCATTTACTGCTGCAAGAATGAATTAATGTGTTGAGGACCATTAAATGGAGATGTTACTACAGGTGTCACTTCTTCAAAAGAGCATGAAGCAGCTTCTGTTGCCTATGTTATGTCATCCATAGGGAGCAGAATGCAGACATAGAGCCTCGCACTAAATTCACAGACAGTGGGAGGATGGGTAGGTAACAAAAGAATAGATGGGAAACATACCTGAGAAATAAGGGTTCAGAAAAGAAATGCCCATTAAGAACAATCAGTGTGTTTACCTCTACACAGTTTCTCAGATTCAAGGAAAACATCTACATACCATGGAACAGAGGAGCTATTTCACAGCAGGCTGCAGTAAAATAAACAGCAGACTTAACCAGGTACCAGCTGGCAGTAATAATAGTTAGTAATTAACTAATGCATTTCTCTGAAGTGCTCAAGAGTAACAGTTAAGGTTATGCATAGAGTTTTAACTGTTATTATCATGGCCTGGGAAGAAGTCTTTTCCATGCTAGTAGTCAAGATTAGGACTAGTGCAAGCATTTATCCACATTATAGATAAAATTGCATTTACTTCTCAAAGATAAGAAAAGCCAAGGCCCCACTCTGGATTTGGCTTTGCCAGCCAGGAGGGAGGGGATCATA
Organism: Strix uralensis; assembly: GCF_047716275.1. Taxonomy (NCBI): domain Eukaryota; kingdom Metazoa; phylum Chordata; class Aves; order Strigiformes; family Strigidae; genus Strix; species Strix uralensis. The sequence goes on along the minus strand of NC_133973.1, from coordinate 13,117,213 downwards.
ACCAGCGGATAGATACCAGCCACACTTTCCCTCAGATTTCTTTCCTGACCAACAATACTAAATAGTTTCAGCAGGGTCACAAAGAAGGTAGAGCGTGGCGGCACAGTGAGAACAAAGCCACAGAAAATATACAGTATCTACCTATGCTGGTGTAAAAACAAATAAATAAATAAATAAAAATACAATCTGTTGCCCTGTATCTCTGAAGGGCCGAGTTTGTTTGAGCTCAGTGTCGTTAGCCGTACAGTGAAAAGGTGCCTGCCTTGAGGAACAATTTTGCTGTGACTGAAAAACTGAATCATCTCACCCTCAGGGGTAAGGGCAAACCTTTTGACACCCTCATTCTTGAGGACAAAAAAAATAATAAAATTTGTTCTTATGGTACTCTTCCTTAAGGCTATGATTTTACTGGATCCATCAGTTGGCTGTCATAAGTACCTATCTACTTTGTTTACATGGAAAGGCCCAGAATCACTTGAATCAAGTTCTTTCTAGTTTTTGTTTATTTACCCCTGACCCCACACCCAGACTCTATTTGAACCATGGCACAATCACAACAGGAACAAATGAAACTACTGTTGTCTGCTTAGAGAAAGATCTTTTTTGCAGCCTCTTGACTCCCCTCCTGCCTCTTAAAATCTTCAGTTTTATGGAATCTGTTTTCCCTGAGGAAACTAGGGTGTTAGCAAGTGAACATTTTCAAAATCAAAACTGAGAAGTTAGCTGGTTTGATAACATTTACATGTACAAACGATAATAGCTGTTAGAGAAAGTACAGCAAAAAGAAGACATAGCAGTGCAAGAGACAACTGGCACAAATTGAAATACAAAAAAAAATGTGTATGAATGAAAGAAGAAACTTTTTTTTTTTCCCTGTGAGGGTGATCAAACACTGGCACAGGTTGCCCAGACAGGCTGCAGAGTCTCCATCCATATAGATATCCAAAATGCAGCTGGACAACACAGTCTGGCTGACCCTGCTCGAGCAGGGGGTTGAAAGATTGTTTTTTCTTTACTTTTTTATTAAAAAAAAAGCCTCTAACAATTTGAGGGAAACCTTCCTTAGCACATGAATAGTTTTGAGGCTCATTCAACGTTATTTTGAGTAAATTTTGTTCTTTATGACATTACCTATTTACTCATAGTCCAACAATAATATTCTCTCAACAATTTTTCACAAGTTTGTCCAGGTATCTGTACTTAAGAGTATATAGTAAGTGATTAATATTTTTGGAAGAATACATAACAAGTTATAGAATTGTGGGCTTCTATCGGTTCAGATTCGGCTAGAATATTTGGTTACAATGAATTTGGCACTCTATAATAAACTTTTCTCTGATAGCAGCATATGCTCAGGAAAGATTAAGGGAGTCTGATGCTTGCCACTGGCTCTAGGCAGATGTTTAAGACTATCTGGCAGTTCTGGAGGACAATACACTCTAGTCCTGAACCAAACATCTTTGTGTTTTGTAACACCTTCAGCTTGTTTTAGACAGGATGCAAGTTTTTGCCAAATATATAATTGTAGCTACATTTGCTTACATAGGTGTTGCAGTTCTAATTCACTATTGCAAAGCATTCTGCAGTACCTTGAATACAAAAGGCAACAGATAAGAAACAATTCTCTCCTTGTTAAGTGCATCACAAACGTAATACCTAGGAGCAACTGACCTTTTCCTCCTGACAGGTGCATTTCCATTGCCTCTTCTAAGATAGTTTAGTCCTATCCAGGCACAAATCCCATTTCTTTCTTTCTTCAATGCTTTGAAGCTTTTGTTCATACTCTGCTGATAAGAGGGGGAAAGGATTCTGAGACCTGAGGAAGAAAGATTTTCCATATAGACATTTGAATCATAATAGGGGCAAAAGTACTGGAGACAGTCTATGACTCTCCCAACTTCCCTCTGGGAAGCAGGTTGAATTTCCTGAATCTTCAGCATTGCAGATATCAACACAAAGAAGCTCCTACTGTTGCTCTCCAACAGGCAAGAAACAGCATCCTATCATAGATCACCTGAGAAACTGTTCACACATTCAACAATTACAGCCTAGCAGCAAGAGACCTTGACCCAAAGGCCATAGCTCAAAAGATCTCAGCTGTGAAAAATGTACCAGTCTATTGCCATGGTGGTGGAACTGCCATTCAAAACTGGTCCATGGTAAGTCTGTAGGCGAAACTTAACCCTGCTACGTTGAAAGTCTCAGCACCTATCACAGATTAGAGTCTCATTTAGAGCTGTAAGTATAGAAAGCTCAAAAGGAACATTCACTTAAAAAAAATTATTCTTTCCCCCTAAAAGCCAGCACACAGCTACTGCATTTCTTAAACTCCCCCCTCAACCCAAAAGTTAATGATGAAACTTAAAGGTTCACCAGGAGACTTCACGATTTGCCTGCAGGGAAATTATTTTCACCTTTGTGAAAAAGTCTACAAATACTGACAAAGTATTGAAAGAAGTGATATTTTACCATCATTAGTCTGTAATTTGATTATACATGCCAGTAATTGTTGCAAGAACCACCTTAAAAGGTAGTCTGTACCAAAATAAAGGAAAAAAAAAAAAACAAAACATTGAAAAATGTGAAGGTTTTGAAAGCTTGGAAATTGGAGAACTATGGAGGAAGAGTAAAACAGAGAGAATACACTATGTGAAAATTCAGATTGGGATTTCAACCTGGATTCTTCATCAAAATTAAAAAGTATTTCCATGTGGCCCATTACTAGGAATATAATTTCAATCTGCATCTCCAGTTCCAGAGAGAGCAAGTCATGGGTTTCAGGTTGTTCAAGTGCTAGATTTCTATTCTGGCCCGAATAGGTTTTGTATTAAAAAAACATAACCGAGTGCATTTATCAAGTTGTTCACTAGAGTGACACCGTAAAACAAAATAGAAAAAAATAATTAGAAACTGCATCTGATTTCCCAGACAATAGCATAGTCACAGAACTTTCCTTACAGTTGAAAGACAACAGCAACAGCGACCACTGTCACCTGTCTCTATCACAGCTGTAAAAGAGGCAATTAGCCCACATGTTCTTAGAAAGCCGCTTCTAAAGACCCACCATCACATCTATGATGCTTCAGGACCAGATACCGATCTCCTCCTTGATAGTGAAAAGCACCCCAATTCCACAAGCGTGTAATCCCCTTGGTCAGAACAGGATGCTAATAGAACAAGAAATAGATTCTATCCAAATGTTTGTGCAGAAATTCAGCATTATAACATCTCATGGACAAAAAAGAAGGCAGCAATGAGAAAGTTAATTCCTCCAGAGCTCTTCGTACAGCATTTCATCATAAGTAACTGAGTTTGCAGCTAGGAAGATACCATTCTACTTTCAACTACCAAAAGATGACAGTGATTAATAAGGACAACAAGGTTTAACGAGAAACTTTGTCCCAAGATCCAGCCATTATGCACCATTTCTGGGGCCATGCTATTGTCTCTCGGTACAGCTGACAAACCAGGCTACTAGCAGTATACCCACTATTACTTCTTCCACAAATGTAAAAGTGGATATTTAGTGGAAAGCACAGGTTAGCCCTGGAACATGAAAATTCCAGAGGGATTTGAAGAGCAAATGCTACAAATTTGCTAAGCATGGATATTTTAAAGAGACTGAGACATGCCTGAACTGGCCTTCCCTCTTGTGTTTTGGGCCAGACAAAACACTATCTATTCTCCAAAACCAACAGCGTCCTAACAGAAAACACTACAGGTAGCTATCCATAAAAAGACACAAGCAATAGACTCTAGGAGCATTAACAACAATAGCCTGTCACGCATCAGCCCATCACTGTGAAAGATGGAATTTCTGGCAAGAGAACATAGGATTGGGCACAGTTTGAGGGCAACTCAGCATTCACCTGAGAGAAGCAAGCTCTCTACAACTGTTGTGATGTGCAGATGTCCACCACCACAGCCAGGAAAAAACACTGCCATATCCTGAAATCCCAGAAGCAGTGTGCTTATACCACATCTTTCTCCCAAGTCTTCTATTATTTCAAAGCATTTGCTTTCTAATCACTCTCAGATGCTTTCAGAGTGAAATGTGTATAGATACAAAATTCGCTTTTATATCTTCCCAGAAGCCCAGTAAGCTGGAGCATACAACAGTGACTGAGGAACTCAGTAGACAATGGAAAAATACTACTGATGGGATTTAGAGATAGCTGAGCAATAGCATCATTACTCCCAAATAGGGTATCAGGTCAGAAATCTGAATCAGACAGTGAGCCATGAAGAACTGCTGCTAGAACAAGCAACAGAGCTGGCTTAGAAGATTACAGAACCAAGTGACAGGATCCTTGTGGCTGCTGGTCACAAAGTCTTTAATCAGCTGGACTGTAGGAGATGCAGAGGACAGCAACTGGGGTCATACAAATGTCCTGGCCAAACTTTTACTACTATTATGCCATCTATTCGTAGGAGAACGATGTCCCAAGGCTTCAGCAGGCAATGTGAATTATAATCTTAAAAACCCCCTTATACTTCTCCAAGTTGAGTTTTGCCAATGGATGAAGAGGGAAAAGATGCCAACTTAGAACAGCTGTCTTGATTATCATTCAAACTACATGACAACTCCTCTACTACTAAACCTTTTGGTACCTGTTCATTCATCCCCAGAAATAGTGTGCCTTTCAACTAAAGAAAGCTAACAGCATAATAAAAACTTTGAAGTATTTACTAAATATAGTAAATGACCACACTACAGTAAGATTTGCATGTAGACAAGTATCCAGTTAATAACAGGAAAATGTTGTATAAAAAGAAGTTCATTCTGGACTCCCACTAGAAAGATCAAAGCAGGCAGAGAAAGCTAAAAGATGAAAGTTGCACTTCTAAGAAAACTGATTTCACTACTACACATCCTAAAAGCAACCATCAAGTCTAGTCCAAACACCCCAGCAGTGACCACTGTCAATTTTCTCTATCAGTGCTGTAAAAAGGGACTATTATCCCACCTGTTCCTCAAATGCAGCCTATACTTACTTATAAATTGTTCCTATACCCTTTGAAACAACTGCTCCGTGACCTCTTTGTGGGATACCTCAGACGGTTAAAGATTGATTATGCTCCAACAAAGTCATCAGGAGATTTACTACTGAACTCAAGAGCAGAAGAATCAAGGCTTTAGGAGATTTTCAAATCTTAGGAGATTTCCAAAGGCATAAATGGTAGCAAGACATCCATGCCATGTGTGGCTTGTGGAGGCATCATCTACGCTTGTTTTTTTCTGATCTTCTTCTCTTTCAACTGGACTGTGCCCAAATCCATTTTATCTTCCTTTATCCCACATCCTTTCTTTCCTAAAGCTGTTCTACAATTCTGTTGCCTTTCACTATTTTGACTTTAGTCCTTAAAATTTTCCACACTGAACATGTATCAGTTAAAGCAATTTAAGGCTATTAAGCTAAAGGAGGTTCAAACCAATGAGGTGCTGTTAAAGCTCAGGATGATGCTTTTGAATTTTAAAATCAATGCAGAATGATCAAGCATATTGAATACTTTACACAAATCTATAGCGGCTGTATAAAATTTTTAAAAGCCTGAATTAACAGCCTGATAAAACTCATTTGTTAATTTAAGTAAGATTGGAATTACAGCGTGATTTACTGAACATGTGGGTTTTTAAGGAACATAAAACATTGTGCAGAATCATTCAGCAATTTCCATAAGAATCATTCATGGTCAGTGTTGGAAACCCTGCCAAATAATTTGTGCTTCCTTTTTATGATTTAGAAGCAGTGGATGTTTCTTGGAACTAATAGTGGGATATGTATTTTCACCTCTTACTCATTAGTTCAAACCTCTCTTAGGTTATTAATGGGGAGGGTGGGGGGTAGATAACAGTCTGAACTATCTTTTGATGAGCTAGAGGACTTTAAAATTATTAGTCAATTAATTCTCACAATAAACCTAAGAGATTTGTTAGCCATTATCAATCTTTACCTACTGAAAATGGAGAAAGCAGAGTGGAAGGACTTATCGAAGGTCACACACTAACTGAGCAAGAGAATGAGAGACTTCTCTAACCACACCTTCAACGAACCAAAGATCCAACAGTCATTTCCAGGTATTAATCCATCCTCTCCTGATTCCAGTAGGAATCGACATTAAATCCAAACCAAAGCATTCATTCTCAACTGTGGAGCTAGAAAAAGACTCAGGTCCATCTATTACAATTAGCCAAATCCGAGAAACACTTCAGATTCCATATCATTAAGTGATGTGAACTGTCACAGCTACGTAGACTTGCAGTGAAGCTACAGTTTGAACCAGAGCTTTCTGAATCCATGTGCATTTTACTAAAAAAAAAAAAAACAAAACACCTAAGGCTTTAGACAGGCCAAAAGGAATTAGATTCCATTAAGAACTGCATTGAGGACATGGGTGAAGTAGGAGAGTAGGTTCATTAGGCAAAACATACCTAATGTTAATAGAATTTTGGACTGAATAGTCTGGCAAACGCATTCATTTCCACTGTTATTGCAAAAATAGTGTGGGAACTTTAGTAAGCACAACTGGTCTGAGGGATTCTGGTTCACACTTCATACAAAGACAATTTGTCATCAGCAGGAATTTCTTTAGCAGTCAGAAAAAAAGAATCCAGTAAGCCAATACGACTTTTAGAATGGCAGCATATTCTCATTAAGTGAGACAATGATGACATTCCACAGAAAAATGGCACTTCCAATAAGTTCACAATCATTTGTTTAGGTGTCTGTGGAAATTTAATCTAGGCTGCAGATGAAGCTCCAGGGGTTTTTTTTGGTTGAAAGTATTCAGATTTCAAATACTCACAGAATTTTGTATTGCTGCTTTAGATAAGAGAAACATCAATTCTAAAACAAACAAACAAAAAATTCCCACAAACTTTTGATGTTTTGCTGTCCTCAGGAAGGAATTTTTGTTGAAGTCAAAATGACTAGAATGAGTGAGAACTCTCCAGTGAATCTTCCTGAACCTCTCTTGCAAGTTTAACTCAAAATACACCAAAAGGGTTTTGAAACATGAAGAGTAGGTTTTAGTAGAACAATGCATTCAAAACTTGTTATAGAAATAGATATAAAATCTCAGTATAGAAATATTGTAACCAAATATGCATGTCTGCTGGTAGGAAGGATCCCTTTTTTCAGGTGTGCTCCCTTTCCAGCAATCAGTTCATCAGCTTTCTGTGCTGCAGCAAAATCTGTGAAGTTCCCTTAAGACTCTATGAAAAGTATCTTTTTTTCACCTCTGAGGCTTGATTTTTACTTCCCTTGCTGTTCTTCCACCAGCCTGCCTGCTCCTGATTCCAGCTCTGAGCTGGGTATACATGTGTGAGAGACAGGCACACCTTTTCCATCTCTTTGGTTTTCTCTCTCATGCCCTAAAGGTGCATTTCTTTCCCAAAGAGGCTTGCTGGACCCTAGGGAAGGAGACATCTCATTACAGAATATCCCACCCAACCCCAGAGGAATAGCTACAGCAAGGCAAACAAGGGACCTCACATATAACCTCCCTACTGTGCTACTGTGTTGCCCAGCAATGCCTTTTATTATTTTTTTTTAAAGGAAACATGGCTTAGCAACATATGACCACTGGTAAACAAAACATATACCATCTGCCACAATGAGGAATAAGGCTTTCATCCTGTAAATTGTTTCTACCGGGCATGTCTTTACTTTGCCATAGACTTAGGTCAGGCTTCACATAGCAGTACATGGTGTACATGAATCACATGGCCAGGTTAGCCTAAGATAAAGATAAAACATAACTGTTTAACATAGTTCTGCCTACAGGTTCTCCTGAAACAGGTAATTCTGACTACAGGCCTGAGAGCATTTTCTGCCTGCCAGAGAAACACAGGAAAACATTGCCTTCAGCACAGGCACCCAAGGAAGTCTGAGAAAGCTGAAGTAGTTGTGAGTAACTGTTCGCATATGAGGGTGATCAGCAGGCAAAAACCTACAGAGGGAACTCAATCTCCTTCGTATGGAGTATTGAACTGGAACTAGGTTGTCATACCGCTCTCAGCAGAAGGAGGCTAACCCTGCAAAGTAGAGTTTGAATCACACAAGCTATATCTTCCTCAGGTATGGCACATGCCCCAGGAAATTTTTATTACAATCTCCTGTTTTAAAGCAGGAGATACAAATGGGGGTGTGGCTGGAGTCACATTTAGGCCACCAGCTGGAAAGGCCAGTTTCTACAGTGGAAGGAAAGTGGAGGTGGCTTCACTATTCCAGAGCATAGGTAGTGGACATAGGCGGGAGCTGAGCAGCATGCTACCAATTTCTTGAAAAATTAGCTTGTAGCAATATGCAAAAAAGGGTCAGATGCAAATGGCTTTATTCATACCCAGTAAGATGTTCCATATCCAGAACATTTGCAGGAAAGGCAGAGAAAGCATCACGGAAAGCACTATGGAGGCATTTACACTGTTCCTTACAGTTCTTTGTAACTGAGTAAGCAGGAACCATTTTTTATATGCTCTTAAAAATACATTCTCTTCTCCCACCACTGTAATTTGAAGCAAAACAGTCCTAGCATTTATGCAGCCGTGTTTTATCCACAGGTTCTTGAGTGCGTTATGGAAAAGTGGATATGTATCATTACCGGACTATTGCCACATTATGAATCAAGCTTAAATATAATAGAAGCCTGGTTGCCAAACCACATTTGGTTTATCCAGTGTATTTGGATAATGTTGAGTTCAAATGATCAGCAGTCAAGAGAAGAGGGAACTACAGAGACTGTTTATAAATGGAGGTTTGGATAACTGGGAATTTACTGTACGTAACCATATATTTGCCACACAAACAGTGTTACTAAATATACAAGTCCACTCTATTACACAGCTGTTCCGTAAAACCAGATGTGGAGAGGATAGGTGCCCCTCTCAGACATGAAGACGTGTCTTGCCCTGTCAGCTGATCAGATTTGCCAGAACAACAAATATCAAGAATCAACCAAATCAATAGCCAGATGAGTCACTAACAAGGAAAAGCAACTTTGCATTAACATTTAAATTTGATGATGGGGATGAAATTGCTTGGAGCCAAAGTACTGGTGACAGTGTTAGAGGCATAGAGAAGTGTAGAACTTTTCCTGACGTAAGGCATACACTGTTCAGTTTCCCCTTTTTGTCTTAGGCGTACAGAAGGTTTCAAATCAGCAAAAATGTAAAGGAAGGGAATGTAAAAAGAGATCATATTTGTGAGAGGTGAAAGATGTGAAGCTGAAATTCTGCAGCAGAAGAGGGAACCAAATATGAGTGTCCTCAATTTATTAGTTCATACTCTCACTTATCTAAAGCCTATTCCAAAACATGGATATTACCATTATTATTTCCAGATGTTTTCTAAAAAAACCCAAACCAGTAAGCCCTGTTCAAACACAGAAAAGTCCCAGTTAAAGGGATCCAGTAGATGAGAGGAGAGCCATATTTTGATCATTCTCTTTGCGGACAATGTTTTCATGGACTCATACAGAAGAGGTTTGCTTCCAATACCACTTCCTTTCCCCCTCCCAACCCCCACAGATGCAGAAATGCCTCTGTCTACATGTGGCCAAGCACATAAAACCCTGCAGTATGGGCTAGCTGCCCAAGTAACCATTTCCTACCTCCTATAAGGAAAACTATACACACCAGAAAGAGTCCCAGGGACTAGACCCAAGACAAGCATCACCAGTTTGACCACGCTGACTGAAATGTGAGCATGTCAGTTGATATTAGCATGTCATGCGCATGTCATAAACAGTTCTTAGTCTATGACACGCACATAATATACCCGTATGCAAAAAATCTGACCAAGGGCTTAACATTTTAAAAGTTACATTATTGCCCACTGTGCTATACACTGTTTTAATTATTTTTTAAAATTTTTCTCTTAGTATCTTCAAAGAGCCTATAATAAGAATAACCACCTTGTAGCTACCAGCTAGATTAAAATCTCTCTGATGTATGTAGGATGTCTATAATGGGGTGGAAATTTTTATCTCTTTTCTTCAAAGTGGTTGCAATGCTGCCAACTCTGCCAACTCTACTCACAGTCCATCCACAGGCAGATGTTGGGACTCAGCTGTTGACAGGAAGATCAGGACACTTACTAATTTTTAAAAGGATGGAAAACCCATCACTTAGTTGTATTTATAATTCTATGTTCAAATGTTAGAATTTAGTATCATTTTCATGAGGCTTCAGTGGGGTTCTGGTTCCTACGGTGGTCATATTTCAGTTTCATAGACTCGCACAGAGAATCACTGAGGTTGAAAGGGACCTCTAGAAATTTTCTAGTCCAACCCCTTCGTCAGAACAGAGTAAACTAAAGCAAGGTTGCTCAAGATGAAGTCTAACTGGACACAGAACATCTCCAAGGATGGAGACTCCACAAACTGCCTGGGAACCAAGCCAGTGGAAAGCCACTCTCTCAGTAATAAGGTGTTTTTATTGTGCCTAAATGGAATTACCTGTATTTCAGTTCACACCCATCTTGGCCTTTCACAGGATACTCCTGAGAAGAGTCTGGCTCCATCTTCTTTACTCCCTCCTAAGAGACATTTATGCACATTGGTAAGATACACACAAGGTTAAATAATTCCAACTTTTGCATCTTCTTCTCACACGACTGATGCTCTAGTCCCTTCATCACCTTAGTGGACCTTCAACAGACTCAGTCCTGTGCGTCCGTGTCTCTCTTGTAATGGGAAACCCAGAACTGGACACAGCATACCAGCTGTGGTCTCACCAGGGCTGGGTAAAAAGAAAGAATCACCTCCTTCAACCTGCTGGTGACACTCTTCCTAATGCAACCCATAATGCAGTTGGCCTTCCTTGCTGCAAGAGCACACTGCTGGCTCACATTCACCTTGGTGTCCGCCAGGACCTCCATGTCTTTTTCTGCAAAGCTCCTGTGCAGTCAGTTGACCTCCAGCATGTACTGGCACAGGGGGTTATTCCTCCCAAAGTGTGGGACTTTGAACATCCTTTTGTTGAACTTCATGAGGTTCTTCTCTGCCCTCTTCACAGACTGTTAAGGTCCCTCTGAATGGCAGCACAATTATCTTGTCTATCAACCATTCCTCTTAGTTTTGTATCATCTGCAGACTTTCTGAGGGCACACTCTGCCCCATCATCCACGTGATTAATGAAGATATTTAACAGTATTGGCTCCAGTATTGACCTCTGGGGTACACTACTAGTGACTGATCTCCAGCTGGACTTTATGGCCCTGATCATAACACTTGGGGCCTCACAATTCAACCAGTTTTCAATCTATCTCACTATTCACTTATCTAGTCCATACTTCATCAGTTTGTCTGTGAGGATGTTTTGTGAGAGAGTGTTGAAAACCTTACTGAACTGGAGAGAAAAACCACTGATCATCTACTTGCATCCACCAATCAATCATTTCATGCAGAAAGCTATCATGCAATTCAGGCATAATTTTGCCTTCACAAATCCATGCTGACTAATCCAATCACCTTCTTCTTGATACGTTTAGAAATAGTTTCCAAAATTATTTGCTCCACCACCTTTCCAGGGATCAAGGTAAAGCTGACTGCCCTTCTTGAAGACAGGAGCAACATTCACTCTCTTCCAGTCCTCAGGAACCTCCCTCTACCAGCATAACCTTCCAGAGATCAAAAGTGGCCACACAATGACATCAGCCATCTTTCTCAGCATGAATGGGTGCATCCCATCTGGCCCGATGGATCTGTACATGACTGTTTTGTTTAAAAATCCCCTAACCTGATCATTGTCCTCCAAGGTAAGTGGTCCTTCCTCTAGACTTTCCCACTGGTCGCAGGGGCGTGGGATTTGCAAAGACAAGTCCTACCAGTAAAGATCAAAGCAAACAAGGCATTGAGCATGTCAGCCTTTTCAATGCCATTTGTCATCAGGTCCCCTTCCCCATTCAGCATTGAGCCCATGTTTGTCTTGGTCTTCCCTGTGCTGCTGATATACCTGTAGGAAGCCTTTCTTGTTGCTCTTAAGGTCCCTTGCCAGATTCAATTCTAGGTGGGCTTTGGAATTCCTAAGTGTGTCCCTGCACATTTGGCCTCTATACACCTGCTGGGTCACCTGACCTTCTTGCACCTTGTGTATACTTCTGGTTTATGTTTGATTTCATCAGGAGATCATTGTTCATCCATGCAGATCTCCTACCACCTTTGCTTGACTTCCTGCTCATTGGGACAGACTATTCTAGAGCTTGGAGGAGGCAATCCTTAAGAAGAAAACAACAAAAACAAAAACAAAACCCTCAAGCAGCATTCTTGGACTGTATCCCACAGCATTCTTCCAAGGAGACTCCTAAACAGGGAAAAATCTGCTCTTCTGAAGTCCAGGGGTTGTGATTCTGATATTTGCCTTGTTTATTTCACTCAAGATCTTGAACTCTGGCATCCCATGGTCAGTGCAGCCAAGGTTGCCCCTACCTTCATAGTCCTGACAAGTTCTTCTTCATTTGTAAGCATCAGGTGACCAGAGTGCCGCCCCTTGTCAGGTCCTTCACCAGCTGTGTCAGGAACCTTCTGGATTGTTTGTGCAATTTCTAGATTGCTTGCTTCTGCAAGCTTCTGCTTTCAGCAGATATCAGGCTGGTTAAAGTTCCCATGAAGACTAAGGCCTGAAAATATGAGGCTTGTTTCAGTGGTCTGAGGAAGGCCTCTTCTATTCTCCCAACTTCTAGACTGTATGTCCAGATTAAAAATGGAGGCATTTTCATTGCCAGGCAAAGAGAGTAGTATTCAGTATTTAAAAGGTTCTTTGCTTTACATCTTCAGCACCTTTTATCTGTGGTGTGCAGAGCACTCTCCATGCCCAATATAAAACAGACATTTCTTGGAAATATTGGTATTACTATTCACACTTTAGGCAGAGCACAGGATGTAACTTGTTACCTCCAAGTACATTGGGTACAAGTCACGGGGATTTTTTTGTGGGTACCTAGTGGGAAGCAGATATTAAACTAGCCTAGCTGATGAATCACCTTTCAATAAATACAGCACTGAAAACATGTACATGACTTTCAGATGTGAAAAATTAACTAGATGTCAGGTATGTAAAAATGTCTCTCCCATCTCACCTGCCACTCTCACTTTCACTTTTAAGCAGCAGAAGCTGTCCCACTGTGGGTGGGGAAAATAACTGAATAAAGAATATATCAGATTTCTCATAATGAATCTTTAACTTATGTTATGGGTACAGACATACTAATAGTTTTTTTGAAAATTCATAGTAGTCAGCTTTTATGAGCACTCTGAGACACCTGCTGCTTTGGAGCAGCTGAGAGACTGGCTGTCACAGTCTTCTGCCAGATGAATAGATGTAGGAGTGTCACTATCATACTTTCTTCCCCTGGTTTTAGTTGTATGTCACTTCTGAAGCAGTTGGGTAACTGTCATTTAGCCATTTTGGCTAAAAAGAAATGACAGGACAAGGGATTGGGGAGGCCACGAGGAATAAGGATTGATGCATTGTCCACAGAAACCAGTAAGCCCTCCTTCCTTCACCCACCCTCTTGTTAATCCCTCCCTTCTAAGGCATTCATCTTAGAAATAAGTATCTATAGCACAGGTTGCATCAAACCCTCCCCAAACTTTTGTATCACTCTCTTCCCATCCTTTCTCTCTCTCCTTCCCACTGCTGTAAGCTACAAAGCATTCACTTTCTGTCTCTATCTTGGTCCTGTTTTGACAGGAGAGCCTGCAAGACAACCACCACCTCTGAATATCTTGAAGCCTTCTTGTTCAGACAGTTTACTGTGGGCAGGACCCTTAGTTCAAGACCTCTTCAGAACCAAACACAGTTACATTTGATACCAAGCCTTGCGCAGCCTAGAAGGCTTAATGTCATCTGCAAATCATCACTTTAATAGAGAGATTCAAATTAGGTTTCATTCACTGGGGTGGTCTCAGAGGAAAAACTTTTCATAATTCTGCTGCCTGCGTTTTTCATTTGATCTTAATGATAAACTGATTCTCTAATTCACATATCATCTAGCTGGTTTCTACCCTTTGTTGCACTTTTTAAACTCACAAGTTCTCACTTGTGTTCCACCACTGGACGTGGAAAATTTTAGAAGTATTATCTAATTGCACAGGCACTGCCATGGAAATCGTTACTGGTGCATGAAGCGGGTAAGTGAAGATTACTCTTGCCTAGCAGGGCCAGTATCAAAAGTATTACAGCAAAGAGAATAAAGTTTTTCATTTTTCAAAGTTATAACTCTGAAAGAGCAAAAGGAGCAGAATGTTCCCCCCAACCACTCCACCCTTCTTACAAATCTGTTGTAGTGAAAATATTAAGCCCATGGGCTGTTATATAGTTTACATGTTCTCTCTTCTAAAAGAAAAGTCTACTTTCTTGGTAAGAGTTGTGATTGCTTGTAGGTTATGATTGCTTGTACCAGGGAAGCACCCATAGTTTTATTCTAGAAGTTTTCAGAATTCATTATCTTGTGATTGCTATGCAGTTGTATCCTGTGTCACATATGTACACACTGAAAGCAATAAATAACAGCATGAATTTTAATGCCCTGATATCTAAAGTTCGGCTATTACATGCATTTAAGGTAACTAATGACTTGGGTACTAACTACAGGTATTCCATTTTTCAAAGTCTCAGTTTGCAATAGTCAGGATTTTGGCAGAAGAGTCTATGGATAATACACCAACAGAATTGGCCAGAGGCCACACAATCGGCATTGACTGCAAGTTTGTGTAAGCTTGATTTCTAGCGCAATCACAAGTCCATACTCCTCCATGGAAGAGGGAAAAAAATTAAAGCTTTACCAAGTTGTAGAGAAATCCAGAGCTGTTTACTGCCACAGTACTGTAGGCTTGGATTTAGATAGGTCTACTTAATGGAATGCTTAATTTAAGCCAAGAGAAATGTTGCCATATCTTCTGTGTGGTGCATTAGGTCTAAATTAAAATTGAATGGCTTACAGAGCAGATATGGGAAGATTTCAAAATTTACAGTTATTTGGCAGTGGTAGCTAGTTGCATTATTTTCATGTGCTTTGCTTAGTTATGAGGAGATCGTAGCTGCAGAGCCCCCCAAAGGAGAAGCAGGTGTGGCAGGGCAGACATGTTACATGCACAGTCACATGACATAGGCTTGTAGTTTCAAAATAGCTCTCAGTTTTGAGTAATGGAGCAAATCATGTGCTGAGCACAACCTCCCTCAGAGGGAAATTTGTTTCAAAAATCCCCCAAATGGTATAATCATCTTCCTTCTTCCCCCTAGGCTTTCTCTCTGCCTTTTCTTCTCTGCTGTTGCATGAATTTCATTTTCTTTCCTCCCTCACCCTGTCGTAAGCCTTGTTAACAGCTCTGCCAGAGCTCTTAAAACTGTGTGCAAATGAGACAGCAGGGTCAGAAACAGTGGTAGGTCCTCATAAAGACTTGGACACACCCAGTATTTCTCTCCTCAACATATACAGTGAGAAAATTAGAATCGTCTGGTACTGCAACCCTTTGTCAGTTATGCCAGTGGTAACATCCCACCAGCCTAGTGCTGCATGAGGAGAATGCCAGCACTCCCCACCTCCTAGTACCTTTCCCATTCCAGTTATTGTTGCCAAAACTGCTGCTGTCCAAATTTAAGCAGCACAAAAGCGATATCCATATAGCCAGTACTGTCGCTGTTCCGCCCAGAGCCAACTTGATGACCCTCCCCTTTCTCCTGATTTCTTGAATACAGGGCTCATAGAAGAATAAAATAAAATCTCACTCTTGATTATTTCAACAAAAATAGAAAAACCCAAACAAAATCTTTACATGAGATTCCCAAGTCTAGTTTTCCTATACAGAAACTCCAATGAGAGTCCAGAAAACAAGAAAAAATTTACTCTCAATACGTCCACTTAGGGGAGCACTCCTCTATTAATATGGAGAACAGCAAATCCAGGCACAACATAGTTATAAGCAAAAATAGTGGTGGTTCTTTTGTCACATGGTAACTAACTTCATGGCTACCATAAACCTCCTCCTTCTGGCCTAAGATTTCCAAGAGGGGTTTTTTGTATTTTGGCTTGTTGGTGGTGGTTTTTGTTAGTATGGTTTTGTTTTTTGATTTTTCTTAAAAGAAGCAATTCAGAAGGTACAGATTCTGGCTATCTCTGCACAACCCAGGACATTACACATACTTCCCAACTACTTTAAAAGAGGGGGACATAGTCTGGCAGCTCTGATACACTACTTCCCACTCTACTGTGCATACATTGAGCAGCACACAATCAGGAAAAGAAGAGCTCCAAGTGGACACATGGCATGAACAGCCACACAGCATATGTGAAATAATTATATGTGGCTTTGAAAAAAACCACTCAAGGAGTATATTGATGTAGACAAGGATTATCACACTGTTTTTTCTTTCTGATGCATATATATATATCTTCTTACTGCCTAACCTGCTTCAGCTTGTTTCCCTGTTCTTCCTTGAGGCTTTCATGTCACCATCTCTCAAGACTTCTGTTGCTTAAAGCTGAATTACCACAGGGATCCAACAGGAACCAAAACTCAGAGCCCAGTAATGAGCTAGTTGCAGCTGCTGATAAATCCACCATGTTTGCTGCTTCTCATCCCCCACCCTCCCACTTTGCCTTAGTAAATACCTTACAGAATCTGAAATTAAGTGCTTTACTGCAGTATGTTGAGTTAGGAGAATCAAAGACAGCAATAGCCAGTGGCGCTATGAAGAAATAAAACTGTCAAGTCAAGCAAGGAAATACAGACTTATCAAAATGATTTCTGAATCTTTTTGAAGAGATTCTTTTTCCACCTTCTATTCATGCTGCCTCAGGCACCTCACTGGAGTCTAAAGATGGAACCAAAAGCTCAACCCACTTTGACTGTTGAAAGCAAACACATCATCATCCTTACCACCTAAAGTTCTTCCCTTTATAAAGTACAGGCAGGCAAAAAAAAAAAAAATCACAAAGAAAAGAACATGTTTGTGGGGTTTTTTTGCTTAAATATCTGCTTTATGCCCATATGGAAATCAGGAATAATTTACTCTATTCCAAATCTACAGCTCATCGTTAAAACTTCTCATAAACAGATTACCATTAGATTTTATCCAGTTAAGAGCACTTGTTTCTTTTTTGACATTAAAAGGACCAAATTTTGCTCTCTGATACACCATGACACATTACTACATTGATAGATATATTTAATTTCCAAGCACGCAAAGGATGGAATTTGACCATATAGTTTTAAGAATCTCTTCAATGCTAGAAAACCACAAATAAAAAAAAAAAATAAAATATGGTTTGCTTCATGAAAAAAAATACAGCTGCTAGTGTTGCTGCTAAAAGGACATTAACAAGACAGATTTAATGTTATCCTTTCATTTTTGAGCAGTTAGAACACAATCATTATAGAATGTACGGTGCCTTTGTTCCACTCCTACCTGTATAAACCTTATTAAATGGCCTCAGGCAAGATGCTCATAATCTGGTCCAATTTGTTCTAAAAGCAGTACAGACCCTCCCCATTGGCTTTAGTAGAGATAGCTTGGGATTTTTTCCTCTTTCAGCTTCGTCTTATGCATCAATGAAATAGGTAAATGCATGTTCAAACTGCAAAATAAAGGGCTACGTAAAATTACCACTGATCATTATAGCTACATGTAGTGTTTGTACAGTGCTTTGAAAATTATAGAGGAGAGAGGTGTTTGCACAGCAGAGTGTTACTAAATAACTAACTCTAATTTCAGATGTTTATAGTCTGTAATTGCACATGTGTTCATAAAAGCAGAACAGATCCCTACTGATCCTGCAGATTTAATATAGGTAATGGAAGACCATGGCCACCTCTTACTCCTCCATTTCAGGTAGGGAGAAGGGGGCGTGAAAGATCTGTATTGTTCTATCCCATCAGTGATATAACATAAAAGAGTGTAATCTGTTTTGATACATTATCTTTTAAAAAGATTAGAGGCGGACAGAAGAAAAGAAAACAAAACCCATAGCCAACCCTTCCAAGTGCTAAGAGTTGGATAATGTTAAGCTTCAATTACTAGTGTCTCTGCTGTGTAGAAACTCCAGGAGAGACCTTGAACTCAGATCCTCTAGCTTTTTGCATTTTACCAAGGCAGTCCAAACTGGGGGAAGTGGGAAAGGGCTGAACACAATTAGAGATGAACAAATACCTGAAAAACACAAAAGCATTCATTCAAACAAAAAGCATTATTTGTGTCACCTGCAATTGTTCAGGGGCATTTCTCAGGAGCATATCAGCCAGTAATGACTGTTTCAGAGTTTACATCAGCATCAGATACATCCAAGAAATGGATGTCTAAGGGTGGCAGTGCCATTGCTCTCGCCCATTGCTTTGTTGTGAGACATATGCCACAGCAGAAAGTGTCAATACCTCCTTACTAGTAAATCTATGTCTGATTCACTGACCTTGTATCTTGCCTATACTATTCCTCACTATAAATTTGAATATGATTTTGTTTTCTTTACTTTTTTTTTTGTTTACACTCTAGGTATGTGCAAATCTTGAGCTCTGGCTCAAACCTTTGAGGCCTCCCACCTAAACAAGACTTCCCTAAGAAGGAGCAAGAGCCTTTATAGCCCATAAAAATCCAAGCTCAGGTGTTCTCTTTGGAAGTGAGCTTTGTGGATTTGAAGCCTCAGGCTGAGAAGTGAATTGACACTTGGTTGGAGTGGAAGACAGGTTTCACCAAAGGATAAGCAAACAATACATAAATGCTTAGCTGTTAGTGGCAGCTGGGAGAGAGAGAGAAGAAAACAGTGACTAACCCCCACCACCCCGATAAACCTACACCGGAATTGGCAGGCAGTTTTAGAGAGGGTGTTCTCTTTCAGTACAAAGTCCTAATACAGTACAGAGTTGATTTCCAGTAGAAACTATAGGTGTTATCATAACATGACTCATAAGGGAAAGCAGGACAAAAGTTCAAAAGATACTGAATTAATTTGTAATGGAAGGAATAAGTATCAGGTTACATTGGATTTTCTACCCTTTTATTAGAAGTAACATAATATTCAGCAAATCTTCACCAAATCACACAGCTACACTGAACATTTTAGTATATTTACAAATAAAGTAGAAGGAATTCTAGGTCCTCTAGAGAAAAGCTTGAAATCATGAATGTAATACAGAAAAAAAGACAGTCAAAAGCCATAGTTCATTGGGCTGTTTATTTCTTAACCTAAATTTTGTGAACTTGCAAAGTTATAATTACTGCAGTGTTTAAAGCAGTGATCTATCTTATATACTTATTGCAGTGGGGCTTTTCTGATATTTTCATTAAAATAAGTGAAATTGTGTGAGAATGACCTGTTTGTAAGTAACTGCTGTTTTCACTGTATATAAATCAAAAGCCTGTAAATTACTAGAAGTTACAGTTTCAAGATGACTTTAAAGAAATTAATTTCAGTTTTTAATACATGAGCTGGTCAAGTGCTTTTAGAAAGTTTTAATTTGGACAGCATGCACTGATTAAGAAAACCAGTTTGATATCATTGCCAAGATTCTGGAAGGACACGTATTTGCTTATACAAGCCATTTCAAACCTGAACGACTAAGGTTAAATGCTGGCATAGCCAGGTTCTCCTTAAAGTCTAAGACTTTTACCATTAACTTTCCCAGTGACAAGCTTAGAGGAATCCCAAACGATTTTTGCGAATCCTCCTCTGAATTCAGAAAATGACATTATTCCTATTCACATCTGAATCTGTCCACAGTTCAAGGTGACTTGATTCCCATGATTATTCATCCCTGTCTTTCATGAGGCTGACCACAGGAGAAGGAAACAGTGCAAGAGCTCTGTCAAGGAAATAAAGCAGAGACTACACCATGGGAACTCTACTGTCATTCCATGAATACTTGTGTCATGAAATGTTCCCTTCGGAATCTATTTCCCCACAGCACACATGAGATGGGAGAGAAAAAATGGGCACCTTAAACATTCATTAGTAGAACCATCTGCTATTTTGTCAAAGCCAGCAGAAACAACAGTAGCATGAATAATAACCCCCCAACCCCTCAACAACATGAACACATACATATACATATACACATGCAAAAATAATGTCCCCTTGAGTTTTACACCAAACCCACCCATTTGTATCAAGTGCTAGTTAACAGTTCAATTTTAAAGTGGATGAGGGAATTTCCTGTGGGAGAACATTCACAAACTCCCTTCAAAGGAGTTACTAGCTCTAAAAGACAGCTCATCTTCCAGGTTTAAAACTAATGGGGAATGAGAAACTAAAAGAGAATGATTAAAAATGCCATCTAATTAGTCTAGAAATTACAGTTTCACCTGGTATTTCTGGTGAAACCACCATCAGATCTGCACACTCTGAGCCCATTGGTCCAAATATAGTTTCTGACCAAGACTGGAAGTACGTGCTCAGCACCAAAGACAAAATGCAGTGAACAGTTTTACATTCCTGGGAGGGGAAAAGTCCCATGTCAAGAATAAGTATGCAACTGCGTTTCTGATATCCATTATTTTCTTATAATTGGAAAGCTGTTCTGCTAAGCTCTGTATTCAGTTGTGGGGTTTTGGCTTTGGCTTTTTTTTTTTTTTTTCCTTTTCTTTAAAGAAAATTTTAAAAGTTTATTAGATAGAATCTTGTTGCTTGGTATCTAAAGCCACAAAATGTGCTTTTAGATCAACAACGTGACACTACAGACTACCACCACTACCAGTTTCAAAGGCAAAGACTGCTAAATCTGAATTTTACCAGGTTGGGAAGAAGAGAACATGGAAAGCGCTGTCTACATCACCAGAGCAGTGGTTTTTGAGAGAACAGCATTGCTAGGAAGCAGAAGATGCTGGAGGTATTTTTAAAGGATAGTTGATGTACTTATTGAGGTCTTAAGCAGCTGGTTCTATTCAGCTGCCTCTGGCACAGCCCTTGTAAGTGCCCAGGAACAGATTCCAAATTCTGTTCCTGCCACTAACTCTAATTATTATGAATATATCACCCCATTATGGCCATTTAATGTTTTGGAACATGTGATACCCTGGGACTAATGCACCTATGTGCTGAAAGTACAAAATAGCATATTACAGAGTGTACTATTGGTCTGCAATTCTGCTTAATTTACTATTGCCAGTTCTTCCAGACTTAAGAAAAAGTCTTCTAAAGGATGCACATCCTGATTTATTCCCTCTGCTTAGGACCTCAGGTCTGCTTCCCCTGTAATCAATCACACCAAAGACAACAAATGAAAATAGGTTGTAGCTGGTGTTCAACATAACAAGCAGCTACTTATCATAAGATGTGCACTAGCAATGGGGAGGATGACTGTTCCTGTGTTATAGACATGGAAGCTAAACTCCATGCTCAACACATTGTGTAGATATTAACAATGGAAGCAAATCCACGCACTCCCTGAATCTATCCAAGAGCGTCACTATCCCAGTACGTGACCTTGTATTCCTCTAGCAGCGTTAGCCCTGGACAACCAAGACAAGCTTCTGACTGCAGTTTCATTTGTGTATATATTGCTACTAAGTCATTTATGAAACATTTATTTGTACTGATACTACTAACTCATTGTATTTTTCTGCAAAGAAACAAAAGGTATCCCTTAAATGGCACCTTTCTATGAAGACTCCTTCCTCTCCTTCTATCTGACAAGACAAGACTCTTAAGACAAAGCTTATCAGGAATAGTTATCTTAGCTAAGGCCACACACATACAGACTCACAGGAACTTGCTACTGAAGTGTATCCCAAAGAAAACAAAAAGAAACAAAATACAAGAACAAATTAATTTCTACTTGCAAGTATTTCCATATACACAATAATTCCTACTAACTACTTTAGAAATCAACCCCAAGTTCTTTATGTATGAGCACTCCTTGAGGCTGAGTACTCTACAAAGTAAAGGAATTTTAAAAAGAAACCCTTCAATGTCTTGAATACACATTGACACAATAGGTCAAGCTAAACATGAAAGACTCTAATTATTGCACTTAAAATTATGTTACTTAAGCAATATTAACTTTAACCAATATGCATTATCACAGTCTGATACAGCAAAACCACTGTAAAAACCACCCCAAGTCTATATTCATTCATACAGTGACAATCCTTTATTTCCTTTGAAACCCCTTGGAAATTAGTAAATTTTAGATCACTGCAGTTACTATCCTTAGGTTTGGGGTTTTTTTAAAGGGAACTTTTTTTTAAAAATCTTATACAAATAGAAAGCAATGTAAACATAGACTGGATCTTCCATCAAAACTAAAATTAAGCGGCTAGGTAAAAGTTATCTACTGTTCCAGAAGCATTGCCACCCACAGCTCAAACTGCAGTTGGTGAGATTCTTGCTTGCATTTAAGATATTTAAGTGGGTTGAATTCCCTTTACCCCCAAATCTTTGAAAACAGCTTATGAAGACAATGAAACCAGTTTGACCACTAATGAAATAACTGTTGTGGTCCAAGAAGTTCACACTGATAAATATACAAGCTATCTGACACTTACAAACTAAAGATGAACTCTAGCATGCTCTCTCTTCTACATTCCACTAAAAAATTTTAAAAATGCCAAGAGCATCCACAGTAGTGGTAGTGACTTTTTGCCTTTCAGCACCAATTATTTTTTGTTATAATTTTAAAATGAGTTTTTGAAAATAAAATCAAGATTTACCACATAAAATTAGCATATTCCAGAACTAGCAAGGGACAAGAAATCTGATAAAGCAACATTTAAATCCTAGATATTTAAGAATTAAGATGTTTTAAGATAAAAATCTTAAAAATGACACATCTCTCATCACTTTTCAAGGTATTCCTTCAAATGGCCACTTATTTTTGGCCATATGTTCTAAACTTCCGTTATCATTTCAAAGAAGATCTTTTATAATTGCCATAACCAAAAAAGAAAGGTGCTAATCCTACCTGGCATTGCTCCAAAAAACCCAGTACTTCATAAGTCTGAGCTAGTGGATACATACAAAGAGCAAGACAGGGAAAATAAAAATATACCAAATATTTTTCCTCCAACAGGGAGACTAGTTAAATGACATAATAAAATTATTTAACCCCTGAGTTTAGAAAACAAATGACAAATAACATGAGAAAAATTCAGCATTTTTTAAATTGTTGAATTTGCTCTACATTTTTTCTTACTCACTTTAGCTCCCCTCCTCCAACCCAACATGTTATTTGTCTCCTCATTCCCCACAGTAATTCAGCTGCACAAGTTGATAAGCATGTCTCACAGAAATAAGAAGGTATTAATTTAAAAATGCATTCAAGCTCAAGGACAGGTCCAAATAGTTGGTTCAGCCACAAGGGAAAAAATGAACTCCTGTTAAGGTACATTTTTCACACAAGCTGTTGTTAAATCTTAACAAACACTTAACAGTGTTCTGGATCAAGCCTACCCATATGCACTTGAGCTTTTTTCAGAGATTAAAAAAAAAGAAAGGGAGTTCAAAATCAATCTAAGTAATTTCACTGAAAATAGATAAGGTGAAAGAAGCCTATACTCGTCAACAACAACCACAGAACACAGGAATACTTGTCAACTTCCAAACTTCAGTCACTTCCAACAGGCTCTCAGGTTACTCAGTGAAGTGGCACCACCAGGGTCTTGCTGCATTTGGAACACACCAATGTTTCATGCATAATGTAACTACTTCATGGAGTCTCTAAAACTATTTCACAGAAGCTATAGAATGCGTGAGGAAAGGGTAAACCACTAGAGAGTACTGAGTCCATTTCACCACAGTAGGAAAACAACCCACAAAACAAATAACTTGAGCCTCAAATTCCACTGGTGTTAACA
Organism: Strix uralensis; assembly: GCF_047716275.1. Taxonomy (NCBI): domain Eukaryota; kingdom Metazoa; phylum Chordata; class Aves; order Strigiformes; family Strigidae; genus Strix; species Strix uralensis. Next base: position 13,093,428 of record NC_133973.1, on the reverse strand, counting down.
ATCCCCCTATTCTCACGTTTCCTATACAGCTTCCTACATAGCAAAGGTCAGATGACCCAGTCCCATCAGGTTTAATTTAACAAGGGTGGAGCCAAGAGACCTTGTGGAATAGGCTCATCTACTTGGCTTCAATGTGTTCAAGGCTGATTGATTGCTTTTTGCCACCAATAGAAATAACCCTGAGAAGGGGCTTAGTGGTTAGAGTTGACCTACCAAAAAGGTATACAAAAGTCGTATTTCTGTTAGCCATTCTATGAGGAAAATTTACATTGAGCCTGAACTTTGTCTATGGTGAATAAGCAACTTTAAAGGCACAATTGTCATCATGGATTTTTCTTTGTCTAGTAATAAGAGATAAAGAAGGTAGCAGTCAGAATTACTTTTCTTGACACTAGTGTTATTTAATTTGCTTTTCTGAGATCTCTGCTCTGAGACTTGGAATATTCTTGGCATTCGTATATTGCAGAACTAGAGATCTACTTAAAGAAAGATGAAACAAACAGTGAGGCACACTTATGAAGTTACTAGGAAATGTGTTTCACTTAAGTTAGTAATGAGAAAAAATCCTGAAAGATCAAATAGCTTTTCTGTAGAAATGGGACACCAATCTATTTACATGAATTACTAAGCTTGAGCATGGGGTAGATTCAGCTGAGGAAAACAGGAGTAAGTGGCAGACTGCTGCAAACATGGTGCATTCTAGGCCAACTGTGCAAAAAATAATGACTCTCCCCTCCATATAGTGCCCTGTTTGTGTGTTTTGCAGTTCTTCTGATGTGGAAAGTATATCACCAAACATACTAAAATCCACTTAGCTGCTGAACTACCCGAAAAGACAGATGGTAGTTTGAATACACCTTCACCAGACTTACATCAGCAAGAGATGGAACCATTGGGTGATCTATACCTCTAAAACATAAAATTTTGTTACATGCTCTGCACCAACGAACCTTAGTTTGGATTTTCTCCCAAGAGAATAATTAATATTTGCATGAATTTACAAGCACTCATACTGCTTCTGGACTATTTCATTTATAAGAGGGAATGGGAATGTATAGCTAGGAGGAGGGACTTCAAGAAATTCTCTACTTCAGCCCTCTCTGAAAGCCTTCCAGCTAGAAACTATAGCATAACTTTGTTGTTACTCTACTACATTAAAACCAGTTTGCACAGTAATTACTTTGCCTTTGTACGTTGCCTAGCATGTACCTTCCAGAACAGCAACCCAGAGCAAAAGAGTAAAACAGCATTTGACTTTTTCTGTCTTCTGCACTGGCCCCAGATGAAAGTCATTATTCAGGCCACAGTGGTGGCCTCGGTTGTTGCATGACCTCTGGGCAACTTTGGGTGTTAAAACAGCAAAGCTGTGGTGCTTGTAAGAAGCTGGCAGAGTATGTACAGAAATGTGCTGCGATATGGTAGATACTGTTTCTGTTTTGAAAAGGAGAGGCCAGATCCTCAGCTGACATGTTGGTTATAGAGGCTTCATTCACTGATGTTGAACTTTAGATATTTTTATAAATTATTAAACAAGATATAGGTGTCAGGAAAATGCAGCATCAATATTATCCAAGAAACCAAACCAAAAGAGATGGTTTCTGTAATAGAAAAATGCTACAAAACAGTCAAAGTTTTTGTAATTTTTAAATTTTTTTTCAAAGAATGTCAAGGAAGGAATAAGTGTCTAGAGCTCATTCAAATTTGTAAAGCTTTTGTATAATAATGAACAAAGGCATCAGCCGTTTCATTCTCCTTAGTGATTTAGTGACTACTTGGAGAATTAATACAATACTTTTTTTAAGTTTCTTGGCTATTGTCTTTAATGCAGTTAGCTAAAAAGTGAACAGCTCTGCAAAGAAAAAGCAGGTAGCTTTGATTTGATCAAGAGAGAGAGAGCAAGTTTATTTGAGTAAGCAGTACATAAATCACAGATATACTAGCTTACTTTTTTCTTAAGAGATCCAGTGTTGCCAATGCTGTCTGCAGAGACTTCTTAAAATTGTGCCACATGCAGAAAACTTGGAAATATTCCACTCCAGAGCAAAACAACTCGTTTACCTGTTTCCTCCATATAGTCATTAGTAAAAGGATTTTAGTGAGTAATCATTACTGTTTGAGACAAAACGAACATTAATCCTGCCTAACAGAGAAATATTTCTCCTTGCCTTCCAGTAATCTGAATCTTAAACACATGTAAAAAAGGTGAGAAAATCCACGCTGCTGTGTTATTGGTCAACTCCTCTACCTTGTATGTGTTTAGAAAGGATATATTGAATTCTTTTAGTTTTAATGACACAGATTCAGAAATAAATTTTCCCTGCAATGCCATGATCATCTTTCTATAGAAGTGTTCTACTACCTAACATAGTTTTCCATGCTGAATAATGAAGATTGGTACATTAAAGTACAAAAAGCTTTATCCTGCTTTTAACATACTGCATGCTAATTGATTTCTAGAAAGTTTCATATTCTTCTATCATCCAATCAAACTGTGTGGCCAACTAAACAATTTGAGGTTTGAATACCTCTTCTTAGACTACTATCCTTGCTGCATAAACATGCTGAGTTTATGTTCCATAACTATCACCTGTCTCAGCATTTCATTTTTTATTGGCAGGAAAACAAATTTAACTCTGAAATGAACAGAGAGGTGCATAGGAGACAATGACTCCTAAAAGGCAAATTTAGGTCGATAGGTATGAATGTCAAATTTTGATGTCCTAGTGCTCCCCTTGGAAAGTGAACATAGCAGTTTCTATTCCATATCTGCAGTAACAGAACTTACTGGTTTGGTACATTTAATAGTTTTCATTGTGAAGTGTTCTACTTTGAATTTCTAAATGTATGAATTGAAATATTTTCTCATGCCTTTCTGAAATCTGTTAAACTTTGTTACTATTTTGTGCTAATGACTGCCAATGCTACTCTTCCTGATGTGCAACTGTTTGCCTTACATCAGCATTCCTGACCAAATTCCCCTACTGCGTGCTACCATAAATCTTAGTTCTTTGGTGTTTAAAGGTGAAGGTGAGCATCTATGTCCAGATTCTCAGTGGTACCTGTGCATCAGTTTTCAAGGGAGTTAGGTGAATGAACACAGCTGAGAAATTGTATCAGGGACTTTTCAAAATCTGACCCTATGACCTCTGACTACAATATTTATTTAGGTTGCATATAAAGTATACACATATAAGCATATGAACTCCTGGGTCCTGACCCACTCATCATTCAGGTCAAGAACTTGGCTACAAGTTATGACTTTTATTTGGTTAAGTGCACGCATTTCCATTCTGTCAGGTCATGGAAAGATTGGCTGGCTTGGGGGAGCTTGCATGTACCTGGCTCTTAGACTGCAGCCAAAATGTTTATTGTTCATCTAGATCTGGAAGTTGAGGTGCTCAGTCTCCAAGTCCAGATACAGTTCCAAATTACTCTGGCCCAACTGATTTTTGTGTTTCTCACATTAGCTGTTGTTTCACCTTCTCTTCACATACAAGGATGTGCATCTCATTCATGTTTCTTCATTGGTAAACAAGCCAGGATAAATTAAAGTGCCTTTCTTCAAGTCAGTAAGACTCCTGCCTTTGTTTTCAGGGAAAAATGCAGACCCTAACAACTGGAAGTAAGTGGCGTTCCTTTTGTATAGTATAATTTTATTTCCCTTTTGAAGCTTTACAAGGAAGTAATAAAAAAAGCAAAGGCATAAAACACAGTACCTGAGGCACAGGCTGCTTTTGAGCCTGCAGCATACTATAGGTATGAAATTATCATTTCAAACAAGTATAATATACATAATGTGAAATGTCACAGTATGCTCTCCATATCCAGTTGCCCAGAATACCTTTCAATCTGCCAAAGGCCAGAAAAGCATGACCTTCATTTTAAGACTGTATGGCAAAAAAGGAGGAAAAAAAAAAAAAAAAAAAAAGAAGAAAAATATTAAGAGAAGGAACCTTTCTACTATCTATGTTTTACGACTCTGCAATTCCTTCTGGTGTCCATAAGGTATTGTAACAAAAGAAGATGCTGCAGCAGGTAGATCTGGACTGGTCTTCTAGTCCAGGCTGGAAGACATTCCTTTCACTGACATACAGCAGAATCCACAAAGTGTATAGGAAACAGCTAAGAAAAAAAATTTATTTAGAAGTTAATTTGACATGTTAGCACCTATCTGGTCTTGGGTTCAGTCCTTCACATAATGCAATGAAGGGTTGGTTGGATGACTGACAACATAAAAGTTTGAGCAGTTTGTATAGAACCAAGATACAGAACAGTACCTTCTCCCCAAAGACGACATAGAAGCTACCTGTTGCTTCTCAGGTTTATAGCTTTTTTTTTTTCACCTTAATAGGTTAACAGCAGCTGTTTTAGTATATTTCATACGCATATATCTACATATTCATCTCCAGTTTCCAAGTGGGAGTGCAACATGTTTCATTATAGCATTAGATCAAAGTGCTAATTCTAACAGTTGGTTCTTACTGCAAATTTCCAGAGCAAACAGAAGCAAACCAGGCCTGTGCTTTGAATGAGATGCAGGTAGTAAACATAGTAAACACATGTAAATGAAGAAAATAAACCAGTAGAAATGTTTTCAGATAATTTTCTTTGTCCAAAAGCTTTAAATTAATTGAATCCTTAAAAGTAAGTTAGTTAATGTAAACTCGGGTTGCATCACTGAATTTGAAGTAGTGACATGGACCTGCATTATTTCAGAGCCTCAGTCATGGTTTATATTGGCACTGCCTTTAACTTTGCAAGCATGAAAGAGAGAAGCATATCCTTCTGCTTTGTTTCTGGCTTAGTGCAATGAACGTCACTGAAAGGAATTTTTCCTTTTGGCTGTTACTCCTGGATGGCACTATGCCAGCACAAAGCAAAAGTCTTGGAAATAGTTTTGCATGCCTTTGTGGGTGTGGATGAGTTATGCTAACACAGGCTCTACAGCTGTAGGTAGAGGTTTCCTTGCTGTGTTCACAGTGAGGAGTAGGAAGAGAGCTTTTGTAACACAAGAATTTGTCTTACGAGGTTCCTTAAAATACATTTTTTCTTTTTGGTCTTTCAAATGATCAAATATTTCTTGGCTGCTAGGCCTTCACAGATACACGAGCACAAACATCCACCTTGAATACAGAGCAGTTCTGTCCATCTCAAAGAGCTTTCTGAAGACCTGGCAGACATTGGAAGGGAAGGGATGTTGTATTAATGATGAATTACATCTAGCTTGTTTTTGTTATTTTTCTGTTTGTTTTGTTGAAAGCAGTAATGTCTTTTTTTAATCCTAACTTCAAGAACAACTTCTGTATATGCAAGCCTTTCTCTATGTGTAACACAGGGCTCGGGAAGACACTGGTCATAAGGTTTTGCATCCTTCACCCCAGTTACAGCAAAATATACAGCCAGATAGGGGCTTTCACAGTCCAGTCATACTAAGGACAGTGGTGAACTCCTTCAGTAGCTCTAATTTGAAGAATTTGGTTGCAAACTATGCAACAACTTCAACTGTTGAGACCCCGAAGGTAGTATGAATGCACCTCAACCTCAGCAGATTCCATTACTGTAGCAAAAAGAGAAAGACCAAAACCAAACCAAAATAAAAAAAGGCTAGTGGGCTAGTTCCTGGTTCTTCCTGCACCAACATTTGGGGATGATTAGTACCTTAGTTCATGATGCACCTACTTTGTTCTCTAAGAATATCTATTTCCCTGGTCATTTTGCCTTCTCTCTAGGCATGCAAAAGTTCCCTTGCCTCTAGTAAAAATAGTCCTGAAATCACAGAGGGGAAAAGCCATAGCTTATGCTCTTTCCTGTAAATTCCCACTTCAGCTCCTTTTATTCTTTATGAGTCATCATCACTTATTACTTCAGCTGCCCTACAGCTCCTGGAACTCATGCAAAAAACTTCCCAAAGTTTCACTTAAGTCATTTGCTGATATCATAGACCCTTTAACGACTTTGAGCAGTAATTTGCTTGACCCAATGCATATATCAAAACAAAAACAGCTACTAGTGGACTTAGGAAAAAAAAAAAAAAAAAAGTTGTTTAAATTAAAAAGCAATGTTTTCTATTAGGACATTTTACCAAATATTTAGTAGAAACCAGACTACAAATGAAAGGCAAGACAAAATGGCTCATGGCACTACCATGGCCTTCATTTTATTCATTAAGGGGATGGGAAGATGGACAGGAGTGCCCACAGTCTGCAACAACTTAAATGCCTGGCACCACTCATGCCTGTGACAACAAAATGGGTTCCCCTTATCATTTTAGGGGAACACAGTCGCTCTCAAAACACGACAGTCTGTGGTATAGTACTGAGTCTTAAGACCAGGTAGCATTGAACTCAGCTGAGAAGGGAGGAGGGCGAGTCTCAGATAATCGAGTAACACACCTAGCCACAACAAAAATCCCCCCAGGCTCCTTCAAGAAAGGAAACAGGTTTTAGCCTGAAGCAACTTCTTATAGAGACAGGCTTGGAACTAGTTCTTTTTAATCCAGAGTCCATTTTAACAACTTTAAAGCTAAAGAAATGGTTGACTGCTCAGTCAAACCACATTCCAGGAAGAAAAAAACCTTGCTGATGTTAAAATAAAAAGTATGCAAAAAAGTAAGTAAAAACCAACAAACTTTATAATGTCTCATCCTAATGGAGAGAGGAAGGGAGGGCAGGAGGCTGAAGATGTATAAAAGGGCAAGATAAATGAATTGCAAAATCCAAAAATACATTGCATTTCTACAAAACCACTTTATTTAGGGTATTCCTGTCAATGCACACTGCTTTGCAAACCACCATAAACTGGACATGCAGAGCTATAAAGCATATAAATTGTTGTTTAGTGTGTTTCTGCAGACTTTGAACTTTGTGAGCCAGCTATGCTGAAATTGGAGTTTGAGACCCAAACTGTGGCTTAGGATATGCTGTGCATCACAGAATTTCTGCCCCATAAGATAACTTGTTTAGGAAATACAGACTCTGTGGCCACCTGACTTTTGAAGTCTCTAAGTTCTCATCTCAACCTCTATGTTCGGTGTAATTTCTTGTTTTCAAGACAGTCCTAGGCAGCCCCAAACACTCAACTACCACACAGTTTTGGCTGACACTGCCATTTTTAATAATCAGTTGCAGGAATGAATTTGCTTCTGTTGTTGGGGTGTTTAGGAGACACACTTCCAAGGTGTTTCTTTGCTGTTGTGACAGTTAGGAGCTTCTTTTAAAAGTGAATTCAGGAGCTCCTGAGATAAGAATCTGAATCAGCACAGCTGGACCTTTGTGCACAGGTAACTACATCAGGCATTACATAACATGCAATAAAATTAAGAGAGTTGACAATGTTATTCCTTGTATAGCAGACAGTAATCTACTTTTTTTCAAAGTCACACAGGATTTCCTACCCTGAGAAACTATGGTATAGTAAGACTTCTACTAGGTAAGAAAGAAGGCTTCGTAGGTTGCCGTTTCCTTTCTCCTTCCACAGAAACTAATAGCCAAGATTTCTGACAATGCATTAGGGTTCCTTGCAATGGATAGTTTGATATGGTCCTTAGTCAGATTTTTAAATGGGGAAATCCAGAACTATGGAGTCACTGTCCAGCAAAGGATGATTAAGGGTTTGGGGTTTTTTTAATTTTTGTCAATACATTTTTTTTTAAAATCCTTTGAGTTTAGGGCAAAGAAGTAGTATTACAAGGGTGGAGAGAGTGAAGGAAGGACTTCAGAACCATCCTAAAATGAAATACAGTTGTTGGGCTGTTGCTAAACAACTGCTCTATTATAGGTTGGAATGGCATTTAAGTAATCAAAACCTTTAATATATTCTTTTTATTACACTGATGGAATTTATTCAGATAGAAAACTTTAATTATCAAGTCATTTTATTACTGATCCTGGTTGATGTATAATTTTAAAATAAAGCAAGCAAAACTTGAAAAACTGTAAACACTGAATTGGAATCAAAGTGGCAGTCTAACAAAATGTATCTATGCAGTTTTAGTATAGTAAATAACTACTCATAAACAAGTGATGATGTAAGTTACTAGGTTCTTTCACTAATTAAAACCTAACACAGTTTAGAAACCAACCTTTGAAACTCCATCCCAGCTTGACTGTTTTGTTTTACAGGGGTAGTGATAAAATGCTCCTGCTGTTTGACTTGCTTCCTATTCTGTTACAGATACAGTTTGCTCTGTAAATTTTTAGATTAGGAGCAGCCTAACCTCTCCGTACACAAGAGTGCTGTGGAAAGAGTATAAAGTTGTTAAACTTGAATGATCCAGGAGATAGAAATAACAGTCCCTACTAGCAAAAACTTGTTGCTCAACAAGAACAAACTCATGCCCTTATACGGTGCTGCAAGTAACTTCCTTTTCAAGAAGGTAAAGCTTTTAAAATTGCCAAGTGACGTACTCACTCTCATGGCTAGGAGCTGTCTGGAAAAAAACAAAAATCCAGGCCCAGAGTAGTAATAGCATTGTTGCTTCCTGTTCCTGTAAAAGTTAAGGAGGAACCAAAACATACTCATTCACAAAAAAAGGAATATAAATATGTACCACATGGGAATTAACCACATTGCAGAACAATTCCAAACTCTTAAAAGTTTCAGAAATTACGCAGCTGTCTACATAAATGGAAGATTTATATGCTCAGAATGAATCATTAAGAGCTGGAATAGATACAGGGTTACTTAAAATACACTAGTATGGATTATAATGAAAGGTCTCAAGAGGGAACAGGATTACTGTAAACCCTTAAATTCTCCTGTCTTCACCCATTGTTCTCCAGGAGCTCTTAAAACCATAGATACTGGTCAAAGGTGTTCAATTACATTCTCTTATTAAATAAACTAAATGTTCACACAGTACCATAAGCATATACACCATTTCACTATGTATTTAGGACCAGATTCTAAGATCCTGCACTTCAATAGAAGTGGAATAACATGGCCTAAAGTGTATAAAAATATGCCAATATCTATATAAATGTTTAAATGTCTCCCAGTCCTCAAGAGCTTACAGCCAAAGCGACTGCTGCGAAGGAATTAAAGTGCTGATAGGTAAATACTCAGTGACCTCTTTATGCTGTCTCTTCACTCACAAGCACTAGAGACTTGTACAGTGCACATCTTTGGGAGGATTAATCTACTTTTGACTTCTTTGTTACAATTCAGAATACTAAATTGATGAGCCCAACTCCCCCCTCACTTGAGAGGAATAGGTACATAACTTAACTGTCAAAATTAAGCATGAAATTACTTCCCTACACTGCTGTCACCAATTATATTCTAATAAAATTAGCTTTTAGCTAAGCACATCAATACTGGCATACAGAGCATTTTTACCCACAGGTCACTAGCTGCAATCTGTATAAGTTTGAAAGAAAAAGCTGCTGTATGTAAAAGTGGTGGTCAGTGTTCGGTTTCAAGTGAGCTGTGGTTGCTATGACAATGCTGCCACGACATTTTGCATAACCTTAGAAAAGAGTCCAAGGATTGAATAAATACTGACACCAAGTTCTCTACTTTCCCAAGTAAGTGGTCCCCAAAGGTCGGGGAGAAGTCTTACTTGTGGAACAGTCTCAAGAAAATGCAACTGCAGCTGTCAGTTATATCTGCTCTGTGAATAACCAGAGGTTGAATTTCAGCATCCACGTCTGTCAGCAGCATTAAAAATTACACTGCAGTAAAACAAAAAGAAGCCCTTTGTAAGCAGCTTCATGAAGAGTGGTAAAGACTGAACACAGATCTTAAAAAGCCTTGACGTTTGTCTTGTTAGCTTAAGAAGGACATGCATTGATGCTTCAAGTTCCCATCCCCTTTGTGTGAGTATGTAGGAAACATGAGTTCTCGCCTGCTGTCATTTCCATGCCAGCTACAGAATTAAAAAAACAAAGGGAGGAGAGGGAGGAAAAGAAGGTTTGCAGTTAATTCTATCCTTGTATACAAACATGTACTTCTCTTCCTGCTTTAATTTGGAAGGAAGTCCTTTTATACACAGTGTGTTTCCTTACAGCAATTCCAAAGAAGAGACAAAGAGACATTTTTATTGGAAAAGGAGCAGTTATGTTTTCCAGGTCCTATTAGGCTTAAGGTGACACTGGAGCAGTAAGTACTCCTTGAAAAAAAGTAAGGACTTCAGCAATAGAAATTGACTGTTGCAATGTGGCAGTTGGATTGGGTTTGGCAGTGCAGGCTGCAGAAGTTCCTTCACTTGCTTCTCAGTCATACAGAGACAGACATGCTTTGTTTTACACTTCACTGTAAATCACATTGACATATAAATCTTTAACAGGAACTATCAAGCAAAGAGCTAGAACTATGTTCACCACATGTTCCCAATTTTCTTGTTTCCTCTAGATGTCAATCCTGCAAACACATCGATGATTACCTGCCTGTAAGCAGCCCAGCCTAGGTTTATGCACATAGTTGGAGTATATCATATAAAATTGTTTTATAAGGTTAGCTCATAACACCCACTTATGACTTACTATAAATAACCTAGCAGAAAGGACTCAATAGGGGCTCCTAACTCCTATTTGTAAAGGGAACTTTTGGCCCCAAAAGTTTAAGTCACTCCTGAAAACTAACCACAGGCACCTTTCAAAATCCAAGTCAAGATCTTCATAAAGTCACATTGCCAGAGACTGATGAAATTCTTTAGAACATAAATGTAAAATGACTACAATCTTTATTAGGGGTACAGAGCAAGGTATGTGGTTAAAGAAACCATAAGATTTCCACAGCTGTCAGAGATTTTAAGTTTTTCAGAGTCTGCAAAACACTACGTATGTATAATTTCTATATATTTTAAAATATGAGCTACCCTTACTTTCAGTGTATTACTGTTGCCATTTTCTATTATTGAGGATCACGAGTCATCCACCTTCACCGAGTCTTAGACTTCCAAATGCAGTAAAATTAAGAGCTTTTAAGTATTTGCCTGCTAAGTGGTATATACCTATCCTGAAAATGATGCATCCATAATGAAATGTTTTCTAGCAGGCAGGCACTTGACCCAAATACTTGGTGGCCCAATTCATGGAGAAAACCATGCACAAGCTCATTCCAAAAGCATATAAATAAATAATAGAAATCAAAATGCAAGCAGAAAAACATGCTTGGGCATTGAAAGCATGCTTTGAACCCTTGGTAGAATAAAACTATGTTCCTATTTAGCCACTACCACTTCCTGCTTCTGAAAAGAATTCCTCCATCCGTTAATGGTGTATGTAATGTAAGCATCCCAGGATCTGGAGCCCATTTGAAAGTAGACGGGCCAGATGGCAGTCAAAAACTTATATATGAGGTGTTTACCAAACAAATAAGTCAGTGGTAAATGTCCCAAGAAGAGGAAGAGACAGAGCAGACTATCAATCCCATTCCTGCTGCTGGTTTATGCAGACTCTTAGTTTAAGAGGGTATGAGCTCAGGTGTAGAGACAGTCCACACTATTATTAATAATGCAAACAGCAATACCATAGAAAATAAACTGTTAGAAACGGCTTGCTAAAGGAATATAATCTGTTAAATTAATATATTTATGAATATCCAAGTAAAATGTATTCTTTAATATAATGTACCTCCTTTTAACTGAACCATGCTCATGGTTTCTGCTGCGCTTGCCACATTTCTTCTTGCAAACTGGTTATTCATATGACAGAAAAAGTTCTTTGGAGCAGTTTATAAATTATAATTATTTGTTACTTCATGTAACGAATCCTTCATGTCAGTTGCCCTCAATATTTCCACCTACACGTGGAGATTCAGTATGTTTGTCTTTAAATTAAATGCAACATATTTGAAATGACAAGAAAAAAAAAACAAGGTAAAAAGAATGTAGTGACTACTCTGTTTTGTCCCCTGAGTTTAGTTCTGTTTCACACTTTTTGTGTGGCTATCCTAGGAGATTTTTATGGCTTATGGCAAAAAAACCCCAAAACCAAACCAAAACACTTTCAACTACGTGCAAGACTCAGTGCTTAAGAAAAGATTTTCTGCAAATGCTAGCACCTTCTCAGTTGCAAATGCCCAATTTCATCACAGAAGATAACTGAAGCATGGCCAGCATCATCCAAAGCAAATGCACACACAAAATACAAAATTAGGTCTCATCCTAAAAGAGATAAATACACAAATATCAGGTAGAGAACTTAAAGATCAAAATTCTGTCCCAAGATGAAAAGATAACAAATTATATATAACAAAGACTACTGACCAATGCATTTTTCTTGCTTCAGTGCAAAGATAATAAATACACTGAAAGCCTGTTACCATTAGCAAAAGTGCTGATCTTTCGCTAGAAATCAGATTAAGAGACTTCTTTGAAAGCTTTTGTTAAATGTCATACAGACATGACACGTATCCACTGACAGAGTTCTATACGTGTCGATGTTGTGTTGCATTACAAAAGCTACTTTTGCTCTGGGATGCCAAATGGTTAACTCTTTTGGTCTTTTTACCTTAGGAACTTTGTAGCTTTGGCCTATTTCTCTTGAGCACATTGCATTTACTGAGTGAGTGGGTTGCATTTACTTACCACAAAATTTCTTGCACGCTGATGATGATGCCAAGTAAACAAAGAATCTAGCAACTGCTCAGGAAGACAAGCCTTTGAAGGCAAGAAATCCTGAATGAATACGGAATCCAGGCAGAACATCTCTCAACCTAGCAGAACACCCCAAAGGATTGTTTGCCAAGCAACACCAAACTTTTCAATGAACTTCTAAGAGTTAAGTGGTTACAAAGAAAAACGGTTGAAGGTTTTATTACTAAATGCTTGCAGAGATGCTCCAAACTGCTTATAAAGGGAAAGAGCAGTTCCATATACTGAATTTGCAAATTTAAACAGGACATTTTTGTATGCAAAAAGTTAATGTGCAATGAAACAGCCATACGGTGTGAAAGCACTGGGATGTGGGGTGAAGGGGAAATAATGACTCTGCTTATCAAATAATAAGCTGTTTAAAAAGAAAAATCTGCCATGGATGTACTCTCTTAATCTGTATTTTGAACAGCCGCCAAATTCAGACTTGGTACTGAAACAGCATCAGAGTTGTTTCAGATCTGCCAGGGCCAAGCTCTTAGACTGTCATTACTAGATTTTAGGTTAGATAACAAAATTAATGATTTTTTTTTTTTAAGCTTTCCGCTCTCTTCATCTGACTCAATCAGATCCATAAGATATGCCTCTTAGTTCTGGTTCCATCTCAAATTTAAATTTCTCTGTATAGTTTAGAATCCAAACCATGCTGCATTTTAAGGAAGCAAAGCTTGTATAGGATTCTCTGATTCTGTCCCACTATTCTCATAAAGCAAACGTCACTTAGCATTTTAACACCCTTACTTCTTGTTCCAGTATTCCCCAGCTTGAAGCAGGCTGTGCTTAATAAAAGGAAAGCAGAGACAGCTTCTGCACAAGGTTTGTTAGTTCTGTTACATAGGCTACATTTTATTATATTTTTTAATGAAAATTTAAATCTCTAAGAAGTTTCAGCAGCTGTACTTTTGAACATTTAGTCTGACTGTCATTGTTCAAACAAAACCATCTTTGTCATATTTCCTTTTTGTGAGCAGAACAATTGCAGGACTAGAATAAGAACTGGCAAAGCGGTGGATGTTCCTGCTACTGTTGCTTAGGGGCTGTCCCCGTCACATCTGAATAAGCCTTCTAAAAACCTGGTGATTGCTTTTTTGTAGCAAAGGAAGTGATTGAATTAACCACAGACCATTTTGTTTCTCCTGTTGTTAACTCATTTCATTTCTTACTGATGTCTAAATATATTGTAGGGTGGTGGGGTTTTTTTTTAATTGTTAGAGATTATTGTCTACATATCTAAGTAGATATTCTACCATTACAATTATCAATGCAAAGACATAATTTATCTTTCTAAATTATCTCTTACTTCAGATACCCAGCTTGAAACACCTTGGCAAAATAAGTAATTCAGCACTTCTATAAGACCCTTCAGAAGAACCAAGGCAGACAACCAAAAATTGAAGCACTAGAATAAATGGATCACATTTGAAAAAAAAACCCAAACTGAAAAATAAGTACTTTTAAGGGGTAAGCAATAGCGAATTATGTTCTGGAAAGTAAACGTGTAACGCAACAACAGAGGCTGTGTCGACAGCACAACTGCCTGTGAAACAAGAGGAAAGAAAACTTATTTAAATAAACCACATGGCTATCCTTCAGAGAAGCAGCTTGTGTAAGAGTCTCCACTGCATTTAAGGAACATCGTGACCTTTGATTTTCTTCAGTTCCTGTTGATGTAGCTTATGACTTTGTTACTTATCAGTTCAGAGAAAAAGAGAAGTCCCACTGTCCACCCACACTTTGTGCTCAAGCACAGAAGAACAAGAGTACTCTTCTCTTGCCCTCTTTTCAGAATAGATGGGTTGGAAGAGGACAGCAAGAGACAGCTTAATTTCACTTCTGCTGCCTGTTCAGATTAAGTGAGACAATGCAGAGGTTGAGAACAGCAGTAAAGGTTACAGTTGAAATAAGAGGCAAATTACTACTACCAGGCAGAAGGAAGGAAACAAGAGGAATTCTGACTCACAGGTGTGTCTGAGTCAGTGTTTCTTGTGACGACAGCTGGAAGAGGTGGTAAAATTATGCATTTCCCTTTGCTTGGGCTATGATTTCAAAACACAGCCAGTTGTGAACAGACATCAGCATTATGACGTCTCTACCCCAGCTGTAGCAGGAAGACTTGGAAGCACCAGGACTGCATTCCAAATACTTTATAAATGTGTAGGATAAAAGAACAGACAAATTCTCTCCTCCCAGTCCTATATTTATGATTTAAAATTCAGTGGAAAGAAAGCTTGATGTTAATATTATTTATGAACAACAACCCATGGTTATAGTTTCCGGTTATATACAGACCCATCCCGTTTTCATTGCTTTTGCATCTCAAATGACTTCCCAATTACTGCCTCACACCCAACATTGTTCTTAAAGTCTAAATTTCAGTCACAAGAGCATGTGTGCTTCTTTCACAGAGATAATTACCACATGCATTGCAGTGTCAGTTCTCTCTGAAGGGAACCACCTATAAATTTGGGAAGCTTGTTGAACTGAGTCATTTCCACTTCTGGTATGCACTACTTATAGCATAGCCTTATTTTCTGGCTGTAGCTGAAAGCAGATTTTTAAATATTACTGTGAAGAATTCTTGTAGTCTTTAGTAGAAGACAGGATTGTGACAACTACATCTTCCTTTCAGAAGCTGGAGACTAACAAAAAGGTTCTCCTAGAACAATAACAGCCAAGTGATTACAACCCTTATGCCCCATTTCCTACACACGCACAGAGTTAAATTGTTCACACTGTAATACAGATGCTCTGCATTTTAATAGTCCGATCCTTCTGAAAAATTAAGGAACATATTCTTATTAGGAATGACCTCCACTTAGTTCAAAGTTGATCCAGCACTATTATACATACAAATATTCAAAAGCTTTTACAACTTCTAAAGCCTCACATGAGGGAAGAAAAGTTTGGGGCCATTCATTACAATGGATTTCTGCCATCAAAAGGGCATGAGTCCATCTTGAATATCAGATTGTTTCAGGTTATTTGGGATCTACCTGTGATTGATAAGTAGTCAAGGACACTCTCAATACTGAGTGACTATCAAGCAGAACAACTTTGACCTTCCCCTTTTCCTCCATATGATAATGTACCAGACTGCCTAAGTATTGTCATGCACTCTCAAGATAGGGAACTGCCTCTTAAAAGTTACTGGAGATGTTTACTAAAGGGAAAGCCACCTTTTTTTTTTTTTAATTATTAATTATTTGTTGCATGCTTTTTTTTTTTTTTTGAAGGAGAATCACATGAACACACAGGAAATAATACATCTGGAGCAAATGAAGAGAAAAGATCTGCTCCTGGAACTTGGCCTGATGCCAAAACAAAGCATCAGAACTTGAACCAAGGATCTGAGAACAAAGCTGGAGCAGAGATGTCCAGTAACACTAGTATTACATGCTCACCCTATAAGGAACAGCACTTCATTCTTAGAACTAATGCTACTTTCATACTGACGAATGATAGTTAACCAGAATACTCAAAACCACTTTTGACCTGCTGTATGTCATATAGTCTGACCAAAAAAAGATTTCAGAGTCACATGAACCCTCTGACTACATACAGTAAGATATTAAATAAGGATACCATAAAAATAATACTGAAACTACTGTGGAAAAGAACTCTATGGACAAGAAAGCAGCAAATCCTGATGAGCTGAGCTTTACCAGTAACTGTTAGTGATTTATTACAGAATAGCTGCATTGGGACATTTAAACTACTTCCCCCCCACCCCCCCTCATTGCTAGCTGTCTGTTACTAGTTGGAAAGAAATTCTCAGTTCTACTTGCCTGCTTGGCATTTAGCACCATTCTCCACCCACACAGCCTACTCAAAATGGCACCCACACTGGAAATTTTACACTTTTCAACTTCTATTTTCCATCTGTATCAAATTCCACAACATTCCAGCTGCAATTCCAGAAGTCAGTTAAATTTGTCTTCATGCCTGCTCTGCTGTTCATATTCATTCTCCTTTCTCTCCTATTGCCCTCCTGTTAAGCAAGTTGGGCAGTTTAATCTCTAGCATACCCCATGTAGGTTAAAAGTTAAACAGATTGCATCCACTAAGCAATATTTGAAGGAGCAAATAAAGAAAAAACAACTGAAAAAGCGAATGTTGGGTAGTTCCCGCATTCAACTTTTACCGAAGTTGAGATTTCATGAGGTAAGTGTCCCAAAGAGTTTTAAAATGTTTGCAGCTCTGAAGCAAGCACTGGAGCAATTCCTTTAATTTGGCAATGCACTTTATCATTATCTATAGGTGTCATAAAAAAGATAACTGAAATCAAAGATAGCAGTTCAGTTTGGTACACATACTGCAAGAAAAAGCAGCTCTCTCAGGACCATCTTCTGTTCTATTCCTGCATCAACTGGCATTGATGGCCAGGGGCATCCAGTTGAAAGCACACCCATGCAGTTACCAATCCAGGGGTTGCTTCCCTCCTCATGGAAGTCAGCTGCCCACACACCTGCCTTTGTTACAGAACAGCAGTGCTGAGGACAGTAACTGAGGAAACCTCTTGTCAGCCCAGAGGGAAGGCAGAAAAGGCTCTCTTGGAAGTGAACTTTGTCACAGCTAAGTGACTAAGGCGCTAATGTTTTTCAAAAGTGTATGAACAGAAACATGGCAGACTAGCAATAGGATGGTAAGTATACATGCTTTCTACATTTTCATTATCAGCTATGGTTTATTCCAAGATCTATCACCTGTAAAATAAACAGATGAATTTTGAAATGAGCAAAGGAGCTTTGTTCTAGGAAATACTGAACTCATGCTAGTGAAGGATTGCAAAGAATTTTAGAGGAACAGTTCCCTAGAGCATTTGTCAATGGACAAGGCTGTTTTGGCCTTGGAGGGGGACACAATGCAGAACTGCAGATATGAGAGTCCTTTTTTGTTGATGTTTTTCAAAAAGTCATAGGCTTAGAACCAAACTGTCCAGTGACAGCAGCAAGTAAGAATACAGAAGACAAACGCCCCAGCTCAGGCAACCTATTTACAAGCTCTTTCAAAGTCATGCAGCCAGGAAATGTGAGACAGACATGTTTGAAAATAGCTTAGAAATAGCACAACTGTACTATCCATTTCTATTAATAACCACACATGTTAATATGGTTACATTATATGAATTTCAATAGGCCTTGTCTTCAACATGAAGGTAATTAGTTTCTAATTTCATTTTCTGGACTCCAACAAACATTTTGCTCTGACGGTTTGCATTCATGTTTACAGCATTTCTTTCCAGTGCCTAAGTGCCTAGTAAACAGGCTCATAGCCCAGAAAGAAAGTGGTACGTCCAGTCTCTCACAATAATGAGGAACTATCTCTTCACAATCCACAGTGGCCATGCTCTAATATCCATTCCAGCAGATTTCTATGGTTCCAGATACTTCTGTATGATGCAACACCTCAGCTCTGCACATTCAATTGTATGAAAATATCTTCCACAAAGGTGAAAGAGCCCTTTCAGTGCTTCTGAAGTATTTGCATTAGGAAATAATGAATAGAAATATATGCCCACTTAAGAGACACATGTATTTTGGAAACTCTGACTATGCACAAAAGGAAAGCAGTAAGCGTTGGGCATTGAGAAGGTTCTGAGGATGTTACAGTAAACATCTTCCATAGATTAGATTTCCATCCGAGTTGCCCTGAATAGCCATTTGTCTAATACCAAACTGATCTGAAATAATCAGAGGCAGCAAGCTTTTGCACAGTGAAGTTCTCATCCCATGGCTGACCACCATTGCTTGTCAGTCCACTACTAGTGTGCACTCCAGCAGCTGCAAGCCTGCAGCGGTGCTATACCCACGGAAGATGCTTCAGATGAATGCTCGGTAGACAACTGAGCTCAGTTCTCCAGTCATCTTTTCCGTTAGATATACTCCTGTGGAATCCAAAACCCTGTGAAGACACAGAGCCAAGTCCATTCACAGAAATGCCCTTAGTCATAATTGAGTCTCCTGCTTCCTATTCAGCAATATCAATACAGTATCTCCTATTCAGAAGGTGTATAATTTCATAATCTAGTTCAGTGATCAGAGAGCTCAGCAGAGCAGAGATTAGGGGGCTAGGCAGGAAGATGACAGACATAGAGAGTAGAAGTAGAATCTTTCCCAGAACATTTCTCCAGGAAACATCAGTAGGAACCTGGCAGGGACCATTTCAACTCTCTAATCTGTTTTTTGGGGGGGAAATTTCTTTTTGTCACCTTTGACAAACAAGGACTAATAGAAGCTCAATATGGTACACAACTTTGTTTTCTTTCTTATTTGTCTTTCCAAGCTTCCCAGTTACCAATATGCAAGGTTACGGGAAGAGAGTTCATGGATCTGTGTGGGCAGTAGGAGCTAAGATTACAACTGAACTACTGTATTTGCTTTTTTGTGATACACACAATGTCACTATCACACTGTAAGCAAAGGCCTCTGGGGAGCCAAGAAGAAAAGGGCATAGAAGAAAAAAAAAGAACAAACAGTGACAGAAACAAAGGGCAGACCTTCCTTCTATGCCTTTTCCAGTACTTCAAAGTACATTTAGAATTTCATTGAAGATCCCTTCTAAATAGTTTAATTCTCTATTGGTGAGTCTGACAGTTTTTTCTCAAACCAAACAGTAAGAACGTACATTATTTTTAAAAAGTTCTCCTTGATAGGCAATTATTTTCCCCTTGTCCCTTGGATAGTCATGTAAAACAGCTTTTACTAAAATAATGAGCAAGACAAACTAAGAACGCTGGTGGGAATTCAACAGAGACTCAAGACCTTAGTTAAATGTGAAGTTTAAAAGCATATGGGAAAATCAGATGCCACTTTGACTGAACAAGCTATTTTCTGATCTGTGTAAAGATTAGGCATGATCCTTAATCAGTGAAGCCATTATGGAGAAAACGAAGCAAATATAAAAAAATACAGCACCCTCAGGGTACAAGTAAATCTCACCTTAAAAACAAAATGTAAAACTCTGCATAGCAATGATTTCCATTCTTACATGATTTGTGTATTTGTAAAACAGATTTACTCATCTCTTAACATTTCAAAAAGTTTCAATGATTTTATGTTAAGTCTGATAAGTAAGAGTTTTTTAAAATTTAATTTTAATGGTGAATTCACAGACTCGAGTTCTCCCAGTCATCATGCCAGTATAATCTAAAGCAGGGACAGAATGTAGGGCACTGCCACCATGGGTTTTTATAAATACATGACTTTCATGTCATGTTTTAAGTCATTTTTTCTTTACTGTAAGTTATCACACTTACTAGTCATCACTGGCCTAGACTTTTTGCCAATTAATTTCTTTCATTTTCCTCCCCCATTTACCCTTTTGCAATAACTATGACTGTCATGGCTATTTAAAAAGACCATTTATTTCCATCACACCAGCTGTACATGGAGAAGATGAAACTGACTCATTTGGCTGTATGGGTAACTTTTAACTCAAAAAGAGAAAAAACTCAAAGAAATTGAGCCAGTTTTATTTTTAGGCAGCCCCCAGTGTCCACTTTAAAAAGAGGCCTTTGAGTATTACAACCAAACAGTCAAGATTTAAAGTTGCATTTAAACAAGTTCATCTGTAGAAAAACTCTGAAACTAAACATGTCCACTTTCCTCAAGATAAAGTTCTGCCTGTATGAATAAGATTTTAGAAGTTGCAGAAGTTTGTTTTTCTAGTCTTCACACAGATATATACATACACACATATATATAGACAGAGAGAGACTCCAAACAATGGAGAATTTCCTGTAGAAGTCATGCACATTTTGCAAACACACATTTTTACATTTATGCTGCTAACCACTCCTGAAAAACCACAGTGAAAATTCAGCCTCATTTTAGCAAAGTGCTTGGACACAGATGAAGCTTAAGCATATATAAGTACTTTAAAAATGAGAGAATGAATACAGCACTGAACAGAGTAAGTGAATAAGCACAGCTGAAGACATGAATCCACAAAAGCAAGTAAACTCTACAATTTAGAAGATGATCTGGAGAGCCACATTTTACATTTTTGTTTAAACCAAGACAGCCCCACTGATGTCATTTTACTCTAATTTTGCCTCTCCTGAAAATGGCTCAGTATATTTTAAAAATACCATGCTACCATTACATTGTATGACCACTGTTTAAAAAGAAGCTTTGAGAACATGTAAAATTGTACACCGTGCCTAAATGCTTCATGCAGTACAGTTAAACATTAGTCATAATTAGTGCCAATGCTTTTCCTGCTGATTCCACAAGCTTGTCATTCTGAAAATAACATCAGCTGAGTGAAAACCAAATCTACCTAATGTTACTCATACTCCTACGAGCCCGTAGTAACATCATTGAAAAGATCAGTCCTGCATTTTTCTGTTTTTTTTTAGCTAATCTGACATCATTATTTCCAAGAATATATTAAAATTTCACTAAAATACAATAAAATTGCGCAAGTAAGATCCAAATGAGGCTTCACATAACTGCATTTGTGGGTACACTACTTCATAGAAGAACTGTAAGTGCAGTGAATTTATTACATTCTAAATTATTGCCAAACTTCTGACTAATTCTTATCCTACTTGTTATTCACCAGCAGCTTATAAAGAGTATTTTAATATTTGAAATTCTGGCTGGCAGGACCAATTAAAAAAAAGTCTCATGGCATTTTTTCTGTTCTACTCAGTGGATGAAGGAGTTACATTCAAACCTTCACACAGGATATCAAATTTTTTGAGCTCAAAACCCAATTCCAAGGCATTGCCTCTAGTATTCAGTCAAGTTTCTCTATTTCAGCAAACAAGCATTCTTTCAAAGTAATCTGTGACTTCTCTAATGCCAAGCAGATAAGCTGGTCAAAGTGAAAATGCAGAAAGCTTGAGTGAGCATCAGTGTACAGCATCTTGTAAAAGAAGCTGAACTATAAACTAGATAGGCTACGCAAGTAATTGGGAATAGATCAAGTGCTATTTGCGTAAACAGTGAAGAAGACCCCATGTTTCTTTCTTATAAAAATCTTAGTAAAGTAGCACCTTAGCAAATACAGTTTTCACTGTGGTACCTACCAGGACGAGTTCAGAAACTCTGGAAAATGTGGTAGACAAACACATTTGATTTAACCCTATGGAGTCTTCCACAACATTTTGCTTTCACACCATTGCTGCTATCAGCACAATGTTGAGCTGTAACAAACCGTTCACCTACACCATTATAAGGAACAGGTACTCCATATAAATACTATTCCTTTTGTTTAAAGACAACTCTACTCATTTAGTCTGGCTGAGGAAGGGGCCCCTCAACTCATCCAAAATGGTGAACACTTGGGAGCACTTTGTTTGAATAAAATCCAAAGGTGATATTTGTATGATAGTGTCAGCGAAACCAAGCCATTTAACTAGAGCCACAAGTCTGTATTTTTAAAAAGATTTCAATCTCAACTTACTACTTAAAGCATCTTCACTCTGACTGCTCTATGATTATTTTGCCTCTTCTTTGATTCCTTTCTTCCTCCTTCAGAGGTCATTGACACAATTGCATGTGAAGATATTGCAGCCTTCTACTAGTTCTCCCTTTACACAGTAGCACAGGAGGACCTGGAACTGAACACATTTTCCATGAGGGTGTTTATGTAATCACTGCATTCCTTGAAGATTTTTTAAAGGTTTTGTTTACTGCCCAAATTGTCTTATTCCAAGTACTCTTCCAGAACTTTAGGTTTTAGCATTCATCCATGATAAATTCTGCAAATTTTCCCCATCTATTGTAAGAAGATTTCAGAGTAGTTTACATGCTATATCTTTGCTTTTTGGCTCAAGCGACTACACTCCTCGTAGGCTTCACTGCTCAGTAATCACGTTTGATAGATTTAAAATCCAACTGGCATAATTTAGTCAAGTGGAAGGAAAAAGTATAGAAAGCCAATGAGTCAAGGGAAGACAGTTCACAAGAGAATATTTTCAGCCTTGGCCAAATGGAAAAAAAAAAAGGGATGCATGTTATAATTTTTTTCCCTTTACAAAGTGTTTCACATTTTTTAAATATTTGAACTGGCATGCACTCTGTCACACACATCCCAGTATCTACCATGCTCTACTTTCTAAAAGGGCAGATCTGCCTGGTTTCCATAAAAGTCACAACAACCTATAATCCCAGTGCCAGTAACTTAAAATCAATATTCTACATGAGCAGGAGATATGGCAGATGTACAGGAACAGACACTCAGCTGAACTAAGCCAGTGTAACTCTGTGGACTTTATTAAGTCATGAGGCTGTGCAAGGTTATGAAATTGGGTTGAAAAGCTTCGGGAGTAAGGTCTCACTGAATTTAAGAGTAGCAGAATGTACCTTTATTCAGGGTGTACAAAGTACTCTTGCCATTACACCGCTTTAGCTGACCACAGGCTTATGAAGATGAAGAAAGGTGGTAAGAATTCCCACGCATCTCTAGAAGTTGTGTTGAGATTGTACAAAAAAAGGGGCAAAATTACTATACGTAGATTCTGTATGCCACTGAACAGAGAAAGCTCTCTGAGTATATTCAGTTTTCTATTTTAAAGTGTTCATCTCCTTCTGAAGATGCCTTTAAAAATTCTCTTTAGGAAGTCCTGAGCAAAGCTTCAATCAATCCTTCCAGCGTATGGACTTTGTCCCCTGGAAGCTATACAGTCTCTTCACCTGTATTAGACAGTGAAGCCAGACAGCTAAGGAGCAGGTACATGGTATCCACACGAACAGTATGGGGAGAGTCGCCGAGGCTCTGTGCACATTGACCCAATCCCCCTAGCACTGTCTCACATGTCAGCAGCGCAACTGAGCCCTCCCCAAGCATGTCGGCATTTTCCAGTTGTAGCCTTGGGTTAGAAAGAATAATCCAAAAGCGTATTGACAGAAGTAGTCCAAATGCAATTTATATAGCACAGAAGAATTGAGGAGATAATGAGCCCATTTTATTCCCCTTTGATCTGACAAAATGTAAGTGTGTTGCACATGGACAATAAATGGTCTGAGCCATGTACCTATTGGAAAAGTGGAGTGTTTGATCCAAAACAACTTCAGAAAAACAGACACAAGCAGACAAAAGCATCCAAGGTTTTTAGAATTAGCAAGCAACTCTGCACCTCAGTGCACCTTCAAAAAGAGAAACCTTCACATTCAGTATGTTTTCAGAAATCACCAAATATCTGCTTTTGTAAGATCAGCTTGCTTTTTCAAAGATTCATGAATAGGCACATAAACAGATCACTATTTACTTTTCAAAATTCTGGATACATGGCATATACATAAAAGAAAAAACACATGAAAAAACATTTCCAAAACATAGGACTTTCCTACTTCCTCCAGCCTTTCTTTGTAGGCTTGGACAAGGACATCAAACATTAAAAACTCAGTTGCTGATATTCCTTTCTGTCGGAACTGAGTTAAGCACAACATACTCTAAGCTGCTAACACATAAGAGTATTAACAACATTTCTTATGAAAACCTGTAACATTTAGACTATCCTTCTTTCATAAAGAGAAAAGCACAAAAATAAGTCAAACTTCAGAATTAGGGACAATCTAGGAAATATTATGAAGACTTATTCATATCTACATAAAAAAATGAAGAGAAATTTTCACTTGATCTGACAGACTCTTTACTGAGTACCAACCATGTATTGTACCTGGTGCCAAAATTATACAGCTGTTCAGAGATACAAGGCTTTAATCATGAATACTTTATTCCTTAAAAAGTGAACACTGGGGCACAGTCTGGCTAATTTGTGCAAAAGCAGGATAAAGCCTATGAGGAGCTGTCACTGAGCACAGATGACTGACGGCTAGGTAGAGAAACTGTCTTAGATTATTTGTTCACCTTCACCTCTGATGAAGTAAGAGTTTGAGAAGAACTGAACTACATAAGAAGACATTTTTGGTTATGCCCTATAGTGCCACACTATTTAAAGAAAAATTGTAAAATACCAGATACTTTAAAAAAACCAAGAATAACAGAGAGAGGAAAATACTGGCACAACAGGTTGGTAAGCCAGTATTGCTAGTTTTGTATTTACCAGCAAGTGACTGGTAACTGAACAAAATAAAACCAGTGGGAAATAGACCTGCTAAAACTCCCAAATAACAAAACCAAACACAAAATAAAATCACATTCTCAGTAATTAAAGCCACTTCTCTGTTGTTTGATACAAGGGTGACAATGTTTTGCTGGACGCTTTTTGACTGCCTGGACAATGGGGGGCATCCATGTAGAACTGGATACACTGAAAACTAGACAGGGAAAAGACAGAAATTCAGGAAAAAAAAGTTAATTCAATCTTCATTATTAGTTTTACTTTGGCCTCTTTATATTTCATTTGACACAACATGCCTTAATCTGAAACTTAATGGCAACAAGCATTATACTCTCCCATACAACAGAATTAACAGGCTAATGAAAAAGCACATTTTGATGTAGTATTCAGTGTTGTTCAAAATATGACTGGTTAATGCATTAAAATGAACATTTCAGAAAGGCAAAAATCACTTATTCCTCTCCCCACAAGTCTGATTCACTATTTTTCTCTTAAAAACACCCAGTAGTCTTCTAATGAAGGAGAAAAATACAATCACCAACTGCATTATGTAGAATGAGCAACTGAAGCAAAAACCGTGTAAACTCAGTCTAACTGAATGCTCTGAAGCATTCAGCAAATAATTACAAATATCAAATGCATTCAATTTGTGTTTGCAAATGACCCACACAAAAGGTCAAAAATTAGTTCCATTAAAAGAGTTACTTGCCTTACAAAACATATGGTTTACTTTCAGTTTGGAAAAAATAACTTATTTTAAGTGAAGGTAAGTAAGCGGGGGGGGGGGGGGGGGGGGGGGGGGCGGGGAGGGAATCCAACTTGTTTACTGCACCAAAGACAAAAGGTTCCTGTCTTTGCTCACAAACAAAATATTGGTAGAACTTGAAGCATACAGGAAACACAAAATAAACCACAAATTCATAGTCAAGGAGTCAAGCAGATTATACCACAAAAGGTTGTTATCTTTTAGAAGGATGGACAGAACATTAGAAACAACAGTAGTGAGTAGCATGGAAGAAATTTAAGCAAATTAATCATAATGTTTAAGTTATGATTTCCTAGCACTGCACAATTTCCCTATTTAACTGTAAGACACTATCTTACTAAACTGAAAACATTGCTGCTTGCTGCAAAAAAGTCTATATGACAGCATCTCATTGGAATATTTCCATTAAAGCTGCTAGTAATATAGTTCAAATCTCCGCTAACTGAGGTTATTTCAACTTGCAGAAGCACGGAGGAAGTCTTTTCTATGCTAAACTGTGTTCAACAGTCACTGGCTTGTTTCCTGTCAAAGTACAACACCTACTCCAGAGATGGATGGTAGTGGAAAGTCCCTAGGTGTATATTTTACAACCACCTACCACAATTTGAAAATCTTAGAAGTTCTGTTGAAAGCAGAGATACTTGAATGGAAAAGAATGAACACTCCTAATTCTAAAGTCAAACAAGTTGTGTTTGGGCAGGATATTAAATAGGATGTTGGAGTTAAATATTGTTGCTATTGTTTTATCAGACTGAGATTAGGAAGAACTAAAATCACGGCATTCAGCAGGAACAGGAAGGAAAAAAAAAGATACTGACATTGATTATTTTTATGCTATCGCACAGATGGAGTAAATTCAAGAGGTAGTGCTAAAATGATAGGACTTAGTTAAAGCCTTTGCACCTGCTCTGGCAGATGGATGCAATTAATAACAGAAAGAAACAGAAGAACTCAAGTAAAATTGCTCCCTGAGGGTTAGGTTGTTTTAAAATTAAGCTGACACGCTTTTTTAATACAATATATTAAGGCGGACATTTGTTTTGAAGTGGGCTGTCTAGTTTACAGCAAACGAACTCGTTAGCGAGGTGTATAGAGAAACACAGGCCTGGCCCCACAATTAGTTTTCATACTCATTCTGCAAACAGAGAATGTATTTTCTAAGCGCTCATAGTCAAGCAAATTGTTCTGCTATATTTTGCACGGGAAACAATATAATATTTTATTTGCTCCTAGTACAAATGAAAGCTCTGAAAATGTAAGCCCAAGCACCTCAGTCAGTAAAATTCTTGCCAGTGTACTTCCAATGTGCACTTTAAGGAGTTCATTTCTCAAGAAGCCAGCTGAAAATAAATTTCATTAGTTGAAGTCCAACCCAAATGACCAAAGATGAAAGGCCCCGTATTCCAGGGGGCGTGTGTGTCCACGTGCACATGTGTCTATTTTTATGCACACACACACCCACACTCCAGCCATATCTATTTACAGTTACTACCATCACGATGACCTGGGCACACGATGAGCTGTGGTGTTAAATTATTAGGACACTCCCTAGTAGTTTTGGCCCAAGTCATCTGGTGTGTTCCCAAACAAATCCCAGGGAGGTTCAGGGTTAGCACAGGTCAGTGATCACTCCCTAGATGCAGGTATTTTGGGTGTGAGGGGGTGGTGGCACAATTTTAGTAAGAATGGTGGCGACCAGCCCTGTCATGCCATGCTTCCCAGCCTCAGGGCTGGAGAACAGTGCCTGGCCCATTTTATTTAGGTACAGACAGAGCCAAATTTAGCCTGTCTTTCCAAATCAAGGCTAAAAAGAGGATTTAAATCCTCAGCAGAAAGAACTAATGCAGCAACAGTGTTTTATCATCAGTTGTACTGCAGCAGCCTGCTGGAGCAATGCTGGATTTCTACAGTGCACAGGAACTTTGAAAAGCAGTCTTTTTTTTTTTTTTTTTTTTTTTTTGCAGTAGTTCAACAGCAAAGTGGGTTAAACTGTTACATTATTCCTATTTCGTGTGTGAAAATAATCTTTTTTCATTTCTAGAAACCAGTAACAAAATAAAAAAAAAAAATGTAGGCTTGAGTACTTGATGACCATGAAAAACATAATCTAAGTAAACATAGGAAAAATAGTTAGAGGTAACTGAATTAACTAGATAATAATCTAACAGCAAACTGCCACTGTTATCACCAATTTTCTCTAAGTAATTACCCACTAAGGCAGGAAAAGCATCTATTAATATTCCAACTTAAATTATAAGCGAGAGAATTCTGAGTGGCACTGGTTTTGCTTTCTGGCTCTGAGTTTGCTATAATAAAACAGGTAAATATGTTGCAATCTACTTTAAAAGTTACCCACAATGGTAGCTTGCAGCTTAACAACCCTCAAAACCATAAATAAATGGCTTAAATTTTTGTGTAGATCTGAAGAGCCTAGCATCCTTGAGGGCACTGCAAAACAGTAACATGAAAGGATTTTCCATTTGCTCCACTTTAATATTCTTAACAGCTATTACCAGTGACTACATTATAACCGGATACTGGGGTGGGGGGGTATGCATAAGACATTGTACATTTCTAGAACGGGCTAAGGAAAATATATTTAAGCAAATAGCCCTGGAACTTAAAGGTATCTGTTGTTAAAATAGTTATCTTTTATCTTTCTTTTTGTGGGTTGTGGTGTGGTTTCTTGTTTTGTTTGGCTGGTTGGTTTTGGTTTGTTTGGTGTTTTTACAGAATAGATGGATGTAGAGCACCAAAACAACAGTGGGTTCTAGCAGCCCTTACA
Source organism: Strix uralensis (assembly GCF_047716275.1). Classification (NCBI taxonomy): domain Eukaryota; kingdom Metazoa; phylum Chordata; class Aves; order Strigiformes; family Strigidae; genus Strix; species Strix uralensis. Next base: position 13,065,248 of record NC_133973.1, on the reverse strand, counting down.
GCCTCAGCTTCCCTGGAAAGAGGGACCAGCTGCTTTCTGTGGGGGCACCACACACTCTGCGAAGAGCGTGACCTTGTTAGAGCTCAGCCATTAAACCGCTGCCTGACAGTGCACAGCAGAATGCTACACCCCTGTGAACAGTTGGCTTTTCATAATATTGTACGTATTCAGTCAAACATCAAGAGATTACTCTGAAAGTTTAAGGATGCTGGGATAGCCTGGGTATTGCGTTACAATTAGCAAGAGGTCACTTCACATTCAACTTTTGAAATAGCTGACTTAAGCTTTTACAAGCATTGCTATCATATCACTTAACTCAGCATATTGTATACTGTATTAACCTTTAAAGAAATTATACCATACATGAGGGAAATACTTTATCTTATTTACGTGGCTGTAAATAAAACCTACATCTGACCTCTTCATTGTTCTTATGTTTCAGTGTGTTTGGGCAAAAAGTCACTTGTATCACAGCAAAAAAAAAAACCCAAACCCACACAAATGAAAACAGCTTCCAAACCACATACATTGACTGACTGCAGAAAATCAATAATATTTTAATAGTTGGTGAACAAAGAAAACCAAAACATCTCTCTTGCTTCCAACTACTCTCAATGGCTCTTTGATGGAATTCATTCAAGAGCAGCAACATAAAGTTTCATTCACAAGGCTGTCTAACAACTCCAGAGGAATGAGAGTCATCAGCAAAGCAAAAACACCCAACAAAACCAAAACCAGTTAACAGATAGGAGAATACTGCAATGCATAAATGTAACTGTTAGTTTAGTCTTAATCTCTTGTACCTCTGTTTTTTCCCTGTCTACCAAGCAGCTGGGCTTTTCAGGAAGTCGCATGATTTTGCCTGTCAGTAAAATGCTCAGATCTGAAACCCTTACCTTACAAAGGGTTTATTTAAGAGTTCAAAACAAGGCTTCTTTCACACTGTCTTGATTCCTTTATCGTATCATGATTCACAGCCACCTTCGCTCCATCATTTTCATTACAGGATTTTACCAAATCCTTACAGCAGTCATCCAGGCATCATTACATGACTGGTTAGTACCTTAACCAAGTTGAGGATCAGTCTCATGTACTGTGGAATGCTCAAAATTTGTCACCTCAGATTTACCTCATTCATACAGTGATTAAAACACTTATAAGCAGCAGATCCAAACTGTCACATTCTTTAGTATAATAACAAGTAAAATAAATATTTAGTCAGAGAGCTTATGAGTAGGAGAGATCTGTGGAGAGGCATTTTAATTGTATGTAAGTAACTTGGGGGCCTTAATTAGACATCAAACTTACCTGTGCACCTTACATATAGCACAAACAGAAAGATGCTCTTTCACACAGAGAATCAAAGTATCCGACTTGGGTTTCTGCTTTGAATCACCTCGTGGTCTCTCATTGGACGAACACATAGCAGAGTAGCTTCTTAATTTAGGCTGTCAGAGAGCCTGAAGTTGGGCAGTGGGAATACCCTCTCACATACCCTCTGGATGGCTACATTGACACACTGCTGCTGGCCTGCATCAAAATATTCCAGGTGGCCCGTGCCTTCAGCCACCATCCTTTCTAGGGCCTTTTATCCTTACACACCTTGTAGATCCAGTGTTCTGTAGTCCTTGTGTTCTCCACTCCTAACAAGCACATGCCTCGAACTTCAAACCCATGGCAGCTGTTTGCTCCTCCTCTCTCAGCCTTACCTCTCAGCTGTCTTCTATCAAACGGCCCTTTCACTCTGCGTGCTTGAAACCACAAAAGCAATGCTGTGTCTCCTCATCCTTTCATAGCATAGCATGCAAAAGCCTGACCCATCTTTAACACCCTTGATAATGAAGCCATAGGTATCTCTTTCACCTGCTTCTCCCAGCTGGCTTGTTTCCAACATACATTCATATGACCCTCCGCAGACTGTAATTCCCTGAATATCTGTACTTACTGTACAGCATAAGCATTGAAAAAAGACTGCTTGAAAACCACTCACTCTCCCCGCAGAGCTGGCTATTCTCTTAATAACACAACACACATACACAGGGATGCGGGGAACCAAGCTGCTTGCTCCTGCTGGCTCTGCACTCAGATGAACTGCAAGACAGCATGACTCAGCCCCAGACAGCTACCAAGTGCAACTCACAGATCACAGCTCTTGGCAGCGTGTGGAATATGAAGAGAATGACATAACAACAATGAAAACAAAACAATCGAGAAAAAGAGCCAAAGATTTAACAAGTTCAGAAAAAATGTCAGATCCTCTGCTTTATCCACAACCAAACAAGAGATAGCAAAAAGAGCAAGCAGTCACTACCAACCTAATCTTACGCAAGCTGAGCTCCAAACAAAAAAAGGCCAGGGAGAGCTGCCAGAGAAGAGTTTTAAACCAATGTTTAAAACAACACAGGGAAGAGAACAATTTACAGAGCCTACAGTGAAATGAGAAGCTTCCAACCCACTATAAGGCATATACCTGCCAATTCATATTTTAAAGCTATAGAGGAACCTTTGATATTACCGATACGATTTTGTTGTTGTATGTGCGCCCATAGTAACTTGTCACATTTTAAACCAATGGGAAGATACCTGCACTAAAAATAGCTATACATAACAAAAAAAAGGAACACTTAAACACTTACAACTTTTTCCACTGTTTTTCCTGACCCATTTTATTAAAAGCCAAAAATCAGAAAACATAGGAAAAAAAATCAAGAAAAAGGGCAAACAATTTTTAAAAGAATCTTTATAAAGGAAACTACTACAGAAAACACATTTGCCGATATTCAGAAAACCAAAACTTAAAAAACCACTCCTGTAATACAGTTGCCTTCAGAAAACAGCCTCAAAGTTTTAAAGCGTATTTTGGTTTCCTAGTATGAGAATTAATTAGAAGAGTAACACTTGCAAAGCATAATTACTCCCTGGAACATCTTCAAAAAAATCCGAAGTCAAATGTCTCGTACCCTGTATGGGTAAGCCTCACTCTTTCCTCTCCAGCATTCACAGGTAATACACAAATTTGAGAGGAAGACCTGCCCTAAAATAAAAGCGTAACATACTCTTGGGTTTTATTTACCATATGCCTACAAAAAGCACTCATGTCAAAATAAACATACAAAAAGGGGCATTTTTAACTAGAAAATGTTTACATATTCCCTCACATGTCTTTCAGGGCAGCAGTGTGAGCCGTACAGCCCTCACCGCTTCGTGCGGCTCTTCAGGCCATTTCCAATGTGGGAAATCTCAGCACTAGCTTAACAACAAACCTCCTCCCCTCTCAAAAAAACCCCAAACAACAAAACAAACCCAAGAAAAGAAACCAGACCTACAGAAGGAAAAGAAGTTCCTATTCTTTGGGTCCACAAAAAACCCCAACAAACTCTCAAAAGCGCAGAGGGGAAGTGCAAAGGCAGAACTCTCAAAAAGGCGGCGATAACGACTATTGACTTTTCAGGCACATCAAGTGTTCCAGCGGGCAGGGGCACCACGACTTCACCAGAGAAGGGAAAAGGGAGGGATGGACACACTGCCACAGCCCCTAACCGTACCGTTAGCCCCTGGAAACCCTATAGCCAGGGGCAATTTCAGGGTCTCCCCCCACCCCCGACAGGCCTCAAAGAGCCCCCTCAGCCCCCAAGCAGGCGGGCAAGCGTGACGAGGCGGGACCGGAAACTCCACCTCCCTCCCTCAGAGCTCAACCACTGGCCAGTTCTCCCATCACTCTCAGCGCTGCCAGCCCCCCCTCCTTCCCGCCCCCTCCTCATCGCCGAAGCTTTCTCCCAGCCGCCGCCCCGCCCCGTTCCCGGCTCCACGCTCACTTGCTGGTGGGCATGCCAATCAAACACAGCTTCCCCTTCTCACTGGCTGCTCCGAGGCAGCGCCTCCCGCCCACGAGGCTTGGTCCCTCGGTGCTGCCGCCCGCCCTCCCCGTACGCGCATGCGCGGGAGCCAGCGTTGCCCTGGGGGTGGGCATGTTCCGCGGAGAGGAGCGGCCGCCAGAGCGCCGCGGGGAGGGGGAGGCAGCGGCAGCGGGGCCGGCGCCGCCGCCGGGGACCCAGCCTCACTTTGTAGGAGTGAGGGGAGACCACAGCCTGCCGGGGGCTGCGAGCGGTGCCACATACAGACCTGTGCGTGGGCATATCTCTGTCTCTCTCTTGCATGTGTCTGTAGGACGCTCTCTCTCTCCACACACGCGCGCACATACCCACCCACCGGGCGGGCTGGGCTGTGGTGCGGGGCAGGGCAGGGCGGTGCGGTGCTGTGCTGGCGGCGGGGCAGCAGCTCTCCACGCTTCCCTGCGGGACAGCAGCCGCCCGCCACCGTCGGCGGGAGCGGCGGCAGCAGCAGCGCCCCAGGGCAGAGCCCTGTGGGGCGGCCGGCGTGTGCGCGGAGCCGGCGCCGCGCTCGCCAACGGCCGCTCCCGCCGCGGCGGCCGGGCCGTGCTGTGCCGGGGCGCGGGGTGCGCTCCGCCTGCCCCCCCTGGGGCGGTGAAGCCCGCCGCCGGCCGAGGGAGGAGAGCCTGGACCGACGAGACGCTTCGCCTGCGCGCCGCTCCGCTCCGCTGCCGGGGAAGAGCGGTCGCGGCGGGGGGCTGAGGAGCCTCCCCCCGCCTGGTCCGGGCTTTCCGCGGCGGCTCCGGTGGCTCTGGGTACAAAGCCGTGCGATCGGGGCTCATCCGTACGTATGTGTGCGGCGGGAGCGAGGTCCTCGCCCGCTGCCTGCCCTGCCCGGCCGCTCGCGTGCCTTGCGCGGTTCTGCCTTGCCTGCTGCTTTTCTGCTCCTCCTTCACCCCCTCAGCGCGGCCGCTGCGCCTCTTCCGCTATTGTTGTCCGGTGCGGGGCATGTGCCCGCTGCCCGCAGGTGCGGAGGGGCCGGGGGGGCACGGGAGTGGGGCCGAGCAAGGGGTTTGGGGTGGCGGGGTGGCCCGGGCCCTCGGGCAGCCGCGGCCGGGCCCCGCCGCCGGCCGATGGGTTCCCCCTCCCGCCTGTGGGTGTTGACGATAAATCCGGGGTCGCTTCTGCCGGTGTAAACTCGGGCCAGGTGGGTTGATGCTGTTTGTCACAAAAAGTTAAACTTGTTCCTAAACATGCCCTGGTCTTGCCCTTTCCTGCCCGTGAAGAAGGAAGTGTTGCCTCACTGGCTGCGGCGAGTTTTATGACAAGATGTTTTCGGGGCACCTTGTGAGTCTCTTTTTCTCTGTCGTTGCGGCCAGCTTGGCTCCCAGATGGCCAATTCCCTCAACGGCCGGAACCCGCGCAAGGGACGGATCCTGGGCTTCATTGATGCCATCCAGGATGCTGTGGGCCCCCCCAAGCAGGCAGCTGCCGACCGGAGGACTGTGGAGAAGACCTGGAAGCTTATGGACAAAGTGGTGAGTGTCTCTGTGCCTTCGTGTATACACTTGGTGGAGAATGGGGCTATTTAAATAGGTACACATGGGGAAACAGCCTCTTCCTGCAGCTCCAACAGCTATGCTGCCTGTGATTCGGGAAGTAAGGGGACTTATGTTTTAGGTTATTTAAGCACCATTTGTCTTTTTTGTTTTTTTTCCCTATAGCCTCTGGCTATGTTTTTTTTAATCTTGGTTTGTGGAGGGAAAACAAATGTGTGTGTTCGCCTTAGGCTATTGTTATTTTCAGATCCTTTAAAATGACTCAAACTTGAAGAGCTGTCCTAACGAAAAGCTGCTTAACTTAGGCTTGTAATCACATATTCTGTGTGTTTCGTGTTGGATCACATTGTTAGTCTGCAAACAAGACCTCTGAAGTATGAAACTTCAGTTAAGCTAATCGTCCTGTGAGACACGCTCATGATGCCAACATAGATATGTTTGTGCTTTTAGGAATGTGCGTGGGGACTGGGGGATGTCACTCTTGTCAGTTTAGTAAACAGATTAGTATGGCACGCCTAACTTTAAATGTGTGTTCTGCATTTTAATGATTTTTAAGTACTGCTACTCTTCATTTTGAAACTAGAAACACATTGTACTGAAACTCATTTTCCAGGAAGTGGGGCGATAGACCATAGTTTTTTAGATCTTACAGTTCTCTGTACTGGCCTGATACATTTTGTTTAGTATTATACAAAGTGATAGCTTGTATGATGATAGATTAGTGAGGAGAGTTCCTTACCAATGGTAGGAACATTTTGATTATAAATGGATGACTGTTCAGGAGGTGCAGGGCACTCTGCTTTGCATATGAGGTGATACTTGAGAGCTTCCTCTTGAAACTTCCTAGGAGCGAGGATTACTACCTGTTAGCCTTGGGTCCCTACAGCAAGAGAGTTAAGTCTTCTTAACTCAGTGATACTTTGTGAATTAGTGTAACTGTTTACTTTCCCTGTGGCTCTTGTAAGATGCAGATGTTTAACTTTTCTTAAAGTTTGTAAGTAGTTATACTGACATGGTGGTGATTATTTCATGTAATATGCCTTGACAGGTGGCAGTGTCAAAGTATTTGATTGAGTCCTTGTAGGCTCTCCTTTTTGATGCTCCAAGAATAGCATCTCTTTTTCCACCACAATTCCTGATGATTGTTATAAACTTTAAAACCAGCCTTGATAGAAATGGTTATTATCACAAAGACTTTGTTGACATTACCCTGTTAATGAGCAGGATGCTGTAAACAGCGAGCATCTTGTAATAAGAACTGCAAGTATAAATATGTGGAAGCAGGCACTCTTCTTCAGTAGAAGGAAGTTTTCGGCTTGGAAACCAGGAGTCTGATTTGTTGTTGTTGAAACCACGTGGGGAATGTACAGCTTAATTTCCCCCTGTGTCAATCCATTTACAAATCTGTATGGTAAGGTTTCCCCCTGATTGGTTTGCATATTCACCATTACCAGAAAATCTTAACCCCACTGCTTGGATTTGTGGATTGCTTTTACTCAGCCAATATAGGATAACTGTATTTGTCACTATTGCAACAGAGCATCAGAGCAGCCAGTAAGGCCTGTTCTGTAGAAGTCACTGGAAAGGCTGGACATTGTGCTGTGCTTGCGTTTTCATTTTACTGGATAAGTGTCCTCAATTAGGATCTTTAATGTATCCTCTTTAAGCTGCTCTCAGTTAATCAAATTTTATTTCCAAATTATATTAAAGTATACCAGACAGGATGATGTCATAGTGTGAGAATGCTGCAGCTTGCTGCTTGAGTTTTTAGCATTTGATACTTATAGTGAAAGGATGTGTTTGAGCAAATTTAATGTGTTGGTAAACAAATTTAAGTCTCTTAGCCCTCCGTGGCAGTAGGCACAGGAAGGTCGCTTTCTCCTCTGCCTAGATCAAAACCAGGGATTAAAATCAGAAATAGAAACCTGCTCGATGAACTGTTGTTTCAAATCCAGTTTCTGGAGTGTGTCCTATGACTAATTTCTGTGGTGGGTCACTGATCAAATTAATACCTAGTGAAGGCAGTAGGCTCTGCAAAGTCAGTGGGGTGCCACCCATGGTAAGATTGTGGCTGAGGCCTATTTTGCTTGTTGCAATAACAGTCATTATTCTTGTTTATTCTTTAACTATAATAGCAGTGATAACCATCTTTTTGCTGCAGTGAGGTAGCTGAAGTTTTCTGCCATTCTAAAGATGTTAGGGAAAGGGAGAATAGAAACAAAGCAAAGCTATTATCTTGACCAAAGGATGAAAAAAGAGCAGTCTTAATAATTAGGGGTGGAGCTCAGTAATTTCTGGTTTACATTTCTTTCTTAAAATTGCCATTCTTTACCTTTCCTTCATTTCTTTCTGTAATTTCCTCCTGCAGCAGATGAGATTTTCTGTCTGAATTATTTGTTTTCAACAATAAGGGATTAACCAATACTACAAATATTCCTACTCTATAAGAACTATAGTGTGAGAGTGGGTTTATGGTGTATGTAAAAGTTCTGGCTACTTAGATACCACGCAAACTTCTCTGTGTAGAACTGGTTGTATGTCATGCTTTGGAATTGTTCAGATGTCATGGTAATGTTTGTTTTCCATGGGCTGATGCTTCAGCTGTTAGAATAGGCAGAAGGTTGCAGTTCTGTCTAAGTGTCTTCTCTTTAAACTTCTGCTACCAGTTTGAAAAAAAAAAAAATCAAGGGTTTTGAAAGAGTTCTTTAGCAGGACAGAATGTTGGGACAGTGCTCCTGGTTAGAGGCCTGTTTGTAAAAAGTTACTGTAAGCAGCATACTTTCAGGGAATAATAAAAAAGAAAATAAATCTTGTAAGTAATCAATGAATGTGAATTGTTATATGTCTGTATATATCTGCATCTTCCTTTTTATACATCCATCTGCACTTTCTGAGGTTTACTGGTATATCTTTTTTTATATGAATTTACAGTACTAATTGCATTATTAAAGGGATGTCAACTGTTAGCATCAATGTTCAGTTTCCCTGCTGCTTTTCTCATGGGTAAGCAGTAGCTTTACCATTAAGAACCAAAAATATTTTCATTCCTTTGCAATGCAAAGGATAATATTCCTTTTATGGTTTGGAAGGCTAGCCCTCCTTTCCAGTGCTAGCATTGCATAAGCAAGTTGACTATGTATCTCTGAACTTCTAGCAAGCAAATTACTGTTTTTAAAACATGATGCATATTTTAGGAAGTTCATATCCTGTAAATAAATAAAAAAATAATATTGTTAACAAATAACTCTAAGTCTTCCTTTAAACTATGCATAAGCTATGTGAGTTTTATTTTTTAAAATTCGAAATCTAATGATTTTAAAACCTAGAAGCTAGCCATGTATTTTTATTAGAGGATAATGGTTATCTTGAGAACAACTTTGGGAGAGAATGCCTGTTATGTAAACATGGGAGTAGTTAAGTTAATTTACTGTTTGCGCTATTTAGAGTTGGCAGTACTGTTGTGCACACTTTATTGTTGTGGGTTTCAAGCTGATAAAATTGTGACACATTCTGAACAGGATTTTTTAAAAACAAGAATGTTTCGGCAACTTTCAGTTACTTTTCAGTACTCATGCATTGGACCTGAAAATAGTTGTATTTTCTACTGTGAAGATTAACAATATTGTCTAAACTGTTTGGGTGTCCTGTCATGGCCCACCCAGTTGTTTGACTATATAAATGGGGATGGCAGTTTGATTTGCTATTTAATAATTACCTAAGAGCAAATTAGAGCGCGTCTCCAAAGCTTGTACTATTGACTTAGTGAGTAAAGCTGTATTACCTCTGTAACTTAGTAATATGGTTTTCTTTACATTAACATTTGTCAGCATCCAAGTTTTCAGCAGCATCTGTGCAAGTATAAAGAGCACAGTAGTTGAAACTATGTGTGCGTTGTTTATGCTTTGCAACACTTTATGTAATTGTTACATTAATGTGCAACCTTCCAAGTCAATTAAATGTCATTGTTCCACAAAGGATCTAGAAAGGACAATCATCAATCATAACCATGGTATTCTTCAGTATATTACCTGGTCAAAGTTGATAGGAAGTTTTATGTCCCAGTTAGACTGTTTGTGGAAAAAGAATAAAAATTTAAACAGAGAAATGGAAGCTTCTCTTTTTTCTAATCAGAAGAAAGTATAAATGACCCTCCAAAGTCAGCAGTCCTTGTGTGTATGTAGCATCAGTGTTGTTACTGGTTATTCCTCCAGTATGGAAACATATGGCTTAGTTGCAGTGTGGTAGCCATTGAACAAGCACTTACTGTATTCTCAGCTGAAAAGATCAGCGATAGGTCACCTCTAGTTATATTTTGATGAGAAGGCTTCTTTCAGAAAGAAAACCCTTTCCATCTTTCTGTGGAAAATAAAATGCATTGCGGTTAAGGTAATTTCTGTCAGGAAGAAATATATGGAGGAGAAGCGTAATGTTCAGATTTCATCTGTTTTCCTGATTTAGTCCCTCCTTGATTAAGTTCTTCAGAATTCATTGTTGGTAGCATTGTGTGGTTCCAGAGAATTGCTGCGGTATCTTACTGCAGAGCTACCTTTATGCTGTCTGTGGTGTGTACTTTGACTTTTTCGTACTGCATGGCAGAAGATACTTGTTCAGCAGATGGTTTCGAAGTGTAGTTTTGAAAGTGTGCAAGCCCTGGGTGCTCTGATTATTCTAGTCCATTCGCTGCAGCTGAAAACTGTTTAGCGGATGTCCTACTCATTAGATCCTTATTCTGTTTTAGCTGTGTTACTTTCCTTGTATTGTCTTTGTCAAGCAATAGGTGTTTAAACAGATTGTGTTAGGGCTGCTATACTTTGCTTGAACAAAAGTTCTTTTGTCAAATGAGTCCAGGACTTTCAATGTTATTGTTTGCTTTAAAAAGTGAACAGAAGATACAATTTTCTTAAGAAATTCATTGTCTAAATACAATAGGCATCTGTTACTCTCATCTCTGAAGATACTTATAAGCTAAGTCAAATATCTTCAAAACTGTTATGAGTAGTGGTATTTATTTGGATTGGGGGGGGAGGGGAGAGGAGGGAAGAGGGGCTTGGATTTTTTCTCTGTAGTGTAAGCTCATCTGGAGGTTCCAGAGTTAACTGTTTCCAAAATCTGCTTCAGGTAGTTTAGGGTAATGCCTTAGTTCTTCACAATCAGGATTGCACTCTATTGTTTCTGTGATTCTGGAGTAAATACTTGGAAATACCCTGAGTAAATACTTGGATTTACCCTGAGTTGAGGCAGTGAAAGCAGCTTAGCTTTGTCTTAGTTTACTTCAATGAGGGAGACATTTCTTACTAACTTGCTGACTGACTGCTTTTCATTTGTCAGACTGAATGCTTGCTAAATATATACATGCTTACTTCCAGTCATAACAATACACAAATCACACAGTGATATGATTCATGTCTGTTCCTAAAGTGTTAGCGAGGGTTGCTTTGTAAAGTGCAATATGGAGGTCTTTATTTTTGGTTGTTTGTTTTTTGTGGTGTGGGGTTTTTTTTTGAGTTCTCTTTTCTTTTGAAGAAAGGTATGTGTGCCACTTCTGGTGCATTGGTAAATCTTTTGCGTCAGCAGATGTCATTTCTTATTGCTTACTTTTAATTGTGAACTGCTGTGGTATGTGTCAGGACATCCTGACTCTGGAAACCATATGGTTTACCAGCCATCTCTTTACAAACTTACTTCCTTTCGACTAAAACCTTGTGTACTCTATAAATTGAAGAAAGCCTTGTACTACTTCAGTGGATCACTGACTTGAACTAAATGTTAGCACTTTTTCACTGAGAGTGCATAAGACTAATTGGGTTGTACTGTAGAAGAACTTCTGTATGATTTTCTTAACAGCTTGTTCTGGAGTTGAAGGTTCTAGTAATGTACTGTGTTTATAAATTTGGCAGAAGGTGAAGCCTTGTAAACCATGATGACCACAGGATCCTGTTTTGATGTGTGTATGGGTGTATGTGATATGGAACTGAATAAGACTTTCTAGACCATCTGAAAGAGAAACTTGTTCTTTATAACTGCATGTTCTTTTTGTATAGTCAGTATGGACTGACCAACATATATAAGCAATTTTCTATTTCCTGTTGGTTTTATATTTTTAATGGTGTTTCTAGTATATATGAAACCACTTGTTGGCACATCTGATCGAAAAGATAGAGTTCAGAAAGAATTAATTCTTTGTTCATGAGATTTAATTGAGGATAAATAAGCAATTCAACCTGGTTGCGGACTTCTCTGCTTGTGGTCTGCTATCATTGCTGCCTTTTTTCCCTGAATAAATATTTTTTCTTTTTTCAGCTGCTTTTTTTCCTTGTGCTTGTTCCTCCAGAAAGTTGTAACACCTAATCAGTGATACTGATTTGTGTCATCTGTAGTTGGCTTTGGGAAGAATGTCAATCTTGTTTCGTTTTCACTAAATCAGAAATCAGAGTACAAAAGTTCAGATGAAAAATGTCTGGTTTTTATAAAGGTTTTCACTTCTGTCTTTGGGATTCCAGTTCTTCTGACTCTTCTACAAAAAGACATTGACGTATGTCTCTGCATGGATGATTTTCAGATCTGTCTACACATGTAAAATTCTTTGCTCGTGTTTCTGAAATCTCCTTAAAGAATTCTGTCATCTTAACTTCAGTGTAACTAAAAGAAAATGTTTAAACTCCTTCATAAGTCTCTCTTGTTAGTTCCCTTCTTCATCTTTTGGGGTGACATCATCATTCTGCCTTCACTCAGGCAACTCCTTTACTTGAACTGCTCTTCTAAAAGTTGTGTCTGAATCTTTCAGATCAATCCATTCTTGTAAATCTCTCATCCAGGCCTTGCTATTTTGTATATCAGTAAGTACAGCTTTGCCTTTCTTACCTTGAAAGAATGCCATCATATGCAATCTTTATTCTTTGAGAATGCTACAGGCATCTCCTAACCCATGACTAGGACCCTGTTGCCCTTTTCTTTATCCTAATAACCTTCTCTTTATCCCATGAAATATAAATAAATTATTTTCGGTTTCAAAGTCTCTTGCTGTCTCACTCCTGTGGTTATGGATTGCAGTTCCATACTTCATTGCCTGATGAAAAGATGACCAAACATCTTTAAGCTTAACTTTTTTTGTTTTCTTCTCTCTTCTTCCTCAACTTAGGAGGAATTCCTTTATGAGCCACTAAATTATTTTAGAGCTTGCCTTGAAACTTTGCTGTTCATATCTAAAAATACTTAACTGCTAGCGCCTTGAACCATGTAGCATGTTGAACAGTGTTATGCTTGTGTATTCATATTTGCCTGCATCCATCTGCTGTCTTTGTTTCCTGCTGAGATTGTAAATTTCTCAGTGGGAAGGACTGTCTGTTCTATAACACATCAGAAGGGTTCCTGATCCATTACTTTGTCTAGTGGGCAAAAGGATAAGAGAAATTACTAAAGTAACAATAGATAAGTGAAATTAGGGGAGCTATTGCAAATGTCATGTTTTAAATACTGTTTTTGAATGGTGCTAATATTTCTATAGAGCTTATGAGTTTGCACTGTTCTAATAGCGCTAGACTTTTTTTAAAACTTGTCAGTGCTTGACTTCTGTCCTCTATATCTCTACTTTTCTAACTATGACCCCAGTTACTTAAACCTGATTGCCTGGTGTGTTTTTGTGTGTGTGTTTCAGAGGGGGAAAACAATTACATGTTTGCTTTGCTGTTTGTGATGCATGAAGGTCTGTTAGTGGCAACAGTCTTAAGGCAGTGAATTTCTTAATGTTGTAGATCTAGAAATTGAAGGAGAGGTCAGCAACAGTGATACAGCTTTGAGTTTAGAGAGGTGAGATGTTACAGTGTACAAGTTCCCCCTCCCCCCCTGAAATGCTCAAGACTGCAGTTTTTGAAGTTGATACTTTAGTCGAAATAGGAATCTGCTTTCAGCAGTATTAAGATGTTTTTACAGCCTCGTTAGTTACCTCAAAAAAATGTCAAAGTCAGTAATGTATAATGTGGCAATCTCCAAATGATACCTATAAAAATTTTATACCACATGGACTTAATTTTTTCATAAGTATTTGCATATGTACAACAACACACACATGCCTAGAATGTGTTCCTCAGCCGTGTTTTATCCGAGTGTGGATAGCTCGGTATGATAGCACTCAAAAACTACCCGCTAGTTTTGATCTCTTTCACCTTCTAGAACAGAACATTACAGAACAAACTAACAGAGAATTTAGGAAGTCAGGAGATAATTACTCTAATGTTGTGTATGTTCAGGAAATAAAACCACCTTCCAGAAAAATTTCAAGTGGAGACTAGATTAAAATAAAGGTGTTCAATTCATCTGAAGCTTATTCTTTTAAGTAATGTATATTATTCAATTAATTTTTGTGCCATTTAGGAACATGATGATTCTAAAGTCCATTAAGATGTTATCTTCTATTATAGCCATGAACTGGAAGACATTGAATTTATAACGTTTTGTTTCCTGGTTTATGATGTCTGTTTGTGAGTGACTTAATTTCTGTCTGTTGTAGCTAATAGCTTTTGAACCACTGGTGTCATTAATACCATTTTCATATTTGTAGACCTCTTAAACTTTAACTTCCTATAGGTTCTAAGATGTTATATTGTTGAATAGAGAAAACAGAGAGCCAACAGATGACAAGGTAATTCTTAGTGGACATTTAAATATCCATAGGGGAGTTCACCTGTAGCAAACAGATCTGTATGCAACTACTGCTCTTGGCATAGTTGCATACTGTGTTTTGATAATATATTCCTTAGAATACAACCCCAAACTATGTAAGTAAGCTTGTTTGCTTTTTATAGATGTGACAGGATTAAGTTAAATTTTATGTCCTTTGACGTTAGAGACTATGTTGGGATTTCATGGAATATAAATGAAGTAGGATTTAATTCGTTGTGCCTGGAGGTTAGAGAAGTGCGGTTACACCTATTAATTTTAAGACGTCAGATCAGTTTTTGCCCCAACGTATTTCTTGCCTTTTACGTTTTCTTGTTTTTGCTTATAGGTAAGATTGTGCCAAAACCCAAAGCTTCAACTCAAAAACAGCCCACCTTACATACTTGACATTTTACCTGATACTTATCAACATTTGCGACTTATACTGAGCAAATATGATGACAACCAGAAACTTGCACAACTCAGTGAGAATGAATATTTTAAAATCTACATTGACAGTCTCATGAAAAAATCAAAACGGGCTATAAGACTCTTCAAAGAAGGAAAGGAAAGAATGTATGAGGAGCAATCACAGGACAGGTAAGTGAAATATTTAAATATGAAGTAGATTGTCTGGCCTGTCTGCATTCTTAACACTGTCTGCAGCCATTGTGTTTTGACATTTTTAATTATTTAAAGAGCAGAAATATTTATTGTTTGGATTCATTGACCCTGCGGGTCAATCAGTAATTTGCTGGATTTGTTCCACTGTGTGCTCTTATCTGTCACTTTGTGACCTTTAAAACCAAGTGCATTTCCTTCATAAAACATTCATTTCGCTGTAATTACTTATTCACAGGACCTTACAATATGTAGTTTTTCCTTTGTCAGAGAGAGAGTGACTGTTACTTGGATTGAGCTTGACCTCCCTATTCCAGTTCTTAAAACTGTGGGAGCCAGGACGAATATTGACTTAGAGCTTTCACAAGTGATGAAATGAAGCAAAACAATATTCACATTTTTGAGATATTGTGTGATAAGGTGATGATAATGTTAGTTTGGTGCTGAGAAGCCTTTTCAGAAACCTGATGTATTCCTGATTTTCAGTTGTTCCATTTTAATAACAGGGATTAATGTCCACTTTATGTGTACTCTTGGTGGGGAGTGAAGAAGTTTTTAATATTTGATTTTATTGCCTAATCGTTTAAAAATAATATTTCAAAAACTTCTGTGCAAAATCTGCAGTTCTGTTTTGGGAAGGGGTGCAGCAGTGTTGTGGTGATAAGTCTCCACCATGTGTGGTATACCTTTGAAATCTAATCAACGATATGATGCTGCTTCCAGTCTTCCCTTTTTAAAGGAGATAGTGGGGAATGTGAGATAGAGAGGAAGTGAATGGAGGATTGAATCCCTGCCATTCTGTTTGCACCTGAGCTCAGAGACAGGGTTGCAGTATAGTTTTACAGCTGGTGAAAGTGTTGGTAGAAGCAATGAAATGTCTACTTTCTTGTAAATGTCACTGCTATTATGTTTGATTTATACATATGTTCCTTCCAGATCTTTAGCAATGATTATAGCAATTCAGTATACTGTGGTAGTTTCCTGTGCTTGATAGGGTGTCTGAAGCTTGCTTAACGTCTCAGGAATATTTTTTTAAAGTATGTAAAGACTGTCCAATTGCAAATATACTTGGAGCAATTTGCCTAAGAGGTGCAAAATACACTGTGCGAACTATTTTAGTGACGAGTAAAGATGTTGATGAATGTTTTTTGTGTTTGAATTCATAAGTATGTAAAGGAACACTTTCAGTGTAGATGCATTCTTACCAGAAAGCTTGGAAGAATTGTTCAGCACTGAGCCTATGGGTTCTTTTTTTAATATCCCATTTGTTATATTTGGAGAAGTCATTGTGTTCCAAAAGAAATAAGAACTTTTTATGGTAAGAGGCATTTGACATAAATGGTTGCATTATGTAAACAGGTTTTATTTTGACTTCCCTGTGTTATATGAAACCCAGATTTACTTATGGTTTTGCTTACAGTTAGCAATAAATTAAAGCCAGTTTCAGTGTCACTTTTTCAAAAAGTCTGCTATATGCTCTGTACAGTCATTCAAACAGTGTGTTAGTAACTGTATCTAGTTGCTAGAGTTGCTTTCTTCTTTCCAGTTACCCACTTCATTTCCTGCATAAGGGTAACAGTGGTGATATAAGGAAGTCTTTTGAAGCAAACAGTTTTTGAAAGGTGCAGTTAGCATATTTACTGTCATTTATTTGGGCCATTCTTATGAGATGATTGGAGAGGACAGATTTTAAAACAAAGCATAGTAATGAAGTGTACTGAATCACAATAACTACTTCAGGCTCTCTAAATTTGTATTTCAGAAGGTGACAACTATATTATTTTGCCTGACTGGAATTTGAAGCTTGAGAAAAGGAGTATAATAGAAATGTAGTTGCATTTCCTATACAAACTGCATTCTGACTGTGTGTCAGAATGTGTAAACAAAAAAAAAGTGTAACCACTGTTTCAGCAGTTCATGCCTCATGCCATTATAAGTTAAAGTCTACATCTTTGTGACTTCAGTGCACCCTCTTTCATTTACTGGTGATGTTTTATCTGTATGTGTGTCCTAGTTTAAAGCTGAATGAACATATACTTGTTTGCTGAGTCCTATGACTAGGTACCTGTTTGCTCTGCAGTGCTTCAACATACTTAATCATGTTAATTCTTGGTAAGTTAGTAAAAGAAGCTGTTAATGTTTTTAGCTTCTTTGCTTTCAAATATGCCTGCATTAACCTAAGTATGATATTTGTTAATGTTATGATGCAAATGTAGGAGTGATCATTTAAATAAGTGTTTTTGAAGATGTTTCTAAAATGACTGTCAAATTGAAGTATAGTTAATTTTAAAAAAGGGAAGCCATATGCCTCTCATGTTGGCGCCTGGCCAGTTTCTGTGGTTTTCAATTTCTGTTTTGTATTCTGTTAGTGTTGTCTGTGGTTTCTGGATAAAAGGTCATCATGAAAAAGAGAAAATGGCTGTGTTTGGAAGCATTCTGTGTATATATATTTAATTGGTATACTTGTAACCTATTAGGCTTATTGAATAATCTTTTAACTTCTACAATGATGGTACATTTAGGAACTAATGTTAATATACATGTGATTTTTATTTGCCTGATGACACCAAAATTACTCTATTGTGAAGAATTTGTCATGAATTTTAGTTGTCAAATATCCTGTGGATGAAACAAGATAGTGTGCCAGTCAGATTATGTATAAATGGCTAAAAAAAATAGGTTACACTGTGGTGGTGTTGCCTCTCCTGTGTTCCATGTCAAATGCATATGAGAGCTGTTTAAGAGTAGTTGGTGCTGTCATTCTGTGCTCTATGGGATGAGTCTTGCTAATAAGAGAAAGTATGTTTTACAAGTTTGTTTATTGTATATGAATCACATATACCTTCTGGGTATGGTGTCTAGTATGAAATCATGTCTTCTTGGTCCTCTTGCTTGATGAAGTAAGAGATGATGTTCAATAAATTCTGTAAACTCTGATAGATATAGGCTGCACAGAAGTTTTTCTCTGTATGAAATAATTTAAAAGATTTTTTTGTCACAGATTTTACTTGTTAAAGGTTATTCACACAGGTTTATTAAAATTACTGGTTCAGGTACATCTACTCTTTTTAAAAGGCTTTCTGTGGTTTTTGAGGGTCTGGGGTTTTGGGGTGTCTTTTTTTTTGGTTTTCTTTTCCCTTTTTTGTTTATTGGGAGTAGACTAAAACTGGAAGGCATCATTTCTGTGAAGTCCAAACTTCCTTTTTTCTTGCTGCATTCCAGAATTTTATGCATCCAGAAAAAATAAGGCTGGCAGTTTTTTCAGCCAAATATGTTAGCCAGGTGTAGAAATCAAGCACATAACTTACAATAATAAGACTAGAGGAGGAATAAAGTAGCAATGGGGAGATTACATTTGGATTCATTCAAGATGCTGGACATGTCTTCAGGGCTAACACAACCATTTCTTAGTAATGGAGACAAGTGTGAGCTTTCCTGTGCTTACCTATAAATCATGTTCTTGGAAGAATACATCTTGAGATGGAACTTGTTCATTGTTTTAATATTGCATATCTTCTGCTATATGCTCTTTATATGAGAAGAAGAGGAAAAGTATAAAACTAGGGTGTATAATTATTTTTAATAATCTCTTAAATGCTGCTTGGTTCAGCCAAAATTAGTTGGCTACTTGTTTTAAGTGGCATTGCAGAAGTGGAAGAGGAAGATAAGATGAAAGAAGATAAGTATTTCTTAAGTAGTGGGCAGTGCAGATGAAGATGGCAAGAGGAGATGAGCTGAGGTGGTTTTGGGCTTGATGTAGAAAGAGGTGTGTATGTAGGGAATGTCAGAGTCAAGGAAGTCCTTGAAGGTGATCAAAACCACTCATGTTCCTGTACAGAAAGTCTCACTAAATCCTCTTGCGCATCTGCCCATTTGGTGTCTTGATTCAAATTGCATGTTTCTAGATTTTACAGCTTGATCAAGTGTTTTGTTGGTGCAGAATTCTTATATTCTTTAAGTCTTCTAGAAGGTCTTATACCCATGGTTCAAGTGATAGATCAAGTTCTCCTTTGTTACTGTTCATGTTTGTTAGTGGGTTTATGAAGTATTCCATTTCTCTTCCTTAAGTCTGTGTTGTCAACTGAGATCAGTTAAGTTCTTGAATCAAGTCCATGAACTGGCACATCAAAGAACACAGCATTCTCAGTAGAGACTTTTCTACTGCTGAGATTTCTAGGCTATTCCCTCCTTACTCTGAAAGTACAGACTTGATAAGAAGTTACAAGGGTAAGCATCAGGATGGACTTCAATTATGTCAGCTGCAATGCAGGAACAGCCATTTGTGTACTTCTGTCCTGTGGTAAGAGGTAGCTTAACTCTGCTTCTTTGAATTACCTCATCTTGTACCACAACCTTGTGGTTTTATTTACAGGAAGTTAGGAAGTTTATAACTTAGCTAGACTTGTAACTTGTTCATGTCTCCAAACAGAGAAGATTTTGTTGATTGAGAGCAGGATCAGGAAGAGTATATTTTTAATTCAGGATGATTTTATTTGGACAAATTAAGATTGTTTTGTCTGATGGTTTTCTTGTTTGACACATAGAATGTACAGATTCAGAAAAGGATGTCCATAGCTTTTTTCACAGAGCTGGTTTTGGCTATTGGTTAGTATCACATAGATAACTTGGTTAAATAGTAAGGATGGCAACCTTCACCAAAGTGGATTGGATTTGAATTTGTGATCCTGGGGTAAAAGTTATTGGCTCCTTAGAATCCTGTGATTTGTCCCATTTTCCAAGCATATTATGTAGTTTTTGGTCTTCTGAGCTGAATAGTTAGGCTATACATACCATCAATATATTGTCTGACATGATCTGTAAACTACTATACTTAAGCTATGTCAGCATGTTTTAGAGGTCAAATATATTGACTGGTTTTGTTCTAATCTTGTTGAAGTTGAGGCAAAGGGATCTAGTATTTGTCCTGTCCTTTCTTGTATTTATTTACCTGTAGTTTTAGATGGTTCCTTCACTAGGGTTTTAGGAAAAGAAGCTGACTTACTCTTTTTGAAAGGCTTCTGGAGTGTTGACTCATTGCTTGAACTCCTGTGCTGTCCCTAGAAAAGAGGACTCTTTCTCTTTCAATGTGTAACCTATAATATAATAATTGGGAATGGAACTTGACTACAATAAATAGCCTCTGATAAAGAGGGTTCTTCTGAGGAAAAGAGTGCATGACCAATTGGATGGAGTTGCATGGGAGAAGGAAATGCAATGAGATTTTTTTTAAAACTTTTATGTTATGGTGAGAATTTCCACCCTCCCCTCCCTGTTCCTTAGCTGTGATATAAAACCAGATATGAACCAAAACAGCTCTAAGAAACCCTTTGGTGTACCTGAAACACATGAGTAATTGAGCTTCAGTGCAAATTTGGTGAAACACAAGCCATTTGCTATTTTTGGTTCTAGTCTAAATTAAACAAGGAATGTTACACAAACACACCTTTCAGACAAAGAGACTCTTGTTGCAAAGGGCAGGTGAGAGCATGTGGAGGTTACAAATGGTAGGGCAGTGTTATGACAGCTTGTTCTCAAATGCAAACAGGCTGTGTCACTGCAATTGTTGTAAGGAAATATTTAAATATTTAGATGTTTTTGATCATCTTCACTACTTGGGGGAGGATATTGCCAAATGAGAACAAAGGAAGTCTTAGTACCAAATTGACTTGAAGGCAACTATTTATTCAGATTTCAGAGGAAGACAAGGATTTTAAAACTACAGAAGATCCTACATGAAAAAAATAATAGCTCATAAATTCTTATAATTGGTTCAGATCCTTAATTCATATCTAGTTGGGTAGAAGAGGGGTAATAAGTGCACTTCATTTGTCTTTTGCTTTTTACTCTATTGTAAAATCAGGCAGAATCTTCTGTTAGTGCAAGGTCTCTTTCAGACATTTTCTTACAAGTAATGTGGTGTTGACGGTCACATCTGAGCAGAGTTCAGCTGGTTGTGGGGGAATATACATGGTCTGATCTCTTCCTTGTTGCACTTTGTATAATCATTTATACATGTAAAAAGTATATATGATAATGTTGGCAAATTAAGATGCCATAACATTTACAGCCACTTTGTGCAGGTGTGAAAGCTCTCAAAAAGCACAGTTAGGGGAATCAGTCCTGCAGACTTGCCATGTGTTATATATCAACTTCCTTTGTGATGAATCTAATGGCAGTTCTACTATACTAGGATTATAGAATATGACTGAGTCAGTGTCTATACTGACATAGGTTTTTACATTGTAATGTTTCCTCTTTACAAGGCAATAAAGGATGACAAAATATGCCGGGAAGAATAGGTGGTTTTCTGAAAATACAGTACTGTTGGTCAGAGAGGTCTGGAAATACTCTATCTGATTTGACAGTGAGGATACTAGTACCACTTCTGCTTTATAACAGCTCAGCTTCTCACATCCCTTCACCATACTTGTCTGCATGGTCTCTATAGGGAACAGCTGTGCTTGTGGAGACAGGTCATGGTTGCCAACTACAAACAGGGCTCTGTTCTTAGGCACGGCAAAGCCCAGCTGATCATATCAAGATAGCAACTTCAGGGTCTACTTGGAGAACAGACAGCACGGACTCCTGAATTTACCATGTAGAGAGGAAGGCTCCTGTAATGGACCTGAAGGGACCTTTCATCATTCACTTTTGAATGCCTGGTTGATGTTTAGAAAATTTGGTCTTTGCTTCTCTGTTAGAAGTATTCTATATTAAGTGATTAGGTATTTGTTTTAGGATGTCTTCAACACTAGCTTTTGTGATGGCAACTACTTATCATGCAAGAAGCAGCACAAAGAAAGCTTTTAGAAGAAAGTGTCCATTTTCATGAAATGTATGTCTAAATATATAAACATATCTAATTTTAATTTCAGGTTATAAAAATAAATGGTTTCCTTAATGTTCTGTGGCACTGTTTTCTATTAAAAATTAAGAACATGAAAGAATAAAAATCAACTTTTATTCTATAAACAAATGAAAAAGAAGTCAGAAATAATCACTTTCAAGTGGTACAATTGCTATTTAGTTAATAGAAGTTCTTTTGCCTGTCTTTGAAAGTAAAGACAGTTTAAAGACAGATGTGGTGAGTGATAATCCTTTTATTCAAAGAATGCTTGATCGAAAATCAGGATGGAAGACATGCTTGCTATGTGTCTAAACCTATAGTAAAAGTTTCACTAACCTGTACAGAGTAGGAAATAACCTTAATCTGAAAAGAGGTGATATTATATTTGATTAACACAGCTGAAGTTTGAGTTCAGAACAAGAGAGACAGAATGAGATATTGATGGAGATGATGGCTGGAACTACCCAGTTCCATTCATTGAAATGTAAAGTGCAAGAGTGATAATTTAATGACATCTTTAAATTATTTTGTCATCCTTTGACATAAATAAGTTTCTCTTCTTCCTATTCCTATATTTGCTGCAATATTAATAAGGTGAAGTTACTAGAGTCATCTTGAAAATGGCACAAAACAGTTAGTATACTTATTTAGTAAGTTGCATACAGAATGCCTCCTATGCTTGGGCTTTTTTTATCAGTGACTGCACATTCTCAAGTTAACTTTTCTACAATAATGTTATGCAAGGTCTGGAGTGAGGCAAAGCTTTAATATTGTTAATTGATATTGGAGGAACAAGGATTTCTAGTTAAAAAAATAGATTTGCTGTTGTCTGTGCAAAATAGCTTTGCTACTGGTAAGATAAGTTGGAATATTTATTTTATATTGAACAATTCCAAATGGTTTAACAGCATGTTCTCTGAGAGCCAGTTTAGGAATATTGTTTGCTTGATTTGAAGGAAAGCATGATATTTATATAAAAGACTGTGCAATGAATGCAACTATTAAAAATCCAAAGAGGAGAAATAGCACACAGAAAGGACCAACAGTAAATTGTGTCTGAAAAGAAGCACATCTTAACATATAACACAAATGGAAAAAGAAATGAGTAAGTGATCTTATATGAGGAATAAAACTTCCTGAGCAAGCAGCCAGGTAACTGTCATCAGTATCTCATTTGTAATATAGATGACTAATACAGTTTGAATTTTTCTGTTTTGAGTGCAACCAAGGTAGAGCTAAAGGATTTATTATTGAAATATGCTTGCATTTGTCTCTAGCATACGATAAAACATTTTTTGCCATAGTTTGCTCGGATTTCACGTGTCAGAATTACAGAGCTATCCTGTTTTGTAATGGAAGATCTTAACCATAATCTGCTTATTACTTGATTCTTTACATTGTGTGACATGAAACATATTGAAGAATGTATTGACTTTATACTTGCAAAGGTCTTGACAAATCAGAGAATTCCTGAACAAATAATTATGTTCAGTAATATTTGATCATAATAATTACGACTTCACTGTCCTTATGGTGTGTCTGATGTAAAGGTGGATTTAAATGTATTTCTTCCTAATGTGAAGGAAACTAAAGGGGAAACATAAAAGTAGCAGATACATAAGAAACAAACATTTTTGGGATATATGATGAAAGATTATAGTCAGTGGTAACATGTTGATTGAGCTAAATTTAATTTAATTTCTGTGTGGGTAAGGTTGTTGTGGTCTCTGTGTAAGAGGATCTCTTATAAGGGGACTTCCATTTTTTTATTCTTGAGTGGTCAGACAGCACAGATACAAAGCATCAGATATTATGCTGAAATTATATGTATCAGGACTCCATTGAAACCTGCACAGCCCACCTGATGAGTTAGCCTTTTACTGTTATTAGCTGATCTTTGGCAAGCTCTGTGAATGTGCAGTGGGAGAAAAATGTCAAGAAAAGTAATTAAATGCAATTACTTTTTTTTCTCTGATACCATTGTGGGAGAGTTCATAAAACATAGTCTTGCTTTCCCCTAAGATAAAATAATGAAACTATATGGCTTTGAGATTTGAAGCAACAGTAAATACGAAAATAATTCCTATCTTCTGTAGCAAAAATGCATATGAAATTACCTTACCTATTCCACAGTTCTTACATGAAGCTGTTGCTAGTAATAATTAGAGCCTTAATTTGTTCTGTTTGTGATACTGAACAGATGTATATAGAAACAAAATCCACAGCCATATCTCATGTTAAATATTAGCCCCAGTTTTGCATCTACCTTGCATAATGTAAATATGTCTCCTGATAGGGAGGAATATTGAATAATAAGCTATGGAAGTCTTATCAGTTCCTGATTAATTGCTATTTCTGCTTCTCTTGAGCTAAAACTTGAAGTATTGCACAGCATCTGTTTATACTGAGATGACTGACAGTGGAGAATATCTGGATTCTCTCAGAAAGTACTTGGCACATTGTAGGGTTGGATTAGACCCTGGGTACTCATGGCAGAAAGAAAAGGATCCATGGGTTTGTTTATAATTGAGTAAAATAAGTGTCTCTTGCTAAGCCTGATTAGTTATATCTAGGGCCCAGTGTTCACTTTTTTCCTAGTACCTGTTGACTGACTTGCTCAAAGAACTGAAACCTACATACTAGAAAATCTGTGATCACTCTCAAGCTTGCATTGAGGATTATTTTGTAACAAATCCTAGTTTTGCTTACCCTAAGAATAAAGAAACATTTTATTAACCTTAATTTGTTTCTTCTTTTGTGCGCCAGGCCTTAGTGATATCCTAAAGGCTTTTGCTAACCTCTTTATTTGTCCTGAAAAAACCCCAAACACCTTCATTAACTCTATATCAGAAATACTGTTGCCTTTTTAAGAGGAGATACGTTCATTTGTTAGTTATCACTCATAAAATAGGACATATTGGGCAATACTGTATTGTTTAAAAAATGACTGCATGAGAAAAAATTTGCTTCTTGTTACAAGTTAAAGAGCGTTCATGCAAGACAGACAAACTTATTCGCATCTGTTTTCAAACTGTTCCAATGGAAAATGGTCCTTAGCCAACAGAATATTCTGTGAACTCATCTCAGAGTTGATTCCGAGTCATGAATGTCTGTCATGGGAAGTATGAAATGCAGGGTCAGTAATAAAACATCTCGTACCTAAGAACACTTGTAAGAACAATGCTGTTGGTTTTTTTTAAAAGCAGTTGTTAATTGGTGAGACCTTACAGGTGTATATCCAAGAGCAGACCTTTAATTCTAGCTACACTCAAGTGGGAAAGTGTGTAAAGATGAAGAGAAACACCTTCAGATTTCTTCATGTCAGCATTTTAAACAGTTCATGGAGCTAGAGAGGATTAGTCATATTAACTTCTAAAAATAAAATGATTGTACTACTAGATTACTTTATTTAGGGTTTAATATAAAACTCCCTGTGCACCATTCTTATTCTTGGAGAACACTTAGTTTTGACAGAAGAAGAATCAATTTCTTTAAACTCAAAGTTGTAAGTTTCAGCAAATGTGGTAAGTAAGCCTTCCATCAGTACACTTAGAGCAGAGCTGTGTAAGTTGTATTTATTACTCTATAAATGTCATGCATGTTTAAGGAAGATACAATGCAACAAATAGAGCCTGAAAACATTTTGTTGTTGTTAGAATATACAGCCTGTTGTGAAGATTCTGAAGTGGAGATTGATGTCACAAACCTTGAACCTGTGTTCCAACTACTGTATGTCATTAAAAGTGATGACAATCTCTGTTAAGAACATCTGCTCACCTAATATACCATCAGTAAAGATGTCTGTGTTATAATGTAGCTTGTTTTTATCTTTTTTATTTCCAAGTATTTGTTTTTAAAATATTAGAAAGAAACCGAGTGTTTTTGTAATGAAATATTGTCCTAACTTTCAGCTCTGAAACACTGAAATATAAAAAGTGTGTAAGTTGCTATGTCATGTTGATAATGCCAACTGGGTCATAATTAATGGGTTGGGTCAGTATTTTTGTTAGAACAGAGTTTGGACACCTATGCTTTATTTCTAGTTAGGTTACTTTTTACTGGTTACCTCAGTCATCATAGGCCACTTATGTCAAAGTGTTACGCCAGTACAGCACACTCAGGTTTTCTGAGAATAAAGAGTAGTGTTTAGGGTTCTATGCTTTTTGGGTGTAGTAGCAGAGTAACGGTGGATGACAGGAGCGCTGATAAAGCCTTGTGTCTGTTCTAACTTCATGTGAATTTTTAATCCACTTCAAAACTGCATCTTACTGACAGCTCATTCCCAGTGACCAATGCTTCAGTGCTTTTATAACTTAATGATACATGTTCTGTGCTGCAATTGGGAAAATACAGAAAATGTGGCATATATAGCCATTTTTTTTGTCTAGCTGAGGAAGTCATGTCAGCAGGCTGAAATCTCTCCCCCATACTCTTTTTAAATGGGCTTCTTTAGGATAGCAGACTGGAAGACTATATTGTATTATTTTGTTCAGAACTCTGCATATCCTTTTTACTCCTTAATTCATAGCTATAGCAAATGCACAAAGATTCAAAGCAAGAAAAAGTACGTAACATCCTGTTCATGTGTTTCCTTTTACTGTTAATCCCCATAATTAATGCCCTATGAGGAATGGGGCTCTAATCACTTACAGAGCACAGTAATGTAAAAAGACAGTGCTCATCTGGGAGGTGTTCAGTAGTATGGATCACTGGTGACCCAGTTGGTACGCAGCTGTCCTCCAGTCTGTGCGTATGTGGTTTCATTAACTACACGCATATGTGTCTGACAGGCTGGTAATGGTTGTCTAAAAGGAACCTTGCCTTATGAAATTGTCTAAGTGCTGCTGAGAAAGAGTTGTTGTTTTCTCTCATTTTTCCATTTTCATTGGGAGGGAGAAAAAAATGAGGGAGGGAAGCTGTTCTGTGAGGGTGAGGATCATGGGTCCCGGCAGTGACTTTGAAATAATCTCTAATGAAGCCTGGTGCCAGGAAGAGACATATTTGAACACCACATAGAAGTATTTTAGTGGGTTAAAGGAAGTGTCCATACAAAATGCTCTTCTGAAAGGGCTAAGGGTGTTTAAGGGTTTTCATTTGTTTGCGCTGTATGAATTTAGCATTATTAATGCTAAACTGTAATGGGCAACATAAAAGATCAACATAGTTTGTTATAATATATATTTAAATGTACTTAGAGGACAGACTGTTGGATATTTGTTTTAAAAATCCGTCCCTTATTAAATCTGTGATTTCTGAGAATGCAGTTTGTTATTGGAGTGAATGACTGAAAGGAATTTTGACATAAATACTTTCTCAAAACCTATAAGCTAAACCCACCCAGCTACTGGAAAGGTGATAGCTAGGGAAGAAATGAGTGGCTAAAATATTAGAGAAATAAATTACGTTATGTTTGCTCAATATAAACAAAGCAACAAAAGGGCAACACCCACCTCTCCTAGTATCTGTCATAACATGGTAAAAATATCTAGTGGCTAAATCCTTCCAGTATAATGGAACAGAAGTATCATACCTGTTACAGCAGTTTGTGACTGAATTTATGAACAGCTGTCAGGAAAAAAAGTCTAAGTGTAATATTCCTCTGTTTATTTGCACTTCTTTTTCAGGTAATCCTTTACTCCACAGCAAGTTTTCTAAGTCAATCTTTTCCTTAGGCAATTATTTGTGCACACTTGTTTTAAGCCTGTTAGGGAGTTCTGACTGCCTTATGCTTGATGTGCATAAATAAGCTGGGGACAGGACAGTGACAAGAAAACCTTACAGTGAAATCAACTGACAGCTGTGAAGACATTGTTTAAGTTGTGGTTATCCATGGTGGTGGTATTTAAGATACCTGTCATATCCTTCTGTACCCTTATGTAACACCAGTTCCAGAAATGCCAGTCATTTGCTGTATAAACAGGAGTCAGATTATTCATCACTGGAACCTTGTGCATAGGTTAGAGTTGCCAAGAGAAGAAAAATACAATTTCTCAAAGGACGTATCATGTTGTACTTTACCCTGTACGTTTATGCCTGGAAGCTCATACACCTTCTCTGTGTGGCAGCTTTTTTGATTGCTTTTGTTTTTAAAAGCTTGGCTAAGATAAGGATCTAGTGTGAAAGAAAATGGAAAGGTAATGCTGATTTTAGTACAACTCCCATATACTCTATTCCTGGATTTTCAGTTTGCTTTATGTAGCAGCAGATGGTCCATCTATTGTTTCATTATTCTTTTGGGAGTCTGACCCTCTATAGTGGGTGTGTGCTTTAGCAAAAAAAGAACAACTAAAATAAGTCTTTTTGTAATGGATGCAACTCAATTTATTAAACTGTGCTGATGACCTCAACAGTTCTAGCTCTTAAGATTTGTTTTTATTTAAATGCTTAATATTGTGTCTAAGTTCTGTCAACGAGGTGGGGGTTTTTTGTTGAAGTATCAAGGGTAGTTTTGATTCAAAAGGATTGTTCGCTGTCATAAGTGCTGTTTTGTGAAACGGCATAATTTTACCATATGCCTTGAGTTTTGTTTGAGATATTATGAATAAGCAGGATGAGTGCTTTCAAAGAGGCATTCCTGCTGTCCCACATCAACCATGTGGGCTTTCAGTTAAGCTTCCCAGGAAGACAGCAACATATGTGTACACAATGTGTGTATTATATTGGCGCCCACTCACAGTGTTAAAGATGTGTCAGCATTTCCAGAATAATTCCCTATTTTAAGAGCCTTGTGTCAGCCTGTGTATGAAAGTTGTCTCTATGTTGGAACTCTACATGCAATCTCAGCCATCATAGTTTTCAAGTGTGAATTTTTGCCAGGTGAATATAAGGTGAATTAAATTAATGTATGCAAACTGAATATCTTTAGAGGCATGGTATCACAATAGATTCTTCTTAATTTTTAACTCTGAAGCAGTACTTTTTCATTAAGTGAACTGAAACTATAGTGAACGCCACTATTTTTGGAGAACTGTAAGAGATTTTTAGTAAAATAAGGTAGCCTTGTGCTTGGTCTTGTGACTGTTCCCTAGTCTAAAAATCAGTGATGTTTTTCTAATAATTATGTTTGAGTATGAGGAACTTCCAGTTTCACTGAATTTCTTTTGGCTGATTGAGGTTCTTTCTATCATCTTAACAGTCTAGAATAAATTGATGTCTGTCTCCCTTACATGACAAATTAGTGTCTTTTTTATACACTGAGAAATGGGGTAAGTCTGGCACGTTTCCTTGTGTTTAAACCATATTCCCCCAAATTGTAACACTTTCTTGATGGAAGCCTTTCTTTAATCCAGAAGCCATCTTGTTTAATACATGCAGCAGGGCAAACTGTGTGGCAGGACATGCTGGTTCTGTAGTATGTGGGTGGCTGTGTAGGAGAAGAGTTCAGATTGGATTTTGAAGTTGCCAGACTCCTAACATTTAGTTTATGTGCTTAAACAGTAACTTGCTACTATAGTTTCAAAAACTACATGCCATAACCAAAACGTTGTTGTTTTATAAGCCTGGGATTTACTTATGTGTGATTATAATTGCTGAACAGCAG
The DNA here is from genome assembly GCF_047716275.1 of Strix uralensis. Taxonomy (NCBI): domain Eukaryota; kingdom Metazoa; phylum Chordata; class Aves; order Strigiformes; family Strigidae; genus Strix; species Strix uralensis. Next base: position 13,036,196 of record NC_133973.1, on the reverse strand, counting down.
TTTTATTTTAAATGAATATGGTTTCAGCCCTGTTTGGTTGAATGCCATCTAAAAACCTCCATCTAAATGGCAAATGGTTTTGTAAGTAGACCTGTGTTTGAGCAACAGCAGGCCAACTAGACAAGCCTGCAGTTCGAAGATAAGCAAATCAAGGTTCTTCCATGGTTTGAAATCCAAGTTGAGAGCGGACAACCCTGGAAAGAGCTCTTCTGATAGGAAAGGTGGGCAAGCGGGACATTCCTGTAAAAACAGTTCTGTTGTGCAGCTCTATTGGTCGTGTTAGGACATCCAGATAGGTGGTCCCACGTTTCTGCAGTGGTAGATTATCCTTCTAATTACTGTTTTATATGGAATGAATCCTACTCATGGCTTGCTTGAACCTTTTGAGAGGAACTGAAAGTGCAGTGTATCAGTTAATATGTACAGTGACAGCAAATATGTAAATTGCTGACTCTTTAGTTTTTGTGCCTCCCTTAGGAAACACCAATAAATATTGATACCCGTTGTAAAGGAATATCAAATTGACAGGAACATGAGACTTCTTGTTTCTGTTCTGAACCCCCTGTTAATGCACTCCCACCAACCATCCAAAAAAAAAAAAACCCCAAACTTCAGAGAATCTTCTGGAACCTGAAACTTTGACTACAAAGAACAATGAGCCCAGATGTTGCAAGAGCTTAGCCTCCTCTGTGAGCTGGAGAGGTTAAATTTTCAAGCAAACAATAGTGTAACCTTCCAGCCCTTTTTAGGGTGGGTGGAGGTTGCAGGGGGGAAGAATGATCTAGCTGATGACCTGGACCTGGATGTAATCAGGTAACCAGCAGAACTCACAGCGTATTAATGTGTTGGGTACACAGTCCAACTGTCCTTCTGATGACATGAATCACTGTAGTCTGAGTTCCTTTTAATGTTAGTCCAAGAAAATTGCGTGACCGTAATGTAGTCTGCAGATCACTAAGGTCACTAATCTTGTCTGTAATGTAGTCTGCAGGTCACTAATCTTGTGTAAAGCTCTAATTCAGTGTGCAATAAGTATGCATAGAAGGTCACAAAATACTGTGCTATGCAGTAAATACTTTTGCAGGATCATGGTCATAAATGTCATTAGAAGACTTAGGTAGTCTGTGTCCTCATTTTCTCCATCTGCAAGATGTGATTGTTTACTTAATTTATTCATGTTTGCAAGTGCTCCCATCTTTTTAACATTGGACTGCACTGCTGCCTGACTAAATTCCTGTCTGATGCCCTTGCTCATATTTACATGCTTCCTTTGAATGTTCCGCGCCGAAGATGGAAGCAACTTGCAGCAACCTCAGACAAAATAAGAATTTCTTCTAGGCCTTTATTCTTTAATAATATACTATATTATTCTTTTATAATATAATAATATTTGGACAGTGATGGATGCATGTGCAAGTCTGAGTGTTTGAAAAGATTCTGGGAGTTGAGAGTTATAAAAATTCCATGTAGATTTGATTCTGCTTAACAAACTGTTCCTGATAATGTACTGGTTTTGTGTATCCTTTCAGCATTTTTCATGAAGACCATACATTTCTGGATCTAATATTACAAAAAATACTTTTTATTTATAACACCATACTCTATTAAAGTGTAACTACCTGGATGGTAAAATACACACCCAACATGATAACAAAAAATAAGGTGTTCAAATAGCCTTGGATTAGTCATATTTCTTATTTTACTACTACTTTCATTTCTGTGTGAGTCCTACATGCCCTGGAGCTCCCATTGTAATAGTTCTGCCTCATTTTCATGATTATTCTTCCCTCCCCACCACAGTGTTGCTAAAATGTCCCCAGGGTTTCTTCTTCCACAAGGCTTGATTTCCCTGTGAATTTAGGATGAATGTATGTTCCCCCTGGGGAGGAAAAATAATATAGTCAGCAAATACAGCTGTCCATGACTGCAGTGTTACAACATAGTTTTACACTGGCAGTTGAGATTTTACATACTCTTCAGTTTATAATGGAGAGAAATAGGTAGTACTAATGCTGTCCCATCAAGGACTATTCAAACGATCACATGCATTTCAATAGATGCTCTTTCATCTTTGAATAATTAGAATACATTTCTATTTTGCTAGTCCCGCAAGTGTTCACCAGACCTTCATAGAAAGCTTACTTTATTCTTTTTGATGTTGTTAATATTTGAGTGGCAGTTTTATTTGTATAGTACTTTACCTCTTAAAAGTGGTATTACAAAGGGTAGTTAGATTTTTATGTTCAGAGAGATTTATTTTTAAACAACAGCACTTTAGATTTTTAACTTAGGTACTTGATTGCACTGGGAGTTTTGCTTTGCTTCTCAATTCAATATATGCCCTGTCTAGTATAATTTGTTTGGAGAAATCTGCAAATGAACCACTAGAGGATGGCTGATGCAGCCTAAATTTATGCCTTCCCGATTAAATAGCGGAAACCTTTTTTTACTGTTGTTCTGGTCCTAACAAAATATTGATATTAAAGCTGCAAATTGATTTGCAATTTTATTTAAGTGTGGGACAAAGCAATATCATGGAGGTGAGTGCTAAAAAAAGACCAGTTTACTTCTACCCTTCCATAATTAAGTGGACTGAATTTGGTGCCATCAGAGTTGGGATATATTTCATTTGACTTTGTGCTGCTCTTGTGAGTAACAATTTTAAAAGGTGTTAGGTACAGCCAGAGAGGGTCAGAGCGTCAAAGCTTGCAGGGGAAGAGTGAAGGAGGGGAAGATACATGAAGTCCTGACTGAGCCACACTTGAATCTGGTAACTGTGAGGCCTGTGACTTTTTGGCAAAAACAGTAAACGTGAAGTGAACAACATTATTCTGTTTTCTGTTACAAGGTTATTTAGTAGCCCATGATCAGTTATTTAGTTTTTATAAAACTAAGTAACTCAGAATTCCTTCTCTCTGAATCTCTCTTTTTGTATAGAGGCTCAGTCATTTAGAATAGTTTATCAATTTATTAACAGAGTTTACAAGGAGACCACACAAAATGCTGTCTGTGTGACTGGACATGTCTTAATTTCCCTGTGCTATATATGACCTCAGTGTTTTGTTACTGAAAAGTCAACATTCACAGTCAATAGCGCTCTCCAAGGAGTGTTTTCAGTGTGTGTAATTTAATTTGATTCCGTTTGGTTTATGGTATCTATTTAATCTGGAATTTGTGGGTCAATCGGAGAACGAACTAAGTTTATCCACCTCTGTTAAGTCAAAGCCAGTTGAAGGATTTGAGTGTTCTTCACAGTGAAGAACTAAATAAGATTTATTAGACAGCTGAATGTCTATTCAAATCTTAATTTACTCACCAGTGAAGTTCTAATCTGTCATGCATTCTTTTTTAACTTAAGTGGTATAATTGAAGTGCTCCAGCTTCATTTTCTCCGTCCCACCCACAAGTTTTAAGGGGAATGCTAGACAACGGTTGTCCAAAAATCTTCTGAACAGTGAGATCCTGCCCATCCAAACTGCTGCCTCTGCTGCTCCTGCCGCCATTCCATCCAAAGACTGTTTGTTGTTAGGGCATGTTTTTGGAAGTCAGTGCATCTTCTGGTTTGCAGGATAAAATCTGCTTGTTTTGGGGGCAAAGATGACTTTGTAATGTATCTGAAGAATATATGAATCAGAACTTGGTAATGCATGCTTTTGCTCCTTTGAAAGGTGGTATTATCCCAGTGTATTTGAATTAGCAAAGTTCTGCTCTGTCTGACTGAGAGGTCGTATTGAGAATGTAAGAAGTTAAGCTTTTGCTTTTTCCCCCATAGAACTGTTTTGAATTGGAGGGTGTGAGGAAATCACCCAAGCTAACACAAATATTCATAACACAGAGCTGCGTTCTATGGTTCTTGGTTTATATTATTTATCTCACTGATATGCATAAACTAATTCCTCTAACAGCAAGATAACAAAGTTGCATACGTTTTGTCATGTCCCTGTCTAAAACTCGACGAAAGATAAATGCACATGCGGACTTGTTTTTTAAATAGTATTTTTAAATAATTGTTGCATTGTATTTCTGCAAGTTGATACGTGATCATATCTAATAGCATCTAACATGTAGACAAGGATTCTGAACCATTTGATTGCCACCCTCAGCCCCCAGTGGTTGATATATTTGCACAAAGGCCCACCTGTTAGTGTTATGTGTGAAATAAATAGAAGAGGGATTTTGATCATATTTCTAGGTTTTATACAGTATTATTTCTTAAATCTAAAAGCATTTTTGTCTTTTATTCAACTAGAAATTGTGGAAATTGAGATACAGAGAGGTGTGAAAGTAATTTTCCTAGAATTATGTAATTTGCTCGTTGCAGTGCCAGGAAGAGTGCCCAGATCTTCAGACTCCTGCTTCAATTTCTGTATTACTGTACCATGCTAAAGATTTTGTTGCTTCCATATTTTGATGAGAAAGGGGAGGATACCTAAGAAGATATTTAAACCCTTTCTCATCTAGGCATTTGCTGTAAGACCTGGACAATCTTTCTTGGAGGAACTAGGACATTAGATGTAGAGTTACTAGGACAGATTTGTTTTTCATGTGACTGGTCTCCAAGCTGGTGTAAAAACTTCTTAGACATTGCTTGGCATCATGCATACACATAGTGGATATAATGAATAATAGTAGAACCACAGTACATAACTAAATTTCCATGAAAAGTTAGACTTCTTCTGGTTTTGTTTCTTGAAAAGAGTAAGTAGACGTAATCAATCATAAGCATTTGTTTTTATTTGCTTGAAAACAGGAGAATACACTTAGTATCTGCTACAGTAACCGGAAATAGAGCATTTTGGAGTTAATTATATGTAGTAGAGGTACCACAGAGTGTTTTGTGACAGCATGTGAAAAAGGCACCAAGTTGAGCAACAGACATTAATGACTCATTCATGAGTAAACCTATATTCGTACCACTGCTCTTGTATCTGAGTATTCAAATGTTTATGAAGAGGGAGTGAAGGTTTTAAAACTAATTTGAACAGGCCTTGATTGTTTTTTTTTTTTACATTTTTATGGTGTAAATTTTATTTCCAAAGGTTGCACTGAATTTTGTTTTCAGCAGTACTGAATGAAGCAATGCTGTTCTCAAAAATCATCTGGCCCTAAGAACAGAAACAGTTCTCCCTGCATTAGCTGTTGTTGCTGTGCCTGCCTGTGTGTAGGGAGTGATGCAGTGTCTCATATTGAGTGTCTCTGTTTTCAGTGGAGAACTGTTCCCAGCTGGACTGCGGTTCCTGAACAGATAGTACTTTGGGACAAAGTTGGGGATACACAGAAACTAGTTTCAAACTTGATTCAGACAGCTTGTGAATTGAATCTTACGGAATCTTACTCACCTTTTACTCCTTTTTGAGTTGATACTTGTTTAGTTACCTTCCTATAATGGAAACTCAGTCTTTTTCTGAAAAAGCAATTGTTGTTAGTGTTGGAGAGTTAAGTCTTCAATTTTACATCATCAGACTTGCATTTTCAGTGGACATGCTGATCTTGGGACTTGCGTAACTGAGAATCATGGAACGGTTGAGGTTGGAGGGGACCTCTGGAGACCATCTGGTTCAACCCCTCTGCTCAAGGAGGTCTGCCTGCAGCCAGTGCCCCTGGGACTAGAGAAGGGGGAAAGAAAAAAGAAAAGATAAAAAAGAGAGAAAACAGTTGTTTTCCTCACGAGTTTGGGGGAGGGTCCATCTCTTACATTTATTTTGGTTCTTACAGGGAACAGGTACGGCTACATATAAGTAACTGTCCTCAAATATTATCTATATTAACGTTGTAGCAGCTGGCATCAAATAGAAGATTTTTTTATAGGCTTTCGTATCAGTTTAACACTTACAGAATATGTATTGCATAGCATCATGTGAGTGAAGTTAACAGGATGTCGTCTATTGATAACAGAGATTTCCTGTCCCTTTCCCCTAGTCTCCCCTCCCCTCCTTTTTTTTTTCTGTGGGGCGTTTGGGGGTGGGAGAAGATCTGATGCTGTCTTCACCGAACGATGATTCACTGCATGTGTTTAATAGACACCAGCTGGATGATAGTAGCATTGAAAACACAGACTGGGTAAACCTCACCTAACCACACAGAAAAATTCAGGCCTCAGTTTGCCAGAGGAAACCTCCTGGCAACCTTTAGTTTGGGTAGTGTGACTTATGAGAAATGATGTTGGAATAGAGGAAACTTAGTGTGGGAGAAGATACACTGAAAAATGTTCCCTGGTGATGAGCAAGTGGCTCAGGCAGCATGACTTCTATTCAGTCTTTAAGCTGTAAAAGTTGTTGAGCTAACATAATTCCATTTTGGAGGGAATAAGGCAGCTAGCATGATGCAGGGTTATTTGACTTTGTCTGCTAGTTTATATGTATGTTTTATATAGAAAAGTGTGTACAGTTGAGCTGCAGGGAAGCCAATTATAGATGGAAGACCAGAGCCTTACCACAATGATATAAATAGGTAAAAATCAATAATATAATTATCTTTTTTTCAGATGTGCAGTGGGCACAGGGTATTGGGCCTGCTTAGTCTAAAATCAGCCTGTGGCTTTCAAAATAAAGAACAGAGCAATATACGGCAACATGGCTTTCTCACACCTAGTTTGAACAGGGAATAATTGTGGAAGCTACCCATGGTCTAGATGTGTTTCAAGAGAGCGCCTTGTTAATAAAAATTAGATGTATGTAAGAAAAGGTAGAGATATGGAAAGGTTGAAGAAACCCTATGGCATTTCCTGGAAGCGTATGTCCAAAGATGGTAGAGCTCTGACTGTAGTAATATTGCCCTGAAGTCCTTCATTGTAAGTGGCCTGTCCATATTGAAGGCCCTTGTAAGGCTGTATTTCAAAATTCATCAGCTATGCAGATTTTTAAGCTTCAAGATTTCATTGTGCTTGGAAGAGCAGAGTATAAATTCGCTAGACTATAAATAGAATACAGTGAGAGACTGACGTTTTAAAGCTCAGTATCTATTCTGATGAGTAACACATGCTTATTTTCTTGAAAAGCCTTTAATGAACTTTAATAAACAAGTCTCAAGTTCACGTGTACTTTTACTGTTTTGAAGTAACTCAAAGTATGTTCTTGACCAGTCCTGTGTTACCATCTTTGCTCCCAGGAGTCAAGTTTCTCACATTGTGTTCTGAAGGGAAGTTTATAAACTCTCAGCCAGGAAAGGTGATTAGTGAGGACTAGTTACCTGAGCTGCTCTATTTATGCCTGCTGACATAAGAAGTGGTTGCAGTCCACTATCTAACAAATAGTGAGGATCATAGCCTCAGTGATGCAATTTACACTTGCAAGTAAGATGTGTATTTGTCAGTAAAATACTTGAAAAGCTGGATTTAAATTTAGGTGAGCACATCTGGATGTAAATTTCTGAGATACTTCTACTCTGTGTCTTGCTTTGTGATCCTTTTTAATACAGCCAGTACTGTAACTCCTTGGGGTTTTAGTCCTCTACTTTGTCTCTTTGTATTTGCTGCAAGGTGGTGTTAATTTCTGGCCAACATTTAGTGATACTGTGATATTTGTGCACTGTGCTATGTGGGTTTTTGCTTTTTGTGCTTGCGCCGTTGCCAGATGTGTGCCTCGTTAAGGTCTCTACATGCATGCACTTTATTAATATGCCTGCTCATGGTGGGGGTTGTGTGTGTGCACATGTATAGTTGTCTGTCAGATTTATTTTACCACACTTAGAATTTTAAAGCAAATGGATAAACTTCTCTTTGGACAAGTAATGTGTGTATGGAGAGAACTAAGTGTTTTCCAAAGGAGATTGTACAATTTTAAATCAGGTTCCTCTTGAGATATTTGGTTTTCAATGTTGTAAAAATGAATACAGTGCTTCCAGACCATCTTAAAAGTTGCTTATAGTCAACATGTGTGAAGTCTTTCTAAGTCTATATAGGAATAAAGCATCTTAGTTTAAGCTTTCTATTAAAAAAGAAAAAAATCCACATAACATTAGCATTTGAAGATAGTTAAAATCTCAAACATAAATATTCTGCTTATTTTGTTTGATTTCCATAAAATGTAAGTTTTGAATCACATTGTGTAACTTCTACCAATGAAAAGCTCTATTACTTTGAATAATCATGACTCTCAATCTGTGGCTGCTCTTGAATTCATTTTTATATTCTAATCTTTAAAAATATGTACATTTATGTTCCTTCTTGTCATAGTATTACATTCGCTGCTTTTTACTGTAAATGTTATGTCTGTAGTATTCAAAGTAAGCTGTTCTGTAAGGCGAAATAATTTTTAAGGCCCTATGATGAAACATAACTCCTCCAGCAATAGCATGAAGTTCTACTTTCATGCTTTTTAAATTTGGAGACTCAAGTATTTTAGCACATCTGAATGACTCTGAAACTTTTAGTGGTTCCTTTAATACAGCTATCTCTTTCTTGCAAATTTCTTGTGGTTCAGTAAGTAGAGGATTTTATTGCCACTGCACCTCCCAGAACACTTTGCTTTAAGTCAGTAGCTCCTTCATTGAATTTGCTTGCTATCTGAGCTGTATGAGTAATCATCGTGATTGTAGAGCAGTCTTCTGAAAGGGCTTTCCACATAGACTACCGTAAGCAGACCAGTCTCGTAAGCAGGCTGTGAGGAAATCCATCCATGCCTTTAAAACATAAGGTAAATTAAAACAGCGAGGAGTGATCTGCATCTGTCCGCACCATCCCCACTCTGGAGCAAGAGGCTGTGGGAGCAGGAGTGAAGGGCTGGTTCAGCACCCACAGCTGTGGGGACTGTATATGTGCCTCCCTGAGATGGTTTTGTGTGTCATCCTAATCCTCTGCAGCATCCTCTCCATAAGTGTCTACCTTGAATTCATGTTTATTGCATTTTCATTGTTTATTGCACTTTGATGGCAAACGGTTTGCTGTTAATGTTCTGGGCTATGAAAGGCATATACTCAGTTTATAGAATCCTTAACAGTTAGGCCCTTCAGCCTAGAGAGAAGGCCAGCTTTCATGAAACCGGAAAGTCTGCTTTGTAGACTCCAAAGTTAGGCCAAACAGCAGCACGGAGCGAGTCAGTTCAACAACAACTGCTGTCAGAGTGGCCATACAGCTCAAAGAATGACTGTCCTCCTGCTTCTGCTGAAAATAGTAGGCAGGTTTGTACTTCGCTGTAACAGCTGTTCATCTCTATGTATAGTGCCAGTAAAAAGAAATATTTGTCATGGTCTGCTTCCTCCCTGTGAGATGTTTGGATGAATTCTGCTAGCACAGCAGTCTGAACTACATTTCAAATGCTGTTGATTAAATCTTGCCTTGACAGGGGCAGCCCATTATTGAGCTGTTACTGAGTGTGTGCTGAGCAGGAGCCCCTCCACAGTTCCAAACTTCCTCTCCCCCAGCAGACCTGCAAGACAAAAGTCAATGGACCGCAGTGTATGGCAAAGTATTCAGGGGGCTATTGCATTACAGAAGTCTTGCACAGGGAGGAATTTTGTAGGTTTCTAACTGTTTTTAAAGAGATATTTAGGCTTAAATTAGTAAAACACCTCTGTAAGACCTTTAAGTTAATTTTTACCCTTGCCAACTGTAGTATACAGCTTTATAAGCTGTGAAAGTTTAACCTTTCACTCCTCCTTTCACTTCTAGAGCAGCTATCTGTGTCTGTAAAGCTGATTAGTTTTTGTCTGTGTCTATAAGGAAGTGTTATTGGAACTCTGATTGTATCCTGAGTATGATCCAGTCAGAATCTTTGTGTCCTTGCCTGACTAGCATATTTTTCTAGGCGTTAGATACACAAATAACCACTTGAGTCCGTATATATACCCTCAGTCACTTCCAAAAGGGATGCTTCTATTTTGCTTTTAAAATTAAGTATGTGCTTTGCTAAATGTAGTGTTTAAAACTAGTAAGAATTTTTGGAAACTGAGCTATCCATCATATGACACATGCTGATGAAGACTGCGCTATTAATTTAATTGAGAGTTCAGGTATGAGATTAAGTTTATAATAGTAAATGACAATCAAAGTGAACTGAGGCTTTTTGGTATAATTAAGTTTCCGTACATAAACATTGGTTAAAAGTTGCTACATGCTCTTATTTTGCTCTGGTATTCTTCTATACTCTACCCCTGCTCTCAAATTTTTACTGTAAATGAGACTTCCACCAATTGTTTCTCACAGTAACCTGGGATCTTTACATGATCACCTAAAATACCAATAGATATTTGTACCTTGTAAAATTGAGGAAAAACTTCTTGGTATTGTATCAGTTTTGTTCTTAGGTTACAGTCAGAGTGCCATACTACTAATCATGCATTTATTCCTAGAATTGGTGAGTCTCATGATTCCTTACATAATTCATATTATGTTGAATCAAGTCTGTAAAATAAAAAAAAAAATCATGGAATTGTAGAATTACAGAATGATTGATGTTGGAAGGGGCCTCTGGATGTTATCCGGTCCAACCCCCTGCTCAAGCAGGGCTACCTATAGCCAGTTGCTCAGGTCCATGTCCAAATGCTTTTTTAATATCTCCAGGGATGAAGGCTCTACCACCTCTCTGGGCAACCTGTGCCAGTGCTCAGTCACCCTCACAGAAAAAAAAAAAGTGTTTCCTGATGTTCAGAGGGAACCTCCTGTGTTTCAGTTTGTGCCCATCGCCTCATGTCCTGTTGCTGGGCACCACTGAGAAGAGCCTGGCTTCGTCCTCTTTGCACCCTTTCTTTGGGTATTTTTACACATAGATGAGATCCCCCCCTGAGCCTTCTCCAGGCTAAATAATCCTAGCTATCTCACATGTGAAATGCCCCAGTCCCTTAATCATCTTCGTGGCCCTTTGCTGGGCTTTCTCCAGTAGCTCTGTCTCTCTCTTTTACTGGGGAGCCCAAGACTGGACCCAGTACTCCCAAGTGTGGCCTCACAAATGCTGAGTTAGAGGGGAAGAGTCACCTCCCCTGACCTGATGTAATGCTCCTCCTAACGCAGCACAACATACCCTCAGCCCTCTGCTGCAAGGGCATGTTGCTGGCTTGTGTTTGACTTGATGTCCACGAGGACCCCACATCCTTTTCTGGGAAGCTACCTTCCAGTTGGGTGCCCCCCAGCACATACTACTGCATGGATAATTTCTCTGTACAGGACCTTGCAGTTCTCCTTGTTGAACTGCCTGAGGTTCCTGTCAGCCCATTTTTCCAGCGTGTTGAGGTCCTTCTTGATGGCAGCACAACCCTCTGGCATATCAGCCATTCCTCTCAGTTTTGTATCATCTACAGACTTGTTGAGGGTGCATCCTTGTTTGGCTTGTACAGAGTCTGATAAAGGCCTCAGCTTTGACTGGAGCTTCTCTGTGCTACATTAACAGAAAGAATAGATTCTGCAGAAAACAAAACCAAGGGTAAGTAGACAAATTCATGTTCCGTGAATTCTACTGCTAGTGATTCTGCTAGTGACTGGAACTAGCCAGCCTAAGAAATTATTTTTTGCTAAAACAGGCTAATAAAGTAGAACTTGTGCTGATATAGGAACAGGACTGGACTTAGAAGGAGTCTCAAATATTTCCAAAAGTATTTTCAGTTTATTCAGGGAAACTTTTTTGGAATTGGCCACTAAATAGAGTATTCTTTTGTGCTAGGATTCTTTGTGAGCACGCCTTTGGTTCTCTGTCCCTTGATGAGTTATTTTATAGTGGGTGTAATTTTTTAAAGCATTTAATTTTGATTTGGCTTTCTACACTAGAATGTTGTCTAACAAATCTTTTAAGAAAGATTTGCATTTATAATAGCAGACTACAGCTACTTGCAGTTTCTGTAAATATATTTGAGTTCAGCAAAACCATCTTTCAATTAAAATGAGGATTGTTTTTAACCCAAAGTTGGACTGTCATTTGAGAAATATGAGTTATGTCTGTGGCTTGAAGCAGAAGCACTAAATGAAAGAGCCGAACTTAAGAAGTTGGAACCCTTAAGTACACTGGACTGGCTTGTCAGGCCTTCTGTAAGATTGTACTAATACGTCAAAATGTTAAAGGCACTAATATTGAAACAGGAGAAAACTGAACTTTTACTGGTTATTGCCTGTCTCTATAGGAAGGACAAAATTTCGGTATCACTATTTATATAACCTTGTGACTGAATTTCAGTTGAGGAGGCGGTCTTGAGCTCAAAACATTCAGTGGATATTCTAGACAGTGGCAGTAAATTCTTTCATTTTTAGTGTGGTATTTTACCCTTTTGTTGATTGTAGTCTAACCTGTAATGTAGTTGAAATACTTCACTATTCTATTTCTGTTCATTTCCACACATACAGCCCTGCAAAGTCTATTACTCTTTGCTTCATAGACTCTATGCTAGTATAACATGAATTTTAAAAAGCGTTAGAACCACTGAAGTTATGATACCAAGTATTTGAAAGTTAAGAAAAGCAAGGATTGCTTCTCTAGTTGGCCTTAGGAGTTTGATACAAAAGACTGGAAATATACCCCCCTTCTTTCAGGAGAGGAGACAATTACTTTTATTCTGGGGATCTGCATGACCTCAGGACCCCTTTTGTATATATGCATTTGGGTACAGTTTTCATTTACTTCATATTCAGTATTATGTATTATCATTGCACAGTGTTGACATAACCCCAGTATTTCCTAATAAATTCAGAGTCTTTTGGTATTTTTAATTTTACTTACACATTGTGTAATCTCAAAGTTTTTTCTGCTTATTGGCCTTATCCATTACTGAATACTAAACTATTAATTTCTACTACAGCATCTGTAAAACAGATCACAGTATTGTCTGAGTGTTTCACAATAATAATTTTTATGCAGGACATTCACATGAGGATAACTTAGTAGGTAAATTGAAAGAGTAACAGTAAAGGTTAACAGTAAAGCTGTTAATTTTGTTTGTCTGATTGAGATGTGTCTCAAGGTTTCCACATCAGCATCAGTTCAGTCAGGAATTTGATAGTCAGAAACAGCTTCGTGAATGCCAGATCACTGTCAGAGGCAATCCTTTCTGTGTCCTGAATGAGCAGGAATCTCTGTTCGGTCAGATCTGCTATGCTAGACCCTGTAAAGGCTTACAGTTGAAACAGCTTTCTTCAGTCTTAATTTTAGGTTAGTGACTTCAGAAATGGTTGAGAAATGGTATCTCTTCTTGAGCTCTGCTTTAATTAAGGGTGAGTTTTTGGTTTCTGATGTAGGCACATTTGAATGGGAAAAAAAGACCTTAACTTACACAAAGCCTCTTTCAAAGTCTTGTTAAACTTGAGTACTGTTGCAGCCTGAAAAGAACTGGGAAGGTGCTTCTGGGAGTACATTTAATGTTCATCTTGCAATTGAAATAGTGGAATTGGTTACAGAGCTCTGAGGTATGGTCCAAAGAATAGCTTTGTCTCGTGAATTGCTTAGCCTAATGGCAGAAAACCTGAATATCAGTGTGTCTCTGGTTTTGGTTTTTTTTTTTTGGTGATCCCTCAGTAGTACCAGATAAAGAAGTATGAGAAACAGAAGGTGCTCTAGCTGCTCTAAGATGTATTTCTTTACTACAGTCATCTAAAGCATAAGGAATTGTACAACGTGTTCTGGAATTCAATTGTGGTCGTGTTGCCTGAGCGCAGGCCTGGATCTTTACCTATGCCGATTGGCTGCGGGAGGATGTAATGCTGATTTTATAATAGCTGTCTTTGCTGTAGTCTTATGCTTACGACACTTTCAGTATCATCACTGACAGACATCTTTGCTGCTGACTGCTGAGTGTCCTCCTTTATTTCTCTCCTGTTTCAGGCAGTGCTTTGAAATGCTGTTTTCCAACTGGCTTTTCTCTAATGCTCCAATTTTTGCTTCTGAACACTTAAATTTTTATGGCTGTTTGATACTACTCTCTGTTTATATGGTCACGACAACTGTTACAGATTATTTCTACTGATATTACAAGGAGCTTTATCATGAGGTATTCCATCTTTTTAACATCAAAGGGGGAGGATCAATCTGGAAAATGAATATAAAATACTGTGCCTAAATACGAAGGAAAACTTCTGATATTGCTAACAATGTGGTACATGCAGAGAGAATACTTTCACTGTTTCAGAGAAGTGAAGCTTCTCGCATGTATCACGACTGTTCTTTAATAGCTTACTGGCTATCTTCTAAGAAATGTATTTAAAGTATGTTTGTGTAGGAGGTTCTATTTTTGTATGATCTGGCTTTTAATTTGCTAGGCAAAGAAATATTCATGTTCCTCTTCTGTATCTGCTTACTGGTCACAAAACAAATGGGTTTGTGCTTTTAGAGGACAAAATAAAAAATTAATAATTCTTGCAGAAAGTTATAAAGGGGAAGAAAAGAGGTCTCGGATTAATAGAAAAATTATTCTAGAGAACTACTATAAATTGGAGATAATAGCTTTAAAAACCCAAAGAACAGTGTCTTGAATAAAAACCCAAATAACCTGCCTTTCACCTTTTTACTAGATGAATTTGAAAAGGTGTATGTTGTAGTAATCATCGTCATAATAATAAACAAAAAGATTAGACCTACTTGTTTAGACAGCCTTTGCTTTCTCCATTCTCTGTCTTGCAAAAAGGATGAAGTGTTGAATTATTGATAAGTGTTTTTTTAAAATCACAGTTAAAATCCTTTGATATTTTATCATTTTCCAAAAAACTAATTGTAGCCAGAAATGAGATGAAGCTGACATCTTTCTGTGTCTAAAGATGTTATTTGGAGTGAAAACGAAGCCCCATCTGAAGGTATGAAAATGCCAAACATGATACCAGAAGTATGCAGAAAAGAATCCCAGACCTTGGATTTGTTCCTGCAGGAAAATGCTTACTACTGCTGCTGTAAATAATGGACTTAATAATTTTAGGGAAAGAAAGTAGTCAGAAAGGAAACACTTAGATTTGTTTGTGTGCAGCAAGTAAATTAATGAATGAACAAACTTGTGGGTGATATTTCTGAGGGGCTCCCAGGAACAGGTGGGTTGACTAGCACTGTGAGCTTTGAAATGCATAAAAGGGAGGGGGAGGCAGGGGAAGAAAAAAGGCAAGTTATTTGTGGGAGAAAATTACATCTATTAAAGTAACTGTGTGAAGTACCCAAGAGACGTCATAATGATCTTAACGTATTGTGAAATAACCTGTTACAAAAATAGTTTTGGATTTGTCAGACTTTCCATGTCATGGCAAAAACTGCTGCTTTAACATTTCTGTGACCAACTTGCAGCACTGATTACCCTATAAGAGATTCACTTCAGATCCAAGGAATATACATGCTGCGTTCCATGTAGTGGAAAGTTCCTTTACTCTCATATGTATCTCCAGGCTAAATACATGATGTGATTTTTACAGCAAACATGGTGGATTTTTGGTGACAGTCCTCATACTGCAAAAGTATATGAATAGTACCAAAATATTCTGAGGAAATGTTTTTAATGGATGATAATATTATATATGGTGTAATTATAGTTCCTGCATAATGAGGGAAGGCCATTAGTAAAGGTATTTGTGATTCTAATTCCTGCTCATTTTAGTGGTAAATTGAACATCTAACCCAGTGTTCATCAGCAAGTTGCATTTAAAGTGTACAATTGCAAAGGAAATAAAATGGTTACTGATAGAAACTATTCTCAGAAGAGGGTGAGCTAGATGAAAATCTGGTCTTTAACTTTCCTTATTACTTTAATAAACGTTTGTCAGGGTTTTCTTGAACACTTATGTATTAATCAGATAGTTTTCAGTGCAAACAAATACATGCTTATTTTGTACTTTGGGTGCTGGTAGTTTTCACAGATTTATTGTTAAATATTGAAGTAACAAGGTTTCCTCATTTTTCTGTTGATTATTATTCCTAGGAACTGTCACCAGTAGTCTGATGTCTTTACTGTTTTGACTTATTTTAAAAAGGAGTAGAAACACTCAGCACTATGATGTGAAAAAACTTATTGAAACAAAGCATAACAGTTAATGCATAATAAAATACTTTAAAAGTGATGATAGCATTATGACTTTTTTCTTTCTTTAATGCTTCAAAACTGGCAGTTTTTAAAAATCTGTCAAAAATGGATGGTGAATTTTCTGACACTCAGAATATTGCTTCAGGAAGCCATGTATGTTGTTCTACAGTTGAAAATCCAATTTTATATTCAGTCTGTCTTCCTTCAGTCTCATGCTTGTATTTATCATTTGAAAGGGAAGATATCTGATTATTTTAAGCTCAAACTTTACAAAGTGTTCTTAGGAGTTCCCTTGTCTTGAAAAGCTTCCTTCTTAATTAAAGTAAGTTGTCATTTGTTTTCTCAGTCAAATCTTGGCTAAATAGTTGGAAAAATCTCAAAATAAGCACTTAGACATACAGGAAGCTTTCTAATGTTAATAAAGTTTAGTGTTTTAGGTAAAAATTCTCTGCTTATGGTATGATTTTAAAATGTTTGGGGTGTGGTTGGTTTATGAAATAGTTTATTTGCAAAAACCAAAATATACCAAACCAGATGCAGACAAGGAACAAGTTCAGCCATATCAAGGTATCATTGCTATAAAATAGTGATATTAGAAATAAATAAAGCATTTTCAATAGCAAGTATAAACCAGCCATGACAGTATTGACTCCTTACAGTTTTCTCTTCTGCCTCTTCTCCCCACTCCAACCTCCTCCCGAGTCATAAATGTACGTGAACCATGAGCTGATGTTATGTTACATCTCAGCAAAAAAAGTTCCAGTGTTTGATACTGTTTGGCAGGGTATTGCTAGATCAGCTTTAATCTGTGTTTAAGTAGCAGCGATAGTCCTTTGGTAGCTTTACTTGAGTCACAAAAGTGAGTTAATTAACCTAACTTGGATTAGTTATTTCACAGATTTAATAAGTAGACTATGGAAGTGTATACTCTGTACAGTCTTTCATATTTAATTTCTTATCTAATTTGGCTAAAATGGGAGCAGAGATCTTCAATTTGAAGTATTTTACATAGGAAAAAAATATGTAGAAATTCTCAAGTAGTTTCAACCATTTAATCTTTCCTTGGAAGAACAACTGTATTTGTAGAGACAGTACATTGCTAGGATTTATTAAGGTCTTAATATTTCTAAACATTCATTAGGACAAATTATATCAGAATTTCTAAATGTGTATTTGTACATTATGAATAGCAGAGAAAGAAAAACATGTTTGGAAATTGTTTAGAGATCACTAAAGCTCAGATGTTCAGGATGAGAACTGTGAGCATGATGTGAAGCAACAGTGGTCTAATTCAAAAAGTCACTTTTGGTACTGTTTATAATATTTGGGCAACACAAAGGCAATAGTGTATATTGATGTAAAGCTTTACTCAGACCTATCATAGTGCAACTTTTGTGGAAGTTCATAGCTATGAAACTTTTCATAGGCACTCTTAAACTTGAGATATGGCTAAATGTTCCCATTGTTTTTTCAAGTGAACTATCATCCTCAGGACTCTGAAGGGCTATTTTTAAAAATTGGTACGCTTTGTACACAATTATTTGCTTAGGGATTGTATAGTGCACTGTTTCTGATTATGTGCTGTCTACTGTTTCACAATATAGCTAATTAATCAGTATTTTGAAAGCAAAACTAAGTGGTGTTCATTCGTGTGTTGAGAGAGGTTTTGCCATGTGTGATTGAACTTGTGGATATTTCTGACAACGTAGCCTGACTTCTTGGTCATTGCACTGGAATGAAGAAATAAATTTAGGGCAACAATTCGAGCTGCTAGAAGAGATAATAACCAATTAACACAACAGAGGCACAGAGAGAAAGAAAAGAATCAGGGAAATTTTACTTTCCAGATGGTATAGAGTCTGGAAAGTTAATAATAATAGAATAATTGAAAACGTTATTGAAAAAATATATAATTCAAAATATTGGCACAGAGATAGAGAATGTCTCCTTACAAAAGGAGAATGAAAATGATTTAAACTGATCAACTGTTCTATCTTGTGTGTGTAACTTTTCTCAGTGCCCTTTCTGGTGTGTGTTATCTCCTCATCTGTTTGTCCAGCCCATTCTGTCAGATTGTGTAATCCTTCCTCATGCTGGTGAGCAAGCCTTCATTCCCAAGTGGTCTATAAACTAATTCCATCGTTAACTGCTTCATGGTTGCAAAATACAGTCCTTAATTTGTCACTTACAAAGACCTTCCCTGTTTTTCTCTTTCCCCTTACTTGGTGACTGTCAAGCTGCAGAGCAGGGTAGCAAAGAATAATCATGTAGTTTATGTGGCTTTTTAATTAACTGGCTCTGATTTTGCTAGTTTGCACTCCAGCAAAGTGGAAGGATAATTATCCCTTCGAAGGGGAGCTCTATGATGTTTTGATTGAACTTTTGGTTTGGTTTTTTTTTAATATAAGGTCTGTGGTCATTATCATTGAATGAGAAATAATCTGTCAGTGCATTTGAAATGTAATCAGTACCTCCCTTGCTCAGGAGAGTCTGCGTGCTGATACAGTAGACCTGTTGTAGTGGTGATTTTTCATTAAGGCCACTGTAGAAGACAGAAAAGAGCATCTTAGGTATCTTGTGGTCTGTCATTCAATTTCAGGTGGTATATGTTGGGAAGGACAGAATAGGGTCTGGGCCTTATTTTTGCAACATCTATAGAGAAAGTGGGTGCGTAGAGCAGAAAAACTTCAGAGCTGTTCTGATAATGGTCCTGACTGGGATAGGTGGGTTTCCTTGCCTTCAGATTTCATTACTACTTTCTGTTTGAACTCAAGCCAAACCACAAAACCATGCTTGGGCGCTCTGCCCATTTCAGGCTTTACCTTAATAATGTTAAATTTAAAGAAAATTTTGTAGCTGCCAAACAGATTGCGCTTTATAAGTAGAATGGGAAAATGAAAATGAGACATCTTTTAAATACATGAAATCAGAATTTAAAATTTTATCTAAAATGACAGGTAAAGCTATCAAGAACAGGCTCAGCTGTTATTAAAGAACTTGAAGCTATTTAAGCAAATAGGTGGGGAAGGATCTAAGTTATGTGACCAATATGCTGTATTAGTGTCAGACCAAGAGTAGTTATTTCATTTACTGAAGGGTCTTTGGCAAACGCGTGAGCATTTACTTCTGCCACAGCAAAAATAGTTTATGTGAAGTTATGGATTATGAGGTGAGGGAAAAGCTTGTACAGAAAGTATCAGAACTGCACCTTTTTTTCAATTGCTATGCAAATACCAGTCGTGTGGTCTGGCTCAAGCAGCAGGGCAGATGTCTTTTTCTGTCCTAGCTGATGATTTCTAATGGGTAGAGAAAAGGCCTTGGAACCCAGGTTTTCAGCCTCTATCTGGTTTCATATCAGCTGTTTGGACCACTTTGGGTAAACTCGCTTTGACTTCCTGTTGCTCAGTTTCCTGTTTATGAAATAAAAATAAGGATCCTGTCAGGGCCACATTTGTGAATTCTACAGAGGATGCTGACAGAAAGAACTATCTCATCATAGGATGACTTTTTATTTGTTGAGTGTGAATATGGTATAGATAACCACGGAACATAGCATGCATCATGCTAATTGATTTTTATCTAGAGAATGTGATTGCCATTTGCTTCATTTGCAGTATGTACTTTACAAATAGTGATGTTTCTTTTTTAAAGCAGCTAAATGAGATGCATCTTTTTAAGTTTGGGTGGAACTTAAAAGGCCTTCAGGGACTTGCTTGTACAGACCACATACAGTAGTACTTTACTACTTTGTTTTTATTATAGGAGTGAGGACCTACAACATATATATTTCTCTCAGTTTGCAATAGGAGATGGAATACTTAAAATGCATTGGGCATTGTTTATCACCTCCAGAGGTGGAGTGTCTGCTTATGAAAGACCTGAGTAAAACTGCCTTCTGTATCATGTGGTGTAGGATAACATCATACCACTTTGGCAAAATGATTCTGCTCCTGATGATAATTATTTCATTCCTGTTCAGGGATGAAGAAATCAGAAACTTGTAAACTTTTGCACATGGTAAGCTAAGGGAGTGGGGTGAGATGGAGTGTTGAACCTTTTGGTTTTGCTGGTTTGGTTTTGTTTCCAGACAGGAAGGGAAGACAGTGGGAAATGATGTTCGGGTGGGGACTATGTATTTTCAGTACCTCTGTTTCAGTGGCGAGATAAAGCTTCCAAGCAGTTTTCCATTTATTGTATGTGGGTTATTTTAATTGTTAAGCTTTATATCCAGTTGAAGAATTGCATCCCATCCAAAATTTTGTAACCGTTAGATTCTCAGTTTGATTAGTGTTCTTAGTCACTTTGTCTCTTCTCTCTGTTCTTTATGAAAAGTAAAAACAATAATTAAAACCTCAAACATTCTCAACACATCCACTGCTTAGTGAAGATGAACTCTAACTTTCCTGTTTGGTGCATATTATCTACTCCGTCATTTGTGTAAGATGAGTACTAACACCTTGCCTACTCAGAGTGTAAATGACCCACCTTAAGATGCACAAGAATATGTACATAGTGTTAGAGGAACTCCAGTCTTGATTTATGAAAGTTGAAAAGACAGCTAGGTATTCTTTGCTTCAATTTTAATGATCCAGAGTGGGGAAAAAAAAAATAATTAGTTTTCCACTAATTCCACTGTATTTAATCATTACAAAAGTGAATTATAGACAAATATTACAGTGTTAGTGCAAGAGTCAGTGGTAAGACAGGAAAGTAACCAAGATCTTTTTTTTCATCAGAGTATGAGCAGAAAGAGATTCGCTTTCTGTGACTTGCTAACTCTCCCAAAACGTTTGAAGCACAATACTGCTTTTGACACCTAAGAAGTCTCTGTACCTATCAATACATCATATATCTTTAGACTGCCCGATCAGCCCTTGCAATCCTTTCTTCTCCTTTACTTCAAGTAGCCATTTACATATGTCCAAAATGGTTTCTGCTTGCTATTTTCACTTGCCACTTTGACTTGGCAGTGTTTCACATGCACTGGTTGCAAAGCAGTTAAGTGCTAAACATCTGACTACTTAGCTGTAAGAAAATGCATTCAAATTTTTTGCCCCAAAAGAAAAAAACACCCACTCAACTGTCCATATTTCAACAAACTCTGTAAGGCAAGAGCACATCAGTGATTTCAAATAGAGAGGAAAAAGCCATCCCAAATATAGAATTTTACAGGAAAATTGCTCGTGTATGAAAAAGTAAAAGGCCTTTAAATGGAAAGAACTCGCACAAAGCAGCGCTGACTAGAGTGGCTCTAACTAAGCACGTGTCAAAATTTCCATTAGATATTCACTGCTGAGTGAAGGTGAACCCTGGAACTTTCCTGTTTGCTTCAGACTTCAGAGGAGCTGAGTTATGAAACTGTACCTCAAAGTATAATTACATTAAATGGTTTCTAGTATGGTGTATGAAAAAAGAAAGCTACAGGTAGATTTTAACATTCAGTTTTGAAACATCAATAATAATGCCACCTGATAAATCATGCCTGGCAGAATCATTATATAGAGTTTTGATGCATTTTTCTGCTGGTTTTGTAAAGTTTCTCCATGTGGAAAACTGTCTAGCAATTGTGCACTTACTTTTTACAAAGGGTGTGTTGTTTCCTACCAGCTCAGTTTCTGACCCTATTGAACTGGGTAGAAATTGCTATGCACTCACTGAGGCAACTAATTTTCTGTATGGAAACTGCTGTTTATTTTAAAATAGGAAAACTTGGAGCAGGATGTTCACAAGCAAGGAGATTTAGCACAACTCTTACTTTTGGGAAGTTCTTTGGTTTTGTTACTTTCAGAGGAAATATTTTGCCTTGTTTCATTTGAGCAAAAATCTGATGTTAGTGATGTGAGAGTAGATAAAAAAATTCCACAATTTAAAGTAGGAAGAGGATCTTCTGGGTTTTTCTACCAAGTGGTCTCAAGAAATGTTGGATAGCAGAATAATAAGCAACTAATAATTCTTCGTAAGGTTGCTTTCATCCTACAGGTAATCTTAGAGTATGTAGCATTGTTCTTAATATTAGGGTTCTTTTTTTAAAATACTAGGTTCAACTGTAAACAAAATACACAACTTCATAAGTATAGGCAAAGGAGAAGTTCTTTCCTGCAAACTCTCATGGTTTTATATTTGACTACATATTACCACCTCTCCTGTAAAAACAATGGGAGTACTGGATATTCAAGTGGACTTCATCAAGTTTGACATTTCTCCCTTTTTAGGGTAGGAACTGGTCTGCCTCGATTTAGAGCAAAATTTAATGCCATATAAATCCTAGAATATCTCAATCTTTATCAAAACCTGATGTTTTCCTTCTGGTTTTGATATTGTCACGCATAACATCTGATTACTTTAGATAAAAACTACAGATGTAATTGTATTTATAGTTCTGTATATTTGTGTCATACTTACGTTCTGAGATAATGCAGTATTTTCAACAGATGCTGAAATGGCTTTGTGCTTTTGAGAGTTGATATTCAGGTTTTACACTGTAAAATTTCTGGTACATTTTATTAGAAAAGGTGCATGCCAAATTGTTTCTTGCCCTCTGTTTGAAAACACAAGCTGTTCTTCCCTTACTCTTTTTTCTTGCTATCCATTGCTGGCATTCACAACTGAAATACTTTCTTCAACAGAAATGATCATTACAGAAGTTTGGGTTGAATCACCACTAACTTTTTTTTATAGGTTAGCTCAGATACCTTTAGGCTTCTTTTTTAATTGATCAGGCACTTAAACATTTGCTGAGGTTCACTGTTGTCTGTGACCCTTAAGTATGTTCCTGAGTTAGATCCCTTGTTACCAATTCTCCATAGATGTCATTTCCATTCTATAACTGATGGCCATTTTTGTGCTTATGAATAAAATGGGCTAATACTCATTGTGTGATCCTCAAGGGTAATGGTGTGGTATGACATGTATGTCTAGAAGAACATGCCTTTCTCTCAAGACAGGGAGACCTGTTTTGTTTCCTAATTCCTATAGCCTGTGGTCAGGGCTGTTGAACACTTGTTAAAAATGTATCTTTGCCGCCTTCACTTTCTCCTAAAATCGAGGGAGAAAACATTAGCCCGTGTATCTACTATAGGATATAGCAAAAACTGTTAAGCTGTTCATTTTAACACCCTGTTTAAAGCAAATTCAGTCACCCTGTTGTGACATGTTGCAGCAGAGGCTCATTATAATAGCCTGTTGTGAAAGAAGGCGCAAAGGCTCTTTGTGCTGACTTGAGGGCTTAGGTGGAGCTGGTTGTTCTCCCCATGGGTGGAACATTCCCCAGGCTGTGACCCTGTTTGTAGGCAGTGGCAGAGATAGAGCCGCTGCCTGATCCTGCCTTTTCTTTGAGGTGCTTTGGTAGCACAGAGCGCAACAATGGCTCGTGGTTAGTGCAAGGGAAGGCTTTTCTTTTCCGAGGGGGCAAAACGTGTAATCTGATGCAAGGTATGTAAATGTATCACTGGTGCGTGTCTGTAACACGTCATGCACCTAAGAAGTCTTAATTGCAACTGAGAACATGAAAGGGAAGCCTGGGGCTGGGGGCAACACTCAAAGAAAATGTTTGGGCCCTAGAATCTGAACAAACACGCGTCTAGTTCAGGTCTTTTTACAGTGTTGGACAGGAAGTGGCCTACTGTCGTCGTCTTCAGCCTCTTCAGCTAACTGCCAATTACATCTCTCTCTATATAGATGTAGAGGGTATATATATACACACATACTCTCCCCTCTGATATGTATTATATATGTGTGTGTGTGTATCTCAATACCCTCTGATACCAAAAGGCAAACAGGAAAGAACTAGTTTATTGGTTATACAGATAGCCGATACTGACCTCACTCCTACTCATAGCTGAAAAAGACATTTCAAGTCAACTGAATAAATGTTAAAATGAATGCAAGTAATATAAAGAAAATATCGAAGGGCAGAGGTGAATGTGGTAGGCTAGGAAGGTCATATAAAGTTAGAAACAGAAGAAAATGCTGGTTTTTATATAATGTGCTAATGTGACATTTACTACACAGTTTACCACATAGAAGCAGCATGCTGTTTTTATGACATGGGTTGCGGGTAAATTCCACCATATATTGCATATATTCTTGGTATTATGATTTGTATGAATTTGGTAATAAAAGGATCACCACCTCCTGTGTAATGAAGGATAACTAATATCAGAGTCTTTTGTTCTCTGTGGAAGAGATTTTTTGCCAAGCTGCACAGTTTCCAGAGGGTGAACGATGGTGCAGAAGGGACAGTAAGTGCCCCCAAGGGTATCCCAAAACAAACACACCGGTTCTGATGGAGGTTCAGGAAGCCATATCCCTCCCCTCATCACGAGCTGAAACTTTTTCAGACACAGAGAACTAATCCCAGGAAACCTTTATGAACAGTGAAGGATTGGATGAGGAAATGAAATATCTTGTGGTCAGAAGGGGTGGCACAGAGACTGATTAGATCTCCAGCCCTTTCTCTAGCTGCCCTTTCTGGAGGACCTTGCAAGAATCCACTGCACCTCTGCCACTGACTTCTGTTGTCTGTTTAACAGTAGTACACCTGGGCAAGCCATCTGTATGGAGACATCCACCTAGAACCAAAATCTTCTTAGGTGTGTGTGGCTTTTCTGTCACTATCTTTAGAGGGACCTTCTTATTCTTTCAGTTGATTATGATGGAAGCTAATCATTATAAAAGTTAGTAGTTAAGGATTAGTAATTAGGGTTTATTACTTGTCAGAAGACAGATAATAAACTGTGGAATGATACTTCTTCTGACTTCCTTCTTTATTTTTAATCCCTGCTGTATAAGAGATACGTTGGGGCAAGATTTCAGTAAATAGTGCTGGATGCTGCAGACTGTAGCCATTCATGAAACAAGGATTTCTGTTTTTTGTTTGAATCTACATATATGGTTTTGCTATTGAGAAAGGTGTTAGGGGGTGCTAATGAAACTGATGGAAAGTTGATGTGAGGTAGATGCTTCGCATAAAGCTCTGGTAGAGCCAGGGTACCTGCAAAGAAGTGCTTTGGTAGACAAAATCAGCATTATAACCTATGCCTAAGGTTGACTCATTCATCTCAGTAAGATTACAGATCTCTGTTTGGATTAGGAATTCATAATAGAATAACTAATATAAATTAACTCATGGATACAAGGCAGGCTCTTTTAGCACTGAAGATGAAGCCTTTGTCCCTTAACACTTAACCTGTCAGACTCACAGCTCTTGTGGCTCCTATTAAAATAGTAAGTGTCCCTTTGAGTTCTGGATCTGGGAATAAGTCCTTGCAGTCAGGTAAATGTTGACTGATTGTATTTCGATTAATGCTTCAATGACATCTTTGTAAGATGTTATTACGGCAAGTCATACAGTGGTTTATCTTCTGTGCCCCTCTCCATTATTTCAGGATTTTCTTGAATTTGTATGTTGAAAGGGTCTTTTTGGTTAATGTAGAGAGAGATGGAGTATATGGTGTCAACTATAAGTCACGTTCCATCATTTTCTATAAAGATCCCTTTCCAGTGATTTCCTTACAAATATTTGACCTGAAACTTCTGCAAACCTTCAATTTTTGAACAAAAATTAAGTTGGTTTTGTTTTAACAGAAAAAGTTGGAGAAGAAGCAGAGGAAAATTTCTTTTTTATCCTAAGTGGAAGTATTTGCAGTTCTGTAGCTTTGTGAGATAGTATTAATCAGAAGCAGTAAAGTGTCTAACAAGACTGTTGTTAAAAAAGTGTTCTGATGATAATTCTTGAAACAAAGCGTAAATGTCCATGATTTTCCTAATTTTTTTAAAATCAAGAGAAGTCTTTTTCAATTACATTCCTAATACCTGGGGAAAAGCATAATTTTAGATCAAAGGAATTTAGAAGGGATTATGTGCTGCTTTGTCCCTTTTTTCTTTTTCTCAATGGATTCTCAATGGGCCTTGCTTCTCGAGTTTTCAAAAATAAGCACATAGCAAACTAGGTGGAATTTAGGCCGTCTGAATATAGGACCAGATTTACAGTGGGATGAGCTTTGCTTTCAGCCAAGACTTGTTTACAGCAGAATCCATTGAACTCTATGAATTGACTGTGAAATTACTTCAGTACAGCTTGAAAGCAGGCTTAAGTTTCCCATGTACAAATGGGATGGATGTTTTTATTGAATGCTTCCAGAATCTCCCCCTCTAGCTCCCCCCACACAGCCTTGATGATAAAAATAATCATTGTAAGTATTTAAACACCCATTGTAGAGGGTTGGCTGTGGGCTGCATGAGGAAGAAATGGTGGTATGTGGTCATGGCATTAAATGTGTTGGCCCCGAATCACAGGGAAGCTGCACCTGTGTATGCACTTGCAGCTGTACAAAGTTGGAATTGGTGATGGTTTACACTTGTTGGTGCTTAATTTGCACAGGTGCACATGTGGAAAGCTAGAACCTCACATGATATACTCAAGTCCCCAGCCTGCAGCAAGATGTCTGTGACCTCCCAGCACCTGCTCAGAGTGTCACACCTGTTTCGGAGAGATCCTCTGCAATGTTAATGTTCTCTGTTTTGACCAATTAAACTTTGTAGTTGGGGACTCAACTTTGTTCCATAGGAAAAGTGATCCCTCTCTTGAACACATTGCTATCACTTCATCTCCACTCAAAGTTACTGTTAAGTGAGCTGAGAGTTGAGATTAGCTATGATTTATTTAGCATTGCTCTTTCTTCCAAAAGGAGCTGTCTTGTCCCAGTGGCATTTTGCTTAAATGTGCTGTTAAAAACATTTAAGTAAAGCTGGAGTAGACTGTTCAGAATTAACTATTTTGAAAACACTTTCTTATTTCTACAGCTGTGATTCTTTGAGTAACTATTGCAAATTGAAACTGTTGTTTAGTGTCAATTCAAAATTATTTACATTGTTCCTAATGTATACTAAGGGTTTGCTTTTGGAAGTAAATAGCTTTCATATTCTCTGAGAGTTATGTACAGCTAGTGTGAGATCTTGAACTACTCAGTGTTAGTGCATTGTTGCTGTTATTACTAGACTCATTGCAGCCAGATTGTAGAAAGGCTGAGAATTGGAAAAATCAAATTGAGAGTTATTCTTCACATACTTGTACGTCTTGTCTGAAATAAATTGTTCAAATGTACAGAGGTCTGTCTTAGCTATTGAAATCAAAACTTTGCCCTTTTAGTTATGTATCTTCTGTTACTAGCAAGTGAGCCTGTTGTGAATCATATGTGCAATTAAGGTGACTAAACTTGGAGGAAAATGTGAACTATAAAGTTCTGAAGGAAGAATCAGAAACATATTTTTTCCACTTTTCATTTCTAACTTTTTATAATTTCTCAGCTTTCAAAGGGTTTTATACTATCCTCCTTTACTCCCCACCTTTTTTAAAAAAATATTTTTAATGTCCTTCTCAATTCCTTCTTCTGCCATTTTTCTCACAATACCTTCTCTAGATCTCTTTACCTTTTAACTAACGTCACTCATGGCAAAATGAAAATTTCTTCTGGCTGGTTAATCTTTTAATATTCTGGATTTAACAATGAGTCACTATGACATACCAGCCAGGCCTTTTAATCCTCAGGCTCTTTGGAGAAGTATTTGAGAACTTTATATGTTCATGGTATTAACATGAAGTATGGTTCTTTCCCTTCCCAAATGTTTACTGTGATCTGGTGGGATTTAGGCTGGTATGAGAGTACGAGAGTGCAGCACACTGGATGTTTCATGCTTTGCTTCAGCCTTTTCCATGGATGAGCATTTTGTAAGAGAAACTCTCAATGTCAGATACTATTTTATCTTTTTGAAGATAAAATAGAAAAGAGGGGGCTCTCCCTTGTGGAGCTGTGGAATGTGGCTTGGTGGGTGGGAAGCAAGAAGCCCCAGGAAAACTATTTGGCCTTTGCCTCTTCTGTTCCCCCTTTCCTGTCTGTCTGTCACCTTCTTTCCTCTCTCTTCTCTGGGAGCCAGATGAAAAATTTACTTTCAGCCATTAGGGAATAGGAGGAGTGAAGAAGTACTGTGGGACTTCTGGTGGAAACTGGTGTACAGGGCCTTGCTTTTTTCTGGGAAGCCAGCCAGGGACAGGGCAGGCTGTGCAGGGGCTTGGGGCACAAAATATCTCCAGAACGCTTTTTGCTGATACAGATTGAGATGTGGTTCAAGTTGGCTGCACAGGCTTCTTTAGTGTATAACTGTTGTAGACAGCTGTAATAGTTCTTATTTTGGTAATGATTTTTTTCAGACTCTTTAGCAGATAGAGACTTTGCAATTTGTTTGACTACAAGATCAAACGATAGCTATTGATCGCAAGTATTCGTTATCCTAATTTACAACAGAAATAGTATTTATGTCAGCCAGTTCATATCACGTCACTTATGTAGGCTGAAAGCTGCTAGTATGCGTGAAAGTGGTTTCCAACACCAAATATGCCACACCAAGTGGAGCTCTTTGTCATGGGTATTTCGAATTGTGCCAAACCTCAGCAGGCCATCTGCCATGGTAGCTGGTGCTCTGAACTTCCCAGAGATGGAAGGAATGAACTTTTATTTTTTTAACTCTGTTTCCCTTCACTTCAGATCTAAACAGTCTTCCTATTATTCATAGTATAAAAGGGCAATTAAATACATGTTATATTTTGGGAATTAATGCTCCTTTCCCAGGATGTCATCCCAGGATGACTGTCTGAAAGCCAGAAGTGGGAATATTTTTTTGGCTGTGAATATTTTAGCCCAGTGGATCTTTAGAATGTATGCTTCTTAAAAAAAAAAAAAATAGCTATAGCATTCAAGTAATTAGAGGAATTGAAATGCTTGGTCCACAAACTAAACCAAACTAAAAATAGTATATACAATTTCATATAATCTTAATATAAGTATTTTCAGGTGGCAAGAATTTGCCAGAATATGTAGCGCAGTGATTTTAAGATGACTTACGAAAAAAGAGTGGTTAGAAACTTACAGCTGAATTTCTTAGTATCCAGAGTTTTTTGTTTGTTTCAACTTAAGATGTGAATTCTGTGTGTGCTGTTTCCTCTGTTCTTACTTGCTTTGGTAGCAGGCACTGGAATGCTTCTGTGTTTGATAGAAGAAAACTGTTGTCTTTAGTATTATGTTCCTGTTTCAAAGCAATTTGGTTTCAGAGGCTGGTTGGTGTTCCAGGAATCCATAATCACAGAAGGTGTTTACTTTTGCAAGTAACAAAGTAAACTGCATTGCTAGGCAAAACTGTGTAAGTGTTTAGTCTCAGGGGAATAAATATCGGGTGTGACTCTTGGAACCTTCATGCCTTAAAAAATATTTTTACTGGAAGGAATTTTAGTCTATTTTATTTCCAGTTGTGATTGTATTCATGTACTGTTTTAGTAGCTTGCCATGTCATAAGATTTAGCAGTGAGTAAAACGTACAGATTTGCACGTTGCTGCTCAGAATTTTGATGTTTCCACTCCAGCTGTGGTGTAGTAACCTTTTCTCATCCTCTTTGGACTCTTGCTCTCTGTGAGCCTCTTGATCTAATTTTAGGAATGAGGTCTTACTTGGCTCTCACTATTAAAGTTGATTATCTTGGAAGACATCTGTGACTCGACTTCGCCATCAGTTCTTAACACTACTCACTTCTCCAGTGTCGGCAAATACCCTTCTAGGTTCTCGTTGCATCTATCATTTTAAAGCACAGCATAGCACTCTGCTCCTGAATGACCCTGGTACTTTCTGGATCTTTGCCTAATGCAGTGTTGCACCATTGCCATTCCTACTGCCAGACTTTGCCAAGCCACCCTCCGGTGGAACACACAGCCACACACATGATACAGTCTGCATTTTGGGCAACCTCAGTTTTTCCATCCCAAATATGGGGATGAAAAAGAATGATTGTCAAGTTGTAGGATGCTTCCATTCACCAAGGCATCCAAAATGAATTTCTAAGTTATAAGGTATTAAAGGTTTTGTGGGATCAGATTGTATGAGGAGTGAAGTAAGAGTGAACATAAGAACATAGGCTACCGTGTTCGTAAGTATCGTGTCTTAAGACAGACTCTTAATCTGAATCAGTATGATCATTCTTGTTTTCCATGGTAAGTGTAAGCAGATACCTCAGGAAGAATAAGTGGGGCAAACATGCATAATATAGTACATTCCCCTAGTACCTCCCAGCCTTTGGCCATTTTTAGCTCAGGGATTTCCTGAGCTGCTTGTGCTTTGTTACTCTAGTAACCTTCAGTGAAGCTGCTCTTCCTGGTATTTTTCCAGTCTCCCCTCAAGCCTATTTAAACTTGCCTCCACAGTATGCTTAGGCAACAACTTCTGTGAATCAGGGATTTTTTTGAGCTTGTTTCCCATCAGCTTCATTTAATTTTGTTGAATTGAATCCCATCAGATTCATTTAATCTGAAGTTACTGTCAGTCCCTATCCATCTTCCTTATGCCATTTGCAGTTTGTAGACCTCTGTCAGATTTCCTCCATGGTTACTTCTCCAATATGAAGAGTCCCAGCATACTCAGTTCTTCCTCAGTTTGAATCCATTTCTTAGCTTTGATAATCCTTGTTGTCTTTTGATGTATCTTTTTTACATCTGGTTCTTATGTCTGGTTTGATAAGAGGTGGCTGTAATTCTGTATGGTGGCATAATTATGTTTTCTGTTTTGTTCTCTGTTCCTTTGCTAATAATTCATATTATTTGGTTTTTTGTTTTATTGCTGATGAGCACTGAGCTGATATTGTCATGGAATTGCCTATCATAATCCACAGTCTTGCTTCTGAGTGGCAACAGTCAGCTCAGAGCCTGCCCTTTTGTACATCAGGTCAAGATTATTTGTTCGGATACATCATTTTACCTTCATGTATATTGAACTTCGTCTGCCGTGTCTGTTGTTCAGTCACTCCGCAGCTATTTGGCAGTTATTTGTCAGCCTTACAGCCTTTGAATGGCTTTATGTAATCAGCAAACTTTGTCGTCTTGATGCTAGCTGCTTTCCCATGAATGTGCTGAACAGAGCAGATCTCTGTGTAACTTAGCACAAACCCATAATGCCTACCCTCTGCATCAGTTTTTCTAGCCCAATTATTTATTCATGCCAGACCATCCCTCATAGGCCGTGGCTATGTAGCTTGCTTTGAAATGTTTGATTGTCTCCCGTATTAATGTGTCCACGTATGAAAATTTCACCACTGGTTGAAAGCACTGGGGGATGACCCATGTTCATAAATGTACTCCTTGAAATAGGATAAGCTTATTAATGTTGAAAGGGGGGAAAAAAAAATCTCATAAGCAGGTCAGGGTATAAATTTTTTCATTGGTTACTGTACTTTAGAGGAAAAAAAATTGTTTTTTGCATCGTTTTCAATCTTGTTCATTTTGTTCTCTTCCTTTGCTTCTCATGGGAGGTGAGGAGTGAAGAAGCAAAATACTTTATTTTGATTTGTACAGACGGCTTCTGTTCTGAAATTTGACATCAGTACTTCCTGAAGGTAAAGATTCTGCTGCAGTTTTTATGAAAAATACAGCCGTCTGTCTAACTATATCTCTGCATTTTTTAGCACCTGCTTTTACTCAGTCCAAATTACTGATGAAAATACTTCAGCCAATTCTATTTTTTCTACTTATTATGAAATCACACATGTTGTTATAAAGACTTTTCCCAGGGTCGGTGCTGTATTCCCAGTTGGTGCCAGATTGTTCCTAATTGTCCTGTTAGATATCTACCGACCCGATCCTCGTGGGCTCTAAGTGGGTATCGTATCATGAAACTATTTCAAGTAACAATTTGGAACCAAGTGTTTGTTTTCTTTTTTCGTTGCTGTTCTGTACAGATAAAATTCCTAACACAACCTGGCAGCAATGTATCTGGTTTTAAATGGTTTAGAAGTGCTCCTGATATGTGAGAGGACAGGAGGCTGATTGCCTCAGGGTATATATGAAAGTGAATAGGTTAGATTTGTATTGTTTACTGCTTTTGACCAGAGATGGTAACTAACTTCTTTGAATGAAAGTCACTTTACATTCTCTGAATAAATAAACACAGTGATTATTCTAAGACCCGCATACAGTTTCAGTACTTTATATACTTATTTTGTATATTTCTGTGCTATATGCATTTGTGTGACACTGCTTAGCTATGTACACAGAGATTTTTGTTAACTTGAATGTTGCAAACAAGCTGCATCTCAGCACTAAGTAATGTTTAAATCATTTTCAGTGAATGATTTTAGGTGGATTTGATTAAAGTGCATCCGAGGAAATGGGAATTTTTGTATGTTTGATAGGAATTCAATAACTTTAGGAATTACTTGAGATGTGGTTTGAAGGCTGATTATTTCAGTGGGTTATTTTGCTCTCACTTGGACTTTCATTTTGGTAAATATGTATTTTAGAGGATGTGAAAAACAACGCTTAGAATGCTTTAATGACAATTCTTAGAATGCTTTAATGAAAGTGGCTGCCTACATGGAATCTTATTTCAGGGCTTAGAGTAAAAATTCTTATTTTGATATATTTGAAGGTCTCTGAAAAATTGTATTTGTGAAGATGTAGAGTTGGAGTGTTCCTCTACTCATTTAATGATGATACTTTTAACAGGGAGATATGTGGGATGAAGAGGGTTAGTTTTGTACAACAAAGAACTCTGCTTTGGATGAGAGGCTCCTACCGCTGCCACAGAACAAATACGTAGAAGTAATGATGTATGACAGGCTGAAAAAGTAAAATCCAAGGACTTCAGAAAAAATTGAGTTCTAGGGCAAAATGTGCAGCTCATAATTGTCTCTCGACAAAGTCTCAAAAGCAGCTCAGCCAGGAAAATTCCCTTTTGGCCAGTCTCTTAGGAATGTTGGAACAGCTTGTTGACTTGTAATCTTGTTGTCTTGCACTCAGGAGAAATCATGTGTGACACAGCAGGTAATAAGCACCTCTGCAGGTTATGGCACATTTTAAAATAGTCTGGAAAAAATACATTAGTTTTGATACTTCTCTACTCTCCTAATGTGTGGAAGTGAATGCTAAGTTATTTTTATCCCTTATCTGTATCAGAAGATCTGACTGGTAAGAATGCTATGACACTTCTTACGACTCGCCAAAAAAAAAAAAAATGCATTATGATATTTTAAAATTGAAAAGGTAAGATCTCAAAATAATTGCTAGAAGTAAGGTTGTATGTGTGACCATGGCTTGTCCCCTTTGTATTTGTACATTGTGATAGTCTCTAAATACAGTATGAAATATTATTCCATGGCATTTTCTTATTCCATTCCTGGGTAGGCCTGAATGCACAGGGTAGATATTCACTTATAGCAAGCAACCATAATACATTTGTTCCTGATGTTTAATGCATCTCCTTACAGTTTGTTTTATTTTGTGCTGTTCGAATTCTTCTCTAGAAGCGCTGGCATTTTCTCATGGGCTTTCCTATGCTGCTCTGCATTTATCATGCCTTTTTAATTCAAGTTTCACCGAGTTCGATGTTGCCATCTATTTCTTTCCATCTCCCTTCTCTAGCTTTTGTCTTAGCCCTTGAATCAAATAGCTTGTCTTCCTTTCTGCATTCATTGTGGGCTTCACTGAGAGAAATGGAGAAAAATTTTTTTCCTATCCTC
This sequence comes from Strix uralensis, assembly GCF_047716275.1. Classification (NCBI taxonomy): domain Eukaryota; kingdom Metazoa; phylum Chordata; class Aves; order Strigiformes; family Strigidae; genus Strix; species Strix uralensis. The sequence continues at coordinate 13,002,739 of NC_133973.1, read as the reverse complement.
TTTGGTGTTGAAAGTTCTCTATTTGAGAGAGTTGTGCCCCACAGCTGCAAGCTAGCTCAGGCTGAGTTGTTGTCTGCAAATGTTTCATATTTAGACAATCACAGGAGTTGAGAATTTTGAATTTTGTCTTGGACCCTGTTGGATAAGATTTTTCTCAGTTTCATCATATAGCCAAACTTGTGTAAGTTTTCATAAGAGTACTGGGAGGTACATGTGATCCAAAGACCATTTCCTGTTAAATATCAAAATTGGATTTAGGTACTTGAGAAAAAGACATATATGCATATTAGTTTGCCAGACCTTCTTAATGTCAGCAAAAGGTATTACCAGTCCTGCTTTCAGAAATGGCTAGATTGTGTTGCATATTTTTTCCTCAGTCATTGAATGTGACAAGAGCAGTAAGTCTGAAAAATTTTAGATTAACTGTTTAACAATCAGGAAGATTTGTCTACATGAGAAACTACACTTGTAGGATTCAATAGGCTTTGAATTTAAAGGTAAATATTTTATATTGCCTGTTGCTTAGGTCACTCATTTCTATGGAGTTTCTTTTTAATTTATTTCATGTAGGAAAAATAACAGCAGGTTTCAAGGTGAGGTAATAGAGTCAATAGAAAATTCAGAATAAACAAGCCTGCAGTACATGTTCTGAACTATTTCTGTGTAAGAAAATAGCACACTGCAACCCAAAAAAGTGAAGTGTAATCAACTGTTTGCTGTTCAGATAGCAGGCAGACCTGGATACTAAGAGTTATTACTCAGGGTGCTATAAGGCACACGTGCTTTGTTGGTGTTAGCACCTCAGAACCACTGAGTTTCCTGGTGCTACATGACAACAAACTTCATGAAGCACAACACAGAATGAAACCACTTTTCTTTGCTCGTGCTAGATTGTTGTGAAGCAGATAAAACATTGAGTCACATCAGTACCTCCTTGTGCCATCCTTGGCCTTTGGGCTGTGGCAAGATTTGTGCCAGACTCAACCTTGTATCCCTTCCAGTGTCACTTGAGTTGCTCCACATACAGAAGTGTCTCTTTTTGCATGCGGTTTTGCTTGTCCTGGCATGGATGTGCTTTATCCATGGCATGGATAATCTCCAAACCAAGTAATCCTCACAGGAATTATGAGGGTGATGATTATATGGGGAAGTGTTAACACCTGCTGATGTTATCAGTTATGATTCTAGTATATGGATAGTATGCATTATAGTAGTGACCACTCTTTGCCATGAAATTCAAGGTGTTTACTGTCCTAATCAGGTGCTAAAAATGACACTGACCACACCTCTGCCTTTAACAGACTGCTTATTTTGGCCCAGTGTTCTCCTGAATGCTCCTTCCACTTGAAGAAAGCTTTGGAAGGTGGTGAAAGCATGCTAATTGTGTCTTCCTTGTTTCATAATAATTCACTCATATTTTTAAAAAAGTTTTATGTATTTAGTGACTTAATTCAACTTTTCAAAACCAGGATTTACCCTTGTTCCTGGGGATTCCTGTGACAACTTCAGTTTTATAGATGGAGATATTTGGCTTTACGCTTCTGTCAGTGTTCAGTTAATAACATTGGATCTTGGTAGACAAAGACGTCTGCAGGACGAGGATGGAGAAAGCAGAACAGTGCTAAACAACATGTTATGTTCCACTAATGAGTGGAACCATAGTGCAAAAGCAACTGTCTGTTAAAAAATAGGAAATAAAACTAAACAAATCAGTCTTCAGCTCTGTTTTTTTAATCTTTATACATATCAGATTAAGTATGTTAAATCATGTGTTTTGTAAGGATGATATAGCAGCTCAGTTAAAAGTTTTGGTTGTAAAATCAACAAATCTGTTAGCTCTTAGTTTATGTTGCTACTTATAATGTCATAGGATTGACTATCCTTTACAAAGTATTTATACTTGTAAATATTCAGACCAGTTTCATTCAAGTTTCTTTCCATGAGTAACGTCCTCTAAAGGTTTTTTTGTTACGTCTGTCCTTTTGCATAAGTAAATAGAGATAATAACTATTTATGGGGAAAATTATTAGATCTTTAGCTTGTCAACACACCATTTTTCATTTTTGACAACTTGCATTCTGCTTTATGTATTTCCTTTGTTACTTTAATTCCTGCTAACACTCTTTGTGTTTTTACTTCATGGACATGTTTGTTACCTTTGTATACCTGAGTACTAGTGAGAAAAGAGATTAAATCGCTTTAGGAGTACCTTGAGACATTCATCTGTCCTGGATAACTGTCCTATGGACAGAACTGGAAGTAGTGAAATTTTCAAAACGTGGGCTGTAAAGCCCAGCTGACAAGAGCTATTCATGATTGTTGCTGTATGGAGTGTGTGTTTAGCAAAAACCAAATATAATCCTTGGATAGAACTTTGCTTAAGAGATGTTAATAGGCACAGTGGCATGCCAGTTCATAAATGAAAGATCAGAGAGAGAGTAGTGAGTAGACAGACTCATCGGTTTGTGGAGTCTTAGATTTGGAGAAACAGTGGCCATCTTCCTTTGTATCTATATTTCATTTTCTTTACTAAGCTATTGTATATTATGTTCATTTTCCATAAATAGGGCAGCAAATACCTACTGTAAAAGCAATGACAGCTGATAAGCGGTTTTGAAAGATGGAACGAAATTTTGAATTCTTCAGGCATTGCCTTCTTCCATTTCGATACTCTTCTGGTCTTTAAAATAAGAGAACGAAAGGAACCAGACTGCTGGTGGAAGTTGGTGTGTTAATGTAAAATGATTTTTAAGCAAAGGAAAAGATGGAGGAAAATTCAAGGTGGCATTGTGATCAGCTTTGTTTTTCCAAACATCCTTGCCCAAATCTTATCCAAAGTCTGCCATTTTTATCTTTTGGTATCCATTGTGAATAGCACAACTGCAGTAGACTTGCACAGTAACTCTTTGTATCTGTCAAAGAGGTTGATGGAGAGATGTTCGCAATAAGCTCAGCTCCTCCAGGATTCAAGGAAGAAGTAGTTGTTGCCTCCAGCTAGTTTCTTACCATTTTATACTTGGTTTTCATGTTCAGCATATGATGAATTTAATTATTGGCTGAACCTCACCATGTTTAAGGCAGTCTTTTTTTTTTTTTTCCTGAGCTTACAGATGAGGAGTACTAAAGCATAGCAAAATTAAGTTATTTGTCTGTATTCCATGAGTCAGCAGCACCAGTAGGAAATAGAGCTCATGCTTATTCTTAGTCCCAGGAATATTTCAGCCCAAGAATAGGCCCATATACTTTAGTCCCTGAACAATACCCTGTCCTTATATAGCTTAAAAAAAAAAGAAAAAAAAATTATTGCATAAATCCAGAGTTGAGCTGATTGCCAAGTATGATGGTAGACAGATTTTTTTTTTCTCTTCAGGCATGTTGACAGGTACCTTTGGTTTCCTTTACTTCCTCTGAAGTGTTAAGGAGAGCTCCACTGTTAAGACTATCTAACTGTATTCTATACCAGTGGTTTTCGAAAACAGCAGTTTTGGCTTTTTTTGTTGGTGTTTTTTGGTTTTTTTCTTCCAATGTTTAACGTCCATGAAAGGGGAAGTTCTGGACTAGGAAGGGGGATAAATGAGTCAGGGTTATACTGGATTATCATGAGTGAACTGCTAGCAGCATATATTATTTTTAATTATGTTCCTGTGCCTTCTGGAGAACTTCAGAAATACTGGGTTTTTTTCATGATTTGTCCTGAATTTAGTGCATTCCTGTCTGTATCACTTGTAGTTAATGGCAGAAGTATAATCTGTGAAGGGGCATCATGGACATAATTTTCCTCATGGTGGCAAAATACAAATGGGAAATAATTTGCAAAGGGTTTTTTTCACAGAATGGAAGCCTGGGGCACAAAACGTAAAGGTTGAACTCTTGGAGAGCATGGAAGAGCTCGAACCGTGGGTCTCCACTTCCCTCTTGTACCTGAATCACCAGACTCTGTTCTGTCCCTTTAAATTAGTAACATGTATATTGTAGGATCCCTTGTTTTACTGCAACTTGAACATATGGATCAGAAATCTGTTTTGAATATAACTAATTATGTGAAATGAGCTCTGTACATATGCTTTGGATTTTGAAGCTTTAATATTTGGGGGGGATGGATTTTTAAAAGTTAAACAGTTCACCTTATGAAAACATTTCAAACTTCCTTTTATCTTGGTTCATAAGCAGTTATGATTTGCAGTTTTGCCAGCTAACAGAGCTGTCTTTGTACAATTATTCTAAATAAGAATTCTAGAAGAATTATCTGTTATTTAGTAATAGTCTGGTATACTTTTGTCAGATCTATCTGGAAAATATTCTTAGCTGCCAAATGGATTTTATTCTAGCTCTAAAGACTGTTTTTCTGTGCCAGTGGATTGAGTTATAGGAGCTTGGAGAGTTGATATATTGTTTATTACAGCAGGTTGTTGTTTAACAAAGTATATCTATGTGGATGCAGAAAGATAAACGCTTACTAGATGCAATGAAGAAGGAAACCCAGCAGTAACCTAATTTTTGGAATGACATAACTGCAAAGATATACAGTCCGACTTCTTTTCTACACAATGTTTTTTTTCTAGAAATATGTATAGTTGTAAAATAAAAATAATTGGTTTTTATGGGACATAGTAATATACAAGCATGAAAGTATTGATATACACATACAGTATGTAAGCAGGTTTATGCATTTCCAAGTTGTTGCATGAGATATAAATACTTATTGCTAAAATAACTTTGTCTTCATTATCATCTGTGAAATCCACTAATAATGAAGGATCAGGGCACAGATGTATGCTTTGCTTTGTATATTTATTTAGATGCTGATTCTGCCAAGTGTATTTGTTTGGAGCTCTCCGAGTATTTTACTCCATTCATCTGCATAGGCAGGCAGTAAATGCAGGACACAGGTGTTCCTCCCACCTCATCAATCAGGCCAGTGGCGGAAAGGAAGTGACACTGCCCAATTCCCTATCCAGTTGTGTTTGCTAGACCATATTACCTTCCAAAAAGTAAAATTAGCTTTCATACAGTGATTGCAGCCTTGGCACAGCCAAAATTTACCTCTGTTACTACATGCCGGTCATGCTTCGCTTTCCCATTTAATAGATCCAGGAGGGTAGGACTGTTTCAGACCTAGTACTAGCTGCTGCTGCTCTGGTTATGGCTGGGATGTTATAATATTAACACTATTAAGCCCTGTTTTCAAATCACATATGACTGGGTATTTGAAAAGTCCTTCAGGTATGAAATCTTTGCCGTATTCTGTAGCCTGACCCCTCCCTCCCCAGAGTTGAAGAGAAAATCGATTCAGAATATAGTCATTTACGGAAAAGTGAACAAACTCACAATTCTTGTTTTCAGGCATTACTGTCTGTATTGTAGAAAACTTGCTGATGAGGTATAACTCCAAAAGACAGATTAATTTTGAAATTAAGAAAACACACCTTTTTTCTAATTAACCAAAAGATGTTTACTGATTCAATAGACCTTTACAAGTTTACACTAAATGAAAATTCAGGTTTTAATTTTTATATCTTAGGCATTCTGGGGTTGGTTCGAACCTTTTTGGTTCTTCAGTAGATCTGTCATCTACAAGCATGTCTGGTAACAAATTAATAGAGTATGACTGAAAAACTGGTACTTCAGAAGTCAAATTCTACAAGGGGTTTGAACTGTATGGCATGGGTTTGAGTTGCCAAAAGAAAGTCAGCAAAAGCTAAGCATGAATCACAGGAAAGACATCACGTAATAGGTGTTGAGTATGTTGCAAATAATATGAAAGAGACTTACACTATGCATTATATAAAATGCAGTTGATATAGCATCATTTAGTGTTAAAATATTCTTAAATCTTACCACAGTACCTATTATATTGTGGAGAATGATCATCTCTATTCAATTTGGTATAGAGGCAGTGTTGTTTTATTTTGATTTCTGAAAGATAAGGTTTTTCTCATCAGCATGAAACCCATTCTCTCTGCAGAAATCAAGATGATGTTTGTGCTCTGTACCAGGTGTAACAGAGCTGAGGAAAGAAATCCCACCTCTAACCTGCTTCAGGTTGCCAGTGAAAGTATAATTTTAAACCCTGAAGGCTGGCTGCTGAGGCATTAAAACCATTTTTTCTCTATAATTTGGATACCATTTTTTTTGAGTTGTAGCTCAAATATGATCCCTTAAGGTATCTCTTCCCTCCTAGAATCTAGTGAGTCAAAAGGTCTCTCCAGAGCATGTATCTGCTCAGACTCTTCTGTGCCGCCAGACTACCAGTACAATTGTGCCTCTGCTGCTACAACATTCTTCCAGTCTTCACTGTGACCAGGAGAAGAAAGGCCTGCGTTACAGTCAGAGATGCAGACTGAACTGATAAAGATTGCTTTCCTTACAGTCTCATGGTGGGAATGAGACCTAAAATAGGTGGCTCAGATTGACCAGTTCTTTGGCTTCCGTTAGGATTATTCACCAAAATGCTGAAGCTGGTGGTTTTAGTTGTTGTTTTACAAATAAATAGGGCTTGAATACCTTGTCTTGCACTTATGAATGGAAAACAAGATGGAAAATTTTTGGCACTGCTCCATCTTTATATGGGGGGAGAAAAAGGAGTCATCCTAACTTAGAAAATGGAGTCGCACAGACTGTCAAGTGGATAAAGTAGAGTATGTCCTTCTTGAGACGCCCCGGGAAAGCCCTCTGCAAGACAACAAAAGTATATGTGCTAAAACAGACATTGTCAGGAGAGTGAAATGCACAGGGAGGGAGAATCACTGGCCCATCCTAATGGCATCATCTCTGCATCTTGTCTAGTTCTTGAAACCCATTTCTGAAATCATTGAGCTTTGTATCTCTGTCTCAGTAAGTTGCTGACATCTGGTAACACATAAGCATGTCTAGGCAAAAATGGTGCAATGTGCTTTATAATTCTAAAGAAAAAAAATATAAGTGATTATTTGATACCAAAGTAGGACTTGAGATAATAAATTGGTAGAGCAAGAATCAAAATTAAGGAGGAAACACAGCTACCATATATATAAATGATCAAGAATTTGCCATTTTCTGCTGTGTATACATGCTGTGATGTATGTTCAGGCACAGATAAGGTTCTAGTTGGTTTCAAGTTTCAGCTTTGCAGTCAGATAAAAAGAAGGTATCTTAGTTTGATATTAAAACTTTTTTTGTTGTTTATACAAATACAAATAATTCGACTTTTGTTTTAGCCAACTTGTATAGTGAAACAAAAGTGTATTGATGAACTTAGTGACTGGTGCTATTCAAAGACGGAAAGAACAGGCTTTGTGATTTAGATACAACCATTTGGATGCGTGTCTATACTGTGCATTTGCTGTCCAGTTCCTACCAGTTCTTGGTTCTGGTCACGTACTGTGCAGCTATACTGAACAGGCAATGCATGTGCCTGGACTCATGCATACAGCCACACCCCACAGCCCCCCCCCCCAGCTCTGGGCAAGGAAGTGCCCCAGATGGCACCTGTATGTGAGTTCATCCCTTAGTTCACTACAGGGCACAAGCCTCACCAATCCAACAAGCTGTGCATGAAAAAGACCCCTGCAGCACAGTGCATTGCTAATGTAGACAAATACATGGTGTATCAGGCAAGGGAGAGCTCTGTTCAAACTTGCACCGAATCATGTTGCCATCTGTCCTGAGTACAGAAAGCTTTTTGCTTAATCTTGGGTCTAGGACAGGCTGAGGAAGCCACATTAAAATATCTGTTGCTTGCTCTCTGCATCAGGCTTGAGTTCTGAGGAGCAAAATAATAAAGAGCACATGTGTGTAATTAAAGTAGAAAGGAAATAGGAAGGGGGATAGCAAGGAACAAATCCAGAAAATACGGAACAGTTGGGTGTCATAATTACAGACATCTGATTATTCTGGAGGAGTTAAAGGACTCTATAAGAATTAGCCCTACAACTATTCTGAATTGTGAGGGGAGGGATAGTGTACTCATCAGAGTTCGTTTTGTTTGTTTTACATTACTCATGTTTCCAAAATAACTATTATAGTTTTCCTGGTAGCAAAACCTTTGGTAAAATCTGCAACACAGCTTCCACAGGAATCCCTATTATAAGTTGTTCACAAATTTAGTTGAAATAATTACTGCTTCAGTACTAGGTTGAGTGGTTTTTTTAGGAAGACCCTAGGAAATCTGTTCAACTATTTTGTTGAGATATTGAGTATTCTGAATGGTATTTGGTGTGCATGTGTCTCCCTTAATCTTTTCATGTGCCTAGGGACTTACAAATAAACTTGAATTTATTTAAAATACTGCCTATAAGCAGTTATAAATTACATGATTGATAAGCATTTTATTATGTTTCTCTCTAAATTATTTGAGGCACTATTAAGCAGTACCTGAGATTGTGAAAGGTGAATGGGCTTGACACAGGACACTTCTAACTCATTAAAATACATAAGAATACAAATTCTTCATCAGAAACAGCTCAGTCTCCTGCATGGTCTCTATTTCATATATCAGGAGGGAGAATACTGCTTTTTTACTACAAGGATCATCTGAGGAATATCCAGAAGGAAACTCTCATAAAGATTGCTTCACCCTTCTCTCTCCTCTTCCCACCATCTCCCACAGATTTTTCCATACAAAAGGATTATTTGCTTTTAAAGATGCTGCGTTCTTTGCATGATACTAATTGGGATTTCTGTGTCAAAACCAAAATAATTTTTAATTAACTGATACAAGTCTGGAAAGCTTATGGAAGTGAGCTGGTAGCAAAGAAGCTTTATTGTTGTTTCTAACATGCCACTGAAAGCAAGTTTTTAACTAAAGAGAAGGCATTTAAAAAGAGAATAGGAAGTAGCTGCAGTAAGGGAAGACTGGAAAGAATAAAAGTAATAAAATTGTCATAGGAAAAAAGAATAAACCTAGTCCTGTGCTGTGTTTGTGTTTCTGGAAACTTGGACTGAAATAGGTTTGATATCACACATAAATCTATATTTTGAGTTTTTTGGTGTGGCTGTGTTTTTTTAAATGTATTAGCTGTCAAATTAGTATAAATTCCTGCTTCTGCAATGATTAAATGAAATAGAAGTGCACAAGATTAGTCTTTATGGGGATCAGAAATATATCTGGAATATGCCATTGAGACCTCAGATCTGTTCTGTTGCTGAACAGATGTTTTTATATTCATGAATACTTAACGATAAATATGTCCTCAGAAGTGCATGGAAACACAAACTACTGTTTTGTATTTCTTTGTGTTTTCAGTTGAAATATCAGTGTGTTTCTTGTGTCACACAGTGATTATTACACAAATATGCAGGATATATTGAGATACTGAAAGATTGATTCAGTTTATTAAATTTTAAGGATTTTATGTGATTTTTTTTTTTCCTATTGTATCTGCAGGAGAAACCTGACAAAGCTGTCCCTCATCTTCAGCCACATGCTAGCAGAAATCAAGGCTATTTTTCCCAATGGCCAATTCCAGGGTGATAACTTCCGTATCACCAAAGCTGATGCTGCAGATTTCTGGAGAAAATTCTTTGGAGATAAGTAAGTACTAACATTTTGCAAAATCCTTAATTCTTTCTAATCATAAGCATGAGAGAGAATGATTTTTTCAAAAATTCAAATAATGTTTCTAAGTATGTGGGTGGGCATTTTAAAGCTAATTTCTTGTCCACGTCTTTAAATTGGCTGAAATAGGTAAATTCATTATCAGTATGTTGTTTATTTTTTTCAGTGTTGTAATTCGCTCAAAGGATTAATAAAAATGTGTGGATAGTTCTGTCAAGGGCAGTTACACTCCTCCATAAATTAGACTCTATTGCATGAAGTTTATTGGTTCCATTCTAAGGTGAAGATAGTACATTGTTTTCATAATGTACATGGCAAATCATGCCCTTTCATATTATATGTATTCTACAAATGATAACTCTAAAGTCTGAATTAGAAATTTTATATTGGTCTCATGGACAGTATGTTTTCTTATCCCATCTTTAACTTTCTAACTATGAGAATATTTAGTGTTTTTTAAGTAATTGAAATAATGTTTTTATCCCTTATTATTGAAACTTTTTTCTACAACTGTACTACCTATAACATAGTCACAGGGGACTAATGTTTTCAAGTTCTGCTACAGAAAGAGATAGAATAACTGGAGATATCTCAGAAGTTTTAATCAGAAGCAGGTTTTGGGAAAACTTACAGTTCAAGAATGGGTCACAAAAATGAATGCTAAGTGTGACTTGTAGATATATGATTAAATCCTTATAGCAAGTGCAATATTGAAAATGTAGAAGCAGGCAGGTATGGGGTTTTTTGTTTGTCTCTGGGAAACAATTTTGTTTATGATACAGAGATAGGCTAATACAAGATGCGTAGCTTCATCACTTCCTCAATATGGAATGTTTATTAGTGGAGCAGTGATGTAAGAGGGAGGAGGCAAGAGGTTTGTATATTTTACAGTATAATGGAGCACTCATTATGGTCATCACGTCTGATACCTTGTGCAGTGTAGACCATGGCAAGTCACAGAACAATTCCTGCAACAATCTGTTACGTTTTCTGAGCAAGAGCAGCACTTTAAAATAAGTCTTTCATTCTTTATTTAGAATACGAGGGTAGTAGGTTGGCACTTTTGCAAATTAATTTTGTTCAGTGCGAATTTACAACAGTTTCACTTCCTTTTTTGCTAGTCTGAAGCTAGCTTCCAGTTTGCTGGTTTCATTATAGTGTTCCTTGGTAACTTCAGTCTTCTAACAAATTTATTTCCCATGTAGATAATGTTAGAGTGTGATCAAGTTGCTGTATCAATTTTTTTGTTAAAGGAACGAAATCTGACCACATTTTATGTTACTCATTTTAATGTGAAAATGATCTTCAAAATACCTACAAAAGTTCAGATAAAGTTATGTGAAAGATTATTTTACATGGTATGTAGGGGTCTCTAGCAGATGAGATTTTTAAAAACCATGTCAGTCAAAAAAAAGAAAACCAGGAGCTTTCAAAAAATGACTAATGATCATCTCTGTTCAGCGTGTTTCTTTTCCTCTCTTTCTCCCCTTTGCTTAGCAACTCTCAAATTTTAAATCTCCTCATGGTCCTTCTCTTTTCCTGTTGGGTTCTGGTCCTTGAATGACCTTTACCAGCTGTCTTGATTGCAAATTGCATTTCTGTCATTGGGATTTACAGATCTCGTCTTCTGCAAGCTGCTGTTTCTTTCTGTCGCTTCATCTTCACCAGTTTCATCAGCTTCCCTATTCACTATGATGTTCCTCTTTGTATTTCTCTACTAACTAGGACTTTCTGTGTGAGATTCAAGTGCTTCCCTTCATGTTTCTTTCCAGTGGTCCTGCCAGTATCCTTTGGGAGATGGCACAATAGATAGGTACTTGAAGTGTCAGACAGTAGGATTCTGTAACATATTAATAAGTTTTTATCAGAACAAGGTTGGTAAGAAGAATCAGTCATCTGAATGACTCAGTTCTACCCTTGTCTTTCTCTTGTTCACACTTGACTCTTGTCTTTCCTGATTCAACCCCTGGAGCACTTCTTTCTAATCCTTTTCAGTGCTGCAGAGCTCTTGCCATGCCTTTTTTATGCTTTGCTTTTTTTCTGCTTAAGTAAATGTCTTCATAAAATGCAACTTTAAATATGAACTCTCAGTACTAACCCTTTGACTTCCTCCCCTCCCCCCCATATGTACTCTGATAAGGGGTTATTTGGGGGGCTTTTTGGTGGGTTTTTTTTGGTTAAAGCATTCATGCACCAAAAATGCCTAGAAATCAAGGCAGTTTTGGGATGTCCAGTTAATTACATATGTAACCTTGGTCATCTAGTATAACCTGGAAGTGTTGAGTTCTGTACTGTCAGCTGCTTTGCTTTCAGACTAGGTAAATAACCACTGTTATTACTGTTCCCAGCTCTTTTCTAATAAAGTCAAGGTGTTTTAGTTACCTGTCTTCTAAGCCGTGAACAGTTGATCTACGCTTGGCAGCCTTGCCATTATCTCAGGTTTAGTTAATTGTGATTAAGTAACTGTAAAACAAGTAACAGCATGTATGTCAGAGATGAGAAAAAGGTTTATTTGGCATTATGTTTAATCTCTTCCTTAAACAAAATACCTGAAGCTTTTAAAACAGTAATTATTTTCTAATCCATTTAGAAATATATGGCAGGTATGCCTGTGAGCCACATCTTTTACAATGGGCCTGTTATGACAAATTAGTTTGCAAATATGCTAATATCACTTTCCTAGAAGCAGAGCCTACCTAAAGATTTTGGGTGTTGTAAACAACTGATAAAATCTGTTTCTAACCTGACCACCTAAAGATAGACCCCTAGGACTATCTGAAACCTCCAGCTCTGTTTAGATATGCAGTGCAATGAAGGGAGCTCAGGGAGGAACTATATTTTATGTTCCCTGGCTGTATCTAGCAAGCCTGGACTCCTCACTTGTTTGCGAAAAGCAGCCCTTACTTTGAGGTCACCAAGTAATGCTGCTTAATATTAGAGCATTAAAAAAAAAAAAATTGTGCTGGATCTTGGCTTCTGATGGGTAAACTGTAGCACAAAAAATAATTACGATGCGTTGTTTGACCTGATTGGAAGGGGGGAATTGGAACTATTAGATTAATTTATTATTATTTTCATCATAATATTATAAATATAATCTTCATGTTTGTAAACCTAATGAATTGTTAGCTTTTATATAATCCCTTTCTGCCTTGATTTCTTTGTAAAGTGCATTTTTTTTTCCTCCTTTAATTTGAAATATTCTAACTAACAAGAAGGAGGTCAGTAGCCATTTATGTTTTGAAGTTGACTCTTTGGCTTTCAGTTTTTGAAAATGTGACCTATGCTTCCATTTACAGAAAGCAATATATTATAATTTGCTGAGGAATAAAATTCAAAAAATACAATTCCCAAGAGTCTAGTTTGTAGGTTAAAAAAAAAATTTATATCTGATTTCTTTCACTGCTTTTCCCCAGTGAACAGGAAGCCTCTGATTTTGTTGGTTACATTTGTCTGTCTGAACACTTGCTGCAAAATTGACAGCCATAACTAAGTTCATTCATCCTGTTAATAATAATTATGATAGGATGCAGTCATTCTTTTCGTGTTTAAACCTAGTCAGGTGTACATTCACATGACTTCAAACTCATTAGCAAAATAAATGTCTAGGCCAAGTGTCTCAAGTCTCTGATCACACATCTAGCCGTTCTTTGAATTTCTGTAGAAAACACAGAGGTAGAACTCAGCAAGTAATTTGAATGGTGCCATCAGAGCAGTGTGCTGAGGTAACTTCACACATTCTTAGCCTTCGGATACCTGCTCAACTTTTGCATTTCTGGTACACCTCTACAAGACTTCTAGATAATGTCAGTAGCTAGAGGAGCTTGTATGGGAGAGAATGCTATGGTGCTTGTGAGAGCAGCAGATACATTGATAGCGGAGGTCATAAGCCCTCCCATAGGCAGAGAGTGCAAAAGGAGTAAACAGTGCCTTTACAATTGTGAGGTTTTCCAGTATCACATGTTTCAGAGGAGAATGGAAAACCTTGGAAGTGATATGATGCTTGGAAAGGATCTGGAGAGAATAATGTGGGATTTAGGAATGGATAGGGAGGATTCATAAATCAAGGTCGGAGATAATGAGATTTTGATTATCTAGGTGGAAGGAGAATGTGGACAATAGCAGTAGGATGAAGAAAGAAATGGAGGAATTGATTTTTCTGCAAGGGCAAAGTAGAACATGTATCCAAATTAGGGGTTAGGTGTGGAGGTCAGCAGTGTCAGAAGGCCCAGAATGGTTTTGGTGTATTGACTTTGTCAAGGAAGCTGACAGAGAAAAGTTAACAGGGAGATGAGGGAAGAGAGGATTTTGGATTTGCTTTGTGAAAACAAAAATCAGGAATGAGTGAGAACCTTCCAGAGGCTGAATGACTGGAGTAGGCTGACACATGGAGCTCCTTGGCATATTCACAGTCTATGAGGAGGAAGAGAGCCTCTTAAAGTAAAGGAGCTGGCTAAAAAAGAACTAAGGAATAAATTGACACAAGCTTTACACCACGGTCAAGGTCAAGATCTTAACCCAAGAAGGAGCTTGATAGTGTCAAAAGCAGGAAAGCAGTGAAATTGAGGAGGTGTGATTTTTTTTTTTTTTTTTTTAATTTATACTGATTACTAGAATACAATTATTGGAGCAAGTGGTTTTAGTGAAGTGAATCTTCACCCATGGTTTACCATTATAGTTGCGCTGAAGCAAATGATAGTTAAATGTTCAGCCAAATAGTAATGTTAAATGGAACTGTGAAATTGTAAGGCATGTAATCAGCAGTTACATTTGTTTACAGATACTTTAGTAAGCCCCAGTGGGTTGTAAATATGCATATAAAACATAATCTGATAGCTTCTTCATTATCAGCATTTTATCACTGCATAGCGCTTGATGTTAATTTCCCCTGGTTCCTTGCTCATTTTAATAGCACCTCACATCTTTTACTAGTTTTCTGTTCTGAGTAAAAATGTGCAAAATACCACTGGGACCAATCCTGAACTGAGAAGGAGAGGGGTGAGATGACCTAACAGATCTTTCCAGCCTCTGACTTTGAAAGCTATGGTGAAGTCATGCAGGGCTTTAACTATGGAAATTTGTGATTTGTGGCTGTCTTCGTGTTGCAGAATGAATCAGCAGTGAAATGTCAATGTTCTTAGATTTTCAATTCTCCATAGTTCTGCCATTTATTTTAACTTTTAAGGTTTTATTCTTCATTGTGAAACCTTAAAAAATTGAATGCATTTCTGTTGTTATTGTCATATAAATTGATTTTCCCCCAACTTCTAGTTTCTGAGGAAATAGAAATTCTTTCACTGCTAGGGTCAAACACATTACTATTTTAATGCTACGATACTCTTTTTCCCCAGCTGAGGCCTGAAATGTATTTATTTTTTATTGGCGTTTAGGAAAAAATGTGACTATTGATTTCTCAGTAGCAGTTAAACAGGGTATTTCAGATTAATATTCTAAATTTTGAGTAGTTGTGGTTCTGCTGTGGTCAGTGCTTTTTGGCTCAGGATAGAACAGACAGAGCCTCTGTGGCCTGGGTTCAGAGAACAAGCAGTAAAGCAAGTAGACCACAATACACAACTTGACAACATTTAGCTGCTGGTATGTGAGCCCTCAAATAAGCTAGGTTTTAACACCTTGTTGATCCCCTTAATTGATTACTTGATTTCCTGTTCTTGCTGCTGATCGTGCACAAGAGCCCTCCTGTTGCCTGAACACTGTGAAAATATGGACTGAAGAGATGGTCCTGGCCCAAAGAAGCTTCAAATCATCGTATGAACTGAAGTGTAAAGGGAAGCCAAAGATAAAGAGGAAGAGGCAGTGATCTGAGTGCCATAGCATCCATCACCATCAAGAAAGGTGTTTTGGCAACAGGAACTTTTAAAGAGAAGGAAGCAAACAGGGAATGGGGCTTTTAGAGGATGGTTATTCCCTTGGGTGATCAGCAGCATGGGAAATAGGCTTATTGATACCCTTGTCTAAAAACTTGAGGTAGAAGCAGAGGTACCGTGCCCTGGGT
This sequence comes from Strix uralensis, assembly GCF_047716275.1. NCBI lineage: Eukaryota > Metazoa > Chordata > Aves > Strigiformes > Strigidae > Strix > Strix uralensis. The sequence goes on along the minus strand of NC_133973.1, from coordinate 12,987,191 downwards.
GCTAGTGAGACATAAATCTCATTAGATCTTTTTCATACAAATGCAACACAAACAAGTTTGAACAAGAAGATAGATAATATAGAGAAGAGCTAGTTAATGGAAAGTTGCAAGATATGATTAAAAAACGGAAAAGGACAGTGGTCTTCACAACTGTTCTGGGTGGCTAAAAATAAGGTAAAATTGCATGTAGAAAGGGTAAAGAAAAGAAGGTTGTAATAGTTGGCACATGAGATGATGAGACAGAACAGATACTTGATGGAGAGGCAGTGTTTTAAGTATGAAAGGATGTGCAGGAGCATGGGTGTGCTTCGGATTTGTGGTTAGAGGTCAGAGTTGGAAATATATAGATAAGTGTATCCCTTCGGGAATGCTTCAGGAAATACAGACTTCCTGCGGCCCTTAAAGAAGTACTAACTTGCTGTCTCTCCACCAACGTCCAGTTATGCAGCTTTGGAAGTGGGTGTTTTTGGTGGCATGTTGTCCACATTTCATAAGGCTCGTTTTCTCCCTTTTACCTTCTCTTTTTTCATGTTAGATTCATCTATATTTCTTCTGCATTATATGATTATTTAATGATTGTACTGGCACGATATAGCCGAATTCCTTTTTTTCTCTTAGGAGTGAACTTCTCAAGCCTTTTGTGTGTCAGTTGTCTGCTCTGCAGTTCAGAAGCAATGAAAACATGTGGCCTCTCACTTAAAACTGAAGCAGCAGTCTTAAGAAAATGCTCTGTTCAGTGACGATAAACCAAAATCCACATTGCTCACTGCAGACTTGCAAAGAATGTTGTTTCTATCTGGGTCAGTATTTGCTTGAATATTTTTGAGTTTGCTCTGGATACAGTAATGCCCTTTTCATGTTATGTTTTCTGGCAACATTTAAGAGAGTCTCTTGCAGACAAAAATGTTGATTGTATGTGTAAGTTACACAGGTACATGTTTATGTTCCTAGACATACTTGTGGTCTGCTCTGGTTCAAATGGAAGCAGTGTCACTTGACATTCCAGAATAGCTGCATCTCTGCAGTTCTACTGAAGTGCTCTAGTCTGCAGGTTCAGAAAATACTTGCTTCCTCTCCAGGTTTATTTTAATGTCTTTTGCTTTTTAATCATGCAGAAACATTCAGGGAGTTTAAGAAAATCCTTCATACACATGATCAGGGCAGGAGGGAAGGGAGAACCTAAATTCCTCTGCTAAATTGCTTGAAAATTACATGCTGGACACTAATCTTTTAGACATATGGAAATTGTGTGGATAGTGTTTGAAACTATCTGAAACTATTTGAAATTATACAGTGACGCTTCCCTTTGACGTGTGTCAATAATAGTAAATAGGTACCATCTTATAAAAGTATTTTCAAAAATCTTTTTTAATTCATCATTCTTCAACTACACTTACTAATTTTACTACTGCAGAAGAACTGTGGAGAAGTAGTGTCATTTTGAGAGGCTTGGGGGAGAAATGGCTTATTTTAGGGTATTTGACAGGACTTAAATAAGACGACAACCCCAAAGTAAATGAGAAGATACAGATAGTTTTGTTGATTTGAGAGAGATAAGATGTGCACAGAAAGCCCCTTCAGGAAAATTACTCAGGATCGTTTGTTTTATTTTGTGTTTTCTTTCCTTAAATTGGTATGGGCTTGCTTCTGCTCTAATGATGAGGAAAGGTAGTACAAAGGCACTGCATGGATGAATCATTTCCTACGAGTTTGGTACATAGACATTAGGTTTTCCTTGTAAAAGGGCCTCCATAACCTTTTTCTGCTGTATAAGGTGTGCATTTCAGCTTCCTTCATGTTTTTGTTTCCTTCTGAAATTATCTCTCTGAAGATTTTGAACTAATTGAAGGTTGTAATAAAGTAACACATTTCACAGCAACAGTATGTACATGTAATGTCGTCAGATATTTTTGTATTACTTCACTGTCTTTTTTTCCCCCAAAATTATATTATAAAAAGAGAAACTGTTACAAAAGCCCAGGGTGTATCTGTTCATAATGTGTGCATGTATAGTAGGACTTTTAACTTTGGGCATCAAACATTTAAGGAAAGCACAGTGACTATGTAATACCACCCTCTCATGTGAGATACTCCCTAGAACATTGTCTCAGCTGGAGTCATGTGCGTTCTACTGCAAGGGATAGCTTATGTAACTAAGATTAAATACCTGAAATACTGAGACGCTGCACTTCTTCAACCTAATTCTATAGAGAACTAATGTTACTGGGATGTCAAATCACATCTTTCTGATGAGCTGTAGCAGAGCTGACTAACTCACCTCCTCCTAGACGAGTGTCCACAGGTCAGCCTAATAGCATGAGGCATGTGCAGAATAGCTGCCAGCCTCTAGTGCAGGGTATTATTAGGGCATGATGCAACAAATATTACAAGGACAAAGATCACTGAAAACACTTACAGGAGATAACTTCTGTGGTTCAGGAGCCGAATGCTGCAGGCAGTATTTCATTACAAACAGGATCCTACTTTTTCTTTCTATAAAGGCAGTATTTTTTTTCTGTTTAAAAATACACATATTTTTAAACAACAATCTAAGCATGCTGTCAACTAGGACAGTCCCAATCTCAACCTTGGTTTCATTGGTCCTGTTCCCTTCCCCCTCCTACTGCCCCTGCCACCTCCCCAAACAAGTAAAATAACGCTTTAGATTTGAATAATGAAGAGGTGTTTTCAAAGGCATAGAGCCTAAGACACAAAAAGCAAGAGCAGTGAAATGTTAACTCAAACAGAAACTCAACTTGCCAGCCATCTTTGAAAACCTTTCTCCCCTCCTCATCAGCGTGGGAAGCGTTCTGCGTGACCCCCCTCCCAGATCTCTGCCAGAAGAGGCTGTTTCTTGCCATGCCTGAGAGGTCACCAGATGTCAGTGCTGTAGGAGCAGGAGGAGAGGGTCTTTCAGAATCCTTCACCTTGCTAAGGCTCTGTAACACCCTCAGTTTGAGTGAATGTGGGCTGTCTGCAAGGTCTTGAGAGCAACAATTTGCTTATATAAACTGGGGGGAAATGATCCCTGGCTGGTGCTGTTTCCAGAGTATTTAGGAATGATACCTGTATAACCTGTATAAAAGCAGCTGCTAAGAAATAGGTGTTACTGTGTTTCAACAACCAGTTCTCACCTTTCTTTAAGAATGCAGAAGATAAAAGACCTATTCCACAAAGCTGCAGCAAGAAATCTGCTGAATTTAGTGAATTTCAAATTGGGGCCACCACTTTTTTGGACACTTGTTCTTGGAGAAGTCCCATGAAATAACATTAGATGTTATTTCGTTAGCTAATTACTTATTTCCCAACATCTCGTTTCTGTCTTAGACAAAGTACTAGCCAACAGAGCTCTAAAAACATATTCTCTGGAAGAGTTTTGTTTGTTTTCTTGGTTGTTGGTGAAGTTTTGGGGGTGCAGTGTGTTAGTGAATAGGTAGCGAAAGATCCTACTTATTTATTAATCGCATCTAATGAACATGTTTTCGTGAAACTGTGTCAGCTGAGGCATGAAAAAGCAGTTCTTAAGGTATAGTAAGGCTATAATCTTTCCTGATGGATTCTCTGTTGGTTTTTACTTAAGGGTTATTGTCTTAACCCTTTAAAAAAAAGACAAACAACAAGAAACCAAACAAAACCCCCAAACAAACCCTACCTGCCCCTGCCCCCCCCTTCCCCATCCCCCCAAAACCAACCCGACACCAAAACCAAAAACTTCTCTAACCCCATTTCAGCATGATCCCAGTGCTGTAACCATTTAGGGTGGTGTACAAAGAGAATCAGAAAACATTGCAGAGCCACAGTTCCAGGAACTAAATAAACAGTAGGCTCTTGAACTAAGACAACTTCAACACCACAAAAGCACTGACGTTTTCCAACTTTGTTCTCTGAACTTTGTGCAATGTTTCATTCTCTCTTTACCATAATCAAAATTTGATGTGCATTTTTTCTTAAATGGCATCTGATGTGGTATCTCTCTTCAGCTCTTTGTGGTTTCCTGTTTTTCATACACAGATGAAAGTATCTGCTGAGATCTATTAAACTTCACATTTTATCATTTATGACTTTCTCAATATAAGCCTCTAAGTAACAAGTAGATTTCTTTGCACGTACAAATGTAGCAAATGCCTGATGTGGTAGAAGTACAGGAGTGTGTCTTTAGTGTTGTACTTCAGATTACTACTTGTTTTAATTTAGCTTAACTGCATATTTATTATGCAGAACCAACTTAATACAGTCGGTCTTTTTTCCCCCCCCCATAGCACTGTACTACGAAGTAATATACATTTCTGCATAAGAAAATAGACAAAGTGGAGTAAAACATTTTGGCTCTTACAAAAATAAGGCAATATGAACTAATAAAAATTGTAAGAAATATTGATTTGTGAGGCCTGTATCTGTCATTTTAGCAGTTATTAACAACAATTACTATGAATGTGTGAGATTTTAAGTCCTGAAAATTGTTACATATTTGTTAATAGTTATATGTTTGTTATATTTTGGTTAATTAAAAAGTTTTCAAGATATCCTGTAATCTGCTCTCAATGTGAGGCAGAACTTAGTTTAAGAGAAGGTGTTACGGCTTTGCAAAATTTGGATTTGACCCTAATGATATGAGAAAAATTTCTATTATTGAACAATTTCTCATAGTTTTGAGAGTGATAAAATGGAGCACTTCCAAGTGATCAGCCTCATGTCAGATTTCAAACACAAACACTTCGCTGGCAAAATAACTGTGTTGTCTCTGATATCTCTGACTATGCAAATAGAAACTGAATTTGACAGAACACTGCTTTGTATTAGAGAGGATAATTTTAATTTCCTTCCATTTCGATTTCTCACCTTTTGCCACATTCACTACTGTCTGAAAATACTCCCCATCCTGCAAGAATGTGTGAAGGTGAAGATCTGAGAAGATGTGTCTTCTAATATTCATGTAACTGTCCTGGGCTATGACAGGCCTTGGACCAGTGTCAGTGGTATCTGGTTGATTGCTATCATGTTACCTGACCAGTGTTTATGAGCTTTAGCTATAAAAAATGTCATCACAGTTGATACTAAATTGATGCTTATCATTCGGAGAAGAGAAGTGTGAAGAAAGGAGTTCTTTACCAGGCACAGAGCTCTGGTCCTTTACGTTATCTCTGAGAGGGCGTGAGGTAGGTTGGTTGCTACACCTGCTTGGTAGGATATTTCAATTTCTGTGCTGTTCTTTTTGTTGTCCTCCTAAGGAAGCTTGAACATTTCTTGTTGTAAGATAGTACACTTTGTACTAAAAAAAGTACACTTTGTTTGGCAGTGTTTAAAGGAAGGAAAACTGTTCTTTCATTTGCTTAGGCTGCTTTCAGAAAACTTTTTTTTTGTCTGTAGAGAAACCAAATTAATGTTCCGCTTCTTTTAAAAGTCTAGTTTTGATGTCTTAAATACATGGTTTTATTAAATTTATTATTCCCACCCCTCTCACAGAACTATAGTGCCATGGAAAGTGTTCAGGCAGTGCCTTCATGAAGTTCATCAGATAAGCTCTGGTTTGGAAGCAATGGCTCTTAAATCTACTATTGACTTGACCTGCAATGACTACATTTCAATTTTTGAATTTGATATCTTCACTAGATTATTTCAGGTAAGATTTGAAAATTTTAGATACTTGTATGAATTTGAAAAGCTTAGTGCCCTGAGGCAAGCACCTATGGATCAAGGAGGTGGATTTTTTGGAAAACCTGAAATAATTGAGACACTAGAATTCGGAAATAAATGTTAGTCCTTCAGAGATGTTTGGGACATCAGCATCTACATCTGAAAAACTGAAAAAATCCGTCAACACTTGCTTCATTTCTGCACATCCTTTAGTATGATTACAATATCTTTGTGTTTTCTGCTCACTTATTTTTCACTATTCTTTAAATGCATTCCTAGAAACTTAGACCTTCAGGTACTTATCTAAGTTTTACTTCTGTTTTCACTGTGCTTTTATATCTGTACTTATATAAAGTGTTTCTACAAACACGTAAGGAAAGTTGCATATAACTTTTTTTTTTAGGCTAAATGTAGGCCTAACTCTTCTTTATGAACATATTTTTGCCATTAATGCTCTGCTGTTTATTTACAATAAGGGACCATCTTTGGGAATAACATTAATTATATTATTGCTAATAGGTAATATTTATCTGAAAGAAGCTTGTATGAATTTTATGTGCCTCTGTTAACCTTGTGTCCCTTCTACAGAACATACTTGAACTATTTTAGTCAATATAGAAGGCTGTGATGGTTTGCATCCGTGTTAGATGTATTGATTCTGAATTTGTCATTCTAGATATTTCTTTTGTATACAGCAATCTTTGAGGTATGCAACCATTTACTTGATCGTTTCTTTACCCCATACAGTGATAAACGGTGCACGGCCTCAAGTTGCATTGGGTATTAGGAAAAATTTCTCCACTGAAAAGGTTATCAAGCACTTAAGGATGTGGTTTATTGGGGGACTTGGCAGTGTTAGGTTAACGGTTGGGCTCGATGATCTTAAAGGTCTTTTCCAACCTTAATGGTTCTATGGTTCTGTGATTATTCTTTAGCCTGCTGGAGATACATTCAAAATACCAATTTTACATCAAAACCTGGGCCACGTGTTTGTTCAGTCTTCCATGTTTTTCTGTGATAATCTGTTTAGCTTTCTTGGTTTTGCTGTTATGTGAAAGGGTGCCATTGTGAAGTTGATATTAAGATTTGGCCAGAGGTGGTTAATGGTTTTAGTTTACAGAGTTTTGATTTTTGATCATCTCTTCCCCACTCTGAGTCAAAACTGTATCAAAGTTGAAAATGTTATGGAGTAAGTAATCTCTCTGTTTAATTTAACCACAAACATTGGTCACTTATTAAAACGCACACAGGTTATGCAAGTTTGAACAAAACTTTGGGGGTTGTCTTTGATGAAATAATAAACTAGAGAATACAGATCATTGTACTTTATGCCGATTTAGCAAAATCCCCCTAAGCTTTGCCCTTCATGTGGAGTGTGATATGATCAAGCATTCCTGTCTGAACGTTGCAGCCTTAGGATCAGTTTCTACTTTGTCAAAGTTTCTCCCTTTTATTCAGTGTTTGGCAAACTAATATGGTGTTCAGGTTGGTAACAAAGCTGAAATCTTGATCTCAGACTTGACTGCAAAATGTCTGAGGCCAATTTATCTGCAATATCATCACTATGAAATGTATTTAAGGTTCCTTTCTGTAGGATTTCTTTCTACTAAGCATTCTGCTTATGAATAACAACAGAGTTTGAGGGTTTTTTGTTTTAATTTGTACATCAAATATAAAATTAAATGAGAAGTCAGCGATCTGAGAAGTAACAGCTTGTGGGGTCCTATAGATTGCATTAAAGTTCAGGACAGAAGCCTCAGATGAGATTTATTTTCCTTGTTCTGTAAGCTGATGCATATCTGTTTGCATTGGGTTTTTTGTGGGGCCATTGCTGGTTTGATTCATTACCATGGCTTGTGCTAGAAAAAGGGGATCAGCAGTGTTGATACATGTAAGGAGAGAAGACTGGTTAGGATTAACTTTTAACAAAGAAGCAGAGAGAATTTTTGCCAAACAGATTACCAATTGGTGCAATAGCTGCGTAACTGTTGAAGTGAACTTGCACTGAACTTGGTCTGAGAACCTCTCCCAGAGGTTACATTTTACTTCTCTGGTTTTTAAACAGCTTCTGTAACTATGTGTGCATACACCCACGAAGAGAAAATCCCAATTGCGTAAGTAATCAAAATACTGTTTTGCCAGCTGTGGGTTGTGTTACAGAAAAGCTACATTTATAATGATGCTTATTCACAGAAGGGAAGACTGCTTTTTATGGAGATCCTGTAAAAGTGAAGTTGCTCCCCCTGCCTCCCCACTGTATGCATGCACAGCTTTAAGTGCTGTGTTCTCTGACCAGAGACAAAGTTAGCACGGCGGAATACGTAGATGCTTTGAAGGAAAGGAACTTCATTCTGTCACTGTTAACATGTTCATTTAAGTTGTCCTTTTGTGTAAAAATATTCCCATAGAAGAGAAAGTGTACAAATCTTTTCCCATTTAACCTTTCTCTGTGTTTGTGTGCACAAGGAAAACTATGAATTCTTGCCCTCTGATTTTTCAGTTGTACTGTCACATCATCTTTTAGGTAGAGCAGTAGTGTGATGTTCTGTACAGAGTCCAAGCATTTGAGGAAGATATGGTCTACTGTCAACTTAGAAGCTTGATGGTTGTGATTCACCAAGGAATCTGCATGCTACTTGAATTTTTTTTTATGATGTCCTGTAGCAAGCCTTTATGTTACCACGGTCCAACAAAACATTGAAGTACTGAGTGTTTGATCATCCTTTTTCATTTACGTGTATGCACTTGAGTAACACAATAGGAGAAAGAACGTTCTGTTTTTGTGAAGGAATCGTCAGTGTTGGTGTGGTGAAAGGGGAAGAGTCAACTCTCCTTTTTTCTCTAGTTAGGGCAACTAAAATATTTCATGTGATCCTGGCATCCGTCTTTGGTGAGAGGGCAGAGAGGAGCTGGCAAGGTGCAGTGCTGTATCTAGGATTGTGATTTTTTTTTTTTCCCCCTCCTTTCTTTTGTACAAATTTGAACACTTGAGGTTTCTTATGGCCTCTGTGCTGAAAGCTTACTGTTCTATTTCATGTGTCTGATTTGAAGAGGTATTAATTTTAAAATAAAACAGGTGTTCATCCATGTTTAAGTAGTGGTTAGGGTTTGCCTGGGAAATACATCATAATCTCAAGCAGAACTGTTAGGATACTCTGCTCAAGTGTGTCATACAGGTGTTTTATCTCTGCCTTACTAGCCCGTAGAAGTCTCTTTAAAGGGAATTTGTAGGACATGCAAGAACACAAGCCTCTTCTCTTGTGCTGCTTATCTTCGCCTGCCTTGATCTTTTGACAAATACATAAAAAAAATCTCCAAACCATTCAGAGGCAGTTTCTTGTCTCTCCAAGTGCTAGCAATGAACACTTAATATATTTATATTAATCCACTACTTAAAAATCATCCTTCATTTACAGTAAAGCACTGTTCTGTATTCTTTGAAGTGCTAGCATATCAGGCATGTTTCACTGAGTTTTCTGAAGCATTTGTTATTCAGGTCAACAAAGACTGTGATGAAGTGCTGTCAATATTTGTTTTGTTTTCTGTCTGTAATACCATTATGGTAACGGAAGAAATCAAGAAGTAGAGAATAAGAAAAGGAATGACAGCTCAAATTAGTGGCTTTATTAAGCTTCATTTGTTAGTGTTACTTATCATTAACTATGAAAGTGCCTCAGGACCTCTCACAAATAGGCTTAATTGTGTTTTTATTAAACCACCATGGAGCCATACTGTCCAGGCTCTAACTAAACATGATGTTTAATATTTTATGTTGCTACAAATAGGAGATCTCTTAAATTCAAAGTCTTCAAAATCTTTATCCAAAAGCTTACACTTGCTGTTCTTGGAATAATTCTTTTGAAGGAACCCTTGTAGCAAAGCTGGTTATATAGGACTGTCTTTTGTACTATTTGGACCTTAACCAAAATTGCATGTTTTTCAGCTGAAGCTAAAACATTCTAGGTGTCTCTGACAAATTGACTTGAGTTTTATTAGAAATATATAACTACCTGGCTGCATCTGTTTAATTGTTTGTCGTCTTTTTTTTTTTAGCCATGGGGTTCAATCTTAAGGAATTGGAACTTCTTAGCTGTGACGCATCCTGGATATATGGCATTCCTGACTTATGATGAAGTGAAAGCGAGGTTGCAAAAATACAGCACTAAACCTGGGAGGTGAGAGGTTTTGCTGATTATTGCTTCCCAAATAAACTTGCTGTCTCAGAAGCTACATAATTATTGTAGGTTCATACTCCTATATTGCGTGATACTTACACTAACTGCAATATTGAAGGAGTGAGTTTTTGGCTATTTTTTTGTAACAGAGTGAATCAGAGAAGTAGTAGGGTTTTTTTTATATACTTGTGATTTTATTTGTATCAAAACGTATTTTTTTAAAAAGTTTAGTACTAAAACTCAGAACTCCACATTCAAAAAATGCTGATCTTTTAGATTTTAAAACATAGGAGTTTAGTAGCTATGATCTGTTTTTCATGCCACAATTCTTCTACAGCTATCAAGAAAAAAAATACTGTATTAGCACATGAAAGTCTAAATAAATACAAATAAATAGAATAAAAAAATGAAATTACATTGCTTTTCCGTTCTTACTCTGAATTAGGTACAACAAGCAATGCATTCTTGAAAAGTATATTTGAAAATAAAATTTGCTTTTCAACATTTGTGTTGAATTGTTGCTTAATAGTAAAAATCATCTTAACGTCTTTCATGGTAGCACACAAATTATTAATTTAATCAGTGCTTATGCTTTCCTTTCTGTTCTTTTTTTTTTTTCTTTGACAGTAATGATTCTGTATCACAAACTCTGCACCTAGAAACGGAAACTGTCATATTAAATATCATAAATTTTGAGTAGTAGAGTTTTAAAATGTGTAGAGTTTTAAAATAATTTCTGTGTGGTGCTATACATACTGAATTATTCAAACTGAAATTTTACCATTTATGCCACTTCTGTTGTCCTATTTTTTCTTCACTCAGATTAGAGAAATAAAAATTCATTAATGGATTTAATTCTATATTGGCTAACTCTTATTTTGCTAGTTTTTCCTTTCAGTTATAAAGCCTTTTCCTTAATGTCTGGTTGTCTAACTTTGCTACAAGATCACATGTATACATAGTTAAAAGTGCATCATTTGCAACTTGTTAGTCTAGCAACAGTTCTACCCATATTCTGTACTTGGTTTCTTTTGATTTTTAGCAAGCAGTATACTGTATCTTGTTCAGTTATGTGACTGGTCAAGTGCATATATACATGGATCTTGTGGTTCCAGCATAATGACATTGATTTTTAACTTGACACTCATGAACATTACTACATAAGTCAGATAACTATGTTGATTTTGAGAGTGGTTGCTATACTTAGTATTTTCTCTGTTATTGATTCTGATTCTGTGATTATAAAAGAGGAGCAATAGAGAATTATCTGAAGGTGCATTTATGTTCCTTGTAAATAGAGTTAGTTTTAAGATAACTTCCTATTGCATATCAGAAAATTACTTTCTGAATTGCTTAGGTGAAATGCTGGAGTGTGAAAGAGGAGATATGAAGTGAAATTGCTTCTTTAATCTGTCTAAAATGTCCTGGAAATTACAAGATTCTGTTCAAATGAATAGTTACTACTTCAATATAATGCTGGCCCTATTGAAGGTTGTAAGAGCTATGACAAACTTCAGGGAGGCTAATATTTCTCATTTTAAATAGTTTGGAAGGAAATAAAATATTGATGTATAATGAAGAAAAGCTGCTCTGTAATACAAAATTGAGTTTGTGGTATTTCACTGTGGGATGCTTTTCTGAATGAGGATTTTGCATATGAGATGGTGTCTGACATGAAAAGGGCTAAAGTTTTTAGTAAGAACAACTAAACATGCCCAATACTATTGCCTGTAATCTTCCTTTCCCTCCTGCTGTGCGCTCTCTCTACATTATGTATACTCCCAGCTATCACCTGTAACACACAGAAGTATTTAAATTTAAGTCCAGTTGGGTTGGTGTTACCTGGTATTTTCTGAAGTAGAAGTGATATTTCTTCTGTCCTGCTCACCTCCTCTGGTGCACACAAAATTAACATTGCTAGTAGAGCAGTTTTTATTATTCGTTGTCCCCATTTCTGTTGCATCTAAAGATATTTTATAACTCCCCTTCCATTCGTTCAGATTATTGGCCTGTGTATGCACCAAAGATACATGTTGTAGCTATGGAAACTTGATAATATAATACACTGTTCTTGAAAAGGTTTATGGGCATGTCTAAATGTACGTAGTAAGACTACTCCCAGGGAATGTGCAGCTTTCACTTTGAGAGCTGAAAAGCAAGCAAATGAGAAGTTGGGGGTAGGGTGCTACTGTTACCTTATTTCTGCCAGTGGGCACCTGAAAGTGTAAAAGATGCAGGTTTGTTTAAGGTTATAGAAAGAACATGTGGCAGAACTGGGAATCTGACCCAAATCTTCAGAGACCCAATTCAGTGTCTTAACCAGAGGCCATCCTTACTCTCTTCACTTGTTTTGCTGAACTGTGATTAACACTGACTTTTTATTCATCCTGTTTTTATCAAGCTACATTTTCAGGCTGAGTTGCACTCGCTTGGGACAGTGGGCCATTGGATATGTGACTGGTGATGGGAACATACTGCAGACGATACCTCACAATAAGCCTCTGTTTCAAGCTTTGATTGATGGCAGCCGGGAAGGATTGTAAGTACAAATTCCTATAGTTACTATAGGTATGAAATCTGGATTTTTTTTTTGTTCTTCTGATGCTTATATCTTATTAGAGATCTTTAAAACAGAGAATCTAGATATGGTGTTTAGCATTCCTTTGGAGTTTAAGGACCATCCCTTTTATTCATTTGAAAAACACTTGTTTCCAGGTAATTCCATTAACCAAAGTTAACCAAAGCCATATCTCATAGCATATGAATTCCAGGAGAAAATAAAATCAGGCAGCTGTCACATTGATCCCTCCCCCCGCCCCAATAAGAGTCCCACATGCACTTAAGCTTATTGAACAGTTACTACTGCCAGTTACTCATGTGTCTAACTCTGGACAATGATTTGAAAGCTATGTAATTGCTTTTTTATATATTGTGCAGCCAGAACAGTTTCCAGGTTCTAATAGTTTATTGAAAAGATTTATAATTATAAGAGAATCTAAGTTTATAGGGAGAAGTAATACATTTTTACTAGGTTGGCTAAAGTAACAGACAAATTTTTGGTGTCAGTCTTTTCACTGGGATACATCCACATGATGTTTTGATATATCCACATGATCATAGTGGGGAAAAAAAAAAAACAACAGCAAACAATAACTGGGACAATTGATCAATCCTCAAAAAAAACTTGAGAAACCCTTTACAGTCTTGCAATTTTTCTCAGTCCTGCACAGTCCAGTTATTTTTTATCCAGGTATAATGCTTCCATTCCTGTAATAAAAAACACACTTATAATGATAGTGTTTCTAGTAGAAACTCAGAGCAAACAAAAACTAGAGCTGAAAATATTTAATGCAGAGTGAAGTTTTTTGTACCCTATGTAAATATAACTTTCTCACAGTGTGAATTAACAACACAGCTTTCAAGAAATTGTTTCCAAGTAAGAGGTTCCATAGATGTGAATGTAGAACAACTTTCGGTCTCTGTAATATCATTTAACCTATTACTAATTTTCCACAGGATTGAAATGCCCTCACTGGTTCTTGCTTAAAGTCTAGTCTGCATCTTGGATTCTCAGTGTAGATTCTTGTCATAATATACACAGATACACACTTATATTCTGACATATATATAACACTTTATATATCATAATGCACACAGATAAACAGAAATGTGTGTTACCTTCTATTCTGCTCCATTAGTTGAAATAGTCTATTGAGTCACCGATCGTGATGCTTGCAGTGGAGAGATCAGTGGGAACATATGCAAGTATAAGCTCACTGTGAAATGAAGATCTAAAATAATATTCTGTTGAGCTACACTCAGAAAATTACCTGCAAATCAAAGCCCACATGCATTCTGGTGGTAGCTGTGCATGTGATGTCAAAATCTTTCCTGTGCTTTTATGGACAGACTTGAGCATGTATCCAGTTGCTCCCAAAAGATAAGATAGATGGCTGAGGAAAGATGATGCATTTTAGTTAATGTCTGCTGTAGTTTATTGTGCCCCTTTGAAATTTCATAGGTATTATTTAGCTAATAAAACTAAAGAGATATGCATATTTATAACAGTCTTCTTGTGATGCAGCTATCTGTTCCCAGATGGACGAAGTTATAATCCTGATTTGACTGGATTATGTGAACCCACACCACATGATCACATAAAAGTCACACAGGTATGTTCAGAGTTTGTCAGTTATTTTGTAATCTTCCCTTACTATCTCATCTAGCAGTGATAATAAGCTTTTATTAAAAAGTGAGAAATAAATTTATAAGAGTGAAAATATGTTGTTGATAGAAGGGCTTAGATGAAGAACAGGATAACAGTCCTTTAAACTCTAGAGCTGATAGGGACGTAGACGACATGTCTTGAAAAGTTTTGTTTATTCTAAGCCTCTTCGAAGTGAGAAATGTGTTAACGGTTATTAAAGATTTTTCTGATATTTATGTTACAGGTTTATGTAGCTTGGTGTTTCCTTGCTAATAGCAGATGGGAATACAGAAATAAAATCAAGATCAAAATATAGTTTGGAAGCCTGAATAGGAATGGTACATGTTGTTGACAGGTTCAGGAGGAAAAGTATAGTTCATATACCACAAAGATACCAGTTCCAGGGTCTCTCTATCCTTTCTTCTTTGTCTGTTGTGCAAATTAAGAGAGATCAGGGAAAAGCAACAGAAATAATTAAGTGCCTAAAGGGAGACACTTTGCAAGAAAATTAGAATATTTAGATGTGTTTGTAGTCTTGTTAAGTGATGATTAAACTAATATGTGGATGTTTAATACTCAATTAGTAGGAAGTAGCCATCACAAATGCTTGATAAAAATGGTGCTGAAGTTAGCACTAGAAGGGTAAGGTATTCTATGTAGAGCATTTTTCGTTACTAAAGCATGTGGAAGACTTGAGGATATGTTCAGGGAAAGACATCAGAGTTAGGTACAAGCCATAGTGTTTTGGATGGTCTTCCATTTCTTCAGAGCAGATTGGATGACCTGCTGAATCTTCTGTAATTCTGAGCGTTGAGTGCATTCCACCTCTAGAAATATTTTAGAAAAGTAGTAGTCATTACTGTCTATGGTATTATCAGGAATATCATTGTAAAAATTTCATTTCATAAGAGAATGACTGAAATTAATTACCTGGAGAAAGCCTGAGTACTTCCACTTTTCTGACTTTCCCCTTTTCCCTCCAGTGTTAAAATAGTAATGAAAGAGTAATGCAGAAATATCAGATATTTGTGTTGCATAGAACGATTTTCTAGCCCTGTATCCTTGTTTTTCCTCAAGGAAAGGAAAAGCAGCTTAGACATTCTCAGTGATTACCTTGTTCCTCACAAGCCAATCATGTTGTATTTTGAATTCACTGAATGAATCCAGTTGCTTCTGAACTTGTAGTTATGAGGACACCATTATTTAATTCTGATGGTAATTCAACAGAGTCTGAACTATGTGAATGCTGCCTTAAATAATATTTAATTACTGTAGTTTAAAGCTGTCACTAGAGCTGTTTAAACTATGAAAAGATGGTATAAAAGTGGCTCAGGGCTAGATTGCTGCAGATGGATTCTTTGCAAGAGCTCCACCATAAGCATCTTTAGTATATACTGACTACAGCTCCAGATACGAGCTCTCTCCCTTATTTTCTCTTTTTCTTAGCCTCATATCCCTTCCCTTTACTCAGCACTAGCTGCTTATTTTCCTGTGACCTGTATTCTACTTATTTTAAGCTTTCAAAATTTGGTTTTTCAAGACTAAAAAAGCTTTATTTCTATGCAGATGCATTTTTGCCAGTTCCCCAACAATATCTAATTCTAGAAAACTGTTCAGGACTCAAGTTTTATTTATTATTTATTCCTCCTGAAGGTGTTCTTATACCTTCCTGTCAGTCTTGTAAGGATACAAAGTACCAAATGACCGTTGCATGACTGTTGCCATGTTATCCTGGGGAGTATTCTTGCCATACTTCCTTCACAAGGGTTGTTTAGTTTAGTTAAACATACTACATACTTGTTGTATGTAGAAAGCCCTCTTGCTTGTCAGTTTTTCGAGTAACTTTTATTCGTCCTAAACTCATACCTAGAAAAGGAAGTCCCAATTTTATTCACATTCATCACTTAATTTCTCATTTACAACTATGTATTCATTATCTTCCTCTCAGCTGCAACCAGGAAGCAGGATATATGCCTTGCATAGCAGTTAGATGTGAGAAGTCTGTAGGAAACCTAATAGCCACAGATAACTTAAACTTTTTTTGTAGCATCTATTGTAGTATATCATAGGTTCGAAGAAGCGAAAAAGTAAGCTGTTTCAGTAACCTTAGTGTGGCTTTTAAATAGATCAGTAGCAATAGTCTTCTTGACTAATAACTAAAGTGGGTTGGAAAATAGGGGACTCAGAGAAATGTTTGTCACTAATGGTCCTTAAGTATATTCTTTGTGAAAAAATCACAGTAAATAATCACTTGACTTTCTTTTGTTACAGGAGCAGTATGAATTGTACTGTGAAATGGGTTCCACTTTTCAGCTGTGTAAAATCTGTGCAGAGAATGATAAGGATGTGAAGATAGAGCCTTGTGGACACCTTATGTGCACTTCTTGTCTTACAGCATGGCAGGTACTGTCATAGTTCAGTTAGTGGAGAAGAGGATGGATTTCTGTTACATCCCTGTTTACAGTGTGGGTATATTTTTACTTTTCCAGGTATTCAGTAAGAGGGTTCAAGGACAATCATATTTAAGATTATAAGCTTTTTCATTTAGTGGACCAAAATCTGTGAAAAATAAAGTTCCAGGAGTCATTAAAATCTGGTCTTGTAGGCTTGCCAAGGCCATCTGCTGAATGCTGCTAAGTGGAAACTGTTTCTTGAGCGCAGTATCTACTCAGGCAGTGGAAGCTGGGCATTTGGTGCCAATTCAGCCACCCAGGTCACTTCATGATATATTCAAAAGGCACGAAGAGGACAGGTAGCAGCTGAGAGCGGGTAACTGACTGTGTTTTATAAGGAGATAGTATGTCTTTTGTGAGAGAAGGATTCAGTCAGTACTATAAGCCATGTAATGGCCTGTAGAAAAATAAGCTTAGGACTCTTGTGTTTCATGTTAATAATAGGTAAAGCACTAAACCACCTAGCTTTAGATGGTTGTTGGGGTAAGAGATTGAATGGAGGGGACACTGATCTCTCAATGTAATTTAGCGAATATCGCAAAAAACAGAGAGACTTCCTACTGATATAGGTTGGTGTGTTTTGTCCATCTTGTTCATGGACATACCCATCTGTGGGAGAAGGGAGGACTGGTACCTTTAGTTCAGTGTAGTTAACAAGCATTTCACTTAAAAATTAAAATCAAAAGCAGAGGTCATTCCTCTTTACAATTTCAGACTTTCTCCTAATAGGTGCTTCTCAAAGTGAATCAAATCTGTCTCCTTCCCCCTGACTCTTTCTTCTTTCATATCTATATTATAAGGGGACAAGTAAGGGTCATCCCATTCTCAGGCAGGACTCTGTTTCACAGTTAGGCACCTGCCTTTGGTTACAAATGTAGTGAAAAGAGTAAAAAGGATCCTTGACTCTAGTCCATTTTTGACCTGAGTTTGAATGAGTTCATCTCAGTTAATGAGTTTTCATTCTCATGTTTGAGATATGACTTAAAGTACTACAGTTTCTCTTTTCAAATTCCTAATTAAGAAGATAATTGGCAAGCCAACACAATGTATCAGAAGTATCATCTGAGTTTTTCTTCCATTAGCAGTAAAGCTTGCTGAAAAAGGAATGTTCTCAGTTTCCAATTTTGTGTTCTTCTGAAATTTGCGTTTGATGCTCCAAACACAAATCTTTCAAGTTGCCCACAGATCTGAAATTCTGAGAAAATTCCGTTCTAGGTATACCCAAATAAGAATATTTATTTCACTACTAAGCAGCTGCTGAGCTGGAACATTATTTCTCATTTCAGAAGTACCCTTTCTCTGTTCTTACCAGTTTCATTCTGAATAACAAATTTAAGAGGTCTGACTATATTAATCTTTGACTTAAAATAATTCTGAAATTCTGAGGTCTGTAGATTTTTTTAATTTTTTCTTTCTTTCTTCTTAGCTGAAAGGACTAGGCAAAAAGACTGAATTCTTTCTGATTGCAGGGTGTCTCATAGCATGGTAGCAGCACATTCCAGTGTTGTGCCAAGTGATGTGTTCTGATTCTGGAAACTTGAGAAGGTCCTCAGTACTTTGGTGAAAGGCTAGGGATTCAGGAAGAGGACAACAAAGCATTTTAGGCTCAGAGAACTGACATGTTCGAAATCAAGCGTCATCAGAACATTGCAACCAGCTGTAATCGGCCAGGTACATTTTGGACTTCATTACAAATTTAACTTTTGTATAATTAGTGAGACAACGAAGAAATATTACACTGTAACAGTGTCAGCTGTTGCGAGCTTCTGGTGGGCTAGTGTTTAATTGGCAGCATAATGGGTCATTAGGCATGCCTCAAGAGGTCCAGTACAGATGCTTTCACTAAGCAGAAAAAAATTGAGTAAGCAACATCAGATCTGTATAGAATACCAAGGATGATTCAGAGTTGTTCACTTTTATGGAGATTAGTCTCTCAAGAGTTGGTTTAACTGTTTCCTTTTTGTATTAGGCAACAGGAGTAAAATCTCATTTTTCTTCCAGAGAAACCTATTCTTGTCTAAAAACTACATGTCTGGACTTGATTCTAAAAACATATGGGCATATATGCTGCACTGTAACGTTCACAATAGCTACTTTCTCAGTGTTCTAAATAAAACTTTCCATGGGCATGGACAAACATGTGTATTCATTATAGACATCTCGGATCTCAATTTTAATTTCTCAGTTGTATTCATACTGTTGAATACAAGTCTCTGCTGCTGTGATTGGTTACCCAATATATTTTGGTGAACTTAGTGCTTTTGAAAAGGAAGGAAACTGGTAGTACAGAACTATTTGACAACACAGCTACACGTAAGCCTCGAAAATGAAAAGCTCTGTGCCTCATCTGTAAGGCTGTTTTTAGAAAATGAAACTGTAAAGAACTGCATGAGTAAGGGAAGACTTCTGTTCACTTGACAGTGATTACTTCAGTAGGTCCGTATAACTTGGAGGCACTCTGAGGTAAGTAATGTTGACTAGTCCTTTGTAATTAGGATGCAAGGCTGCTAAAAGTAGATTACATATATCTTTCCATACAAAATTAAAATCCAGTACTAACCATGCAAATAGACATGACCGTTGTCAGGAGACATCATATGTAGTTATCTGGCCTGGGGTACAGTTCTTCCACAAACTGTAAAATCATCTGTCAGTTTAGTAAGACTGGCAAGTGTCAAGATAAAAATAATGCTAGAAAAAAATTGAAGCAGTCCTTACGTTTGAAAAATGAAAAAGCTCTTCTTGCTTGATGATATTTCAGTGATAGGTAGGTTGTTTAGAATTAATTTTGGTGTTTGTATCTCTCTAGCTGTCTGTCTGCCTGACTGCAAATATGACACAATGTGATTTATGAATTCAGATTGAATTATCTTGATCTCTCAAAGCTTCAGGCCTCTATAGGGTGTAGTTTGTTTTGTTTATTTTTCTTAATTCAAATGTACATTGTGCCTCTTGATGGAAAAATTTTTTTATAAGTGCTTGAAAGACTTCTCTCTGATATTTTTGTTCATTAGTAGTCTGAAATTACTTTAAAGGCTTTTTGATTACTTCTGATGAGGAAAAAATATTTCTGAAATGAGTAAAAGGAATGAAAATAGGGCTGCTTGAAAATAATATACCACTTACAAATTAAAATTCAAGTAATTCTTGTTTCTGATAATGTGAAAATAGTTCCTTGTTTTACATAATTTATTGAAAATATAGTAAAGTACTGGTTTGTTACTTAAACATGTCAACAAATGCTCGTAGCTTTAGATGTTCTGTATGCATATCACTGAAAGATGGTAATGTTGCAGCCACGATGGACTGTATGTATGTTCTTCAGAGAATAGAAGCTGCATGCCCTAAAGCTCATCTGCATTTTCTAACCTGAGATGAAAAAGAAATACTTTATATTTAATGTAAAAGATATATAATAAAGTGCATTCTCTCTGTCTACACACTTCGCCTCTTTACTCTGAGGAAATAGGAAAATTGTAATCCTAAAAGGCAAGGTGTTACTTCCTGACCTGTAATACTAACACAATTACAATTTTGGTGCTTTGTAGAGAGCATGGCTGCATTTTGGTTAGTTACTTCTAAGTGAAGTTTAATCTTTTGAAGAGAGACAGCTTTAAAAGTGAAGTCAATTTACCATTTATTATAGTTAAATATCTATGAATCTGTTTCCTGTTTACTCCAGTGCTTCTTTACAAGCTCTTAGGGACCTGTTAAGGGCATTTTTGTGTAGAAAAATGTAAGACTGACTTTTAAAATTACTTCTATTTTTCATTTTTAAAAATATATGTACTTTTTTGTCTTGGTGTAGGAATCTGATGGCCAAGGCTGTCCTTTCTGCCGCTGTGAAATCAAAGGAACTGAACCAATCATTGTGGATCCCTTTGATCCAAGGGATGAAAACTCCAGGTGCTGCAGTATTATTGATAGCTTTAGTATGCCCATGTTGGACTTGGATGATGATGATGATAGAGAAGAGTCTTTAATGATGAATCGTTTGGCTTCAGTCCGAAAGGTAAACTTTTAAATACTGTACAACAGATAAAGCTATATGTTTTTAGATGAAGTTGCCTGTAACTTTAAACAATGAGATGTTGCACGTCATGCTCTAGGTTTCAGCAACTCACTGAACAGTTCTCAGGTTGAAAAATGCATCAGTATTGCAGCAATAATATTGAAGTTCAATAGGAGGAAAAAAAAAGTAAAATTCCATGTTCTCAGCTGATATGAACCAAGTTAATTCTGTTTAAATTGGGGGAAGCATGAGTTTGCACCAGCTTGAGACCCTTATCCAAAATACGTTGTATGGACAATTCCCTGAACTTTTATTTGTAAGGAGCAAAAAATTTCGTATGTACAGAATATATTACTCGTTTTCTATGTGTGTGTGTGTTCACATGCACAGAATATTTTAGGACTAAACTGGGGTTTCTAAATAGGTTATAAATATTACTGCTTTGTAAAGGTGATAATTTGTATTGCACAGAAGTAGCTGTTAATCATGTCTTAAGTGAGTTGTCTGTGATTTTTTTTTCTGTATTTTTAGTATTAGGTACTTTTAGCAGGAAAAGTGTATCTGAGATTATTCATAGTGACTTTGTGTTTTGGGATGTTTTTTGTTCTGAAAGTGCTCTATGTTAAATTCTGGGATCTTTGGTCACAGGAGATTTTATCACTGATAAAAACCCACTGTCATTAACAAAAGTTTATTTTATGTTGGTAGTTTTCACTACTGTAAGGGATATTGTCATAGGCCATGCAACACTGGATTTTACAGTGCATTTTCTACATTTTACCTTTTACTGAGGTCATTTAGATTGAATAGTTGTCTTGGAATTAATTCTGTAACATCTTACTCTTCCATTTCCTTGTTGTTGTATTTGTGTTTTTTTTTTTTTAAAGAAAAAAAAAAGCATTTCACCTTCATATCTGAGTGTATCTGTCAGTTAATATGCATACTTCTGATATCCTTCCTAATCTCTTAAGTCATAAGAATCATTCTTGCGTATGTAATACAACATGGCCTGCTCTTGGGAACAGTTTATCCTTCCTGCCCGGATTTAAATTGCAGTCTGCAGCCTGACCTCTGTGAGATAGCCTTGAATTGATGGGCTTTTATAACACTATCACTTCCATGATAAGGCAAAAATGCATTATGCTTTTATCAAAAGAAGGAACAATAGGCTTTACTCTAAGAAGTCTTGTTTTCAGTATCCACCAAGTGCTTGAGTGCTTTGGTGCTTGCTATTTTTGTCATGAATTTCATTGCTCAGTGAAGGAAACCTACTAATTATCCCTGATGTTTAAGAACAACCTTTTTCACTTTTTGTTAGCCTCTTGAAGTCCTTACTTGAAAATGTTGAATTATCAGGTCATTTGGTGATTTTCAGCTGCTGTCGTCTTCTTAAAACTGTTACCAGTGGTTGTACAGTGATGCTCTTAACCACACCACCTGTGTGGAATATGGCATTATTTATATACACTTCTTGGTAGTCATGCCTTCATCAGCCTTGTCTATTTCTTTTAGTCATTATTTATGTTTCATGGTAAACAGTGTTTCTTCAGAACCTGCTAGAAAAAGTTCTTCTTTTCCTCTATGACATTATGTAGGATTTTACTCTTTTTGAATTTTTCTTTTGTTTCATGTTAATTATGTTAATATGAACATGGTACTGCATAATGGCTGTGTTGTAGTCATTTGATTTGTTGAAACAATGGAAGTTAGATGACAAAGACAGTAATTTAGTTCTTGCAGCCAGCCTGCTGATACTGTTGTTACTTTGTAATCCCAATGAATATATTTTTCAATTCTTATTTTATTGCAAGGATTGTCATATGCTTTCTCAACATAAAGCTGTTAATCCTTGAAAATCAAATGTGCTGATTTTGTCTCAGATCGCCTGGCTGGACCATGTGGTATTACTGAGAAAATATTCCTGTGACATACCTGGCTAATAGTGAGCTGGGATGTTAAATTTGCTAGAAGAGGAAAGTTACAGGGACATGAAGTCTTGATGAAAGTGACTTTAGGGCTTCATGATGTGTTGCAGAAATATTCAAATTAGTCCTTATTGTCCTGAAAGCCTTGTGGGAGGGGCACTGTTAAAATGTTTCTAAGCTGTTACTACCAGTTTCCACTATTTTTGGGACTTGTACTTGGAAATATACGCACAATGCAAAAAGTAGTTGCAGTAAGCTCATTTTAGAAGCACACACAGTCAGATTCATCACTGATTAAGGGGACTGAGTGTTTTTTTAAGTGAGCTCTACTTGACAAAGTGAAAACCTGAAAAACACTTTTGGAATTGTCATTAAAGTGTTAAGAAGATACAGGGGTTTTTATCACCTGCTGTACCTGTATGAATTATGAATGTAAGTTGGATATCAGAAAAATACCAATTCTTCAGTTTATCACTCTGTCTCTGAAGTGTACTCGTAGACTGTAAGAGGTATCTGAATTAAGTCCCTAAGGGACCTCAGACTTGAAATTACTTTAAGGAGAAGAATTATCACAAAGCTACTTATTCATTCTTTAATGGAATGAGTAAATGGATACACTTTAAAAAAAAAAAAAATTAATGCTAGGTGTTGTGTATGAGTCAGCAGCAGCAGATCAGCTGTAACAGAAGCTGTAGAGAAATCCACTGCAATTAGTCTGTTTATCTGCCTCATCAAGCAGCTCATTTTTTTTTTTACTTTCCAAATTGTCTTCAGATATTTCTTTATGAAAGAAAGATTAAGAGTGGTGCCAAAACCTCTGTTAATTGTCTCATTGCTGAGAAATTTCCAGCCCCATGGTATGGGATTAGCTAATACAGTTATTGCCTGGAGTGTTCCTTTTCTCAGTTTTCTACTGTTTGTGCTAGCCAAGCACAACATTGTGAAATGCACATTAAAAAATCTGTGCAGATTACAGGCTCAGGTAAATATTAAAAATGGCTTTTTTCATTTTTAAAGAGGGTATTTCAGTCTCTAGTAGACTATGTTTATTATTCCATTATGTTTAATATTCCGTTGTCTCAATGAATTAAGTTATGTGTCACTTTACCTTGTACAAGATGTAAATCGATACACTTCATTGGAAAAGAAAAAAATAAGGAAAATGCATAGTGCAAGAGTTCTTGCGAAGAGTAAATAATTTTGAATTCATAAGTGCTAAGATAATTGTTTGATCAAATAATATTACATGAATACATAGAGGAAGGCCCTAGCAGTATAGGAGCCTGTGAGGTTTTCAATAGCTTGAGTGAATTTACATTCTCTAAAAATGTTTTCTTCTATAACTAGATGAAGTTACCTTGTCTGGGGAGTTACCATCTTCTTTGGAATTAATTTCCCAGCTGTCTGCACCAAAACCTGACTTTGGTTCGTACTGTTACTTTAAAATAGTTATAGGAAATTGTCAACGCTGAAAGCCACTGTTTGTCATGATTAGACTTTTTCCAGCAGATGAGTTAGGTCAAACTTAAGAAATCATGACAGTAGACCTTGGTTCTCAAAATATGGAGGGAGAGTGTGGTTTTGACTCCTCCCCCTCGTTTCCATATTAAGTTTACTTTTTTCTGTTAATGAGAAAAGGCATGTCTTACATAGTAATAATGTTTATAATTTCATCATATAAAATACAGGAATATGTAAAAAAAGACTTGAAATATGTGTCCGGGTATTCCCTTCAGCTGTACATTCTTAACTTGTACATACATGTCACTTCCTTCTTAATGGTACACCTGGTTTATGGGAAAATATTATAATCATGCCACATAACAAGAGAGTCCTAACTGGTTAGTTGCTAGTATTTGGAAGACGCATCAATGCTGGGAGGCAGTGTGCCTCCCTTAGTTATAATGCATTTTACTGATTCCCTTGGGCAGTGTGGTGCTGACTCTCACAACCCTAATTCCCTCTCCCTCCTTCACATGCATTTTCTTGGATCAGCAAAGGGATGATCAAATAAAGAACAAATGTCTCTGTAAAAAAATGTTTACAGCCGTCAGTGTTAAGTGATGTAACTTTATATCCTTGTACAAATTTTTAAATCCAGATTATACTAATCTGTCTAGGTCACAATTTATCCTAACAAAAAATAACAAATATGTGATTTACTCTGATGATAAATAAAGAAACTTCAGGGAACTACTTGGAAATGAAAAGTCCACTTCTGGTGTACGTCTGCTTGGACCTGCTTATGTGTCTCGTTATTTAATTTACAAATTACTGAGTTCACTCCAGCAGGACATTAACAGTCAGGATAATATTCCTCAGTGAGTCACTTGTTAGGATCTGTGTTCACTATGCTTTTCATACGTGTCTATCTGACAGAAAGACGTTTGAAGCTAAAACTCTCAATTCAATAGCCAGACTGTTAGTATTTCCATCAAAAAAACCTTCACTAGAAATTATAATCAATGTCAGAAGCAGGCTTATTCTTGAATTCACAACCACTAGGGGCAAACTGATACCAGTATATCCCAGTAATAAATAGATCTGATTAAATAACACAAGTTGTGGTCCGCTCTGCAGTACAATTGTGAAGTAAGTCACAGCTGCTTTTCCCTTGGCAGCAGTTGTGCCAACCAGATGAAGTCTGTTGTTACAAAGGAGTCTGTGTTCTTTTCCTTAATTACATCTTTATTGCACAGGTCGGTCTGTGTTGCAGCAGAGCCCCTTTGTACGCTAAAGGTCTGTCTTCTGTCACTGCCAGTTCATTTGTATTAGTTTGTGTCTTAATTGCTTGCTTATTTTATCTTTTTGTCACTGTGCTGCTCTCATTGCTTCTTTATTTCCAGTGAATAGAAAACACACAGAAACCTCCAGTAGGTGACAAACAGGAAAAATTTAAATCACCTTGTCCTTAGGGAGTCTGCCAAAAAGAGTAGGTATTACGTACATCTGTTAATGCCCTAGTATCCACATGAAATGGCAACCATCTTGTTGGCCTAGCTGTCAGCAAACATCAAATGATGCAGCTAGACAGGTCGAATGGGGGTGGACAGGAAAAATACGGGGGGGGGGGGGGGTTTATAATGGGGATATGATGGAAATCTGATATTAAATGCTGAAGAAAACCTGTTTGCTGTGGAATATTTTGTAGTATCAGTAGGTCTAAACAAGGAATCATAATTTTTAGTTTCTCTCAGCCAAGCGTTCTCTCTGACTATAGCAGCAAGTGGTGATATGGATTAAGCTTCCTTGTAGGGGAGAGAATCTGCTTTTGCTTGCACCTATTTTCCTCCCCCACCTCATGCCTTATAAGTTATTCTTTAACCTATTGGTCGTCATTAGTTCCCTTTTTGAAATCTCTGGGGCCACAGCATGTTGTGATAGCATTGTGGCTGTAGGCAATAGTAGTTCAGGGGACTGAAAAATTATTTTGCTACAGTGTTAAAAACGTGTCAGATTTTAAGAATCTTGGACTTTTAAATGAATTTTCTTATTATTTGAGTTTTTGTTACTGCCTACTACATATTAGGTGTTTCTTTCAGCCACTTGTTTCCATAAATCTGAAAATAGCATCAGTCTCCACTGGGTTTTAAATGTATTTCCATGATTTGTGTGTCTGCTGGAGCTGGACTGTTGTTACAGAAGGAGAAAAGACGTCAGACATGGATGGGACCAGTGGGCTCACTGAGGGATGAGCGTATCATTTTACCTAGTGATTCTTTAGAGCAGAACCGTGTAAGAGAAGGCTGCCATATAGAAAGTGGTGGATATTCTTAAACTGCTGTAGCTACAATGTTGTTCACTTAGTTGTGGGTTCATACAACTACATGCAGTATGACATTTGAGACTGTCAGGTTGCTCTCTGAGGAGGTAGCATTAATTACTGTGATGGTATGGCAATTAGAGCATCTCAAATTCCAAACAAATGTTTCCTGTCCAGTACTCTGCTTTTAGTATTTCCCATTTTTCTTACTGTTTGTTTCAAAATCCCATAATGTATAGGATTGTTTCTTAGTTCTGGAGCAATCCCCTGCTGACTGAGACACAGTATGTTGTGCAACATCATAAAATGTAGAGACTTACTCGATAGTTTCATTTATGTTAAATAATTGATTCTTTTTGGAGGTGTGACCTGCATATTTGGTTCTGTTTCAGATAATTTGGGAAATAAATTAATTTTCTGAATTTACTGAAGCCAGAGCACTGCATATGTTATATTACATGGCTCTCTGCTTTCAGGAATGCTTGGTGGAGGTATAACTAAACTTTGAAAACTAATGCTATTAACTGATACAATGCTTATTACACTATTTAACTTACAGATATTTTCTGTTAAAGAAAATGAATTGACATTCAGTTTGTAGTCATTTTATAATTATGGTTGCTCAGGCATGCTTGCAAGATACATATCTAGCTTAGTTATTCAGCTTTCCATAATGTTCAGAGAGACTAAGTACCTCACTCAGTCATGTGTTTATCCTAGTGGTCTTCCAGTCAAGGTCAGGGTCATTCACCAATTAAAGGAAACAAAGAAAATTTAAGGGACTAAATTCAAGCCATTTAATGTGAACATTGTGACCACTTCATTGAAAAGAGAAACTGAGAAACTTCTGGTAGCCATGAAGAGCACAAATCTTGAATTGCTCAGTCTCTTGAAGTTGAATATGTAGTTGTGACACTGAGTTTAGATGTGCAGATGAAGTGGTAATACCCTAAGGATCAACAAAAAAATCATTCTGGCAATGGAATTGCACCTCAGCCTTCTAGCACTTCAACATGTCCTCACTCCTCTTGCTCTCTCTTACTTTTTTTTTTTTTCAATGCTATCCAGTAATACTGTGGTGGCTCCTATTTTTGAAGGAAATCTGGTAGCAGTCCTGATTGTATAGAATAGAATATTAAACTAAGCTGTAGTACACAGAACATTGAGTAAGGAGTCAGTATACTAGATCCTTTTCCTGGATTTGCTTTTGAATTTGTGAAGTTTTCAGATTCTTTAATATAGGCACTACATGTAAAGGGAGATAGCGTTGTTTACCTTGTTAAAGAACTTCCTAGTCTCATCCCTGCCATCCCTATGGGATATATAGCATTGATGAGAAAAAGCTTAGGAAAGGAGGGGAAAAGTTTTGATCAAAGTAAATTAGCTCAAAGATGGGTGCTTTTTTGTGAGCAATTTTTATGCTTGCCTTAAGAAGATGGCAGATTGTTAGTCTCTATAAGCAAGTTACATAGTGAGAACACTAGGATCCCTCAGTGCACAAGTGGCCTGAGGCTGATGCTTGGTGTGAATGTCTTCCAGCTACTCATGTCTACTGTCAGGGAACACAGAACAGCATAAACATCCAGGTTTACTTACAAACACATTGAGTTTACAGAAATAACTTTAACTGATTTATGCAAACAAGTAAACTTGAGTTTGTCAAAACTGAGCCAGATGAGGTTCAGGAATTAGTTGCAAAAATGGGTGGAGCCAAATTGGATTAGTCAAGAAAAAAAAATCATAATTTGTCACTGGGAGGGGGTCTTAATTGTGTGTGTGTCATTAGTTCAATATTTGCTAAAATGATAAACTGAGTTGTCCTAAAATGTTTTTTGTAAATCAGCAAATAAATGAGGAAAGAATTACTCCTTTGCCTACTGGCCTGCTGATGATTTTGATTTTTATGTTTTCAGAAGACGCGTACATTCTATTTTCTGTGGAAGTATGATTTGAAAATGGGCTGTAGTTAACAGACAGTATCATAGACATTCAGCTTTTAAAAGTGATTTATAGAATTTTAGATGGAGTACTCTATTGATAAAAGGTTATCAAGAGTAGCACTACTACAGTAGAATCTTAGTCTATGTGATTGTTTCCTTTTGTATGGCAATGACTGCTTATTTTTTAAACAAATCACTGGCATATATATTCTTTTATTTTCATCACAAGTTAACATGGATCTTCGTTTTGGGGTAGAATGACTTGTAGACTTGTTTTTCAGTAACTGTAAGACGAGCACCTATATTGTCTATTAATTAAAAGAGCAGCAGGGTGTCCATTATGATTAATGACTATTAGTCAGTATCTGACAAGTATCAAATGTTTTAGTCATGGAATGGAAGTTGTATACTTGATCATCAGGTAAATAGTTGGGGTTTTTTTTCTATCTTGAAGTGCAATGAGAGGCAGAATTCACCAGTGACTTCCCCAGGATCTTCCCCTCTTGCACAGAGAAGAAAACCACTTCCAGACCCGCTGCAAATCCCACATCTTAGTCTTCCACCTGTACCTCCTCGTCTGGATCTTATTCAGAAGGGAGTAGCACGGTCACCATGTGCCAGCCCAACTGGATCACCAAAGGTAAGTCTTACTAAACCAGTATTTCTTTGTATACGAATATTGAGAAACTGTATTTGATTGTTTCCAAGGTGAGCTTGCTTGTTTGTTTTGGAAGATTGACTATTCTGAAATTTTCCATGTGTATTTTCTTTTTCAGGAGTTTGCTTTGTCCAAAAGACCCTTTAATTCCCTGTAGTTTAGATTAGAATCCACATGGATTAAGTCTCTTATCTCCTTCAGTTGACTTTGGCAAGTGCCTGTCCCTTTGCATAATACCTTACATAGTCAGACATTTACAGCTACATGTGTTGGTCAAATGTGACCTCTGTTTGTCTGATTATTATATTGGACTTGGTTATGGCCAGAATTTTAAAGATATTGCTGTAATGTATCAGTTCTGTAATAAACCCCAATTCATGAAAATAAATAAAAATGAAAGTTTTCTGAAAAGAGATTTAAAGGTCATTATGTCATTAAAATTATATGTTGTACTCTGATGATTTAAGCTCGATTTCCACAGTATCCTTACAAGAAAAATATGTGCAGATACACTGCTTTCAAAACCTTAAATGGCATATATTAGGACTCAAGTTTCAAGGGAAAGAATAATGACTCTATAGCTAAGAAATTGTATGCTGTGTTTTGTGAAACTAATGAGACTAAAGATTTAATGATTTTTTTGAGTAGATAAGCATGAAGGAGGACAAATACTATGTTGCTTTCTATTATGAGTTGATAATTTTGTTGCAATTGCTGTATAGAGTGGGGGAATTAGATTTAAATTTTTCATTTTTAGATGATGAACTCAAATTGAAGTTCAAAACAAGACTTGAAACCTATGTGCTCGTAATAATCCAGTATGAAGTACCCTATTTATTTTGTCAGGTTTTTATTTCAATCTTGAAAATCAATCTCTCGCTAAGATTCTAGCCGTTTAGAGGAAAAAATAGAAGTTTGAATAGTTTCTTTATCCTTCTTTCATCACTTTTTATGTCATACAAGGGAATTTATAACACATTGAGGATATATGCTAAACATACAATACATACATTAAAAATTAATTTTACAGTAGCATATTTTTACAAAGTTCATGTCTTTTAAAAAACAGAAAAGATGCCATTAATACTACTCTAAATTTTTCAGTGACATGATTTTGAAAATGCTGATTTTTTTCCTTGAAACTTCCTGAGGAAAAAAAAATCAAAAAATTTGGGGGAGTGCAAGGGAAATAAGATGGGGGCAACAAAGAATAATTTCATACTTTAAAAAAATTAATACTAAAAAAAGATGACAATTTAGTCCTGCCAAAACTACTACTTCATTCAGAAAAACTCTTATATTTTTCTGCAATGGAAAACTATAGCTATAAGCTGTAACAAAAAATTTGGACCCAGCCATTATGTTCCTGCCTTGACAGTGAGAATAACTATTTTTCTTAACTAGCAGCTGAATTAAACACTTCTTTATTTAATATACTGTCCTATTTATATGAATAACCTGTAGGTGGAATAACTTTACCTTCAATTTAAGTACTATGTTGACATGCTGCTTGAAGAATAATGGTGGGATAACCTGTGAAGTGAGAGCAAATACTATTCTTACTTTAAAACTTTTGTGACGTCCATCTTTTCAAGTGGTAAGAACATGCAGGCTTACCACAGTCCATGAAAATTACACTCTCCAAGGGAAATAATCTTCCCTGTATTTCATTTTGTATGGTATCTGGGGGTAAGAGAAAAACATTTTGTAGAGACCTGGCCTGAGTGTTATTTTGTAAAATGCTGTTAGGAATTCACTACTAATGAAAATGTTTTGATTTTGTCAGATTTGTCTTAGAAGCTATACAGCTACCTGTATAAGGGTTTTTTTTCTGATAACTTGGTTTTCAGCTTTTTAGTATTAGTACACATAATTTTAGAAAACATTTCACCATTTATGATATAGTTCAATTCTGAGAAAGGAAGTACTCTGGCAAAGGTTGTGTGCAGATGAGCTAATTGCAAACATAACTACATACTAAGTATGTTACCTGAAGAATGGAACTGCAGATCAAACTAATTGGGCAGTGTGTGTCATGTAAAGAGTGGGGTCATCCCCAGGTGTATGATTAAAAACAAAGTAGTCTTCTTCCTCTGCTTTCTCACTAATAATTCCTTTCTTGTGCTCATTCACTGTCACTAAGTCATTTCCCTTTGGAGGTGGGTTTTATTTTCCTTGGGTTTTTTTCTGCATCAGGAACTCTTGTTTTTTCCAAACATTCCTCAGAATTCATTTCAGCTGTTAAATAAGTGATTCAAAGGATCAAAGCAGAGGATTCTGGAAAAAAATTATGGGTCAGATAAACCTGCCTTAGCCAGCTGTCTTTTCTGCCTTTTGCTCCTTTCTTGGGTTACTCATGCAACAGCAAGAAGTGGGACATGCTTTCTGAAGAAAGGCCAGGTTGTCTGCAGAATGCAAAGACAAGACTAACCTACTGGCAAGTACTCTTGTGGAGCCTTGAAAATATCTCAATTAGAAATGGTAAAGCCATACTTGATCGTGAGAGAAATATGCATGCCTATATGTAACTTTTTTAAAAAAAAATTTACTGTGTTTTTTAGTCTTCTCCTTGTATGGTGAGGAAACAAGACAAACCTTTGCCAGCACCACCACCTCCCTTGCGTGATCCTCCACCGCCCCCACCAGAGAGACCTCCTCCAATTCCACCAGACAACAGGATAAGCAGACACCTGCATCATCCAGAAAGTGTGCCTTCCAGAGACCAGCCCATGCCCCTTGAAGGCTGGTGTCCCAGAGATGTGTTTGGGACGAGTCAGTTGGTAGGATGTCGAATAGGGAGTGATGCTTCTCCCAAACCAGGACTGACTGCAATTTCAAACATAAATGGAAGGCACAACCGCATAGGTTCTGATCCAGGATTTATGAGGAAACACAGGCGTCACGAGCTGCCTGCAGAAGGTGCCAAGGTATGAAATGAGCTGAATGTGTTGAATCCTAATTTGATACCCTACTGCAGCATCTTGCATTGTCTAATGTACTGTTTGTATTGGTCAGTGTTGATCTGCTGTTTCCAAATCCGTCCTGTTGATACTTAATAATAGCTGGTCATAATTAAAACATCAGTAAAAGAGAATTTTCAGAAGAGCATTAAATTAGTCATGATGTTCAGTGTATTCAAATGGAAAAGATCTAACCTGCCTCAACCCTAAGAAAAACAAAACAAATACATCCAAAGCTAAGCTAAATGTAGAACCATTTATTGTATCTTTACTGCTGGCAGTGCCCTTGAAAGTGCTCAGTGGCACAACCCCAGTATTTGCATTGTTTGATTTGGTGTTATCATCAGTACTCTAAATCTTATTCAGGATAATTAACATTGCAACTCCCTTTTTCTTTGTCAATTGTTTACAGTAATACACATATCTTTAGCTGAATTTTTCATCCTTTGTACTTAAATCTGAACTCCAGCTGCTGTAGTTGTACATTGCTGTAATTTGTCCATAGCAGCTTTTGACTTCTTTTGGACAAATGTCCAGTGTAATGTCCATTTTCAATGCTGAGGGCGTTCACAGTCATCACGTGCAACCTTTCCACTGATTGTCTAGCTTGGTTTGGCTAGGACGCATCTGCTTGTCACCCACAGGAGAAGTATGTTTTCCTGTCCTTGGTTGCAGTAAATAGTACGTATGTCTATAACTACAGTGTTTCTTCTATCAAAAAAAAGTAAAGGATTGTTTCGATATGTTAATTGAAGATACCTGGGGAGGAGAGTGTAGAGGGAGTGGTTCTGGCATTAGGCAGCTTCAGACAACTTGCAAGACTATGTACAGTTGGGGAGGCTTAGGTTTGAAAAGAGATCAAGTGGTGATGGCCTAAGAAAAATATTCCTAGTTCTGCTCTAATCAGTTTTATCAAAGCAGCTCAGTAATTTATTCATAGAGCAGGTTATTATCTCAAAGCTGCTCTTCGTTTTTTTGCTTGAAGACTACATAGATCGTGCTAAGAAGAATGGATTTGTGGTTAAGTCACGGTAGTTAGAAATCATAACTTTTTCTATTTGCTTTTCCCAAGGTCACAAGCTATTTAACCTTTCTATCTCCATTTAAAATTTTTGTATGGATGTGTGGGTTATTTTGAAAGTACATTACTGAAATTCAGTTAGTGATGAAAGGTGCCTAAGAAGTCCGTGATGTTATATATAATTATAATGTCCTTTTATCAGCATTGAGGCAAAACACCAAAATTCTACTTACAACTAGGCTGTTGTTTAAAATGCTATAGCTTTTCATCTGATTTTTAAAGGATATTGGGTTTATATCTGAAGGAGCTGGGACTGTTCAGTTTGAGAAAGAGAAGGCTGAGGGGAGACCTCATCGCTCTCTACACCTACCTGAAAGGACATTGTAGAGAGGTTGGTGCTGGTCTCTTCTCACAGGTGATTAGGGACAGAACAAGGGGGAACGGCTTTAAAATCCAACAGGGGAGGTTTAGACTGGACATTAGGAAAAAATTTTTCAGAGAAAGAGTGGTCAGACAGTGGAATAGGCTGCCCAGGGAGGGGGTGGAGTCACCATCCCTGGATGTGTTTAAGGGTCGTTTAGATGAGATGTTGGGGGATATAGAGTAGGGGAGAGCTTTGTAGAGTAGGGCTGATGGTTGGACTCGATGATCCAAAGGGTCTTTTCCAACCTGAATGATTCTACGATTCTATCTTCAACTGTACCTTCATAGAGTATTCCAGTTGTGGTCTGGCACAGTATTGAAGCTGATGGAATTAATACTTCTCAAATAACCACTCAGTGTAGAAGTGCCATTGTAGACTGGAGAAGTTACATATCTATTTCTTTAACCAAATGCTGTTTGAACTGTTATCTTCAGGTTATAGATTTAAGTCATTTGGTTAAATGGAGCAGCTGACAACTCTGAACTATTGTTTCAGGCTGTATGCACATTCACAAGAGAAACATTTAATGAATTTTCATCCGATTCATATATCAATTGTAATTTAATCTTTTTGCTATTGGTAAAAGCCAAGAATAGGGAAGGACAATCCTGTGGGTAGGGGTGAATTCTGGCAGGCACTGTATCGTAGAGTTTTAAAAAGACATTAATATGTTTAGCATGCTGTACCTGTTGTTTTCTCACTGTACTTCATCTTTCTCACTTTGATTGGTTTGCAATCTTGAAATCTTAATTTTCCCCCAAGCACTTCAGCTGTAACTGAGTAGTCCATCTAGTAACCGTAATGTGGAACTTCCTCTTTCGCTGAAGTGCTAAGCTAATGTGTTCTACAGCTCCCAAATGGGGTGAGCTGAACAGGTATGGAAGAGTCGCTTCAGATAGCTCTGTAGTGTGAACTCCTAGGAAAGCCTTTACCCATAGTCTTCTCAAGGTCTATTTTGTAATACCTAGTTGCTGAACATCCGTGATGATAAACGGGAGGAGATACCCATTGTAACACTTGTGCGATTTTTTAGGTCTTTTCAAATGGTCATCTGATAAATGAAGAATATGATGTCCCTCCACGGCTTTCACCACCTCTTCCAGCTGCCTCCATCATCCCTAGTATGAAGTAAGTCAACTTTATCTATAAAAGAAGTATGTTAATTAATGTTAGATAATAGCACTGATTCTCTGGTGCTAAAAGAAAAACGGGAAGAAGAGAGAAATAAAATGAACTAATATAGCTTGGTGATACATTTTCCGTGAACTTTAATGTGGTTTTACAAAGGAAACGTAAATTGTATTGATTAAATGGGAGCCATTCTAATGTTAATTGAACATACTACATTTTTATAAGTAGAGAGAATACATTGTGGCAGATCTTGCTCACAGGCATTTGGCAGTGGGAGCAGATACTGTCTGGTTTTACTTCTACTGCTACCAAAGAAGTGTGGTCAGAGCTATTTATCGCAGGAGATGAGAGATTCTAGGAAAAGTGGTAAGGGTAAAGAGTATGATTTGTGCACGTTCTACCCCTACTCTAGTCATGCTTTCTGCACATGGAGCTTTATCTAGGGTTCACACCAGTTCCTTGTTGTGACTAAAAAACAAACAAAACCATTTTATATAGTTTTAAATGGGGTCAACCTCCCTGAGTTCCAGAATATGGTTTGGGAAATTTTGTCATTTCAAGTTGCAGACTATTCTTAGTCTTGCAGTAACACGACTGTTTATTTGGTACCAAGGTGCTGCTGTGCATGCCAAGTATCTTTGGACTCTGAATCACACAGGATTTTCTACAGAACATGAGATATTTAAAATAGAAAGCTTGGAAGTGCTATAATGTAATTTGTCAAGTTTTTGTAAGGAAATCAGAGCATATCACAATGTTTGATGTTATCCTGTAGCTTCTTTCCAATGTACTCCTTGTGATTCTTGCTGTTAAATAATTGGGCAGTCAGTACAAAATACTAAGAGTTTTCTCATTAGTGTGTAGTTTTGCCATATCTTCAGCACCTATTCCGTTGTTCAGTTAGCAGTAACATAAAAGACAAATGTATTTCAGCATTTCATTAATATGCTAGTTTTTCTCTTCCTGAGTGCTAGAATAAAGGTGCAGTGGAACATGGACTTTTTCATTCAGAAACATGTTTTCAGGTGGAAAAATTGCTGAGTTGAAGTTCTCCATGTTTACTTTCAGTTAAGAAGCAAATTTTAGAACATTATCCAGACATTTCTGTAATTGAATGTTGTGATGTAACCTGATTGAGGTAGGGTGGGTATCACAGGAGTGCTGTTTGGATACCTCATGTAATCAATCCCCTTATTGATTGATCTCCTTGAATTGATGACTACTTCCATGATAAAATGCAAACCCTTGGATGTTCTGCATTCTGTCAGAAAGAGAAAGGAACAACTCTGATAGATAAACTAAATAGTTCCATATTCCAAAGCAAGTTCAGCTCTGAAGAGGGGAAGTTTCTTATTTTCCATAGCGTTGAAAAAAACAAAACAGTCTGCTTCATGAAAGTTCCAATTTTACTCAGACTTTTGCAAATGTAGCCTAGAATCAAAGTACAAGGTATTAATACACCATACAGTGTTCATTGGAAGGTCCACAGGATATTGTAGCAATGTGGTCAGGCACAAAGTCCATGTCAAGCCAAACCAAAACTAGAATGTGTGACTTCAGCTTGGTCAAAAGAAATTTATCTTCAGTAACCGAAGTCTTCTGAATAGAAAACTGACATATTCCAGCCAAAAGAAAATCTTCATTTTCTAAAACCAAACTCCATAGACTTTTGAGGAAGAAATTAACTTTTATTTTTGCTTTGGTTTTGTACTTACACTTTAAAAAAATATACAGCACATTTTAAATTCTGATTTTTAAAATGTAAAAGTATCGATATATAAGCTAGGGGTAAGAAGTTCAAATTATCTAATTAATAACTACTAAAATGTCACATGGAATGGCTGTTAAAATTAAAAATTGATCATTGTATGTTGTTTCTTGAAACACTAATATGTTTATTTTAAATTGATTTCAAGTTTTTGTTACCACTAAAAAATACCCCAATTATCTGTAATATTGTGTGGCAATACGTAGCTGGAAAAAATCTTCAAAAATAACAAATTTAATAAGTTTAATATTTCCACCAACCACAGCAATTGCTTTCCAAAAGGTAACCTAAATAGTATTTAGCATGATTTAATTTGAAATGTCAGAGAGAATATTTTTACAGTATATTTTTCCTCCTGTTAAATTGACTGCACTAAGCCCTCATAAATACATTGAACTGTACTTGATCCAAAACACTCTTGCTTTCCACAGCTGTGCTACTGCAATCAATCTGGTGCAAGTTTCTCATTTTTTCCTACTCTCCGATCTCTGCAGAGTTGTGACTTGAGAGCTAGTTTGTTTCATACAGCTCTAAGGCATTTTATTATTTCTAGTTACTATCATAAGTCTGTAATGTCAAAGATTTGACTGAAGGATACATTGACCATGTATGAAATGTCTTAGTCTAAATAACAAGGAGGCAAAATGACCCTTAGTTGAAACTTCACAATTCTAAAATGTCCCTACTTAACTTGTTTGATCAGTTTTCACTGAATATGCCATTACAGATATGACTTTTTTTTTTCCTGTAGCAAGTTACATTAATAGAGAAACACTAGTGCCTTTTTTCTGGAAACAATGCTGATTTAATTTCCTTTTACTAAATTGATTATTACTAACATACTTTAATAATGTTGGACTCCTGTTAAACAAGCATCTGATTTTTATTTTCCACTCAGCCACTATGTTGCTGACCCTACATGTGAAAACAGTTCTTCTTTTATTTGACTTCTGTAATTAGGTCAGATTATTTTTAGCAGTTTTGATCAAATTGCTGGTTTATTCTTGAAAAAATAAATAAAACTTCTATGTCAAAGATACAGAACCCAAGTTCTTCCCCAAAAGTGGAATTTTCAAGTTAAATAGTGTTTGTTTTTATTCCTGTGAGTAGGCCCCATTTTCCTACATCAATAGAAAATTGGCCTTTTTGTCTCAAAAGTACTTCATACCGCAGTGATATTTTCTGTAAGACAGCATCTATTTTTGTGTATGTAATGAGATATGCAATTTCGAGTCCTTTTGTAGTCTATAAATATATAAGGAATATCTAGTTGCTTTGAGGTAGTTGAGGAGAAAGTAGCACCAAAAGGTATTTCTCCTCTTGCTATCCCTTCTATCTCGCTAACAAACTTTGAAGGAGAAATCATAGTTCCATTGAAGGCAGCTGTGGCTTGGAAATCCTGGCTCCCTTGAAATTGGCCTTTGGCATGGCACTTCTCCAGCAGCGTTAGAACAAGCATTGCTGACATGGAGGTTCCAGACATCTGAGAGGTGATGCTCTGAAGGACATAATGTGTCCTTAGCTTATAGTTTGACAGGCCAGTGAGTTTGGATGCATCAGCTGTTCTGTGGTAGTTCTCGTGTTTCGTGTTTACCCTGTAACAAATAGAAAATTGTGTCCTCCTTTATGAATGGAAGCTGAACTGCTTTACATACACTATGGTTTTAAAAGTAGAGCATACTCGAAGGCAATTGCCACTAGCAGCTGACAAGTGTTGACTTGGGTGGTCCATATAACTTAACACTTATTTTGCTGAAACGGAGTTTGCTTGAGGCCTTGTACCATTAAAGCTTTTGTCGGCACTAGCATGTAGTACTCTGCATGGGACAGAAGAGTTGATGGTAAGGACCTGATGTCTGTACTGTACATGATATGGGGCAGCAGTTCAACTGGCTATAGTCTTGTCCCATGAATTTGAACAGCCTTTAGCAATCAGAACACAGTAGGGACACACTTGGAATGTGTTATGTATTTTAGGTTAATCTGAAAGGTGTTCAAGTTGTGCACTCCGCAGTGAAAATCAAAGCATGCTAAGTGGGGAGATTAAAGGGATTAATTTCAAAAGCACAGTCCTGATCCAGGCTGCAATACGTGGACTGCAAGTTCATTGTGTCAAAGTTCGGTGAATCAGTTTACCATTAAGTGATGGAAGGGGACCCTTTCACTGAAATACTTCTAAATAAGTGTGAGATGTTGGTTTCCCTGGAGTTCTGTTTACAACTAAGATGAACATGAAGTGACTTGACAAAATGAAGTCTCACATCTTTCCCTGTTTTGCCTTTGGCCCTTGGTGCTCAGTAGGATAAGAGAGATTGACATCTAGCCTTCTGTTCAACAAACCAGAAATTATCAAGTCATCACTTACCAGAATGTAATTCAATTTCAAAATATTTCCACTTAAGGAGTAGAAAAGGGAACTAAAAGTATGAATTCTTAAATATTAATAAAAGTAAGTATAGGACAATATTAGGACCCTAATGGAGAGTACATTAGCTATATGTTAGTACTCTAACTCCTCTGTCGCTTTACAAATCAAAAGCACCTTTCCAATATTAATTACATAATAATATGTAAAATCTGTAAAGTATTTTTCTTACTTTAAAGGCAGGGAAAGAGAGACTTCACTAGTGTGAAGTCTAAGGCTTGTCTAATGCTACACAGCATTCAAAAGCAGGAGACTTGGAACTTATGTCTTTAATAATAGCTCCAAACCAGTAACAATTTCTCAGCAGAGAAAGGGAGTTTTGTTTGTTTTTTCCCAGTAATAGCTTTTGAAGAGGGCTTCAAACAACACTAGCAACCTGGTTCAGTCAGTATTGGACATTTGGTATTGGTCAGTATTGGACAATTCTGGTCTAGATACTAATATTTCAAACATTGCTATCTGCAGAAGCCAGCAATTCAATTTTAGAAAAACACACTTTATATAACATCTCCAGAACATGCTGGATTGCCATGTAAGAATGATTGCATGTCCACAGAAATGAGAAAATTTATTATTTGTGGGCCTTTCAACTATCTACCCGAGAATACTACAGTTTTCATTGTTCCTATACATTTTAGCTTCTGTTGTTTAAATGGCTGTAGAGCAGTGACACAAACCTCTTGTCCATCTAAGAAATCAAGGATGGAAGAAGCAATTTCACACTGCATTGCTGTGTGAAATTTTGCTCCCTCTACAGAAAGTGGTTGAAAACTGCAATATAGGTATGCAGTTCAGTGCCGTAAGTCATCTTCCCCTGTCTTTGGCTAGTATGTCTTTGCAAAAGAAGTTGGATTCCCGTCTTTTCATGAGCACAATGTTTCTGAAGTCAGAAGTATACTACTGATTGAAAGAAAGAGTGTCTGAGAAGTTACAAGTAGCTAGGGAGCTCTAGGCTGAATATATACAAACAAAAGCAGCACACCTGCCCCCTTCTTTCTCTGTTTTTTCTCCTTTTTTTTTTTTTATTAATTTAGTGACTGGCTAGTACTCACTGTAGTTAGTTACTCATTTTTGTTCACAGAGTACCTGGGTGTTCTGAAGTCATGTGGCATCATCTACAGTAAATAGTGAGACACACATGCTTTTCCTTTGTGAAGAAGTGTACTGTGCAAGTCAGGTGCTGCTTGTGTTGAAAAAATAAGGAGATAGGCCTGGCTTATTTCAGCTCTTGCCTTTATGACAAAATCAAAGTAATTAGACCACAGTAAGAGAAAGTATGCCCACTCCCTTCTTATATTTCCTTATAGTCCTTAAGAACTTCACTAATTGATGTATGATGTAGATGTATGTTGTAATGTAGCCTGTAGTTCAGCTCAGGGGCCATTCATTAGCCATACGTTCAAGCCACAAATCAAAATGGTTGGATGCATTGCACATCTTTATTCAAGGTGCTCCAGCTGTTGGCTTTTATTGTGGCAGACAATAAAGATGCTTTTCACTTGCATACTGTAATATCCAGATGATTTTTGAAGTTATACACTTACTGCTCTTCATGTTCAGCTAGTTTAAGAATCAAACTTCTGTTTGTGGTTTTCATGTATGATCAAGCTGCAGTTAAGTCCTTAATGTAAGCTTTTGTATTTCAGATGTTTTGTGAGTTTCTTACATATCTTAAGGCATTGGAAGAACTGCTGTAAATGGAGGGGCTCTACATATAAAAGAGTAGATGATGTTGATTGCTAGAACTATAACCTAGCTAATGAAGGCCAAAAGATATGTTGAAGTTGTTAATATCTAACAAAATTACTTTCCCCAGACTGCTCACTAAAATGAAATTTTTGCCTGTCATTTTGTTTACATTCATAAAGCAGAAAGCCAGTCAGTAGGAGTTAGTTTTTTTGTTTTAAAAGAAATCTCATATCCAGCAGCATTCTCCATGACAGAACTTGTTATACGTAAATGGAGATTGTAAAGCCTACATCTTTCCTGGGCTTCCACTGCTTTGAAAAAATTATATAAATCACTGTCCGGGAGGACAATTAAATACAATTATTGTTTGAAGCAAAAATAATTTAAAATACAAGCAAATTCTGGGCATTTGTTATAGCTGGAACAAGACACTTCACTGAAAGGGTGAATGTCCGCTGCCTCACTGAGCCCTGCTAAATAGGTTTGCCCAGAATTAACTTTTGTTTAGTTCTTCTGATAAATACAAACAGGTTCAGCCCTGTAAGTGCCTATTTAGTACTTCTAATTCATTGCAATTATCTGCTACATTGTTCTTGCTTAAAGTAGCTGTTTAACTCTTAGAAGGTCAGCTGCCTTTTTCTCTATGCATTCTTAGTGACAAAAAAGTCAGTAACCCTACAAGTTTTGGTTTGACATGGTGTTTTTGTTACCTTACATGTAGCAAACATGCATTAAGGATGCTTAGGCTAAGGAAGAGTATTGTATTTATTATACTGAGGTCAATTACATAACAGTTAAAGCAAAACTGATCATTTACTCCTCTCCTTAGGTGCCCTGTTCCTTCAGCAAATTCTCTGTCTGATAAATCAAGGGATCACACAGATGAAGATGAATACAAAGTTCCTTCTTCACATCCTGTAATACTCGGCTCACAACCACCTCATGGTCATCATATAAAACCTCTTGCTCGGTAAGGTCATTTAGCAGTCTTGAAAGCAACTTATTTACAAAAACTCTGCTTCTTCCAAAATTTAACTGTATTCAACATTTATAGTGATGGTTAAGCTTGCCTGCCTTCTTAAATGTCTTATCTTTTCAAGTTTGGATTACTGATACCTCTCTTTCATTTGACCACTGCCACAGTCATAACCTGTGAAGTTCACTTTATTGTATCACTGTTGTCAGAACTGGGTATTTTTTGCTTTTGAATACCACTTCTGCAGTTGATCTTTTTTCCCTTAGGTTGAGGTTTTCAGAACTGACCAGGAGATTCAACCTTCACAACTCTTGCAAAACTTAATTTTAAGAATTGTGTGACTGAAATTCCTAAAGCTTTGAAAAGTCTTAAACTTTCTGATTTCATAGAATTCATTTTAAGAAGCAGTGCAGTACTGAAAAATGCGTGAGTTGGCAGCTGTATGTACATACTTTTATTCTCTTTTTGTCCCTTATGTACTATGTCTTTTTAGCTTTCTGAGCCTCTTTTCACAGCATATTTTCAGATGGA
Organism: Strix uralensis; assembly: GCF_047716275.1. Classification (NCBI taxonomy): domain Eukaryota; kingdom Metazoa; phylum Chordata; class Aves; order Strigiformes; family Strigidae; genus Strix; species Strix uralensis. The sequence continues at coordinate 12,945,499 of NC_133973.1, read as the reverse complement.
ATATATCTCTTGCTTTCAACGTGTTCTAAAATAGTTATCTCCAAACTTTCACAGTTCCGAATTATTAATGGGTTATGGCAAGGAGATTTGGAGGCAAGGGATATGGCAGCTGAAGGCTGTGTCATTCCTGGTGAACTTCTTGGACTTTGACTCATAAAAAAATCTGAACATCTGGAATTAAGAGAATAAGTCTTGGGAAAAAGAAGGGCCAATTGTCTGCTGATCTTGTAGGTCAAAAGTATGATATTAAAATCAAGTATCGATCTAAATCTTCAGACTCTTCTGTTAAAAAGCTGCAGTGACATATTGACATTTTTTCCTCTTTCTGTCAGAATGCGGTATCAATGACCCACCATTGATAAAACTTGACGTGTCTCATCCCAGAATTAGCCAGTTACGATTTTTAGACCTCTTTAATCAGGATTTAGAACAGGTGGGAAAAAAAGTCATAGTCTGATCACTTACATGCAGGTTAAAAATTCTGTCTTTATTAGAAATGCTGTATATTTTGGGAAGTTTTGGATTCACATGATCCTGTGACTGGAGCACCCTTTAGTAATTGCAGCACATTGGATGAGCTCTGGCAAAATATCTTTTGAGTCCAGAAGCATTCGAGTCTGCATGCTCTGCAGAAGCATTCGAGTCTGCATGCTCTGAGGCCTCTCTGCAATGTAAACCAAAGTACTGTAAATGAGGATGACTTGTGGAGAGTTGTTTCAATTCATATTCCTGACCTGAACTAAAATGCTAATATCTAGATGCACTCTGAAAGATTCTTGAGAAAATAACCGGCTGGAAAACTACAAACTTCTCATTTTCCAGTATCCCTCTTTTGCAGAAAAAGTATTGATTGCTTTCAATTAGCTGGTACAGAGTTTCACCAGGCCATTAGATTTATTAATAGAGGCTGTAGATGGAAAGCTGATTTCAAAGTTTTTTCTAGTATTTAGTTCATTTTTTAGCAGGCATACTTGGTCTTGCTCTTATAGTAGAGTTTTTTGGCATTAATCCAGGACTTGCTGTAGAGAAAATACCTGTTTGCCATTCAGGTTGCTCTATGATTAAAACCAACAACTCTGTTTCTTATATATTCTGAGAAGAATTTTAACTCAAACCAAACCACTCTCATAAGCATTTAAAAAAAACCCAATCCTATTGAATATTTGTGTATGAACATATATATATGATGTTCCATATACTTAAAATGTCTCCTTTTAGCTAATGCCACTGCTTAGATGTGAAAGCTGAGATAAGCTTTCAAAAAGAATCTTGATTCTGGTTGATGCTTTATTCTTTTAATGCACTTGTTTTAATCTCATGGGGAGGGGAGTGTCAAAAGCTTAACTTTTCAGTCTTGTTTAGCAAAACTGTTAACAACAATTTTTTTTTAAATTGTCAGAAATTTTTAGCACCTTTCATGTCTGTCCCCCAGTGTCATCTTCTCTTACCTCTTTCCTAAGTGTTGCTTCTTCAGTTCTTGGATAGCATTTAAGAGTTTTCAGTAAACTGAAGAGCCTACAAATTTTCTTCTGGATGTTTTGTAATTTAGGAACTATGTAATTCTTCCATCCTACCCCCAAATTTGTACTGCCTCTAAGACTTTTTGCTCTTTTACCAGTAGATATGACAATGTTAAAAATATTACAACAATAATACAAAAAATGATTCATAGTCTTATTTTCTGACAAATTAGTTAATTGTCTGGTTTATTACACCTGATCTTACCAGGTATGGGGCAAGTTCAACAATAAGAAATGGAAGGAAAGAATTTCAGCATTACTAATTAGGCTACTATTAGAAGAATAATACATTATCATAAAATCATAGAATGGTTTGGGTTCCAAGGGAGCTTAAAGGTCATCTAGTTCAACCCCCCTGCCCTGGGCAGAGACACCTTTCACTAGACCGGGTTGCCCAAAGCCCCATCCAACCTGGCCTTGAACCCTTCCAGCGAGGGGGCAGCCACAGCTTCTCTGGGCAACCTGTACCAGTGTCTCACCACCCTCACAGGAAGGAATTTCTTCCTTAGATCTAATCTGAATCTATTCTCTGTCAGTTTAAAACCGTGACTCCTCATCCAATCACTTAAGATTCACTATCTTTTCCTAATAAAGCTTCTTCCAAAAGGAAAAGGACAGGAGGCTTGCTTGTTAGTACTCATTTGCTGCCCTTCTTTCTGGTGTTTCCTGCCGTGTTATCTTGCTGCCTATGACTGGTTAGGTTACTGAAAATGTAGAATAGACTGAAATTAAAGTAGAAAATATTCATAGTTATTTAGTGTATATGGTGAGGAGTCAAAGGTAGTGTTGCATCCACTGTGTTTGAGAGATGAACCAATCTGATTTCAAAGACAGAAGCAACACTTCCTATACTGCTTCCCTGGGGAAATTAATTCATAACAAAATAGCTCTTACCATTAGTTTTTTTGTTTTGGTTTGGTTTTTAAGTCTTGTAATTATTCTTACATTTATTTCATTAGTCCTAGTTAGGACTCTTGGGACCACAAACACAATTTCACTTCCTCTTTCCTGTTTATATATTTTAAATGATTCCAGACTTTTATTCATTCCTCCTTTCCATATGGCCAAAGCTGATAGATTTATTAATGTTAGTCCTATTGGTAAAAACCCAAGATCTGAAATTTTAGCTGTATATAGCTCTAGCAGATTTGCCAGTATTTAGTAATAATGGTGCATGGTGGCTTGGGATTTTTATTTTTAAGCTGGAATTGTTTAGCGTGGTGGCCTTTTTCCAAAGAAACTCTCCATTTCTTCCTGAATATGCAGGGTCCAATGACAGGAGTAATTTCCCAGTTCTTTCACATTTATTTATACAATATTTAATATTATGAAAAGGCTTTTGTTCTATGTTTTTCCCTGCTGTATTTGAACAGAGTCATCTTACAAAAATAATCTCCATTATTTTTCTGACAAGATTATAGGCAACTTTGTACTGTTTCGTTTAGATGATTTTCGTATTTAATTTGATACTGTTGTTTAATTTTGAGGGTGTAATATGCTTCCATTTAAAAAAATCAGTAAGCTGTGGTAGAAGTATCAGCAAGACTCAGCTTTTTGATGCAGAAATGAATCAGCGCCTCCAAAACTGCTTTGGCTGGTTCTATTTATGTTTTTAAATGTTTGACTAAGAGTTTCATGGAAATTTGTTATTGCTGGTGGTGTGTTCTGGTGTTGTTTGGTTTGGGGTTTTTTTTTGTTGTTTTGTTTTATTTTGTTTAAGAACTTTTCTGTGCACTTCACTGTGGATAATTACCAAAATCCACATTTCCTTTTGTCATATTTCTGGTAGGGAAAATTCAACAGCTGGCAATGTGAAATAGGATTGAGTCTGTAACGTAACTGTTTGAATAAACCAATGACCTGAGCTCTGAAGTGAGGACTGTGTTTAATGTTAGTGCTTCCTCTATCTTGTATTGCAGCTTTGAGTAAGTTATTTAAGCCATGTCAGTATCCCACCAAGAAAGCAGTATAATCCTTCAAAGCAGTTTTATTGACGGTTAGCCAGCATCTGATCTCATTATAAAAAAAACGTAAATTTTAAAACTGGTGCCACTTACCATCTTTCATTGGTTTCCATATAATGAACTGCCAGCTCAGGTACTTGGTCATTCTGGAAATTAATACTTGGATAACTGGTTGATTGCTTCATGTTTAATGTCTGTCTTCAGGGTGTGTGAGAATGGTCAATGTGCTGGAGTAACGAATGGAACACACAGCGCTACTTCTGAGATTAAGAAATCAAAACATCCAGAGTTAGGTATGTTTTTATTTTTCCCTATTTAGCAAGAAAATTTACTCTGTGCTGTTCTAGGGGTACAGCAAGAAAACATTCACTTCTTGTGATTGTGTCATTCAGGAGATGGATGTGATGCACCTACTGTTCCGGTACCTTTACCACCTGCACGACCTCCCACCAGAGACAACCCAAAACACAGCTCTTTGCTCAACAGGACACCCTCCGATTATGATCTTCTGGTGCCCCCTTTAGGTTGCAGACTTTTTGCTGATTACATTTAATGGTTAACATTGCCTAGGTGAACCAAATGCCATGTTTATTGAAAAACAACCAATGTTGAGTATGTTAAGAGTACCAAACAAGCTATGGGCTAAATATTACAGATGTAAGTCAATATTTGTGTCAGTGATCTGTACTTGGTATCTGTCTGTAAGCCCTCATGGAAGACAGACAAAAAGGCATACTAAATCTGTATTCAAGATATGAAGGAAAGCAAAAGCATTTTCCCTAAAATAAATTACAATTTTTTGTCCCTTAATATGAAGTTTGAGCATTGCAATTTAATGCAAGAGTGGAGGGGTTTTCCTATTGTAGCTTAAATAATTCCATTTCTTTTATCAAATACAAAGAAGAATGCCAAAGAGGTGATATTTAAGTCAAAGAAAACTAAATTAAATTAATAAGTTTATTTCCTGTTTTTTGCCACTGTTTTAAGGGACAGTTCAAAACTCACTGCTGCATACAGTCACCAAAAGCTTTCTTTTCCAACCCTGATTTCTGTTCTGTTCTCCTATACAAGTCATTGCACTCTGCATATACACTGGGGCTGTGTTTGGCCACCACCCACACCTTCATCAACAAACTCAGCTGCATGATTGTGCCTGTGTATGTGTCATCATCCAATTTTCTGGTTCCATAAAACCTTTTGAACATTTGCCATGTTCCTGAACTGTAGTCTCTCTGGTCCCTGAAGTGTTCCTAAGAGAGTACATAGACTTGAAGGCAGAAGAACACATAAAAATCATGCTGCTTGGTAACCCTAGTCCTGTCTGCACCACCTTTGTGTAAGGGGTATATTCTTTTGCCAAGCTCTAGAAAATTCAGTTTATATCTGGGGTCAGAGCTTTAGAACAGCAGGTAAAGATAATATACTGTATAAATGTAGTAGATTCAATGTAGTCAACATAGGTGTTTGAATGTAAATATATTTGCTTAGCCACTGAAACATAGCTGTTATCATACAGTGATATTCGGTGAAGCTTTCATTATAATACACTCTTTGCAACTGAACCAGTAGAAGAAATCTTTTCCCCCCTGTCCCAGAAAAGAAACTGAGCACTGCAAAAGGTCATTCAGAGCATATTTTAGAAGAGGATTGTGCAGAGTAAGAGTCAAGTTTACAATTTCATCACTGGAGTCACTGGACTGCTAGATGAACCCTAGGAGTAAAGGCCTCAGCAGCCAGAGAAAAATAAATTTTAAGCCTTACTCTTTATTCCATACTTCTTAAGGATGTTTTGCTCATCTAATAATTCTTTTCTAAAATGCAGGCGAAGATGCATTTGATAACTCACCCCCTTCACTACCACCACCACCACCACCTGCTCGGCACAGTATGATTGAGCACACAAAACCTGCTGGATCAGGAAGCCGACCTCCTTCAGGACATGAACTGTTCCTTCATTCTGGTAGGAATACGAATGAAACAACATATTTTATTTCATTTTCCTTTACTTCAGAAGCTTATCTGTTCTATGATAAAGTTGTCATGAGGCTTCAGAATTCTGTTTTGTCTATATTTCACTATACAAAATATTAAAAAATAGGGGTTTTTTAATGGTGGAGATGACACGACTCAGAACATAAAGACTTAACTTTTCGTTATCACAAAGTAATGTAATAAGGTCAATATTTCTATACCAGGCTAGATATTTTGGTAAATTGTACTTTTCTAGTAAAAGCTGTTACTTGTGAAGTGGCAAGTTTTCTTCTGTAATCTGTGATACTAGTCTGTATCCTTTTGCTGACTCCATTGTTTTCTATAGTAAAACATAATTCATGGGATTTATTTCCAAGTCAGAACTTGGGGAAAAACTAGAAAATAAGGGAAAATAGCATCCTGCTTTGTTAGAACTGTTGTAAACTTTTGCTGCAAAACTATATTAATTGTGAACACAGTTGCGGGCACCTGTGTGGTTCATAACCTTTTTGATAAGTCAAGTTTTCACCTATCTCTCCTCATGAATCACTGTGACTCTTTCTCAGTATGGTATTTTGCTTGTAAAAGGTATATAAGCTATGTTCATAGTTTACGAATTTTGTCTTTGAGTTGAAAACTGTTTGATTGTCGGGTTAATTAAGTTGAATATATTTGCTGCTGATGATACAGATGACAACAGGATTTTTGTGGGTAGTAGTGCATACCTGCGAAATGACTTTTTTTTCTCTGTGGAAGCTTCCAGAGGATATTGGTGTCTTAAGCTTACCTGTCCTAGGAGTATTGTCAGTGATTATCTACCTTGTGGTGTGGTTAGATGTCTTCCCCCTCCTATCTGTTTTTCTTAAAAGCTGTATGGAGAGGGATAAATTGAAATGTGCTGGCAACAGTATTGAAGGAAGGCCAGAATGACAAGCAGTCATGTGCAACTCCATAATGGCCTGACAGGTTGTCAGGTGTTTGTCTGACCTTTGTGAATGATACTAGCTGTGGGATGAGAGTGAGCTAGTTTAGGCTGAACTGAAGTGATCTTTTATGGAATGGCCTGACGTTGAGTAATTTGCCAAAACTGTGTATATTTTTATAATGCAAATTCAGCTCAGTGTATTTTTTCATATAAGCCTCTGAATGTAAAAAGACTTACACGTTACAGGATGTAAAGGTTGATCTTCATAAATACAGGGCCAGGAATTAATTTGATGCAGAAACACACACTGCACTGTACAGTTCTAATGGGAATAGAGAGGAAGAATAGAAGCCCTCACACACAGACACACAAGCTCTGTCGATCTGTGTGCGGTTCCCAGAAACATGAAGAGTTTTAAATTATTGTGTTATTTCCAAGTAATCTAAGAAACATCACTGATAGCATTAAAAAACATCTAATAACTTTTAATTAAAAATCTGGAAAATAAATGTACGGCCATGTTGTGTTGTTCTTATTTGCATAGCAAATACAATCTTAAAGCAGCGGTTTTCATTAATCTTAGAAGTGTATGCGTCTACTTAGGCATACACGGTTGTGTGGATTGGTCTTTTTTTATTCATATGGTATTTCTAAAGCCATATTACTCACTTTGCATCTTGTCAAATAAACTGCTGTAGGTGATTTATGATGAGTTTTTGATGATTGGTTTCCATACAAGTCCTGGGGGTGATTTCTCAGCTATCCATCAGAGCCTGTCAGATTAGAATAATAATCTCATCATCAACAACAGCAAAAAGTTGCACTCACATACAAACACTCTTAGGAGTCCAGAGCAGAAGCCAGGGCCAGGATGATGTTAAACACTTGCTCAGCTTCATCCTCAGTAGCCAAAAAAAACAAAGAAAAGGACACAATATTCCAGGACTATCTATTTCTCTCATTTTAAAAGTTCTGTGCTTGTAATCAGCAGAGAGAACTTAAAAGCCTAGTCACGGCATTTACCAGTGTCTGTAGTATTTACCGGTGGCTGGGACTGTATGAATAGGAAATCTGCCCTGAAGTCTTTGTGAACTGCGAAGCATGGAAGTGTTAGGAAGTTCTAGCCAAACTGAATAGCTGGGATATTTCTAATTGTGCTGCTTCAGGCTTTGCAACCTCTTCCATGCTTTGCCAGCCTCAATCCTCACAGTGTCAGGGTTGAGTAATGGACAGGTACCTCATGGATGTAAACAGAGGAGCCATGGTCAGTGCCTTTGACCTGTGCTCTCAGTTTTGTCACTTCAAGTCATAGTTACATCTCTACTATGCAAGTGTTGAATTTAGATGTATAAAGCATATGCATGTGCTATGGGGTAACACCTCTGTTTGGATTCATGGCTCCTCTATCTGAAGGGAGGCTATTTTAAGCCTAGCTTCTGTGCATCAGCCCCCTCCTCTCCCCCAAATAATAATTCTGATTATTCTAAGACACCTTTTTTGTTCTGTTATTACAGATCCCCATTTTGATCCAATAACTGGTCATGTTCCTTTGCCACCTGCTCGTAGAGTAACTGGAGAAAATGTCAAAACAAATAGGACATCTCAAGACTATGATCAACTTCCTCCCTCTTCAGGTAAGGTAGAAAACTGTTCTTGTAGAAAATTACAACTTTATGAAGCAAATAACTTTCATCCATAAAGTCCAATGAGGTTTTTGTCATTCTGGGCAACAAATGGTAATGGTAATACTGCTTTACAAAAATATGAAATCATGAAAGGGTAACAGAGATTAAAGTTCTGCAATAAAGGTAGAAGTGGCTACCTGTTGTCTGTAGATGTAGATATTATGGCATCAATTTCACTAGCTGCCAAACTGAATGCTTATGTGACTTCTAGTGTTCCTTATCTTTTGAGAAGGCAGAGATTTTTCTGCCACCTTTAAAGATCACGAGAGATCAGAAGTCCTGCAGGGACCACATGCATCTCACTTCTTCATTTTAGTGCTCCAAAAAAAAAAAAGTAGCCTCTTTTTCTAAAATATTATTATTTTCTGGTCTTTTTTGCTAATATGCGTGAACTTCTAAGAAAATTTTTGAAATGTTTTTTTAATGAAACAAGAACAACCAAGACCAATTAAAATTCAGTCTTCCACTTGCAACAGAACAGGTACAGTAGAAGCAATTCCTCTGCCATGGAAATTTTTAGTATGGTTTTCAGGCAATTCTAATAGTATTTAAAGGAAAGCTACTCAAATTAATTAAAATAATAACAGTATTACCTGTATTTCAATTTTGGACAAATTTTCTTTCCTTTATATGTGCGTGGTATATGGGGAAGGGGGAGGATTGTCCCACTTGCATCATTTTGCTGTGTGGAGAGACCACACAAAGAGCAAGCCAAGTGATGCTTTGAACCATTATTCATTCTCCAGATGAGAGAGAATTGTGCATGAAAACTTTTCTAACGCATAAAGAAAGTAAGGGACTTAGTTCTCTAGTCTTTCAGTTGTAATGATCATCAGTGTTTAATTGCAACAATCACAAGTGGAAAAATATACATTGGTTAATAGTATTATATCTCTCCTTCTCAGGAATATGTAGTTCCACTCTACTGTGGTATAGCAGAGAAAGAATATATTTTTCCAGCTTAAAGTACAGGGGAAATTAAGCCTGAAGAGTGCTACAGAATTTCTGATGAATAGCACATGTGAGAATTAGTGTGATGCCTCTGGTAAATAGTAGCACTTTTGGGAGGATACCTCTACTTATATAACAGTGTTTCTCTTTTTTCTTTCCCTATTGCTAGAACAAAAAAATTGTTTTATAATGAATGCTTTATATGACACTGTGAGGAATCTATTTGTCTTACAGTGTTAACCTGATTTATTTAGGGCACTTTAAATTCTTTTATATTACAAATTATGACAATGATATAGCTACTGTTTAAAGCTATGGAGTTTTCCTGCAATTCTTTCAATTCTGTGGTAGAATAATTTTTAATTTTCCTAAACTACTGCAAGATGCTTTCTACTTAAGATCTTGGACCTTTCTGATGTCACTTAATAAATACTTTTCTATCTGTATTTCCTACAGTCATCTTCTAAAACACCCACATGTGTTGACCTTTGCTATAAATATAATTCTAAATCAGCATGATGTACAGCAAGATATTCAATTTAATTTCAATTAAGTGAAAACTATGTGATAAATCATGTCATACTCTTAATTGGAAAGTTGTTTTTACAGTGGCAGTAATTCCATAGAACAGAACTGATGAGCTTCAGGATGAACTGATTCACCTTCATCTATGATTTTAAAAGACAATGTAGAGAGCATAACTCTATTCAGAACTTTTGTTTTTGCATTTATTCTGAACTAATTAGTTCACTTAGGAAATTCTTCATTTCAGCCCTTTTGTATGTTGAATCTTTGAACTAGCTGGAAGAGAAATGTAGTTCACTCTCAAATCTAATTACAATTTAGCCACTGGCTCCCTAGAGTAGCATGGGGAATCCTTTAAGTTTGTGCTTTGGTTTCACTATTTTTAAGATTGCTGTCATGATGTTTAACTGAATTGTTAACATGTAATGGGAAATTTATTCTAATTCAGCAACGTATTCAGCATTGAACACTTAAGAAATAGTTCTCAGCTATGCACCTATCCCCAAGGCATGGTTTTTCAAACTTCTTAAACTTATTACAACAAAGCAAGAGGAGATAATTGCTAATAGCATATCTTACCTAAGCACAACCAGTGATATGTGGGAAAGGTATAAGAAAATTAGGCCTTTTAACATAGTTTTCCGCTATATTTTACTGAATTTAGCTGTTGTTTAAGAAATGGATTCCAATGGCTAGTTAAGTGTGTTTGCTGCCTATTCACTCACCTGGCCTTATTAAAGCACTTGCATGCAAATTTGAATTCCTTTACACAGAAATGTTAGGGGAAGGGTGTCCCATATTGATTCAGGGTGGATTTCAATTAACCCTAGGGGTAATAATGTGCCACCGTAATGCAGAATATGAAGATCATACCTAACAGCTTATGGACCAATATTTGCAGTTACTCCCCTCTCACTTTCTCCCTGCTCTCTCAGTTCCTTAGTATGGGTGTCCCCTGGGTATGCTCTGTTTCTGTACCCCTATTCCATTAGATGTAGCTGCTTGCCACTGCTCCTTAAAGGGCCTTGCACAACAAGCCTTCATCACCTGGTTCTCTGATGCTTCTCAGTCTGTCAGTGAAAGACTGTGGAACATACAGGAGAAGCAGCAAGGGAAGAAAAGAGGGCCATTTCACAGCAGAGAGGAACAAACAGTTGGCGTAGTTACAAATATCCTCTTCCCGCTGTGCCACAGAGCTCTCGCCTTACAACTTCTTTTGTGCTTTTTGAACAATTATTAAATGGGCCTGTGTCTGCCTTTCTACTGAGGGTTAAATCTAGTGCTGAATTACAGAAATGTGAGTGATAGAAGCCGTTCCTTGCTGTAGAAACTGTTAATTGAATTACACAATTAGAAAATCTATTTAGTTTTCAGTTAGGCATCCACAGTGGCTGAAACGACAGAGAGGATGGGAGGTTGGGAAGGAAAGTCTCACTTAAATACCTCTATCTTGGTGTCCAGATGTACTTGCAGCTTAGGCTTAGTATCTTTAAGCTCAGGATCCAGTGTGATACCCAGCTTCAGCTAATACGTTATATGGATGTGAAGATACTAAAAGAGATGTCAGCACTTAAAATAATAATGGGAATGGAGTTAGAGAGGGCTGAAGATCTTAAAGTATCTGTGCTATAGAGAGATGTCACTGTAGTGAGAATAAAATGCCTATGCTGCAAATCTGCTGACAGAATTAAAAATGACCTTTCTAAATGATGTGATTGCTTAATAAAGTTTGTTTGAAGGCTTCAGCAAAGTGAAGATTTTATACAAGAAATAACTTCAGTTTTAAGCCTGTATTAGACAGGGTAGAGCAAAAAATATCTCATGTAACACAGACACAGAAGGATTTGATCTATGAGTAAGGAATTTCCTTCTGTACTTCAAGTCCAGGGGAAAATATAAAGTTTGCAAATTATTTTTGTTTAATCCTCTATAGAAATGAAGTCCATAGCAAAATGTGCATTTTAAAACAGTTTGAAATGTTCGTGAAACAAAAATTATCATTTTTAACATGATATACCATGATTTTAAATATAAAGAATATTCTTCTCTTACAGTCTTGAGTTTTCTAAAATAAGTGAAATGAGAAATTTGACCTTGTTTCTGATTTGGTTTTTAGTGATTAACCACATTTCCTGAGCTACAGTTAATTTCTCAAACCAGAGTGTTTCATGGATCTTCCACACCTTCATAGCAGGTTTGGATCTGCTTCAGGTGTGTTTACTAGAAAGTTTAGCTTTTATGTAATTCTTTGCATCTTCAGAGAGAAAAAAATCATAACACATATGAAATAACCCTTACTATTTGTAGGTTGTGTCATAACTATTTGCAAGGAAAATAGCAATGAAATTAGAACAAAATTAATCTTAGGCCCTTACTGTACATTTTTAATCAAATTACTCTCATCCATTTGTTATATGTATCTCACCATTTTCCTAAAAGTACTATTTGCTTATTTTCTCTGAATTAAGAAATGAAATGAAAGTGTTGCTATAAATTTTAATCTTGAATGCATGGAAACTTAAGTTGAGAGAAAAATACACCTTGGTTACACGTGCACTAATGTGAACTATTTTTTCATTCGTCTGAAATGTTTAACACACCGGTTGAATTACAGTTCTCTCTATCCAGTGTTACGATAAGGTAGCATGTTGTAACAGCAATAGTAGAAATACAGCATTCTTTCATCACTAAAAAACTGTCTCTGAAGTACTTAACATTGCAAAATGCTATTGCTGTCAGTGTAAGTAAACAGGAAGTATCACAGGCAGAAATTCCTCTAATTTATCTATCAAAGTCACTGTTGATGGAACTTTTTAGAACCCTTTTTGAAGGATTAAAGACTTTTTTTTTTAAATACTTTGCTCTTGAAAGTGTTTCCTGCTCTATGCCTGCTTGTATTTAAGCTTCTTATTGTGGAATCTGTGAGGATAAAGAGGTTTCAGTAAAGTACCAAGTTTACTTGAGTACGAAACTCTTGACTCTGAGAAGATTAGCAAGTTTGAATATTAGCTTTTTTCATCAGCACATCATGATTCTTAGCACCATTATTAACTGTGAAGGTAACCTTTCCACTGAAGAGAAGGAAAGGGGAGATATTTCCAAATGGGCACTGGAGAGGAAGGATCGTGTTCTGTTCTCACCACTGAAAATAATTGGACTAGATGTTTAGAGAAACCAGTTATTTCTGTACTTATGCATAGCTCCTATACATGAAATGAACTGCAATTGACTGAACGGAATCTGCAAGATGTACTGATTAGTGAAGGATTTTTCTTCCTCGGGCATATCTGGCTGGATTCCAATTCTGCAGAATTTAGGGTCCTAAATAAAATTGTGATCGAATTGTTTTGGTTTGTTGTTTTTTTTAAAACAGACTAAAAAAAGTTCTCAAACTGGGGTTGAGAGTGGAGAGCCTTTAAAACTTTGACTGGCTATTTTCACCATCTTTGCTGTTTCATCATAATCTCTTCCAACTTTGAATAATTCAGATTGTAACTTGCATGTTCCTATCATATTATTAAAATAGTACTTCACTACATTATTTCGGTGTTAGATGTTCTTGAGGAATTCAGCTTCTGTCGAAATTTTAAAATGAGATATATCAGTGAATTAAAATCTCTCCATGTTGCTTTAGAATTTTACTTTTTAAACTGCTTCATGAGGCTTGACCTACCTATAACAATTTTAAGCCAATTTATAATGATTTCTATCTCCTTTATTTGAAACAGATGGTTCACAAGCACCAGCCAGGCCCCCTAAACCACTTCCTCGGAGGACTGCACCAGAAATACACCACAGGAAAGCATATAGCTCTGACAGTTCCACGGAAAATGTGGATGCAAAAATTGCAAAACTTATGGGAGAGGGCTATTCCTTTGAAGAAGTCAAGAGGGCACTTGAAATTGCCCAGAATAATGTTGACGTGGCCCGTAGTATTTTAAGAGAGTTTGTCTGTTTTCCTCCACCAGTTTCCCCACGTCTCAATCTATAGCAGCGTCAAGATTTTCTTGGAGCATGTGAATTCTACATATACACGTGTGGATTGGGGAATGAGAGAAAGAAGAGAATGGAATATTTTTCTTTCATCCTTAGTAGAAGGGTGTTTGTTTCCAGCCGTTTATCAAAGGCTCATGGCTGCTCTGATCAAGACTTATAAATATGCTGAGGCTTATGTATTTTTGCTAGCCATACTTTTTTAAATCAGGGTTGAACTGACAAAATAATTTAAAGTTTACTTCCCTAGAACTTTTAATCTGTGAAATGCTTTTTCTTGTTTACAAGTTGGCAAGTTACAGTTTTCTAGTTGTTGCCTGTACTATGTTCCTGTTCATATTCCCTTGTACTTGTGGTCAGTTCTGCTGTAGCATTCCCAACAGTTTCCATGCTGACCACCCCATTGACTAAATCATCACTTTCTAGAACTTGTGTTTGTTTTTGGTTTTTCTCTTACAAGATGCTTTAATTGATTTTTGCATTTCAGCTCATCAAATGCAAAAAGTATGTGGCCTTCACTACTGATTTTTTGTTCTTCTAAGATTCCTTTGCTTTTGAGAGAGGAAATATCTGAATGTAAAATGCATTATTCTGTCTATGAACTGCCTTTTTAAAGGTATTTTGACAGTAATGTTGGGCAGCTTTCTGTTTAACATGAATTCCATGACCTGTAGTCCTCAAGGTCTTTTATACACAGTTTCCACAAAAAAAATCCCAACCAACAAATAAAACACTTCATGCAGCAGTGATGCTCTTTCAGATTTGAGTATTTGATTGCAAATGTTCAAAAAAGCCAGATGCACATGATAATACTGTGTTTTGATTACACACTAATGACACTGGTTCTCTATGACATGTGTAAACTGAGGCATGCCAGGCTAGAAGGAATCTTTTTGAATCATATTAATGGTATTCAGGTAAATTCCAGTCTAGCTTCTGTAAAGTAGAATGCGGTTAATTTTTTGAGTGATTATCCTGTGGTTCATTGTGGCTTGGATCAGTTTGTATTAACATGGAAACTTTAAATCTTTGATGCACTGTTAATTCCTAATGCTACTGTAGCAATATTTTTTTGCAAAGTTCTTTAGTAACCTCCTCCTCTGTACACTTTATTATTCTTAAGTATGTGTTTAATACCCAAATTCATTCACTCACTTTCCAGCTGCTTAGTTGGAAATACATTTCTGCTTTATGTGGTTAGTGATACTCCAGGCTTTGTTTCATTTTTGAGCCCAAATTGATGCAAGCCAAATTAAAAATCTTCCCAATTTTAGAAAAGAGAGAGAGAAGACACCTCTGTTCTTAGTACACTCGAAGTTAAGAGTCCAGATATTTCCAGAATAATTCTTAAGATTGCTGCTTTCTTGTTTTTTTAGGAAACTTTGAAATCTTATTTTGTTACCATTGAAAAGATAAAACCATGTGGTAGTTAGAATATTTTTCACATTTTGAGATGTGACCGGTATATGAGAATTTTCACAGTGCGCTAAGCTGCATGTGAGGTATATGTTTGTTTTTCCCTTTCAGCTGTCAGTGTTCTCCTTCACTCAGAGCAAGCGGTAAAAGTTACATCCCTTACAGGATCAGATCTCGGCAGCCAATGCATTTCTTTTAAAGATTTTTTTTTTTTTAAAAAAAAAAAGGGCAAATGGCTGAACTGCAGGATTCAAAATAACTGGGAACACCCTGTGGAAATTGCTGTAATATCTCAAAGTCCCTTGTTTCATCAAAGAACTTATTCTTAAAACTAATTAAATAAATTATTTTGTAGCATCACAAAGCATAGTATGGATATCATTAATCTGCTTCAGTGATAAAAGATGGGCAGGAGAATTCAGGGTATAGGGAAGAGCTTCTGTTTCATTTTGATTTAAGCAAATGGTTCTGAGTTTATGTTCTAGAAAAGGGCATTTGCAACTTCCTTTAAATGTTCATTCCTTGAGTAAAGCTTATGAAAAGTTTATATGCTGATATAAAAGTTGTCTTATAAAAGTTGTCTTATGAAAGTTATATTCTGTGCTTTTACTTCAAGTAACCTCTTTCCTCTGTTCTGGGGGAAAGTTTTGTGTAGTCTTGAACCCTCTTGTTCATTTGGTTCGTTTACAACATCAGTCTAGCATTTTAGCTAACTATAAATTCAGAATGATTCAGGCTATTAAATTAAACACTCTGGTTGTACTGGAATTACTTAAATGAGGTTCTAGCATGACTGCCAGCAGAGCAATGACAGTGAAAAAAGAACACTTTACAAGGATAAGCAAATAATCTGCAGATTGAGTTTTGAAAGTTTGAATTGTAATGGAGGACTCATTTTCTAATTTTTATGCAGCAGCTTAGTATAAATTACAGCCTTATATTTCAATTAGAGGAGGAACTGCTGCCTGATGGATTAAGATTTATAAATTTTTTCCTTCTCCGTCTGGTTGTGACCACCAGTGACACATTTTTTTAGTATGTGTTAAAAAAAGCTTGATGAGCAATATTCTGAGTGGTAACTTGAAAAGAGTTCCATTAATCTTTAAATGAGTGTGCTAATAACACTTCTAAATAGTGGAACATGAAGACTATTTCAAACCTGGTTTGGTTAATAGTTTTAAAGTCAAACAGAGCAGAATTGCTTTGCTAGTGTTGATGTTTACTCTCCAGGAATTAATAGGCTTAAAATAAATTAATCTGGCTGCAGTCTAGTTCTCTAAACAGATAGTTCTCTAAACATATTTTAACCTTTGAAAGACTTAAGGGTTTGAGCCTGGCAGTGTGCTATGCACATATATAACTTTAAGGAAGACTGATGTCAGTGAGAATGCTTGAATGAACAAAGTTGGTTAAACTCAGAAACACATGCTATCATATTTCTTCCAATTAAATGTCATTGGAGGCTTTAGACCATCATTCTGATGTCTGTTGGCCTCACCTTTTATCTCCTTTTAGCTAAATTATTGCATTTTAAGCAAATTGGCTGAATCAGAAGTTGAGCAAAGTAAGTGGACATCAGCAGCATGGATCTTTTCCAAAGACTACGAGTAGAAAAAAATTGAAATTGTGATAAAATAAATGAATTTAATATGATTAGCCATGTTAATGGCTTGGCTGGATCTCTAAATGGCCACTGTTAAAATTTGTTAATGTTCAGTATCTCAAGAGTGCATCTGACACAGTGTTTTTTCATAATGTGAATTTAGGAAGTTTTGTACCAGGATCACTTCTTCTGTTATATTTTTCTCATTTTCAGCTTGAAGCTTTACTTTGCACTGATGACTCTGACCTGAATGCATTTAAATTTGTGTCTTAAAGCTTGACAAATTTTGAAGCAAATGAACATCATATTCTAAGCAAATTCAGGTCCTACCTGTTGACCTGGAATTTAGCGCTTTTAGGAATGACTTCTTGAAAAAGGACTTCAGTAGTTTTCATTTTGAAGGATTTTCTTTCACATAACTATTTTATCTGAAAATGCCTTTTATAAACTTGTCTAACATGTGGCAAACTTAGTGATGTGTTCAATTAATTTATATTTTATTCAACATTCTTTTGAAATTTTGGTTATTATGTAAGCTCAAGTTCTTTATCTGTTCATGTAAGGTATTTTATAAAATTAATGTTAACAGAATGTTGGGTTGGTCCATGATTTTTCAAGACTCTGTCTCTGTTATTTAATATTATCACTGTTCATATGCTGCTTTCGAAACATAGCCTATCCTGTGTAGGGGTCTTAGAAACAGTTGTTTTGTAAGCCACAAAAATGAGGCCTTGCTCTAAAATAAGGTGAATCATTGCATTAAGACATTCACTTTATATCCCCATACATTATTTCATTTCTAAATTTCAGTAGTAAAACTTTATAAATTGGTGGTAACTTCAGGTTGTGCGTGTAGTAGTTGTATGGCAGAAAGATGATAATCATTAAATATTTAGAATCCAGAGTGGTGAACATATAATCCAACTGTCCATTAATTTACAGGATTTTTTCCTGAAGAAAATTACGATAAGCTCACACTGATATTTCTTTAACATCCTGTGCATTTACTTTCTCAAGCATTGTACTCTCAATGTAAAAAATATTTTAGGAGTGTAAAACATTTTTTTTCTGTTACTGTGTTCCACCATTCTGAAAAAAGTTTAGAAAAATCTTAACCCCTCTACTATGCCTGACAATACAACTATTACTATTTAAAGCTCAACACCGTTCCCTGCAGGTTGGCTCAGACCTTCAGTGATGGGATTTTCATGGTACTTTCTTCAGTCTGTGTTAAATCCCTGTCCATTATATAGGTCACTAGTCATATTACTAAGTAGGGAGATTAACTGTTGGGTATACTTGTCTGTAGTACTATAGCTGCCTCTTTCTTTTATTTTTACTCTTCCAATGTGAAAGTCAGCTGTCACCTTATTGTGTTATAATCAAACTTTAGCAGCTGGGTGCTCTAGGAATATTTCAGGAGCTGTTGTCTGATAGACGCAGTCATTCATTCAGTACAAGATACCTGCCTCTGTTTATCGGTTGCAATGAGTCTCCATCAGGAAGGTGATAAATTTAGATTTTAAAATACTGTATGTTACTTTGGCACCTAAACATTTCATTTGTCCTTAGATGATCTAATGTCTAGTAGGGAAGGCTCTTAGTCAAAATAAATCTTAAATCTAAATCTTTTAAATCAGAAAATAAATTTCTGAAGCTTAATCCCATAACCTTTGTGAACATCATAAGGAATTTAAAGGCCTCAGAGTAATATGAACCATGATAAGATTCTTGCTTCCTAGACCTGCCAGCAACAAAAGCACAAACCCGTTAAATACTGATCTTTGACTGTGAAGCTGCTTGTATTTGTCTTGATCTGTGAAGGAATCAGCCAGTCTTAACTACAATAATATGGGTTTCAAAAAAGTCAGCTTTTTTTAATTGCAGTAACTGCCACAGTAGCCAGCGAGATGGGAGAGGAGCAGAGAACTACACAGAAGATAATTCTGTCTTAACAATCCAAGCCTCTCTCTTGTTGGCATACAAGATTTAGTTGTTTTGAACTGCCTGGGTGTCTAGTGCAAATGAAGGAGTATTTGTTAAGATTACAGTCTTCAATTACTGTGTCCTTCTGTAAGAAGTTCTTTAAAAGCCTAGCTCTTTTGGAACAGGATGCCAGGGTCTTAGCAGAGGAAGTAAGTATGAAGTAGCACTCTGCTCACTGTTTTTTGATGCTAGTAAAACAACCAAAAGCTTTGTAAGGATTTAAGTGGAAACACCTCTGTTTTAAAGCTGATCTGGGTTTTTGAAGGCTGTGTGTATCTGCATGCATTTGTACATGCTAGTCCAGTGAAGCACAGAGGAGAGTATTCCAACTGATGCCAGCCTGCAGAGTTCAGAACTACGCTGTGGTACCAGAATAATCAAGCTACTGTAGTCATCCATGCTTTAAAAGGCAAGTTTTTCCTCCCTAGGTAGCTGGGGAGGTGCATATATTTACTCCAAAATAGATAGCTTGCTTACTGTATTAATAATAGTAAATGCTCCCTGGTTTTCATTAGACCACAATGCAGTAAGTGCCCTAAGGACAACTTGGTTTTTGTTAATTTGCTGATTGAATATCACTGAATTCCAAATGTTGTACAAAGGTAAGTAAGTCTACATAATCAGCCATTCAGAGATACTTCAAGGTAGTGGCTGGGTAGTTTTCTGTAGCTGTTATCATGCTTGAACATGTGACTTTTTCAGGTGCTTCCTCTTGAGGTTTACATCTTCATTACCAAGTCAATATGGTCCATATAAAATTCTTGGACCATTATTTCAAAATTTTTATTCTCTGTACTTTTCTCTATGGCTGTTATCAGTAATAACTTTATTATCTAGGCTTATACACTGAAATTCAAATTCTCCTGCTCTTACGCATCCCAGCTTGGGCCAAGTTCAGCCCTGCCTTTGTCCCACAGCAGATGCATTACTTTGTTTGCATCCTCATTTGCTTTCTCCAAGACTGTTTTTCCTCTCTCCCTCCTACCCCAAATCTCTTCACAGTGACATCAACCACCAGCACATCCTTCATCTCAGTAATGACAGACACTTGACAGTTTCCCATCTCATCTTGCAATCACATCTGTATTTTCTTCTGTAATCCCTCATAAGCATTCTGCTAGTCTTGTCTGTCTCAATCATTATACAGATTTTCCATGCCATATCTGAATCGCCTCTGTCAGCACAGTTGTCCAAAATGGATTCAGAATTCTGTGAGAAAGCTGTTTTCGTTGTTAGTATCACAGGCATGTTTTCCAGCTCCCTTCTCATCCTGGAAATATGTTTTTGTATTTCATGATTTGTTTATTAGGGACAGAGATGAAATCCACTGCTTATTTCAGCAGATCTCTGTTCTGTTTCCAAGATGTGAAAAGAAACCAATAAAGACATCCTCTCCTAATAACAGACCTTGTGTTTGAGATGGCTTCTCTCTCAATATGAGAGTTAAGAAGTTTGTCCAACAAATGTGGTTTGTACCTTGGAAAGTCACAACTGTATTTGATTACTGACATAGCGCTGAGGGATATGGTGTAGTTGTGATCTGTCAGTGTTAGGTTAACGGTTGGACTAGATGATCTTCCAAGGTCCTTTCCAACCTAGATGATTCTGTGATACTTCTAGTACTGAGTGAGGTGCAGGTTGAAGGGATAAATTTTATAAGACGTGTCAATGATGTTGCAAAGTCACTTGCATATAAAGGTAACTGATTGCCATGAGTGGCCAGGATAAAAGATTGGCTCTATACCTTTTGATAAGTATCGTGTAGCTTGAAAACTCTTGCACAGAAAAGGTAAAAACACAATTTCTGAATGATTCCACCAATGGCCCCCAAAAGACCTTTATTCTTCATTTGTTAGGTAACCTTGCCCACAGGTTGGTTGTGATGATGATCATTTTGTAGCTTTTTAGACGAAGCCGTATTTGCGAGCATGACTGTAAATAGAGTGTTCCTGGTTTTGCATGCTGCTTCAGGAAGGCACACATTACAGTTTTCCCAAAATCTAAGAGAAATGATGGTTTACATTAGGTCTCATACAAATGCAGACTATCCACCTGGAAGGAATCCTTCAGAGACAAGACAGCTAGATGGTGAGGAAAGGGTTGACAATGTTCAAGCCGAGTGACCAAGGGGGTGGTAGTGTGTTGGAACCATGATTTATCTTGGGGGAGCAGGAATAGTGTAATAGAAGGAGGAGGAAGGGAATAGGGGTGAAGGGGAAATGTGAGAGTAAAGTGTGGAGTGAATCAGGTGAGAGAAGACAGGTCGAAGTTTGGACCAAACAGCAGAAAGCAGAAGGGGGGGAAAAAAAAAAAAGTGACATCTTAGAAAAAAGTTTAAGTGTTTCAGAGTGTGGGTGGAGGAGGGAATTTGGGTTGTAGTGTGCAAAGGTTCACTGAAGTGGGGGAAATCTTACTGTGTTTGGGGCACAGCATAATCACTTGAAAAGGGCATTATGTGCCTGTATGTATCATTCCTAGGTCACCTGCACCATAGTTAATACCCTTATTTTAGTGTTTACCCTCACTACCACTCTTCACCCCCACCTTGCTGTGGTCTCTGGCACAGCTCTGAAATTCTGTGTGGCAAACAGCTTGGTCAGTTCTCATAGCAACATTTTTTTGCCAGTAGTTTAACATGTGGTTTCCTAGGCCCTTTAAGGTTTTCTGTATGTTTTGAGGTTTAGTTCTGACAAGATGACAATTAGTAATAAATATTAGCAATAAACAAAGCTGGCTTGGAGTTAAACAGATTAGTTCAGGTATTGGCATCCCTTCTTGTGATGTGTTGGTGTTTTTGGGTAAATGGTCTCCAAGATTATTAGGAGAGGCAGAGTCTTAATTGTATCTGTGCTTTGGTTTCGATATGTTAGATACTGACTGACCAGGGCACCACTGCAGGCTGTGAACCTGCCATCAAACTGGCTCTTGATTCCCTTTTTAACCACATCCTCTAACAATTCCTAAGGGCCTGAGACCAAATTAAAATCATCTGTGGCTTCATTCAAAGATGTGGGTATGCTTTTTACTTTTTGTGGCTGTGTAACTTACTGTATTCACATGTGGTACCATGAGCATAATGCTGTAAAATTCAACCTATCCTGAAACCCATGTAATTTCCGTGCTTATTTGGTGGTTGATATAACTTGCCTTGTGAAGTACACAAGGTTCCTCTGATGGGGTGCGCAGGACAAAGGTTAATTTCTTGCTAGTGATGAGTAACAGCAGTGTGGACTAACACCTAATACGTGGAGGCTCCTGTTGATGTACAAACTATCTTAGCAATGTGGATTGATTTTTCTTGGTTGGTTGGGCTGAAATTTATTTTTCAGTGGTCTGCCCTTCTGGGACCCTGTGTAACTGTATCATCATTGTATTTAAGCTCTCTCCATTACAGTAATATCCATGCCTCTTGAGACTGCCTTGCCTTCTCCCTTTCAAGACTGCAGCAAAGTCTTTCAAGATCGCCATATGAGATGTGTATGGGGGGACTGGTTGGCTTATTTGTTAGTAGCATGTGCTTGTGGGATAAAAGGGATTTTGGGAGAAGCCTTGTTTTTTGTGAGGTTTTTTTTGGAAAGAATAGTTTTTAAGATGGAAAAGATTTTATTTTCGGTTTTTGGAAGCTATCACACATGCCTTCAAAGAAAGGAAGTTGCTGGTACTCTTTTTCCTTGTTTTTCAAGGTATATATTGAACAGTGGCTTTGAGGGAGCCACATATTCTCCAACTACTTTTTTTCTCTCTTGGTTAATCAACAACTAAGAAAACTTCTGCTTCTTATAGTTTCTGAAATGATGCCAACCTACTGATGCTTGTTCAGCAGTTATACTGTTTGAACAAGACATTGCTATATATCTCTTGGTGGCAAGTCAGTGACAACAAGGTAGGAAAGGTTTATCAGAGGAAACAGGAAGGAGGGATGTGACAGAGGTACCTGCAAAGGAAGAAAACGAAAACATGAAGAAAATACTCTGAAGAAAAAAAGGAAGAAATAAAATGGTTCATTTGGTGAACATTCTTTCACCAGAAGTGAGAAATGTAAATAGCATCATTAGCTAAAACACAAATGGTGGTAGATAAAATGACTTCATAATTCTATTTAATGCTGCTTTACATTAACAGCAAGTCTCAGACAGAAGGGGCTTTTCATTTTTTCTTTATATTATACCAAAAATATGTTTAGTTAACATCTTTTAAGATTAGACAATACTTGTAAAATTGAGTGGGTTTGAAATTGATAGTGAGAAAGTTCACCAAATCTTGCAAATGTTGACTAAGCAAAGAACACCTCATTTGTTGTTTGGCAGTTTTGTATCAGGCCAGTTTGGACAACCTGTTAAATCTAGAAAATGTTGAGACCTTACTACAGCAGAGGACCTCTTAAGCCTTGGGAAAGCTCATAATACGTGTAAGTAACAGGGTGTGTTTCATTTGGTGCTGGAGTTGTGTGTTACAGGAATGTCAATTTAAGCCTTACCCAGACATATAATTCTCACAATATTAAGGGTTATACTTTATTGAGTGCCAGCAGCCTGCAGTCCAGTTTACACATTCATTCTTCCTCCATGTGGAACTTGCAACAGGTTATTCTTTGAAATGGAAGGTGGTTTTTCTCCTCAGCATTGAAATCTGGGTTTCACTTTCCAATGCAGTGGTGGAAATAATTTTCCGACTACAGAGCAGTCATGGTGTCATTATGCTCATCTTTGACATTAAATCATAGAGCCATCAGGCATGCTAAAAACTGTTATTGCACAAATAAAATTATTTGGGGGGCAATTGGGATACCTCAGTTTCAGGTGGTCCTCTTTTAAAAGTGACTTCCTGATCATCCAGCGTGTTTTAAGATTCCTCAACTGCCACACTTAAAATTATCTGTGCACCTAAAATCTGTAGCTGCTTTTGGTATCGCAAATTAAATATATTTATCCAGAGAAACTCTGTAATGTGCCCTTAGTAGGTGTTCCAGTGTGTAGAAGGCAGAAGAGGGGGAGAGAGGGGATGGAGACGCCCTCTTTCTAGTTCTGTCTGTCTGTAATATTTGATCTCTATAAATGGTAGAGGTTTAGAGAGATCTCTCTGAAACTGTAGAGGTTTTATTTTCTGTGGTACTAGTAAAGCTTGTGTAAGTTTTGTTGCTCAAGAAATACAATTTATATGTATTACACTCAGTTTAAATACAGAAACACATCCAGAGACTGCAGAAAGTTGTGAGCCAGGCCTGTAGGCTAGTTTACGAATGTACAAAGGAGAGCACTGCTGCTGCATTTGTGTAAGGAACTCGGGGACAAAGTGAACAATGCTTCATTTGCATGTCCACTGAATAACATGTAGAGAGAGGGAGACTCCCGGAAAAAACAGCCTATAATAAGCTTAGAAATGCTTGCCTGATCTCTGGGCTGCATGTCAGCTAATTTGAAGCTGCAATGACAGTGGGCTTTCTTGGATTAGAGAATAAGAAAGAAGGGCAAAGTCCTTAAGACTTTGACACTTTTTTGCATTCTGTGTTTGCGTCAGTGAATTGGGCCTTATTTAACCCAAGAGATCTGTTTCACAAAGCCATATTCTGACTGGAGGAAATGTTGCTAGGACTTGCCTTTGAGTTTAAAGAGAAATTGGAGTTTGAGTCTGAAACTAAAAAGAGCAGATAATGTGCAGGTTTGAGTGGGGGGTTGACAATTATTTTCAATCCTTTACCTTGAAGTTCTTTATCTTTAAACTCTGTTTTTACATGGCGTAAAATCCATGGTTTCTGAGGTGTTTGACTGTTGGGTGTTCGACTGTTGACTCTTTCCCCATTGGGAAGGTGGGACCTGGTTTATTTATGAAAGTTCTATCAGATTAATTTGGCGCGGAGGCAGGTTCCACAACATTCGGTACATGTGGCTTTCAAAATGCTTTGAAAGCTGTTTTAAGAATGGTGATACCAGAACTCACATATATAGAGGGAGGCATCCTTTGAGTGTAAAGCAGTGTCCCTGTGGCAAGCAGTAAGAAGTATATGAGAATGGTTTATGTCTCTAAGAAACAATCTCAGTAATTTTGCTGATCTTTTGTTTATGCTGTAAGAGCATATTATTTCTTGAGAAGCAGAGTTGTAGCTTAATTGTATGATAATTGGAGTTTAAATACCCATCATTATTGTAGCTCATTTATTTTCACTTCTGAAAGTGGAGGCTGACATCGTACACAATGCTGGAGAAGGCAAACAGGAAGCCGCAAAACACGTATTCCTTGTTCTGTTTAAAGAATAAGAAATTTGCCCTTTCTGCAGTTGTGCTGTGATCAGTGGGAGATAGGCCAGACTATAAATGATGGAACCAAACATTACAGGGTCAGTTTTATTGTTTCTCCAAGCGCTCTCATTGGTGACTTTGGGTCATTTTGCAAAGACAAAAATTTAATTATTTCAGTTTAAAGGAAGAGTGAAACCATCATGGGTTCAGCAGGAGATGTCATGAAAAGTTCAAAGGGTAGGTGAAAATAATGGCATTCCTGTGCTAGGAAAACAAAATGCAGGTGGGCCAAGGGACAGGACTTCTCGTCATGGGACTGTCTACAGTTTGTTTCCTTTCCCCCTTAACTATTCCCTTGATTTTTCTTTAATAGGTTCTCTTCCTCTTTATCCAGTCTTTCTGTATGTGATGCAAGTAGCAATGTTATCTACATTCCCACTGTGCTGGAATATAGAGTCTCAGAAATTCATGAACCACTTGCTGTGGTGTAAGGAGGAACAGGAGGCTAGAGCTGAGTGGCACAAGGATGGCGTTCTGCATATTAATGGTGGGGAAATAAAAGGAGAAAGAGAAACTGCTTAGAGGAAAGGGAGGTAAAAAACTTACTGCTTGATAAAGTGTTAAATTGAAGCTGAGCGAAAACAGGAAAAAATTGCCGTTATGTGTCCAGGGCAGGAACGTGGTTTTGCAGAGGTATCAGAGGCAAGTGTTGCTTCCTAGACACTACTGGAAGAGCGTATGTTAAAAGGAAGAAAAACGTGTTTTGGTATCTGCCCTCCTGTTCAGTTGTAAGCTGAACATCTTTGTCTTAGCACTTATACTGTCAATATATAGTTTTTATTAGAGACCAAAATCAGTTCTTCTCTAACTGTAGTATTTATCCCCATGGCCTGATATGGTGATTGTCACTTTATCACCGTATGGATTGTGCAAATTTAATGTATATATGTTTATATCTGTTGGTGCCAGTTTGTTTATTCTCTTTCAAACACCAAGACTGTGAGACTTTAATAATGCTGAAAGTATATAAAGTACTTGTGGCCTTTTGGTACTTAAAGGGGGCTTATAAGAAAGATGGGGACAAACTTTTTAGCAGGGCCTGTTACGGTAGGACAAGGGGCAATGGTTTTAAACTAAAAGAGGGTAGATTTAGACCAGATATAAGGAAGAAATCTTTTATGATCAGGGTGATGAAACACTGGAACAAGTTGCCCAGAGAGGTGGTGGATGCCCTGTGCCTGGAAACATTCAAGGTCAGGCTGGATGGGGCTCTGAGCATCCTGATCTAGTTGAAGATGTCCCTGCTCATTGCAGGAGGTTGGACTAGATGACCTTTAATGTTCCAACCCGAACTATTCTATGATAAAGGCCATATAAGGCAGGAAAGTTTCATGTAAAAGCAGATCCGAACAAATCTGTCTTATGGTTAAGGGATCTCAGTATTTCTAAATATACCTTGTTCAAGCACTTAGGACTCCGGCTCTTGCTGTAAGTTTCTGTCTCTTAGGCTTCTATCAAAAAACTTAAGTCAGTGCAAGCTGACTTCTGTGTGACTCACTTCTATTGATTTAAAAATCAAATAGATAGAAATAAGGTACATATGCCAAAGACCTCATGACTTGAAATGAAAGACAATTAAAAGCTGATGGTCTGGGCTAAAGCCATTAGAAGGGACTTACACTCTAATTAATTTACTTACCTTGTTTCTATTAAGCTTTTCATTAATATAATGGAACAAACTTCTGATTCTTATTCCACTCTGACTCTTCCTCAACCAAACTTCTACTGCCTCAAAGTCAGGAGTCTACCTGCTGAGACTTTTTTTCTTCCCCCTGCCCCAGAAGACATGGAGCTTCATGAGGAAGAAACTGTCAGGATGTTGACACTTAAATGCAGTGGGTTTGGCTTGGGTTTTTTCTCACCTTTGAGAGATTAGAGAAAACACGGAAATGAAAGATATGTTGCTATCATTCTTGTTGTTTATCTAATCCAGGACAAAGATTCTTACAGTGCTGAGACATGACCCCATTGAACTACATGCTGGGCAAATGAAGAACACAGACTAAAAAGCCAGGTCCTCTACCAATAGTTCTGTCCCTAATGTAAGGCAGAAACATATATTAATACTCTATTGCAGTATAAATTAGGAGTAAGACAAGGGAAAACTTGATGGGCACCATTTCTTCTATATCAACAACTGTGAAAGGTAGCTTGTGAATTTCAACCAAGAAAAATTTTCTATGGTGTTGAGATACCTTCACAGATATTTGTGAAGTGCAGTTAGATTTAATTTGCAGACACCTGAAATATGGCAGTGGGGGAACTCTTTGTACCATTATAAACCTTTAGTATCTCTCTTAGAACCTCCATTCTCAGTAAAAGCAGATGCATATTTTTGAGTTATACTCTTACAGCTCTCTTCTCATAGTGTTCAGCTAGTTTTCTCCTCTCAACTTCTTCACATGCTTCACGTGTTTCTCTTGGTTCACCTTATATATTCTTAGTTATTCTCTAAGTTTCCCTCATCCCTTTTCTTTGCTTATTATGAAACTATTCCTCTGTTACTAAGACTTCACTCAATACATTTTGAAATTGTGTGTTCCCACCCTTGCTGGCTATTGCAGCCTAAGTACCACAGCTGATGAGACCTTGTGCCCTTCTCTTCAAGATCCGGACATGTCACCCTGTGATCTTCTTCCTTCTTTACGATTTTCATTGCCTAGGAACATTCAGGGACAATAATGCTTTGCTTCTTTCTTGCCCCTCCTGTATTCCACAGTGAGTAACTGTCATCTCATTAGAAGCTGTTCATTAGCTGTTCTCAGCTGTTTGTATCATCCTGAAGTACCTGTCTTTAGCTGCCTGGCCAGCTCTGTAAGTGTTGCTTTAGGCGCAGTTGTTTCTTGTCTGGACAGTCAAATATCGATGCAATGTCGAGAACCTTAAGCTTTTGATTGTGTCTTTGTCTTTTTTTAGTATTTGGCAGTCTGCATATTTCTATCTGTCATCTTTTCAGTGTTCTCCATGATGCTGAATGGTAACTCCTAATCTACAGGTGAAGTGCTTGATTGCGGGAGTCTCAGGTTGTGAACATGTGGGATCTCTCCAATTAAGTTAAACAGACTCTTGGGGGAGTCTCAGGAAGAAGGCGTGCTGTGGTCTGCGGTGAGATATGAGCAGTGGTATAGCTGCTGAGGGTGTGGGCTCTGCAACTGCAACGGATCAGGCTGCCACTGCTCCGTGTTGACTCCAGACAAAGGCTGCTGGTTTTAAGGCAACACTGATGTGATTGCTTGTATCAGCCTGAGACGTCCTGTTTCCCTGTTACTTGAAGGGGGGCTACAAAGTTGAGGGAAGTGCAATTGCTGGCTGAGCAAGAACTCCCATATTATTCCTTGCATCAGAAGCTGTGCTTACCTTACTCCTACCCAGTATGAACCAGGAAAGTTCACAGGAAAACAGGTAGAGGGGCACTGTGGTGTGCCATCTCTAGGAGCAGGTTTAAGCTGGTGATCTTGGCCCCTTGTTATTAAAGGAGAGGGTTTCAATTTTTTTGGTTTTTTGATTTATTTTTTTTTTAGATGCAAATGCAGATATTAGCATGTCCTATGGGTTGTAGTAAAGTGTGATAGCCAGGAAGGCTATGGTGCTAGCTGTTTTCCTGAGGTGAGTCAGAAGATACAAATGATAGAAACTCATCTACTTGGCTTGGTGATTTTCTCCACAGTGGCTATTAATAACATGTAGTTTCACTTTAAACAGGAGCCCACTGAACTAGACACACGAAAAACAGCTTAAATGGTAAGAGCGGGTTGCAGTAGTGCAGAGAAATGATGTTAAAGAGAAGGAACTAAGTTCATAGACTGAGAAAGTAGTGGAATTTTTTCTAGGAGTTTTTTTCTACATTTTTTTAATCCACTTTTTAGCAAATCTCAAGTTTTGTAATGAAATGATATGCTTGCATGCTTTGAAATGATCCAATTTCTACCTTGTAACAACTTGTCAGCAGGGGAGGATTCCAGCTGGTCTCTGCTGTTTGAAAAGATTGTTTAATGGTATGCCACCTCTTTCGTGGGATATCTGCACTATTTCAACTTACTTTTTAAAAATATTCTTGTGCGTTGTTTGGCTGCAAGGGGTTGGTATCTTGACTTTGACCTGGAAATGAAGAATTTGCCTTAAATATGCTTGGATGGAAGATCGACTCTGCAGCTGCAGTGGTTTCTGTCTGTCTGCTGCAGATGCACCTGGAGTGCTCTCAATCCTGACAACACAATGTTCATATTACCTGCACCCCCAGTAACTGGGATCTTTTTTTTAGAGCACGTGGGTCAAGCAAGGACTTGAATACTTTCCTCCTCCTTTTGTCTAATTACCTGTGCCAATCATATGCTTAAGGAAGACTGGAAATCGCATCACTACCCAAATCTATGGCCGTGAGATCAAAAACAAATGGGAGACAACAATCAAATAGAGCAAAGTTGAAGATTGAAAGGAGGTAGAATTGCAGAAGCAGTGAAGATAAAGGATAAAACTATGGCAAATATAACGCTGGTGGGAGAGATTTATAGCCATTGACTTGCTTTGAAGGGAGTTTAATGACAGGCAAAAAAAAGCTTCTACTGGAAGACTGATTCTTTTTGCTTCACTTTCTATCAAGAGGTAAACAAGCTGGAGGGAGGCTTTCAGACCAAAGGTAAGCAGGTAGGAGGCAGGAAGGTGGAAAGTAGAAAGAGTCTTCCTGCTTGTGGTTGGTTTTGTTAAGAAAATAAACAACAAGCAAAAAAGAGTCCAGGAAATGGTTGGTAGGTGGATGCACAGCTCTTCTGAAGATGACTTAGTACCAAAGCATGGACTGTCTAGTGCACGTAACCTTATCCAAAGGCATGCTCTTCCCAAACCCTGACTGACTGCCTCAGTTGCTGACTCAATACTGATGCAGTATCCACAGTGCTCACCTGCACCCATGTGGTCTCTCACTTCAGCACTGGTTCCATTCTGCTCTTTCAGCTTTCTCTCTGTGAAGACTTTCCCATCAGAGTTCAGAATTAGTTGAATATAGTTGAATATATGGATAGTAATTTTTCCCCCTTGACTTCAGAACTGTTTGACCAAAGTCTTACTAAAAGCCTGTGTCCCATAAAACAAGGGGCGTAACTGTGTCCTCCTCTGAAGGACCTTCCTGATAAGCTGAGTTGAACACACCAGCGCAGGCCAGGCTCTGTATGTATACACAGCCCTGTCCAGAGCTTTTCTGAAAAACCCATTCCCTGGCACGTTCAGTCCGCTGTTCTGTGCATGAGCACAGGAGGATGTGAAGGACATATCCTCCTGAGTGTAGAGGATTTACTGCATATGTATAGTAAAGCTTGAAATAAAACTGTTCCTGAAATACAAGGCTGGCTCTGCATGCGTTCTTCAAACGTGTAGCAGACACAAGAAAAATGGACTTTCTGCAGGGTCGCTTGGATGCACAAGGCATCAACTCCATGCCTGTGCCATGGCAGGCAGCAGAGGGGAGAGGAGCTGTGGGGGTCATCGGAGAGATCACAGCTACAGGAGAGACTACTTGGAGCAGTGTTGCAGGGTGAATATTAATTGTCCCTGCAAGCTGCATGTAGGCTTGCGGCTCATGCTCGGATCACCTGTGTTCTAGTGCTGTTCAATAACAAAAAACTCTGGCCAAGTGGGAATGATCCCCTATGAGATTTTAATCTGAGCTACTACAGGCTTGGCTTTCAGAGATGCCAACCACTTCTGTCTCCTCTTTTCTTGAGCTTGAGTTGCGGTGTCGCATGCTCATTCATAATAGGGTCTCAAATTACAGAAGAAAGTTTGATTTCTCATAAATGGTAGCCCTGCATTTCAGCAGATATTTTGTGAGTCTAGTGAGCCTAAATCAAGGCAGTATGGATCAAACTGTCCCTATAATTTTCCAGCTCGCTATTGGAGGATGTTTGTCGATCTAAAACTCTTTTGTAGCCTGCAAAATATTGTCTTTTATTAAAATTCCTTTGAAATCCTTACCCATTATCTTGGCATTTTGCAGAGTGTATGATTATGTCCCAAAGTATGGTTGAACAACCTCCATTAAATGGATGACAACCTCCAATCCTCTTCAGTAAGTAATGGTTCAATTTCTCTGAGGTGTTTTTTTTCCCTTTCCATTTGATATCTCAGGCCAGAGAGCAGTATACACTCCTACCAGTCTGAATTTAAATGAAGCAGACAGCTAACTTTGATTTGCTTCTGTTCCTTTCCATCTACACAAACTGACTTGCATTAATCATATTAATAAAAATGGCATTAAAATTACCAAGTTTTAAAAAGCCACGACAGCGATATTACCCACCAAGTTACAAGTCATTGTGCATGCATATTAATTACAAGTTGTCTAAGATTTCAGTAAAAGCTCAAAGGAATGGAATTTTTCCCTGGATGTTGTCTTTAATTTGGAAAGCTCCCTTGTAATGCAAGATGTATCCTGTCCTAATGCGGTTCTCTAATCACAGCATGCTTTAATTTTGATAGATGACCCCCAAATGCTTTAAATCCACTAAGATTTGCAGCAATTAGAATAGTTTTTTTAATACTTTGTTTCCTGAACTATCCATAGTGACATCCATCTATCATCAGATGGATTTGTTTACTCATTCCCCTTCCAAAAAAATGAAAAATCAAGTCATTTGTATTGAGAGCTTATCTTTGTTGCTACGTGGTGGAAGGAGCATGTTATAATTTATCTCACTCTAGTCACTGCTCCCTTTTTTTGAGGGATTGTGCTCTGAAGAAGTGCACATTTTTCAGAAATGTTCAAAGCTCTTCCCCTCCCTCCCCCCATCTCCAAGTAGTAGCATTGCCCCAGTAGGAGTGCAGAAAAGTCACCTCACCCATTCTGAGTGCCTGACAATGGAAATTTGAAGCACAAGGTAGAATTCACTAGGCAATTTTTTTCTCTGTTCTGTGTATCCCTCTCCATTTTCTTTTTACTGTAATGCCTCCTTACACATACAAATCTAGTGTATACTTCCAGTGCAGAATATTTATTAATGATGATTGTACAAAACCCGAAACTGTTGAGGATGTTAATCTATCATGTCCCCAAAACCTGTCCTCTTCTGTCCTCCTTGTGTCATTCCTTGCCTGTCCTTTGCAGAGCAGCATATCCTTTCTCAGTAGTGTTTCACTAGCTTGCTGATGATTGCTACTGTTTACTCAGCTGCTTTCCCTGTCCTGTGTTGTTTTCTCTTTCACCAGCCTTCCTTTTCTTTCTAGTCTGAATTTGCATGTTTAGTCTGCTCTTTCAGATCTCTGCTCTCACCTCTCCTTTCCTGCTCCTCAGCTTTTCTGTAGGTTTTAGATCTCCCCCTTATTTTCTGGAATGCATTTCCCCCTAGCTTTGCTTTTTGTCACCTGCACCCCTTTGCTCCCTGATGTGTCTGATGATGTTGCTCTTTAGCATTTCCTCCTATCTGCCCTTCAGAGCCTCTCTTTACAAGGTTCCCACCTTGTCGCTGACCCCTGGCCACCTCAGCACAGCCAGATGATTACCAAAGGGTAGGATGCTCTCATGCTGCTCTGCAAAGCAACAGGCCTCTTGCCCTCAAATGCGCCGCAGCTCTATCAATGCTTTAGTGCAGGGAGAGTCAGGAAAACAAAGAGGAGCACAGCTGGGGTTAAATAATAGCCACCAGCTGCAGAGGAAGCAGCAATAACCTTGCCTCACTGAGGGAGGGTGGCTAGAGGAGCAGGCTGTTACCCCACACATGCCTCTTTGTGGCAGAGACATGTGAGGGAGACCTGGAGCTCCATCAGACAGTGGAACTGATACAGGAGATGCTAAGTGTAGCCCAGAGTGCCATCTAGAAGCGCCCTTGACTTTCCACAAACACAACGTTTGCTGGGCTTTTGCTCATTCATGGCTGGTTTTACCCATTATTGAAGAGGTGACAAAACCACACCCCAGCAAAACAAGATGGCAGGTCTGTACCACCACTTGCTAGTGTCTGGATTTTAGGCAGTGAGCCCAGGAGGGTCCTGACTTTAATAACTGGGGAGAAAAATGTTTCCTTCCTGGGCAGGTTAATAATCAGATCATATTAACAAGTAAGATTTGATTAGGCTTCTGATTAGGAAAGAATAAGTCAGGAGTTTGAAGCTTGTTGTGTCAACAGAATAAATTAGCTTCAGTCTGACATTCCGCTTTCAGTAAGAAACTGGTAATAAAATTATAGCGTCTGACTTCCTCGTGAGGTTCTGAACATTACATGGGGCTTTGAGACAATTGCTAAATATTGTAGGATACGCACTGGGACTTAGTCAACAACCAGACAGAAGACTATCAAATCATTTAATTGCAATAAAAAATAATAATAAGGGAGGAGGGAAATCTTTGCCTTTAATGAATGAGGTAAAACTGGTATGTTTGGAAAAATCTGGCAGGTTGCCATCATTTGCCTGAGGTGACCACTCAGGAGGGCAGATGTCCCAGCTGAAGGGCTCTGAGCTCACTGTTGTACAAGGCTTTATTTTGCAGAAGAACATAAAAAATGGCTAAGCCATCACAGATTGCAGCCTGATTCAATGCTGAAAAATTGTGAACAATTCTGACAGTTGAATCTTTTTATTGGAAAGTGTTAAAGTAAGCAATGTCACCAGCACCTTGTGAACAGGCTAATTACATGCAAGAAGCAGCTGCCAACATAATGTTACCTGGAATGGTAATGGAGTTTGGGTTTTTACTGAGAACAGATTTGAGAAAAAAATAATTCTTGTAAATTTTTTGTTGAGCCTGGGTACTTTCAGCCAGGGCTTAGAAATGGCTAGCAGATCTCGACATACTAAACTGCTGTCATTTTGCCATTCAAACCAGTGTCACAGAAATTCAGTGTATTAACTGTTAAAACCATATTGTAAATGCCTAACATATTTAGAAATACAAATAATGCTTAGCTTACTTTTCTCATCAGAATAGGATCTGGTGACAGTGTGACTGATCATAGGCAGCTCGGCATCAGTAGGGAAAGAAACCTATTAATGCTGCCTTGCTCTCCAGCTGCTGAGACCGTACTGGAAGGAAATGATCTCTGATGTGAGGGAAGATGAACTGCTAATTCAAAAAAACAAAATTCCACCCGCTCTTAAGAATGATTAGGGATCAGAAAGGTACATTTGTGATGATTGCTTGACCTTTGTGGCTGATAAAGCTAACTGTGTACAGTCAAACCCCCATTAATGTTAACTGTGGTATTTTACACTGTAACTAAAACTTTCCCCTGCCCCAGATATGTTCAAGTGGGACAATTTCTCCCTCAGAGCATGCACACTCATGCTATCTCAGGCACCAGAAGTGTGAGAGGGTGAACATTGTGCTCTGCTCAAAGCAGTAAGCTCTGCTTCTGCTGGTTACCTCAGGCACTGGTGCACTGGGCTTTGGGTGCTCTCTCTACACAGTGCTGTGCTTTGCTGCGTACACGGCATAGCTCTGTCAACTCTACGGGGGGGGGGGGGGGGGGGGGGGGGACAAGGGGATGGGAGTAAAACAACATTTCTGCTAGCTCTTTGAGTTTCAGCGTTGTGGATTTAAATCAACTCATTTTCTGTGCTACATTACAACTAGGCTACCTCTGTCTATTGCACAAATGGTTCATTTGGCTGTGACCTCTATGGATTTTTGTCCTCCCGCAGATCACTTTGAGTTAACCTGTGGGAGAGATCAAGATGTCCTGCGAGGATACCAGGTCTTGTATTCTAAAGTCTCTGCGGGAAACCTGCAGGTTGTCTGAAGCACGCGTCAAGGGCAAGGTTTTGTAATCCATCAGCTAAGAGAGAGCAGGATGGTCTATGCGATGGAAATAATCTGGAAAAACAAGTTGCTGTCATGCGCACACTCTTCATGCAAAAGAGAGGAAAGTGCTTGTACTTAACTGGAACCAGGTAGTGGTATCAAGGCTCAAGTAGAGTGATTTGTCTTAGAGGGCATGTAAGCTAAAACTGTAGGGGAGGTTGTCTTGCAAGGCCACCCTCAGTTAGGAAACTGTATCAGTAATACCAGATAAAGCTGAGATTGCTTCAGTACTGATAGCAAAAGCACCGAATTTGGGTACACATGTATCAGAATTGGGATCAAGGGAGAAGTAGTAATTAGAAGCAGGTTGTTCATTTAGGAGGAGACTGGCTGGAGAAAAGGAGGTACAAGGGGAGCAAAAAAGTGGGTTCAAAAATGGAAAAATGGAAAGTAAGGTAAAGGTCAGGTAAAGAACAAAGGAGAGCAGATTTTCCAGCAGTAAGAGTATGAACTTCTACAGATGGTAGTGTAGCTGTCCCACCACCCCAAGGCCACCAGGATGCCAGAGGAAACCCTTGGGGCAACTCACTGGACTACCCATCAGGTCTGCTTTGGGAAGGCCTGGTGTAGGAGGGTAGAGCCAAGAGGGATAACTTGCACCTTAATGTTAAATGGTGTGGAGAAAGGAGGGTGACAGGTTTGTATTTCCGTAGTAGTCGTGTGTAGTTAATAGGATTTGACAGTCATAAACAGTAGCTTTGTAGCTGTATGTAATAGCAAGCCGGATAATGCAAATTGATAACAGTTGTCTGTTTATTAGTTAGATTGATTTATAATTTATTAGTCATATGTTGATTAATCAATAAGCATTATAGTCCCTATCAGTTATGTCTCAAGCCTGCAATGTAAAGGAGGAGAGTCAGACCCTGAGGCAACAAGCTAGCAGGTAATTCTTCTGAAATTGGACATGGCATGACGGTGTCTCTGTAGAACACGGGAGAGTAAGGAAGTGCTGTAAACATATCTTAAATATCAGTCTGATTCCTTCTCCGCTTAGTCTGTCTTCCATACTAGTCTACAATCTTTTGAATTCATCCTTAAAGGTGATGTATTTAATTTAAAAGCTCTCTTATTCCCAGTTAAAGCTCATCAGCTCCTACATGGTCATAATTGGTTTGGTCTCTCATATGTCCTGGTAAATATTTTGGTTTCAGTTAGTTTCAGATTATGGTACCTGTTTCGGAGCAGGGGTGTGTGTGTACAAATTTTTTCTTGGAACTTTATAATCAGCTTTCCAAATCTGTCTGGATACTTTATAGCTGCCATTGCAGACAGGGTTTTTTTTTTTCTGGGTAGCCTGTTATTTTTTCTTTCTGTGAAATTTACAGATGTTTTAGTTTCTTTTTGAGAAAATTCTCATTCCTGATTTAATTTCCTTTGGATCTTTTCTAATGATTCTTGGTCAGCTTTAATGTCTTATGAGTCATTTCATTATTTGTTCCATCTCGATTCCTGACAGTTTATCTCTTACCAGCTCTGTCCTGCTGTTTTTTCATTAGCCAGAATTTAGTGTTTTTTCCCATGTGGATGAGCATCAGTAATACATAATGGGTGTGCTGTTTGTGATATCTTCACACCAAAATTTTCTTCAGGATGGTGGAGACAGAGAGGCTGTTCTCCCACTTAAAAATTCTCTCACCTTTGCTGTTTCCTATGGCCACATTCACTGGTTCTTTGGCTGTGTCTCTTCCATATGCCCAGTCAGCAACAAATGACCATGCCTCATATTTCAAGTGGATTTATTAAGTATGGTAATGCATTTTTGTGCTGAACTACTTATACACATGTCTCATGTCAAGATCTAGTTGGATGAAAGAACTGAGAAGGGTTTATTAGTTAATAATACCTTGAAATGCCCTTGAATACTTTTCCTCATATAAATTTATGTAAATGTTTTTGCATTGAAAGTTGAATTATTATAATAAAGGCAGTACTATACATAAGTGAGGAAGCTGAGCTTTTGAGTTTGGCCACCATACGTCTTACAGTTGAAGAGGCTCACCCTGTCCAGCCTGATTATTTTCACAGATAACAAGAAAGATTTTTTTTTTTTTTCTCTCAGTTCATCCCTGAACTGTGAGTTGAATAGTACTGATTGGAGAAAAGCAAACGTTTAGAAAATTCTCTTGGTACCTACTGCTATGTTGAGGCTGGATCAGTGCTTCAACAAGTTCCACTCCAGGTGCTTCTGCTGGTTCAGCCATTAGACCTTCCTTAAAACTTGGGAAGCAAATATATCCTGCTAATGCCAACTCTCTGCATGCTTTCTGTAATGGTTAAAGTTACTTTCAGAATTTAAATCTCTCTCCTACTGCAACTGGAACTAGATGGGTTTGTTAATTTGTTGAATTTCTGCCCAGTGTTATAGATTGCTCCCTCTCTGGAGCTATATAAAGAGATTTGGTGGCTTCTTCCGTTGGAGCTAAAGATGGCCACTAAGGGTAGCAGCTTTATAAAGGATAGCTCTGATTGCCTTGGGATCCAGATCCGTTCTTGGTGATAGCTAATAGCACCTTTTAGCCTAGTGTAAATGTAGAAAAGCATATACATAATGAGGAGAGAGTAAATGTTTGAATAA
This sequence comes from Strix uralensis, assembly GCF_047716275.1. Taxonomy (NCBI): domain Eukaryota; kingdom Metazoa; phylum Chordata; class Aves; order Strigiformes; family Strigidae; genus Strix; species Strix uralensis. Next base: position 12,908,299 of record NC_133973.1, on the reverse strand, counting down.
GCACTATAGAGAGAGCAGTAGAGATAGCATTAGGATGGAGCACTGCACCTGTCCAAGGACTACACAAAACCTTGGAGGGGAATGACCACAGCAACATTCCTATCTCACCTGCTTTTTTTACTTTTTTTTAAAGATTTGCACTTGAAAAAGATTTAGCTGTTGCTAAAGATAACTTTTAGTGAGTCATGTTCCTATTTACTGGCAATATCACTCTTCCCTTCTTTCCCTCACTCCTTTCTTGAAGGACCAAACGACTGATTTTTCAGGCAGTGTGAAAGGAGGTGGTGCACCAATGTTACTTCTCAAGAGCTTCTAACCACCGCTGGTTTTTGCTGACAAACTTGTACTTCTTTCTTCTGCCTATAGTATGTGTAAAAATTTCAGTGAAAAAACTCTGCTTTTCCCCTGTGTTCCCATTTTGGATTAGGAAAATCTTGGACCCAGCACTGTGCAGAAGTCACGTGGCAAACCCAGAATGCACTGCAAAATGGATTACTTCAAGGTACAGCAAGTGGGGGTTGTACATTGTACATAGAATTGAAACCACCTTATTCCACACACTGGTAATCTTGCTAACCCTAATTTTATCAGAAAATCTGTCTGATCTGATTTCCATATCCTGTTTATTTCTGTTAGTAAGTGCAGTCACTTTGGCCAGTTGTGTTTGTTGTGTGTGTTTACTTTCTTAAATTCATGGAAATGAGTGTGATCTTTCTTTATTTGGAGTAATAAAAACAGAGAGCTCTTCTGTATCAACATCACTGAAATTGAATTTGTGGAAATATTTTGTCTACATGAGGTTTTATTTGATTCTTTAATTCATTTCATTTCCTGAATTTAGATTCAATTATGTTCTTCCTTTTAAATGTATTCTGTTGTCCATGCTAGACTAGCTCTTCTTGTGATGGATGCAAATATTAATGAAATCTTGGATCTGGTGTGTAGGCATTATTGAACACTTACAACATGACCGGAATTTATATTTGCTTTCTAGCTCTGGAGTAAACAAATTGTCATCAGTGATGTACCTAAGCAGGTGATTACTTGACTGCTCTGGTGACAATTTCAAGGGAAAAAGGATTAGGATGATGTGAGTTTGAGCTGAGGGAAGCATTGCGCCTGTTCTGGATTTGTAGTTGGCCTCTTTTAATATTAGCTTTGTTATGTAGAGCGTTTTTATGAGTGAGGTTGAATGTAGGTTTGTACTGAAAGAGGGACTGCTTTTTCCTAGAAGTAGTAAATGGGTGGAAATGACTATATTTAAATAGAATTTAATCTGTCACTTCTTAGAGCAATAGGATGTTACTTTCTTCCCTCTGCTCTCTTAAGTTCAGGGCTGGGTAGTATTCAATAAATCCTTGCATCACAGTTACATGAACTGAAATCTATGAAAAAAGATCACATTCTTAAACATAATACTTGTGCTAACATTCCAGTACAAAGATTCCCAATGTTATTTAACATTATTTCTAGTTATATGAGGGATAGGAAAAGGGTTAGCCAAACAAAGGAAGAGTAAAAGGCTAAGGCACACTGGTGGTATAGGTATATGTTACGCTATTACAGTTGAGCCTTTGTAGTGTGGATTAGATTTTGCGCAACTTTTCCAAAATGGGGAGACTCCAGAGGACTCCAGAACAATGGATACGAACATGTAGAAGCCCAAGGAATTTGGGTATGTTTCTATTTTTTTTTTGTATGTGTTTTACAGCCCATTTTATGTTTATAGTTGTATTAAACTGCTGGTATTTATCTCAAGGTGGCATTTCTGAACTGAATCACAGAATGGTTTGGGTTGGAAGGGACCTTAAAGACCATCTAGTTCCAACCCCCCTGCCACGGGCAGGGACACCTTCCACTAGACCAGGTTGCTCAAAGCCCCGTCCAATCTGGCCTTGAACACTGCCAGGGAGGGGGCAGCCACAGCTTCTCTGGGCAACCTGTGCCAGTGTCTCACCACCCTCACAGGGAAGGATTTCTTCCTTCTATCTCATCTAAATCTACCCTCTGTCAGTTTAAAACCGTTACTACTTATCACTACACCCCCTGATCAAGAGTCCCTCCCCACCTTTCCTGTAGCCCCCTTTAAGTACTGGAAGGCTGCTCTAAGGTCTCCCCAGATCCTTCTCTTCTCCAGGCTGAACAACCCCAACTCTCTCAGCCTGTCCTCACAGGGGAGGTGCTCCAGCCCCCTGAGCATCTTCGTGGTCTCCTCTGGACCTGCTCGAGCAGGTGGGTCTGTGTCCTTCTGATGTTGGGGGCCCCAGAGCTGGACCCAGCACTGCAGGTGGGGTCTCACAAGAGCAGAGTAGAGGGGGAGAATCCCCTCCCTCGTCCTGCTGGCTCCACTTCTCTTGATGCAGCCCAGGATACAGTTGGCTTTCTGGGCTGCAAATACACATTGCTGGCTCATAGTCAGTTTTCCATTCACCAACACCCCCCAGTCCTTCTCCTCAGGGCTGCTCTCCATCCACTCATCACCCAGCCTGTATTTGTGCTTGGGATTGCCCCAACCCATGTGCAGGACCTTGCACTTGGCCTTGTTAAACTTTATGTCCTACAAATAAACAAACGATGGTGAGGGCAGCAGACAATCAATTATAGAGAACAGGACATGTGAAAACCAGCACTAGTACAGGGAACAGAGGACTATGGAAGCCTTAGCTGTATCATCCGGTGGAACATGAGACCAGGAAAAACATTTAGGGGTGGGGATGATGAGAGGTACATTTCTCACTAAGGAACAAAATTTTCTAATAATTTGTCAGGGTCTACCTTTTCAAGCTGAAATTCATTACTACATCAAAGTGAATGCCTTGCTGCTAACAGAATAAATGTCTCTATTTAGAATGTAAATGAGAAAAATGTATGAATTACACAACATTTAAGGAATTGTGAGTGGCTGGGTGGATGGAGTTAGTTTTATTTTTAAAATTGACTTTGACATAATTTGATAATAAGTAATAATCTTGGTTTCTGATTCTCCAATAATTTGAAATGTAGCAAATCTTTACTAAAAGTGTGTGCTGCATTACACATGAAGCGTACACGTTTAAGGGGTGTGTGGTGGGTTGGTGTGTTGGTCTGTTTGCAACCTGCTTCCCTTCCTACCCTCCTGTTGTAATACACCGTGTGCTCGTTCCCTGGAGACCACCAGGACGGAAGGCTGAAGTCAGCCTTGTGCAGTGTGGAATTATGCCAGCTTGAGGATACTATCCTTTTCCAGAAGAGCGTGGGAGCCCTTCAGGGGCTAGGAGATGCAGGTAACTAGGAGAAGTTATGCACCTCCCATGCTCCCTCCATCATCTTCTGCCTGGAGGAGAAATCTGTTTGAAAAAAACCTGCATTGGGCAATTCTTGGAAACAGACACCTGGATGGAGATGCATTCTTGTCAGATGAAAACCCAGAAAACATTTTCACAGATGTGGTTGACAGAGGAGGTCATGATCTCATTTCATATGTCACTGCTTAATCTTAGCCGAGATAATTACATACGTATGGCTGTCTAAACATGAAGTCAACAGGAAGGTATCCAGCTCCATGTGGTACTACAAGTAAATCAGATTTAACTGCAATAGCCAGCAGCTGAGGATATTAGGTGACTATCAGATGCTCCCTGAAGAAAAAAAGACAGCAAACTTACATTTATTCTTTTTTTCTTATCTGGCTCTATGGGCTGGTACCAATATGGATAAAACTCACGTTAAGATCTCATAATGTTCAAGTAATAATTGATACAGACTTTAGAATTACTATAAATACATGACAGAATGAAAACTCCCTGTCCAGGAGAAGGTGTAACATATTGCCTAAGCCATCTGTAGTGCTGGGTTGATGCTGACAAGTCATGGATACTATACAGACCATCGGGTGTGGATCACTTGTTTTACTGGTAAGCAGTCTGGTAAGCATTTAACACTAGTTAAGGCTCTGAGCAGCTGCTAGCCCAGCAGGGCAGGAGCTGTAGGTGTGGTAAAGCCCTAGAATGGAGGCTGTTCCGTAGCACTCAGAACCAGGGCAAAATGTCCTTGATGCTTTGCTTTTTGCTGTGTTGACCCTAAGTATTTTTTTTCAGAAGGCCTCACCTTCTGGCCGTACCATTATTGTGTTTCTCTGCAAGTGCTTTAATAGTGGCTCATATCCACTGTAGTACAGCTAGTTTTAGTATTATTTCAGTATTATTTTAGTATTAATTTAGTATTATTGCTGCTGGGGACTTAAGAGTTGCCTGGGAAGGCCATGGGGTATTTTGCACGATGCTGCCTTTGCAGCACGCAGATAAACCTGTCGGTTTGTTCCAGGCTCAGTGGCAGTTTCCTGTACAGCCATGAAGACACCACAAACTGTCCAAATTTCCCAACCTTAATCAGCTCTCTCCCACTCCCCCTTGCTGTGCTTTTAAACTGTTTGTGAGTAGGGATTTTTTTTTTCCCCACATGTGTAGTAAATTGAACTCTGGAGTGGTGTACAAACCTGGGTTTGTAAGGTTCATTGCTTGGGTATTTTTTTTAATCAGGCCACAAGTGGAGACCTGTGTGATCAACCTTCAGAAGGTTTTCTCTGAGTGCTTGTGCTCTCTAGGTCCTGACCCTCGGTCTGCAAGAAGGCCCAGTCACCCACACTGAGCCCCCCTGGGCTTCCTGGGACTTTTCAACCCAGCCAGACACTAATGGAGGCGTGTCTGCAGGATTAGAGTCAGCACCAGCACGAGCTCTAGGTAAGTGCGTGCCCTCCCTCGTGTTCAGACGTGTTCTTGTAAACTGAGATTTCAGACAAGCGAGTGAAGACATACTTCAGTTTTATTGTTGTTTAGGCATGGATAGAAACATTAATTCTTTTGCGCTCTTGGTTCTTGAAACGTGCCTATAGTGAACTCGGAGCAGTGAAAAACTCAGCTCCTAGGACTGACGATTTAAAGTGCATAGGAGATCTAGCAGAATCCCAAAAGACGAGGAGTAGTTGTTATTCCTTTTTCATAGCTGTGGAAGTTGAAAGACTTTTTGTCTTCTCCTCTCCCCCGTATTTCCCAGACAGTGGTATGAAAATTTTCAGCCCTTCCCTATGCTTTCCCTCATGATCTTTGGAGGTTTCTTCTCTGTATTTAAGAACTATTTGTAGTGTTATAAAGAAAGACAGATGATGTTTGCACACTCCTTCACAGGACTCTGTTAAAACTTTTCCTGTTTAGAGTCATGCCCATTGCGTTGTTTTTTTTTTTTTTTAAAATGTTTATCACTTGGCAGTGTTCTCGCACCAAAAGAAAAAGATATATTTGTATATAAAGTAACTTTTTTGTGTGTTCACGTTTTATTTTGGAAAAACAGGTGTTTAAAAATTTTAGAATTTTTTTAACAAAATTCTAAAAAGAAAAAAATCACAATATTTACAGAGATAACAGAATGGCTTAGCCATGCAAAACAAATTACTTTGGTTTTTCCCCCATTTTACTTTGGTTTAAATATTGACCAAGATTATAATTTTTTTCCTTTTGCCAAATAAAACAGTAACAAATCAAACTTTAGAGGCATATAACAGGATTTCCCTCTAATATTTTATACAGCATAGAGTTTATAGGACATCTTATGTATTTAATCCATGCCAATGCACTACAGGAAGCTTTTATTAAGACATCAGTCACTACTGCCCAGACATTTAACATTTTACAAATTTACAAGTAACAGTGTTTTCTTCCCCCTAAATAATGCAAAAGTGGCAAAATACATTTCCTAACGTCCATCTTTTTCTTTTATTTATTTATTTATTTTTGCCTACCAGTCTATAAAAACTTACTTTTTCCCTGGATATTTGTAAATGGAAACCTGATGTTCTGCTTACTCTGCTGTTCCTCTCTATCAAAACTGCCCATTGCTTTCTTCCAGAAACTAACCTTCTGCATAAGATGAAACTTCTGTCCCTTAAGTACAACTTTCTATTGGCCCTTTACCCTAAAACATTTTCTTATCACTACCATTCTAAAAATTCCCTCAAGCATCAAACATGTTTATAAAGTTACAAACTTGAATGTAACTAAAGATACATAGACGTTTCATTGTTACAATTATATGTACTGTTTGATAAATTAGGTACCAGTTAAAAACACTAAAATTATCTCAAGGTGCATTCAATATCTGTAGCATAGTTAACAAAAACACACAAAAAATATATATATATTCTATTTTTGTGGGAAAAAAATGCAGCTTTGATATGACCACTTTTTAAAAAAAGTTTACAATTCTGACTGGTATCTTTTTGAAATGAAGAAAAGGTACAGTACTTTAAGGCAGCGGATAACATAAAGGAATCAAAATTAACCCAGAATTCCAGTCCCTTATCCTAATTCTAATATGAAAGACGACTGATAACGTATCAATAAGATGTGTGTCTTGCTCTAGAAGAAAAGGATTATTAGCCACCGTCTGTACATAGGCTAGGAATTTTTCATTGTGTTCCTTGCTCAATACCCAGACTTCGTGGAAACTCTTTGTTCCCTTTCTGGCTGTTTAACTTTGCATGGTTTTTTAAATGTTCACTTTTATTAACAATTTATTTTTTTCTTGTCACAGCTGTCACCCTTCCTCTTCACTGTGATTTCAAATGTGTTTTTTTACTGTGATTTCAAAGAAAGGAGTTTGACATTTTCCTTTAAGACAATCTTACATTCTAGGTACTTGCTACAAAGCAGAGGCTTCACTGATAACAATCAGAATTAGACATGTACCTGCTCAAAGGGTGTCGTAAAAACAATTGAAATAAAACCATTACACTATACATCAGATTAACAGCAACTCCCAGAACAAAGCCTTACAGTGTATAAAAATAGCTACGTAAAAAATTTACATAAAGGCAAACAAAAAGAAATCTTCAGTGCAGACATTTACAAAAAAATATTTCAAACAGAACACAACATGGTGACCTATTATCATGGCTGTTGCCAAAATTAGTTTGTGGGTTTTGTTTTTTTTTTTTTTTAGCTTGAGATAATTGTGTCTAAAATCCTTTGAAAACTCGGTAGTATGATCTGTTTAATACTTGAACCATGAATAGCTGTCACTTCTTTGTATATGTTTAAATACAATCCACGTTCATGCTTCAATTGGTCTATATGTATTCTCTGAAAATAGGAAAGATAAAGCCAGTTAAACATTTCAAAATATGTGAACCAACAAAACTACTCAGTATTTAACCTTCAAATAGACAGCTACACGAATAGTACCTTCTTCTGCCATTCAGTGATGAGAATACTTTCACAATAAGAATAGCTGTTGCAATATTGTTCCTGCTAAATCCAGTAAGTCTACCTGGTAAGTAATGGATTTATGTCCATTTCATTTATGTAGATCTACTGATCTGAAGAAATAATTAGAGTAAAAGATTGCACCGAAGGCACATGATGTTATTGAACTTCTATGTTCAACAAATACACCCAGCTGACTTCAGCTCCATCTAATCACCTCAATATTGCAATGCCGCAGAAGGTACCAGGTCCAGAAAAAAAATACAAAACAAGCCCTAACTGAAAAAGATTACAGAATTTTCCCACAGAATTGCAGTAGAAACGCTGGGTATTCACACTGCAACTTTTTTAAGATTCAAATTTATTTTCCACTTTAAACCATTCATAGGGCATAATTTTGGGATTTCCAATTCCCTCTCTCAAATAGTAAAACAGTGATATTGCTAGCAAAGTGCACACAGCAATGCTCCATCTCTTTATGTACTTTATAATCATTCCACCAGTGAATTCTGAATATTTAGTACAAAAATAGTGCCCCATACCTTAAAATTTCAGACAATACTAACATATTGGAATTATTAATAAGGAGAACTGTTTTTAGATTAAAAAAAAGTTTAATCTTTAAGTATGAAACGTGGCAATTCCACTCATAACACACCACCACTGAACACTTACTAGTCTCATTTTTAGGAACAGTTGATGATTAACCCAAGAAACCTCAATATGGTTAGCTGGTTTCCACACTGTTGTGCTACCACAGTGTTAATTTAAATGGGCTCAGTTGGTCAGAAAAATGGTCTAATATCCTACTCTGGGTGCTAAGGGGAGAGATGCAGCAGTGGCACATCTACGTGCAGCGGTGGTGTATATATATGTGAACACCGGGTGGTGCTGTTGGTGCTTTGTAATGCTGCTGTAATTCCAGACAGAACTTCGGCATCTACCTAAGTATTTGTGTAGAGTTTATTTTATACGGATCCTGGTTGGGGAAACTTTCATACCTGTTTCATTGCTACTAACTTAATATACAGTATCTCTTTCCAGGATAAAATCGATAATAGTGTGAGTATGTGAAATCTTGTGTAAAGGAATGATTTGGTTCTAGGGAAAGTTTCATGCCTTTTGCAGTGATGATAAATAAAGCTGACCGAAGACTTAGAAACTATTGCTTTCAGTAAGGGAAGAAGGTTCCTGTAAACATTTAAAGTCATAACTCAAAACCTTGTAAACTATACCTAAACACACTCTTCATATACATACATGCACACATGTATACCAGTGATACATTATACAAATTTGTATTTTCATTTCCCCAAGTATGTGGTTTAAAATAAAGCCATGTGCTAAGTTATATCTAAGTGTCAGGCTTTTTTAATAAGCGTGTATGCAGGTATGAATTCTTAACCAGCCAGGGGCTGAGCCTGTCTGTCCTGATAGAGCACCACTCAAAACTGCTCCGCTGCCAAACCTCTGCAAGGGGAGCAACAGACTCCAAGCTACCACTGTGGTCACCAGACACAGATCGCTAGTGCGAAATGGTGGACAAAGGTATGTGAAACGCTGCAGTATGAAATGCTTACCTGGAATGATGACTGACACATTTTGTCTCTTAAGTTTCAGATTTATGATTGTTTTCTTCTAGTTTTTTGTTTTCTTCTATATTTCCAAGATCTTTGTCTACATGTTTTGATGCTGTCCTATAATGAAAAAATAAGGTCACTTTTGCATGCCTACAGCATTTTGTTCCACTCTCACATTAACGACAGTGTCTCCTCCCCTCTCAGTAATACATAAAACTTTTACGAGTTCTGTTCTGAGTGGAGCAATAGGCTTGCATATGTCTGTAAATAGACCAACAGCACCAGTTCCCCCACTGGCATTAGTACTGCAGGGAGTACTGCAGTACGGCTGTGCATGTGTGTTTTACTTCTTGAGGAATTCAGAATTATTACATTTAGTAAGGTTAAACCAGTTGTGCAGATCCGTGTTTCTTGACAAATTAATTGTGTAGCTTGTTTCAGTAAACAAGAGTTTGCTTTAAGGCGTACTAAAACCTTGCAAGTGTGGCTAAGATATCTTGATCAACACAGCAATCTTTTCTGTACTTGTACTAATTGACTTTCAGAGCCTGTGCCAAATAGAAGCTCTTTAAATGTGAAGAAATTAACAAAAATTCCGGCAACACCGAAAAAAACCCGCTCTGGCTTCTGGATCTCTGCTATCTATGACTGATGAGCTTTGGGTAAAGAAGAGATTGTGTAAATGTTTGAGGGGGGAAAAAGAAGAGGTATGCTTCATTTAAAATAGCAGGTCTTCCTTAATGCAAGTAGTGGAGATGAATTAATGAGTTAAGTGCTTAGTTTAACTTAGCACAATAAAACCACTATGCCATTCATTTAACGTGTGAGAAGCCTCACTGTCTGCCAAGGTGAAAGATTCCTGCAGTGCTGCGATAACATTTCGAGGGCCACAATTTTTAAAATGTAAATGGGCAAATGTGTTTGAGTGGGACAAAGTAAATCCCTTGTGTCAAAGCAGATTATTGTTATATGCGTTTTTCTCTATGGATAATTTGTTTCCCCTACAGGAAAGTAACGTCTGTTGTGACAGATTCATGCATATGCTCACCCTTGCTTCAGGGCAAAGACCCATAGTGACACTGACTTGCAAAATACAATGAAGACACAGGTTAGCAAGATAGTGTGACATGTCACGCTGACACCATGCAGGTATGTACCTTCCAAAACCACTGACCTGAATTTTCACTAGTGGAGTGTTTCTGTGCACATCCTCCATCTGAGCAAAGGCCGCTAGCAGGGGCTAAGCACTACGTAGCCTTGAACAGTACTGTTAAGACAGCACGGTTTAGTTCGTGTCTCAGAAGAGCTTCTGATGGGATGCAAACCCACCTAACCCTCAACACCTCCGGGAGCGCTGCGGAAACGCTGCTCTCTGGGCTGGGGAGCAGTGTTTGAGGTGAAGTGCCAGGGGGTATGGGACTCTGGGCCCTGAATCTCCCTGATTACACTGAATGGGACCATTCCAAAAGCTTTTTGATTTTAGAGTACATTATTTCCTGGGTGGGTATAAGCTTTAGTGCTTCAAAGCTGCATTTACCTTTTACTGCTGGTTTTAGAGTGCCTGGTATGTTTGTGTGGCTGATGGAAGGTGTCTGTGCTGAAAATCCACTTACTGCAAAGATGTGAACTCCTGCTTATCACGGGCAAATTTAATTTTAAAAACACTGAGACTGTATCATGAAGTAACTTGTTCTACAATGGTAAATTTCTTTTGTCCAGTAACTTTCTACTTTCTTCTGGTATTCAAAACCTGAAACATGTGATGTGCATAGAAGGAAAGGATGCGAGATGAAACGAAGAAGAAAATTCAGTGCTCTGGTAGAGATTGACCTTCTGTGACCTTAATAACCTTTCACAAATCTCTTTAATCCTAGTAAAAAAGAAACACTCCCCCAAATAAAGAAAACCCTTAAAAAACTTTTTTTTTTTGTAATTAAAAAAATGTTTGGTTTAGGTAGAGCTCAGGATTTGGCTTGTTATGTGGCTAATGAGTCTTTTCCATAAATAAGTCTTACAAAATTGGAGACAGTAGGGAAAGAGATGAAAAGCTGAAAGAATCTGGACTCAAGCAATTACCTGAGCTGAAATGAGTTGGAGGCGAGAAAGCAGGATCATGCACGTCTGCCCTCATGTAGCTGTGTATGTCTGCTCTTGGAGACAAGACAGTGGACTGGATAGACTATTGGCATGGCTCAGTGTGATCCTTTTTTTGGCCTCTTATCAAGAGTTTTACAGTGCCCAAAGCAGACTGAATCTCACATGACCTGACACTTAACAGCAGAGGGAACTGTAATGAGCATTACTGGTCTTTGATTAGGTTTAAATTATTCAATGACTAAACCTGGGAAATTCTGCAGTGCGATCAAGGTTTTGATTTTTAAAGTGTTCTATTTTAGTTCTGCATTCAATGAAACTGTTCCCCTCACCAAATGTCACCTCTATTTTCCTAAAGCCAAAATGGGTGAAAATGGGAGATATAAAAGGCAGCACTGTGACTTTGAAAGAGGCAGGTGATCCAGAACTCTTCTGGAGGATGGTATATACTGCTTGCTTGAAATGAGAGCAGCAGCAGTTTTTCATGTCTGACAATCAGATGGATTTAGATTCTCAGTGCCTGAGACTGAAATACAGCAGTTTTATTCTGGTGGTTCAGTGATCTTGCTGACCTTTTTTTGTTGTGTTTTTTTTTTTTTTTTTGTTCCCCAAATAAATACTGGTATCGAGGCAGACTGACCACCTCAGCACAAGCAATACTGCTGCCTCTTTTAGTGCTATCTAAACAGTGTTATTAACAGACAGAAGAGCAATTTTGCATTGAGTTGCAGCAGTGTGATCCATTGGCAGTGCTCTGCCAACAGCAGAGGAATAGCCGACCCTGGCATGGCACCAATCCTCAGGGCTCGACAGACGTGGCCTGGGTTTCTAACAGAGAAATGGCTCAAACCGTGGTTTCCATTGCTTCCTGAGGTGACTTGAGGCACAGGACAAATGGTCCTTTGCTAGCTCAACATTCAACAACAGTTGTTCCTTAGTTTTTTTGTGCATTAACTCCTGTCAGCTTTGCTACATTTGCACCTCAGGAGTGACATCTGAGCAGCTGGGCAACACTGTCGAATGGACAGAAATATTCCTAAGGATTTGCCAAAAAGGGCAAGACAGCCCACTTTGCCCAGACCATCTCACACACTTTAATGTTATCTACAGCTCCACAAACAAAGCCCACACCTTAGCATGCTCTGGTCATGTTGTTCTGAAGAGTGAGAAGTTGGTTGTATGAGTCTACTTATGCCTCTCAACTGTTTTTTTTTTAAATTCATTTGTAAAACATGGATCATTCTGAGCTCTTGCTAAAATTATGACTCATATTTTACATTTATCTGTGCTTGCTCTTCAGGAAAATAATTATCCTCAGGGAATCCTAATCAAAATCTCTCTAAGTAGTACCAAAGTGAGACTTTTAGCTTTCTTTGGAGTGTGTGTGTGCGCACTGAGGGGCCGTTATTTTCATGGATTTTGTTTAGATACTGTTCATAGCATTGCTCTTAATATAAAGAACATTTTCCATCTCAATTGTCTTGCCTGCTGTAGAGTAAATACAGTCTGCGTATAAATGACCCAGAAAGTGTTGGGTTTTAATTGCTGATTTCTTTTAACCTCCTCACAACTCTAGGCCTCACCCTCAACACTCTTCAAGGAAGAAAATCTGCAATTCTGTTGTCCTTGTTACCCAAGCTTGCGATAATGACGGGTAAGAGAATACATATCAGTGTAGTTCTGGGTGCTGAAGCAAGAGACACACATTTTATTACAGCTTGCCTTACTTTTGAAAGGCATGTTAAGACACTCAACTGCACTGTTGCAAAATATTTTCTAGGAGCTAACAGTCTTATACATGCAAATCTGGAGTGTCTGCAACCTCTCTTATTATCCCAATCTTGCCTTCCACTTCCTCCTATTATTTTCAAATGTCCATCAGTAGGAAAAAAGGCAGATATCTTACAAAAATATTTCAGTCATCAAGAAATGAGTGACCATTTTTCTTAATTCGTGCCACTTTTGTGACATGAACTGACACTTTCAGAGATGTTTGTAACTTTTGTCTTTTCTCTGGAAGGGAATTGCACAAAAAAACCCACAAATGCTGAGTCTTGTTCAAAGCATACAGCAAGTTTCCTACATATTTGGCCTGCCACATTTAGATTCATATGCTTATTTCCTGTAAAGTATCAGAACAGCAGAATTGTTATGCTTCAAATGTTCAATTTCAGAGAAACTAGTAACATTCTTGATTACTGTGACCTAAGAAGAATTTCAAGAGTTTGGTGTGCTCTGAGTATGAACAATCTTAAGACTGCTGTTGTGCTTCAATTTGCCCAGCTGAATTTTCCTTCACTGCATTTTAAACCACTTTAACCTTGATCTAGCCTCATGTGACTTGAGATTTGTGCACCACCATATCCAAGGAGCAAAAATGGGACAAAGGCCCAATCTACATGTAAAACTTCTGTGCCTGCAAAACAGAGATACAGGGTGCTGGATGCATTCATTTCTTTCTAAATCTTTAATTTCTGCTGTACTCTCAGCTGTTTCTGCCAAGGTGAAAATTTCATATATGAAGGATTTACTGAAGATGGGTGTCCTAGAATCACTCAACTGAGGTCTGACACAAACATTTTAGAAAGACTCTGAAGTGCTAAGTTATATTCTGTTTGGTGCAAATTAGTTTAAAATATCCTTTTTAGAAAAAGGAGAAATCTGTAGAACAAGTCTTTGGCCTTCTGCTCAGATGAAGGAGAAACATGGCATGCTGGGGTAGGTAGCCTCAACTCTTTATAAGTGAGGGGGTTGGTTGCAGGATGTGGAATACAGATGAGTCCCTGATTTATGGGATAATATTCATAGTGAAAAGAATATGTGGCAATAATCAGCTTTTGCATCAAGTGGAGCTGAGGCAGTGAATAACTATATAAGTGATTTATTGTGAATATATTCCAAGGCTACAAGTATAATTCCTACTTAGTGTGGATGACAAGACAATAGAAGATTATACAAACCACAACACCAATAATGAAAAAAAGTAATGTTTTTCTTGCCTCGGCAGACTTGGAAAGTTCTGTGCTGCTGCCTTCTCAGACTTTCCTTTGGCGTCACTTTGGGGATAGAGATTAGGTGAGTTACTGTTCAAGGGTGGGTTCAAAAAATAACTACTAACTGTTGGCCTGTATGGAGATGGTGGGATTGTGATTAGACACGGATTGTGTCTAAAGGTGTAAGGTGCTTTTTGCAAGGTCTACTTGGATTTCTACATTATAATTCGTAATGAAAACTGTCAGAATAGGTACTGACACTCTGCTTGCTCTTGCAAGTACAGCGTGCAGAAAGCAGGGAGGATAACAACAGATCAACTTAAATATATGCTGAGAACGGGAGATCGTCAGTGATGATGCATCAATTAAGGGTTTCAGAGGCCAGCAACCATGTATCAAATATGGAGACTATTATTTAACTATAAAGGGATTTTTATCTTGTTCCCAGTGAACCTGTCTAGTCAATACTAGCTCTAATTCTTACTCTAAGATTGTAGAAGAGAAGCTGAGCATGAAGTGTTGTCCATGTTAGAATACGCTGTATCCTATCTTTGAAGCTGAAAAAGTTATCTTAAGTCATAAACTTAGCAAAGGACATGCTATATTCTACAATTCTTACCTCTCCCCATGCTACATAATGGCACAAGAAAAGATACTTTACCTTCTCTGCCCTCCTTATACCCAAACCACCTCTTCCAAAAAAACCCAAACCAGTGAACCACAGTTTCATGATCCCACATTCTCATATTCAAAAGCAAAAAAGAAAATTATTCTAGACGTTGTTACACTAGTAGCAAAGTGTGGGAGGAGAAGCTCAACCCTATTATTACTTTTTAATTTCTACCAAAAGAAGCGTAAGCTTTGCAAAACAAATTTTTTCTCCTGTACAATATCTGAATGTGGTTCTGCACTTGGGTAATTTATTGCAATTGTTTATTTGAAAAACTACCAAAACCTGCTTGGTTATGGCTGGAGTAAAATCCTTACATTTTATCCAAAAAAAGAGTATTTTCAAGCAGATTGAGAACTCCTTGTTGTATTTTCCTATCAATGCTAACACATTTGTTCATAGTAAAATCCCACTGGTATATTTTAAATCTCATCTGATCTAATTTTAATGAAAGGTCATAGAAAGAACAACTGAACTTTTAGATTGCTTCTATACCTGTACCGATTTGTGCATGTTATACATAACTACCTTAATCTTCCCTGTTAAGAAGCAGCTGTAAGGAACCCTTCACAGAGCAAGCCTGCCCTCAGTTCTCCCTGGAGACAAATGTATGGGGTAAGGCCAAATGGCATACAGTCACAGCCATCTTTACAAGGATGGAGAAACATGGTTACTTTCTGAGATCATCCTGTTTAAAGCGAGCCTGTATGATAATAAAAAAAATCTGAAAGCAAGCAGGCCTCCCTGGCAAATCCTGTTCTATGCATAGGATGGCTAAAACATAGATTTCGATGATAGCTTCTGGACTTTCAGCAACACAAGATCTATCTTTACCAATTTTACTTCAGAGCTCTCAAAGTATATATGAACAAATGAATTAAGGACCTCTCTTCTCCCTGAGATGGTTTAGACTTATTCTGTAATTCATTCCATTTTTAAAGCAAATGAGCTACCCAACTTCTAAATGAAGACAGTTTCTAGTACCAGTAAAGCCACACAGAGGTAACATCCCACAGTTAAGTAGCAGGTACTGTATTCAAGTGCAAGAATCAGCACAGACTTGGTTGTCAGGAAAGAGAACCTCATTACAGGTGATCTATGAAAAGTCTTGGAACCCCACCTCCAGGAGGTGAGTCCTGTAAAGCATTAGGACAAGTCGCTCAGAGGTACCAAGTTTCCTTTCTCTGTTAAATGCACCCACTGTAACAACTTTTCCCCACTCAGACTACTGGAATGCTGCAGGAGGGAAAACAGGTAAACATACATTTCTGCTTATCATTATTCTTTTTTCAATTCAGTATCAAGTTTTCCATAAATTCTTACTTTGATTTCTTCACATAGAGCCAGTAGACAACACCTGCAACCAGAGCAGCCAGCAGAAGACCGACTACAATCCCCACTATTAGCTTTGCCTGGTCATTAACCTTTTCGCTATTGTCATCTGAAGCAAAGAAGAAAAGTTAATGAAGTGACCTATGATAAAGTAAACCATTACACCATTTCTAAAGAATTTCCATCAGAAACAAGAAAAGGGGTCAGAAAGTCAAAATTAAAAAAAGTAGGCATTGTTCTTAAAACACATTTAAAGATTCAGAAAGTCATGTTCTTAGTCAATCATGGCACCAGCTATTTCAAATCAAGTCCAACTTTGAGGGACTGTGGAAGTTGTTCAGTGATGTCTTGAACTGAGACAATCAACAGAAAGGTTTATGGAGATAGAAAACCATACATACCGTTTCTATCCTCTGGCTCATCGTATTCTGGAATACTTACTGAAATGAAAAATGTTAAAATTAAAGACAAAGTGTGTTGTTCCTGAACATCACCTTTAATTGGCTATTTACAGTAATGACAGAAACACTGAAACTTAATGCAGTGTTTGCCAAACAACATGGTAATTAATCTTATCTTTAAGCAGAAGTGTTTCCTTTGTAACTATAATATATCCAACTGAAGAATCTTATTCAAAACCTGTAATACTAATCTACCCTTCCACAAACTGTAGCTTCTCAGCACCTTTCGTTATTGAAAAGTGACATTTGATCAAAGCCCCATAGGGCTGATTTCTGTTCTGAGTCAAGTCATACCAGTAATAGTAAACTGGAATTTGGGGACTAAAAGATGATGTTAGTTTAGTAACAAATAAATACTTTTGTCTATAAATAATGTATTATTTGGCAATATTTTTGTCCTATTATGTTGTAATATTATTTTGTAAGATTATTTACTTTTGTAAATAATATATTGCATACATGAGATAGCTAGCCAAGAAAGTCACGAAGACTAAGTGACTTCATCCAGAAAGCTATCAATAAATTTTATGTACTACTGATCCAGAGTGGATTTACAATTGCTTGACTTAAGACAAAAAGGTTAAATATCTTAGTATCAACATTACTATGCAGACCTAGTCTTCATACAAGTGTGAAGTGTGGGTACTTTATGTGAAACTGTAACTTTAAGGTCTTTAGAAGACACTCACTAGCAGAGACATTCAGGGAGGTCACAGTCCTTTCTAGCTGGTTTTCTGCAATGCAAGTTAAAGTCACATTTTCCTCGGGAGCAATTACAATTTTACTGGAAAATTTTCCATTAACGTATTTGGTCTCCTCTGTCTGAAAAGGTAAAAAATGAAGATTAGTATCCTTGAAAAATGCATTACCTGTATTTACACACTGAAAATGTTCAGAGGGAAATTACTTTCAACTAATATTTCAGTGTTCCAAACAACAGCAGTAGAAATAATGCATTATTTTATTAAACGGTAATGTGAACACTTTGGCCACGATATCCAGTTACAGCTACATTTGGTATAGTGTGCACTGTCAGACCACTGATAAAGATGCATTTTTGAGAAAGTTAAGCACATTCTATACTTGCTTTTGCTTCTTTTGACTATTTAAATAATATTCCAAGTGAAAAAATTCTTGAAGAAAAACCCAAAATCGAATTCCTAAGGTCTCATTTCTTTCCCTCTTGCTGTTTTTCATTTATGTCTTCATAAGGAAAATAATCACGGTAAGTTTTCCACTTTCTAGCTTTCCAAGTTGTTTCACACTAAGCATTATTTTGCCAAAATACATGTATTTAGTAGTACTTGCAGTATCTGTGCCATAATAGTGATGTGAAGTCGTTTCATAATTTTGCTGTATGTCATTCTTAGGTTAATACAATGTCCAGAGAAAATTATTTTCAATCATTTATATAGTTTCAAGACAATACCTGCCATATAGCTTCAAGTAAATGGACAAATTTTGACGGCTATACATAGTTTCTACAGGATTAAAGCAAAACGTAATGGAGTAATGAAATCTACAGGAGTAATTCCAGTTTCCAACTGCTTGTATAGATGTCTTATTTATTTTTCCTGCTAAGGCAAAATGTGGCAGTGCCTTGTATGTGATTTGGTAATCAATCTGAAAATACTTCAGTTTGCTTATTTTCCAGGTACTTTTCCTGCTGTATACGAGTACTCCTTATTTCTCCCCCAGGATGACTGCATTATGGTTCTATTTCCAGTGAGAAACAACAGGTATAACCATACAAAACCAACTATAAAAATCAGGATAAAAACTGCAAAGCCCGTAAGGAACTATATTGACTGTATTTTCTGACTTGTACTTGTCACATTTCATTACACTCCACACAGTTAATGTCTACATCAAGTACCCATTTGCTTTCTAATGTAAGTTCTATAATTCCATCATTATTTGTAAATTCTTTATTTAATGGCAAAATCACCACATTACCCAGATAAAACGACCAAGTACCTTCACTTAAAAATGCGTATGTCATTTGTAACCTTTTATTTTTCCTTCCAGGTTTGGCTTGTAGCCAGTGGATCTTCTGTGCCTTCACCTGCTCTGTTCAATAGACCTTTATCATCAGAAATCATCCATGTAAGTACCATGTAGCTACAGCTACCACTTAACCCTTCTCTTAGATAAATGAAACAGACCTAGTTTCTTCAATCTCACTATCTGGAAAATGTTCGCTGATTTTAAATTGCACCTCCTATGCACTATCTTTTGTTGAATAAAGTAATAAGAAAGATACTTGCTTTATTTATGATGCTTCCACTTCCAGTAACTGTCCATTGCACTGCTGGTTTGGGGAAGCCTTCCACATGGCAGACAATTGTTTTAGACATTTTATTTGTGTTGGTTTTCTTTGTCATTTTGATTTGAGGTTTTCCTGCAAGAACAATACTACAATTAAACATTTTGTTTGAAAAGGAGAATTAACAATGATAGCTATCTGCTCCCTTACCTTCCACAATAAGTTTAAGTGTCTTTCTTTTCTTTAACCCTTCGACCTCCTGTAGAGTAGTTTCACAGATGTAGTTTCCAGCATCTTGATATTGAAGACTTGAAAATGATGGACTTGTTTGCATTCTGATATTGTCCTGATAAAGTAAGAAGTTAATCTCTGTGAATTCTAACTCAGAATACATTAACCTCTAAATTACAAATGTGACTGCTATCAACAGAATTTTTCACGTGCTGCGGTAAATTAGAGCCTTACTCTTAAAATGTTCTGCTCCCCCCTGCCCCCGCCCCCCCCCCCCCCCCCCCCCAATAACTACATTTGAATAGCTGACGGCAACATAACAGCATGAAAAGTGGAAACTACTGGAGATTTATAAAAACCACCTCCCTCCTTCTCAAACTACTCTGCTTTCAAATCAAGGGCATAGATGGAATCAATTAATAGTCTGAGCTTTTCTAGTAGGCTGGCCAAAACCCCTAGTGGTACAAACTGTCTGAGACACAGACAACTCTCCTCTAGGCCAGGTTTATGAGATCAACCTATGCTACTAAACCATCAGGTATCATTATTTTTAGTTCCAGCAGTTTAATTTAAACCCACCATCTGTGACAGCAACCTTTTTCACCAGCCACTGAACACCAGTTCTAACACCCAATCTCTCAACATGCCTTGTTTTTTTATTATGTTTATCAGAACCAAGACCAAACTTGCCTCTGAGAAAACAATCAATGGATCTAAATTCCTCCAAACGGGCCTTCCTTCTTAGAGGGACCTGATTCTCAAAGGGCCTTGTATAGACCATTTCAAAAAAGTTGTATTTGTTATAGTAGGCATTACTTTTCTCTATTTGAAAACCGAGCCAATAACTACAGTAACTGATTTTTAGTCATCAACTTGAGTCAGTAGCTCTCATTTTAGCCATATGTGTAAGACCCATTTTAACAATATTCTTTAAAAAGCCCAGTGAACGACTTCCTTCCTTCCTTCCAAAACACTGAAGTAGCAGCAGTAATATGAAGAGGCGAACACTTAGATGAAGTGTGAAGTAGATGAATTACTGACCTTTATCCAAAACACAGTTGCATTTCTACTAGATGAAATCGTGCATGACACAGGCAGGGCCTCTCCAATCTGTTTTGTGACTTCACCACTAGGAGTAAGCTGCAAATCCAAATCTGGGATAGAAAGAACATTTGTCAAAAGTTAATCTCGGAAAGCCTGGCCCATTTCAAAGGCTTACCAAGGAAAGAAAATGTGACTAATTGCACTCATTAAATTCAAGATTTCATTTCTTCAATAAAATCTAAGTCAATTTTACAAGTAAGGGAGAGGAGAGAATTATTCTAAAATAGTCACTGCAGAACATTCACGTTTTTGCTGTAATTATAGGCTAAAAGGAAAAGCAAAAACTCACTAATCACTAGACAGATACATTTTTTTCACCTTGTACTGCTGAAAGAGTGACAGAGGAGGTACAAGAAGCTGAAGGAGTACTTCCCATAGCAGTACATGCCTCCTGAAAGGGGAAGCACAGACTGCTGTGATGGTAGCTTGCTATGGGCCAGGTAGAAATTTATCTTCGGGGTAGGACTCGTGGAGATGGGGACAGATTAACCTAAACAGTAGGTGTGGAGAAGAGGATAGGAGGACAAAGGGTAACTTTCTGGAATCTGATAAAACAAGTTGTTTTTTATCCTCAGGATCTGGAGAGGATGAGGATGGTCAATACAGGGTGTGCAAGACACAATATTGATGAAGGGGTGAAGAGTCTGAATTACAGTGTTGGGAAGCCACACATAAGGCCCTTTCACTTAGTTGTTTTCATTTGTAACTTAAAAAGCCATTTTCATGTAACTCACAGACCAAGCTTTGCTTGACCTGTTTGGGCTCCAGGGAAATTGCAGTCAGTGATGGCTGTGTTTGACACAAGGCAGGGTGAGAGCCAGCAACAGAAAGATCAGGAAACACTGCTCTAGATTTTTCTTCGTATATGGATTTGGCAGGCTAGGGACTTTTTTTTTTTTAAAAAAAAAAATCCTACACTGAAAGAAAAGCAGAGTTTGCCAAGCTAAACCTCTATTTTGCTTCCCCTCTCACAGTGCCTTGCTTGTAAGCCAAGTTGCCTGGTTGAACGACTATCACAGATGCGCACACATACACACACTCGCTCTCAAATGGCAGGCACACACGATTTCATCACGAATATAGTACTTGCTGGAAAAGGACTGCGAAACATCCTTTTTGGCTTTTAAGCAGAGTTTAAAAAAATCTTGAGGCAAAAATCACAGTTGGTAGAGGAAAGGGAAAACAGTGAGTTTTCCTTACAAAACAGTGAATTTAGCTACTGGCTTCATTCAATGGTTGCCCTGGGAACACCACTGTAACTAAAGGCAGAACTTCAGGGAACAACTAGGGTCCATTCTGTACTGTTAAGTCTGCATTATTATCTGTTTTATTAGTCTAATGCCTAGTCCAAGAGGTCACAAGAACTGTACTTTCATCTGTGCATGAGTAAAGCAAAGATCTCACCGAAGAGATAAAATGGCATTTTGTTTCTGTATTTCTATGGGGATTTCTCCCCCTGCCTCCCCAAACTAGTAAATGCAAACAAACTAATGAGATTCTCAAGGTCTTACCATTGCTTCCACAAGAAAAAACAGAAGAAATTAAAACAAAGACAAGACTCAGCCAGTGAGCATTTATATATAGATTCAGATGGTGTATGGGATGTGCTTCTTCTTGCTGTTACTCTCAAGCACCAAGGCAGAGGGGTGGCTGAAGAAAAAGCTAAGTTGTTTTCTTACCCTCCCCCCCCCCCCCCCGCCCCCCCAGGGTGACTCTCCTGCAACATCTACTTAAACTTTTTGTTCTTTGAAGCAAGATAGCACCTCAAACCCAAGAGATCACCAAGGACCATATAGGAGGGATTCCTCTCCCCTATGCCACAGGAAGCATTAAATTATTAAATTTTTGGCCTTTGGCAAGACTGACACAGCCCAGAGCAATCCTTCAACCCAGTCTTCCTTCAGGGTAGCATCCTCCCCACCCCTGCTTTTTGTGTTATAACTGAGACTACAATCCCTCTCACACAGTGGTCTTGGTTGCTACAGAAGTTCAGGAAAATTTACAGTGTGTGAGATGAACTGCATAGCTCAGAGCAATATTTGTAAGGTGATTTATGAGGCCAGTACAGAATTAAGCTACTGTTTAACATAGGATCTCCTCTAGGAGCTCTACATAGAGAAATTTGATTTGTATTAATCTTCTGCCAGTTATCTGTAGGGTCCACAAAGAAATGTGATGCAGATACTTTTACTTCTCAACTTACGTGCTCCATTAGTAAATAATCTCCTCTTGGTACAGAAGGATGAGGAGAAATTATTTCTTGCATACAGAAGACTGTCAAAATTAATTTTCCTTGTCATTGAAATAAAAACTTTGTTGCAAGAGTTTTCCATACATTTCCTGTTTGGCTTTGAAATGTTCTTCATGAACAAACTTCTCATCAGGCACCATTTTCAATATATGCTAGCTCTTAATGTGGTCTCACTTGAAGTCTTGCATTGATTTCAGAGCTGTCTTTGCATACCAAGTAGCACAGAGAAGAGACAAAGAGTGCATTCTGCATGTATTGCCACATCATGTGAGAGAGGTATGGAATTAATGCAGGGAAGACTGGAGCAAACACTTCTGTTCTGAAACTCTATTGCACATACAGGACAGGCTCCCAGCATTTAAAGGAGGTCTCCAACGGAATACTGTGCTACGACTGGAAAAACTATGTACAGCACCTGCTTGTAGTCTGAACTCCCCAAACACATTAGCAGACAACCAGAAACTCCTCCTAGTATACTGAGAATAGATTTTTCCCATGCAACATTCAAAAGGTGATTTCCCCTGTATTTTCAATGAGTCTGCAGCACAAGAGAAGACTATTAAAAATACCTATGGAGAAAGACAAATGGTAAATTTCTCAAACCTTTAATTTATTGGAAGGTTTGCAAACCTATTTCCCCAGAAAACACATTTTAGCAGAAAGGAAAGCATCACCAAGATGTTGTTCCACAGCCATACTCCATACCAGGTTTTATGTACAGAAACAATTATAGCAAGAGATCAAGAAATGGGACTGTGGGATGAAACAGTCACCTGCTTCTTCATAGTGGGGAAGGTACACCTGTCCTCTACTGCTAGGTGCTTTCCTTGCCTCACACCGGGTGTGCTTCTGTAGCAGTTTAAGTGGTTGTAAACAGGTTTTGCCCTGACCCCCTACCTCTTCCTTCCTGGCCTCTGCCAGTTTTGCTCATCTGATCCTAGGCAAACTCACTCAAGGAACAGAGCTGGCAGAAAATATACAACCTGGGGTAAAAAAAACAGACCTACAATATAAATCCTGTTCTGTTGCTCCCTCTGTTGAGGAACAAATCAGGCCAACTGCAAGCATTCAGTTCTGCCAGACTTTAAACTGGGACCTTGCTGCACAGATCCTGCACCCACTTCAAGGGCAAGAGCTCAGATTGTTCAGTTTGTCCCTTATGTCCTCTGGGTAAGGACGGGAGACCCTTTCTTCCCTCCTCAGTTTGCTTTATAAATAAATTATTTCCCTAAACATTATGGGTAACTCAGATGCTTTAATGTCAATTTTCATCTGTCTGTGAATCTCATAATTTACGTTCATCTTGGAAAAAAAGAGCTTGGTATTGAGCCAGAATATTTTGCTACAAAAATATTTAAGGGCTATAATGTGCTAATGTATTTTCATACCAGCAAGCTGCTTTCCCTCCCTAGACACTGAAAGGAACCAGAGTAATTATAATGCTCAATAAAATCTGTTTGGGAAAAAGCACTACAGTTGAAATGTAACAAATTACTATAAATAGTTTCACAGATTTAAACTAAAATTATTATATTGCCTGGGTTTGTTTTGGGTTTGTTTTTTTTTTTACATGAAAATAAAAAAAAAAAATCTAAAGGGCCAAGATCGAATGTGAGGAAATGAAAAGCCCTGACTCAGAATGAAGGCTTTTTCAAGTGTAACAGCACAGACAGGAATACTCATCCATATGTGAAAAGGTAAGCAATAAAGCAAGAGAGAGATAAAAAGTAGGATTTGATAGGCATTAGTAAATATTATTTGAAGGACAAAAAACATCATGGAAGCATTAAAAAAAATCTGAAGATCTAACACCAAAAATATATAAGTACATTAGAAGGAGAAGGCACTAAAAACTACTCAGTTATGCTGTAAAATTAATATAAAATAAGCAACTGCAAGATGAAGGAGGATATTATAAAGCATCTCCAAGTTCTATGACTTTTTCAGAGGAGTTCTCCTTACAAGAAAACATGCTGCAAAAATGCTTTAGACCAGCATAAGGCAAGACATATAGTAGCTTAAAAATAAGGCATGGTCTGGGCATTCAGGAAATACAGAACTATTCCAAGGCCACTGTGCCTCACTTAAGCAAGGCCTTATTGCAAACAGAGGTATTTAAGAAAAACAAAACAAACCCTAAGTGAAGTGAAGCAGTAGGGTACTAGATTGTACCTATGAGCTCTGAGTAGCTGCACTAGCTGCCAACACTGGAAAGACTTCTGTCAAGAAAACACATGCTTCTTGTGTAGTAAAGCTCTTCTGACATGCAGACAAAATAGCAGAGAAAGGAAAACTGGCTTGTTATAAATAACTTGGAGCTGAGGAAGCCATTCTTTAGAGCAACTATTTATGGAAGTACAAGTAGACATGCAATCCACTTGGAGTAAATAAAAGGGTCAGTTATTCCACAGCAAACTACCAGCAAGCCACCTTTGACTGTAGTACAGAGGTCTCTTCAGATCTTACATACCCTGACTCTTGGCAAAGAGAAGGGGCAGGTAGGAAAACAGCAGATGACCTTATTAAATGCAAAATAATCCATTAAATGGAATAGTGTAATTATTCATGTACAGGTATATTCTGCATGCATTGCACCTCTTCCAAGAGAAAAAATACCAAAGTATACAAACATGAAGTTTCTTTTTATGTAAAGTATAACTACTGTGGAAGCCTTTAAACTTCATTACCCATCATGTTCCTCTGAAGCTGTAATCTATTAAAGGTATTTATGCTACTGAGAAGACTACAGATCATCAATGCTTTTAGGGGAAACCTAGTACCATTGTGTTTAGTCTCATTTCGCAGACTGTGATAGTACAGCAAAATTTGAAAGAGTTCCTGTCTTGTTTTCTCACATAAGGAGATTAAAAGCAACCATTGAAAAGCAACCCTTGCTTCAATGGTTCAACCAGTTCGATGGCTGCTTTTGAAGTGTTGCTGATACAGTCTGAGTAAATACTCTAGTATCCAGCTAAAGAAACTTTACTGAGCTCTGGAGCTCTCATGACTCTGGGAAAAGTGAAAAAAGCAGCTTGTCCTATGTGAACATAAGCAATTCCTAAGTCTCTTCTCCAGACTCCTTACACGTTAACATCATCTGGATGAAAGGACATCAGACTAATGTGAATTTGACTATGAAGAATGACCTTCAGTGATACCACTGTGGGACAGCTTGTGTGTTTGAGTACATTCTAAGGCACAGTTGGAGCAGAATAATTTGCCATATATATGTTCACATTGAGTGAAACATAAAATACCAGAATTGGCACTGTATGTGACAGTGCATATACTATACAAAGGTTACATAAAGTGAATCTGTATCTAAGCCAATGAATTGAGAAAGTTAAGGTTTTGAAATAGAAATACATTAGAAAAAATAGAAATGACCTGACAGTACTTCAGACCAACCACATCATTCAGTTCTCCCATAGGTTAACTGGAAGGTCCAAGATAGGTTTGTATCCTAACCAGGAGTGCAAAATGCAATGACTTACAGTGTACAGTGATGGTGGTCGAGTCCATCATGCTTCTGTCAGTCAGAGAGCATTTGTATTCTCCTGTTGCATTTCGTCTCACATCTGTCATTACATACATATCTGAGCTTCTTATACCTTCTGTTTCTCCCTGTGGATGGGAAAGAAAATAGTTATTGTATATAGGCCTGCTAAAAACATTACTTTTTATTGAGGATTTTTTTAATTATAAGGATGGTGAAATACTCCAAAATATGTATTGACACAGCATCATTGAAGTGTAGCTACCTATTAATAATACTAAGGTTTATTTCCTGTATGACACCATAGTTTTAAAAAACACCTACAGTTAAGAGCTTACTCTTTTAATTGAATGACTGACTTATTTTAAGAGGACATTAAAATACAAAATTTGAAAGTTTAGCAGAAAAAAAAAAGAGGCGAAAACAAAAGACTGAAACAGTCTACAAATAAGAGTGTTGCAGAAATCACAACAGCAAAATAAACTGCGTTTCTAAATCTGTATCTGAAACGATATATTCAGTTTAGGAAAAATCATGAAATGAAGTGTACTGCATTACACGTGTTTAAACAGCACAAGCAAACCTTGCTCTATCCACATCATGGTACGGAGTCTGTTAGGATATACACTATATGCAGTTATAGACAGTTAGGATATACACCTTATATGCAGTTATCGACAGAAACTGGTGTTTTGAATTAGCCTGCAAGTGCTGCTTTCTGGCTGTCCAGTTGCCCAGTTTCCCCCTGATTACAACTGACTGACTTAGATCAGCTTTGAAACAAGCACAGAGTGAAACCCTAATTCATATCTCTGAATCCAGAAAGAGATTTACGATACCTGTGAACCTTGCAAAGAAACCACCAATTCCAGCTCTCCTTGAGCGAAAGGACTAGTATCAGGTAGCAGGGAGACTGAAGATAAGACAAACTTGGGTGTTTAGCTATCTCACTGTGATAGTGGAGCAAAGAGAGATACCATACACTTTTTCCCTGGCATACAGGGAGTTCCTAGGATGACTCACTGAATCTAAATGGCTGTCCTGAGATAAAAGGACTTCAGCTCCTAGTTTCCCTTGCTGCTCTTCAGCAATTCAAACATGCCAGGAGTCCAAAGTAGGTGAGGATTATGTTCAAAGGGCGACATGCGGTTTTTTGAATACCTGAAAGCATGCCACTGCTTTTGGCCTCTCTCAAGATCAGCTCTGCTCACTACTACAATAGGAACAAAAAAAGTTATATAAAATAGGAGAGAAGCAGGACATGGAAGCAGGACTAGAAATCTTAGAATATAAGGCCACATCTCTCTCGGGATTTCACCAATACTAAGAAGATGAATGGTACCAAAGCCTTTTATTTTTCTCAATTTGCATTTTATGCATTTGACAGATTTGTACTACACTTTCTCTTGTGCTGTCACACTCATTCTTTTTTGTGCTGTTATTCCAGCAAACAATTAATTAATTAACTAAAGAAAAGAAATTGCGCAAAGATTCATCCGTGAAAGTTCAAAAAATGGCTGAATTAATTTCCTGTACTTTCACTGCCAGATCTTTGTCTGTTATGACAACAGATTAGATGGTTTTATTCAAGATGCTAAACTGCTTTAGTCAAAACTGTTTCTTATCAAAACATCTGATGATGGGAAATGAAGCCTAGAAATTTTTAGTAGGTCCAAACCCCAAAGCTTTTGGGTAGGGTGGGGTGAAGAAGTTTTTTCAAAATATTTTGCCAACTCAGGTGAGGTGTTCTCAGAGCCTGATGTAATGGCCAATGTCTATCTACAGTTATAGTCACATCGAATTTCTTCCTTCATTTGTTATAAAAATCACGTATACGCTGACATGTAGCAATGTCTGTACAAAGGATGATACAGAGTATTTCACCACGCAGTGACAGTGAGGCAGGACTTACTGGAATGTAAAACAGGAACTCCTGTGGAGGAGGGTTGCCATTTCCTGAGCACTTCAGAGTGATGTTATCGCCTTCTTTAATGATACTACTTTGTGTCAGCACTTGAATAGTCACCTTCTCTGTTGGATCTGTGAAAATAATGTACACGTTTAATAGCTTCTGCAAAAAACCACACAGTAACACTACGCATAGGATATTCATCGCCGAAGAGTACATGATTTTATCATCAAGCAGGTGAAGTTATTTGCATGTGTAGATCTTTCTATGAAAGAACTGAAGTTAATCACACTTTTTAAATTTTTGCCAATGAAGTAAGTGCAAAGAAGCCATATGATGTAAAATTCATTTTTCTTCACCAAAATACCTGTAACTGAAACAGCAGCGATTATAACTATGTCATGCGCTTAAAAGAAAAAAACCCTGATCAGTTTGAACACTTTCATGGTGTGATTTCATTATGAGGGATTAACTTGTCCTCTGTGAAGCTCACTGTTTGGAGGACTGCAGCAATCAGAAAAACAACCGAAGCTCTCAACGCCTTGCATTAGTACTAGATAATAGCTTTCTTGCATTAAAAAGAAAGAAATATGAACTAAGCGACTATGTTCAGCCTATTCTATATGCTGATCACTACAGGCTTTCAGAAAGATGAATCTGGTGAATATAATAGGACCCTTAACATAGTCGACAGAACTGTAAATGTAACATACTTCTGTCATGTTCAGTGAAGTTGAACTATAACTTACATTTTACTTTGGTAATTTTTTTAAGGCAAAGAGTATACTTTAATAGATGCTATTCTTTCTAAGTAGAAGCCTAAATATAATTTTTTGAAAACAAAGTAAAATGAACAAAATTAAAGGAAATAATATGGGTAGATTACTCTCACTGTTTTAATTTCAATGAATAAATAAAATTCCACCAAAGATGCCAGTCTTGCATTAAGACACAGTACAGTGCATCTTATTAGACACTAAAAAAATCTACACAGCAGAGAAACCCTTGCCTGACAGTTGATTTTGTGCGTTTAGTGAAGCGTGTGCTCTACAGCCCTTCCGACCCTTAAGGCATTCATCATGTCTGTCTTCTGCTATGGGATTTCTCAGTAACAGGAGCTGCATTCTGCTATGGCCTCTCGATTTCAGAGCCCTAACAGAGCATCTCACTCTCCTCATTGGAGGAGGGGTACTGGGCTTCAACAAGCCACATCCTCCCTCCTTCAGATGCAATAGCCTCGGCTTCCTTCCACGTTCAAGCAGATTCCACCTCAGCACCTTCAGAGCTGAAGCACAACTCTGCCTGCTTAGGAAAGGGAAGTCCAGCATCACTGCTGGTGTAGAACACAACGGATGTGATGAAGTAGCTTGCCAGGAATCACATGCACACCTCTTGGTGGCTGCTGGGCCAAAAAACCCCGTTTCAGGGGCTGTCTGGGGAGCAAGCTTGCTGCAGAAACTTGTCTCTTCTTCTGTCAAGTTTATGTGAAGGTGACCAAATGTGAAAAAGTTATCATAAAGAATGTCTAGATATACCCTGGAATTGCTTCAGCTTTGTCTCAAGACTGAAAAGGGATGAATTATAATGAGGAAGACTTTAGGACTTTAATTTGGAACAGGTTTTCCCACAGAGATGAACAGAACTGGATTAAAAATGGACACAGTTAAACAAGAATGACATTCTTGCAAACCATCAGTCTTTCCTGTAGGAATATCTTGCCCTTTTATCTACTGCAATCAACCAGGAACAAATTTTTAATTTCATTCTCTAAACTGGAAGAAAAAGAAAATCTGCAGAAGTAAATAACAAGACTAATTAAATTGTTCTCTAAGGTGAAAAGGTCACCCTTCTGAGAAAGACTCAACCTGGTGACAGGAAGATACAGTGTTCAGTGCAATGCTGAGTGCTGCTTAGAATGAGTAATGTGCTCCCCTGCTTTCACTAATAAACAGGAGCAGTCTGGTGAAAGTATATCTTGCCTCTCAGTGGCACATATCTCTGGCTTGGCCCACCTTGTGCTTCTGTAAACCTGAGGTTCTGCTTTCTGCAGGAGCAAAATTCTGTGAGCCATCACCAAAAGGCAGTTATTTAGTAAATGAATGCTGCTATCCCAGACCTGCCATGGCCACAACTGTGTGATTTCAAGGAAAACACCAGCACTGGAAGCAACATGAGTATAAAGTGTCTTTAATCTGTTATGTAAAGAGGTTTATCCATAACGAGACAGATGCTTAACAACAGGGCATGACTGGAAAGTCTGCCTGACAAACATTATCTTTTTACACTGATTAATGCTGAGCAGAACCCAACATAACTGGAGTCTAGATAATTTAGATATCTGAGATACTATCTGACTGACCAGCTCCAAGAGTTCTCTTGTATTACTCATGTTATTTTCAGTAGCTTGCTTGCTACAGCTGCAAACCAGAGCTGATAATTACTGCTAGCTGAGCTAAGTTATCCAACTTCAACTAGTACCCAACTCCACAGGAGCTAATACACTCTTCTTCTTATACTAGGTTACAGTGGCTGGCTTCTTCCAGGATGTCAACTTGAGTACTAGAGACTGCACTAACCCAAAGCTAAAAAAACAACAAACAGTAAAACATTTCTTAGATGCTGACTGAATAGGTATAGCTTTAAAAAAAATCTAGTGTAGGCATGGTTTTAAACATGCTCTCTCCATTTCATTAGGATAAACGGGTAAATTGCAAGGAATGAACAGCAGGTCTTTATGAGTTTTTTCTGCCTGTTTCAGAGCTGCAAAACACGATAGTTTCAGTCAATCTGAAAAAAAAAGGCTGAAAGACTTCCATTTCTCGCAGTCGCAGTCAGGATTTTTTTTTCATCTGCATTACATTTGACTCATTAAAAGTCCCATTTATTGAGAAAGAAACTAATTAGGATCACTGAACTAAATTAAAAAACAAAAATCAGACATTATCATTAACTAACATCAGTCACAAAATTCATCTGTTGAAGCTTTGGACATCTATTAATAAAGAGTTTCACAAATTCGTTTAGAGATGCATTTGAGCAGAGTAAGGAATTGGAAGTTACAGCAACCGAAAATACTCAAAAAGGAAATTGGGCAACCCCATATTCTGAAGTCAAAGTTCATACTCAGGGCCTCTTCAGTACTGAAGGGTGCGCCTGCCTCCCACTGTTGGCTAATTAGCAGCACAATGATAGTGCCCATCTCTGGAGGAAGATCTTAATTAAGCTGTTACTAGACGAAGATTAAAAGAGCTAGTCTAACAAACATTAAATCTTTAATACAGAGCGCACACGATATCGGGTGCAGTGACTGTTCTGCAGTGCTGTGCAGCCTTCTTTTTCCTTCCCATTGGGAAGTCCTTAACTGCAAGCGCATGTAGTACACACATCACAGGAATCTGCAAGAGCCTCATCCTCAACAGGTGAAGTAGCCTAATGCATGAAAGTGGTGGGAAATGAGGAAAGTAAAGCATCTCTTGGCAAGTAATAGCAACAAGGGCTTTCTGGTCATTATACTCCTTCCCTGTGAACATCTGCCATACACAGCAAGAGTTATTCACAGACATGGGGCTCCACAGATGACAGAAAAAAAACCCAGCAAAATTTGGTACCCAATTTAAAAGCAAAACCAAAATATAAAAAACCCTCTCTCTAGCTTTAAAGTGATGAGATAGGTGTCTGCAGGCTTGAAATCTCCATGTTATTTCCAAGGATAATGGTTGCTGTCCCAGAGATTTTCTTCCCCAGAAGTTCTGCCAGTTGTCATTCTGGAGAAACAGCTGGTGAAAATAAAGCTTTAATGTACTCTGGCTTCTCCAGGTGAAACCAAGGAGCAACCGCTCCAAGGTTTGATTTGATTTGACCAAGGTCAAAACTAATCCCCTACTCTGCAGCTCAACAAACTACCTGTGAAGGAGAAGCAACTAGTCCTCTAGGTAGAACACACCCTGCCACTTCAAGCCCGTGGCTTCATTTTCAGGGCCACAGAGCACACATGCTAGCTGGAGAAATCCACTGCCTTACTGACTTTCTTTGCATTCAACTGGATTACAGAGTTGTTACACAATGTATACTAAGACCCTATTAGATGCTGGACTGTATATTTAGACTCCATCATTCCCACAACAGGGACTTCTTTCATAAGCTGAGGTATAACCTGAAGTGTGCAGAAAGGTAACACTTGACTGGACATACTGCATATCTCCTGTTCCTCTACGTTCTGCTATGACCTGTTGCGTTTTGCAGCCCTTCAGAAGTGTCATTTTACCAGATTTTGAAATGGCTCTTCCACCCTCTCTAACCGCTACCACCCCCTCTGACCCTTCCTCGCCAACTGCCTGTTTTGTTTATTCAAGGAGAATCACGATTTCCACATCGGTCAGTAACACAGTAAGGAAGTTGCTTTAGGACTCAGGCCAGCTGGAAGTAATTATTTACACAAATTCTCTACTTAAAAGTCCACCAATATTCAAATTATAAATTTTAAGTGTAAAAATCAGCATCTTACAGCTGTAGATGAGCTACTGCGTTTTGTGCAAGGTGGTCTGCCAGCATTAGCTGTTTGGGACTGACTCTGCAAAAATGAAAAATGAGTATACTAAAAAACTGCTTTGTGTATTTTAGTGTGTATTTCAGGGGACACAGAGTCACTCTAATCAAGCTCTCTAACTTTTGTTCAAGTTCTGAAAAGCCCATTTCACTGTAACTTTTTCTGGTTATCACTTTCCTCTTGTCAACGCAACTTTGACATTCAGCATTTTACTGTTAACGAAGAAATAAATCACAGGTAAATCTGAAGATAAGTAAAAATTACACAGACAATGTACCTGGACCTTCTTGCTGCAAATCAGCTTTGAAGAATCATCCTGACAGCCAAGTAGCAATGTCTCTGTAATTTTGTAAACTGTCTGATTTTGCTCCCCCCCACTGCTGAGGTAGACTTCATACAGCAATAAATGCTTTATAATAACTTACAGTGAACATCGAAGACAACAGGGTCAGATTGTATTGTTTTCTGGCCAGATGGTCCATAATATGTCACAATGCAAGAAAACTTGGCATTTGCATCTTCCTTTGTTGGCATGTACTGAAGAGATGATGTCATGGTGAAGAGTCCAGTAGATTTGTCCACAATCTTTTGCAAATTTATGACTACAACTGAAAAGGAAATACTATTTCAGTGTCACACAGACAGAATTTGCAACCTTTTTCCTACATTTTATTGCCCGCTCTGCATTTGTTATCAGGCTGCAAATATGCAAGCAACATGACAAATTACCCAGGAGACTGTACAGTTTTCCTCTAGTATTGCCACTGACATCCACCAGGAACATTTTATCAACAACATACTCCTAACATACTGTACATTTTCAATAAATCAAAACAAAAAAACTAATTGCAAACTGGTGGGGTCTTTAATACAACTCTCAGCTTAATTTGTAAGACAGACAGAAGGCCTCAAAAATGCTGGCAAAAACAATTTTTAGGATCATATTTATAACTTTATTTTGTAAGCATTCTCTATTTTATGGAAGGTAGAATCTGTGGTCTGATTAGCCCGTCAAAATCAAAGTTGAAAGGGAGGGAAAAAAAATATTGTTCTTAAATATCCTGGAAGATAAATACCTGTATAAGGAGACGATGATCTACACAGTCCAAAATATTGGACAGATGTGAAATTAAGATAGTTAATACCTTATAAGAAGTTGGAAATTAGCTACAGGTTTCTACTAGCTCCACAGGCTCAAGAATAGCTTTGCAGTAACATTAACAAAGGCAACCCTCCTCCCGATGACGTGGTTTTAAAAGCTGGAACTGAGAGATAGAGATTATATGGCATAGGTTGGGTGCTCTTAAAAGGCCTAGAATTTTCCTTCCAGTTTCATCTTTCCATATGAGTAGTTTTTCTCAAAGCAACAATACATTAGACTAAAGCAGAACAACTCTTATAAACACAGTTCTTCATGAATCCACCTGTCTGTGGATTCAGGGACATTGGCCATTATTGAAATGTACCTTCTTCCACGGGCTGCAAAACTCTCCCGTTTCGGTACCACGTAACATTGCCTTCGGGATAACTATCTCTCGCAACGCACTCTCCGAGCTGCAAAACAGATAGGAAATAGTCACTGTTTTTGTCCACTATGTTTTAATATAATTCTATTTTTGCTTATGCTGCTTTGGGTAAAAATTTCTAGATAGTTCAAATGCTTAACCCTAACCATTTTTCTTAAATAGGACAAATCCCATCAGTG
Organism: Strix uralensis; assembly: GCF_047716275.1. Taxonomy (NCBI): domain Eukaryota; kingdom Metazoa; phylum Chordata; class Aves; order Strigiformes; family Strigidae; genus Strix; species Strix uralensis. Next base: position 12,874,426 of record NC_133973.1, on the reverse strand, counting down.
AGGCTTAGGTATGGTTTGGAAGAGGGTTTGGTGGTGGGTCTAAGATCAGGATGGCCCCTGTTTGCAGAATCTGGCAGGGCTAATACAGTAGTGGCAATGGAAGTGCTCTGCGCTCAGCCTGGCTGTAGACGAGGATCTCTCACAGGCAGGTGTGCACGCACATTCACCCTCTCCAAGCCTCAGTCCACCACCTCTCTCCATCTTGACCTGTAAAGGGGCTTCAGGAAGCTGTCAGGCACATAACTTTGAGGAAGAATGCTGCTCTTACCATTTGTAGCTTCTCTGTTTCTAAGAAGTCTGCTTGATGTAAGATTTCTGGTTGAGAGGGTTGTTCTAGAACATAAATAGGATAAAAGTACTGGTGAAGGGAGCACAAACAGCTCTTCGAAAAACAAAAAGTTGCTAAAAGATATACGGACTTTGAGACTAAATAGAACAATCTGGCCTAGTATAGTCTTACCTATGCCTCGCCATTAAATGAAGAAAAACTGAGATACTTCTACCTCAACAGCAGCAAATGGATTGAAAAGGAAAAACCATCACTTTAAAATGTGTCATACTTTCCATAATGGATTCCATGCATTCTGACAATATATATTTTAGCCAGGCAGACTAGTTCAGCACCTGTGAACTCTGATCTCTCTGATTTATAGGATACACATGCTGGAGAAGGAACCACTGGTACAGAAACTATAGCAACAGAAAAGCAGCTTTACTCTGGATATTACTGTAGCTGAGCTGTCACATTATAAAGGAACAAATTCAACCCAATCATTCTTCTAATGTTTATTTTTCTTAACTGGGATTCTTACATTTAAGAAATTCAGATGATAGAGATAAGTGTAATTACTTTAACTGATTCTGAGTTAGTTATGACTCTCTTAAAAAAATAACTTTTTCTTCAGTGCCAGTATGTCTTCTTATTTACTTTTATTATGGTAGATGGACCTCTTAGCTTGCCAAAGTGGAGGATCTATCAGTGTTTCCATCATAAAAGACTACTTTCTAGAGACTACATAACTTGTCTGTTAAAATAGTTTGGCCTGAAGCCCGGAATGCAAATTTCTATCTCCAAAAGAGACAGTTTTCCCCACAATTTTAAAAGAAGAGGGGAAGAGTGAGGGGAAAAAAAAATAAATCAATGTTTATACAGTCAAAGAAAGTCTCTACACCCTAGCTATACTGCTTAAATAAGCATACATATTACATACTTTTACAGACCGAAACATCCTTAACCATGCCAGCTTACAGAACCTTTTTCCCAAATCAAGCTCCCTATGAAATAGTGTATGTATGTCAGTAATCCCAGCCCAAAGTGAACTTCACACTATCTTGCCAAAATCTCTGCACAATGATGAAGTTACTAATGTGCAGGTGGATTGTTCCTGCTCTCGATAGCAAGACTCAGTATTTCCACAATAATCCATTTGCTCTGTGTGCATGTATGTGTGCGTGTTCATGTGCACACAAATGCACAGATGTTCTTCACTTGGAAGACTATGCCAGGATGAAACAGGAACAGCTCAAAAGAGAAATGAAAGCCAATAAAAGAAGCTATTCATTTGACATTTTCAAACAACTTTGCTTGTGGCAAAACCCAAAAACAAACAAAAGAAACAGTCAAGGCTATGCACCAAAACCATCACAATTTTTTCAAAGGTCTAATAAAGATTTATTTATTTTTTTTTATATATGTGCATGTTTTATCGTTAGTTTTAAAGGAAAAAGGTTAACCTATTTTCTGTAATAACCTGTCAAGGACAAAACATTTTCATGTGAATTCAAGCAAATGTGGTTTTACAAGACCATTAACAGGCCTTCTGGTTCAGATTTTCGGGTCCCATAAACAGGCATAGCTGGCTGCCTGTCACAGTCACCAGCAGATCAAACCACAAATCACACCACCTTCCCCTCACCTCAGCTTTACTCCCTTTTATCTCTCATCTCCCGTAGGACTGGTTTGAGAAGACCTACTTTTTGGTGCTTTGGACGCTCCACCCTGCAATGCTCCTGCTGAGGGAAGGGGAGGACCTCCTGCTCCATGGGCCCTGAGTGGTTCTCCCTACTTTAAGTGCTCTGGTGACCGAGCAGATGCTCCAGTTGAGAGGCCACCACCTGCTTTCTCTCAGCAGTCTCTGAAAGGAAACGCCTGCTGCCAAATCCCCACAGCCACAGCACGTGCCCCAAGGTAATTTGCTAGGAAGAGACTTATTTGGCATTTACTAGTTCAGCGTCTGAAGTGAGAAGAAATTTTAAACTTGGCAGCAGTAGAGCCCACTTTGGTGGGTTTGCAACTTCAGCACACTGCTTATCTCTGGGCTTAAGAGCTTGCCAGAGTAGTTTGCAACTCTATACAGGTCCTATCATAGTGGGGAGAAGAGCTCTCTGTCTGCAAAAGCCAAGCACTGGTGTAGCAGGACAGCAACTGATGTCCGCCGGGCTGCTCTGCTTTGGAGACTCTGGCCATTTAATTCCAGAAAAAACAAAAAGATGCTGACAGGATCCATCTGGAAAGCTGGTAGAGCTTGTTTGCGTAGTCCAGCAAGTGAGACTAGCAGGTGGTACCTGTGCAATGAGCCATTTCAGCTCGTTAGTTCCGAGTTAATCAGGGAGCACAGCTGAGGACGTGACAAGCTCCACTGAAACCCAGAGTCAGACACGACTTCTGGGATACAGCTGAGTTTCAGGTGCACAAGATTTTGGTTTATGAGAGTTGGCAGCTTAGCTCTGTTTATCTGTGGTTCAAGGAGTTAGGAACTCCACTGGTTAAATAAATGAAGCCCCCAGGCTACTCTTAACTCTTTCATAATTAGACCAAACAAGCAAGCAAGCAACAATAAAAATTAAACCCCAAAAACCAGACTCAAGGAAGTGAAATATTAAGAGAACCCTAAAGCTGTGAACTCAAAATGAAAACCAGCAAAGGTAATTTTCTCTTGCAGTGCTAAGTCAGCCACATTACATATGTGGCACCCTCTATTCTTATCTTCCTTAGTAAATAGAAGCTTTCTCTATTAGTATTAATGCATACAATAAAACATACAAGCTGTGCTCCATGGCTGAGTTAGCATTGTGTTAATATTTAGTACAGTACACAGTAATTCAAGCAGTTAGCATTTTGTTTCACCATATACCACTGTCTCATCTACATATTTACTGCTGTGCAATAAGTAAACATGATAATTCTTTATCATTTCCTTTGAAGCGTTGTGTTTACTATGCATGCTCTGAGCACACTCCTCCCTGTTGTCATTAATTCGATTGCTCTTGCAGTTGAATTGAAAGTGAAACGAGGAAGAGGAATTACTGTTGACTCTAATCTAGCTTCAATCTCATTTATGCCACTGACAAACTTCTGCCTAGACACCACCGAGGACTCCCCGACACCTTCTCTCTGAGAGAAGAGTAAGGGTTCTCTTCCAAAACATGAATTTGCGTTTTTTAAGCAGAAGCGTTATCTGTTTAAAATTGCCCATTCCCGCAAGCAACACACAGAGACTGACTTTGACTGTGTAAATCTGCATCTGAAGAGGAACAAAGGCCAAAAAAATGCCAAATAGAAACATGAAGCTGAGGAAGATATCCACAGCAGTCACAGGGCAGCAATTACAAACGCTAACCTTAGCCTCAGCAGACCTGTGCCCGTAAAAAGGAGTAAGGGACACCTCCACAAGCGGACTCAGGGTTTGAAGGATTACATGTCTACTCTGAATCAGCACCAGGAAGAGGCCAGGTTTGTCCACACTCTTGTGCAAGCTCAGAGCAGGACTGTGCCTCAGAGTGCTGGGCCTCCCACTGTGGGTCAGCCTTGCAATCCGTTCGTAGCAATACCGAACACTAATTAACTTTTCTGTGCTCTACAACAGAACAGCAGACTGGTGGTCCTCCTGATAGTTCAGCAGGGGACAAAATAAGCATTTGGGGCTAGCAACTCGTTTTCCAGCCTCTCGCTCACAGCTCATACCCATTGCATACTAGCTGCTCAGAGCTGGTTTAAACCTCTCCGTTGATCTAATCCTGCAGACTGCACACAGTTAATGTTTCCCTCTTGCAGAAAAATTCGCTCGGAGAACAAATGGAAAATAATCAGTGCTAATTTTACATTTTTCATTTCCAAGGCCAAATGACATCACACAAGTGAGTCATTATCAAAGACTAAAATTCTCTTTGAGCCAGCACTTATCATGAATAAACTGCAAGTGCAGGCAGTCCTGTTACGTAAATGCCACCAGTAGATTACATTTTTGAAAGCTGCAGAAATTTGCTAGTCCTAGTAATTTACTCAGCCAAACTTACTTTCTTGGCTTTAATCTTTCCCTTAAACAAAAGTTTCTGTAACTTATAATTCAGATGCTGATGAATGTTAACAGTAGTAACAACTAGATTTACTTACTGAAGACTTTGACTATCGTTGGCTCTTCGGATACATCGTCTTCTGTAACTAGCATACATACAAATCTCTTTTCATCACTGATTCTTGCATTCTTGATGGATAATGTATAGTTTTCTGAGAGACTCAACCTGTCTTTGTAGTCTGGTACATCATCATACTGTACATTTTTTTTTGTTGATGATCTGAAGGCAATAAATACTGGAGATCCATTGGGCATTTCCTATAATAAAAGGATAAACACCTCTATTTTGCATAAACACCCACTTAGAAGTTCCTGAAGATCTGCAATCGGTACAAACCCGTAATTTAAAAAAAAAAAATCTAAAAACTGCATCAGATGGCTTTTTTCCTGATTAATTTCTGCTGTACAAACAAGAAATTCAGTGTAATACAAGAGCTAGTTTAAGACTGCTGTGGTACACACTGAGAATATCATCAGGAGAAATAATTTCAATCCTTTGGCTCAATCTCGACATAGCACAGGGGTTTCTCTGATGAAGGCTGGTGGTTCTGGCACCACCTGCCTCTGTCTGTATGAAAAAGTATCTGAAATAGAAGCATTTGTGGGCTGGTCTCAAAAGCTTCAGTCTCCTTTTTGTTCATGATTGTTTTACATATTCATATTGTTTGTCTGGGATATTCAGACTTCATTTCAAATGCAGGATTTAATCAGGCATAACTGCCTATTTTATTCTAAATTAGTTTTTAGCTTTTTTCCCCCTTTGTTTTCAAAAGACCCAAGAGCGTGTAGCATGGGAATATACATACAATCAAATATTGTTATTTATGCATCTCAGGATAATCTGCAAAATATTATTTTCTAGACGTCCTCCTTATATTAATAAGTATGCAGTTGCCATTCTAAGAAGGAATACAAAGTTGACAGCCTTGCACAAACCTACCATATAAAAAATTTATTTTTATGAGAGACAAAGTTACAGCCTGAGTTCTGCAGGACTTTGTTCCCTGCCCCCCCTACACACACACACAGAGCAGGGACAGACACTGTCTGCCTTTAAATAAAGTAAGGTGAAAGGTTGACGCCATCTTTATGTTCAGTATTGTGCTGGGGGCTGGAAGAGGTTTTCGTTCCCTTTTATCCCTTGCACCTTGCAGCACTGATGTGAGTAGTGTTCCCAGCACAATACCTCAGCTTGACTGCAGAGCCCACAAAAGCATGACGATGCTGTGACAAGAGATGAGTGGTGTCAGAGCTGGGCAAGGAGCAGGAGGCAACAGCTAACGTGAAGTTTAAATTCCCTTATAGTCTTTCTCCCTCTCCCACTTTTAACTCTCGTATTACTCCAGACGTCTGTGACACAGGAAAGAAAGCTTTGCCTTGACTCGATACACATGAAGTTGGCTCTCAAGCGCAAACGAGCTCTTAACTCCGTAAGCGTACCCAGCGGCCGAGCACGCACGGGTAGATGCTGAGGGGAGCAAGACCTGCTCCTGTCACAGTGCAAGGCTCCCAGTGCGCCCGGGCTCCCACCACCAACCCCTATTGCTACTTCCAAGGCAGCAAAGCAGAAAACGGAGTTCTTCCTTCTTCCAGTGAAATAATCACCTGACCAAAAAACCTAAACCAAACCCTCCCCCTGCTAAAAACAAGTGTTGCCATACTGGGAGCTGCCCTGGGAGAACGGGTATCACTTTCACTGGGTTGTGCGGCTGCATCAACAACTTCATACAATAGCAACTGGATGGGCCATTCTCCACATTAGGTTTCACGTCCCTTTCAATTTAGGAGAAGCTGTAACATCCCATTCGCTGCTTGGTACTTGTCTGAGATGATCAATCCAAATGCACCGGAAAGAGATAATGCATTTCTTTTTCTCAAAATAGCCTTGCATCTTCATACAGATGGACTTCTTCCCAAGAAAAGTCAGCAGACTAAAAAGCACATTGCAAACTGTAGGCCCTACATCTTCTGAACATTTATATGAAAGAGCTTGACTATCCCTTTTAGGAAAACGTCCTTTCCAGACTTCTGACTTCATTTCCCAAAACGTGTTTGTGCAGCAGGAACTCTTGAGAGGGCTGCAAAATCTGGAAACTTCCAGGTCCAAGGGAAGGAGCCAGGGGGGGATTATGAAACACCCCCTGTGGCAGACCAGTCTGCTGTAAAATAGGCAGGTGAATGCCATTTAAAAAGAGAGAGAGAACACTATGTAATTTTAAATCCAGTGTCAGAGTAAGCAGCACCTGTTGCCGGTAACACTTCGGTTTGAGCACAAGAGAAGATTTAGATGAATTTACAGTAGCAGGAAAACTAGTTGTCCCTTGTCAGTCTGAGAAGGGTTCTGGTATCCTGACGGTTTCTTCCACATATCGTTCCAGGTTTCATTTGACTTTGATATGCTTATTCTCCTTTTGGCCCTGGATTCTGATTGCACACAGGAGAAGGGCACCCTTGGTGTTCCTACTGCAGGCTGACCAAGGCAACCAGGAGCACACTGGTGATTTTGCCTCTGCTCTCCACATGCCAGAAATGGCAGAGCGAAACCACCAGCAACTCTACTAAGGTCGGCTCTGCCCTCTTCTTCGCTGTACATTAAACACACTGAAGCATGAAACAGTACTGAGTGACTGTCAGATCAACGAGACCTGGGGACAGCACCTTCCCAGGGATGAAGCACATGCACATGCTGCTTCAGGCAGCCCACTTCAAAAGTATTCAAATGTACAACGATGGCTCTGTCAAGCGAGTGAGACACCACTAGGTAACATGCCAGATCTCTAATTCAGGTTGGCAGAGAACTCCCGAATAATTATTTCTCTTGAACAATGAGATCAATTCCTCAAACCTCTCATCTATGCTTGGCAGAAATTATGCAGATTGGAATCTTGCAGTCCTACAAACCCAGGAATGAAAGTCTTCGTATTCGAGGCAGAAATCCTATTGACTGGAGTCTTGTAATCTCACACACAAAAAATACACATCGTCTTATACCACCTGTAATGAATGTAAAGGTAAGCTATACTTACGTATTTCCATTTTCCAAACATAAGACCATCTGGTACTTCTAGACGACAAGGCATAGTAATAGTATCTCCATATACTGCATTTACTGTGTACAATCCCAGAGCTAGAGGAGAAACAGAAAGAGAGGAAACAATTTTAAGCGTTTTCTTAAATCTCCATATGCTAGCTAATGTTTGGTTCACAGCTATTACAAAAGCAGAGCCACGTCCTTTGTAAATGGGTATTTTTCCAGCATGTAGGATTTATCCCCAACCTCCCGATAAAACAGATTCCTGTCACTGAATTCCTTTACTTAAACATTATGATCTTTTCATACTCATATTTTCTGCTGCAGTCAGTGGGAGCCAAGCAGGTTTTCAAACTGGATCGCACCTGCTCAACTGGATGAACATGTACACTACAATCAGTATCCACAGCTATTGTCCCAAACTTAAAACTTTAAAAGGAAAATCCCTAAACCTTTATTTTCTTCATCTGAAAAAACAGCCATTTCTGCCTGGAGAGTTTATGTTGCAATGCAGTATTGTGAGGAGGCCAGCAGACAAGCGATATTCTGACTGCTGCACTACATAAAGACTCGTGAAAGAAAGAAAGTGTTAAGTGCTGGGTACCCTTACACCTGGGAAACAAACTAGTCTGAACAGTTAGATCTTCCAAAAATGAAGTGAAATGCTTCAATGAATTATTTAAGAATAGCTTTTTTTGAAACCTCAGCACAATGTTATTGTGCTAATGCACACAAATTTACAGAATAAAACTGACCCACTTATTTTCATTGTCCAAAATACGTGAATTGAACAAAACCAACAGACCCTCAAGTGATGAAACGTTAAAACACAAGGAAGTTTAAAGGGGAAGGTGTTACAACTTGGTGCATTTGCTCTAATGCGACTTTGCTTTGCTCCCATTTATCCGTAGTTTCCCTGCTCTTGGTGATGCTCATGGCTCCTTACACTGGAGGGAGGTTTTGCCTCTGGTGCTTGCCTGGTGTCACTGAGCATGTGCCCTGGCTGCCTCCTCTCACCCACACGTCTGCAGCTTTTGCCAGGATCTTCTGCCCAAAGACTCAGGGTCTCCCCCTTTCATTTGCAACTGGAGCTATACAATCAAAGGATTGCTGCCAAAGAAACCTTATTTAAGAGTGAGCAGTAGGATGCTGGTGATGTAGTCAGGGCCACAGAAACACCCAAGCTTCTTAGAGACATTCAGTTTTCCAGAGATTCAGCCCTTCTTGCTAGAGCTGGAAAAAGCAAACCCGTTCCCATGCACTCCCAAAAGACCGGAGCCGCAGACCCCGTATCTTTTCCCAAGTCCTGAGGCAGCCACTGGGATGACCTGACAATTCTCTTGCTTTCTGCATGTGTGCACTCTATAGGGAGGTTTTCCCAAGGATTTTTTTGTTTCTTTAAACAAAGTCATGTATTTTTAAAGAGCCAAACACTTAACTCATTGCCTAGAATTTAAATTAGAAAGACTCCAGAGCATTTTCCTGAGATGAGGACTTCAGATATCACCATTAGCACCAGCTCATATTTATCATTTGTATCACAGTGACAATCAGGCTGTGGTCTGTGCTGTGTGGTACTTCACAAAGAAATAGTATTCCAAAATCCTGCCTTAGAGAAGCTTACAACCTAGACAGCATTGCATGGCAAGGCAGAGGAGGTGGCAAGCAGGCTGGAGCATAATGGATTGAAGGAATGCAGGAGATAACAGGCACCACTACCCGCACATATCTTGAACTTCTTTTCTTCACACTGCTCATTTTCAACGAACAACTGCTATTCTTCTTCTGATTCTGTCATATAATTAGTCACAAACATACTTTAGGTACATCATTCACACTATAAGCAGGACTGCATGCGCTGTACAGTTTACGAAGACCAGACGTGACAATAGCAGTCCGTCCACTAGATGGTGCTCAGTAAGTGCAATCTCTAAAAATGAAACAAAAATTTTTTTTAAGAAATCGGCTAACTTCAATTTTAGGCAAATAGGACCAATCAAACTATAAATGGAAGTAAAATTCAGAGCTGGAACAAATTCTTCCCTTGCACTCATCCTCATTCTGATCTCCAGGAGGGGGACAAAGCAACTTTGGCTTCTCAAGTTGAATCCCAATTTTAGATTCTGCTAGAGCTACAATAAACAGTCCTTTTTGGTTCCTCTCTCTCATGGGTGCAAAATTCAAGACACTTGCAAATATTTATTCAACTAGTAAGCTGGTTAGTACACGTTCGAATTCCAGTCAAGTGTCATTTACTAATTTGAAATTCTGTAATGGTATTTTGCATCACATGGAAAACAAGAAACTGCTCCTCCTGCTAGGAGATACTCCCTGTCACGAGGGGGAAGCAAAATGACCCTGTGGAATCTGTAATGTTGTTCTCTCCTAGACACCTGTTTAACCCCTGCAAGTTGCTAAGGTAACAAGTAAATGCTACCAAAGACTTGACAAACAGCCTCATGAGCGCGAATGAAATTGTTTCTGGAAAGGACTTACATTTATAGCATTCGGAGCAGGTAGTTGTTGAACGGCCTGATAAAGAGAATGACTGGCCTCTGATTTTAGAACTCTTCCATCTGAAAGCCATTCCTTAAGACGGACAACCCCTCCTGCAAAAACCATGCCTTGCCATAAATTCTGTCTAAACTAAAATAATACAGTTTTCTATTAATTGTTAACACGGAACGAGAAAGACACAGGTTTCACTTTATATACAGAGAAATGGTCCTTACAAGAATACAAGAGGTCCTGCTGTAAAATTTTCTCCTACCACGTTTAAGGAGTGCGAACTAGTCGAAAAACTGTAAACTTTCCCTGCAGGAACTGCAGTAATCTCCACAAAACAACTTTGCAAACCTAGACATTTAAGAGAAAAACAAACAATCACCTCAACAAATCTGGAAATTCCTCTCTCTGTTGGTATTAGATATATTTGTAAAATGGTGGGATGAAGAAGAAAATAGAAGAAAATGACTGCTTAATGATGTAACAGTGCTTAGCATCAACCATCATTTTCTGAGAGCCCTTTACATAGTTTCCAGCTTATTCTAAGAAAATGAAAGCAGGATCTACAAATATATAACAAATTGCTCCATGCCCTGACACAACACAGGGTCAATGTCAAGGCCCTCATATCTCATTAACTGCAGGAGGGTGCAAAGACAACTGTAGGGAATAACACTACAAGAAATCACTGGACGTCATGCCCTGCCTTGCTGTATTTCTGATGCACCTTTCTGTAGCTAATTAAGAGCTCAGCCAGCTCCCCTGCATGGTTTTCAGATGTTGCCTTTAAAACAGCCAGCACTGTTAATAACAACACTAATTCAGAAGCACGTATGCTGGGAGAAGCTCTACTTGAACCAGCTATGAATTACACCTATATAACAGGTTAATGCAGCTCACTTTCCTTCCATGCCTTTACATACAGCTTTGAGCAGGCTGAGGGGTTTAACTCATTTCCCCCTCTTTGATCCAGTGGTGAAGAAACTCTGAGCAAGATTAAACCTTTCCACGTAGGTTCAGACACAGGAAGAAAGCAGCAGCATCAGGAGGTATGATGACTCAGAGAGATCCCAGCAGGACACAGCTAAACTGAGATGGCATTTGCTGTTGATGCTTTTAATTACAGTACTTTCCAGGTCCCCATGGCAGTGCTAAATGGCATCCTTCTTTGTCCCTCTCTCTGCCTCTGTTTCACAAGGGGGGAACCAAACAGTACCCACATATTTGGGTGACAAAACAAAAAATCTGACTACTTGATCAGAGGCTTGAAGGCAGAGGAGGTGCTGTTGTTATTTTGGATCCTCAACAAGAGCTTATGATGTAAGTCACAATTTAGACTAATATTTTTAATCAACGGGATCATATAAGAGCAATGGATAGAAGGTGAGTATCTAAAAATCAGGAAGCTGATGTTCTTCCAAGGAAATAACAAAAGCTGTAGGAAGTGTGTGGAAAGCAGCCACGTTTTCCATCTCTACCTTCCATTTGAAATACTGAGTATTTTTCTCCCCGCAAACACCTTTAAGTGCTTAAGAGTAAGATTTTTCTAACAGATGTAAAACAGAACAAGGGCTGTTCAAACACCCTTTAGATGCAAGATCCATGGGAGACTATGAACCTGTATCTGAAAACTACAACTAGCAGAGGTACTGCCCGAAACTCCTCTTCACTGACCTAGCTGGCTGCCTCACAGCACAGCTTTACTTCTGGTTACTAAAGCAATGGAAAACTGGGCAACTGAACCTTCCTCAATATCCTGGAGTCCACTGATTTAAGTGTGATGTTTCACATCTACAGGGATGTCCTGTATTTCCCTTCTGCACCTAATTTTTTACTGCTGATGCTTCTGCACTGGCAGGTTCAGCAATGATGTTTTATTCCATTTTCTGGACCCAAGGAGCAAGGTCTCATTACCAGAGAACAGCAGGACAGGCTGGCTGCTATGGTTCTTTGAAGCAATCATCAGCACTGAGCAGAAGAGGTCAATTAGCAGCTTCTGGAGTGGAAGTGTCCAAATCCAAGAGCTATTACGTCTATTTAGCATCTCCTTCAGAAACTGTAGTTATCTACTTTGGAAACTCTGAATTAGGATTAGCACTTCAAATCTTTATTTGAGGTTTTGGCCCTCCCATTTTATCTCCAGGTAGCCCAGATTAGCTTGTACTTAATACATTGTGGGAGGTTAAAAAGCTTTGCCTCATGAAGTAGGTATTTTATTAAGTTGCTTGCTATCAGCTCTGAAGTAGCAACAGGCAAATCTTTCTTTCTGCCTTCCACTTCCCAAAAGGATTTCAGCTATACAGGCATACACATAGGTCCTCTCTTGAGCATCCACTTAGGTACCCACCCAAATGGTTGGTATCAGCCTAAATGATTTCCTTTAGGAAACATCAGTATTTCACAAAAACACTAATTACATGTTCTTAAGATCAGGAAGTCATCTTTCTGAATCATAGTATCATTTAGGTTGGGAAAGACCCTTAAGATCATTGAGTCCAACTGTAAACCTAGCACTGCCAAGTCCACCACTAAACCATGTCCCTAAGCGCCACGTTTCACGTTCTTTAAAGACCTCCAGGGATGGTGACTTGACCACTGCCCTGGGCAGCCTGTTCCAGTCCTCAATAACCCTTTGGTGAAGAAATGTTTTCTACTATCCAATCCAAACCTCCCCTGGAACAACCTGAAGCCATTTCCCGACACCCGCCTTGCTACAACCTCCTCTCAAGTAGTTGCAGAGGGCGATGAGGTCTCCCCTCAGCTTCCTCTTCTCCAGACTCAACAATCCCGTTCCCTCAGCTGCTCCTCATAGGACTTTTTCTCTAGACCCTTCACCAGCTTTGTTGCTCCTTTTTGGACATGCTTTTTTTTTAAAAAAAAAAAGACAAAGCAGTATATGAATGACAGCTGGGTATTGGTACAATGCAAAACAGATTAGAAAAAGCCCTCCAGCTTTGAATGGGACAAGACTTGACAGCAGTACTTACTGTCCCAACTGTTGATATCGATAATGCCTTAAAGTAGATTTTAACACTGAAAAGTATTTTCCATTTAATTAAAAGTACTATTTAGGGAAAAAAATTAAGATTGTTCACAGAATCAGATTGGTTGAGGTTGGAAGGGACATCTGGAGGTCATCTGGTCCAACTCTCCTGTTCAGGCAGGGCAACTTACAGCTGGTTGCCCAGTACCATGTCCAAATGGCTTCTGAATATCTCACAAGAATGGATATTCCACAGCCTCTCTGGGCAACCTGTCTGTGCCAGTGCTTAGTCACTCTCACAGGAAAAAAAGTGTTTCCTGATGTTCAGAGTTATGTCCTACATTTCAGTTTGTGCCCATCACATCTTGTCCTATTACTGGGCACTACTGATGAGAGTTGGGCTCCATCTTCTTTGCAGCCTCCCTTCAGGTATTGGTACACATTGATGAGATCCCTTCCGAGCCTTCTCCAGGCTGAACAGTTCCAGCTCTCTCAGCTTCTTCTTATAGGAGAGATGTTCCAGTCCACCATCTTCATGGCCCTTCACTGGGCTTTCTCCAGTGTGTCCATCTCTCTCTTGTACTGGGGAGCCCAGAACTGGACACAGAACTCCAAATGTGGCCTCACCAGCACTGAGCAGAGGGGGAGGATCACCTCCCTCAACCTGCTGGCAACACTTTGCCTAATGTAGCCCTGAATACCATTAGCCTTTTTTGCTAAAAGGGCACACAGCTGATCATGTTCAACTTGGTGTCCACCAGGACCCCCAGGACCTTTTCTGCAAAGCTGCTTTCCAGCTGGGTGGCGACCTTCCATGCTGCATGGAAGTTGGACTTTTCAGACAGGACTCAACTATTTTTTCTCCCTCTCTTTTCCTTGCCTGGTGTTGCATTTAGGGTGAGAATACATTTGGTAAGAGGTAAATCCCCTTGTGTTCTAGCCGGTCCTCAGAGATTAGAGGGACTAGGGGTGGCTGGACTTATCTCTTAATAGGTATGCCAATTGGGGCCGTCACTATAGGTCTGACCCAGCCCAAACAGCCTGTATGCTGTAGGTCTGGTTGCATTCAAGAGAAGCAGTCAGGTTCACGAATAGTATGGTTTATTGTTATGCAACATCTACAGATTCTTTAAGACTGCCTACGGTAAATGCACAAACTGCAGGTTGGCTATATAGCATTACACAAAAGAGAAAGGATTGCAATCACACACACTAAGTTCCCGGGTATACACTCAGCATAGCTGAGGAAATCTTACCAAAAGGCATCCCTTGGGGGAAGGGGAGAGAGCACAAACCCATCGATCTGTCCCTCTGATTTGGTATCAGATTATCGTCCCTCCAAGTTAGGTACAAACTTGGGGTAGTATTTATCTTAGTTTGTATGTGTGAGGGGGTGGGACTGCAGTCAAGCCATTATCTTTTGAGTAACGACACAGCACATTCTTTGGTGCCCGGGGTACAGCTGTTTTTGTGAGAAAAAAGGGAGGATGAGGAACAAGGCTGGCAGGCTACTGCAAAAATCATCCCTTGAGAGAAAGAAGTAGAGCAGGAGATAAATCTGTCCTTGAAATGAGTGAAAGAATGGTACCGCATGGCCTACACCCCGCTTCGCATCCCTCCTTGGCGCCATGACAAACACAAATCGCTGGACCTCCATCCTGTCCTGTGCTTGCTCTGGGCACCCTGTGTCAAGGAAATGTGTGTTTTACAGATTTCTCACTGTTTTGCTTTTCTCACATTTCCAACACCTAACACCTGGCAAAAAGTAACTTTTCCAGTAAGACGTTTAGTAAATTTTAAAGACATTCACAATGCTGATCATGGGAGCAGAGAAGAGAAAATACAGCAAACATGTCATGGACCTCATGTTTCCCTACCTAGGCCTGACGAAGTCAGCTGAAGAAAGGGTAAGTTCTGTATGAACATAATGGGACTTTAATCATCCTTTTTGTCAAGTCACAACAGCCTAGGACCCAAACACCACTCAGTCTTGAGTTTGCAGACCTCCGCAACAGAGGCCCAGGTGCTATTTTTTCAACAAGCTCGTCCTTGTGAGCCAGCTCGCTTTACTGAAAACAAGCCTCTTCACATGAGCTACAACAGGCACTCTTACGCACAGCTTACACAGACGTGCCCTTGGTCATTCATCTTCTGACATAGCACAGAAAACACAAGATACACTTCAAGATGTCAAAAAACTGGTTAAAGCAAAGCAAAAAGAAAAGGTTCATATTATCAAAATTCATGCATATGACAGCATCCATTTCAGTTCAGTGGTTACGATCGTTCCTTGTTTCATATGCTGGGCATCAAAATTGGGAAGCAGGGCAAACACTTCCAAAAAAATCCAAACATTGATTATCTTCATCATACAAATATGATTAAAGACAAAAGAGTTTATGTTTGTGGATATGTTATCTGATACAGCTTATATAAACAGTACATATTGTTTCTTATCTCTCTACCTGTTTAAATAGTAAAACAAATCCACACGTGGGTGATTAGGACTTCAAAAGGACTATTAGCTACAAGAGAATCATCAATATTATCCAAGAGGGAAATTAACTTCAGATAAACATATCCAACAGTATTTAATGTAACATACTCTTGTAAAACAACGTAACAGAACTTGATGAAGGGTTTCTTATACTTTATCACAGCATTCCTTCAGTGAGTTTTAAACCCTGAATAATATCAGCATGCAGGCAATTTTAACACCAAAGGAAAAAAAAAATCCTTTATCATTTTATAAGCACTGATGTAATGGACAGCAATTACCCTTTGGAATCCTCACTAAATTGAGCTCTTTGAAGATACAAAGTAGCTGACTGGGAATGCACATTCCACGTGTTTTAGGGTTTTTTTTGAGAAGACCCAACTCAAAACATGGTTGTGACTCTGGAAGATGTTGAATTCTCTTTTGACAAGCTGGTCAAAGAAGCACCTACTTAACTCCAAAGACACAAGTAGCCAAACCCACACAAACAGAAGCACTTACATGCTTAACACTGATTTTGGCAAGTACTCCAGCAGATTAGGGAGATGGGACTTGGCACCCAGCAACATCAAGGCATCAGGCAATAAACATCAGGAAACAGGCAGGGTATTTAAAGCTAGATACTGAAAACACCAGAGCTGGAGAGCAGGCATTAAATGCCAGCAAAATTCAGCAATCGTTACTCTACACAAAGCATTATGCTTGTTTAAAATACGCAGAGTTTATTCTTATAAATGAGGAAAAAATACTAAAGGAAACACTTAAACACTTCACAAATCCTCTCTCCTATGAACACTTAACAACTAATATGCTCCTACTCCTTTCAAATTCCATACAAATCACATGTTTTCCTTATCAGTACAAACAAACCAGCTATTATCAGAAACTAGCCAAGGTAACATGTGCCATCCGACCAAGGCTGCATGGGCTCTATCACCTTATCAATAAAGAAATCCTCAGCCCCGTCCTCCATCTTTGGTCAAGACAACAGAGACCAATGCACGTTTCTCAGTGGCGTTTTGCTCTATAGTTCAGCCAGTCATGCATGATGAACAGTTTTCCTACACAAGAACGTACCTTGGCTCTCTGTGTGACCCTAAGTGTGAACTCAAGGCTGAGGCCTCCATGAGTTTAGGTCCAAAATCTCACAGAATAATTTAACCACAGTTTTCAAAGTCCTACAATATGGCCAAATAAAACTCTGGGTGCTGTGTGCCTGTTCACAAACCAGACTACTCAACTGCTGCTTGTTTCACTGAGGGCTATTTCTGCTCTAAGATTTCAAAACATCCAGCTGTTTCAGTATTTCAGCAGCTATTTTCCCCACTTCCCACACCAGAATACAGCTTTTGCATCTGTACGCTCCCTTCCTGTAAGCTTTGCTTGTAGCTTGATTTGGAACAATTTTAGCACAAGCTTTTGAAAAGACTGAGGTACATTTCAATCTGTAAGGCAGAGGTCTTAGAAAGTTATATCCTTCCAAGAGCATACGGGTTTGTACTAGATGCTACAAGTGTGCAGTTTACAGGGGTGATCATTACTGTAAGCTTTACCCTAGGGAGGTTCATACTAGGCATTTCTCTGAACATTTTCCATCATCCTTGCTGCTAAAGGAGTACACTGGAGAACATACAGAAGAAAAGCTTCTTCAGTCTGAATGTACCAAAACGCCTGGATTGCATCTAAATAATGATGACTAATAAGCTTTTGTCAGCTTAGGAACTTTAAGTGTTATATATAAAAAGCAATAATCATGACAGTAATCATAATCACAAGAAGTTTCTAGAATTTTTAATATGTACGCAAAAGAAATTTGTACGTACTCATACTTCTTTACAAGTTGAATGTCCATCATTACATGCATTGTCATTGTCACTTAAAGTAAACCAGATACTGCTTTCCAAGTCAGCAAAGCTTTCAAACTACATAAAAAAGCTGTTCCTAGCATTAGCTTCTGCAAAGCTTGAGACCAAATGATCAATTCAAAGCTCAGTAACTGATGCAAAATGCTACTGCAAAATGAATTACTTGTGTCAGCACATCAACCTTGCTACCTTCCCTCAGCCTCTGTTCCAATGAGCTGAGCTACCTCAGCCTCTGTTCCAATGCCCAGCTCCAAGAAGACAAAGGAAACTGCTAAGACCAATAGCTCTGAAACAGGACCAGCAAAGCTCTGGTTTGCCTGGCAGCAGTAAGCGCATCTCTGCTTTTTAATCTGGTCCCTTTTAAATCAGGAAGGCTCCAAAATCTACTAAAGAACTGGAAGGATAACTCATGAAAGCCACCAGTGCCTTTGTACCACATGGGCTTTGTTACAGCAAAATTTTCCTTTCGGGGGAAAGTCCTCAGCTTATTTCTACAAACCACCACCCCAAAACACCACCTGTGATTTCAATGGCCTTCTAATCACACTATTTTATGGAAACCCTAGCTTTTGGCTCAGAATTACTCTATTTCTGGATTTGGTGCTGATCCAAAACCAGTCAGATTTGTTTTGCAAGCTGATTTGCAGGTTTAAATTTTCAAGTCCTTTGAGTAAATCTTACAGGTTTTAAAAAGTTACATAAATAGTAGTGTTGCTCTAAGTAGGGAAAAATGTAGTGTTAAGCAAAATTGTAAATTTGTATCTCAATTACTTTTTGTCCTTTCTTGAACACTTCTTCTGCCTTGTTGCCCCACACAATGATGTCATCGATGTACTGTAGATGTTCAGGGGCATCACCCTTTTCCAGTGCAGTTTGAATTAGTCCATGACAAATAGTGGGGCTGTGCTTCCACCCCTGGGGTAGTCGATTCCAGGTATACTGGACACCCCTCCACATGAAAGCAAACTGTGGCCTGCACTCTTCTGCCAAAGGAATTGTAAAAATGTAAAGCAAATATTTACAAACAGGACTTAAGGAAAAAACATCTACCTACTTAAAAATGCTTGAATTAGTATAAGGCTAGCAAAGACAATGTTTCCACAACGGGGTGGAACCATGTCAAAAGACACACCCAACACTGGCAAGTTGTGGTCAGCATCAGAAAACCCAGATGTGTTTTTTATGAGCACTGTACAGTGGGGAAAAAAGCTCTCTTTCCCACAGTTGGTGCTGCAACTCGAAGGCCACTGTTAATGATTTACTTTGATGCAAATTTTTACAAAACATTGCTTAGGACAGTTCTCATAATTCAGAGGAAGAGATAAGATGGCCAACATATCTTCATATAAATACTTCTGTTCAAGATGTAGCCATGACTGAAGGAACTATATTTTTTTTTAACATATGGGAAAACTGAAAATAGTTTATTAAAATAGTTACCAACATATGGTGTGATTTTTAACAAATGGTCTGGCACATCTGCCAGGGAAGTGAGTTGTAGCCTACTAAAGTTTGATGATACAAGCTATCTGCCAAGAGATGAGCAGCAAATGTGGGAAAACAGTTTCTGAGTCAATACTGCAATGAGTTTCAACTTTAAAGGGTATACCTAATTATGCAAAATGGGATCAACAAAGCCTTTGTAGCTTGGTAAAACTTCTCACTCTTTCTGAGGTTAACCTCTGGCTGCTCCTGCAGCGTACTTCTGTTACGCTTCTCAGTTGCCCTTCCAAAGCACTTTTCCATTTGCTAGAACTGCCTCAATTGTTTTTCATCTTCTTGTTTATGCTAGTTAGCAATGGTGCTGTGTATCCAATAGCTTAAAGGGACTTAAAAGTTTCTATTAAGTCAAATAAAACCTGTAGCTCAAAAATAATTATCTAAAAGCCCTGATTATATTTTGCTATGAATCCTTTTTTCCTTTTATAAAAAAAAGTCAATAGACAGCATACTAAAAAAAGACCTGGCCCTCTTGCTTTTTCATAACTTTATATTGACAGTGTGGATCAATATACCCCACAGGCTAACAGTGCAGAAAAAACACATAATTTATACATAAATGCTGAATAAGAGGCTAAACAGTGTATGTTTTTCATATCAGAACTGTAAGAGATTTTGTTTTGGTACTCTGAGTACAATGCCCTGTCATCCTAGATTTTAAGTCAATGTCAAGTTGGCAGCGCACCAAGGGAGAAGACCTTCTGAAAGAGGAGGCTGAACTTTTGCCATCTGTATCCTTCCCTTGCGTGTGCTGCTGCTTCACTGCAGCAAGAGGCCTGGGAAATGGGGCTGCAATCATGGTATCACTGGAGTGGAGACGGCAAAGGAGTCCCAAACCTGCTGGCTCCTTCCAGAGGCACCTGGAAGTGAACAGACTGTTTCTCACAAGGTGAAACACTGGGCTCCCTTCCTACCACAGCCATTACCTTCTTCCCATCACCCTGCATGGGATTAAACCAACGAGAAGAAGCAACTGCAAGATGACAAGAAGGTGATCACTGCATCCCACTTGGTCAACTGCTGTTTCTGGGAAGGTGCGATCACAGCACCATGTTAAGACTTCACTGTGATCATAACAAAAAACAGTAGTACACCTGGGTCCCTGACCCAGGGTGCTCCTCTCCAACTATGGAAAACATAGAGGAAAAAAAGTCTTCTTTCACATGCTGTGGTCCATATATGCTAGTAAAGTACACACTAGCTTGTCTATATACAAGTATGCCTTGTGAGTACATCCCTTTATATTTTGGTCTGTGAGGATCCATAAGCAGGTAAGAGGACAAGGAGCAGATGGACCTTCCATATCAAGTTGTTTTAAAAGTTAGGCACTACCTAAGAAACATATGCTTTACTGATCTATGCTCCAACTCTTGCATCAAAACAAAGGAAAAATAGTTCTAGCAAGACCCTAGCTTTGGAAAAGCAACTGATAGGCAGCATTTTCTTCCCTCTGGCATCAGCCAGATGCAAGGATGCACTCAAAGACTACAGCTTCATAGGGAAGTCTGACCCTGTATTCGCCTACTCCCAATCAAATACATGGAAGGGCTCTGTGGCTACATTGGCAGAGCCAACATCAGCATTACTTGGTTTTCCTCACCTGCTCTCTGCACCTTTTCTACTTCTAATTAGTGAAAATTGTGTGGTTAACATACCTAAGGCTTAGCAGTACAGAAACAAATAAGACTTATCCATACCTCCCTCTATAAAGGTAAATAAGAAAAATACTGGATTTCTTGATAAGTGAAAACTTAGTAACAATTTGTTTTACCACAGATATACTTCCCAGGACAGGTATACATTTCTTACATTTCTTACATTTCTTTAAGCATGAAGGAGTCTCAAGAGAAAAATCAAGGTACCAGAAAGCAAATCAGAGGATTGTTTTGCAAAGTATGAGAAAAAAAAAAAAAGAAAAAAGAAATCACTGATCACTCTAGCTAAAAGTAAATAAACATAATGGGAAAAAAATAGGAATTAGGAAAAACAAGGTACCACAGAAAGTTAGAAAAACTGATGTAGTTAAATCAACGCCACCACAGTCCTCCTATGCAAAGGAATCTCAACAACAGACACCGTTCTAACCACCTTCCTCTTGTGAGTTGTCTGCATTCTGCCCACAGTCCTCCTTACAGGAACAGGCACTTCCCTTCTGCCTGTCTAGCATCCTTCGAAGCTGAAAATTAGTGCCTGACAGTTTTCAAGAATGTAATTTTTTTAACCATGCTTGTTGTTCCTCTACTTCAAATCATGATTGTTCTGTCAAGTAATCTTAAAACAAAGAAAAAGGCCAGATCTCTACTACTGGGTACGTTCCAGATCTGCAAACCCTACCTTCTCCATTACCTGCACATTCACCTGGACACTTGCTTACTATCCTAAGGTTCAGCTCCCCAGCTTCTGTCAGAGGCTTGCTATCTGCTATCAGCATTCCGCTCTGCAGCAAATGGGGTTTCCAGCAAGCAGAGAAGAATCTGTGGGGAGAAGGCATAATTTTTGCTTCTCTTTCTTCATCAATGCTCTGAAACATTAGCAGAAGCTCCAACCGTATTCCTGTAATAATTCCATACACCCCAATAAGAAAATAAAATATTTGGTGAATGCAAGTTTGATAGGCAACTTGCAGAAGTGCAGCTTCCACTGACACTGTCGAGATAAGCACCCAAAATTGTGCATCCAATACTGTGTATTACAGAAACACATTCTTCCTGCCTGCACTTCATCAAGGCTGCAGGGTCTGCAGCTAATTAAGAGGCAGTGTCCTGCCACACTTCTCTACTGCAGTCACACTCACCAGAACTGCTGCTTGCTGGTTTTGGCCGCGTTTATTCCCAAAGAAACCATCTAGATTTCACCAACAGAGCAAATCATAACCTGTGACTGTAATGTGTACAGAATATTATTTTTGGTGAGTGAGCTTCATTTACTTGTGGTGAAAACCATGCACTAATCACCTGGAAAAAACAAAAAAGCCGCCTTACAGAAGTTACAACTTTAAAGGGCATAGATGAAGGACAGATTTATCCTTCCGTAACGCTGAGTGGGTGGAAAAAGCTGTACATGCTTTCAACAGAAAACATCCAGCCCTTCCAAATTAGGGAAGTAGATTGGTAAATGGAAAGCATCAGCTTTATGTGCCATCAGGTGGCTCTGGTTGGATGGACACCCCCCCAGGTGATGATAGGCTTTTGGCTGCTCCTTCTGTTTTCCAACTGCGTTCCCTACTGATAAGGGAGAGGACAAAGCGATGCAGATGAGATGAATGTAGCCTCCTCGAATCATCAACAAGTCTTTGTTACCTGGAGACAAGACCTATCATTTCACTGATAGCACAATAACATAGGTGTGAGGGGGGGGAAGCTCATTGAAAGTATAATGCTATAAATCCTTATGATTTATGCTAAAATAAGTGACTGACAGCTCCTCTGAGGCTCTCTTTAGATTTAATGGGCTCCTCACAGACACAGCTTTTTAAATTTCACAGATGCCTGTAGCCAGCCCTGGTACTGGCAACTGTCTCCTGCTGTAGGAGGATGAGCTGAAGCAGATGTGCACTTTCACCAGTGGGAGAAATCAGCATCACCTTCGTTTCTGAAAGATTCGTCTTTGCCTGCCTTTCTTAACCAGTATGACGAAAATTAACAGGTGTTATCAGCAGCACAAACTGCAAACTATATATGAAAAGAGTTAACATTACACAGACTCTTATTCAATGGTGAAACACAGACTACATGGTCATGGAAATATGTAAGGCTGGTGTGACTTCAGTGCCCATCATTTCTACTTGTGGATATTACCGACATGTGCACTGGTATGAAACACTGCCAAATATCAGGGTCTGTTTCCACCTCATATGTATTTACATATGTATGTGCATATATAAGCCAGCATCTGATGTGCTATTACTTTTCTTTTTTGCATGAGTTCTTTATTGTTTTTTACAAAAAACCCTCATTGCTTAAAATAATGCTGCATATATAAAACTATGCTGGAAAGGACCACACAACTGCAGCCCAAATCTGGTGGATGGGCTCACAGCTTACAATGATTTATCAATATAACGTAACATTAGAACATACAGGTTCTGTCCAGTTATTGAACAAATTGCTGTAAGTCTCAGCTGTCCTCTCGAGAAAACCATAAAGGGTTAGAAAATGCAAAGTATGGTTCTTATTCATTTTTTTAATTAATATGAGTTACTTTTTAGAGTTTTAAACTGTAGGCATTGCTTTACAGAAATACACTGTTGCTATAAAGTTTAAAAGCAGTGGCATATGTTGTAATGCCTATCTGTAGTCCCAAAAAGGATACCAAGGAGTTACTGTAAGCGTGTGTAAACAGAAGCAGTACTGAAGTTCAGTCTTTCAAATATTTATGCACATATTTGTCTTCAAGAACAAGTAGTCCCACAGCACGAGGGCAAGGGCACAAAACATCAGCATTACTACTAGAAAACAGTTGTGCTGACTAAGCTTCCCTCACTATTATTATCTTGTGGTAGCTTCCTGAAAGTCCAGGACCCCATTTAAAAGATAATAGAAGTGTGACATGAGCAACTGATTGCTCAGGGACCCAGCCCAGCCCAGCCCAACCTCCAGTGCAGTACTTCAGGATCCCCGTGGAGCCACTGTTACTTCCAACGTAACCCCTGTCCAGCGAACCCCCCAGCTCCAGGCATGCAGCACGCGCCTCTGCCACAAATAAAACGTGGTACATTGTTTGCAGGAACAGTGAAAAACTTTTTGACTACCCAGGTAATACACTACGCTGGCTTTAGGAAATGCGTTCACTACATGCCACTCATTTTGACATAGTTCTGAACAGCAGTATCAGAAATGATAGCAGCTGCACAGACTTGGATGCTTGTAATTGTAGATTTCGATGTGAATGGTTGAGTGAACAGCAATTCCTTCAGAGTAGCCCACCTCAGTTTGATGTGTGGCTTCCAGCACAGAGTGGCCACACTTACGCTGTCATTGAAACTCTCTGTAAACACCTGTCTTGGTGTGAAAGTCGGCCACTTTCTCTATATACCTGTCAGAAACTCTTTGAGGAGAAAGCAATCGTGTTTTCGTTAGCATGACAGCTTTTGCAGTGCATTATGCTCTTGTAAACTGCATTAATGCCCAACTGCACTTTTAAGTATGGTTCAATATGCTGTTTTGACCTACGTATTTGGGCCATAATTACCAATTTCGTTATCTAGACACTGCTGCCGCCCATATCGCCAATTCTTCCTGAGCAGGAACACAGAGACAGGTCTCCCAAGTTGTTACTTTGATCTGTGGCAAGAGCTTTTACCTGTACACTGCTAGTTATCTGTTTTTTGACACCAACCACGTACTCAGATTATTACCATTTTGCAACAACCAGCAAAGCCAAAGTGTTTGCTACATAGACCCTGCGTTGGCCAAGCACACAAGCTACTGCAGTGCCGGGCTGAAGCAGGTCACCTACTGAAGGCAGAGCCTTTGGGCGCATCTTTATAGCGCAGTACTCCAAAGAAAATGAGAGGTACCTTACTTCTTTCCTAACAGCCATCTTGCGTTTTCTGCAGAGAAACAGCATTCACACAGGGCCCAGTGAGGGGCTGCTTCAGCTTCTGGTTAAGTTAAAAGCATCCCTGAGTCTGTCAGTCACAAGTTGTCCTGCTGTGCTGTGGCTCTCAAAGCCATCGTGCCCGAGGGGACTCCTAGAGCACTCACTACCTACAGCCCTTCCCAGTCACTATTCTGTATCAAGAGGAACGCAACCATGCAGTGTACCTGGCAGAAAACACTTTCTGAAAGGCCAAAACAATCTCACGGCTACTTCCAGCCATCTCCTACGGTCAGGAGGGGTGCTAGGATGGCTCAGTGGCGCAAGGGATCTGGCCCTCAAAGACAAAAACTTGTTCTTCTGTCTTTTGTGAGGAAGCAGAACATTTTTTAATACTCTCCAGCTTCTGTAAAAACATGCACTAATTAGCACACATTTTAAA
The DNA here is from genome assembly GCF_047716275.1 of Strix uralensis. Classification (NCBI taxonomy): domain Eukaryota; kingdom Metazoa; phylum Chordata; class Aves; order Strigiformes; family Strigidae; genus Strix; species Strix uralensis. The sequence continues at coordinate 12,849,710 of NC_133973.1, read as the reverse complement.
AAATTACTCCTGTACCTAATTATTCTGAAGAAATCCTGAAAACTCATTATTAGTTCTGGAATCCTTTTTCCTTTTTGGAGCCAGATGGTGCCCTTCCTAAAATACCAAGGCTAGAGAATAATTTATGTGAGCTTTGACCATGTCTCAACAGCTCAGGGAATGATGTATGTTTTTAATGCCCTGATACTGACAACAAGCCTTTTTACTCTAAATTAATGGGAAACAAATGTCGCACAGTGAAGATAAAAGTGACTTTGCAAAGTTTTATTCTTTAGAAGTTGCCTTTTTTAAGAGCCCAGGGTCCTTGCAGAAATGTCAGTATCGGCTTGTCTGACAGAACAGAGGGATGCCAGGGCACGTGCATGTGCTCATGAAAACGTTTGGTATGGGTTGTGTGTACAGCATGGGGGGAAATCAATGGTTTTTGGGATATTGGTTTTAATTGAGTCTCGAAAAAAAAACAAAACCACAAAAACAAAACCAGCCCCACCACAAACAAAACCCCAGAGTAACCCATGCCAGCCTCCAGCAAAGGAACAGCTGCCTTTGGCTTCTCACAGGTACAAATCAGCTTTTTTAGGCTGATTTGCTTTGTTTAACTTTTTGATATGCTTTTCCTAAATGCATTTAATATGCAAATTCAGTCTGAAAGATAGATGTTCTTAGCCTAAACCAAACTAAAGAAGAGGGAAGAGGCTGGGTTTTGAGACCCGGTGCAGGTGCTGGGCGTAGCCCCCCCGGAGCAGGCCTTCAGTGCACCCCCTGCTCACCAGCTGGTCCCCAGCCACTCCTCCCCATGAAGCACAGGACAGGGACCTTTGAACAGAAACCTGCAGCTTCTGCACACAAGGGACGTGAACCCAGACCTTCAGAAACAACGCTCGAAAGCATCTTTTTAAAAGTAGTCAGTAAGAGCCTAGAAATCCCAAACTTTCCACTTACAGATTGCTGTTTTCACCAGTGAATCTCAATGCACTTTCCCATGGACGTAACTGCTTTTATCCTTGTTTTAAAACAGCCTAGGAAAGGTCTGCAGACATGCAACGCCTTGCCCACCATGGTGAGGAGGGCTGCCGGCTGTGCAGAGCTGGGACAGGTATGAAGAAGCAATGGACAGCTGGCACAAAGAAGCTTTGAATCGGGTGACAGACCACCAGGCTGCAGAGTTGTAAGAGGGTTTCTGCAGCACCAATCATGCTATACCCTTGGCATGATCCTAAAGCACCATTTAATAAGCATCATGCCTCTACTTTGAGGCTGAAATAACAAGTCCCTAAAAGTGTCTTCACACCTGAACCTGCCTTCTGTGCACCAACAGCTGCTCCAAGAATTATTTTTCCTCTCTAGACAGTCCATATAAGTACCTAAAATTGGCTGCTGCAGTACTGAAACAAGTCCAACATAAAATTAATATCCAGCATAGCTATTTAAAAAAAACCCCTCAATATATTAAGTACTCTACAATCAAAACAAGGCACCTTAAATCAAGCTGAATGCATCTGAGTAGGTTTTTATTATCTAGATTTATCTGAGGTACATGTCATTTCTTTCTCATTAAATTGCAATATGAGCCATTTTGTACATATAAAAACATTAAAACATATTTTCTTCTCAAAATGACTAAAATGTGATAAAAGCCCACACAATACTTCCCTTGCCTTGATGTTTTCAAGAGAGTACCATATGGCTTGTCTGAATCCCTCAACAAGAGGTTTCCTGAATTCAAAACTAATTTGATTTGGCAGCTCCTTCTTTAGAAAGATGTAAATTCCCATATTTTAAATTATATTCTATCTAACAAAACATTGTTTTCTTGTCATAAGTACAAGCAAGCTTTTACACATTTTTCATTTTCATCGTAAATTCTTCAGCTTTTAGAACTGGCAGTAGTATTATTTTCAAGCACAGTATCCCTGCACATTATTAATAAAGTAATATTTCATAGGTGCCTCCATGTCTCTCCTGTATTTCACGATATTAGACACTCCAAAGACCTGGAGTATGTGGTAATCTCTTTTTTAAACAGCTGTACAACCTAAGTAAGAAAGAAAAGCAAAGGAGAAGAGCCTTATTGAAAACCCTTTTCTTCTACAGGGAAGCTGCAGCACAAAGCTCTCCTGACGGGCAGGGGCCAGGCAGGCAGCATTTGACAAGATGATTACTTTGGGTTGGGTTCTCCACGGTCCTGCTACAAAGGACCATCTAAGGACTTGTCTCACAGACCAGGCAAAGTAAGAAAATCCACAACTAAAGGCTCTTCTGAAGAAATCAGCTTATGGGCCCAAATGAAATTACAGTAAAATATTCTGGTTTTGTCCTGGTTTTTCACATCAGACTGAAATTACTTCTTTATTTCTCAGGATGGATACAATAGCTGCAACAGAAATTGCTATTTAGTTACACTTCAGAGAACAAAGTAGTCTGTCATCATAGGATGCTTCTGTACTCCTAAAAATAACTGGAATACAGATAGTACAATACACCATCTTTAGAGCTGTGTTAAGGGCTTTTCCTTCCACCTAAGGAAAACAAAGCTCAAGTGGTTGTGCTGCTCATGGGTACCCCCACAGGAAGCCAAAGGGTTAAGAACTTGACAATTTCCATTAACATTTCACAGGGAAATAGGAGGTACTTCATATCCAGAAGTGTCATGAATTTAGGGACAGAGGAAAAAAAAGAAAAATAAAAATATAGTGGCCAGCTGAGCAAAAGGCTGCAAAACAAGGTTAAATTGACTGGCTACCAGGGCATTCACCCTGTGGAGAAGCTTGCAAGGCTCCCATCAGGAGACAAGCTTCCACAGGAACCTCCACTGGCTTCGTCTCCAGAGGACACACCGATGGGCATGAAGCCACAGAAAAAATAGCCATTATTAGCTCTACTGCCCTTCATTTACTTAGTTACCTCTCCTCACCTTATTGGCAGTTGTTCCTGGGGAAAAGGGTAACCTGGTACCAGCCATCAGGCTGCACAGACAAAGCTCTCGGGGAGGCAGGCACCTGGGAACATCAGTCCCAGCATAATGGACACATGGCAGGAAGATACAACATCGCATTGATCCCCTTCCTGGTTATCTGAAGAAGTCATCCAGCTGAAATGACCCTTAACAGACAAGGTGAGCTATGATTGTAGACCTGTTTTTCTATCCCCAGCTATTAAGGGACAAGACAGCGGTATACTGTTCTAGCACAAGTGTCACTTCGTTAAAGCTAGTATTTGAAAAGCAGGAAAACAACAGGAAAGAAGGTCTTCAGCCCCAAACCCGACATTCAGGGAGTGCAGAGGGTGCAGTGGATTTGCCGTACCAAGGCACAATCCTAACTAATCTTACAGAAGCAATTCTAATTAGGCAGGAAATGAAGAACAGTTCCTTTCAGGCTGGCTGAAAGAACAGTGGATTGATTTAAATCAAATCACTGATTTTAATCATGGATTTAAATCAACCAAGCAGGACACCTTGATTTAGCTCATCAACTTTAATCTTGTACTTTTTACTTTTTTCCTAATGAAAGATCATTCATTTTGTTAAGATAATGTGGGGAATTGTAAAAAGCACACACTTCATGTTAAAATGGATTAAAATTTTTATTCTCACTCAACATTGATGACTTGTGACTACAGAGCCTGAGCTAACTAATTTTTTTAACAGAGTTAAAAAGCATCACTTTTAAAAATCATTCAAACTTGAAAGCTCATACGTGAATCACATTGCAAATTATTTTAGAGATTGTAATAAATTTAGGCCTTGATAAATATAAAGGATTTTGCTTAGTTTTCTTCTAAAACTATTTAGGTAAAACACCCCCAAACTCGCAACACCATAGACATTAATCTATTTGTGTCAAAGAACATTAGAGTCCAGTAAAAGGTAAAGCATTACATTAATTAGGGATACCTATTGACAGTAAGAAACCTGGTATTACTCAGCATTCTCTTAAAAAAAATTGTAAAAAGCTGTCAAGATATGATTGCAGCCTCCATTAATAAAAATAAACGAGAAAAGCGTTGGTATTGGGATCGCAACACTGAACTATTCAGACTACTTCAAATATGAGATAGAGTTCCTGATTAGATGCTACCCAGAAAAAAAAAAAGCTTCATAATGTATATTGTGGGGAAAAATAATGCAAAGCAAGTGACAGCAGAAAGGAAGAGGACACGTATGGACAGTACTTGTGCTGGAAAAGACCCAGAGGTGACAGAAGAGCAGAGCGGATTTCATGTGTAGGTACTTGTAATACAACATGACAGCAGCGTAGGGAACAACAACGTGTATTAGTAAGAATGAAAAAAGAGACATTAAAATGATTTAAGGGACATTTCAGGAGAGTGGGCTGACAGACACATTGTATCTGGTAAGTCCAAGTATTACCAGTGTACAGCATCAGTGTTTCATTCAATAGTTTCCTTTTTTTCCTTTATTTAGAGCCTTGCCAGAGACAACAGTTGTCAGAAAACATTCACTTTGTACCAACGCACACCAAGACATACTTCTCTGTATAAAACTCTGCAACCCAACTACTAAGTTACATGAGCTAAATACAAGACAAAAGTGCACAAAGCTTGTAGCTAAGCAGTATCTCATTTTAATTGTACATACAATTCTGACTGGTTTTGACAGGGAAAAGTTCCTGATGAAAAATATCAACTCTTAATCCTTGTGAGCTACCATTTAATTCTTCACCAGAGTGCTAAGGCTCTGCTAAAAGTGAGCAATGACAAAATGGTGACACTTTATTCATTAGTCCTGCCCTCCGTAGGCATGCAAAGCCGAGGCCTCAGAGCTGCTTATTTCCATGTCAATGTCTTAAGTGCCTTTCCCTACTCCCCTTAGCTCTGCAAAGCTTTGCCAGAAAGATGGGGATGGAGCCCATCTCGAATCATTCCCAGCCAAAGCAAACCTAAACAAAACTTACAATCCCCCCAAAAAGATTAACTATGTTGGATTTGCTCAGCCATATTCTACCTCAGCAATCTCTGAGGATAATTTTCCCCCTTTTACTGACAATGTTTTTGAATAAGAAAAGATTTACATTTGAATTTGAAATGTTACGATAACTTTGCAGTACTTTTCCTTACAAACTATGGGAACCCAAAGCACAAAGTGGCAATCTGCTAACCCAGGCAGATGCAGTGATTCTGCTTTTTTTTATTCCACACACAAAAGAAAGGGACTTTTAAACACCACTTGAAAACACACAAGTGATAAGAACAGTCAATCCAGAAGGAACATTCAGAAGAAAAAAAAACAAGCTACGGTGGGTAAATGATGAAGATTTAACAAAAACTCCAGATTGTTGGCCTTCGGCGTACACGTGTCAGATAAATTAAAGTACAGCTTAAACAGCAATGCAGAATCTCTTCTGCTTTATGATTAGGAGCTTCAGCTATTTAATTTTGTGTATTTGCTCGGGAGATAATTTTCTAAGGGCCAAGCTACATAATCTATGCACTAGCGGGACTCTAGATAATTGAAGTTATCTACTTGCAGCTCCAAGAGGTTAATAGAAGAACACAGCTGCGGGTTGATTTGTTGGGTACCGCTGCCTTGGAGGGTTGAAGACTATGCAGACGTGCAACAGAGAAGCTTTGCAACATCTTGAATAGGTCCACCTTTAACATAACAGCAGCACATTAACTGTGGCAAAAGAAACACTCTCCAAAATCATGGGTGTGATGCCAGTTAAGAGTGAAAGTGGTGGCACTAGCAGATAAAATAAACTGTATTAACTACTAACAGTGCAAGGATATTAGTCTTCTGCACATGATCTCCTCTCCCCTGCACCCCAGTAGGATCAGATAGTGCAGTTTACACCATGGACCAGACATGGTTTTGAATGGTGGATTTGTTTATGTCACGTCCAAAGTTATAAACCAAATTCATGTAATTTGGTGTGGATCATTCAGCTTTGGTTTCCCCTTGCAGCAGAGGGGAGAGAAGCTCTCTTAATGTCAGCACTTTACTTTCTCCCCCCAAGTCTTCACACCTGCATCTTTTAAAATTATGGGTTTCAGCAGAAAGTAAATACTCAATGCATTCAAAAATTTTGAAAAAAAAAAAATACTATCTATCCTAAGAGAGCTTCCATAAATCACACTATTAGAGCAGGACAATGAAATGCTATTTCTCAGGGCATTGAAGACACCTCATGAGATACTCTATCATCTCATCTTAAACACAAATTTATCACACAAACAAGAAAAAAATAATCAGAATGCACACCTACACTGGTTAGAAACCTCAGTCTGTACAAGCTTGTCTGACAGTAGGAAAGCTGCACAGTCTTATAGCTGATGAATGCATCTTTCAATTCATGTGTTCATTTTCTGAAAATTATTAAGCTTGTTAAAATTATCTACTAAAGAGAAACAACATCAAATCTTTTGGTAACCAATAAAATCCCAAAAGATAAAGAGCATCTATTTAGTAAAATAATAGCTATTCCAGCGTGTTTTGGCATACCTAGCTGGATACACCTATGCTAGCTGCTGTAGTCAGTGCAAAACGAGGACAAACTTCCCTGTTTTCCATCACAGCCAGAACTGCTATGCGTAGTCACTTATAACAGAAACACATGCTTAGGAACAATTACTTAAAAACACCTTGCTCTGTACTTTTCACCAGATATTACTTTGCAGATTAATTCAAAGCATAACAGCTAATGATACACTACGGACTTAGCTGTTTTCTCTTCAGAAGGACACTTACTATGCACTGACACACCTGCTTTCCTGGCTCTTCCTTATTTCTTCTATTCATCTATCAAAGAACCAAACCCACTCTTTTCTTCTGGATACAGCCACTGGAGAGGAGTGAAGTGTGTATTAACAAGCAGCCTTTTGGCTCTGTTGTATTCAAAGGAGCAATATGCTAATGATAACACTCATACAATTTTCTTTTCTACCTAACTTCACGTTGTAATTTTAGTGAAGAACACATTTAAACAGGTATCTTCAGTCCTATGGCTTTTTAATCCTACATAAATTGTGTGCTTTTTTTTTAATGTCTACATATTTATGCATTAGTACCTGCAGCTAAGGAAAAAAAAGTCTTCTGAATAATTCTTTCCTCAGAATTATAGTTCATCACCTTAACTTGTGGTTTGTCTTTCACCAAACATAGAATGCAGCATTTCTTATCTTCATTGTTTACAGAGGATATGCCATCTTAAACAGTTTATATTCTCCCGTGATAACAGTTGCTTTTAAACAAGCAGATAAAACTATTTCCATTTATAACTTGTTTTGCTGGTTTACAAATCCACATGAAAGAAGCTTTATAAATGTGAAATTATGTTAAAGCACTCATTATTCCTAGCAGGGAAACAAAAAACAAACCCCAAAGATAATTCAACTAGAGCTTATTAGTGTTACACTGAATATTTTAGGCCAAATACTAGATCTTTGATAGTTGACTGCCTAAAGAAAAATATTTTTAATTATATTTTTTAATGATAAGATTTACAGGTCCAGTGTTAAAAGAAATACATGTGTAATCTTTTTCAAATAATGAAGTTATAGCTATCATCTTTCTGGAGGGATAACTTTAAAATTTATATCTGGTATGAGCTGGAGTCAACATATCTGATTTTAAAATAAAATGCAAATAATAAGTTCAACATTTCACAGATATATATTAAATATTCCTAGATTTTGAATTACTTAAATACACATGCCATTAAGCGTTCTCTTCCTTTCCTGGTTACAAAATTTTATAAGCTTACTATCCTGAAAAAAAAAAAAAAAGAGAGTGTTGCAAAGACTTGAAAATTTAAATTTTGACATATTTTGGTACTTATAGGCTGGAAACCTACTAGCACTTATGTGTATTCTGTAACTTGCTTCTGCTACTGTTGGAAAACCACTTTTGTGACCAGGTTGTGACTTTTCCTCTCCCTGCCACCAGTCTAAAACAAGAGAAGGGATCCAACTGAGCTCTTCTAATACAACAAGTTCAGCAAGTGGAAATTCTGATTTACAAAGAACTTTATGCAATTCTGCAGAACCCTATATATAACTTAGCAGAGGCCTATAAAGATGTCAAATATTTGATCTATTAGGATTCAGTCTCTGCATTATTCTTTCAGCTACAAATTCCTGTAAGATATCATGGAAGGAGTAATAAAATAATATGAAATATTCAAACCAGCAGATGAAGATGGGACTTATCAAAATATTAAGAAGCTGTTCTATGCACTCAACTGAAAAAAAATATTGGATAGAGATTTTATATTTAAGGTTTCTGGAAAGAGAAAGTGGGTTAAATGTAGGGTATGTATTTACTCACACACCTGTTTATGTATAGGTACAATCACACTATAAATATGGACTCTTTTCACTAGAAATTTTCTTTTCTATCTCACACTTACATATTACTACACTATATTACTAAGGAACAGGTTAGTGAACTCATTACAATTTCTTGAGATTTCAGCCTTCACATTCCCCCTCTTTAAATGCACAAAGAGAAGATGAAACGCACTAGTTGAGGCTTGGGTTCTGACTTCAGTTGCAGCTGCATAAATCTCTGAAATTCACGAGTTATTCCAGAGCCATACTAGACCAACTAAGATCTGGCTCTACATTTCAAATGTCGTCAGGTACATTTTTAAAGTCATAGTGAAAAATTTTGTTATGGCCATCAAAAAAACCCATTAAAAGCCAATTATTTCAAATCCCTATGTCCTCGCTTCCCTCCCTGCTCATGCCAGTCAACCCGCTGCAGCATTATCTTTCATGCTGCTTCTAAATTAATTCTCTTAAACGCACCAGTCAGTTTTCATGTAAAGCAAGGCAAAAGACTTTATGTAAGCCAAATACCTTCATTTGAAAGATTTACTGCTAGGAAAATTATATGTTCTATATCTAGAGTAACAAGCGGAGTATCAACAGAAAGCCACAACCATTCTATGAATATTACAAAAATTAGTCTTTGGCTAAATATCTGAACAAGGACACTCGTATTCCTACTCTGATATCAAAAAATAAAACATTGTGCATGCAGAACTTTGGGCAAATGGCTTTCAAACAATTTTTTTTTTTTAACCAACTCTAGTATTTTGTGATTAAATAGTAATACTTTCTATTAAAAAGTCATTATTCTGCTAGTACAGTAAAATAATCTATCACTTGATTACTATCTGAAGATCAGGTTTTCAAGAAATACCTAGTCTTAAACTCTGCTAGGTTAAACACTGACGTTGCAATACTCAGTAAATGATGACAAACTCTATTCTGGCATGAAGGCAAATACTTGTATTTCATTAATGTAAAACAATTACTGTATTTTCTGTACCATTAGAGTTTCAGTATGAAGGGTACTATAAAGCCAACTCATAACAAACCATCCATAAAGACGACACAAGTTAACAGGCAGAAAACAACATAACCCAAAATGAAAAGCCTAGCAGTAGTAGTAGAATGGTGACACCCACTGTGTGCCACAAAACCAGAGAAATAAAAAAATAAAAATTAAAGAAATCTCGTGTGAGAAGTGATGTTTTAATAGGGGTAGGAAAATGGTGAAGCTCCTCAACAGGGAATTTCTTCACTACATTTAAGAAAATAACCTTTTAATTGCTATCCATTAAGAGTTTTCTACAGCTCAGTACATCTACCTAATGTAGATACCTGTGTCTTAGGTCTGTCTGCTTTTGACTTCACACACTTCAGATCCTGTGCATGTCATCTGGGTAAGTTTCCAGTTTGGAGAACAGCTCTTTATAAAACCCTCTAGGCTCATATAAGTGTGTCTCAATGGTTAACTCAAGATCTTCCTTCACAGCTTGCCTACTATGCTCACAGTTCTCCCTGCCTTCAGGGGTTTTAGTTACCCAAACAACATATGGAGTTTGAAGATTACTAAGATATATAATGAAAATTAAAAACAAAAACCCAAAAACCCCAGGTCCTAAGTATTTTACAATAAAACATTTAGGTGAACCAAGACACACAACCAATTCTTATTTACACTAAGTGTTTCTAAAACACGGTTGAAATTCACAAAGATAACTCTGCCTTCACATAGTTATTTGTTTACATTTTTTGAAGTATATTAATATGTAATCCAGGTGCCCAAGTTAGAACATAGAAGTGTCTCATCTGACATTTTCCTCAGATGTATATAGTGCACTTAGATATATTTATAGATTGAGTGTTGGCTTTACCTATGGATCGTAAAACAGGTTGGACCTGTGCTGTTACAACCTTGAAGACCTCTAAAACAGGCTGGTTTTAAAACATAATATCTACCTAAACTTACACAACAAATAACTTGCTAGTGCCCACATGCTTTTTGAACAAAAGAAACCTTGACAAACAAATGCATTTCTGCCCAAAGGTTTTTCCTGCCTTCAGTCTTCACCAAGCAACTCACACTACTCTCTCAGCTCAGCCCCTTTCAGATGAGTTGTTTCACAACAAACTAAAAGAGATGTAAGTGATTTTGTTGACTTTTGCCAAAACAGGCCAACACATTTAGGCTTAAGATGGAACAATACAGGAAGCAATGTCAGAGGCTCAGGTCCACCAAGGTACATCAAGTTTTACCTGACCCTTTGCTACTCGATTACAGCACATGTGCTCCTTGGCTGATCTGTATTTCCACTTTAGGGATATATACTACAGGAGCAGCTGCCTCTGAAGTAACCAAAAACATGCTATTTAATTCAGCTTCTATAGGCATTGCAAAATAACCTGTCAATGCACAGTTAATTCACAGAAATTCACCAATTTCCATAGAAAAATCTGAAATTGGTCCAATAGTGACAACTCTGCAAGACTTTTCCAGGGTTTTATGACACATCAGCATTATGTATCTGGGGAATAAATAAACTGAACAAATGCAATAATAATTTTTCAAGTGATTCTTTAAGTCATTCTGAATGTATTGTAAGTTGAAATATGAATTTATAAACTACTGAGATTCTAGCCTCTAGCTTTAATCACAATCAGTAAAAAGAAAGCATTTATAATTTGGTGCCCAACTGTGAAAACAAAAAGCCATTTTCTGTTTTGGAAAAACAAAACAGATTTTACTTTCAGCTCATTCTTCATGAAACATGAGGTAGGAAGAAGCAGTTTTAAACTGCTGCTTGTAAATGTCACTTGGAGGCATGGCTACTTAGAAAATTAAACCCATAATACATCATATTACAAACGCAATTCCAGGTCTCCTGGGTATTAACCTCATGTTCTAAACACAATTTAATTTGACTGCGCTGCCTATCACAAAACTATGGAAAGCAAGATTTCATAATTTTTCCATTATAGCACATTGATCAATTCTTCTAACAACTTATTGCTATTCCACTTATACATAAAATATCAGAATCACTTCTCTTTTGGTTGCTTTTATATTTTCTGTTCAAAATTATGTGACAGCAAAAAAGCAGTCAGCAGACTAAGCATTAAAACACACACATAATCTACTTGATTTCACAGAGATGTCAGCATATTTTTTATCTGTTATTACAGATTTGCAATCTTCCGTACTGCTCAGATAAAAGATACCACAATTTCTCTCTACATTTCAAATGTTGCTATTGTTAGGACTTCTATCATAGCAGCATGAAGCAACCTGAAGACTCAGCCTCCACCGTACCAGGCACTACACATCTCTGGAGGCAGACTGCCACAAAACACCTTGCAAAGCAAGCAAATAGCAGAGGGAAAAGACAAAAGGTAAAACATTTCTTCTTCCATCTCTCCTCCCTGCCTCCCCACACCCTCCCTGCCCTTAAAGTAGCCATGGGAAGTAGGATCCAGTGAGCAGACACCAATCTGCTTTCAAAGTGAGGAGCTGTACCGTGGAGCTGGGAATGGCTTGCCACATGCTGCTGCTACCAGGCTCTTTGGTTTGCCAAGAGACCTTACGTGGCACGCACGCCACTGCAGAACAGGTCACGTGTGCCTGCTTCTCACCTGCAGACAGGAAGCTGGAAACCTCACGCTTTAAGATGGTCTTCCTCAAATCAAGGCATGAAATTGTGGAAGGGGGCAGACCTGCCTATTACAAAGGGCCAGAGACCGAAATCACCTTCTCCAACAAGATTAACCCAGGAATTCAATTCTAAATATGCTGTTTCTGTGGTATCTTGGTTGGTTTGTTTTAAGCAGTGAAAAGTCACCTTGAGGGAGATGGGAAGGGGTAAGAGGCAAAGACAGCTTTCTGCCTAGGGATAACACATTTCACAGATTCAAGAGATCTGAAAACCCATTATGTCCAGGGCTTGCAGCCACAAGCTCCATGACAGAACCGAGGCCAGTCAGACAAAACACACACTAAAAGCAATAGATATGTCATGTTTCTCTAGGTCTGGCTTACACAGTGACACCTCCCTGTAGGGTCTCCTGTAGCAAACCCCCATGGATGCTACCACCAAGGGCTGCTGAAAAATGAAGTGTTAGGAAGGATGCACAGTCTGCATCCCTTGGTGCAGGACGATCAGCCATAATCAAGTGATTCAACAGAATACCCAGTGATGTACTGTTCTGCTCTACAGGTCTGAACACTTACTACAGGTATCTACACTTCTTTTTGGCCACATTCATCTCAGCTTTATGCTTTCAATCGGAAAGTGTACAAAAGGGAAGCACAGCTGGTAAAGCTGTTCCTAGATAATAACTTTATTATTTTTTAATAGAGAGGAATAAGTAAAAGCAGCATAAACTACAGAACAGTAAGCCATAATAAGCTGTAGATATATTTCAATTCAGTTAATCATTAACAAAGAACATCTATAAAGTAGACTCCTTCTCAAAAACGTTAATTCAATCAGAGATATATTTCTGTACGAGCATAACAGCACAGTCATTAACATAAATTCAGAGAGTCAGTATTGCTTTTTGGGTGATCAAAGTGACATACAATGGAGAAATCTGATTTCCTGAAGTAGCCCCTCAATCACACTCCAAGAAGGTATCTGGCTCAGAATCACAAGGTTAAGCACAACCAATTGCACAGCTACTATGATTATTATGTCTCTACACAACGTAACATACCCCAAAATTCTGTTGTCATGAGTAAGTGAAATTCTCCAATCTGATGCAAACCCATAGAATCCTCTATTAATCATATTAAAACAGCAATTAATATATTTAGAAATACAAAAAAAACCCAAAACAAATCAAAATCCATTACAACTCAGCAAATGTAAAGTTGCAAGTTGTGAAAATAAACAAATGAACAATTTTTTCGTACTATCTGAAGATATCTCAGGTTCCTAAAAAGGCAGGAAATAAAACCCTTCTACACATTTAGAAATTACACTTTTTTTGAATCAAAACTTTTGAACAGGGATTTGTAATAAGATATTTAAAATATAGTTTAACCTCAGTTGTGGATTTTTTCAGCTTGCTCCAGAAATTTAGGCCCCTCATCTTAGAAAACAAGCCAAACAGCCAGCTGAAGAGCACAGGCCCTTTGGTGTATGTCAGACAGACATATGTGCTGTAAATTAAGAGCATTTTCCCCAGCTTTTGAAAGGTGTCATCAGACAACTCCCCATCCACTGCAGGATCCACAAGACAAGTTGTTGATAGTTACAATTCCTATGCTTCCCTCACTCTTCTCACAGGGGACTCATTATAGACCCAATCCATGTGCTTTTTCACTAACATCAGCCTCCCCACATAAACTCACGGAACTCTAAAAATTGAGTGTTACAAAGGTAAGCTGTATAGATGCTTTTTTTTTTTTTCTGTTGAGCACACCTGAAGTCCTTCACGTCATATTTAATAGTCTTATAGTCTAAGGCCCACCACACAATTTTTAAAAAGAACAAAGCAATAAATTATTTCTTTACTCCACTTAGTTCATTTGTTGTCATGTCTGCCAGGAGCTCCATTAATGCTCCCAGTGTTCCTTTGGTTTTCCACTTGTTGCCTGTAGGCCTAAGATGCTAACAGTAATGTGCTCCAAAAAGCTACCTCTTGCCAAGTACAGAAGCAGCACTCCCAATTCTTCTGGTGTGCATCATTTATAACTTTGTTTTATACTGAGATTTTTGGAAGAGGTGGGAATACAAAGAAGCACAAGCAGAAAGTCAGTCAAAGATACATCTTTAGGATTAGTCAGCTCTGGGTGGATACCTACCCGCCGCGCACCTGGAGATACCACAGAATCACAAACTCACAGAAAAGTCTGGGTTGAAGGGGGCTTTGGAGATCATCTAGCCCAACCTTCTGTTCAAAGGAGGGCCCAGATCAGGTTATTCATGGCCCTGTCAAGCTAGTTCTTAAATATTTACAGTGAAATACTACATTTTTATCTAATTTTCCTCTTCAAATTAGGTAACAAGTGTAATAAGAACATTCAAATGGAGGCCTTTCATTTTGACTGATTTTCATTTATGAAGTCTCTTCACTTAAGGAACAACAACTTCTAATATAATTTCAAAACAGAAAGTAAAGGCAAGGTTAACAAGTTGCTTCAACACCACCCAATATCCCCCTGCTCTAGCTTTATAACAGCGTGGAGACACCACCACCAGTAAAGACGCAGCTCCACAGACTAGAGCAAAACATCCTAGAGACCTGGTATTCCAGGTGCCATTTGGTGCAAAACCCAAGCCACCACATTGTTTTCCTGTTGGAAGAAAGAAACTGCTGAGCTGCTTCATAATTACTGTGAGACAGTGGAGACAGTACTCAAATACCCCTTTTGTGTGAGACTTGGGTCCGTCTAAAGCTTGCTGACATCAATCAATGAGTGTTGGATCAGATCCACACCTGAGAATTTAAGCAATTTAATTAAGGCTTTGTCAATCTCAAAGTTTGTTCAAGAAGCAGTTGGCCATTAACTGAAGAGGACAGGTTGTTCTTTTAAACTTGTAAGGCTCTCCCTCCAGGACCAGAACAAACATTTTAGGTCCTTAATCTACAGTTAAGGTTAATCTGTTTTAACAATTTCCTAATCGGCTAAAATGCTCTGGATATTGATGAGAACAGAAGCATAACACAGCCTCGATTAACTGAAGGGCAAATTAACTTTTCATCTGAATCCTGGGACACTAGAAAAAGAACAGTTGGAAGAAGTTGGAAAATTTGTCTCCTGAAGAGTAAGGAAAGATCTGAAACACTAACTCTCTGAGCAGAACAAATAACCACAGGAAAGGCACTTGCAAAGAGAAGAATTACAACCAATCAAGACTGGAAGGCTCAAAGGGTGGTTCCATTAAGAAACTCAATGTCAGATTAAGACCACAGGGAAGAAAAATCTTCTGAATGTCACCTTTGTTAAAAGGAGTATTTTAAGGAAAAAAAGAAGAGACAAGAAAGAAATGTGACTTCAAGTTGTGAAAGAAGGCTTTTCTTTCCCTAAACTCTGTACCTGATTGCTAAAATAGGTGCTATTTGCACTTTAAGTAGCCACCTCTATGGATTTTATGAAAAAGACTCTTAGTGGGAAACCAGGATCACTATCTACTTGTTAGGAAGAATTACACCAGTAGCGTAAGAGATACCTGGACTGCCAGGCTCCAAAACAACAGCTGGGAGGGCACTTAATCTGTTGAGGTTGTGATTAACTATCCCGAAGTTGATGCTGGGAAGCAAGAGAAATAGACTGCAGCCAAAAGATGAAGTCAAGAACTCAGCACTTGATCGTGAAAAAAAATCGTTATCTTGCATATATGCAGACAGGACGCAATCTATACCTTCAAGAAATGCCTCACTTGATAGGTATAACCTATCACTAGCCATAGCATCTATTACGCTAAGGAGTAACATTTCTTGTAACATGATCTGCAGCAAATAAAATGAAACACGTCTCCAAAATAGTTACGAGGAAAAAAATGCTGATTTACTATTTAAATAATGTCACTCTAGAGGCAATCTGAAATTTGCTGTTCTTGTTACTCAAGGTTCCTTGCATAAATACCACTGAAAGAAGCAGATACAAACATAGCACTGGCAAGAAAAATATCAGTAAAAAAGATGAGGAAGCGGAAGCAACTGAATAACAAGAGGTTAGATGGCAAAAAACTTGTAACTGATGAATTTTTAACTGAAATGAATGTGATTCAATACCAAACACTGGCAAAATTAACAGGTCCCATGAAAAACTGTTCTATGCTATAAAAAAATTTCAAAGAACACTGAAAAATCTTAAGAACCCAAATTTCTTCTAACTCTATTAAATCACTAAAATACTTTGAGGATCTTAAGCTTCCTAATCTGTAAAGAGACTTTTGGGTACTTTAAGACATTACAAAATTCAGTATTAATTTTTTTTTTTTAAATTATTGAGACCAGCGTCTTTAGTATATCTGTTAAAACTGTGGTTTAGTAAGTTGGGTATTGTGAACTTTGTTGTCTGTGTGTTTTAGCAATGTCAAAATCCTCTTTTTTTTTTTTATTAGCATACAAATGAATTCTGATTCACGAACAGTCCTTGTTGAGCTGTACAAATAAGTTGTTTCTACCAGTATCTGAGGTATACACAAAATCTACAACAAAAATGCTGCTGAAAACACTACCACTCTTGTCTTTTATGTTCATACTGTAAAATTGCCATTTCAGCTCCTCAACAACTGCTTTAAGCTACACACCCGCTTTTCTCACTTTAAAAGGTAAGCATTATCAGGGTTAAGCAAGCATTTCAAAAATCTCACTGATTTTTTGTATGCTGACGTAAAGCTTACCAACTAATTTTTTACTAAAACACAGTGAGTCGTAAACTCATAAACTTAAGATATTTATCATACTGTATTTCTTGTAACCCCCAACAGAACCATCTACAGCCATTTTCTAACTCTAAAAAAATTAATAGAGCAGTATCTCAGGTAAAAATAATCTCATCTAACTAATTACTTTCCATATGGGCTTTTACACCACTCTAGCATCACCTTTATGCTCAGATGAGAGAAAACGGCACTTCTAGGAAACTAATAACGAATAGTCTTCCTTATGGTGAACCATGCCCTTCTTCCCTTTGCTGTGAACTAACACCATTTAGACAGCTGGCTCAGATGTACACGTCCCCAAGCGGTCAGATAAATTCCTGTGACTACTGTACTCAAACTATTTATAAAAAACTAACAAAAAACCCCAAACAGACAGTAGTCATTATAAAGAAGTTCTCAACAGAAGCTGACAAGTCAAACATACTGTGCATAAGCTTGCAACTGTTCCCAGCCCTGCCTCAGACGCTACCCTTTACACACCTGAAGCTACCAGAAGCCCTCCCTACAGAGCAGGGCTACCCAGCACAGCCACGCTCGCCACTGCTCCAGGTCCACTTGTGCAGCACAGGTCTCCTCCCTCAGCTGTGCAATCAGTGAATTTGGGTATCCAAAGATTTCCACATACACAAAATAACAGCACAGTATTATGGAGCCTTCACGTATTTATCAAGTTTTGGTTCACATGCTTATGAAAAAAAGCATCCTCATTTCTATCACACCAGTACAAATACCCACTCTGATTTTATAGAGTCACTTGTTTTCAAGTTGAAATGCTGAATATGCAGTTTCAGTATTTTACAATTTTTGCAGACAAAAAGTAAAGGTTTCTAGTAAAAATGCTGACATTAACTTGCTGCAAGTGCTACCAATACCTTTAAAGTTATACAACTAGAAAAAAAATACACATTTGCAAAATCATGTAATAGATCAGTGTTGAGAGTATTACTTTTCACAGATAACATAAGTGATGGATTTCTTTCCTCAAAGACCAGCAGATATTTCACAGACATTGAATACAGAACACTATACAGGCATTTCGTCTAGTCTGCAGTATTAAAGCATTCAAATAATTTAGAAGATGTAACAATGACACGAATGTATAAAACTTTGTCATTGAGACATCCATATATATCAGTCTAAACATCAAGATTCTCTAGATATCTCAGTTAAAAACCTACGTAAGTTTTGAAAGATATCATTATTACAATAAGTCACAAGGATAAAAAAAAGGACAGTGGTTTATGTTACTTCAAATTAATTTAAAAACTTCAATTAATACACAATTTTGCTGTTAGCAAATACCAAAGAAATTTCCAAGTGAACTTTTGTGACACTGCAGATTTAGCCCCGACAATAAGTAACTAAATGTTGTAAAGTAAATGAGAAAAAAATCTGTTTATAGTGTTAAGACTGCCACAATTAAGAACTTGTGAACAGCTGATTTTTCAAAGGAAAGTCTGTTTCTGTTGGAAAAAATAGGATTAATGAAACAAGTCCTTTCTCCTATTCACTTCTCTCCAACACAGGCAAAAAGATAGTATCTTTTTGTCTGTAACTCACAGAAAGGACAGACAGTTTGTTTCAACGAAAGAATCCTGAATTTTTCTCACTTGTTTTCAGGCGAGGTTTATCTAGGAACGTTTTATTGAGACTAGCAATTTCAACAAAATAGATAGAAACAAATAAATATTAAGCTACTATCCCAAGCAACAGAGTCATCCTCCACACACTCTCCCTTAAGCATTGTAAGCTACTACTCCTTATCTTTTACAGAGCTGTTGGCTCTTTGTGATTCCTTCATTATCTCTTCCTGATCTAAGCTCTCTTTCCAATACAAATGATTTTTCAAATTTCCTAGCATTTCTTCAAGAAAAGATCACCCTAACTTATTCTGACTGAAGACTATCTCCCAAAGTTGTGAAGAGCTGAGGGAACTTGCTTTGAGACACAGCCAAGAAACTTCTAGTTCCAATGTTTAAATGCGCTATCATCTCTCTCAAACTGATGTCTGACTGTAACAGATCCTTTTTTGCAGTCTGTGCTAACACAACACCTGAGCACGTGTTTGTTTTGCTAGGGAATCAGTATTGCTTGAATCTGAATCCTTTGCCCTTTGGGGAAAAAGAAAAAAAAAAGGATCGGCATTATTTACTACCCAGCTATTTCGCCTCCTCAGAATATCAGGATTAGATATTTGGATGGGTATCTATCCACTCTACTGAACAGGGAAATTAGCTGATACCTACCGATTTGGGGGATGCTTACAGGAGTTTCATTTTCTCACACATCTGCACTGACTGACTGACTACTGACACTGATATCAGTAACTTATCAACTTTACTGACCAATATGTGACTCTTCACAGGGAAGGATAAATGCTGCTATTCTTTTTCTTTGGGGAGATCACAAAAGTAACATATAGAAATTATTGTCCTACCCCCTCACACAAACAAGGATAACTTATGTGGTGCCATGCATTGTCAACTTTAACCTGATAGTAGAGAATAATCCTGCTGGGATGAAAATGGATGTTTTTACATGCCATGAGCACCTTCCTTTTACAATGCATCTTCCTCTTACAATGAAAGAAGTAACAATTGAATAAGATTATTCAAGCATAATCCATACTGCCATTCAAGAATCAAGGCTGGGAAAAAGCAGAGTTGGTGCAGATTATATCAACATACTGTATTAAGTTCGCTGGACATGTACTCTCTCCGGGGTTTTATTTTCTTCTGTCCTATACCTCTGCAGTCATTTTGTGAGAACTGTGCATAAACCAAGAGCAAACAAATCCTTGTTACAACTGTGGTATTATACATCCATTCTGCAGTATGAAAGCTGTCTCTGTAAGGAACACGACAACAGACTGTAAAGGTTTAGGGGTGTGACTTTACCTGGCTGTCTTCCACAGTCTCATTCAGATTTTAAATTCAGTAGTTGAGGCACAGCATGAAATCAGTTTCTCCCAGAAGGGTTATATGCTCAGAGAGAAGCTGGATCTCTCTTCTGTGTCTTGGAAAATCTCTTGAGTGAATGACAGAAGATAATCACAAAGGCTGACAGACTGGGATACAGTGGGTTTGCACAGACTTATTTTTTACTGGGTAGATAACAGCAGTCAATTCTTTATGGTCATTAAAATCAAATGTTTTATTTCAAAATCAAGGTAAGTGGTCTTGAACATGAAATGAGAGCAGACAAACTCTGCCACTCCCCTGCCCTTCAATTCCAGTACCATGGGAAATGCTTAAGGAAGTTAGAGAAGAGACAGTAGTCTACTAAGACTTGGGACAGAGTTGTCTTCCCTTATCATAAGAACTCCAGACTACAAGAAGTCTAACTTTATGTGGCATTTTAAAAAAATATGTTTTGGGGTAATTTTAAGTGCATTGTTTGCTCCCTGAGAGATACTCAAAAGCAAAATAAGAAAAAAACACTGCATACTTACTGGCTCATTAATATGTCGTCTGGTCAGAATTAATTTTCTCATGCAGTGGGACCACCTGAGTGATCAATTTTCCAAGAGACAGCTGTCCAAAAGCCCTAAGGGTCCCCTGCTGGTGAAATTCAAAAGCATAACTAACCCTGGCTCTGTTTCTGGCCAGGAAGCACTTAACCCTCCCAGCTCCTATCTGGGAGGAGATAGAGGAAAAGCATTAGCAGGTCTGGTCACAGAAGCATCAAGGAGCTTCAGTGGGGAGTCCTTTGTTCCCAGTCTTGCTTTCCTACTCTTTATATCATATTGATCTACCTGCTACTATTTCTTTTTTCTTTAGATGAGCCCAGGTCATGCTTCCTCACCATAGTTTCCAAAACTAGAGTGGGAAAGGCAAGCAAAACCAGACAGCTCATCCGGCCACATTCCCTCTTCCTCTTGCCCTTTGCCCTCCCCAGGCAACAAACTAGACACTCTGAACAAAATGAAAGCTGGTACGTTTTCTGTAGATGTCTCTGTTCCACCCACCAAGAGTGCATACACACATTCAAAGAAGAGGACAAGGCCAGAGGTTTCACCTGATCTAGAAACTAGCTCTGGAGAGATTCATCTTAATTAATTACATCCTGCTTTATAAATCCAGCAGACAACATGACACATGTGGTACACTGGTTTCAACAATGCTGGAGAAAAATTAGCTGACAAAGGGGAAAAAATTTGCCTTTTCATCCTCTTTTCCATTTGAAATTAATTGCAAAACGTATACCAGCGTACTGTAAAAATGCTGAAGTCAATATAAAAATTTGCACATGTAAGGACCCCCATGTATTTGATACATATTTCATTCCATTTTATTTTTAAATAACAAATATTTTTTGAATGAACCAGTTTACAGGCATTTTTGCTACACCTATGTAAGCTACCTAGGAAGAGCAGTATTACCATTTCTATTTTGCACGCACAGAAGCTGAACAAAATAAAAGAGAAAAATCAACTGTTTAACAGAGGTTTGAGCTTAGAGAGTTGACCTGCAACCAAACATGGAAAGTTAAAGGTCATATCAGACCAGTTCAGGGTGTTTATATACAGGGTCACCAGCCTGACATCAGCAGGACCAGTAGGGAAAGGCAGGTGTGACTGAAGGACCTTAGAAGTGTCAGGCTACGCACCACAGGGAGGCAGCATCTCTTGGCACCCTAGGTAGCTCCAGACCTTCCCATTTCCAAAGCAGCTGGAAGAGGAATGCAAATGGTGACACACTATGTTTGTAATTACCAAATGCTAAGTGTTACGGATGTTATTTAATAGACTAAAAGTCCTAAAATGAAGGTAACAGGCCCTGACCTCGCTATATTAGTCCCAGTACTTACCCAGTCCTTTAACTTCACACTCTGTTTCAAATGGAGGAGCCATTCATTGCTTTCTAAACAGGCACAACAGTTAGCCCACAGTCTGTGAAACTTCATTTCAAAAAGGAGAAACAAAATGACAACTCAGGATACTTGGTTAACCTGCCCAGATGCCATAATCACTAGATTAAAACCCAAGAATTTGAGAACACAGGTTTACATATTCATGATAAACTACAGTTCTCTGAAAGCAAGGCTGCTATAAAACTCTCTGGACTACACATGTCCATGTGGCGATAAATCCATTTATGATGCCAAATTAGTTTTCTAACTTACGCTGCTGAGCCCTCAGGAAAATCTTGCTCCAGTCATTCAAAGTCATTGTGATTCAGCTTTGGCAGATGTTTAGCAAATGAAGTACAACACCTGGTACCTTATTTTGATGTTGAGTCCAGATGCGAGTGGGATATAGCAACCGAAATACACAACTTTGTCAAAGTAGTACCCCTGAACAGTAAGGTAAAAATTACTAGCACATTTAGAGAATGTTGAGTACTATTGTCTTTAGTGGTGGTATTTCTTACTGCAATTGCCAACAATAACTCAGAAAGATCCTGAAATTTCAGAAGTTTCAGGAGTGGGAATCAAACAACTGAAAAATTACATAAATTTGCAAGTAAGACCTGACAAGCTTTCTAGCATAGAGACTTTCAAACTCTATCCTCTAAATTATTTTTGCCCAAAAAGAGAAGTCCAAGAACAGAAGTCTCTGGTCACGAACCCACAGAAAAAAAGACATCAAAGAAATAGGCGATACAGTGTAGTTTTTCTTTTTTCTTAGGACAAAGCACACGATATCTGCCAGCATAATGAATTATTTCAACAAAACTACTTAGACTATCTATTTGTCAGTGAAAGTAATGGCTTTTAAAGACCGCTGCAGATTAAATATATGAAAAGGTATATACGGTTTTCCTTATATTGATGTTTTCATACAATGTTGTTGGAAGGAGTTACAAAGAAATCATGGCTGGCTAGGAGTGACAACATTAAGATTATACATTCATATGTAAAATAGAGGCCACACTAAAAGAAGACCAACAATTTAGAGCATTCTCCTGACAAAACACAACTATCTTACACAGTATATAAGTACATACAGTGTGCATGAGTTCTCCACCTTGTCTGCTTTAAATGATTCAAGTGACCTGGTCTAAGTCATTCCTTTTCTGAAAAATGCACAGTTGAAAAATGGTTCCTGATAAACAGGGAGGAAAAAATGCTGAACATTAAGTTCTAGTGCTTCACACTGTCATTCATACTAACTACCTTTTCATGAAAGTGGACTTGTCTATACTGAGAATTCAAGAGTCACATTACAGCTCCCTGCATAGAGCATACCCTTGGAGGTTTGATTTCAAAAGCCAGACATCGTATTGTATATTCCCTGCTGACAAGAAGTCAGTCAGAACCTATTACATCACTCTTCAAAGAGTGATAAAGCAAATGCAGGAAAACCCCTGAAGTGATCTGATAAATGATTTTGTTAGTTAGTTTGGCACCAGTGTGTCTGGTATCTAATACTTATGATACACAGCCTACCAAGTACACGGTATTAGATTCCTGCTATTTTGTCTCAACAAGAAATGTATGCTGTGACACAGGCCTTTGTAGTAAAGTATGGGAGGAGAGAAAAGTCACGAGAGGAACACAATACATTTCCCAAATATGTAAAGAAATCAGTGAATTGTGCTGGGATTGTATATTGCTAACAGGCTGCCATTAGGAAAAAAAAAAGTCACAATTCAGACTACTAACTCCAAGCATATCATGTTGCACCAGCATTACCTAGTTTTCAAATAAAATTTACTATTGGACAAAGCCCTCAAATCAGGGTTTCAAAAGATCTTTTTCTCCTCTTACAATACATTTCACGTAATCTTTACGTATATCCAATATCAAGACTATGAGTGAAGAAGGGAAGAAAATGAAGGACAATAATCCAGAGATTAACCTATTTCACAGAATCATGACAGAGTAATTCAGGCTGGACAGGATCCTGGGAGGTCTCTAGTCCAGCTTCCTCCTCAAAGCAGGGTCAGCCATGAGATCCCATCAGGCTGCTCAAGGCTTTATCCAGGCAAATCTTTAAAACCTCCAAAGATGGAGCCTGCACAATCTCTCTGGACAACCTGCTCCTTCCCAGTGAAACTTCCCTACCCTCCCAGTAAAAGCGTTTTCTTCACTGTCTCATTTCAATTTAAGGCTACTTTCATTCTCCCCCTCTGAACCTCAGTACTGAACCAAGCTGTCTTTTCTGTAACCTCCTCATAGGGAGGAGACTGCTGTCAGGTGCCCCTAAAGCCACCTCTCCTCCAGGCTACCCAAGCCCCACTCTCTCAGCCCCTCCTCATACGGCAGGCTCCCCATCACAATTGTTCCAGTTTATCCCTGTCTGTGGTGTACTGGAAGGCCCAAAATCAGATTCAGTATTTCACATGTGGTCTAGTGAGTACTAAGGAAAGGGAATAACCACTTGGTGCTATGCTCCTGTTAAGGCAGCCTAGGATACTGTTTGCCCTCTGCTTCAAGGCACCCTGCTAGCTTTGGACAGCTTGTCTGTCAAGACCTCTGAGAGATCCTGATGGAACCTGAGGGAAAGGAGGCTCTTGGGACTCAGTGTGACTGCGGACTTCTCATCTGTGCCCACTGTCACTGAATCACCTGTCCTGTTCAGCAACAGGTCCACATTTTCCTTCCTTTCACTGGGCATGCAGTGGCAGAAGACCGCCTTGTTACCCTTGATGTCCCTTTCCACTCTCAGCTCCAGCTGAGCTTTGGCTTCCCTAACACAATCAACTATGTGCCTGTGCAACATTTCTAAATTCCTCCTTTGTAATCTGCCCCTGCTCCCACCTCCCCAGTACTGCCCTTTCAAACTGAAGTTCAGTTGTGATCTATCTACTTGTTTCCCTGAATAACAGGTAGTAATGTTTTCATGCCTGGACGAGGGAGCGGGGGGAGGGGAAACGTCAACCTTAAGGACTTGCCAGGTCTCAAGTGAGCTCCATCATTTCATTGTTGTTACAGTCATTCATCACATCACTAAACAGTTCCTCCTTGTTCATGAGCCACAGATCAGAAAAATATTACCCCTAGCTGGTCCATTAGCATCCATGTTAACAAAAAAGTAATTTGAAGTCTACTTCAGTATCAATTTTATAATTCTAAGGTATTAAATCTTACATAAGTGATGGCTTTCGTGACAAACGCACTTAAGCTGCCTCTAGACTTTAAGGTCTCTTTGTATTTGAGTGATTTGTTTTAGCTACTTTGCTCAGCCATATACCTAGGGCCGTAAGAATTCAGATACAGAGGTGCACTTGATGCAGTGGTCACTGTATCCAGACTTACAGAAGTAATGAGCCTTTCAATGTCTTGAGATTAGTCCACTTATTAGAAAAATAATGTAATGTGAACTTCCAGGCTAAGAAATAGTTTGGTATTGGAGCTTATGGCAAAGCACAGGGAAATAAAGACTAAGCTGAAAAATACTATCATCAGTATTTTACTTTTTTTACTTAGTTTATCTAAAGCAACCAGATGTGTGCAATGAATAAAAATGTCTACTTTGCAGCATTTCAGTGAGTACTAAAAAAATATACACTTGAGTACGCAAGTTAAATACTGGCAGAGGGAATCCTGCATTTGAATATATGGTAGTTTTGTAGGTCACACTAAACCCAAAGGAACAAACACAAGAAGTGCCCAATTCTTCTTTTCATTAAATAGCACACTTTTGAATATTTCCTTTACAGTTAAAGCATTCTATAACTAGTTTACTATTAGCAAAAGTCTTTCCCACCTCCTCCCCCCCTCTGGACAGCATTGGTTTTTTGTGTGACAGAGCAACCTTTCTACTCCAGCCCAACCTAACTGTCAGGTAGAAGGAGTAACATTGGTCTTTTTTAGTGCTGCCATCCTTGATACTTTTTTTGGATGAGGCTTCCATTTAATATATTCAGCTGTATCTGATGTAGATGACTGTCTGCTAGGAAGAAGACAGATGACCCCTCTATATTACCCTGTGAGGGAGCTGCATCGATTTTGCAATACCACCTTTTCACTGTTTCAGTTCACGGTCTGGAATTTTTGTCAGTACTGCCACTATTTCTCATTCTCTTTCTGTGAAGAATCCCCATCTATCGTCCCACTGGATGAAAGCCACAACAGGTTTTGCTCATCTACAACAAACACTGTTGTATATGGAGCCTGGTATCCTATGGAAATATAGCTTATGTAATCATACTGAGCTGTGTACCCGTTCATCCATCAGCTGAGCTCTAATTACTTATGCCTGAAAATATCTCAGAGTTGATACACAGCTATCAGCCTCAAGGATCTTAAGTACTTCCAATTTTCTCACTTAACAGAGGACTACATTAAACCCATATTCATTTTAATTTGTTCCCCTTCGGAGAAATTAAGTCATGTCTGGCTGATTCTCCTTGGAAGCAGGTCAGGGTTATCATGGATAGGGTGTCAGGGTTTCAGCAGTTTGAGGAGATAGAAGGGAGGTGTGGGACAGACAATACAAAGCTGTTTGAAAAGAGATTTCATTATTTCTTCTGCCTGCAGATGGATGTGTTGAAGTGGGAATACATGTTAACTAGTATATTCTAACCAACATGATCAAGGTGTACAGTAGCATGTCCCGAGTTGTATCTTCTGGGAAAGACCATCCTTGACAAATATAATCAGAAAGCTTCTGTAAGAGAACTCTATGGAAGAACACATGGAAAGGGGAAGTGATATTTATTTATCATATTTCAGGTTGATTTTACCTGCTCCATTCTCTCACAGATTCCATTCACTCACACTCTTGCAATCACAGACTTGGAAGTACCACAGCACGTGTGCCCAAGTGGTCTAGCCAGCATCTCGTGTGGGCAACACCGATTTGAATGCCAGCATCCAGTAATATCACGCTCATGTAAACAGCTGGGTCACACTTGTTATGACACCATCCTTTGCTTCAGAGTGTTGCTTACTGGTCATTTCTCCTTGTTTGTTTGAAATCTGTTTTTCTCTCATGAGCTAACAAGAAAAAAAAGTCACATGGATGATATGCTGCAACCTTGTTGTCATCATCCCGTTGCCAGCAGAAGACACTGTGTTCTGAGTGGTCATTTATGTTGTGGTCTTAGCAGAGTGGTCTCAACATAAACTGTATGTTCCTCAGTTTTACTACTAGAAATGGTGTCCTGGGAGCAGTATCCTCAAACTGTGTCCTTTGTTATCAAGACAGGCCGTTCCTACAGTCTCACCCTACTCCTTTCAGCACTTTCACTGAAGCTCAAGCAGGTACACACAGAACTTCCACTCATACTTCATTCATACAATCTTCAAAAGTTTAATTAAATTCAAAGTACTAAGTCTGAAATGTGCAATTTTCCTTCCAATATCACATAACTGTTACAAAGTAATCAAGACTTGTGGCTTTTGAAACCACTATTTGTTGCATTCATGGTACTTGGAGGGTCTGAATAACACTGTAGGTGTGCAAGGCTTAACTTTGACAAATGGCTTCTTTGTAAAATCCCAGAACCGGAACCCACCTCTCCGCTCTCTCCTAGACACCTGCGGAAGAACTTCAAAATCTCTTTCACGTAGGACATATACAAAGATCCGATACCCAAAATGCATCAGTACCTGTGTAAATCACCCACAGTGCCAAGATGAAAACCCTCCATGTTTACTAGATCTGCAGGTAGCTTTTCACTGTCTAGAAAAGGTAAAAGTCAATCCTCACATTGTCAGCGTTAATGAAATATGGAACTATCATAACATAAATTATTTCAGTTTGGTCTTTACCTTGTACTGGTTGGTATTTAATAAACATGTGATCCTCAGT
This sequence comes from Strix uralensis, assembly GCF_047716275.1. Classification (NCBI taxonomy): domain Eukaryota; kingdom Metazoa; phylum Chordata; class Aves; order Strigiformes; family Strigidae; genus Strix; species Strix uralensis. Next base: position 12,822,323 of record NC_133973.1, on the reverse strand, counting down.
ACACTTGAAAAGACTTACAATAATGGCTAAGGCACAAAACTTTTCCAGCATTTATATGACACATTGTTCCCGTGTTTTTTGTCTGGTTTTTAGAATTGCCTCTAGAACTTGCACCTAGACCCTGAAAGGCTGATTAGTTCAATTAAGCTAATAAAGAAAAAAAAATAAAGTGTATCTCAACCTTCACTTGACATTAACAAAAGTGTTTACATGGCACAGTTCTTGGCTTTCCTAGCCAGCAGAGCCTCTGCAACACAACCGATTAATTAAACACTGCTGAGAAGTTAACACTGAAGGTTACTGATTAATTGTATGTTAGAGCTGTCTAATCAAGTACCCAAGGCAATAAACAAATACAAAGATAAATTACACACTGATTAACACAATTATTTATAGTTTTATTTTTAACTGCTTGCTTGCTAGATGGCAGACTTCAACCTGAGTAAACAAGGGGACAGGATGATCAGAATCACTTACTGTATTTCCCAGCTGGCTATTATGGCTGTTTTCCCTTAAAGTGAAATATATTATTATAAATCCTACTTTGTGCACGGTCATCACATAGGCATATAAGCTGAATGAGCAGTCATACAACATTCATTTATCATGTATTTTTGAGCACTACTGCTTGCTAATGTAGGTCTCCAAGGTCTTAAATCCAGCACTGGAAACAGCTGCTAGCCTTCATTAAGAGAAAGCAAGCAATCTACTCTAAACACTACAGCTTTACAAGAGGACAAGATTCAGACCCAGAGATGATCAACAACATTTTCTCTAATTCACAAGCTCTTCTGTCTAACAGCAAATCTCTCATTTCAGGGATCTTCACTTCAATGTTTGAATTTCCAATCCCAAAACCACAACACTTCTCCATCTGGTAAGGCTACTTTTCTGGCCTCCTCTAAGCCATCACATAACTTATTTCTCCATTTGACAATATAGGGAGACAAATAGTAAAATATATCCTCACTCCATGCTACAAAGGAGGAATTTAGAAATGTTTCTTTGTAAACATTGGGGCAAGATTATTTACCCTTATCATGGTTCAGACAGGTCTTTTGAAGAAAATGCTTCAGGAAGGGCTCTTAAAGAAGGAAACTCCAGAATCATTCTTATTTGTCCCAAAGTCACTGAAAACAGAAGTTTGTCTCCAGAAATGTCATCAGTTCTCCTCCCAGATTTACTAACCCTGATTCATACCAAGAGGACTATGAGAAGACTCTCCTTTTGTGTCCACCATCCACCTCTCTCCTCTGAAGGAAAAAAAAAGGTCATCTGGGCCTTACAAAACACATCAATTACTGAGAAAGTCCAATGGCTTTTATCCATCCCCTGGTACTTTCCCCAGGATTTCCACTGTGCCACAGAAAGATTTATTAGCCATTTTAATAGATTAAGCCCTTTGTCAGTCTGCACTTAATATAGTCAGCACAACAGTCCAAATACCAAAGTTCAGCCTTGTCCTGTACTTCTCTTGTTATAAGCCACTGTATATCCAATATAACAATAACCAAATGTGCCATTAAACTTCTCAACTACGAGTGAGATAATTCAACTTTCCCTCTATATCTAAACAGACCCATTTCCCATCTATATCACACTAGTTTTAAAGGACTCCCTGCCACAAGACTGGTTTAAGACAAGAGGCTCAAGTACGTCGTGGTGGCTAACGCTGTGCCCTCTAATTCCACATCTTCCACAGCTTACAACATCCACAGCGAACCACGGATCTCCCTTTCTCTGTAGAGCTGGTGTGCTGGAGCTGTCAGATCTCATGCACGCTCACCTTCCCCCGCCCTCAAATAACTGCTATTTGAAGCTGCTTGGGGGGCTGAAAATACAACAGTCTCAGGAAGAGTGGATCAGCATGAAGTAAAAGAGAAGGTCAAAGGCTGATTGATGTCACTACTGAATATTGTAATAAAATATTAAAATTTGATCAATTTACATACGTAAGTCGCAAACTTCACACTAATGCCACTGTCTTTTTAATGTTAAAATTACCTTTAGAATTTCTCTTTTTTTTTTTTAAATCTGGTTGCAATTACAATCAATCAAGAACAAACAACCCCATCCCTTCTCTCCTGAATTATGGATTCTGTGACATCAGTGTAAATTACACATTCAAAAATCTGTCTTTCCTTGTTTCCAAAAGTGGTTAATTATATAACATTGGAGAACTGTTTTTTGAAAAGCTAATTTTCATAAGAATCTTTAAATCTGCAATAGCTTGTTTCCTTTAGAAAATAATTTTCACACATCAGAAAAGAACAGCAGGAACATCCAAAGAATATTGAGCTTCATTTATGTATTTACCAATCCTGTGAAGATGGACCTCACTCTCCTGTACCAACAACATTTCTCCAACCCCAAAGTCTCAAACCTACTGTTTGACCCATGTGAGCACGGCTCTCTTCGGCACCCTGGGTTTCCAACTATTACATGAGAGTGTGTGTCCTCTCACAAACTTTTAGATTAACACACCTGTTCTGAACATGCTAACATACATGCAACATGCTAAAGCAGGCAGCCCACCTTCAACAACTGTTACCACTCACCAAGAGAAAACATACTTAATTAACCAAAATGCAGGCAATACCTGCTTGTAAAAGATGTTGGGTGGCCATCACTGTTACAACAGGAACATATCAATCCTCTGTCATTTAAAAAACCCCAACATCTCACTGTACGTTTGCTTCAAGTCCAGATGCAGAGATTATATGTGGGTTTTTCTTACTTTTTCTCCCAGATTGATTTAGCACAGGTATTTAGGCTCTTACACTGTTCGCATAGTGGCTACTGTTGTACTGCAAGTTTAACTGGTTTCCTTAATTTTGACACAGAAAGGTAAGCTAATTTTACAGTAATCAAACACACTTTCTTCTTCCTTTAATCATATAGGAAATTTTATTCCAGTTCTTTAAAACACGCTAAGGAAAAGAGAACATGCTTGTATTTCAGATTTCTGTGGCAGGTAATACTCTCTACAACCTGTTCCCATCTTTTCCATGATGCTGTGTTGCAACACCACAGTTCTTCCATGTAGCTTTCCACTTAATTTGTTAGAGTATTTCCAAAAACTAAAACTAAATGGGCTTCAGGTGACCACTTAAACTGTTCACACAAGGAAGGTCTTTTAAAAGCCTCTATTAATATGCCCTATAGCTGATGAAATTTCTCATAGCACACATGCCAAACCAACAACATCACAAACCAGCCAGGTAAGAGATTCACAGCTTCAGCAAATGATACCCAGATATCACAGAAGTGTACACCTGCAGTCAGAAGACTAAGTTTAGAGCAAAGCTCCTTCCTCTGTCAGTACAACCCCTGCAAAATGTGCCAGATAACAGCTCATTTCTATTTCAAATGCCTAGTGACACTCCATGGTTTCAAAGCACTTCTTATGGGCTTGTTTCCTAGGGGCCATTGCACTCCCAGAAAAATACAGTGAAACAAGTGAATGCATTTGATAGGGACAACTGCAAACCTCCACATATTTTTCCCATTCTGGGGTAGAGAATGATTCTGAGCTCTTGAGCTAACCTGACTTGCCATAAATTTCCCCAGCAAACCCGTCTGGACAAGCCCTTAAACAAGAAACAAGTTGTGTGCACATTTTATGATGCATGAGACAGAGCTGTGCAGTAAGAGTTAAGCAGCTTCACATTGCTTCTTGACTAAATATCTGAAAAGGTTATTATCCCTGTAGCACATAATCAGAAAAAAAAAGTAGGTAAAATAATCCCCTGCTTAGGGGGTTGTATTAAGATGATGGCCTGGTATTTAAGAACCAACACAAGGCACAGTGTAAGTAATCTCAACAATCTTAACAGTACACACAGACTCTTCACAATCCTCACTTGAGAAACAGCAATGACGTTGTCACTGTTCTTCAACAAAGCCATACCTTCCTAATAATCTCCCATGGCAAAGCCCAAATATTAAATCCAAGAAACATTCATGATGACATTCACATGGATCAAAAGGCAGAATTTTGTGTAAGGCTGTTTATGCTAAAGCAGTTAAGTTTTGACGTTTCTATGCAGGAATTTCAAAAGAGCATATCTGTGGGTGTTTTTTGATGGATTATGTATCATAAAGAACAGAGAGTTCTTAAGAAAAAGCTACAGGTGAGCTCAAGATTTGTGGTTTTCATTAAGCAAAAATTACTTGAAACTGAAAATTACTGAATTCAGTGTACTGTAACCTGGCACAACCCTCATAACCTTCCTCCTACAATAACAGATCTAATTACATGTCTTTGCTATGAAATTTAGTTACTTTAAAATACCCTTTGAACACAAAACTAGCTTCATTGTTATCCCTATTGTATCATCACTAAATTGCACCTATGCAAGTGCTTAAGTGCTCTCATTGTACGTTTACAGGATGAATGCCTCAGAAAGTAACTATCCAAACTACATAAAGATGATTAGGGCAATTACTCGTGGGTAAGAATATTTAACACAATGTCAAAACCATACAGCATTTGCGTATTTGTTAGGTATGCTGTTCCTGTTGCTGCCTACAACTGTCTTCCATCTAAACAGTGAGATTACTGCCAGGGAAAATCTTTCTGGTTTTTGTTGTTTTGTTCCCCCCCCCCCCAATGCTGGTGGTTAGACTCCCACTACAAGTTAGAAGGCATTTGCAATTTGCAAAATAACTTGTAAACAGGAGTTGCAGAAAAACAAAAAAAAAACACAGCATCTTCTGTAACAAGAGGACTGAAATCATAACAAAAATCCCAACAGAATTTGTTTTGGTTTGAACTTTGAACTAAGTATTTGTGAGGGAGAAACTCCTGTTCATTAAGGAAACCTTTGCAAACCTCCTAATGCCCTAGGTACAAGGTATGTTTGAGAAAATTGTGTTGTTTACATCTTTAGAAATTTCAAGTTTGTCTCCAATTTTCCTTTTCTTTATGTTAACAGGACTGTAGACTGATGGGTCTGTACAAACAAAAAAGAAAATAGCATTTGTCACCAACGTCACTACTGCAAACATACCCCAGTAAGCTCATATACTTGTATTCAACAGTCATGCTGAGAATTCAGAACCTCTCCCTGTTTATTAACCAGAAGTTTTTCCTGAATAGCAGCTTTTCATGCGTGTGAGGTTAAATACCTGAATGGGGTCACAAAGCAATATCTGAACTAGATAGTCTAGAAACACTGGGTCTGCAAACGTAAAGTTACTTTCTAGTTAAATCTTTCAAAAACTAAAAGCTTCTATTTCAGAACAGCTTAATGGAAAGAGATCCTCCTCCATTTGCTCCTCAGACAATCATCTAATGATAAATAAGGATGAGGTGGGGTAAGATCACAGGGGCTACATCTACGCCAGCGAGCAAGGCAGGGCAAGGGCACAGGCTCCCCATATGCCTACGCACCGTTTGGCAGATTCGCACGTGCTCCAGCACAACGTGGCCATGCCAAGGCATAATTCCGGCAAAACTACACCAGTCAGACTTTGCTCCCAGCAGGACATTCAGCTGTTGGATGTACATCATGCTCCACTGCCCGCCCTTTTCAACAGCTCCTATGGATGCTGCCGCAGCAGGGAGTGCAGAGGGACTAGAGGCGACTGCAAAAACGCCAATGGGGGCAGGGGAAGAAGCAGAAAGGCAGATAGATGGTAGGAAATGACATGTCTCTAGTGAAAGGAGGAGAATAAGAAGAGGAAAGAAGGGGAACTGCTGGATGAGAGAGCTTAAACATTTAGTCTTTAAGATTAAAGATCATTAACAGTCTCTCCCCCCTTCCCCACCTCTGTACATTAATGCTTTAATCCAGTTTTCAGAAGAAAAAAAAAGTCTTACAGACTTTTACTCATTGTTGTATGATCCATCTGAGTGAGTTTTAAAACTGAAAAATAGGTGTTATCTAATTTGAGAACACTTCCACAGCAACCCTCTATTTTCACGTGAATACAAAATGGCTTTGGTTCTGGTTGGTTCAGACCTGGGATGGTAGGAGTTAATAAAGAAAAAACAAAGCTGTGAAATGTAGATGTACTGAACTATACTTTTAGTAATAAACTACAAACTAAAACCGCATATTTACATTGCAATTTAAATTACTGCTTCCTAAGTACAACACTGAGAACTTCTTAGCAAGACCACTTTATCCTTTGTGTATTCCCGTAAGTAGGGCTTATCGAACTTCTAGACTTGGCATAAATTAATATGGAAGAGATTTACAGGCTTAAGAGATTTTTTTTTCCAATTTTCACAAACTTGATAATAATTGTACTTCACTTTTTAGTACATGACATTTTATTTACATTTCTTTTACAACACAATTAAAAAAGGAAATACAAAATACTTCACTCTGTTAAGATTAAAAACTCAGAAGTATCAAAGGAACTAAGTAACCCAAGAATTTAATCTGTGACCCCACATTTTCTAGAATTATACAAAATTGGCAGCATACTCCAACACTCAGTTCATGTATTATTACCTTTAAATGTTTAACAATTCCAATTAAATGTTACGTTGCTTGAGTGCTTCTCTTTCTAGCTCTACTAATTACTGTACAGTTTTTAACAAGGGAATCACAAAAAAACACATTCACAGCTTTATCAAACAGTAAGAACTCTTAGACCTACTTTAATTTGAATCATACAGGGGGAAAAAACAAGTCTGCTTATTACTAGCCTGATCTTTCTTAATAAACCAAGTACTTTCATATACTTTAGTCTGCTTACTACCAGTCTATCTTTCTTAATAAACCAAGTACTTTCATATACTTGTAATTAGTTAATTGCTATCACACACAGAATTATAGAGACTAAACCCAGACATCTGAAAATGCTCAACTAGAGAAGTTCCCTCACAGTCCTTGGACTAGACCATACCAATATGCAACAATTCTCATTTCAGATATTATACAGAAAGACACTCAGAATCTGTTCAGAGCAACAATATGAATATATATTTAAAGTTTTATCATGCTAGTTTACATGAAGTCAATCACCAAGAAGCACACAAAAATTTACTCCAAAGCATGTTTTGCATCACAAAACCTACTGCTGAATATGAATTTCAGTTTTGCTTAAACCATAAGATTATGTTAAACAAATGGTTTAGCTGCATAAAGTTTTCTGCCAGGTTTCTTCTGAAGTCAAGTAAAGTTGAATGGCATTTCACTATGGTTACCATCAAAAATAACAGACCTATTGTTAGAAATACACAACCTGTTTAAATAGATGGTTATTCACAGTCATTTGTAGCTACACTATAAAATCACAGTTCCTTTCAAGAAAGTCAGCCCCAGTTTAAATGGGGATTTTGTTTTTGTGGAGGGTTCTTAACATGTGGCGGGATAGTTTAAATCCAAGATTTATTTACAGCTTGTGAATTTAACACAAAACACGCTTGCGATAGAAAAGTTAGAGGGAGCAAGAGCAGCACTTTATTGTGTTGGAAACCCAGCAACAGTGTTTGAGAGCTTGCTCCCCTATTTCTGTGTTTAGTGACATCCCTCACTAAGCAAAGATTTTGCTCCAGCCCATCTGACTTGGGCCTACAGGGGACACAAAAGCTGTCACACTTTTGTGCCAGAACACTGCTTCTAAGTAAGAGAAAGTGTTTCTCTTGGTCTCTGTCACAGTTTGCCAGATTTTAGATGTGCTCATTTTCAGATAGAAAAAAAACCAACGTCCCCATCTTTTACTGCTACCCTGCCCTTCAAAAGGGCTAATCACTTCTGCAGCTACCATCAGCCACATAGCCATATACTCTGCAAGGTAGGTAACAATGCTGACTACTAAATGAAGACTGATGAAATTCTGATTAGGCATTGTGCACATAGATGAGATTTTATTTTTAATCACTCTTACCTATCTGCATTTAAAACTCAATTTTTGGCCCAGCCCTAGAGAAGTGAAGCCACTTGTAGTTACTGAGACACACTAGAATAATGACATAAAACATGTTGAAGTCACAGCTTCTCAAATGTTCTAGAGGGTTTTCAGCAGCCACTATTCATGTTCTTGGTACGTTTTGTGTTTTGTTTTGGTATTTTTGGTTTTTTGGTTGCTTTTTTTTTTTTTTTAAAAACACACAGACCACCCCCCCCGCCCCCAAGAATAAAAAATATGCAAACAGAATTGTTGTGGCTTTCAGCACATTTTGCCCAAGAAAGTCAGCAGGCTCCTTAAACGTTTGTCAGTTTCTTTTGTTTATCTTGTATATGTGCTAAGAAAAATACTGGAACACCAGTAATGGCAAAAAAGCCTAGAAACAGCCTGATTTTTCACAGGTATCTAGTTAAACTCAAACAAACCCCTTAACTATAGCTAAAGTTGTGCATTTCTTAACATAAGGAGCTTAGGTGACACAAGCCAGAACTCCTTGTCTTTGTCCAAGGTTACAGCTCATCCCTAAGGAAACCCTCCTGCAAGAACACACAAAGATGCATCCTCAGAAGAAAACGACACTGAAAACTGCTGAGATACACAAATACCCCCTTCACTAGCCAGATGTTACGAGCCTTCCTTCATCTTTTGCTAATTCTGAAGTCATTCACAGGTAAAAGTGGCCAATGCAATCCCTGTTCAGTCCAATACAGATGTCGAGGGATCAGACCGTGTGTCTTTCAGAAGGCTACGAAAGTGCACACCTGTAATCATCTCCTCCCTCGCGACTTTTCATCGACCTAACTTCTAAGGCTTCAAGTACTTTCATAGGACACAGTATACTTGATATATTTGCATACCAGTGTCCATTTCCTCTATTCAGAAATATGTATTTTACTGTTATAGTAAAAAAAGATAATTTTATTAAGAAAAAATTACATTTCACTGTTTTGGTCATTGGTCAGAAAAGATCCATTCAGATTCAGTATCTTTCACCACACTAGCATTGTAGATGGTACTAGACAATTCCAAATGCATTTGTAACCTAAGCACACACCATTTTTAGAAAGCTATAAAACTTAACCTTTGTAGGATATGAATAGTGCTTCACAATAGCTTTTAAAATGGCTATTAAAACTTCACACTTCAGATAAAAAACAGTCTAACGCTTCAGATCCTGACATTGCATTTATACAATGGATTTCTTTCTGCTACTCAACTGTGTGAAAAAAAAACCCACCTATATTCTAAAGATTACATCTTTGTACTTTCAAAAAGTAGTTTAAGCAACTCCTGAATTTGAAGTCTGCCAAAAAAAATTCCCAGCAGTAAGAAAATAACTAATTCCTGCCTTCTCTGCTCACCAATAGAGATGGATGTCAATTACGACTTTAGTGGTGGTTTTAATTTTATTAAAAGCTTTTTCTGCAACTTTCAGATGGCAAAGAAGGAAATATCCCCCATTACTTCATCTGTTTGTAGCAGCATCCAGAAATTAGTCTTTGCCTTCCCATTGATTAGAAAAATTAAGTGAACAGGGATTTCTTCTGATACAGTTGTAGGCTAGACTTCCAAAAGCTTTTTGTTTATAAAGCACAGCCTAGACAATTAATTCACACTGAACCAATAGATCAGAAACCCACAGCAACCTGTTAATCTAATACTGGCTACAATAAACTGTTCATTTTTAGATCAGACCTCATTTCCACACAGGAATACAGGGTCCTTGGGCTCTCCTAGGGGCAAAAAAGCCTCTACACCGTATTGTCAGTGTAGTGAGCAAGGGATCATGCTTTTTCCTTCATACAGAAAAGCAATAAAAAAAATATCAAGGCAAAGGCCTCCAAGGATCTTGCCTTCCAGCAGAAATCTCTTTTCTCATGTCAGATTCATGCAAGCATGCTGCACACCACAGCCATAATCCACAATTTAGAAACAAGAACACTAAGTGTGTTGGCACAAACAGAAGGTTTGAAAGAGGGAAGCTATGTTCGGGCAGTAGCTGTTTCATGCTTTGGTAATTCTTCAAGCAGAAGCCAATTCTAGAAATAAACACCCCCCCCCCCCCCCCCCCCCCCCAGATTTGCTTGTTTTGCTAAATGAAAGAAAGAAACCAAAACACATGCAAAACACCCACTACCCACCAATTTTTTACAGGCCCATTACAAAGAATACCAACCACAAAATGGGTAAAAGCATGCACTTTTATTTCTCCCTCAGCTCTTGGGGGTATTTCAGATGCTCAGGTTCAGTTTCTTCAACTAGCTGGAGCAATGCTAGCACATCACAGTAGCAAGCCCAGCTGTGAGACCAGAAGTCACAGAAAGCCATGGCCCTCAGTTTTTCTCATTGACATGCTGTTTCTGTATGCAAATGATGACTTCTGGGGGTTGAGATGCTTCCTAGGAGTGGAGCCTCTATGTGTCAACTTCTGCTGAAGCGAACACTTATGAATATACACAGGATGGCTGTTCAGATATCCCTCCCCACCCTGCAGGTCAGGCACTGGCCAAGGGGGCTTAGAGCTGCATCTCCAGCTCCTCAGAAAACTACACCATGGCTCCTGTGCCAAACAGCAACTGCCCTAATTGCCGCACTGAATGTCTTTAGCTGCTTTGTGAAGTCATTTATTTTGGTTCTGTCCACATTTTTGAAATGTTTCATTTCTGGTACATCAGGTTTTATTTTCATGAAAGATTCCAATTTATTTTTTTTAGTTGCTGGGTTAGACAGCTGAAGTCCAAAGTCCTCATCTGCACAGATACATTCCTTTTAGCAAACAGATCTCTAACCCAATTGTGTTACGTATGGTTTCTGCCAGCTTTATTTGATCGCTTTATCTGTCCTTTCCTTTCATGTCCCTCTCGTACAATGTGGGAGTGGGAAAAAGGCAGCAAGACATGTTACTTATTCTTGTAACAATCTCTTCCCACACAACCATAACAACGTAATTTATAATCTCAATATTTGAATAAAACTTCTCAAAAAAAATCTTGCAATCATGTTAAACATGAAAGAGATGTCCAGTTTCAGCCCTTCAGGTTTTTAAGCTCTATTTGAACACAATTTTGGAAGCTGGGCACATTAACATTACACTTACTTTACAGTTAGATGTGATTCCAGTATAAACCCCATCTTTCCATCTTCTCTCAAAGACTTACTTCTGCATAAGGAAAAAATGCCAGAACTAACTTTATCAGCTAGCCCCAAAAAGTTGTATTACGTAGTACCATGTTACAGTTCAACGTCTGAATGTAAAACAGCGATTTAAGGATTTTTTCTTCTTAGCCTATTCTGACTTTTTTCAAACTGTTAGTAGGAAAAACAAAATCATCTCCCACGCTGTATAGTTTTTACCCATGAAGAGTGGGTTTTACCACTTCCCAGAAAAGTCAGTGCAGCAATTTTCAAAATATTTCTATACTTCTTCAGGGTTATCTTTATTATTTAGAAAAAGAAAAACACACCAAGCCAACAAAAAACTAAACTGAATAAACAAGTTTAAATAAACCAGTTTAGCACTTTGGGACTGCACATTCTCTGCTTTGTAAGAGAAATACTACACGCATAGGCTGTCAATGCCTGCTACTGCAGGAAACTGGTTTTCATAACCAAGGAGGCTGAGATTTCAGCAAGACCAGCCATCATTGGTTGCCTTATATTTTATCGTCCCACCACCGATTTCCTTCTGCTGGGGAGAAATAAATACAAAAGCAAGACATTCTACTTATCTTGCTTTATCTTCCATATCGCTTTCTCTTATGAAAAAACAAGTTTTGATTGTTAATTCCAAAGTCAAGCTTCAGACTCCAAAGGAGTAAGTCTTACAACGCTCTTACAGTATTGCTTGGGGTTTGCTGGGTTTCCTGTGGTTTTTTGTTTGTTTTGTTGGGGTTTGTTGGGGTTTTTTTTGTAGAAAAGCAGCAGAAGAAATTATGTCACTCTGCAATTTATTATGTCACTAAAACAGCCAGGATCAGCTAATGTTTAGTAGAAATAATATATGGTAGCAAATATTTTGCAATAAACTATAGACAGGCAAACCTAAAGGTAGCATGAGTCTCATTACAACACTGTTTTTGAAAGTCCAGCCGTGTGTGACTCCAAAGCATTATGCATATTCCCTATTTAAATCAATTAGTAGACAGGTTCTGTCCCCCCCCGTCCCCCCCCTTTAATTTCATCACTGCATTTACACTAACTGTGTGGGTAGTGGCAAGAAGTGACACATGCTAAGAAAAGGAAAGCCATTAGTCCCAATTTTGTAATTCTGAGGGAGTAGATCCTGGCTGTTTGGAATCAGTTCTTCATGTTGGTTCACAAGTGCACAAAATGAGCAACCTTTCTTCCAGCTGAGTGAGAAATGGCAGGTCATTGCTTCACTGGCACTCAGAAAAATGACTGCTTACTTTCAGTACACCAAGGACAAAATAATTGGTGAATATACAAAGTATCAGAGGAAATACATTCAGAATCATTCTGCTCAAAAGATGCTGGTTGGGAGTCAATATTCTCCACAGTCTTGTAGTGTTGTTACTTTCACAAATATTCTCCCTCCTTGAAAGATAAGCAGCTATTACAGATACTTGTATCCCAACATTTGTTAAAAAAAAAGAGCAGGCAGACTCTCAGGAAACTGGGCATCCTTCAGTCCAGCCTCCTTGCAGTGAATCATGCAGCCACCCTATCTCACATCAGTACTTCATTGCTCTGCTCCTTCTATGTCTAGTTACTCAGCAGCAAAAGGAACAATTTATTTTTTTTTAAATGTGTGGGTGGGGAAAGCTGGATGTGTACAAAAAAAAGCATGTCTTCTCACAGAAGTGTTACTGAGACACTGGAAATACCAATTTTGGTTTCTTCACCCAAATCAGAAGTTTGGAATGAATCAGCCTCTCTAGACTGCTTATATCCCTTCTCCTGTCCTACAAAAATACTGTATATATAATTTTGAAATCAGCACATCTGACATTGATAAGAGAATATAGGAAACCACATCATACTGACTTTTCATGTGGTATTTTTTACCATTTTTTTATACCTTCCTTTCTCATTTACCTCCAATCTCTCCCACTACATTGCTTTTTCTACTGAGTTTACACTCCATAAAACATTCAAGCATTAATTTCATCCCATAATATAACTGATATTTTAAAAACAGAAAAAACTGGTAGTATCTGAACTAGGTTCAGTTCTGCAGAGCTGTAAGAAAAATCATGTATAAGCAGATACGACTAAGTCTTTGGACAAAAGTTCACCATATTCGCATACCTTAACTATCCACATCCATGTTGCTATATTCATGACATTTTCATAGATCAGCCATTTTGCTCCTCTAATAAAATGTTCTGTCCCCAAAAAACCACTGTATTTGTACTTATGCTACAGAGCATCTGACACTAGAAGAACGAACTAACCTTCTAAAAGTGAATCATTCTTCAGAGTTAAGACATGAAGAAAACACTGTATCAATTGCCACAGCTTTAGTCAAGACAATGGCACTATACAGCTCATAACCAAGTCAGCAGCTCCGCTACTTAATGTCACTATATTCATTCTCAAAGCAAATTCTGACAAGGATGAATACTAGTTTAACGACAGAGAATGTGAAGCCTAACCAGAAATGTGAGGTTATCAGTGGACTTCTCGAAATTCTTTTCTTGCCACCAAAATTCTTTATTTCAATTCTCATCAATGCTTTTTGCAGTGTGCTAATGAGACCTGCAGAGTGGAGAGACACTGTCATCAGAAAAAAGGAGAACACCACATGGGAAGATGTGGGATTGCCTTAGGAGTAATAGAAATGGGGCAAAAGTTACAGAAACGCAAGGCCTCCAGGGCATCTTGCTTGGAAGCGCTCTAGGAGTAGACAAGTCTAAGCATGACACATAATGACACAGCAATTATGGGCTGACAGCTCAATGGAAACAGAAATAGGAACCTAAATTATACCTGGGGACATAAAGTATTAATGTCACTGTGACAATGGTGAAGGCTCATCTCAACAGCACATTTCTGTTCACATATTTTCAAGACGACCTGATTTAACTTGAATAACAAAAAAGATTGTTTACTTGAAGGAAAGGAGAGTCTATCATATCAGAGAACACTAGGAGAGAAGACTTTGTTCTCTAAACATATTGGGGACAGACCTATTTAAGCTACAGTTCAAGTACTGCCACAAAACTAATGTACTGTCACTGAATTCTGGCAAGTCGACGTTTTCTAGCCTTCTGAAGGGAAGAAGCAATGGCAGAAGACCCTTTTTAAAAGGAGTCAGTCAATTCATAAATGGAATTTATATTATCATCTGCAACTATGTGGGCATGACTTAGTGATCCAAGATGCCCCTTCCGGTCTTACATGCACACCTCTCTTGCTAACGTCACTATAAATCTTCCCAAAGGAAATTCCAGCATGGGCATAAACCACTTGCTTCACCCAAACACATCATGCCCTCTGGCCTGAAATTAGCAGTGAACACTTGAACTGGAAATGTAAGACTCCTCTGAGCCTACTTCCATTTTCCAGTCTGCTGAATTTTTAAACAAATTCCCCTATAAGGGACTTCTTGCTGCCTAGCTCCTTATACGTTTAATATAGATCTACCAAAAATTGGTTTCTGTGTCTCCCTGCTCTTCCATGTCTTCAGTTTTCTTGCTTAAAATATCTATCTGTCCCCTCTGAATTTACTGGAGCTATAACAACATACTCCAGCCTAGTGCTTCAAGCAGCAGCTTTAGAGGCTTCCAGGAGCATGTTACCTGCCTGGTACCCTAGTACTTCCCCATACAGCACTGGGGACGCACCACCAGCCCAAGAAGGTGCAGATTCATCTTTGGTCATGCTTTGCACTCTGCCTTCTCCTCCCCCTTTCCTGTTCTTCATTCTTTATCTCGAAAGACACTTCTGAAAGAAAAGTCTTCTTAAGTGATGCTTTAGAAGTGACATGCTGTTGCTTTTTTAGCATTTAATAAGCCAGTTTAACCGTAAGTATTTGTTTGCCTGCATCTCCCACCTGTAATTTGTTAGTGATGCTGGTGCTGCTGCCAAGCTGCAAAGTTTCTTCCCGAAAAAGCGGTATTACTAACTCACAAATTACATACTTAATTTTATATATCTTCTCCTACATGTTCTAAAAATTTACAGAAATACTTCTTTTGCTCAGTTGGAGTAAATTTAATCTAACTTGATTCTGTGGATTTGGGCTTGTCAGTGCATCACCTCTGCTTAACTTGCACATCTCATATACCAGATATTACTGTTTTTCAAGACCATTAACAAGTAAAATACCAAACCTGTTACTCTCTACATCAACACAAAGAAAAACCCCCAACATTTCTGAAACAAAATCTTAAGTGTAGACATTCTAGATTTGAGACTGGTACAGAAAAAACAAACAAACCCCAACAACACTTTAAAAATATAAACCTCACTTTTGAACAAGAAACCTAGAACTTGGCTTTATACAGGTAAATAACATGTCTCTGGAGGCTGCAGCAAGGAAAAATATACCTGCATACCATTTTCTAATTGAGTATCCAATCCAAAATTTCTACTTGTTCATTCAAATGCAAATTAAAATAGCTAAAGCAAAATTCCCAGTCTGAGACACAAATTCGATTATAACAAGGAAGTTGCTGAATTCTTAATATGGACGCTTTTCTATACTTACTTACATTTTAATCTGGACAGAAAAAACAACCCCGATGAGGAATATGCAGATTAGACTTCACAGTCCTTGATGTATATGATAAATTAAAACAAGACAAAACCAGCAGACAAATAGGAGCTCTGGGATTTTATTTTATTTTTTAACACAAATGCTTTAAGAACATCTTTAAGGGACAGGCGTGACCATTTTTGTCACTTTCTGTAAAGAGTTTTCCTCTCAGTGAAAGAATTGCAACCTGAGACATCAGCACAGAACAATGATCTGACTGGTATTCCTGGTATGACCACAGGTAGGTGAAAGGATAGAAGAGGTTCTTAGTCTGAACTACAGCAGCTTTTACTCTGCTTACAAGTTACTTCATGCTCTTAAACTTCTGTAAACACCTTTCAAACTTCAACTAATTAAGAGCTGAAGTTCTTCAAATGATCACTCCCGCAGACACCCAAGTCAAAGGGCTTTGGGAGGCTTTGTTCCCTGCACAGAAGCGAGCAGCCTCTGCAGCAGTTTGAGACACTGAGCCACCCCAGCAGTAAAACGCCATGCTCAAGGGCTCCAAACACATAGAAGTGCAACCCATACCCCCATTTCTAGCAGGTGCCCACAGCTCAGGAGCAAGCAGATATTTCCCACAGGTTACGTGGCTGGTTGTGGTGGGTTGACCTTGGCTAGATGCCAGGTGCCCACCAAAGCCACTCTGACACTTCCCCTCAACTGGACAGGGGAGAGAAAACAAAAGGCTCATGGGTCAAGATAAGGACAGGGAGATCACTCACCAATTACCATCACAGGCAAAACAGACTCTACTTGGGGAAATTAGTTTAATTTATTACCAATCAAATCAGAGCAGGGTAACGAGAAATAAAAATCAAATCTTAAAAACAGCTTCCCTCCACCTCTCCCTTCTTTCTGAGCTTAATTTTACTCTTGAGTTCTTTACCTCCCCCCCCTCAGTGGCAACACGAGGACAGGGAATGGGGGTTGTGGTCAGTTCATCACCCACTGTCTCTGCCACTCCTTCCTCCCCAGAGGAGGACTACTCACACTCTTCCCTGCTTCAGTGTTGTGTCCCTCCACGGGAGACAGTCCTTCAGGAACTTCTCCAACACAAATCCTTCACAAACTGCCCCAGCATGGGTCCCTCCCACGGGGTGCAGTCCTTCAGGAACAGACTGCTCCAGCGTGGGTCCCCCATGGGGTCCCAAGTCCTGCCAGAAAACCTGCTCCAGCGTGGGCTCCTCTCTCTACAGGTCCACAGGTCCTACCCAGGAATCTGATCCAACACAGGCTTCCCACAGGGTCACAGCCTCCTTCAGGCATCCACCTGCTCTGGCATGGGCTCCTCCAGAGGCTGTAGGTGGAGATCTGCTCCACCGTTAACCTCCATGGGCTGCAGGGCACAGCTGCCTCACCATGGGCTGCACAGGAATCTCTGCTCTGGCATCTGGAGCACCTCCTCCCCCTGATTCTTCACTGGCCTTGGTGTCTGCAGAGTTGTGTGTGTCTCATTCTCACTCGCTCTCCCAGAGAGTTGCTGCTCACCTGTTATGCAGCTGGTGTTTTCCCCCTTCTTAAATATGTTATCCCAGAGGTGCTACCACCATCACTGATGGGCTTGGCCTTGGCCAACAGCAGTTCCGTCTTGCAGATACCTGGCATTGGCTCTATCAGACATGTGGGAAGCTTGCATCATCTTCGCACAGAAGCCAACCCTGTAGCCCCCTCGCTACCAAAACCTTGCCATGCATTCCAATCGACTGGTTCACAGAAAGCCGCCCTCTCCAGGGGAATACTTTTCGCCCCAGTTAATCCAGCATTTCACAGGCATGTGCACTGGCACTATCAAATCCGCTCTGCTGGCAGCCCACTTCAGTGACAGGCAGCAGAGCTCTCACAACACAGTATTGTGTGCTTTGACAGTAACAAGCTTAGTTAATGCAGTTGCTTAAATAATCCATTACTGCCCTCTTTTTCATAAAAATCAGTGAACCGTGTTCGATGCTGTGTGCTCACAGGTCAATACATTTCATCAGGTCCCTAAAGAGATGCTCTGATCTTGTGTTGGAAGCATACAGGTGTCATGTCATTTTGTTTCAGAAAGGACACTTAAAAGCAAAATACATACATCTCTTGCCTTCACACACACATACTTATCAGTCCTGCTTACAGTGCTATTCAAAGACTGAATTTAAAGGACTTCAAGTACAGTGGTCTCAGCTGACCTGTAGCCACAGAAACCTAATGTTGGCAGATTTTCAAAGATCAAGGGTTAAATCTAAAACAGAAAAGCAAGGAAGAAATTTCACACACTTGGATGGCAAATTTTGACCATCCACCATGAGCCTAAATCTAGCTTTACATCATCTAAAAATCTAACAATAGACCTACGTAAAGATTAAACAGGTAAATGCAGACTTCCATTTAGCCAAACACCATCACAAGCCAAACTCAACCCCATACTGAACACAAGCTTTTAACAAATTATACTTTGATGGAAGAGAGTTTTATATGGTCCAGATTTCCCATTAAACAGTTAGATATACTTTGTCCTATAAATTTTTATTTATATAAGTAACAGTTTCATGAATGTACTTTGAGATATTTTCTCCTGCTCTCCATACTTTATGTATTTTCACCAACACCCTCCCCCCCGCCCCCCCCTTATTTCTGTCCTTCTATCACAAATCTTCCTGGATGAAAATCTGCATTTTTCTCCATAGCTCCATGATTGGCTCACACCTTTCTGACATTAAAAAGCAGCAGAAACACTTCAGATGCTGTGATATATGTAACTCGAAGTAGAGGAGAGAAAGCGATTAACTTAAGTTTGTTGCATTGTGTCGTTCACTTGGGTGCTTTCTGGAGAATTAAAGTGTGCATTAAGCTAAGCATAACACTTTTGAAAGCATACAATTATTCATAAAGATCTCTTGTGCTTAGCTTTATTTTTTTCCCTAGCAATATTTAGTGCAACTTGCAAACATCAATAAAGAACACAGCACCTAGGAATATCTAACACACCCACTTAAGGTACTATATTGTCACTTATGAACTAGCCTAGTAAAACTTCTGAAGGGCAAAACTAAAACAAATGCTTGCAAGAACACAAGAGCAAGAGCAAAGTATAGCAATTAATCTTACACAAATATACCAAGCTTTCATAGTCACGAAGGCATTTTCTTGAATGTATTAGAGCAGACAGTTCTGCTCTAAGCCTTAAAAAAACTTAAAGAGCTTTCATGCCAGACTGGAAGAGACAGAAAATTGTACTAATTTATGATTTAGAATAATTTTTCATTACACGATTGTACAGAAGTACAAAACTTCACTAGTTTAATGTTTTGTTTTAATAGAGAAGTTACATACGCAACGCATAAAGCAGATATTGGGCCACAGCGATCTTGGCAGCAGAGTTGACACCTTATAATGGGACAGAATTAGTTCACCAGCATCAGAAATTGAGGGAATTCCCTGTTTATGTAGCACGCTTACTAAATAACAAACACAAAGAACCCCACTATTTGCAATGGTGAAACTTAATTGACATGTTTGCATGAGTTATTCCACGGTGAAGATTCACACTGCTACAATAATTAAATACTTTCTAAGATCAGAGAAAGAAATTAAGACAAAGACAAGCTCTTACTGGGATTTAAAATAAAACCCAAAGCAAGCAAGCAAAACCTCAGCAGGAAAGGTGATTTGATTTCAGTTGACAGAAGCGACACATCACTTAACTTCCACTAAGGACACCACTACCTACAATAAACAAACCCTGCAATTTGACAAAGTACTTTTGAAAGAACAGTACATTACATGAGGAAACTGCTATTTTTCTTTACTTCCTGAAGTTTTACAATGACCGCCAAAGGGACACAAGAGACTTTAGTCTTAGTCAAATAAAAATCTGGGGGGGGGGGAAATCCCCTTTTACTGCTGTAGACAAGTTAATTGGAAGAGCTGCTGAAGTGACCTTCCAAGTGATGAGGTGTAATTAGGATGCTCAGCTTTCACAGCATGTAAATGAATTAAAGCAAGAGAAGGTACTGGACAGCTTCCTTAGTGCTTAAAACACCCAAAGGTGTTTTTGAAACCGGCTGCAAAGGGACATATAGTCCATCTTGGAAAAAATTCTCTTAAGAGGACAATTCAAGAGCACACAATTAGCTGGAAACTGTGCATCCTGAGAGCAGCCTGATGTGCCTCTTCATTACCTTGGCTGATGAGGCAAGGCTGTAAGAGAGCTCTACTGAAACAGGGGAATAAGACAGCAAGGTTGTCAGGAACCAGGAGGGGAGAGAGGGAAGGGAGGAGAGGAAAAGGAAAATAAAACAGGCACCAGTTTCCTCGAACTGTGGAAGAGAGAACAAAGTCTGAAGCACAGGTATGCTTTTAAGGAGAAGTGTCTCGAAAGTGGCAGGTCCAACTATGGCAAAATATCACTTAGTAGGAGGAAAAAAGGCTCAGGATGTTGAGAGACAGACAATGCCTATGCAGAAGCCATTGCTGTGCAGTGGTATGCTCTGCTTCATCAAGTTCCCATTCAAAACATCATCTAACTTCTATTTTCGATATAAAAATGCAGATAGCAACAGTAAACTATAAGTAGTCTCTGGCCTGCAGGAAATAAGTTACACACTATATGAAAATACATTGATCAGAAGTTCACTCATACCACTATGCTTTTTCCCCTCATTAAAATGTTTCTACTGAACAGTAATAGACACAGGATAGTTTCATCAATACGGCAAGAACACATCTGCTCTATCAAAGGCTGTGGAGGCACTAGATGAAGAGCACAATAAAAGAGGACAGTTTCTTTGTACGCATGTCTTGCTATTAGCATACAAAAAAGCAGCTCAAACATTCTTATCCCACATAAAACTACCCATGGGACAACAGCAGGTAACAGCAAAATTAATGAATTTTTGTAATGGTCCTGCCTCCCTCCCCAGCCGTTTAGGTACATTACTCTTAGAAGGAAAAAACCTCTAGATGAAACTAGATTTCTTCTCCTCCAGTCATTTTCTTGCAATGGATCCCTATTACACATCCACAGGTAGCTGACACTACTCCTGTGCAGATAAGTAAAGAAGAAAATTTTGATTTGATCAAAAGCAGGTTTTGACTCTGTGATTCCTTAAGTAAAAACAGAGGTGCAACATCTGAAACTCTGAAGATAGAGCAACTTCTTCACTATTTACCCAGAAATGAGAAGTTACCGAAGGAGTTATTCCCAAGAGGCCTATCCCCAGCGTGGCACTTGCAAAGATCTTTGAGAAGCTCCACTGATGGCTGAAACAGAATTTAAGCCTGTCTTCCCTTGGTTTGTGCAATACCTTAAGTATGATCATGGAAATAATCTTCCAGCTCTCTTTGAACTGACAAAGAACTGCCCAAGCTTAACTACTTTTAACTGACCACCATCAATTAAGAAATCCAGAGAGTGACAGGAGAAGGAACAGGGTCATTCTAGAAAGAAGCCATCTGCAACTGCAGGCAAAGGCCAAGTTAACAAGCCCCTACTCTCATTCACAGAGATGTTCTCCAGCCAAGGAACAGACTGCCCCACCTGCTTGAGAGATGCAGACTAAGACCCCTTCATGCCCTCTCACATCAAGAGGAGAGAACACTGACAGATGAGATTTTTCAGTCAATCATGGTGCAATATGCAACACCACCAGACCTGGCTGTTTTGTCCAAGGAAGACTATGAAACTGCTGAGAGCAGCTCCCATCTGCAGCAGCTCTGCTAGCTGTAGTCTGGTTGTCATCACATCAAGCCATGGTCAAACGAAAGTAGCTGGAGTGAACAATAGGTCCTTCGTAACTACTGTTTGGGGCTCAATATGTTCAAGCCATTGTACTTTTTGGCCTAACTCTGACACATGGTAATAGAAATAATCCTGAAGGAGGAAGCATGGCTACGCCTGTGGGAAAGGTGCAGCAGGAGGGGAGCAGCACGGTTCTTCCCCCACACCCTCCAATATCTGAAGTCACCCACCAAAGAGAACGTCACAAGGCACGCTGCATGCAGTCCAGATTAGAGACCATGAGCAGAGCTGTAGCAAATCCTCCTCAATGGAGACAGTTTTATCAGAAGTTTGAAACTGTATTAGGTATAACGCCAGCAAAACCCTTTCACAACTGCATCCACACCAAACACTTTTCCTGGTAGAGCTCTTGAGCTTAAGCACATAGGTTTTTCCATATCTCATTCTGACTTTGCTATGCTATGAAAACATTCTGATCCATTTGCCTAATTTGTGCTTGAAAGTTCAACAATATCACAGAGATTAGCAGATAAATTTCTATGGCATAACTTACTACTATATTACCTCCTGGTTCTAACTTGTCTTTCCTACAATGACATCAAAACTACTTCACCGTGACTCAAAAAGCGACCTTACACTGAACAAAAATTTAAAGATTAAAACAATATCTGCATTTCTGTTATTCTTATAACACATTGGGGCTTTTAAGTATAAAATAGGTTTCCTTACCCTATCAAGATTATTTTTCTTCCAATTGCATCTTCTTTGTTTATATATATTCCAAATTTATCGGAATGGCAAAGATTTGGAAATTATTTTGAGTCAAACTGTCAACGTTAGACCATAACCACATTTTTGTTGCCAATCATTTAGTTAGTTTCTTTGGTTTTAATATTCTGAAAAGGTATACCGGTGTATTTCATAAACCTATGGAGAAATGAAAAAGTATGCAAACAAACAAAACTTAGGAAAAAAATAACTATGTATTTTAATGCTTATTAGAACATTAATGTCAAAAGAAATGGAAAGCTTGGAAAAATACATAAATCACCAGAGTGTTTTTTAATGAATCGTCCTTTTAAGGTGCACAACTGCCTTCCTAAGCAGTTTAGTTGGCCATTCAGTTGTTTGGAAAGTTGTATTCATCACTCCTCCCATGGAAGTTACCTGCATCCCAAAGGACAGGCAAGAAAAGATGACATCTGCAGAAGTATTGTTAATCGGTAGGCATCAGCTTATGAAATTCCCTACCAGAGCTTGCTTTCATTGCATTTGAACTTGCAAAACGGCTTTTGAGGAATAAAGAAGAAAAAAAAAGAATTTGCACATAGTAACATTAGAGAGTTTAAAACATTCAGTCACCATGCCTAAACCCACATTAAAGGGTTAAAAAAATAATACTATGTTTCTTGAGACAAAAAAATGAAGTTGGTAGAGTGTTTGGATCAGCGTCTCTGTTGTACTGCTATCTTCTACTCTGTATTCTGAAAAAATGAATTGCCAACAAAATGCTTTATGTCATTGATTTTTAAATTTAAAAAATACTTTCGTAACTGATCATCAGAAGAAATTTATAATGAAAAATGGGCTTTAATAATATTCACTACACAGAATCACAAGGGTTTATTGGTAATAAAAGGCTTAATTACAGACTCAATTACTGATAGACATAAATGAAGTGCAGTTACATCATTTTTATAAGCTGTACAAAATATAAACTAGAAAGCAAAGAAATCATTCCTGGGCTTTATTACCTAATGCCGGTAAGAGGGTTTTTTAAATTTATTTATGAAAAAGAGTCCTACAACACCCCTCATTCCCTCCACTTTTCCTTTCACCTTTCACTTAGCTTTCCATCTCCATCCAATTTGCCCTTTCATCCAGTAACAGAGCCCTTCACAGGCTCCTCTATTTCTTTCATCCTGTCATTTTAGATGATGACAGCAATGGCTTCCATCAAGTTTTCTACCTGGCCAGAAGTGAGCCAGCCAGTTACTGCTCCCCCAACCCACCCTGTAGCAGCACCACTTCAGGTGCAGCAGTGGGACAGCCCCACCTGGCCAGGACCAGGAGGAGGTGGTGGTGCAGAACTGCAGTAAAATCCAAAAGCCTCCTCTCATCTCTGCAAAGGACAGAGCTCTTATGTCCTCCTCCTGTCCACACAGCACTTTGAGAAAGAGTTACGTAAGTCTCCGACCACTTCTGTATAGCTCAGGCACCTCTGAGCTGACGTCCAACAAGGCAGAAACAAAACTAGAAGGAAAATTGCCTCACTGAAAAATGCAGCTGTGCAGCACCTCCATAAATCAACCTCTAGCAAGCCTTACACTCACACAGCTACCATCTTACCACACCAGAGTGCTGTGCTCTTTCAAGGATCCTAGCACAGTTCCAGGCAGCACTGAGCACCCCAGAAAAACACTGCCAGAAGAAGCTTGCCTTACCCTGTAATCCCCTGCTCACCAAAGAGTTTGTTAAACCATCTACGTGATCTGTATTCCCTGCTGTAATTTCTGCAGAAGGTTGGGGCACCTTGCATGATCTTGGAGAACAGAGGAAAACAGCCCCACTAAATATAGATATTGAAACCTGAATGAGAATTGAGCCAGTCAGGCTAGCAGAGGTTGCTATTCTTAGCATTGCTTCCGGTTAAATAAAGATTTCTGCGTAAATAAAGATATCAAATGTACCTAGAAAATGCTTTCATTTTCACTGCTGCTGCAATCTGCAGCTGGCAGTTGTTTCCCAGTGAGGACCTGGGAAGCAAAACCCAAGAAAATTCTATAAGCCGAGAACAACTGATCATTGGCACAGAGATTCAAATAAATGTTATCCAACACTTTTAAAAACAGAGGAGCAATCAGGCCACTTTAAGTCAGTTAAAAAAAAGATCATATTGAGACAGAAAATGCAGCTAACGAGCCTGACTAGTGCCAATGAAACGCTCTTTGAAAAACAAGAAGCCAAAATACACTGATTGAGAAACTAATTGGTCTATAAAAGCTAGCCTTGAATAAGAAATAATAAATAGTTGTGGTAAATAACTATAAAATTAACATAGAACAAGATTTTTTCAAAATTAAAAATGAGCACAGTAAGCAGTTTCAGTAGCATTTACAGTGCTTATGGAGAAATAAAATGAACATAATAAAAAGGTACAAGACCACCAATTTCACCAAAAATTAATTTTACCCAAAGCAAAATAACTGAGAAATACAAACAAATCAATTATCCTACTGGTAAATAATACCTGTCCTTGTGGTCTGGCTAGCAAAGCAACTTGATTCAACTATCTCTGATAGCTATAGTTTCAGATATTAGAAACTTTTAAAAACTGAGGATTACATTACACACACAATTATTTTTTTTTTTTAAATACTTCAGTGAAAGAAGCTGTGCAGAGGTGTGTAGCTCTTACAGGATATGTTGCCATCTACCACAAAAGCAACAGAAACAAAGGCTGCAGAAGTCTCTAGAAATGCAGTCATAGAAGACAGTCAATAAGCAAACAACAATGCTAGAACATTTGAACAAAAATAAAGGAGTGTATGATAAGGTACTTCAAGAGCAGGAACATGAAAGCTTGTGTATGAACAGCAAATGCTGGCTCAAATGGGCTAGTAGGACTGGAAGATCAGCAATTTTCTGGCACAATGCATTCATAGCCTGTCACCAGCAACAAAACTTCTGCACTCAAATAATTTTGGATGCTTGTTGAAAAAAATCAAGAGGAAAATAGAGATAACAAAAAAAGAGAAAGTTATCCTTCATTACTATCCCCCTTACCTGTAAATTATGACTGATGATGTGGATAACCTAACCCACACAGGGGTGCAAACTCAAAGCTGAAAGTAATCTATGCTTACAAGTGAAAAAAAAAGCATTTGCCAAAAAGAATGTATACGCCATCATCCTTGTCATGGGATGAATGCAAATTGTACTTAGAAATTGAAGGGCTTGATCCTCATCTTTTACAAGCCAGTTTAAAAGACTTCAGGGAAGAGAAGCATCTCTCCCTCATCTCCCTAAAACGCAGTGTGTAGAAAATACACTGAGATAATGTGTAGGCATTTACTGAAAATTATTACAGCTTCTAACCTTTGCTAACAAGTTCCAGGGCTAGGTAATTGATTATAAAAACGAAACTGCATTTACCATTTGCTAACTTCTGATAAGCAGCAGCTATATAATTGATTCTTGCTTTCAGTATGCATCCAATTGCACTGATATGAAAGCCTGTATGTGAAACAGATATTTTATCTAACAGTTCATCTGTTTCACTGCCTACTTTCCCTCTATGAATGAAGACTGAACTAAAATAGCCACAAAAAAATGGTATTGACTACTTCAGTGTATTTGGTATTATTACTGGGTAAATGACCCAAGACAAAATTAAATGCAAGGTTATCAGAAGTTACTACGTTTTCTGGGAGGGAATCTAGGAGTCAGGAGCAATCATTAGTCATTGTCCCACAAGTCTCCCAAGCAGACCTCTGTCACAGGAATCTGCCAAACCTTGTAACCCTGTGGTTCTCCTGGCACCGCCACTGGAGAGAGCACCCAATGTTCTGGCAGGACCAAAAAGCAATGAGCATGCTACTTCCGCAGCTCTGAAGATACAGATAGATGTCCACCTCCTCACCTCCTTTCAGTGACTTTCAGAAGACACACAAAAAACACTCTAGCCTGTATTTCTTCCACTTATTACAAGTTTCCTGCTTTCCCTTCTCCTTTCTTCATGTTTCAACTTCTGTTCTCCTTTTTCTCCATGTGCTTACAGAAAAATAAAAGCCACAATTCTTTTAACACATTTTCTCTATTAAACATCAGCAACAGTAAGACTCCACCCATTCTCCATTTTCTCCTTCAACACCTACAAAAGAACTCCGAGGCATAGTTTGGTAGACAAATTCCGATTAATTAACTGTATCAGAATAGTCTGCTAATACAAACACAGCTTGCATCAGCATGTGTATTCCTGCCAGCATAACAAACAATTCTCCCTCCTTCTCTCTTGCTTTGCTTTTGACAGTGCAGTCTGCTCACGTAAATGCAGCCATGCTAGTGCCAGCGCTAGTATAGAAGGAAGCATCAGGGAAACATTCTTGAGCAATGTGATCCTCTAATAAAATACTTCCTTTAAAGTCTGTAATATAATTAGCGCTGATTATTCTACCTGATAAGTTTCCTCTCTAGATCTTCACCAAAAAACCAAAGGTTGTGTTTAATGACCCACATGGAGAAAAGAGGAGCATCCTTTTCTCCTTTACATAGTCTCCTGCTGGTCTAGAGCACAAGGCTCTCCACATGGTCACTCACACAAATAGGTCAAGGCAAAGGACTTTGAATCCTCGTCACGTTCACTTCTGATGGACTCCGACTTCACAATTTACACCTGATCACTTTTCTCCATGCCTTAATTATTCCTAGACTGGGAAATTCTGCAATCAAACAACTCCAAGGTGTTTGAGATGACAGATGAGCCTGTGATTAGAAGATTCACATTGTCATGATATTATAGGCATGGTTAGAGCCAGGCAAAATAATGTTTGTTTAACTCTGCTCAGATCTTCACTCCAATTCTTTCTTTAGCCTGAGCATAAGTTCAAGTAGAAAGCACCATGCCTAAAAATCAATCTTCCACTGACATGCCTGTCTGCTGCAAAGAGAACAGAGCACACACTGGTGCTTAATGAGAGAAAGTGGGAGTTAAACTTTTTATAGGTCTTGCTACCTATCATAATTCTATGCACTGTGAACCAAGATTTTACACGCTTCCACTTACGTCAAAACAATTTTTTAACGTTTTAAGTCTCTTGTCACTAGTCATGGTGATCCTTCCTTCACTTACATTTTACAGATAAACTCAAATTAAAATTATTTGTGTTATTTCAAATAGCAGTAACCATAAAGTGCTACAGCATCTCGTTGAAAAGTGGGACACATACGACTCATGAATGGGACTATAACTGAATTAGTCTACACTGCAAAATAAACAAGCAATCGTCACAGGATTTGATAGCCATGCATTTAAACATATCCTAATCTCAAAACTAATAAGAAGGCATAACTATAAAAATAGATCTCATGTTAAGTCTCATAAAAGTCTCAAAACTGCAAATCTGCTCTAAAGGATTTCCTCACTTTTTAATTAACAATCATAAAAATATTGTGATGAGATAATCTCAGTTTATATAGAAGCATTTTCTCCATTTAAAATTATACTCAAGAAAGCTTAGTAAGCTGCACATTCCCTGCTGACAGTCGCCAAAAAAAATATCCTCATATAATATATTTTATATATGGAAAAACCATTTGTGTGCAATTTAAAAGTGGAGGCTTATAAAGTCAGCCGAAGAGGTGAACTCATACCATACTCGGGAAGACTGAACTAGATCAACTCCCTACCTAAACTGTTTCTCTGTGAGCTGTGCTAGCCAGTCATCCTCTACAAGGAGCAGGAAGATGCTACGACTCGCAGACAGTATCCAGCATTCTAACAGCCTCTATGCCATCACTTCCAGCTTACCATGTTCTCCTGGGTCCCCTCGGTAGGGATCCTGCTACACCTAACCTAAAAATTAGGTCCTTAAGGATATTTTTAAATACTTGAATAATTTTGAAGCTGGGTGTACAAACACATCCTGGATCATGGCCCAAAACTATTGCATTAGCTCAATTTCTAGATTGTGTGACTTAACACAATTTCTGTTACAGTGTCTGTTGACTACCACAGTCTGATGCTCCCTGCCTCAGTCAGACACAGCATGAAAAGGCTCAGACTAGAAAAATGGCTGAAGTTGCCATTTCAGCAGCAGTGGGTCATACACCTGTATTTATTACAGAGTTCATATTAAACAACTAATGTTACATTTCTTCAGAATTGATAAAAAAGCATTATAAGAATATGGGCTCTTTTGATTCAGAGATGAGAGTTTCTTGTCCATCCTGAATGATCACAGTGTAAGGCGCATGCTACTCCAGAGAAAATTTGATGGCTCAACAGGACAGAGCCTGACATTAAGGTCACCCAGTGATCACGCTCAGCATACAACACCCTTTCCCTGACACATTATGTCATACACCAAGCCTCTTAGGAGGACTAGAGGAAAACATTCAGCATTTTTCCCCCTCAAAAAAAGACTGTTAGCGTGAATGGCTTTT
The DNA here is from genome assembly GCF_047716275.1 of Strix uralensis. Lineage (NCBI taxonomy): Eukaryota > Metazoa > Chordata > Aves > Strigiformes > Strigidae > Strix > Strix uralensis. The sequence continues at coordinate 12,793,851 of NC_133973.1, read as the reverse complement.
CAGGTTATCTGTACTGACCTAAGAACAGAGAGGGGACGTTGTCCAGAAAGGCTGCGTTAGTCCAGACAATCGCCCTACAAGCACAAGCCATGTAAGCCCAGGGTAGGAGCACTTGAGCTTTGAGAAGTCCCTGTAGGGAAGCAGATGTCTTTCCGAGGCAGGAAATAACACTGAATGGTATGGCTGACAAGGGGAACGTAAAAAACTGAGTACAGGGGCACGGCAGTGCATGGTCTCAACCAAGGGGGACGGCCTGCTAATTATGGCAGGTAAAAGGACAGGGAGGAGGCAGAGTAACTGCCAAACCCAGGAGAGCACACGGCAATATAGACAGGGAAAAGCTGCCACTTTCTTGAAATTGGGTTTTCTCCTGCTCTCTGGTGGCTTTTCTACCTGCTTCTGCTCCCCTCCCTCTAAATACTCTATCAAGGGTTCTCCTTAAGGCTACCATTTTCCAGAAAACTTTCTGTTCTCCTTCTGCAACTTATTTCACTTGCAAGCAAAAATCCAGCTGCATTTTTCATGCAGGTAACCTGCCTCCTCCAGCCAGATTTCTGCCTCCACAGGCCTGCCAGCCACACAAGGCCAAGAGACAGCACATGCTGGCTCTGAGCAGCTGTGGCTGGGGCCCTCGGCTTGCTTCCTCCTGCCACCACCCACCCCAGCTCTCTACCACAAACGCCACTTCCCACCACCTCTGCAGCAGCAGTGGATTTGACAAGCCAGATGCCAAAGCTGGCTTCCCCTCAGGTTCAGCTGACTGTTCTCCAAAAACTCACACCCACAAGACATGCACCTACTCATGGCCATCAAAATGGCTACCTCTCCTGCGCAGCAGAGCCCTTCTACAGGCCTGCCCAAGTGATAGTGCATCCCTCCTGGTCTCCGTTGAAGACTCCTTTCCACAGTTTTGCCATATTATTACTTTTCACAGGCCTTATGGGTATACCTGTTTTAACACACTGGAAGTAAGCTATTTGCCTTTTATTTGTGTATACCACTCCCTGCAGAGATGCCGATCCATGTCTTTGGCCCAATCATCAGTTACTGACAGCAAATTTCTCTTTCAGCTAGTTCATATGTGCTCCAGTCAGAAACATTTGCTTACAGTGCACTGGGAGAAAACTGAACTTTTAACTATAAAACCAATCCATCTTCCTTTTCACATTAATACACCCTGTCAAAGATTCAAAGTGCTGCTCTTGCAGTTCTAAATACTCTACCTTTCCTTAATTGTTCTCACTTCTAAAGTATTTGTTCTTCAAAACCTACAGATCATAGAGGCATATACTAGTCAATGACACAGTGAAGTTTAGCAAACAATAGGCTAGCAAAAAATATTTTCTATTTCTCAGCCTGAAACATTCCCAAATATCTTTTGATGTTCAAGTGCACTTTATAAATCAAATATGCCTCTATTATGTTATTTTGTTTTCTTTAAACCAAAGAACTTACACTTTTTTTCTTACACATCAGATGCTAAAAGAATAAAAATCAGTGGGTAAGCATTTCAGTATTACATTTTTGTATCTTTTTCCTTTTCCTACGATCTTGCAAAGACAAGTTCAGACTCCCCTCCAAATAAAATCGCAGAAAAGCAGCAGCTTTTTCAGTATGAATCTGCATGCCAACCCACTTCACAAAATTTTAACCCTTCACTCACATGCATCATCAGTAGCACACCTGGTGATATACAAAATACAGCACCTAGAAAGCATCAGTAAAACCCACAGGAGGGCTCAAGCCCCAGGGCTAAACCATGCAGCCACTGATGCTCCTCAGCTGCAGCAGTAGCTGCTGGTGCTGGCTGACACTGCCAGGCTGCCCTGGGAGTCACTAAACACTCAGCCTAGTCCTTTCCTGCAACGGAGGGGAGAAATACTGTCTCAGAGGAATCACCACTCCTGCTCCAAGTCCTGGCAGGAGTTGGACCTCCCTGAGCTTTTTGACCTGGACACGTGCTGTTCAGGTTCAGATCACACAGTAATTCCCACCCTCTGAGCCTTGCAGGGCAAAGTTTGGCTAACCCGACACAGGGAGAGCTCTTTAACATACAATTCATCTGGTACATCTGCAAATATAATTTGCACAAGGTTAAGCACTGCAGACTCACAAACAGCGTGTTGGCAATAGCAATTACCAAGGATGTGCATCCATTGCAGAAGTAGCCCATAATAAAATTTTCTAGCCTTGCAGCTGCAACTACAGTATTACCAAGCAGCCAAAGGCCACAAAGGGTTCACTATGTTGAAGTGTAGCTCAAACAAATGCCACAATGCCATAACAAACATAAAAGTCAAATCATTTTTTCATTACTGGAGTACTGGAGTTTGGGTTAGACCACTCAAATCCTCTTGAATGAAATGCATTCAGTGGTACTCCCACCCTGGCTTCACAGTCCAGGAGGGCTGACATGTCCAGAGGAAAATTGGCTCACCCAAGTCACTGTCAGTCCCAGTTCACAACAGTTTCCTTCTGTCTACAAACACCACTGTTTGAAAAGCCTGCCATACAGTGCCACTCCAGAGACCATTGATCACTTTCCTCTTTCATTAAATTATATCAAAAAAAACCCAAAACCCAACCCTCAGCTCACATCCAGTCCTCAGTCTTTCCTGAGCAGAGGGAATCAAAGGAACTGTGGTTTTTTTTCCCCTTAAAGTTGCCATTGAGGAAGATAAAGGGAAACTGCTGAGCCCGAAATATTATTAGCAGATGGAAGATTTAGGTCTTAACCTCACACCTGCAATTAATGCAAGCCTGGATAAAATTTTTCGTTTGCTAGTACTTATCCTTCCCTCCTTTCCTAAAGATAGAGTAATGGTCCATCTTTAAAGAAACAAGAGGAAAAAACCCAATACAACAAAAAACACCAAAAACCCCACCGAAAAACCACATCCAGATTTTAGGAAAAGTTTTAGCAAGAAAATAAAGATTTTTCACTGCAATACTCCCCTTAAAGTGTCTACTACCATTTTTGATTAAAAGGATCCCTCAAGTTTTATGTAGAGTTTACCACACTCTGTCAGAGAACTTGCAGACTATGAACCACCAACATCCTTCCATGCTTATGAAAAAAGTCTGTTCTGTACAGTATGTCCAAAACCAGAAACAAATATTTATTCTACTGCATGGAGAGAGCCTCCTCACAAGAGTCATGGTCCCCAACACACTCAGGCTCTGCTCATTCATGCTTACATGAAAAGCTTCTCAAAACAATCATTGCTGTTTACAGATGACAACACCTCAAAGGAAGACTAGCAACCAGTCAAAAAGCAAGAAAAAGCAAGCTATTTATGAGGCTTTTGTGAATTAGAATCCACAACTAAGACAAGGCACCTCACCATACCAAGAGGGCTAGGTTTTTATATACGCTTACGCAAAACTTCCAAATGTGAAGCTTATACGCGGCCCTTGGGAGAAACCATATATAAAACTGTAACAATAATTCACTTCAAGAAACAGTTTAAAAGCACTACTTCTGTCCAGGAAAATTACCAAGCTTTTGGGCTGAACTATCAACTTCAGTCTTCAAAACTACTCCCACATCTAGTAAAACTGGTCTGTGAATTCCAGCTAAAAATGATTCACCTGCCTCTCCTCCTCCGGGTGCGGATATCACCCCTCAGAACACCCTGCTTCTTTCTGGATAAAGCTTCTGGCAACTCACACTCACCCATTCAGCATTCATTAAAGAAACACACTGCGTTATTCATTCCCCCATGCCCTGTGCCACTGATGTAATGGAAAGAAAGCCAAAGACTGCAAGCATACAGAGTATGCTGAAGCCCATCCTTCCTTATCACTGATCTACTTGCAGATGGACATAACGATTAAAGAAGTGACCCACTGAGTGCTTTGCACACCATTCAGAGCAGGAGAAAAAAATGCAGTGCCCCTAAAGTAAGCAGATACCTCTCTGCAGCAGTTCAGAGGGTAAGCATGCCCCCAGCAAAAAGAGGGAATTTCTCATGCTTGGGAGGAATACAGACCCTTCCCCTCTCACATAGTGGAAAGGAAGCAGCCACCATGGACACTATAGGTGACCACCATTACAGAGAGTTTCTGACCTCTGGCTCTTGAGGCTGCATGCTGTCCAAGAGTAACTCCAAAGCTGCCCTCACCAAGCTGTGCTGCCACGGTGGCTGCAGTGGTGCTCCACATCCCTGTCTATGGAACGATGACACCAGCAGGCGCTGCAGAGCCAAACACTGCCAGCAGGCCCCAAGACCCAGCTACTCCCCACTCCCACAACAAGAGCGCTGAAAAAAACACAGCTCTCATTCTCCCCACTCCTATCCCTTTGGCTCTCAGGCAGACATGATACATCTCTTAATGGCCCTCTGATATACCAACATTTTGATACATAGGCCAGAAAATTTGCCTTCCCTGGTCCTGTAGCAGCTTCCTCGTAGCTGCATAACCCAAGGGCTTATGGCTCTTTTGAGATAAGAACTTTCCTTCTAACAAAGCAGGTATACACTATGTTAAGATGCATAGAAGATGCCAAATAAATTCTGTGAATCTGTAAAAATGGTTAACCTGCTTCTTCTACATCCACAGTTATCATCTTTGCAACGTGCCACTTACTTTCCACTATCTCAAAAGCTTTAGACTCCTCCCCCCTGATGCCCCCAGAAGCTATGCAGTTTTAGGTTTAACACTGCAGGGTACTTAAAGTGATAAGCAACGACAAGAAATGACCTGCAGACACAACTGAGTCTGGATGAAATACCAGAATCTGACCCCTACCAAACCTGTGGGTGAACTTTCAGAAGTCCCACTGCGACATCAGAGATTCACCTAGACACTTAGGAATTTGTTGCTGTGGGGCACCACACATTAACTGGGGTTAAACCTTTAGGGTAAAGGTTATACTTAGGGCTTAAAACTTCAAAGCTAAGACAGAACCTCATCCAACAGTAGTGTGATGAGCAAGGTCAAACTAAACTGTGGAAGAGTTACCACTCTGAAAGGCAAAGCCCTGCTACAGAAGTCATGTCAAGAGCTAAACTACTACAGCAAAACATTTTCTGGAAGTTTTAAATATTTCACAAAAAAACCCACACTTTTATTGGCAACAAAGATGCAAAATGTGAATTTATGCCACATGAAGTCACCGTCATCATTTACTTATACACTGGTGACTGTTTTAAACCTTAGAACTGTCTGCACAGCACGCTCTGCGTTACTAAAAGTTCTTGTCTGCGCAGAAATACAGTAGCAAGAAATGCAATTCACTCATATAAGCTGCAAGCTGGTGGGACATTCATAATACTGACTTCCTTACCGCTTCTGTGTGTAGGTAGTGTTCAAGATTAGCAGTAAGTTGTGCAGTAGTTTGAGAACTAAGGAGTAATGTTAAACTTGATAAAAATCTCAGTCATGAATTAAAGTTGGAAAAATTATCCCCTTGCTAAGCTTTCAAGCTGTCAAGTGTAAGATGCAAATGTTTTCTTGATTTACGTCACCAGTTGTCAGCACACCACTTTGTTGGCAGTGTCAGAAACTTTAAACTTCCCCAATTTGAGAAAGCAAATCCCATAATGCTGTGTCAATGAGTGAATTTTAAGATAATACTTACCCTATCATCTTCTCTATATGCAAGCACTTGTTATACAATTTGATGTACAGTATCAAGAATGACAGAATCGATTCAGAATCCTTCTCTCTTCTGAAGCTATACAGCTACACTGAAGTTCCCCAAATCCTGCCTAAATATTCTGTTCTTCATCCTTTTTTCTGCGCCATGTATAGCTTTTAGTAAGTAAAGGCCATTAAGATCATCTCTGCTCTCTAAAACTAGAATAAGCTAACAAACATGATTTTTTATCTGTATGAACCAAAGTAGTCACTTTGCTAAATGTATGCTGGTTTCTACATCTCACAAAACAAGATTCCATGCCAAAATGGAGTAATACCTAAGCTAATACTCTAGATAATTAAGAACAATTCAGAAACTGCAATTAAAGAACTGCATTTCACAAATAACATTAAAACCTCACACTTGCATTCAACTGCCGTTTTTTAAACCCAGTTCCAACCATGTATTCTCTGTAAGCTACCCAGTTAGAGCCTTATGTGAACATTTACCATTCTACCCCACAGACAAACTGCATCAACCCTCTTCCATCTCTCTAAAATACGAGCCTTAGCAATTCTTCCTGGCCAGCATTATAAACTCACGGAACTCAACAGTGAGTTCTTGAAAAATAAGTTGTTCCACTTTCTAAAGAAAACCCCAAAAACTCACATAAAAAAAAAATCTGAAATATGTCAGTTGGTCATATAAAATGCCACATTTAACTCTAGCTCTATATAAGCTACATGTATTTTGTTATCCAGTATCTACAGTTATTTTCTCTAGTTAAATTGAAAGATTAGGAAAAAATATGCAGCTTCTGTATCAAGTCAAATGATAAATGGCATTTGTGCAGGATTCATATGACTGAAAAATAATGCTGAGTTCATTACCAGTTTACTTGAAGGCAACTCGATTTAAAGGATTTGTTTGGGTTTTTTTAGAAGGGATTGGTCCTTAACAGAACTTCATAATTAGTGTCAAAACAGTCTGATGAGAAATAATATTTTAAAAAGAATCCAAGAAAAATATAAAGTCCTAGGTTTGCAGAACAGTTGTCAGTTTTCTGTATATACCTGTTTCTGTATTAGAGATATGGAATGGGTTAAAAGCATACCAGCACAAACCTAAACTGGCTTTCTTTTACAATAGCCTGGAATCCAGACTGTTTACAGAATGTCATACATATTTCAATTTTCCTTTATGATCCTAGAAGAACTTACTGAAAGAATCACTTTTGTATTTAAGAGTCCTACTTAATACATTTTAGTGGAAGCATTCTACAGTTCTCTTGCCACAACAGTCTATCTTAGTACAATCATTTCCTTATCCTGTTTGTATCCTATTTCATGCAACACCTCTCTTGGCCCATTTCATCTCTGGAAAGTACCCTCTTTTTATTTTAATTCTTTTTGAGTTTCTCCATTAAGCCCCACCCCGGACAAGGAAAGGTCATTTAAAAACCTGATTCTGCAATGTATCCGTTTAAAACACACCTAATGCCTTGCTGCAAGACAGAAGTATCTTTGAGTCATCTTTTTGGGTTTGCCTGTTGTGTGATTCAGATTTGTCCTTCCATCTCCTTCATGCAACAGGAAGCCTGCGATGAAAGTAAGATGCTTCCAGAAACAAAGCCTGGCACCACAGATCACTGCGAAGAAACAAAGACTTTTAACATAACTTTCAAGCTGAATCAGAGGTCTGGGAAAAGCAGAGACACGCTGCTTCTAACAGTAAGGTAGCGGAGCTCCCTCTATTGAATTAGCTGCCAATATGTCTTCAAGTTTAAAAGATGCCAACTACGGTCAGAATCAACATTCTGTTAAAAAAACAAAACTTTCCAGCCCAGACAGCTGGGACGCATCCATCAGGAACACTGTATAGAGAGCGCTGGCCGAGGCAAGGAGACAGTCACTGCAGAGCTCCTGACACATGCCAAAACATCACCAGCCTGCCAGGGCTTCAGCCCTGCGGACTTCTGCTGTCCCTAAGACCTGAGGAGATGTTTAAAATTTGACTGCTGTTTGAGCGCTTTCCCTCAGGAGCACAATTGCTGTGACCGATCCCCATGTTTAATGATGCCAGGAGGTGCTACGGATGGGGCTACCACAACACAAAACACAACGCATGAATGCGATTCAAGCATTTGAAGTATTTCTTCACAATAAGGGGTTAACTATACACAGTACAACTTAATTGAAAACAGATGATATGGATATATAGACTGCTGAAACACTCATTAAATCACTCAATGCACTTTTTGCTTGTTATCAAGGGAACAGCTTAGTATTTCCATTGCTATTGAAAGCACTTCAAATGCTTTCTAACCAAACCTTACAGAACTGTTCTAACCCCTGATAACCTCTAAAAAAATCATATCCCAAAGCTGCAGGCGCTCTCTCTCACTCTCTCCACTGTTTTATCATTGTCTGCCTTTTTTTACCTCCCAGAAGAGGCATATTTCTTATCAACAACATAAATACCAGTTCAGTAGAAGCAGCAGTTGTTTTAATAAGTAAATATTTATTTGCCTTTCTGGAGACCTATATGCATGATAAGAAATGCAATTTAATCTTAAGCTAGGCAGATATTCCTCAAAAGAGCTGCCACTTTGGAGCAGGAGACTAACATCCACTGGTGTAGGACCAACTGCAATTCAAGCCATTTCCAATAATACACACTGGGGAAGAAGAAAAAAAACAGAAAAGAAGAAAAAAGGAAGAAACTTGATCCAATCGCTGCCAGTAGTAGATTGTCAGCATACTAGTTGTACTGCGATCTCCTAAGATGACATTCATTTTCAAGCATATTAAAGACAGGAACGTACAGCCTTCTTTAATATTCATCCTGCTCTTATTAAAGAAAAGATACAAAGATAAAGAACACGTAGGTCAAAGCCTTGTCTTCAGGGGAGATACCGCTCAACAATTTCAAATCAAGGGTAGTTGTTAATACTCAGTTTTTCCTGGAAAAAAAAAATCACGTTCTGCTCAAGTCAATTCTAATTATCACCCTACAGCATTTACAGTTCTTGAAGAGTCTCTCATTTGAGCACTGGTGCATGGAAGCGTAACTATTTTTCTTGAAGGCAGAGGAACTCCAGAGAAATCGGCACATTGCAACAGGTCCTCAGTTCTCTTACAAACGTGGCCTTGCAGTTTACATGCATTTTCTAATAAAAAAATTTTTGTATTACCAGAGGAAAAAGTTATACACTAGCCAACCCAGAGGAACCTTGAGGAGCACTGAACAGACAGCCTGAAGATTATGTGTTTTAGACATGGCAGTATCTCTCAATAAATCAGTATGTAAAGTCTAGCTCTGTATCAGAGTCTAAACTAGACTGTACTAAAAACGAACTAAAGACCACCATACTAAGAAAAACATACTATTAGTGATGTGGAAAAACAGTTTCCACAATCAACATGGTAGTATAAAAAAACCCACCACCTCCCACATGTGAAACAGCAGTGGAACAGGCACTGCAGACTAGACCTCAGGCCAACTTATCTGTGACCATCACACATATGATCATGTAATGCAGGTCACAAAAAGGCAAAACTGAGTATTGATCATCCAGTTTTAGGAGATCCAATTACAAATTATAGCTCCTACAAAGTTGGTACAGTCTCTCAAGTGCTAACAGGCGCAAAGTGTATACAGGTAGGCCCAGCTCCTCCACAGCTGGTTTCCTATTCAGCAATCTGCTTTTGTTTCACTCAGCCAGTCCAAAACCACTTCAACAAAAAATACTCTCCAAAAAGTCCCCGTGGTAGGGACTCAAGAAAAACCCATGGTGGTGTGATGTGGTATGACTGGCCAACATATTAACGCTATCGCCAGTTTGCTTGTTTTTTTATGAGGTCTTTCTGCACCATTTGTAATCAGATATGACATCACGGAAATCTGCAGTGAGCACTCTTATAGCTTCAGACTATAAACCACACTACAGAAGTAGGATATTTGTAAGGAAAGAGAGGAGATAGGTTTATCCTGATCACACAGATGTAACTGCATTATGTAAAATACATAATGCTATTTTATTTTCCCCTTCATGTGTCATCTTACATAAATATTTAGAGATTCTGTTCCCCAAAACTTTCTGCTGGAAATATGCCAACAAATGTCTTCACTACTTCTACAAAAACAGCTGAAACTATTTACCCTGGTATTTCACATTAGCACCCTAGGTTGCTTTCAGGAAGGAGAATGGATGGTACTGTAAGGAAGGGTATTATTCTTACACAGGCTGGGAAGTGGAAATAAGATATCTTTGAATTAAATATGACTTACGAGAGAGATATTTATTTCATGAACATAACAACATATATTTTCTCCAGTAAAAATCAATGGTCTGAAATTTCAGAGATTTACAGACCTGGATGATTTCTGTTGTTGCCCTCTGCCTTATGAGAAGCGCTAGAAACCCAACAGAGGAGGGGAGAGCACAAGAAGAAAAGTAATTTATGTTGAGAGACTTTTCTAGCATATTCACACCAAAAGAAAAAAAAAAACGTATCAAACACTTCCCAAAGCAAATGATTTAACAATTTATAGCTCACTTAAAAATGAGTCTGGCTTTGCTACCTGTGTATTGGACCTCAGACTCAAAGCATATTGCAACATACATACATGCTGCAGATGCCTCCTAACTTTGCTTTCACAAAATACCAGGGGAAAAAAAAAAAACCTTGTCAGGAGTGAGAACACAGTAAGTGTCATGTGAATGAGAAGACTACACATTACAGTCTCACTACCCTTACACAATATAGCAATGTGTGACAACTCTTTAGTAATAAAATATAGTATGAGAGACTGAGCTTCACAGTTGTAACCCACCAGAAAGCAGGGGGAGGGGGAAGCTTTACAAAGGTCATGATTAACTCCTGTGATTAAGAGCTGACTTTCTTTTCACATACAGTCATTTCCTCTAGAAAAGTATGAGATTTTAATTGGTGTTCTCATTTAGTCTGAACTAGTCTCCTAGTACCACATGTGGACTTGGACCCCCCTCTTTTTTTTTTTTTTTAAATGGGTATCTTCCTAGGCAGTTTATTCTGTGAAGAAAGAAACTGAATTTCTCATAGGGATCCCCAGTTAGCTTGAATATTCCTGGAGATATCTACACCTGATGCACATCAACTTTTAATATGCTTTTAATGGCTTGTCTATTGCTTTCCATATGCAAACCTGAAATGGAACTCCCAAAAGCCAAGCCCCATGATAGAGTAATATATCCAGAATTTGTTGTAGATGATAGCGAATTAGCTATAATCTAAAGTAGCTGAGATAGCAAGGAGAAAGACATGTGAAGTCTACAGTAATATCAAGACCTTTTTATAGATATTTTTATATTTAAGTATCTTTTATACTCCTCAGAATAAACGGAGAGCTAGAGGCTTAAATCTTTTATTAGGCTTTCCAGGCATTTCCAGTTCTGCAGGGAAAGTTTCTAAGCTAAGGTGGGGCTGGTTTCTCCCCATATATATTTGCTTATACAGTTAGCCTGAGCCTCTCCTTGAGGGGACAAGGAAGAAAGGAAGAGCAGAAAGAACTAGGTAAATGGTTTTACCTCCAACCTATTTAGATTGTAGGTGGTCAAGTCCCATCTTTTTATACACCTCCATCAACACAGCCCTTGAGATAAAAATATTTTATGGTTTCATGTTTCCTTCAATGGGAGAATAAAGCCAGTCACACAATCAGCGAGATCATTTCATATTTACTGGGATAAATCTCTCCACGGGGGCCAAGTCTTGCTTCTTAGAAGCTGATGTGCTTATCTCTCTGGATACTCCACATGCCTTTAAGATTTCATAAAATGAACAATCTTTCCTGAAGACTTTCTCTACATCACAGAAACCCGTCTTCTTTGTAAGCTCTGCCGCCGAGACTGATATTTTTTATGTCCTACAGTGATTACACACAGTATTTGGCAAAGCAAACGCCTAGCAGAACAGCCTGACATATTGCTTATGGTTCCAATATTGCTTTTGGTTCTGCTCGGAGCTTTTTTACTATTCTAATTGAAATTAAAGCTTCGGCAGCCTTACTTTATTGCTGTAGCTCATTTTCTACTTAACTAGAGCTGGTACAAAATAAACACAACTACATCCCGTGAAAAAGGTCTGTTCTTATCGTCCCCCTCGATGAGAACATACTGTCTGTAAATGGTTAACTGGAGAGCACGTAATAACAAGGCAGAGGACAGGAATGAAAAAGCACCAACTCCCAACACTTCTGCAAACCCTCCGCTGTTGCAAAGGCAGGCACATAAAGGCAAAGCCATTTCTTAAAGCAATTCAAAATGTTACCACAGGCTGACGCTCTTTCTACAAGAATAATGAGACGATCTCCGCGCTGAATGCAGAACTCCTCACTTCACAGCTTTTTCCTCAGACTTCACTTTCACGCTCAATATTTACAAAATACAGCCTACAAACACCTCACGGCCAAAATATTCCCAGAACAATTAGGGTATTTAGCACTCCCTGCGCCTTCCCGCTTCCCTAACGCCCCGAGAGGGATTTCAGGGGGCGGGGGGGATGAGGAGGAGGGAAGTTACCCACGCGAACCCGACCCCGACCCTCGGGCACCCTCGCCCCACGCCGCGCTGCCCGCGCACGGGGAGGCCGACGGCGGGGCTGCCCCCCCCACCCACCCCCCGCCGCCGCGCTCCCCGAGTACCCGCCGGCCCCCAGCAGCGCCGAGGCGCTCGGCGGGCACCCGTCGGCTCCGCGGGCAGCCGGGCGCGGCGGGGCGGGGAGAAGCGGCTGAACGGCCGAAGTTGGAGGCGGTTCGCCGCGGAGACGTGCCGCTCGGCTCCGGGAAGCGAAACGGGCGCCGCGGCGAGCCCCGGCTCTCTCTCCCGCGGGGGCAGCGCCCGGCGGAGCCAGTGACACCGCCCCGGAGGGGCCCCGCCGCCGCTTCCCACGGGGGAAGGCGAGACCGCCGCCCAGCCGCTGGGGCAGCTCCCGCCTTCCCCTCAGGAGAGGCGGCATCAGCCCGCCCCGCCGGCCGCCCTCGGCCGCCTTCCCCGGGGGCCGGCGACGGCGGCAGGAGGGGACCAGCTCCCCGCCCGCTCCCCGCCGAGGCGTAACGGGATGCGGAGGGCACCGCCGGCCGGGAGCGGCGCAGAGACCCCGTGGTAGGTGCCGGGGCGCTCCGGTGAAGGGCGGGCGAGCAGGGCGGGCGGCGCCGGCGGCAGCACCGAGCCGCGGGCGGGCACCGGCACCTGCGGCCCCGGCCCCCCCTCCTCCTCCGCCAAGTTACGCGTGGCCGGGACGGCGCGGTGGCGGCTGCCCCTTCCCGCGGGCGGGCGGGCGCTCACCTGTCGGCAGGCAGAGGGCTGCGAGCAGGAGGCAGAGCAGCAGCGGCGGCGGCAGCGGGCGGCGGCGGCAGGAGGCGCAGGCGGCGGCGGCGGGGGGCTCCATCATCCCGCCTGCCCGCGGCGGGACCGGGAGGCAGCGGCGGAGCGGGGCGGCGCGCCCGCGGGGGGCTCTTCCCTCTCGCAGCCGGACGGCGGGGAGGCGGCTTCTCCCCCTCCGAGGTGGGAGGCGGCGGCGGGAGCTTTCCCCCGGCGGCGGGAGGAACGGTAACTTCCCGGGCGCGGGCGGCGGGGCGGTCGCTCTCCCTTCTGGGTGCGCAGCGAGGAGCGACTCCGCACCGGAGCAGGTGGCGGCTTCCCTCTGGCAGCCGAGCGGCGCTCCAGGACTGGGAGCTGCGGCGGGAGAGGCGGGGCCGGGCAGCGGCGGCGGCTGTAGCGGCGGCGCTGGCCCGGCCCCCCCAGTGCCCCCGCCCCCCCCGCCCGGCGCGCAGGCAGCGGGGCGGGGGAAGCCCTGCCGGCCGCCCCGGCCGCCGCCCCAGCCGCTGGGGACGCGGCCCCCCGCCGGGCCGGGGGATGCGGGACCTGCCCCGGGGGCGACGGGTGGCGCCCCGAAAGCCGGGAGCCGCGGAGAGGGGGCCGGGGCAGGCGGGCGGGCGGAGCGACACCCCCCCCCCCCTTCGCCCACCCCTCCTTCGCCTCTGCGCGGGGCACGGGCGCCTTAGCTCGTTCTGTGCTCAGGATGCACGTTTGGGTGCCAGTGTTTCAAATCAAAAGCTAGAAAAAAATTAATAATAACAGTGCCGTTGCGGGTTTAGAAACGTGGTGGGTCCTGCGTTATCCTCTCCCTCGTCAAAAAGAATAACAATCAGATAATCTGATCCAACTAATTTAGCAGAGGATTGGGTAAAGGGAAGGGAAAGGAGCTCCCAACTCTCTTCGCTGCAAGAAGAAATGCGCCGAAGGGCAAAGGAGGGATCATTCGGCGCTCTGGATTCGGCTGCCCTAAAGGTCAGAAAGATTGCCTCGTCGAAGTAATGTAATCCAGAAACAGTGCCTGCCTGCACAGGGCTTCCTTCTCCTCCTGTTTCGGTCTGAGTAAGCACTGCTGTTTCACCGAGAGGGAAATGAGCACCCTGAAGTCGCACAGCGAGTTTCTCGGCTGACAGTACAGTGTGATCAACACGTAGCCCACGCTGTCATATGAAGTGAGCCTAGTGCCCAAAATCTAAAAATATGAATAATGCACATCATTTGGTCTCTCCAGCGGGACTTTCTAGTAGTGAAATCCAAAGTGTCAAGTGCTTTATTTTACTTCACCATGTGATGATGTGAATTCTTAGATGGGAACTTCCCCAAAACTCCTGGAAATCAAAGTCAAACTTAACCAGTCGGTTCTGCTATTCTCAGAACAATTCTCATGATGACTAACAACTAAGAACACTTAAACCTTACCATGATAACAGAGTAGGTTTAGATTAACACAGCCTGTGTATTTTTTTCCTCATGTACTGTGCCTGTTTTCTGTGGAGTGGTGTAAGGATATTTCACTTTTAGAACTTTAAAGTATTGTTTTCAATTCAAAACATCCTTCAGTTCTTCCATGTTATTATTATTATCTTTCTTACTGTGTAAGCCATGCTATGCAATCAATTTTAAAGATATTTTACTTTCTAAGCTTACTGCTCAGCAGAGCTCTGTCGTCCTTTGTTTTCTCAGCAGATTTCTCTTTATGGTCATATTACTGAGCAGAATCAAAAAAAAAAAAAAAAGCTACTTTTAAGATCAATAATCTTTCTGCCTTCATGTTGAGGCTGATTAATATTTTCCATTCAGTGTTTTTTTTTCTTGCATGTTTAAAAGCAGTAGAGTAGTCGTTAGTAGGGATATTTAGTATTTTTATTGCTGTAGAGCCTGGAGACCCCCTCAAAATCTTGAGAGGGGTGTTGTATAGAATTGCATTGAGACAACCACCTAATCCAGTTCAAAGTTGTATTTCTACTATGTTTTTTAACTTTTAGTGCTTTTAATAGTATGTGCGGTTTTGCGACAGCTTGGGGTCCATGTCAAATTAGGGGCCTAATCCTGCCTTCTTTATTGATACGGGCAAACCTGTTGGAGCTGGTAGGACCATGGCTGGGAGAAAAGACAGAAAAATTATCTGAATGCAGACAAACATAAAAGATGAAAGGGCTTATAGGCCAGAATTCACTGGTGCTTTTAGTATATGTTTTGTTTTAAACATGCCAATGGCAAGATCAATTTGTATAAATACAAATACATGGTTTGCTGGTTTAGGGAATTAAATAGTGCCCAAGCACCTTGTTTTTAAAGCAGATGATTAACTGTTCCTTCATTTGCATCAAATTAATGAATACTGTATATTTTCTGTCAGTGGGAGTGGGGATGAGGAAGTCTTGTGAATGTTGCAAATAATTTCCAGTGGCATGGTGCAGTGCCTAAAAGGCGAGCTATACAGCTGTGCATTTCAAACAGGCAAAACATACAGAGTCATTTTACAATTTATGCTTAAAATAGTATTCAGAAAAATTATTCGATGACTATTTTGCTCTCAGATCAATACTGAATGTGTTGTTGAAAGTCTGTAAGAAATATGAGAAATGCAGAAGATTACATTAAGGACATAATACTTAAATCAGAAGTATGATTTGTTTAGGATTTCCCTCACTCCTTTGTCATTTCTCTTCAAAGCTGTTTCTACCTTTCACTTGAAAGGAGCTCTTTGAATTCTGAGTAAATAGAAAACATCTCAAGCTCAGATTACTCAAATGTTTTGATAACTTTACAGGAATTTAAATGTGATTAGAAATTGTCAAGGTAATTATAAAAGATATCTTTATGTGCTATGTCATTTCAACTGTCCTCATTTCTGAGATTTGTAATTAATTCCTTTAATGTCTATTGGCTTGACAGAATATAGATTAGGTTTTTCACAGATTATTTTCTTGGGCCATGCTCCTCTTCCCATTGAAGTTAATGGGAGTGTGAGTGAGTCACTGATCTGTTGGGAAAGCAGCAACTGCCTGGCTTTAAAGTCCAAAATAAACATTTATTTTGAAGAAGTTAAAACACTTACTAGTACAAAAAAAAATTCTGTAGAAAATAACTCCGTGTTTCGAAAGCACTAATAATAATATTAAAAAAATCTTTGATAAATGCTTAATCCTATCAAACCATACATTTTCTATTTATGTGACAAAGTGGATTAAAAGTGTAATCCATTAATAATGGTTGTGCATCATAACAAAGAGTTTTTGTTAAACTGAAATATCATTTCCCATTTACAACAGATACATAAAATAGTTACTTTGGAAGCACATTTCTAGCAAGAATAGTAGAGAATACTGTTGAATAGAGCACCGCTCAGCACTCCTGGTCATTTAATCCATTGTTAATAGTGAGTGAATAAGCTTTAGTCTTGGACGATAATTACTGTGATGTCAGTGAAACTGTGCATGCTGTTTTGGCTCAGCATTCAGAAGTACAGTCTGCAAAATGGAAGCCCTCCATTGTTGAAACTGTCCTTGAATTATAAAACAACTGTTGAATTCAACATCCAGCCTTGTATTTCTGTAAATCTGGTTCTGTTAGTTTAGCTGGAGACTGTTTAGTTAAAGGTGTTAATTCAGGAGATACCTGCATGGTTACAGATTCTTGTCATTTGTACTGATACTCGTTGCAAAATTATCTAACACCAAGGATTAAGCATGAATGTAATCTATACTGCCAGTTACAACATTGCTGAAGGAATTGTTAGTGAATCATCTAGGACTTGGGCCATATTTTTATGACAACTGGGAAATCCACAAGGTGATTCCTGATCCCTTAGGCACCCGAATACCTTTAAACATCAGGCTCTGCAGATCTGAGCCAAAGCACATTGAAGTTAAGAAGAATCTTTTGGTGACTTTGCTTGATTAAGGTACAAGCCATGGTAGAAGAATACTCATGTTTGTCAGGAGTTATTTTGCATTGCTCAGTATGAGCATATCAGCATAACTGGTAGCAAAGTCTTTCTGAATTAGATCAACTGTGTATGGTGGAGCGTCTCTAGTTGTAAGGTATTTCAAACAGAACATGCAAGACAGAAATAGAAAATGGTCAAAAACCAGACTTGGGCTAAAGATGAACTGTGACCAACAGTAGCAAAGAAGAAAGCCTACTTACTGGGGTTTCTGCAGCTATCTGCAAATTTGGCTATCTCTGATCTGAGTAAATGAGACCCACATATTTAGAATAAATTAAAAAACCCCAACAAATTACAGTGGAAGAATACCCAGAATCTGTGTTTCCAGTATTTCTTCACTGCAAAAATGGTCCTACACAAAAAAATCAGCAAATGCCTGCCAGTATTATTATTATAGTCATCAGCATAGCAATTAGGCTCCTGAAACAGACTTATTTTCCTATTACCCATGTCCAATGCACCTGTTTTTTACATAATTTAACTAAAGGACCAGTACTGTACAAACATTCATTAAAATAACATTACACTTGCATTATATACAAAATACCCAGAATGCCTTCAGCTGAGACAAAATTTTCATAAAATATGAGTGAAGGATGGGAAGAAGGAGTTTGAAGAATAGGTAACAATTATTGTCTTTAAAAATTTGTGGTCTGCATTAGAAAACAAGAAGAAAAGAAAAATATTAGACTAGAAGCAAGTCTTACACACAAAAAATACAGGAGCCATAGCGGCTTGACATGTTAACTGAGAAGTGCATAAAGAGCAAAATCAATCCAGTTCTCTAGGTTGGACCAGTATATATCAGCTTTGCGGGCCACCTGCTTGCCTTTTGCGACGGCTCAGTTGCCTTTTCCTCTGCCTTTTTTAAAACAGGTTTGAGGCAGATAAAAGTAAGCAGTTTTCAGATTTCAAGTCTCTTTTTTTTTTTCATTATGAAAGCCACTTTTGAGGGCAAAGAATTGTTTTTGTATGAAAATCCAGTGGGATACGCAATGGTAGAGTGTGAAAAGTAGCACTGATAATGTATTGGAGATGTAAAATAGCTGTAATACAAAGAATCAGATCGTTAACGCTGCTAAAATGATTACACTGTGTTTACCCTTTTCTCAGCATCCATAAGACCAAATTCTTTGACTTTCTGTGCTTTCTAGTCCTTGATGGTACTTGACTGTAGCAGGAAAACACCATAATACTATAGGAACTGACGGATCCCCTGTACTAAGGAACATCTTTGACAAGACATGTCACGTTCTGCCAAAAATATCCTGCAAGAACTTCTGCAACATCTGGCTTGCAATGCTGGCATGCTGTGAAGGAGCAAGAAAGAGCATAGTGTCATGTGATTTATGAGGATGCCAGTGGGTTTCTCTGCCCTGTTTGATGGCTCCAACCAACTCCTGATGCTTACCCACGTCAGCTGGCCTGCCTGCCTGCAGGCTGGACTTCCGTGTGTCTCCAGTGGTGTGGAGCACAGTTCTCAGAAGGGCTCAGCCAACGCCTGACTTGTGAAGTTGGTTCTCGGGCTGAGGAGCCTTTCCATAGGGCTCTTCATAATGGAGTGGAGTGGCGTTGGTCTTGGCGTCAGCCTTACCTGGAGGCATCTCCCCGTCTGTTCCATTGCTGTTGCTTGTGGCTAAGACTTGGACTAACTTGATTCTTGCAAGGTCAGCTCTGGCATAATCTGGGCCAGCTACCAAATCTGGGCCTCTGTTGCCTGGTTCTACCCATGCTGCCAGTACAAGTGCAGACAGCGTCCTGGCAGGGGAACAGAGGAGATTGGAGGCCCTGTCTGGCCAGCATCCTCCTTTTATCTCTGCTACTGTGCTGTCAGTCAGGAAGCAATCTGTAATCACTTGGGGATTATGTCACATCAGATGAGCTGGTGTAGGAGCTAGTGTTGGAACAGCATTAGAAGTGCCATAACAGCTTCTGGCATGTGGGATAGTGTGAATGGGGGCTCTGGAGGCATCAGGAAGTGGATGCCTCCTCATGGAGTGTCCTTGCTGAGGTGCCAGGGGGAAGCAATCCCACAGAGCAGCAATGGACACAGGCACAGATACCCCCTCCTCCATCAACAATGAAAGACCATTTAAATATCTCTGTATTCAAAATCAATTTTTACTTCCTTCTATAGAGGCTATGCTTGGTTTTGGTGAAAAATTTCAAATTCTTACTTGGATCACTGATTTCTGTATGAGGTATGTAATTTTAAAAATCTGCTTGATCAAACCTAATCAGAATACTGATACTGAGCAATTTCTCATCTGAGGGTCTGACATTGATGAAGCTTCAAATCACGACACCTTTGTAAGGTAGGTACTCAAATAGCTTTCACTTCTGTCCTGCCTTTCATTTGAGGAGTTCAAATACTTGTGAGAGCATTACGTGCTCGGCAGCATGTGACATTAGAGAAGATACTGAATCCTAGAGAGATGAACGGATTTACCCAGATCTATTTAAAAAAGCAATGGTGATCTAAGGACAAAATTTGGAGTTCCCGAGTTTCGATCCTCAACCCCAAAACCAAAACCACTCTGTGTTTATACTTGGATATAGATGGAGAAAGGTGATAAAAACAAATTTAAAGATCAGAAGCAAGGCTGGTAGGCAAGCCAGTGAAATGCACCTGCCTGTAGTAGTTAGTGTGCTCATGTTTAATTTCAAATCTAGCCAAGGGGAGGAAAGTGGAGATCACAGAATCACAGAATCGTCTAGGTTGGAAAAGACCTCAAAGATCATCCAGTCCAACCATTAACCTAACACTGACAGTTCCCAACTCCACCATATCCCTCAGCGCTATGTCGACCCTACTCTTAAACACCTCCAGGGATGGGGACTCCACCACCTCCCTGGGCAGCCCATTCCAACGCCTAACAACCCGTTCTGTAAACGAATGCTTCCTAATATCCAGTCTAAACCTTCTCTGGCGCAACTTGAAGCCATTCCCTCTTGTCCTATCGCTTATTACTTGGTTAAAGAGACTCATCCCCAGCTCTCTGCAACCTCCTTTCAGGTAGTTGTAGAGGGCGATGAGGTCTCCCCTCAGCCTCCTCTTCTCCAAACTAAACACCCCCAGTTCCCTCAGCCGCTCCTCGTACGACATGTGCTCCAGACCCTTCACCAGCTTCGTTGCCCTTCTCTGCACACGCTCGAGTAATTCAATGTCCTTTTTGTAGTGAGGGGCCCAAAACTGAACACAGTAATCGAGGTGCGGCCTCACCAGTGCTGAGTACAGGGGTCAGATCCCTTCCCTGTCCCTGCTGGCCACGCTATTTCTGATGCAAGCCAGGATGCCATGGGCCTTCTTGGCCACCTGGGGAATGTTATCTCTGAATGAGATAACTCATTCAGAGCAGTCATGCATCAGGGCATGTTGTGGATGTTCTCCTTTGCATGACCAAAACAAAAATGAGAGGAAGGATGGAAAGAAATGAGGTACATTTGATAGAAAGTTTGGAAGGCAAGATGTGAAAGAAATGAAATGGAGTCTGGTCTGTAGCTCATTCTGACCAGCAGACTCTTGCCATGTCCATAGAGGAAAGCAACAAAACAGCCCTCTAGTCCCATCTCATCTCCCCATAATTCTCAGCTGTGATAAAGAAGAAAGTATACAAGGACTTAGTGATAAGAGGGGCAAGATCCAAGAGTAAAAATCTGAAATGGAAAGCAGGAGAAAGGGAACAAAAGAAGAAAGGTAAACTTAGAAAAATAAATGTTTCTATAAGGGCTACTTATTGCCACTTACTCTCAATGTGTTTCAGCATCTTGCATTACAAATAGTATAGTTGATACAAGTGGGATTCTTGACAGAATATAATTTTATAGTGGTGGAAAACTAGTTACTTGGGACAAGACCTTGGCTGGTCTGAGCCCACACTTGATCCACCTAAGTGGAGACCGAGTGGTTTTAGGTCTGCTTGTGGCTGAAAAAAACAGTGAAATTTGGAGGAACCCACAGGTCTCTGTGTGGAAGATGGACAGGACAGCAGACAGCTCGGAGCCTTTCATGCCTGCTCAGGACTTACCTGAACGAAAGGAAATTTGTTACCCCTTCTTCAGAAGCAATTTCCTTCCCTTTTTGTCTTGGGTGAACCAAAGAACCTGGATCAGGTGTTGAAGACTGATGAGTCATTGTTGAGTAGTGCAGGTGTATTTGCTGCAGGGTTCAGCTCCTTCAAAGTACTGCTGCTCTGAGTGATGCCAAAAAGTAAGAATTGAAAAGGAGGAATTACAATAAAGAAATAGTACCAGATTCACACTGGTTTGCAATGCTAGCACGCTGGATTCTGTACATCCCAAACCTGGGCAGTTTCCTTGTGTGACAGGTATTACCTCAAACCCTGTTTATCAGTTTTTCCTCACAGTCTTGATGGTAGTAACAGACCTACCTTCTCATGCTGCATGCCTTTTAAACATCAGTAGCTTTCATTCATTAACTTGGAGGAGAGGGTCAGCAGGAAATCAATGATGCTTTTTTTATCTAGCCATATGCAGAACCATTAAAATGAATCCACTGACCACGTTCCAGCATTGCAATTTCTTCCTTGCAACCTTTATTGCAATGTGTCTGCCCCTGATTGTGCTACATCAGCACTTGCAGATTAGAAAGAGCAATTCCTAAGTAAATGAAGGGAGTTGCTTCTTCCCAGTCTGCTGGTTGCTCAGGGAAGGAATGGGCCTGCCTCAAGAGACAAAAAGGCCATTGGTCAATCGCGTGTTCCTTAGAGCCACGCTGTTGTCAGATCCTTGGAAAAATGTGTTTGATCTTCTGTCCTTTAACTGGATACCTGTGCCAAGGCTAAATTTGTAATTTTTTTTTTTTCATGCTTGAAGATTGAAAGGCTTTTAAGACCAGACTGTTTAGAATGCAGCACAATTTAGGGTGAAAGTGTTGAAATATATCCCTTACATACACAATGCTGGTTCTTCGGGGGGTAAAATTAGCCCTTGAGGAGAAGGATACAATGATTACAAATGTTGAAAACAGTTTTTTATTATCAAATCAATAGAAATATGCCAACATATTTGAAGGTGAGGAGGGACAGGAAGTGGGGTGTGAGAATTAGCCATGTAAGAATGATGATTACTGTATAATATATATTTTACATTAGAACAAAAGGGCCTGAAGTGATTGGACTCCCTTTAAATAGCTTTGCTGTGCCAGAGTAAGGAAGAGCTCCTGCTACAGGGAGTTTACAGATTAAGTAGACAGGATGAGCAAGGGATGGTTTAAGGGAAAAGAAAAACGTTATTCTTGTTTTACAAATGGGGCAACGAGGCATTGTAAGATTGACATGATTCTCTGGAGAAAGAAATTTTTAAACTTAAATGGCCCTAAAGTCTGCATTTTTGCATATGTCAAAAATCGCAGGAAAGATATTCTATAAAAATTTGCAGAGCAGTTCATCCTTTAAAAAGAAGAAAATGGTAGGATCCATCTGGAAAGATTTTTACAGACATTGCCAATCTACTATAGCAAGTATTTCAGGATTACATAAAAGTGCATCCATATTAAAATATGTCCAATAATATATCATCCTGCTTCGGTTTAATAGGTTAAAGTGTTCTGCACATTACATTTTTTACATTAAAACAAAAAATAATTGTAGAAAAAATCAAAT
This sequence comes from Strix uralensis, assembly GCF_047716275.1. Classification (NCBI taxonomy): domain Eukaryota; kingdom Metazoa; phylum Chordata; class Aves; order Strigiformes; family Strigidae; genus Strix; species Strix uralensis. The sequence goes on along the minus strand of NC_133973.1, from coordinate 12,771,334 downwards.
AAAACTTGAAGAAACTTTTGATTTGCAGAAATTAAAGTATGAGGTGTATTTTCATAAAAATTACCTTTTCGTTATCTTCAAGAAACTGTGAAGAAGTCTTTGGGAAGAAGATTTATGACACTGAGTGTATTGGCAGAAGACGTAAGCTCAGGTTGTTAGATTAGGGGCTAGTGTTGAGTTACATTCTAGAAGGTAATACCAATGGCTGGTGCATCCTTATTAGCGAGTCTAACTGGGGTGGCCGCTCCATGTGTTCGCAGTGGCTAAAATAATCAGTGCAATTGTAGAAGCAATGCTGCGGGGGCTTTTTTTCATACAAGGTGCTGAAAGTTTCTGATAAGGGTGGATAACTAACAAACATATTTTTCCAATTCTATTTAGTAGCACTCTGCAGCTCAAAGATTGAAAGACAGTTGTTATCAGCTGTCTCAGGATCAGGCTCTGAAAGAGGTGGAACATAGTGGATTCAAGGTCAGATTCACATTCTGTCAGTATGTGTGAAATGATTCTTTGCTAGGGATGGCAGTCAAAAGGGTTCAAACCTTCCTGCCACTAATGTTCTGAAAAATTGCAGTTAGTAAGAAGAAAGGGAGTCTACCTGTTATGCTAAGGGCAGACTTACCAAGATCTCTCTCCTTTTCTGGCTTGCATTTGAGCTAACTTTTTTAGTCCATGACATTTTTCAGAGGGCAATTTATTCCCTTGATTCTCCTACCCAGAGTTCAGATTTATTTTCAGACTTGCTGTTCACCCTATTCTCCCATTGTCAAACAGGGTCTCATATTGACAAGATGTTCCTCCTGCATCCCATTATTTCTGTTGCTGTTCTCTGCGCTCTCAGTTCACATGAATGCCTGTTTCTTTGTTCCTCCTGCACTTCAAGTCATTTGTCTTAGCCCTCAGGCAGGTTTCTACCTGTCTTCTTGTCCACAGCTGGGCAACCTTCAACCTTCAACCAGTCAGTTCTTCTCCCTGCTCTTTTCTGTGCACCTTCCTCTGGCTCTCACCATGAGAGAACCCCTTAACTCTGGTTTTCACTTCCACCAAAAGTTGCCTACTCACTGGATGCTGAGCTCAGCAGCGTGGGATTCTCCTGTTCCTTGGAAATTCACCTATAGTCTTGTACTGGTTTTGGCTGGGATGGAGTTATTTTTCTTCATAGTAGCTCCTATGGTGTTGTGCTTTGGATTTGTGATCAAAACAGTGCTGATAACAGAGGGATGTTTTTGTTATTGCTGATCAGTGCTTACACAGTGTCAAGGTCTTTTCTGCTTCTCAAAAGCTGGGAGGGGACACAGCTGGGACAGCTGACCCCAACTGACCCAAGGGATATCCCACACCATATGACATCATGCTAAGCAATGACAGCTGAGGAAGAAGGAGGAAGGGGGGGACGTTCAAAGTTACGACGTTTGTCTTCCCAAGTCACCATTACACATGATGGAGCCCTGCTTTCCTGGAGATGGCTGAACACCTGCCTGCCAATGAGAAGTGGTGAATGAATTCCTTGTTTTGCTTTGCTTGCATGTGCAGGTTTTGCTTTACCTATTAAATTGTCTTTATTTCAACCCATGAGTTTTTGCGCTTTTACCCTTCCAGTTCTCTCCCCCATCCCACTGGGGGGACTGAGAAAACAGTTGGGGAGGTGCTAAGCTGCCCACCAGGGATAACCTACAACCAATTTTGTTCCTTCCAGAATTATTTCTGGCCCATAGTTTGATTTTCTTTTCTGTTTTGGACTTTTTTATTCACTCTGTGCTAAAGGTGCTATATAGTCACTACAAGTAAACAGGCTTATTATGGCTTTATATAGCTGTATTAATAGATAATGATATACACAGAATAGTGGTCATGCCACCTATTCACCAACAAAATTGTATATTTAATACAAAATCCAAGATACGAAGATGCATTTGTTCAAGGATAAGGATGTTTATGAGTATAAGATGCGTGGTGAAGATGCATTTGATCCTCAAACTAAACTTTTGCTCGATGTTCTTTGTAAGGCAGTTGTATAATCTATTTAAACAATCAAAGGCGTATCAGAAAATGGATGCATTCATCACAGTTCTTCTGCACCTTGCCCACATTCACTCACCTGCTCTTCAAGTATAAATCTTTGAGCATTATCGTTTTTTCACATGAATATGAGGTAAAAACAAAAAGAAGTTGGAACTGGGAGGAAGATGTAGACATTTAATAACAGTCCTTTTATGGGTTAGATGGGGAAGGAAATTAGAATTTGCTTCAATGAAACAGGGCAGCGGTGTACAAAATTTCAGTTTTCTGAGGATTGAGGTGAGGCTTTAGAGAGGCATAAATGCAGTAGTAGATTACTGAAGTGAATGCTGCTGTTAAGCAGAAAGGTTTCCACTTTCTTTTGAACTACTGCAACTAATCTTTGCATACATTGTGGGCTCTTTTTTGCAAATCATATCACTTTGGAGAGGGATGAACCCCTTGAAAAGCAAAATCCTCTAACAAGGCAACCAGAAGGATTTGAGTCTCTAATTGAGCTCATGCTGAATTAATGTTGCATTTTCAAATGCTGCTTGATGACATGGGGGATGGCACAGCCATGTCATTCTTATATTGTATAAACCAAATTCTGAGGTTTTGAGAGGTTCTTAGAGATGCCATCTATCTCACTCAAATCTAAGTGCCTCTCAAATTAAAAAAAAAAGAGAATAATAATACACACGATTTCTATGAAGTGCTCATCATACACAGTTCCAACAGCACTTTAAGAAAGGATGTCAGTATCATTATTCACACTTTGCAGATTGGGAAACTGAGGCAGAGGATGCAGTGCGATTTCCTAAATCAGCCAGTAGGTCTATAAAAGACTTGGGAACAGCTACAGTGTCCCATGAATGCTAATACGGCCCTGTAATCTTTACCATCTTGTTTCTTTCTCTGAATGTTGCTTGAGAAGAAGCTGTCCTTGAGAGAAACCCTGGGCCACTTCTTTGAGAAACTTTAAGAAGTTTGAATTTGAGAACTTTTTAATCCAACATCTCTCAGGTATTGAATCCTTCATGCTCTTCCCAAAGTGTTTGTGGGGCCTTTGCGGAAGCCATGGATAATCTGGAAAATGGTACTATTAGGAGGTAAGCGGCATGCTGATTTATTTCCTTTGCATTCAAGTCATATACTGTGGTCTTTGTTATTTCAATAGCTGCCAACCACAAGGACCAGAATGATGAGCAGGGGGAAGTCTGAGCCAGAGATGACAGGAGAGCTAATATATTGGCACAAGGTCTTTGTAATGCGTGCATTATCCTCCTGTGACAGCAGATTGCCCTCTCAAGGTATTTGTTCAAAGACATTACTGAAGATAAGTCCTGCTAAAACATGAAGTTTTAGATAGTGTTGGTTAAATGTGATTTTTATCTGTGTGTACTGAAATAAACAATGATTAGGTGATTTGGATTTTTTAATTTTGATAAAAAGCCTTTGAGATCTTACATATGCAATCTCTAGGACGCACTATAACCTGTAAACAAATTGGACATAGACAAGGCTATCTGGAAACCATGGGAGACAGAGGTACTTTTCTTGTTCAGGTACTTGTTGGGTGACTATTACAGTTAATGTAATAGTCATTATAATTACTCGCACTTGTTCTGACCTTTTCATCCTGAGGCCCTAAGTCCTGATCAGAAGATGGGCAGTACCGTCATCCTTATTAAACATTCATGGGAAAAAGTGGATGGGAGTGTGTGACTCTTGGTGTGATTCAGAGTGTTGAGGCTGTTCACGGATGAAGGCCTGTAGGAATTGGGTCTTGGTTTTTCAGAAGAATACCATCTTCCTCATGCAGGGCAGCTGCTGTTACTGTTGACTCCTACTGTTTGAACATACGGAACACAGCGGCAGTGGCTACACATGAATGTATATATGTGTATATAAGAGGAAGAGTAGATTCGAACTAATTTTGGAAATTCCTTCCCCTTCTGATCAGCAATACATTAACTTCAAAGTTAAACCACTCTTTAACAAGTTGGAAAAATGATTCAGTTACAGCTGGTAGGAGGCTGAATATAAAAACACAATAGTGAGAATGAGTTGCAGAGACACATAGTACGCCTGTTAATTCACATTCTCGGTTTTGGTCTTTTTTATTATTATCTTTAGAACTATTTTATTTTAGTATAGTAAGTTTGAGAAAAAATTGTCACTTAACATAAAATTTTACCTAGTAAGATAATCTTTGCATACCTGCTGTCCAGGGCTAATTTATTTTAGTTATTCAAATTTACTCCAATAGCATGTTCAGGGGGCGACCCTAGTCTTAACACTCTTGTGCAGCATATGCAAGCTGATCTTAGTAAACAGATTATTGTAGAGTTTAATATGAAATTGAGATTTTTACCTGCCATTAATTTATCTATATCAAAACTTCCCTGAATTGTCAAAAGGGACCAGTATTTTTCCATAAATTACTGCTGACCTGAGGTATTATTTATGCACTTACTTAAGTCCATCCTGTTTGTCTTTAAAGTGAGAGAACTGTCTTAATAGCTGATTCAGGGCAGTGGCCTTTTGGAAGAATATGTGGTGTATCTTCATTGCCTTTTAGCCTAGATACAGCTATCATAGGCTGCAAAAGTTCTTCATGAAATTCTGGGAGTACGTGGGTGAGTTAACTTACTCTGAGCTCCTATTATTATATTGCTCTCAGTACCCTAACTAGTACCCGCCATTGCTGCTATAGACACACTCTGCGTAACAGCTTTGGTTTCCTTTTGCCATATTCCTGTTGGTGGCGAGATGCTGTTTCCATCTTAAGTACTTGTAATTCTAATAGTCCAAATGGTATTCACTTACTTTAAAGTGATGCTGGCAGGCCACAAGCAAGTTCTTGCGGAAGTTTTTTGTTGCATGGGTTACTTAGCATGCCTCCAGTACTCCAGAAGTAATGGCTGTATTTTGCTGGATTTTAACCAAGTAAAATTCCTTTTAAACAAGGTTATGGTTTAAATTAAGATGCAAATAATTTGATCCAGTATTCATTTTGGTAACATTTCTAGTTGGTTTTTTTTTTCCCCAATTTTCCTGTGTATCACCTTCTACTTGGGAAAAAAATAGCTAAAAATATAAGAAAAGAAAAGAACTTATATATGTCCTAGTAACCGACTAAAATCTCAATTTTCCATTGAGACTTAAACTTTATTTGAACTCAGCACTAATGCTAAATCCATGGTTATCAAACTGTTCCACAATACTGTGGGAGTGAATAAGGCAACTATTTTTTTGAGATATTGCTTGTAATTACTGGAAAAGATAGGGATATTAGTAACAATATTCAGAAGATTTATAGCTTGTTTGCTGGTGCATAGGAGAGTAAGTGGAGATCACTGAGAGTTCTCCGTTATGAGGTCTATGAATTAAAATTGTTATCCATAATTTATTATTCTCCATGTGCTTCTAGTCTACATTTAGTTGGAGAGAAAAAGTAGACAGAGTAGGGAGGAGTAACCTTGAAAGACTAAGACTTGCTTCGTATAATTACCATCTTCACCCTGTCCCTGAAAACAAATAGAGAATCCTATTGTTATTTAAATACTTGATTGCTATCTTGCTTTAAGAATTGGAGACCCATTAATTAAAACAGAAAAACTGCAGCAGCCCTCTTGCCCAGCTCCTGTGCCTTCACCATGGAGCTCCTGTGGAAATTATGGAAGGTTAGGAAAAGTCACAATGAACTCCAGACAGAGTTCAAATACAGCTACCAGCTTAGTGGGATCAACTGCTTCTATTTTTGCAAGTATTTACATTTTTCATAAGTGGTGCTCCTTGGATCTAGTGCACAGCTCAGATTTAGCGCACTTCAACATGCATTTCTAAAGTTGGGTGAGAAGAAAAAGCACTAGTTTGATAGATACGCTTTTGTTTGTTTAGCCCTAGTATATTTTTCTCACTGATTATACTGATATAGATGTATGTATTTGGAGAGAAAGAAAGTTGTACACTGCTTCTCAAAAGAAGAGAAAGAAAATGTCTATAATTTCTTTTAAACTGAGTTCAGGTGAACTTGATTATCAGAATGCATCATTTAATGCTTTACCATGTAGACCTTATATTAGCAACACATCAGCTTCACTCCAGTACATCTTTCGTTCCCACACATTTTGAACAAGTAATAGTTTAATAATTGAAAGAAAATGTTTCCTGTGCATCTTCTTCTTTCAATGTCTCCAAATTAGCTTCTAAACTCCTGCCCTTGTATTACATGGTGCAAGTTCTGCAGAAAATTAGTAACTCCATCCACATATAGACATGTTGGCTGGCTGATTTTTTAGGTAATGAAGATTTAATTAGGTAACAGAATTGTTAAGTTAGAGTCTGCCTGGGCAGATTGAACCGCAACATTTTAAAAATTGTCATTAATGTTCATAAAATGGTGATATAACATTTTATGGCCTAGCAGTAATTTTCTTTGCATTTATTTACTAGTTATTAATTCTTAAATTTATAAAATAAAAGTACCAGGAAGGGACCTGTCTGATCATTCTAGATATTTCTGACATATATCTGAAAATGTAATAAATCCCTGCCAAAAGCAGCATCCTTGCAAAATGAGAGTAAATCATTGGGTAGATCAAAAAATAAACCAAAAGGCTTATTTTCTATTTCAGAAAGATTCCAAATGCTTCTGTAGCAACTGTTCTAATAATTTAAATGTTGTGTCAAGTCCTGATGCACAAAGGAAAGGGGTGGCTTTGAGGAACTCATTCAAAAGAGAGCCTGAGAGCCATTGTTAATGTAGTGCCAAAGGACAGAGTTCATCTCCTCAACTCCAGACACTTAGAAGTCGGACAAACAGAAAAACTGAGCTTCAGTTCTCCAGCTGGTGGCTGGAGTAAGACTCCTCCAGAACAATTCACCTGGTATATTGTTTAGCGTCATGCAATCCCAAAAGTGTTGACATTGCTTCTTGATTTAGTCTTGAAATTTAAAAATGAAGTTTCTCACCATCACAGTAGTGAGATTCATATAGCAGGCTTGTCAACATACTAAAAAAGGAAATAGCTGGTTTTATTATTAAAATATATTCCGGAGCATCACATACACATCCTTTGTCCCTGTATTTATTGCCTTCCCATTTCTTTTTCTTGCACTTTCTTTAGGTACTAGTCTGCAAATATTTATGCATGTGCTCCTTGTAGGTTTGAAAGTATTACAGGTGTGGCTGCTAACATGCTTATAGTAAATTGTTCTGTTTGCTGGACTTTTAAGGGCTCAGGTTGCGACGACAGTGATGTGTTTTCTTACAGTGTCATGGCTGAATATCTGAAACTATCCAGATAGCTGACCTCCACCAAATGTAATGGAAATTAGCTATCTTAAGTACCTTTGAAAATCTCCACCCTCAATCTTTTGGGGTAGAAACATTGTTTCTCCTATTTAACTATGGAACAGTATGCCAATTTATGGTTGGTTTAGCAGCAGTAATAATACTATCTGCACTCACTGTTACTATTTTTACATGTATTTAAAAATTCTTTTGTTTTATGTTATTACTCCTGGACTTGTTCAATCTAGAGAAGAGAAGGCCTGGGAAGACCTAATAGCAGCTTTATACAGAGAGGAGAGGAGGTGATGAAGAAGGTAGAACCAGGTTGCTGACGGTGGTGCATGGTGGGAGGGCAAGAGACAGTGGAAGGAAGTCTAAACAAGAGAAGAAAGGTTCAAACTGCATACAAGGAAAACCTTTTTACCCTAGAGGACAGTGAGGCAGTGGAGCAGGTTGCCCACCCAACAAGGCTGTGCTGCCTCTGTCCTTGAAGGATTTCAGGACCTGGCTGGACAAAGCCATGAGCAACCTGGTCTGTCCTCAGTAGAGATCCTGCTTGTGACTTCCTGAGATGCCTTACAACTGAATCTTTGTATGATCCTACCATTTTAATCACAGCAGTTTTAAAATAATACTACTGGATCAGCTGAAAATGGCTATTGCTTTCAGATTGTGAATGAATTAGTCTAATCAAGCAGTTCTGTATGAACTACAGAATCAAACCTTCCTTGATACTGTAAGTATGTTCCTTTATAACTTCTGAATCATTATAGAGATGCCACATCTAACGGCATGCAGGTGCTTGAATATATTTACTGGAAAGACAGGTTGATTTTGTTTTTGCTGTCTAGCTGTTGAGATAAAGAGGTTGTCAATGCCTTCATAAACCATAAGAGAGGGAAGCTTAGGATTGCTAGGGTTTTAGCTGTTAATAAATTCTTCAGTTTCTGGCAACCAGCAAATTTTTGTGGAAAAGCAGAACTTAGTCAATACCATTTTCCAAATGAGACTTCTAAAATCTAAGATATATTGTACTACAACATTTTTTTCCACATGGGGTTTTCTTTAAATCACCTATCATGGCAAAAACCAGATATACCTTTATTCCATAGTGTAAAGCAGTGTGTGTTTATATTATTCCTTGAAAAAAATCTGCTTCTATCTTTCAGTTCAAAAAGTCCATCAAAATGTGTTTGTTTTTACTTTAGATAAAAATAGAGGGAGAGAGAGGGGGAGAGAAGCTACAGCTTTTACATTTTTTTAAAGATTCTGATTTCAACAGCTGCAGAGAGTAATTATTATAAAGGCTGTAGTCCCAATTGTTTTGAGTTGATGTTGTAGCCATACTGTAGCAGATACTCAGCAGATGCAGACTGAAGCACACAACTTGAAACATATGGCAAGATAAAATCTGAAAGCTATGCTAGCTAGCTACCATAAAGATTTTGTGAGGGAAAAGAACCTTAAATCAACGTAGACTTTTAAGGAAGGACAGCAAAACCATTATAGGATAGAAATGATGATACCTCTCTCTCACTTCTGCATCTGTAGCTGAAATCACTGGAAATAGGAATTACCGTGTTTTATTCTAATTGAGGGGAGTTGACAATCATTTGTTCAAGACTTCCAAATAACACTCATAATCTCAAAGCTCAATTATTGCACATTCTATTATTTCAAAGTCTTTCTTACTGTAGCGATATTCCCAAGAAGGCAGAATAAAATTTCAGATAGTAGCAACAGGAAAATAGATTTCAACTGAAATAGATCTTATTAGCTGAATAAACCACTGAGAAAATTTCTGTGTTTTGGAAATTGTTTAGGTGATTTTCACTTGAAGCATGGTGTAAATAACACAGCACCTGCCTTTTTCCCCTGATGGACATGTTTAGTTTCAATTTCTGTGGTAGAATACATTACTGAAATATAATTGCCATTCATTTCATTTTAAGCATTCCAGGGCAGAAACAATTATATACATCTTAGAAGGCTTGTAAAAAATTGTATTTTATAAACAACATATATTTTAACATTGATAGTTATCATACCTTAAAACTGATACCATTCCTTTCACTTATATATATACACCTCCCACACACACAGACAGTAAGAATCTGTTATCTGGACTTGTCTGCCTACTATCTTGGTATTCCATTGGCAACTACTTAATGCCCTGCTCTACTAGCCATCATTATTACCCTGGTTTTCCATCTTTAACCCTTCCACCACCTATCTTCTGTAAAAAACTTCCCTGAGATGCCTAGTCATGTTGAAGCAGGTCTGACGAGCAGCAGCGGACATCACAGAACTACCTTAACGTGTGGATGACACTTTACTGTAAACTATGCATTTATGTTTTCTTCCATAAATGTTGTTGAATGTATTTCTTGTTTCAATAAAATATTTACATATAGAAGTGCTGAGAAAATGAATGCTCTTGTGTACAGTAAAATATTTGTTTCTGTTTTGATGCTGCCTTTGTATCACACTGATGCTCATAGAGCTGTGTGGGTTGTCTAACGTGGTTTGCAGCAACATCTTCCTTTTGCATCTGAGCCTTTAAAATCTTACTTTTCTGGTTAATGTTAATGGTACGTGAGTGGGAAAGATCTTATAATGCAATGTACCATCCCTGTCTGTATATATTAAGTGACTGAATGCATCTTCCCTTTACTACAACAATTCTTATGGCAAAAAAATCATTTTGCTATTCATTGACCTGCTATCCGTTGCCCTTTTCAGAAACTCGCCCTCAGCAGATAGCAGGGTATGGAAACACATGTTCACATCTTCAGAGATGAGAAACAGCATGCGTCATGACCAGCGGATATTTCATATTGGCAAAGAATGATTTTATGTCAGGTTGGAAGCTGCTAGATGCTATGAATGGCAACGACGGCGCCAGCTATCCCTTCAGAGCAAAAAAAAAAAAAAAGAAAAGAAGGAAATGCATACACACCATGTCAGAAACACTTACAACATTCCGGTTATGCATGTAATTGAAGTGAAAGGCACCTCACACCTGCTGTTCAGTTGAGAGATATACCACAAGATAACTATGACATGGCAGAACGTGATAGTACATGGAAAGCCTTTACTTCAAACTGTTGTAGTTCATGTTGCTTGCTTTGTAAACCCCTTGATGACAGAGAGTGTGATTTGCGGAGGCATTATATAATCTTTGACTTGGGTGAAATATCTGGCTTTTTTGAAACATCTAGTCAAGGATTTGGATGAATCACTCAGATGTTCTGTTCAGACTTCTTTTTAACCTGAGCAGGAAAATAAATGTGCTTCCAAAACTTCCGTGATGAAGTATAAAGAAATGGTCTTTGCAAATGTAGGTAGGAAAGCTGGTGAGGAGACTGCTCTGTACTTGACTGAGTCCGTAGAGGAGAGTTTGTGTTAAATAAATGTATGTGCATTGTCATTGTTAATGTTATTTTTGTAACTATTATACTTAGTAATTCATTAAAATATTTTTAAGTTTATTAATAGATGTATTACTCCAGATATATTTACCAAGACATCTTGTTTGTTAAGCATTTAAGTACTATACAGTTTTATGGGGGGAATAAAGCTTATAGGCGGATGAAAAAGAGCTGTGGAAAAGTGAAATGAATATGGATTTTTTCTTCATAGTTTGACCCAGGTTACCTCATCCATGGAATTTACAGAGGATGCAGATGTCACAACTGACTAAGACTTCAGTTCAAACTATCGCAGAATGCTGGATCAAGTCTTTTGTGAAACCACAGTCCTACATGTGGGACTACATCTGTGGTTGGGAGTTTACTACATGGTGTTCCAGGACAGAAAGACGAATCCAGGACTTCCTATCTTTCATTGCTTGTAATTTGCATCTGTCTACGAATTTGAGAGGAGACCCCATGTGTTTCTGAATTGTGCGTTTCTATGCTCTTTTGCAATTCTACTTCTGATGTAGCTGCAGTACTAAAGAAAGGGCTTTGGAATAAGGGTTAGTGCCCCCTCCTGCACAATTAACATGTATCTGGACCTGGTTCATGGTCTGTGGAGGTGAGTGGGTAGAGTCCCAGTGGCTTCAGTGGATATTTAAATTTGGTTCAAGGAAGTAATGGAAACTGTACTTGTCTTTGCAGGATTGAAAGCAATATGCCCTAGTCAGTGAACTCCTATTAGTTTACATATGCATACAGAAAATATACAAGTATTTGAAGTTAAGAGCAGTGTTCACTTTTTCCCTTCCTGAAAGTCTTTCTTGATGTCTTAGAGAAAATTTTCAATCAATTAAAAATGAAATTAATGAGTCTTATTGGAGAGGTCATTTTAAGCAATGTATGCATTTTACATGTATTTTTAAGTGAGCAAGATCTTTTTCATTTACACAAATTTCTCTGTTATTCATGTCCTTGTTTTCACTCGCGGTGAAGACAATACAGCCTTCCAGCTCAGACCTAATTTTCAGAAAAAATTTCAGGCATAGCAACATCAAATCTAGTCATGTAATCAGCATGCTCTGCAATATTACTACTTTAGGGACAGTGAAGTTTATAAATCAGCAAAACTTAGTAGTAAAAACCAGTGCATTTTTAAAAGGGAAACACTAGAAGAATAATGATTAAGTGAGATTGAAATGATAGCACTCTTAACAAAACAATTTACTGAAACATTTTGAAATGGAAATGCCAGCAGGCAATTTGTTTTGTTTTGAAATAGGCTTCAACATTGCCTTCTGCCACTGTGATGGTAGGATGAGGGAGGTATGTATACAAACACGTGCATATATACACATAAATAAAGGTACACGCACTCACACATCTATATATACTCTTATGTGTGCATACATTTGTGCATAGAGGTAATGCTTTCCTTTGTATTATTTATGTTCAACTCTTTAAACTTGATACCTGTTGTAGTAGCAACTGTCTTAGAGTCTCACGGCAATTGTATAATGGAAGCACAAACATTTTTATTATTTCTTACAAAAATAATAAAATATTTTAAAACATTATTTTAAAAGAGTTTCTCTAGTACTGAATTTAGCTTGACAGAGCCTCTTCCAACCTCTTTCTACATATGGAGCATCTCAGGCAAATAGCAACAGCAAACAAAACCTTTTTGTTGCATGTTGTACTGTAGGGGCTATTCCGGATTGTAGTCAAGAAATTTGATAAATTCCTTATTGAGGTGGGAAGAGGGAAGATTTGGAATGGAGAGTAGAGGACATCTAGCATAAAATTGTAAGAGTTTCAGAAGAAAACTTAAAAGTCAGGTTTTACAGACTAGAACTTAGGATCCTGTAAATTCACCATTATGTGCTCTTCCCTTTCTTATTTTGGCTAAATTCATTTCTTGCACAGCATTAGTAGTAAATACTGAAATCCTTTAATATCAGCTTCTCCAGTTTCTTATGTTATGCTCATGCTTATAGGCTTTGGATATGCTGAATTTGGCACAGCCCTGTGACTTGAAAGGTGTTCAGAATATTTTGGAAAGAAACCAAAACAGATGTGAAAGATCATTTATATGCAGAATACACATGAAAAGGATCCCTAAGTGTACTGGGGATGTGGGGGATGAGCCCCTGACAGAAGAAGTGGAGGAATGGGATTGGTTGGGAATGGCTCCTGTCCTTGCAGGGGCATTTGGCAACTGACATCTAGCTGTTGTCGAAACCATTATTCCTGCTCTTCCTCTCAAAGCTCAGATTTAGGTGCTCTCTGAGCATCTCTCATAATTTGGAGTTTGTGTGAGGGACTTCTCAAATATGATGGATAGTGGTTTAGCCAAAAAGTCATTGAGTACCTCAGCCTTCTCCATATCCCGGGTAACCAGGTGTCCTCTTTCCTTCCTTTCCCTAGTCTTCCTTTTATCACCAATGTACCTATAGAAGCTTTTCTTGTTGCCCTTGATGTCCTCGGCCAGATTTAATTCTATCAGCTTTCCTAACCTGATCCCTGGCTGCTCAGACAGTTTCTCTGTATCCCTCCCAGACTACCTGTCCTTGCTTCCACCCTCTGTAGATTTCCTTTTTGTGTTTGAGCTTGTCCAGGAGCTCCTTGTTCATCCATGCAGGCCTCCTGGCGTTCTTACCTGACTTCCTCTTAGTTAGGATGCATCACTCCTGAGCTTGGAGGAGGTGATCCTTGAATATTAATCAGCTTTCTTGGGCCCCTCTTCCCTCCAGGACTTTATTCCATGCTACTCTGCCAAGCAGGTCCCTGAAGAGGCCAAAGTCTGCTCTCCTGAAGTCCAGGGTAGCGAGCTTGCTGTGCACCCTCCTCACTGCCCTAAGCATCTGGAACTCCACCATGGTCACTGCAGCCAAGGCTGCCCTTGAGCTTCACACTCCCCACCAGACCCTCCTTGTTGGCTCCTCTGTCACTTGGAAAAGGAAGTTATCATCAATGCATTCCAGGAACCTCCTGGGTTGCTCATGTTCTGCAGTGTTGTCCCTCCAACAGATACTGGGGTGGTTGAAGTCCCCCATGAGGACCAGGGCTTCTGAGCGTGAGGCTGCTCCTACCTGTCTCTAAAGGGCCTCATCCACTCAGTCTTCCTGGTCGGGTGGCCTGTAGCAGACCCTCACTATAACATCTCCTGTCCCTGCCTTCCCTTTAATCCTCATAAGCTCTTGGTCAGCTCCTCATCCATCCCCAGGCAGAGCTCTGTGCACTCCAGCTGGTCACTGACATAGAGGGCGACACCCCCTCCTTGTCTCCCCTGCCTGTCCTTCCTAAAGAGCCTGTATCCTTCCATTCCAACACTCCAGTCACAGGAGCCATCCCACCACATCTCCATGATGCCAATAAGACCATAGCCCTGCAGATGCGCGCATGTCTCTAGCTCCTCTTGTTTATTCCCCATGCTATGTGCCTTTGCATAGAGGCATTGAAGTTGGGCCCCTGATGAAGCTGACTTACCGCCTGGAACTCCTTAGTGCTGCTCTTCAGGTGCTCTCCTGCTGCCCTGTGACCCCTCTCCAGGCTCTGAGCATCCATGGCTGGCACTGACATCAAGCTGGTAGGAGTGGGATGGATTGAGGTTCCCCTTCCCTGGCAGCTTTAATTTAAAGCCCTCATCACCAACTTGGCAAGCCTATGCCTTCTTCATGTATTTAGGACAATCACTGCAGTTTAAACTTGATGTTATTCAAAGCCGCCCCCCCCTCGCAATCTGTCTTTTTCTTATTGCCTGGGATATCGTAGTACTTTAGTCAGTTAAAGCTAGAGGTGGTGGTCCACGTGCAGGGTTGTTTGAATGGGAGGTACCAAAGTGGTGGGACCAGTACAAGGAGGAAAACACTGCCTACCTGCTGTCCTGGTTTATGATCTGCCAGATAGAGAAGTACCCAAAATAATCCCATCATGTTTCCTCTTCCAACACGCAGTGAGACAAGATAATCTACACCTTGTTTAAGAAAAACTACATTAAGATAAGGTAATAGGGCATCTTGCAGAATATCTGTGAATAACACGCTGCCTCTATGGCATATAAAGATCTTATAAAAATACTTAATTTCAGTGTCAATCTTTACATCTTCAAAGAACTGGGGAAACATTAAATCTCATAACCCAACTGGGAACAGGAATGGTATAGATTATTCTTATAATCTCTTGCTTTTATGAGTGAAAATATTAAAGCAGGCTGCAACCCTTCTTGCTCAGGAGGTGTAACATGTCATTCCGTATCTTTTCCTGCTGGAATCGATATAGGGCTGTTTGCAGAACAAGGAGCTATGCAGCATGAATCCAGGTGGTGTGACTTGGTACTGCTTATTGCCTTGCCAAGGGCACAAAGGGAATCAATGTCACAGCCAAAATGGGAATTCAGACGTTCCAGGTGATAGTTTCAGAAGTATTGACGTGGTATGTTTATTTTGCCCTTCCAGAGGTTTCATATAAGACAATTCAGACAGAGAAATTAAGGTAATATCTTTGGGTCTCATCGTATGCACTTTGCCTGCCTCTGGCTGAAACCCTCAGCTCTGTACCTTGTCCTATTTAAAACTAAGTGTTTGTATTTGCGGTTCAAATGCTATCTACAGAGTTGATAGAGTATGTAATTCTTGCCAGCGCTGGCCGCTCTGTTACTGTGCCGTGCAACTGTCACATTTCATCCTTTGTCAGCAACAGCTCGGAGGGGCAGTCCTTCCTAATTTCAGCAGTTAGTGACATCAAAGACCAGGATATTAGGTATGAAATCAGGACACCAAGTAGGGGTCCCTCCGATGTTAACTTCTCTGGAGTTTTCCTAGCTGACGCACACACGTGTTGGTTGCGTGGATTCACCTACACCTTCAGCAGCTTCTTCTGGACTAGAAGATTTCAGATCCACGTTGTGGGGAAGTGGCTGCTTATGGCATAATTCCCCTGAAATTAGGACATTAATTCTGGTGAGGAAGCCCAGGCTGCTCACTGACAACACTGTGCAAAGCATCTGTGCAAGCTGAGGATTCTGCCTGCAGCATTTTGGTGGTAGGAACAAATGTACCTCAGCAGAAATGACGCTTGGGACAACAGGAATCTGTCAGAACCTCATAACACAGCTGTTTCTGATGCGGACATCATATTTTCCCTCAGAAAGTGAAGTTTTTTATCAGTTCATAGGCAGCCTGCTCTAGCTTTATGAACTCACTGGAAAATTCAGAAAGTTATTCAAAGACATGAGAAATATTGATACTGCACTCAAGGCAATAATTGGGCTCTGTAACAACTTGTTCTTTTATATTATATTGAAACAGTGAAACACCCTATGTGATAGACTTTAGAGTTATTTTTTGATTTGTTTTTTTCTCCTAGTATTTTATCAATACTTTTAGCATGTCTTTTTTGTCAAAGTATGGAATAGATCCTCATCTTTCACTTCTTTCTGTAGGTCTCTGATTTAAAATAGAAATAACGCATGATGTGCTGAGAGACATTTTTGATAAATCCTATTACTATTAAAAAAAACCTGGTTATCTGCTGCCAGCACAGAACAGGTATTAAAAAGAAGTGGAGAGGATTTATAGTAAACCAGTATAAGAAGTCTTTCTTATAACATCCAATTAGAAGCCTTTGTTATAATATCAAGTTATGTTTACATTATAATTTAGTTTAGATATCTTCCTCATAAAAGGGGTTGAATGTAACTGTCTTGTCAGTGAGGAAATGGCTTCACTGAATGTTGCACAAAGCACAAAGAGATCTGAGCTAGTTTTAAATTCTCTTGTCAGTGTAGACACCTGTACTACTATAGTTGGATTGCTTCTATAGTAATTCACATATCTATCTCTACAGTATATAAATTATTCTATAATGTCCCTGAGTTATAGACTGCATGCATGGACATCCCATACCAGATGTACTTCCTATATTGTAATATTTTTCCCATCTGGTCGCAAAGATTATTGTGTAGATTTTGATATTTTCCCCCAAATAATGACTAAAATTGTAGTGTGAGTCAGGAAATTAATACCAGACAAGTTTCATCAAAATAGTTGAGAGTTTTTGCCATTAGCGTCAGTAGAGCTGGGATTCCATCCGCTGCACTTTTTAGTAAAGATACCCTTGGATAAACTGCACGGGCAAGCACGGGCACGTCCAGTGGGAGTGCTGATCAAATCATGCTGCTCAGAAGGAAGAGGATAAATCTTAGTTCCCGTAGAAAATGCACATCTTGCCTTGCTTCCAGAAGTCTAGTGGAAAGGCCTTTGGCCCCAAGTTACAAATGGATACTAAAAAGCTGAGAAGCCCCCTTAAGTCATACCCTGGGCCAGCCACACAGACCCTCCTCATTATTAAAATCCCTCCCTTGAAGTGATTTTGGGGATTAATAGAACAGGCTTTTCAAATAAGTTTAATTTTTTTTCTCAGATAAAATGATATCAAGTATCGAATTAATGTCAATGTTGAATACTTTATTCAGTGTTCCTGCTACTCTAGGTACATGTTTGAGTATCAGCTTTCATTCTAAATTAAAGTTTGCATTTTGCATGTTTTTCCTGTTTTTCTTTGCAAGCGTCACCCAATGGCTCTTTTAAATGGCAATGCCAAAGCACGAAACACTTCTCCTGTAGGAAAGCCCTTGTAGGGCTTTTAAGACTTCCAGAACCCTTTTTGGTGGGGTTTCAGCAGCTCTGTACATTTTCTGGTGCTTAACTCACTTTTGAGATCTGAACAGATAACACTGAGTAACATAAAAGGAGAGAGAAACAGGCTGGAGAGATTCTTCAAAGCACAGCTCTAAACAAAAGAAATATGGGGTCCTCATCCTGTCCGCTTCACATTCCTGTTGTAACGATTTCAGTTCCTTCTGGTTTCCTTATCTCAGAAAAGAGATAGCATTGCTTGCTTACTGCACACAAAGGCTACGGGAATTAATTGATTTAGACGTACAGGCTGCTTTTGAAAGCCTGCAACATTATTAATATGTACCACTACCCGCCAAAGACATGACCAGCTAACCACAGCACCCTCTGTGACAGTGCTTTACGGAATCACTGCAATTACTTCCAGCCTGCAAGGATTAAGGAGGCCAAACAGAGCTTTCTATTCAGCAAATTCATTTCCCACTTTATCCCTAAACTGTATCCCTCTTGTTGCTTTTGCTCATCAGCATTCAGTTTCTAGCCTGGATGCCTGTGGGATCTGCCTGGCTGGCTGGCCCAGGGTGAGACTTCAAGGGGCTTCCCAGGTTTTTAGTATTTGTTTCTAACCTACTTGGGGCCAAAGACCTTTCCACTAGCTGTGTTGTCAGAGCAGGAATTCACGCTGCTGTTTTTAATGTCTGTAGAGCAGTTGTATTTCCCTGGGGCTCCTGCAGCCATTTATCCATCTTAGGCTTCCGTCCACAAAACACTATTCAAGCACCTCTTTCGAAATGGCAGCTGGCTGTGGCAGGCGCCGATTCTCTGTGCTTTAGTTGTGACTGTTGCTTCACACTTGTAAGTAGCACTGTACTGAGGGGTTTTTTTTCCTAATTGCTTCCAGCTCACCCCTGCACAGCAAGAAAATATTTCTGCGCCTTGTTGATCTTCTGGATTGTGCAGATATTGTGCCATTGGCTTTAGTACCATATTTTCTGTGCCTTCAAGCTATTTTAGTATTTTTTGCTCCTCTCTTTCCTTCTGCTTCAAAGCTCTGCAGTTATGCTTTGTTGGACAAGTCACATTCCAGGAAGAGTTAAAGTAAAAAATAAGTCGCTGGCAAAGATGTGTATCTTTTATATAAAGTAAGTGTAGCAAGCCAGCATGCTGTTTTAGCTTTCGCATGTACATTTACTGCTAGCAGTAGTTAAAATAGTTTGGGATGTTTATGTGATTGAATAGAAACATCCTGTAGGAAAAAACAGTTTAATCAATGTTCTGAATGGTAAAACAAAAAAAATTGTTTTTGTTTTGGGAGCATTTTTGCTATATTTTCTCTTAATGTTAACATTTTGATTCTGTATTGTATGCACAGTTTATTGATTATTGTGTGTATGTGTTTGATAAAAATTTGAACAAACTAAGTGCTTTGATAAGCTTGTGCTACTGTTCCATGAATGCATTTTTCATCTTTTACGTTATTTTGGTTGGGGAAAAAAACCACAAATTGTCATTCTTCACTCTGAAGGTAGAGTGAGAGAAGGCACCATGGTGCTGTTTCTCACGGACTAGAAGCTGTAGTCCACAGCATGTCCTTGCAGACAGCTCTTGAAGAGTATTTTAGATTTACTGCATTCCACTGAAATTTCTAGAAAATTCCTGCCCTTTTTTCCGTTAACCAAGACTTTACAATTTCAAAACACCACAATGTTCTAGAAAGGTATAGCAATGTAAAAATGTGAAGATACTTTATTTAATAGTAAAGTGGCTTGGGGATAGGCTGATGTACCTTGGCCATCACTAGTCTAGTGCTCCTATACTCTATGACATTTAAGCACCGATAATTTATAGTTTTCTTTCCCGTAGTTGAAACTGAGAGGTGTTTCAGGGTTTCAGTCATACTCTATGTTGTAGATCACAGATTTATATTTTTAGCTGAAGCTCCTTGGTAAAGGCTGGACAACGGATTTTAAAATTATGAAACTCAGTCTGGGCTTTTCTGGGGAAAATATTTCCATATTTTTTTCACTCTTGTATATTAAAACTCATCCAAAAATCAGGAGGAATAGGAAGCAGGAAACAATGTTCCAGCAAAATTGTTTTTGTAATGGCCACACCTTTTGGCATGTGAGGGGAAGTGAAATGTGACAAACTTCAGTTTTGCTGTATCCACCAAAGGGATATTTTAGCCTAGCCCCATATACAAATATGGATGAGTTTAATCAGAGCTGAACTTTTGCAACGTGTTAGCTCAGCAGGCATACTTCTATTCATGATTACTCCTCTGTCACTCTAAACATGAACTGCCTCAGTTTAAATTTCCACACATAAAAATCAATTATCTCCAATTTTGTCTGCAATTTCACATAAAGATTCAATCCTTTTCAGAGGAATTTCAGGGATTTCCTTGAAAATTAAATTATCTGGGTGGATTTTTGAATGGGGAAGAAGGGACAGAAGTGTGATCTTTTGATTCTCCACAGATTTGTAGGAAAAACTCAGACATTTTGCAATCAAAATATTATGTTGACATATTGCAGACAGTGTTACACTATTTTGGCGAGACCTTTATTAAAGTCTACAGTGACTTTTAAACTCTACTTAGATGTTTAACTGGATTTCAATATATTAATTCACGTGGAGCTTTTAATAAAATCTTAGAAATGTTATTATTTTGTCATGTTTGGGAATTTTTAATTAAAGATTTCTTCAAATTTTTTAACATTGTTAACACAGCTCTTGTTCTGTGAATAACAGAGATAAGGAAAAGATAGAGTTATACCGTTTGCTTACATTTTGTTGCAAGTAAATGCTCTGTAGCTTTTATTTCAATCCTTAGTGCTTAGCAAGAACTTCTAGTTAAGTCTGATACACAGGTGCATTCAGGGTTTTTTTGGGTGTCACTATATTAAAATACAGCACGTAGCCTTTGCGTCCTTTTGAAAATGAGAACGCAATTTTTTTTAGACATTTTGACTAAGATTTCAGGACCTGATAATTGTAACTATCGCATATTTTATAATAATAAATTAAATGTAGAAGCTTTAACTTGGGAATTTAGAAATCCTTCATGAATTCCTAGTTCTATTCACACTGTTTGGTGGAAGTTATTATTGTCTCTGTTTTAACACAGGGACTGCAAGTGGCAGAACAAAATCTGGTACTAGATGCTGCTTCCACATACTTTCTGTCACCCCTAAATATTCCTTCTCCTCCAGTCAGTTTCTGAACAGAAATAGTTTTCAGTTCAGAAAATTAAAGCGTTTCACACACAGAGGTGAATGACTAAGACCATGACCACTTTAGAAGGCAGCAGGAGGCCACTTGAGCAGCTGGGTTTGTTGCCACTGCAGTTGGTGTGACTAAAATTTGGGCGCTGAGGGGCTGGAGCCCAGGCCCCATGCCCAGGCTGTTGGTGTCCGAGTGCTTATGGCTGCTCTGCGCCTGCTCTTCGGGAGCAGCCAGCACTGGCCGTCCAGTGGAACAGCTCGTTGTGTTCGAGGGCTTGCAGGGCTCAGCCTGTAAATTGCAGGCATCTCTTTCTGCGCTTTGCTTTCCGTCTTGGTTTTGTGGGCTGAGTGGAGGTCAGGTACTCTTAAACTGATAAAGGGGCTCTTGAGAGAGAAATTACTTGACCATCCATATGATGAATGGCTGAAGAAAAATCAAGAAAAGCCGAGCTCCAGCTTGGCATCCAGTAAAAACCCAAATGTATGTTTTGTGCCAGACATCTGTGCTTGTTCCAAGGAAAGCCCTAGGAAAGACGCTCTGGCCTTTCTCCACCTGGAAGCTATGAAAAAGGCATGAGAGCTCAGTTTGCTTTTTACTTAGTGTGTACTGTGTTATGTCCCAGGATACTGGAAGCTCTTAAAAGTGGAGCAGTATTTCCATTCAGATCCTGAGCTTTACTGATCACCAGGTGCACTGTGTAGTTTCCAAACCACTATCCTAAAGTGTGCCCTGGCCAGTATTTCTTTTAGTATTTCTTGTCTTCTGGCTGGAAATAGAGAGGGTATGCCCTTCATGGCACTGCCCGTCAGAACATTTACAGATACGTGCAATTATACTGTTCTCCAGGAATGTGTAATGTTCTCAGTATATGCAATTAAATGTTCTCAGTGAATTCTGCAATTCCTTTAAAAATCTACAGCCCTTTGATGTGATACATGTCATATTCCATGTTCATTGGAATATGGGTGAATATTTGCTTCCAATCCCTTTGCACATTGTTGTTCTCTTAATGATGAGCATCACCTGCCTCTTCGTGTATAAAGAAGACCTCTGGGTTGGTTGCTTTGTTTATTTCCTTGCTTGTTTTATAGTTAAAAAATCCAGATCTTGTCTATTCTGAAAGACTTTTTGATAGAGTGAGAACACAGTAAAATTCACATCAAAGATCATAGGGTGTTCACTTTAAAGTAGAGTTTGGTTTGTTTTTGCCAGCCTTTTATAAAGAAATAGAAGAAAAAATGTCTTTGATAAAGCATTCCTTTCTTCAGTTATCTCTTGTAGGAATTCCCAGTTCACATCTCTTTATCATCCAAATGATTCTTCTACTAGAAAGGTTTCAAGCTCATTTTTTGTCTTTGTTAAATCACATTTTATTTTCCATTTATATGAATGGAACCTTGAGACCTGGCTCACGTTTTGGCAGCCTGAGATGTTACAATGCCTCTGGACAAATCAGGAGAATACTATAAACATGATTTATTTAACCATTTTTAGGGCATCTATAACAGTTTTCTTAATCTTGAACATATAGAACCTAAAGTAAAGATGTGCTTATATTAATCAGGTTGCTAGAAAAAAATCAAGATTATAATCAAATGATAACTGCCCTCAAGAAAAAAAAGGATCAGCCTGGTATATGAAAAAAATGGTGGGGCAGAGGCAGGAGGCAACAAAGCAGATAATATTCCTAGTGGGTTTTTTGCATATGGCACTTCAGTAGATTCTGTTTAGCTTTACAGAAGTGATAAATTTCAAAAGTAAAGATGTCCCCCAGATTCCAGCTGAGCTCTTGTGGCCCCCCAAAAGACTTCTAAACCAGGTTCTGGTTGAAGAAAAGACAACTTAGCAATAGAAGCAGAGCTGTAGCTTGGTGGACCTTGTTTTTCAGTTTTAATGTATCCTGTATAAAACTACCAGGCTATCCCTAAACATCTTAATAAAGTGAAAAGTGGAATTTTAGGTTTCAGAAATAATTACATGTGCCCAGATTCTGCTGTCGTATAAGAAATCGATAGCTATGCTGCAGTCAAGGGACTGCCCACTGTATAAACATGTGCATTTGTTTTCTGAAATTCAGGATTAAAATAGAAGATGGAGGGTGAGACGGAAGGTGCCAGTGAGTAATGGTACTGCACTAGAGTTTCCTAAATTCGTACCATATTTTGATGGACATTTTAAGTGTTAATTTGGAGGGAAGTTAGATGTGTAAGTTCAAATGAGCTTGTAATACCAAAGAAAACTCATGCACTGTACACAGTATGGAATTACCCATCTGCCACTGGGTAGCCGCTGCTGTCTTTAGTATGAAAGCCATAAGTTTGATGGAGACAGCTGAAGGCCAGCTTGAGTCCAGGATGGCCATAACCTTGCTCGTTGGCATTTGTCGACTTCTGTCAGCTGTCTCTGTAGCATTGACATAAATATGGCTATGTCAAGCTATAAACCTAGCTCTGTACCAATATAGATTAGTTCACTTATTTTAGCTCTGAGAATGGCTGGTCCCCAATAGCTGTAACAGACTTGTTCCTGGCATAGTCTTTTAAACACATTTTACAGTAATTTGAATATGTGTCTATTTAAAGGCATTTTTGGTTTGATACAATTTTAAGACAGGTTAGAAGCTACTAGTTAGCTAACTTAAAAAAAGAAAAAACAATAGAAAACCAAAACCAAACAACCCACCTCCTAAAATTCCAGGTGTGAATGACTCACTTCCAGAATGTCTAGGCCAAATTCTTAAAATCTTCTCAATCTGTACTCCAGGTATATACATGGACATCCAGTCAGCATGCACAAGAAGTTACATGTTGAGCTACTGGTGCAATGGGCATGTATACCCCCATGTAAAACAGTGGCCAAGATTTCTCCTCAGTTACCTCAGTGTAAGCATGGAATCGCTCTCTACCATCTTCAGTACCAAATCTAAAGTAGTGCAAAACAGATGGACACAGTTTCAGAGCTGCATTTGAATCAGAATGCTACCATTTCGAGTGTAAAAGTGTTTTATTTGAATGAAAACTGATATTTCTTAGAAAAAATAAGGTTTTATTTTAAACAAAATTATTATTAGAAATAATTATGTCAGAAATATTACCTTTGCCTGCATAGAGGCAAGTATATATATTTTATTAATATGTTTAAATTATGTCAGAAAGCATATTTTTGTAATGATTATTAGGGGTTACATGACAGTAGTTATTTCATTATTCATATTCAATATTAACAATTTATTAAACTGTAATAAAAGTACTCAGCCTCATCCATTGCAGGCTGAAAGTTAGAACTGTGAAATGTTATCCTTGAAACCTATTAAAGGTGCAGAGCTAGGAGAATGTAAAAAAGAGGAGAAAGTTAGGATGATATTTCTGAGAATCTAATGATGATAAAAGAAGACTATTCATTAGTCAGTATTTTTATTTTATCTTCCGTTTCATTAAAGGTGCCTAGCTGGTCTTTATACTATGCCTCAGTTTGCGCTAAAATACAATGTGGAAAGGTGAAAAGAGTACTCCAGATATGCTACTGGAGTGAGACTTGGCTCTACCTTTTGTCTTGCCCTTGCCAGTTGCCAGCTTGGTGACATCATGTGTTTATATCTGTGCTGAGCTCAGGCTTTGGCTAATTTGTCTATTTTGACTGTAAACTCTTCAGAGCAGGATCTTCTACTGGCTTGCAACAAGAGCAGCTGGGCTATGTGCTTGGGAACTGCAGCTCTTGTTTCTTGAATACTTCTATGATGCAAATAAAAATAGTCACATTAGTAAGGATAAAAATTACATCTTCAGAAAAACCCAAATCCCAGCAACACCACCTCATCTCCAGCTGCTGTCTTCCTGCTCTCTAGTACAGTCTGTAATTGCCATCCCAGCTCAACATCAATGGCATCCTTCTACAGTGAAGTCTGCAGTCCTGTGTTCTTCAGGTTACTGCTTCCCAACTAAAGTTGGATTTTCTTGGGCTCTGAGCATGTGGAGCAGGGGCAGAAGGAGGGAGGGATGAGTTCTTTGGAAATTGAGTCCTGTATTCTGCACTGTGTCTTGTAGGCTTGGTAAAAGCAAGGTTTGTTGAACTATGCAAAGACCTAAATCGGCTAGTCAGGGTCTGTTGTTGGGAGTGTCAGCTTAGCTCCCCCACTACTCAAATTAAGAGATGATCACAGGGGGGGGTTGTGGTCTCTGCAGAGGCTAGATTAAGTATGAGTGCATGTGTATGAGCTGGAGAGCAATTGGAGAGCAATTGATCTTTCCGTGATATTGTTAGAACAAAAATGTTGACTCCATTTTTTTTAATGTGGATAATGGTGCCTAACTTTTCTGTAGCAATTTGGAGAGGGCAGGGGGGTGGAGATCTCAGTCCTTCACAAAGGAATTTGTTAGCTTTACCTTAATTTTGCAGCTGGTGGCCACATCATGCAGAAGGGAAGTGATACACCTTAAGGTTTACATTAGAATGGGGAAAATTGAGCATAAATCAACTGGGTCCCAGCCCATTGCACTGTCCTTTAGATCAGAAAAGAGACATGACTTGAGGGTTAGTCTTATGTGTAAAACACAGTGCATTGCTTTGAAAAAAATGAGTTATTTGTCATGCTGAAAATTTCCAAAGCTGGCTCTTTAGAACAAAGGCTAAAAATCTGCCATGTTATAAAGCCACTTTTATAGCAAGTAGCTTCCAAAATTTAGGGGTTACTTTTGCCTTTTTTTTTTTTTTTTTTATTTTATGAGATTGTGTAACAATGAGGAACTCACAGACTGAAATGAACTGATATTTGTTCCTGGAAGTAATATTCAAATCACGTCACAGGTGTATAGACCAGGGCAGGGAGAAGCCAGGAAGGATAACAGTGCTCAGGATCAAAACTTAGCTGTGCATGTGCTTGGGATCTTGCTGTGACCTATGGGACATCTGCTCCTCAGAGGGAAAAGGGAGGATAAACACCTCTGCCATTTCTGAAGTACTGTGGCTAGGAAAATTTGATACATTTCATTTCCATCTCTATTAAGCTATGTTGACAAAACAGACTATTGGCCACTTTTGTAGGGGATTAGTAATTAACTAGGTAGCCTAATTACCAGAACTACTTTGGCCTCCCAGGAGAAAATGATTAGAAATCCATTTCCACATATTATTTAAAATAAAAATACTGCACAAAGGCAGATATTATTGGCTTGGCCAATGGTTTGCAAATGAATCATAGGATACAATGCATTGCCGTTTGAAGTTGCATTTGGTGGCTTTTAATAAGATCCCACTGTTTATGGATCAGATGGAGCATAATCTGTTTATTTACTTTTTCCTGCATGAAGCTTCACTTTAATGCCAGTCTGCTGAGACTGGCAGAGACTGGCAGAGACACAGTTGCATCATTAGAGCAAAAGTGCCAAAAGGGATGTTTGGCTCTTTCAGATTGCCAGCTCTTCAATCCCGTTTATGCCAGCAGACAGTATTTATTAAATACTTTGAAAACCAATTCAGCTGATTTAAATTACACTGGCAGCATAAAATTGTGTGTGATTAGCAGAGAGAGCTGCTGGTATGAGCGCAGGACAGGTTACAGGAATCCTTAAAGTCTGATTGCCGTGCTAACAGCATGTCTCAGTGTCTCGCTTTAGACATGCCTACACGAACAAGCACAGGTAGATCAGAGCTTGTGGTCCTCTGCACTGTCTGGATAAAAACCAGCTCTGGTTCAGACCTTGCAGAGATGTCTTGCCTGGGTGTATTAGTCTGAAGGGCAAAAGGTTGCATCTCTGGCTAAGAAGAGCTACTCACTTTACTGCAGGGATTCTCCAGCGTTGTTGTAGGGTGGGGTGGGGTGTTCTTCTAAAAGTCTCTGATCAGGCACTGGATAGGATGTTTACTACCATGGAGGAGAGATTATGTTCCTCTCCCTCCTGTGGTGGAGTAGCTGATGGGGCTTTGTACCTCCTGGAGTTCTAGCTGCCATTCAGTGCTCTTGTAATGATGGACAGAATCACACTGGAAATATTTCTCAAGGGCTTGGAAGAGAAATGTCTCTGTGTTGCTTCATGTCCTTTAAAATTGTTGCTTTTCACTTTTAAGGATGAAAATGCAACTTGTTGCTTCTCTTGAGGGCATCATTAATCAGGTCTGACTGAATGCTCATCAGCTCAGTAGATTTATGTGTATTTATTATCATTGTAACATTTCATGTACAGTTACATCCATTACACAGAGTCTGTGCAAAGCTAGGCAGATGCAGATTCAAGGCTTGTCAAGTGTGTTTCCTCTGCTGAGTCATGGGCACATTTTACCCAGCCAAGCCAGAGAGTCGCGTCTGGTTTTATAAATTAAGATATATTTAATATTGATAGTGTTTGAAATAATGGGTGAGGGCACAAACTGAAATAAAAACCCGGTTCTGCTCAGCATTGTATGACTACAGAGTAAGAAGAGTTTTACAGTCTAGACAGGTATCTAGAGGGGAATGTTTGGGAAAATTTACAGAATAACAAAGTGATGTGTGCAAGATCTCACAGCAGATTGGTTGCAAATCTTGGCGTGAACCTGTAACTCCTGCTTTCGGGGGCTGTTCCCTTGTTTCTCTCCAGCTCTTCCTGCCAATACAGAGTTATCATCCATACATGGATACACAGATGCCACAGTGGACCTCAAAGCCAGATCTACAGCTCATTAAAAATCAATGCTTTTTCATTATGCCAATAGAGTGGTGCTAATTTACCTTATATGAGGACTTGTCACTATGTTTATAGTAAAGTTTTCTACTGTTTTTAATACACAGAACTCTAAAGTCAGGACTTTCAAAATTTCCTGTCTAATTTAGGCATTAAATCTATATGTAGGCTGAGAAGTGTATGGCCTGATTTGTGATGAGTGATTCCACTGGAAGTAGTGGATGCCTGAATCCTTTGTAGCTCAAATTACTCACATCATTGCCTACATATAAATGTGGGTGCTTAACTTCAGGCCACCTAGTTTGAAAAATTTGTCTCAAGTATTTCTGTTGGCTGCTAGACATTTCAGTGCAGCCAAACATTCCTGTTGCCTTTGTTCAGTTCAGCCATCTATCCTTCTGAGTTTTCTTCATTATGGTGTGTAGCTCTTATATTAGTTTGACCTTGTGTAAACAGATAACCTTTGCAGGATTCAGTTTAGTCTTTCCATAGGTTCAGAGCAGAAATGGATCAGGTTCTATATTTGGGACTTTATCCCACTGGACCGTTGATAACTTAAATGGTACAGGACAAATCACCTATAAAAGTAAATTGGCAAAAAAGCACTCATTGAATTAAGCATAATGTTCTCAGATTGGTTCTCATTCTCAAGTTGGCTTACTTCTAAAATCAGCATATTTCTGATGATGGTTACTTTCAGCTGAGTTGCTTTAAAGTTGTCCTTTAATTTTCACCAGTGTTTTGAAATGACCACACAAGGTGATATTATAACTTTTTACAAGGAGATCTGGAGGCTGTAGGAACATGTCGGACTGGTATTTCACTTACATCTGGATGTCCTGTGTGACATATTAACACTGCAGACACTTCTACTATTCCTAAGGGGCTGAGGAAACTTCAGTCTCAGACAGATGCAATACGCAGGGTTGACAGAGCAGACAAAGAATCACTCCAAGTTACTATAGCAGGTGAGAGATGGATGCAGGGGAATTGAGCGGGGCTTATCGTGGTGCTGTGTGACGTGCAAAGTAACATAAAGCATATGGCTGTGTTTAGTGACTTAGAAATAAGGCATAGATGATGATGCACTAAATACATATGTTGAATACAAAGGAGTGACTGTTTAGGTTTAACTTGTATCACTCTCCCAATAGCTTGAAGTCTGGTTCACAGTGACTGTACCTCTATAAATACCTTTATAATTCCGCTGAGCTTGATCTCATCTACAAGATCAAAAGGGTCATTAAAAACATGAGCAGTTACCACCCAAGTCATAGTTTTACCTAGAAGTTCTGAAACACTAAATCCACAGAATCAGTAATATGCTGTGGGATTTTGGATTTGTTTTGTTTTTAAACTCCTAAACAGTTGTTACATGCAGCTGACAGATCTGGCAAGGTTTTAAACTCTGCAAACAGCTTTTGATGCCCATCTTTTATAGTCATGTAACTAATCAGTATCACCTGCATTATTTTTTTCATAAATAACTTGCCTCTCCTTTTTGAAAACGTCTTTATGGTTTCCTTTTCAGTTTGAAATGTAAGTTATCTGAGGTAGAGACTAATCTTTCTGTCCTCTGCCTGTCGTACTGTGTAGTACCCTTAATAACCAATAAAATAAGAATCTTTTCTCCCTTGGTCTCCTCTTTCTTGGTTTTATGTAAAATTCTTATTTTGTACTGCATGATTGTAATTTAATTTGACCATTTACTTACTTTATTTTGATCATTATCTTCCTATGGTGTTCTGTCTTAATTTTTCTTTTGCTTCAAAGTTGTCTAGCATTGAATTAAAAGAATAGGAGCAGTTAACAATGGCAAGGTAGTGCATTATCACTTACAACAAATTGAGTTGTTCATTCCAGTGGTTTTGGTGGCTGCCAGTTCAGCACCTGCAAACCATTTCTCACTAACACCTGAATGCCAAAGCGTCTGTAGGTATAGGCAAAAATAGTTGCCTGAGATAGCAGATGGCTCTGGAGCAGTCATGTGGTCATGACTTTCTGCTAGCTCTGCCTGTGCCAGAGCACTGCAAAATCATGCTGGCTGCAGCTTTAAATGACGCAGAAGATAGGTGGTTGGTAGGCTAGGGGGCAGCAGCAGTTGTTGGAGGTGAGCACAAGGCTTCTCCCTGTTCCCCAGAAAGCAAAAAGACCACCAAAGGCAATATGCAGACCTGTAACACTGGGTCTCTCATCCACTTCTGTCTTCATCTCTTTTCCTTCCAACATTATTGGGGTCACCATTAGCCGGGGTCCTTATTTCTCTGTGCGGGAACAGAAACGACGCAACGCCAATGTGATGATCAGGTCGTCCATCTTTTTTTTTTTTTTATTCCAATCCTGGTTACATTTATACTCTACTAAGTTCCGTACACGCACTCATCTATCTTCTAATAGGCTACAGGTCATCTACACGCGCTGTTCACGCGCCTCTACAAGCATTTGCATTGGTTAATTGCAATTAGCACGTAAAGCCCAAAACTTGCCAAAACTCCCTTATCTCATACCCTGTTTTGCTCAGACTTGTGTGCTTTTGCTGACCACAGGTGTTTCTCACTTATCTGCTGTCTTGTGTGTTTTTGCCAGCCTTATTTTGCTGGCCTTGTCTTCGTCCTTGCATTCTTCTGTCTGCACTAACTTTCTCCCAGCGCGGCCCAGACTCCTACACAACATCTTGGGAATTATGGCTTTGTCTTGATCCAGACACTCATTCCTTTGATTCAGCATTGCTTATGCTGCATAGAAACCTCAAGATTGAGGAGAAAACTCTCCAGAGCTCCTTAGAAACTCAAGAACGTAAACATCGCAGCTATTTTCAGTGTAATGTGGCCCTAAATCCTTCCGTCTTTTGAAATCTCCTCCCTAATACGTAAGTTCAGTTAAACCACAGACATACAGCCTTGTGGTTCTGGCAGTTTGCTTTTAAAGGT
The DNA here is from genome assembly GCF_047716275.1 of Strix uralensis. Lineage (NCBI taxonomy): Eukaryota > Metazoa > Chordata > Aves > Strigiformes > Strigidae > Strix > Strix uralensis. The sequence continues at coordinate 12,741,166 of NC_133973.1, read as the reverse complement.
CACCCACCACTGAAGACTTTCTTACAGGAACAGTCCCTGACATGACCACAGGTTAGACTATGGTGTCTGCAATTTAGGGGAATTATTCAGGGAATGAAACTAGGTGTGCTGTGGGCTAACTCTGCTCCCCTTGAAGGCAGGAATACAAACAGTCGAACGGAGCACCTTTGCCTATTCTGAGTACTTCTGACATACATAATGCACTAACAAAGTGATGGTTTTCAAGTAAAGCAAAGATGTAAGCCTTTCCTCTAACGGCTGACCTCAGCAGTGAGGGGATGATCTTCTCAAGTCCTGTGTAGGAGAGCTGAAGCACGATATAATTTGAGTGGATGCTGGCAACCACCAGTTGCAGCATGAAGGGGGAGGACTGACGGGATGTGCTGGGAGGCTGGGTCCAGCCACGCAGGCTGTGCCAGCAGAGCTCCGTGGGAGAAAGCACTTTCTTTGGGTATCATCACGTCTGTTCCGACTTACTGTACCAGAAATCCCTTATCATGCTGGTGTTAGAGGGATTTTCCTTTCTTCAGAGGTGTCTTCTCCTCAAAGGCTGCATTCTTACTAATGGTCAAGGGCCTGTTTTCTGTCCCCTAGTCCAAATGACACAGCACATGACAAAACTGTTGTTCTTTGTTTGGACTCATGGATTAGGCAATATTGGCAGGACTGCAGCCATGCTGCTTCTGCATGTGCGGTATCTGCACTTCATTATAGATTAAGTTTTATTTTTGATGGCTGCCAACCTGGCACAAGTAAAAAGCTAAATTTAAATAAAAAGAAGAAAGAATCATCTCTGAGAACTCACCAATAAAGAGATGTTGCTCTGCATTTGTTGCATTTGGGGGGGTTTGTCCGGTATTATGTAATGGCATATTAGACAGGAAGTAGTAGCGAAGTATGGGTGGCATTTCAGCTATGCAAAGTTTAACAGTTTTGGTAGAAAAGGAGAGAAAGCAAGAGATTGGAGGTGGTTTTAGGATCAACTGTCTAGAGGCAACAGAGTAACTTTAATTTCCTAAACTACATTGATCCAGCTTGCTGAAAATAAGTCAAAGAAGGGATAATTTTCACATTTCATTTAAATTATAGGAAGACCTTGTAAATTAATTTATTGGTAGTCAGGTAAAGTTTAATTAAACTATGCAAAGAGAAGGTGGCATCTCTCTCAGTACTGCTCCCCTGTGGGTAACTTTCAGAAACAGATTCAGAACATCGTTAAATCATAGACTCTGGAGACTGAATTGGCTCTGTGACCATTTATAATCCAATTAACAAGAAATAAATAAACAAACACACAAACAAATCCCAAGCCCCAGCCAAATTGTCAACACAGACAAAACAATGCATTAAAGTTTAACACCCATAAAGTTTTCTTTAATGAAGAGGATGCACTAAAGTAAATGCCACAAAATTGCTTCTTTTAGCAAACTGTAGGTATTAGCATATCTAGGATTTGAGATTTTTTTCTGAAGCACCCGATAGTCCCCAATATCTTTCCAATCAACTCCCTGTTATTGTTCTCCTGTTTTTTGCAAAACACAAACAAGAAAATGAAAAGCATTACAGCATTTCATCATATGCAGCAGGATTTAAAGCTGCTTTGAAGAAATTGCACCTCATTATCTGGAAATACAGCCATCCAGTCTGAAAACAGCCCAAGATGATAGAATGCAGCAACTTGTCTATTTAAAAACACAAGCAACCGTAAGTTTATTTCCCTAGTGCTCTGTTCTCCATTGGTTCCCCACTGAATACCGAATGAACTTAAAGATTTCTGCCTTATATTCAAAACCCTACAGAGGATTTGCTGGGGTTTTCTCTTAGCTGTAATAGGGAACTACTATATTAGGTAGTTTGCAATGTCATATCTGGACAGTCCCTCCCCTGGCACCATTGAGGAAACAAAATAAGAGGACTAGATTGAGTGATGACTTTTGGGCAAGTTCACAAAACAAGCCGGGAATGGAGCCAAATCTTGTGACATTCACAATAGTTTCATAGCAGCCAAATCACACTGGCTGCCAAAGCTACTCAAGTAAGCACATCTTTCTCTGCAAGCATCATCTTTTATAAGAACTTCTACCATAATAGTGAAATTTCTAATCTCAGGATGCAAAACAGGATACTCTTCTATGTCAGCTGTGAAATTTATTTTAGCAAGCAATTAGAATATCAGCCCAGGACGATCTGTCAGACATGCTTGTTCCTTTGATTTAGCTTTCCAACAATCAACACATTTTTCCAAATCTCAAGCCTAAGAAGGAGAAGAAAGAAGAAGAAAAGGTGTGGGAGAAAATCATTATTTCCATAGAAATCTTCCAGCATCTAGACAGCACAGAGTTGAAGTTAATATACACAACTAGATTGGAAGGAACATGTGGGACAAAGTTTTGTTAAATATTACTTATCGTTCCTAGAATGTGTCATCTGGTCATCTTGAAACTCTTTTACATCCTATCTTCTCCAATTTGAAACTTGAACCTGAAAAGCTTCCTTTTTACCTCTTGATTTTGTGTTTATGTTTGATGTGTGCACCCACATCTGCATCTTCATGCCCATGTGGGCTGATGGCCACTTGGAGGCCTGCTTTTTAAAATAGGTTCCCAGCTAAATGGATACAAATGCAAACTTGTTTTGCAACTGTAATTCTAGAAGAAGACCTAGGAGATCAAATTCTTAGTTGCCATAAATTGGGTCAGCAAACGTTTACTGAACAGACACAGGGCATCCTTCCCATGGGCCCTGCACAGTACACAGAACCCAAATCATGTGATGCAGCCTTCACCATTGACATAGGGGCTTTATCTATCTCAGTGACTGTAGAAAAGTATAAATATTTGTCTTCCATGTACTACATTAAGGAGATAAATGCTTACCTTAATTATAAATGAAGTGCAGCAGCTGCATGTCTGGGCAGAGGTACTTTTACAGGGATGTACATTTAAATGTGTCTTTGTTTGAAGCTTCAACCTAACTGTTACTTGTCTTTTTTTGTTAACCACCTACCTATGTTGCCTAGGTGTGTTGATGAGCTAGTACTTCAAAAATACAAGAACTGTGATTATAATCTGTATTGTTATTAATAAAAAAACCACATTTGACTGAGGCAAACCTTGGATCACATCAATATGTAACTGTATTAGAACAGATCTGCCAAGAGGTTTGCAGGATTGCAGACAGAAGATGAAGTAATTAATTAAGGAATTACATCCACAAGGTGAAAAGTCCCTAAAGATAAGTATGTCAAGAGCTATTTTAGGGAAAAGATCAAGAGTTTCTGCATGTGAATAATTTTATGCAAATCTTCAATGTCAATGCTTGTGTGCGTGTGAATATATTTTCCCTCTTGCATAAGTGCTCTCAATTCTGGGGTCTCAGAGTTTTTGTGACAGACCCTGAAAAACTCAGAGGCTGTTCCTACATGATGCTCTTCTCTGAAGTGGCCTCATACACATCAACAGTAGACCAGCAGTCAATGTGCCTAAATGTTACAGGAGAGGACCCTTCAGGTGGTGAAGATCGGGGTGAATGTTTGCTCAGGGAAAAAAGGACTGAATGTAGGATAAGATAGTGTAGGACACAGAGCCCTTGGCTAATGCTGAGGAAGGTAATCTCTTTCCTGAGCTCTGCTTAAAGACCCCTTTAAATCACTAGAGCAGTTTACATAAAAAATCTAATCCAAGCTCACAGAGAGCAAGACCTACCAGACGGTGGCTTTCCGGAATTGTGCAATAACCAGATACCATATTTTGATGTCAATTTGACACAGGTTGCTCCAGTTCTGTTTGACACTTTCATTCTTCAGTTGTGCCAGTGTGAGAAAAAGAGCTTCCAAAACATTTCTTTAGTACATGGCTATCCTCTCTTCCTATAAGTTATTTTGAAATATGCTATTTGTTCTTTTCACGTGATTAAATGCTTGGCTTAAGACACCTGAAATATCCTGTAGTCTGCACACGTGCACACACCGTAACCTCATGTAATACATACACAAATGTTCTCATTATTGTTTCTATTTTCCATTGTGTTATTAGGAAAAATCTGTATATGCTCCAACAGTTGTGTGCTTAGTGTATTTATTTTGTAAACGTTTCTCTTTTGTTTATTTATTTTGATTTTTAGAAGAAAAATAGATTTATTTTAATTTGATGACCACCCTATTATATTCAACATGCATCTTTCCACTGTTTTTTTATAGTAGATAATACCTTTTAGCCACCAAATTAGAATAAATTCCACGTTCTAGTCTATTTTAAGTGACATTAATAGTGATCTATGGTTTGTTTTAGATAATGAGCAGGTTGAGAGGAACATTTTAAGAAGATTTTATACCATTTGTAAAGCAAGCAAGGAAACAAACAAACAAATAAAACAGAACAAACGATAAACAGGAACAATTTCCTGTTTTCCTTTTACTAATTTCTGGCAAGCTAAAATACTTTATGGTTTTGTGCGTATTTCAGTAAAGGCTTCTGCTTGTTTAGGAAATAACTTTCTCCTGACCCTGAGATGGAAGAAGTAAGGCAACAGGGACAGTGTATGTTGCTTAAACATAGTAGATGAAAAAACAAATAGTAGTGACCAAGCACTGCAACACTAGAAAGCAGAAAAAAGAAATAATTGCAATCCTTACAGGTATCTCTTTTGAAGATCGGGGGCATTATAACATTTGTCTGTCTTATTCACCTTTTGTATAAGAGGATTTGGAGCACCGCTGCTGTTGAAAGTTGTTTCATATTTGGAAATCTGCAGCACACCCAGGGCTGAACCAGGAAGCACGGCTGTGTAATGTGTAATGCACCACTAGGGAAACACCTCCTTGGCGTGTGCTCAGTGATCTGGTACCTGTGATAAAACCCCAGCAAAACAGTTCTATTAACAGAATATTACTATTGATTATGATCTATATTTTCACACATTTTAAATGGAAGTTCCTGCCATCATCCAGACACATTTTTTTCACCCCAAATGGTAGAAACTGGGTCTTGGGCTAGCAGCCAGGGGTGGGCTGTGAATGTGCCATCTCCCTGTATCCCAGCCTTCCTAGTTCCCTGCAGACCTTCGCCCCAGCTGTACCTAATTCCTTCGGTAAGTTTAGTATCTTTCTCACTGATGAGGGTGAGACAATCCACTCTAAGTCTCAGCTATGCAGCTCAGATAGCAAAAGGTGAATATTAAAATCCAAGTCAACAGCCACAGTCAGAAGGTTAAGAGGGGCTCTACAGACAAAAATGCATAGGTACAAAGATACCCAGGCAGGTCTTTTTCAACAGTCCAGGTAGCCAGCACCGTAAAATGAGAGCATGAATTTCTGCAGACAGTCACCCAGACACGTTTTATTCACCAGACTGTCATATCTAAATCCATATCAGTTCCATACACAAAAGTGAGCTGTGCTGCCTCCTAACACTAATTGTAAATGGAGCTATTACGAAGCCAGGGAAGTCATTATGACGGCTCTTTGTCTAAGTCATCAGGCAGCCTGTAAAACATGCCACGTTTATGACGGTAAGTGTTGTATGGCTGTAGGAGCTGTATATCATGCCTGTCACTCTGGAGAGGCACCTGCTGACTGTTCATATGCCAGCTTGGAAAAAAAGGTATGCAAACAGCTTAGCTACAAAATCTTCCTTTTACATTTAATGAAACAAGTTTGAACTTTGGTCTGTGACCCTGGAAGTAATAGTTAAAGAGTCTGTCCTTTTAAGAATGTATGCAAGAAAAATAAATCCTATGCCCAATGCATAATTGGTTCAAGGACAAGAAATTTTAGGCCCTTGCTAATCTTAAAAAAATCATGTTGTATTTAGATGTAAACCACCTTTGGTACTTTGAGCCCCAGACCAAACCCTACAGAACAGAAACACTCCTCCAAGTATGCATGTAATGAGAAGAGGGAATGCAGAAAGCTGAAGAGGGGTATTTCCTGGCATATCACCATGAGTTGTGGTTCCCAGCCTCCTACACAACGTGCTTGCCTTTTGGCCCTGTGGTAAATTAGTGGATGGGCAACAGCCTGGCTGCTCTGAATCTGCCATCCTATGCCTGTTTTTGGGTGGCGCAAAGTGTTGCTTTACCTTGGATCTCTGCTCTGCAAGTGTGCTGCTGGTCTCTCCCCCATTCTTGCACACCTTGGTTTCTGGGGTCACAGCAGGATTCAGACCTGAGAGAGCCAACACTTTCTGCATAGCAAACGTCTTTTAGGAAAAGTCTTAAGTGTCCTTGATTCCTGTATTTCAGGCAGAGGTGCTTGAGGACACATATAAATATCTGCACAGAGTGTTTATGGGATGCATAAAGCTCTGTCCCTGGCTTTCATGCTCACTCATCCTTAACCCCTCTAGAATTAAGAGATATACATAATAAATGATTCATTATGAGTGATTATCTCTGGAGATTTTTTTAATCTTATCAAAGCACAGACTATGTCAATCATATGCAAAGTCTCAAATGGAATTACTTCTCATAATCAACCACTCTTAAGTTTGTATCTCATTTTTACGATGTTGTTTTAAAAGGAGATCTGATTCTTGGTGCCTCTTTTGCAAATTGAAAGGAAGAAATAATGTATTTTTAAAACCATCTTCAGGACTCAGAACCATCAGCTGAACAGCCTCTGGAGTCTTAGGATTTCCGATAAACTTTCATCAACAGAAAATCAATCACTTCAGGGAAAGATATCTGTATCCCAGTGGCTGCATACAAGCAGAAGAGAGGTAACACATATTAAATTAGATGCCTTGTCACGTAGCACAGTAAGAATGGTGCTAATCTGCATAACCCATTACAACAATAGCCTGTGACACAGCGATGTACACTGGTAACTTTAATAAATAATAATATTTCTGAATGTACAACAGATTGTCAAATGGCTTTGAGAAAAAGTAAGTAAAAAAAAAAGTCAAATATTTGAGGCTCGCAATGGAAAAGAAATCCAGTAATTATCAAGGTTCATGGAAAATGACTTGAAAGTTTCCATTGTGAATTTCTAATATGCATGTAGGGACCCTACTATTGAAAACTTGATGAAAAGTAGACAAAAAGGATTTTCTAAAACAACATTAGTGAGTAAGTATGCAGCCTGAATTGCACAGCTTCCATTAAAGGTAATGGATGTTTCAATGTGTATTTCTTGCATTGAAAATTTGCCCTTAATAGTCTCATGTAATCTCACCAAAATAAATTTTGAACTTCAGACAGAAACGTGCTAGATATTACTCTGTACAAGAACTGGGCACAACCTTAATTTTGTTCACCTGCTCAGTATGTAAAACTAACGCAGAGCACAGTCCCCCAGATGGTATCGCCCAGACTGGGAGCTGCCTCCTTGCTGAGCCACATGCCCATGATTTCTTCTTGTTCTGCCATGGGGTGATAACACAGTGTCATAGCCCAGGAAATACTCTTGGACCTTTAGCTAGAGGCAAGAAGGAAAGGAACGGTTGTACTTGGCCCAGACGGCTGGTGTTGGGTATTGTACTTGGCCAGTTGCTGTACAAGGTCAGTCGTCAGTCCCACTCTTGTCAGCATGTGGGCTGGTGGCTCTGAAAGAAGGGGAGAAAGGCCCTGGTGAGAATTTGTAAAGGAGGAACCTCGTAAGGTGTAAAAGCACCCTGGGGCCTCAGTAGGATGCCTGGGAGACTGTGCAGACTGCCAGTGAGTCACCAGCTGGAGACTTGTTTCCATTCAAGCCAGCAACTTCTAAACCTTGTTTTTCTTTAAATAAGAAATGTAGAAGCCAGATACATTAGAAGCTAAAGCAAAGATTTTCAGTTTTTTCCTGGTGATCCAGCTAGAGTTTTCTGTTTGCACTGTGCAGGCATGCTGAACAATATCACAAGAGACACATTCAAGGCTAATGCTGCATTTTCACAGGAATGGAGCAGATCCAGAGATAGGGTCTGTGTGGACGGACAACTCCCTTGAGTAGCTTAATAAATGTTTCTACTCAGCCTGTATCCTATTATCACGACTGAAGAGGCTCCTACTGATTTGGGAGGACTTTGAACCAAATGTGTTGAAGGCTTTATTCCTGTGTAACATTATATGGAGTCTATGTACATTCATAGAGCACTGTTTACAGCCAGGTTCTACCTACATAAGGACCTTCATTCATGAGAACATGCAATGAAAACATCTGTAATTTTTCTAGGTGTATGTTTTTCTGGTGCCAGAACTCATCAAAATGTTACAAATCTTCTGTTTTTCATAAGCAAAAAGAATTAATTTTCTTTTTGTGTCCACTGTCTGTAGTAAAGCAATGTTTTTAACATTCCTGTTCACATTGTCAAAAAATACAATATGAAACCAAAATGAGTATGTGAAAGGTCACCAAATCTGGAAAATTTTAGTTCAAAATGTGTTTCCTTGGAAATTCATGATCAGATCAAAACAAGGTGTCAGAATGACAATGCATGTGGGCCATTAACTTTCAGTATAGTAATGGTGTTCTAGCTAGAATTATATCTCATTTTTCAGTGGTTCATTTAAGCCTTGGCACTTTAAATAATTAAATCACAAAATGAAGCAACTAAGGTGGATGTGATTTTGACCAATATTTTTAAAAAAATAATTTCTTTCATACCACATGAGTCTGTCAGTGAGCAATCAGATAAGCACAGCTCAGTCTGTTTTCTGTGCACACAGTGTGTTCACACGTGCAATGAGAGCAACGTCGAACTCTGTGTCTTTTTAACAGATGTGATCTAGAGCCAAGATCCTGAGTAATGCAGGTGCAACTGGAATATCCAGTGATGATTTGGCCACATGTATATGGATTGCCAGAACCTAATATTGGCAAGAGGAAAGGAAAGGTCCCACCTGCATTCTGTCTGTGACAGGTGCGACTCAGTCTGTTGACTCACAGTTACAAATGTCGCATCATTATAAACTCTGCCATGTTCTTTGTTAAGAGTCTTCAAGCTGTGCTTGCCGGGGAGGGTGAAGTGCACAGGCTTTTGCCATTGTCCTTTGCACTGAATACCTTCAATTCTATTCCAGCAAAGGCAGAACACAAGGGGGTGGGAGATGAAAGATCACAGCAAGGTTTTAGATCCCAGAGTCATGCATCTGGATACATAGTCTTAAGTCCTGGAACGATCAACTTCTGTTTCTACATACACAGGACCATTTTCAGGGATCACAGCCTGGAAATGTTAGGGATCAGTGTTTCAAGAGAGTGTTTTAGGATTCCTTTATAAGGACAGCTTATAACTAACTGCAGTTGGTGGTCAAATGAGTGGAGCATGAAGCACTGATAAAGTGGAGCGATATTAAAAATCCACTGTCTTGATAACTGTTGTTCATTAAAGGTCAGACTGTGTGGGGAAGCCTCTATGGACCATGTAGAAGTGACTGCCTGCCATCACAAGAGTGGAGACAGGTCCTTACAAGTCCTTCTTGAAGAGTAGTACTTTCATATCATAAAGAAGAGGCATCCCATCGCTCTGCCACTTTCCACTTTTTCCAGTAGCACTGGAAAAATATGGAGAAAGAGAAAGACCCATTTCAAAGAAAGTCATATACTTCCCAGAGCCTGGGTAGCTCCAGATCATTTTCCATAGAGACCGTGGCCTTAGACATGTATGTTAGCTTGCTGTGTTCTGGTTATGATAATATTGTTAATCTTGAAATTCTGGTCTCTGGTGGATGATTATATTTTGACCTGTAAATTGCCTATTCAGTTCTAGTTTTCTGTGTGATAAGGCTGTTGAACAGTTGCCAAATTTCATGCCAGAGGTGTCTGAACTGTAGTGATAGATTAGATAATCCCTGCAGTAGTGGTAGATTAAATAATCCCTGCAAATCACGTTGCCATAAAGGTTTCTAAAGCATATTAGGATTTTTAAGGGATTAAAAGGAACTGTAAACTGCAGTTATGATTATCATCCAGCACTTAGGTGTTACTGTAGCAGAATGAAGCAAAAAAAAAAAAAAAGCTATGGCAACTGATATGGTTATGTGATGTGTTGATCTTTGGTCACAAACACAGCTTTTTCATGTGTGAAGGTATAGAAATAGTGTCTGAATCAAGATTTAGTAAAATTTCATTGTCATCCTCTAGAGGTACTGGCTTGTATTTCTGATTTACATTTAACATTAATAAGGACACAGAAGCAGAGTAAGTGAGAATGTTGTATCCCACAAGATATTCTGGAGTTTCAAAGTGTGCTTTTTTTTTCTCAATTACAGTGAAAATCTCAGTTAGACTAGAAATTCTGATTGATTTTATTCTGAGACTCTGAACAGCTTTATTTTAATAATGTTGAAGCAGAATATTATATTAAACCAAAAGCCTTAAGAATAATATGTAAATAATATGAAACCTTATGAATTAAAGGTAATAACAAAATTAAATTAGATGCTTCCAAATTTTCAAAACACAAGGTTTCAATATGACTGAATCAAAGCAAAAAGTGAAACATGATTCAATTTGATAGTTTTCTCTCAATTTTGGGATGAAAATCGGTATGTGTCTATTTTAATTCAACATTTCCCAATGTGAAAAAGTTGTCTTAAAAATGCTTTTGAGCATACATTATTTGTTAAGAAAACACGTACATTAGAATAAGTCTTTGCTTGGTTCCTTCACTCTAAGTAACAGTGCGTGTTTGACTCTGCCTGGCAGTGACTGCAAGGCATTACTGTTGGTAGGTCTTCCTTACAGTAGAAGAGAAAGGTCTCAATCAAATTCCTGCGGGCTATGTGCCAGTATCAGAACTCTGTTTGGCTTAGATGCATGTGTAAATGAATGACCAAGGATTAAAGGAATGTAGCAACCAAGTTCTTTTCTCATCCTTAGGTCTTTTCTTCACACAAAGTTGGTGCTATACAAAGCTAGAGTATGAAATTACAATGTGGTGGTGTACATGATTCTATCTACACTAGGGAAGAAGAAGGAAATGGATGTGTGGCCTTGTCTGGTCATATGTTTTGGAAATGCAAGTACCACACTGAGTGGTATTAGTAGAATGAGAGTACAGCATAATGAGTAAGAGTACATATGCATTTTCTTACCAGTAAATCCAGCCTTAAGCTAGGTACTCCAAACTACCTCCTTGTGTAGACATTTTTATGAGCAATAGGAGAGGCAGCTTACTTAGAAATGTGCTTTCTAAGCTGTCTGGCTCTCAAAGCTATTTTGAAAGCTTAATGTCTTTGAAGATGGGTTCAGGTACTTCATTCATATTTGTGGTATTAATAAACTTCTCACAGAGAGCTATTGTGGAATGGTATGTGTTCAAACTCATACTAACTTCCTAACTTGTGCAATCTACTCTTTCGACCCCATTCTCTCAGCTTAGGGTTGACATAGGACCACTGGCAATATTATCTTCCGGCTACATGTACATTAATGCTTAACGTGCCATCCCGCTGCCAATCTCAAAACAGACTAGCATCAAGCAGCTGCCACCAGCAGCTGTGGGCATTCAGCACCTCTGAAAATTAGCTGCAGGGTATATTAAGTCTGGTATTCCAAAAGTGGTGAATCATAAATTGGAAGCTGCAGTTGAAAACATAGCTGTAGTTCTTGAATTTTTCATAAGAATTACTACAATTAAAGCCTTATAGTAGATAAAAATAAGTAGGAAAAATCAAAAGACTTGCTGTACCCACTTGAAAAGGAGAATTCATGTGAATGATACTCACTCTAATTGTTTCAAGTAACATCTTAAAAGTAATGTTGATAATTCTGAAATAATAAATAAGATTAGTAAATTACCAGTTAAGTGAAGCCACAGTGCAAGGTCAACAGCTAGTGTGGCATCACACTAAACGACAAAATGAGCAAATTTGTTGGTTAAAAGTCTGAGAAACCTACTGGGGGTTTGGCAAGAAAAGCTGAACATCAGTAGAAGTTAAATTGGGATGGAAATATCAGAAAAAAAAGAAGAATGCAGAAAACTAAAAACTGAAATGTCTCATTTACCCAAATTCACCTTACAGTTTCTTACCCAAGATCCCACATGCTTATCACATATTTTACAGCCAAGATATCTGATTCTACTCAATAACACACTTTAAACAGATACCGAGACATAGCCCCATTTCTAAATTGATATTGGTACTTAATTTGGTGTCAGATATCATCAAGAGTATTGCTGGAGTCATATCGTGCATCACAAACTATGCCATGCAAGTTGTAAAACAACAGCTCCAGGTCTAGGAAACTCCCTTTCCTCCAATCAAGCTTTGTGAATAAGAAGCATTTAAGCCTTCAGAGTCAGTGGGACAACATCCAAATCAGTTCATGTCACTAAGATGTCTTAAAGCTCCCTGACTTTTCTTCTAAAAACATGGATGCATCCACATTAGTAGTTTACTTTGGACTGGTTTTGGAGCTAATGTCCTCATTGTCCACACTTAGCAAGATTTCCATCATGGACTAGTCTCAAAATGTTCAAAGTGGATTTTTTTTTGTATGAAACTAAACCAGGAGACATGCTTCAGTCATGCTTCAAATGCAGTGGGCTCAGTGCATGAACATAGAACCAGTTTGAAGTGCAGCTAGTGCAGATATCAGTTCCTAACCACCAGCTGTTTCTTGTCTACAAATTTTCCCTTATTAACCTGTATTTCTTGATAATGTAGACATAGCTTGTTTGTCCACTTGCATTGCCGGCTGAAGATTGTGATCCAGACTGCCTATAATTCCTACACTGCCTGGCTGTGATGCAACATCAAGACCCTTCTAAGACTTGTTTGCTTCTGCAGGGTTTGCAGAGGGTAAAATGAACTTTGCAATAGCCTTCCCTTGAGCCCACTTTGGATACAAGGCAATCTGGGGTTCGAAAGGCAGTAGACTTAAGATTGTGAGTCCTTCTTCTGGCTGCACTTGGACTTACACCAAGTTTTTAGGACCTATGTGTTCCTGTTGTCCACAGGAGCAAAGGAATGAGAGTGATTGCTGGTTGGCTGGTGCATATTCTCAAAGAGGTGCAAAATATAATACAGCTGTTTCTCAGCTGTGTCTTTCACATCTGTGTCTTTCACTCCATGCACAACAACATGGAGTTCAGGGTGGAAGGACTTTCTGGGAATGAATCATAGAACGGTTTGGATTGGAAGGGACATTCCTGGAGTTTTTCTTCCTTCTCATTTCCAAGCGCAGTTTCACTCTTGGAAAGAGCGTTTTGCATTGACTCATAGGTTTTTGTTGTCCCAGAAATGCTGGAGCATTCTATTTTCTTGTAATAAAAACTTTAATGTCTGTAGCAAACCTCACCAGTTCTAAAAAATCCATATGGTGTTCTAAAAAATCCATATGGTGTTCCTATATCAGAACTAGCATGTAGAATCCACAGAAAGCATCCACCCAGTGGTTGAAGAATGCAGCAAGTCCTCAGTAAATAAACAAATAATACAATTGGCTGTACAGTCAGAGGGAAATGCTGGTGATTCCTCCTCTCTGGGCTTTGTCTGAAGACAGAGGAAGGTACTTCTCATGCCTGTCACAAGAATAAGGAGCTTCACACTTCACACTCTGGTGTTGTGGGCATACAAGGTCTCTGTAGGTACCTGGCTTGTGGAGAAAAAGATTGTGGTGATTGTGTGCAGACTCACTGCATCTGCTGAACTTCCTGAACAGAATGAATGCTCTTTTCATTTTGTGATTTCTGCTAGTGAAGAGATTTCTGGCAAGGTTTTTTTCATATGCATCTTTCTGGGACCTGCTGCCTACGAGCAGCTGCTGGCCCGTGCAAAAGTTGTGTGCTTGATGAGAAATGCCTTCTGGGAACTGACTGTTGGGCTTTTTCTGCCACTACAGCCCATACATCAGCAGCGTACATTTAAAACATGGTGGTGGTCTCTTCCTGGTGCCTGTGACTTCTGAGGAATGTGAATTACTGACCTATTTTGCTTATTTTATTTCTTTTAGAACACTAAGTCTTGATTTCCTTGTTTTTTTCTTTTGTAAGATAGTTGCAGTAACAGACTGCACCTCCTCCTAGCAGCCCATGAACGTTAATATTTTAATGTTTATTCTCATATCTCACTTGACTGTCAAAAAGGTAGTATTTAGCAGTACACTTCATTTAGTGCAATGTATTAAAGTAGTACTATCTCAGAATAAATACATTATGCCTCTCATGCATGATATGAAATTTAGAAAGGAACCACATGCTAAAAAGAAAAGAAAAAAAGGGAATGAAAAAAAAAAAAAGAAGAGAAGAAATAGCCATGGACACCTGAAAGCCAGACTGATGCAAATTAGTGTAAGCTTCATTGGAACAAAAGGGAAAGAAAATCAGTTTGCATAAATAATACTCCTTCTTCTTGCATGTTCATATTGTTTAGATGAGTGTTTATGGGACTGGATGCTGGTGTCTTTCATTTCTTTGGAGAGGGAAGGTTGAGCACACGCTGAAGAAGAACAGGAGATAAAAAATTAAAACAGCCTTAATGGAGTATCAGGGCCTCTGCTAGTACTCTCTCCGCCCAAGAAAACTGTAAGCAAATGTTTCAGAACAAATGCACAGTGTTTGCAAGCTTTCTTTCTCTGTGTCTCACAGAATTAGAGAACAGTGGGTTAGGAAGGACCTCAGAAGGTCAGACTGAGAAATCTGCTGCCACATACACTTGGTGGTTCCTTCAATGGAGGAATAAAAATAAGGGAATAGATTAAAAGCAGAACCGCTCATGAATGATTTGGACATAATAAACATCCCTCACACTTGCAAGTGTTGCATGTGCTTGGCACTGATACCCCATGACAGGATGTACTGGAGTCCTGACCACTGCAAATCAGTTACACCAGTGCTTGTGCCTTTCTTTTTTGCAGAAGGAGGTAGCTCAGTGAAGAAACACCAGTGTGGACATTCAGTGGACAACCTAGTTCATTGCATTTAATTGATTTAGTTCTTTTCAACAGAGTCCAGTGCAGCATTTACTGCTACATGGTATGCAGAAATTCATTTTGCTTTCTGCCATCATAAAATTAAATATTCTTTCTTTGGCTTTTTGACATTGTAGCAGAAAATGACATGATACTAATATTACCGTTCTGTAATCAGTTTGTTTTACTTTGAGGACATCAGCAGTATGTATGAACAGGTGGGGCAAGCTGTAAATCCTCTTCAAGCTAATAAGAATTTTTTCTGATTTCTTATAAGAAGCCTTTACCCAACATTTTTCCTGAGAGGAACACTGATGGCAAAACCATCACACTATACTTATAGATTTGCTATTGGGGTTTTTTTTTTTGGAATTTCCAAATTTTTTGGAAAGCTGTCTCTGTTGACCTCATTCAAATCCTTCTGGCATTACAAGGCTGCAAGGACATGCCACTTGGGAAAAAATCTACCTCAGAATTACTTAAGCTGTATTCCTGCAGTAAATCTAATTTTAAGGTGCGCTGTAGAGAATCAAAACACCACGGCCACATGACATAGAGCACTGAACCTGTACAGTGTCTCCCTGTCAGTCCAAGTTGTTAAAAAATATTAAAGTGGAACCTTTGTTCTGGTAGGTTTTATATCAGAAAGGCACTGTTTGCCTGTTCATAGCTGGGATAGAGCTGAAATGCAGCTCAGGACATAAGCCCCATGTTGTTGGGTAGTTCTAGATAGCTGTAGAAACATGGCTGAGTCCTTGCCGTTAGTCCTATAAGAGACTCATAGCTGGATGAGCATGGACTGTAGTGGTCCGTAAGAGCAACCATGGAGCCAAACCTCTTTGCAACAGGAACAAGTTCACCTGTTACCTCACCTGTCAAAAGAAGGAGGTCTTCGTAGGTTTATGTCAGTGTCGTGTGAGTGAAGGAGTGCCCTTTTATGATTTAATTTTGGGGCAAAACTAAGAAGAATCACACCATGTCTCCAGTGCTGTGTTGCTGTAGATGCTGAGTGTATCTTTAAAATTTAATCCACTTCACCGACTACAAAAGGATCATCTAATGCCGTAGAGTCATGCCAACTGTCAAAAAATAACCTGAGTAGTCAGTGAGCTGGAGTGTGATCTGCTCTGTTTGTCAAATTTGTGAAGTTAGGGCACTTTCTCGCATTCCCTCTGCCTAGATCCATTGTAATAAATTTGGATTGCATGTCAATTACTGCAATTTATGACTACCCATCTCTCCATTCTGAATATGTATGTGATTTTAATTTAAGGCTTCCTTACTGTACAATATTTATTATCAGTTCTCTATTTTAACCAGCATTGAGATAACTGCTATTTTACACTCTTCTAATATCTTCTCTTTTCAAGGTCATCAGTTTCACGACATCGCTGAAAATGAAGTAGGACGTATGGTTCTGTTTAATCAAATTTCATGCTCTGTTGCCTCCTTCTTATGGCCTCTGTGCTAATTGATCAAGTTTTCAATTAAAGTCCTCCATCTTTGTTTTAGTTCTTTGTTAAGGTTTTTATTCCATTACATGGTTTCATGAGATCTAAGTTGTTACAAGTGCAAACTGTCTCTGCCTTTCCAACTGTCTAGTTACAATGATTTAGCTATATAGTTCTTCTCATTTCCCCTTTCTTATTATTAAAACCCTCAGTGGACTAGCTTCATCTGTTGGATTTAGACTTAAAGTCCAAAAATCTGATTCATCCATCAAAGAGAGATTAGTTTACCTCATGAATTGTCATGGCTAAAAATCTCTCTGTATCTCAGCACCTTCCAGCCATTTTGCTCAGCCACAATTAAGCAAATTGCTGTTCCTAAAGAAATATTGAAATGACTCTTGCTAATAAATGAGGCCATGTCAAGCATGTGCAGAAAACACTGCCTTATGGAGAGGTTTTCCTAATGAGCAGTGATTCTGTTTTCGTTCTGTTATTGTGTTTATATGGATCAAGTAAATATTAATACGACAAATATATTGATGCACAGGGTTGATTATTCATTCTGTAGTTTATAACTCTATGTTTCAGCCCCTAAGTAGTACTATATCAAATGTGTTTTGAAATCCACTAACATATTCACTTTTAAAAATCAAATAATCTTTTGAATCAAATGTTTTTTAAAAGGCCATAGAAAATGTGCTGACAGAATCTGTATAAATACATCTTTTTTCAGGGAGGCTTTGTTCGGTTAGGGGCAGTTCTTTTTTTCTTTTAAATGGTGGTGGGCTTTTTACTTAAGTTTTGATACTTTCAATTCTGACAAAAATATAGACCGGATCATTCTCTGAAAAAATTGCGATGACTGTCAGCACTCTTAAAAGGTTTACAGTTTAGAGTGTTTGCAATATGAAAAATCTCACTTTATGATAATCTTCAAATAAAGCATGAAAGCCTATAAAACATTTTCCATTTCCCTATTTTAGATGCAAAATCGGGTTTGCTTTCCAACCTCGGCTATCTGAATGTTAAAACAGAGCCAATGTGTTGATAAGAGTGACTGTAGCAGACCAGTTCCACAGTGCCTGTGCTAGTACATTTTTGTATGCTATTTGAGTGTGAAGTCCCGTAGTTCTTAAACTCTTCCCCCAATGTTGTGTTGAAGAGCATGCTACAAAGCTCTATGCTTTGAAAATCTCTGTATCATTTCCTGCTGAATATTCAGGCAGTCACCAGGAGGAACCCTGATGTGTCAGGGAGTACTTGTGCCTTGGGACTCAGGTAGCATGAAGTGAGATCCTGCTTCCATCGCAGGCAGTGACACAATTCCTGATGATTTCAACATGGTCAAGATTTCATCCTTCCATCCAAGATGAAATCATTCATAGACAATGGCATCATCTGTGGGATCAGACTCTGTCAGGGATCCATTGGGTTTCTTTGGGCAAGTCCACTGACCACAACAAACAACACAAGTATCTATATCAGCACAAATACTTTTATTTGTAGAGGCCGTCTTCAGACATCTGAGGCATTTTTTGAGGGATGGCAAAATCCATCTAACCTGTATGCATTTTTTGACAGTAGTCAAGTACTGAATACCTAGGGAACATGTAGCAACAGGGCAAGCATACCGTGGTGCTTCCCTGGCATATTCTCCCAGCTTCCAGCAATCCATAGTTTAGCAAATTCCTTGGTTATAGAAGTTATTTCTGGCTTTAACAGCCTTGATGGACTTGCTTCCATGAATTGGCCCTGTTGATTTTTGAACTGGTAAGAATTTATAGTATTTAAAATATCCTTCAGCCCAGAATTTTCCAGTTTAACTGTGTTGCTTGAAAAAATGCCTTCTTTTGTTTGTTTTCAGCCTGCCATTTGATAATTTAATTTGTTACCTCTACTTCTTGCACTGTGAAAAATCAAAGTAATAATTTCCTAATAATCTTCTCAATGTCATTGATGTT
Organism: Strix uralensis; assembly: GCF_047716275.1. Taxonomy (NCBI): domain Eukaryota; kingdom Metazoa; phylum Chordata; class Aves; order Strigiformes; family Strigidae; genus Strix; species Strix uralensis. Next base: position 12,722,918 of record NC_133973.1, on the reverse strand, counting down.
TCTGTTCATTTGTGTCACATCCACCCTTGGTTGTCTGTTTAGTCTGCAAAAGAGTCTTAATCTAGTTGTTTTGAGTTTAGACACTATTCTTTACAGTGTGATACTTTTATCTGTATGTTTTCTCATCCTAGTACAGCCCTTCTAACCACAACTGCAGGCAGTGTTCAGCTATGGGCACACCTTGGGTTTATACAAAGGCATAATTACATTTTCAGCCTGGTTCTCTGTTTCCTTCCTGATAATTCCTAGCATCCTGGTTGTTTTTGTTGGGCCAGCTGATGTTTTCATGGAAGCATCTGCTGTATCAGGGAATTCTTGTTCCAGAGATGCAGCAGCCAGTTCAGAGCCCATCCTTGCACACATCAGGTTAAGTTGTGTCTCCTAGGTGCATCACTGCACATTTACCAACACTGCATTTCAGCTTTCATTTTATCCTCTGCTATTGTGCCATCTTTCTGTATGTCTTTACAGCATCCTTTCATTTCCAGTCTTTGAATAATTTAGCATTAACAAATTTGTCCTCTCACTCTTCCCTCCTTTTCTGGGACATTTTTGAATATGTTTATTAAAAGCCTTTAGAGAGGAAGCTTGTTGAAAGCTTTTTGAAAGTCCTTTCACTGTGCTGTGAAAAGCCTTTGAAAACGCTTGTACTCTCCACGTACAACACCTACAAGTGGAACCACCTCAAATGGGGGAATGCTTTTGCCTGAATGTCTCTGTCCTTTGCTTCTCCTCCTTACAACAGTATAGGTCAATAAGGCCCCTCTTTTGCAAACTATTTTAGGGGTTTGGGGAATAAAGATCATGTAAGTGCTAGCTCTTAATACTTCTTAATTTTGCTATTTTGATAACATCTTATGTGGTGAATGCTTGAAGTAAGCTATAGGAAGAGCACGAACTGTTCTTTAATTATATCTAGCAGCCATAATAATTAATAATTGTGAAGCAAACGTCTACATTTGAAGTATGCAACTACTACTGTGAAAGAAGATTATAATGTCTCTTTGCTTTTAAAAATCCCTCAGAGCCATTATGTTCTTTATTAAGCATATTCTGGAGTGTATTTTCTTTTGCAAGTGGGCAATTCAAGAAGTATAGAGATGAATACAATGCAGTAGACATTTAAATCAAAATTAAAATAAATTCAAAGACAAACCAAATTATTACTAAAGTTAGTAAATTCCCATATCCTTCCCATGGTTATTCAACACTGCTGAGCTTGCAAGAGAAAGATTTAAAAAATCCATCCCCCATCCCAACAAATAAAGAAAACAACAATAAACCTCTTTTATTGAATGTTTGATTATTTTAAGAAAACCTGCTTGTTTTTTTAAAATGTATGCTGTGTTCTGTCTTGACATGGTGAGCCCCAACATGTAATAAATTTTAAACCAATTTTGTCTGTGAATGCACACTATTGATTTAAATAGCATTTATTAGCATTGGATTGTTTTAAGAGGAAACTTCGTGAGCCTCCACTTGCTATCTGCTTAATGCTAAACCAAACAAGAGCCAGTCTGACTTTTCTCACTCCAACCTGAGTAAAAGGGAGTGTGCAGCTGTTTCAGAAGCAGAATTGGCACCAGTCTGATGTGGGAGTCATAACCTGGAGGGTGCTCCCCAGCACCATTATCTACCAGACACAGTAGAGCCAGTGTGGACTGCTTTTAGTCCTACCTTATTTCTTTACCCAGAGTTGTATGTGAGCTGGAAGGTGCTCAATTCTACTATTCTGAGCCATACACCCTACAAATCATAAACAAAACTCTCCTTGAGTCTTCTTTGCCACCCATTAGTATCAATACCGGTTCTGCTGCAGACAGAGCTTGGACAAATTCATGTTTCCTTCTTGGTTTCACCCCTAACTCTGCTATCACTCTGCATTTTGTGTCATCTAGATCTTGTACGCACTGTGCTCTGATCATCCTTAACCAAAGCCTTAAGGAGAACACAGGGAATGAAAGTGTAAATTATACTGTATCACTAGTGCATCCACAAAATAGGTGGGAAATTCAGTTGTCAAGGAGACGAAGGAGAATAATGTGTGAAATGTCCAACTGCATATCTCCTTTCCAGACATTATAGTCAATGTCAGTAAATTTTGGTCAACCCAAGAAAAACATTAATTCATCCAGATCTTGATATGATGGATCCTTTTAGACTGCTTTACATTTTTGCATTCAGTAGACACTTAACTTGCTGTGTGCCAGGTATGTCTCCAGACCATGCACTACATGTACCTGCACAATGGAGGCTGGAAGGTGGAAGGAGGCACAGGACTCCTTAAGCTGTCACTTTCTGGGTGGAATGGCTACCAGCTTCCAGCCTCAGGGAGCACACCTTACTCTCTTCAGCCTGGGATAGTACACCAAGGCCTCTTCCTCTGCCACAGTGTTCCTTAATCTGCACAGACGGATCTAGTTTTCTCTAGAAAAGTAGAATTTATTTATTCCTTCCCCTTTTCATTGTGCATGCTTATCTTACCAGCTGAGTTTCCTACCTTCTTTGCAAGATAATGATAGATAGATAGTCATTAACCTTTCAGCGCCCTTGTCCTCTTTAAGGGTTTGGTTGACCATGGCCAGACTGTGGCCTGCAAGTTTTAGATGATACAGAATGCAGAGGTCTCTGAGATCTAGCCCAGTTGTAACACCAAGTGCCATTCACACCGATGAATTTGTATGTGAGCAAGAACTCATATTACATTTAAGGTTAATGCTCTTATTTAACCTAATAAACACATTTAGCACAGGCTACCCTACATTATCCATTGAAGGTGACTCTTTTAAGACAATTTGTCACTAGTAAACTAGCAGAAGAAACCATGATTCTTGTTAACAGCTGAATGATATACTTGTAATCTCTATTTCAGAAGCTGCTGTGGGAAACAGCCTCATAGTTTGATGCTTCTTCTGCAATCCAGCTGGCTTGCACTAAGCTGATCTTTGCTGTATTAAAAGCCTAAAATTGCTATTCTTAAATTTAGGTTTTATTGAATTTAATCATTCTATTTTTAAAACTGCACTGCAGTTAATGATCCAAACAGATCAATATTCATAACCGGAGTTGTGCAAACTAAATACATTAATAAGTAAAATAGATTTACTTGTACTTTCACATAAAACTTAATTAATCTGATGTGAATTGTAGACATTTTTAATTGGAATTATCAGCTAAGGAAAATAAAATGCTTGCCTTTCTCTGCAAAGAAAGAGAAATTCTGGTTATTTCCAAAGATTAGGTACCAGATTCTGATCTAGTACTGTTTTTATACAAGTAAATTAAGCTCAATTTCTTCAAGCAATACCTTCATTTTAAAAAACTGAAAGAGCAAGATCATTCCTGTAGGGAACAAGTATCAGTGAAGCTGGTCCTTCTGGTAAGGGTTGGCAAAGAATCAGAGGAAGGTACAATAACTTTGCTTCCAAAAGCGAGATATTGCACTGTGCATGAGAAAACAAGCCTAACCACTCAAAAGAGTTGATTAGCTGAGACTCAAGCCCTTGGTGGCAGTAAGTATTTTGGCTCTGGAAGTAACTAGGTCATGCTTGGCTCTGCATTCTTTGCATGGTGCTTCTCTGAGCTGTGTAAAACCTACTCCAGAGCAAAATTGCCCTTGATATGTTTGTGTAGCCACCCTCTCTGTTAAGACACATCAAAGTCTTCCATAGACATGACAAAAGTGTCAGTAGACTTTGCAGTCTAAAATAAGTGGATATATGCTATATGCATTTCCTTCTTCATGAGTACGTGGAGAATGTGACTACCCTTTTGGTTAGGTGGACTAGAGTGGATTTCTGTCAACTTTCTATTCCTTCTTTATTTTGGCTTCTGGAACAAATTAGTCTAATTAGTCTTAATTAGACTTAATCTGTAGTCCACTTTATTTAGAACAATGATGACTGGATCCCAGATGGATCCCTGGTTATCCCAGACTGTGAGAACTCTCTCTGTTCCTTGGGAAGGGGGAAGAGAATTCAGGAACACACAGTGTCAGGTCATCAGTGCTGGCTTTATACAGTCATAAAGTCTCCTATTGAGTGTAAAGTGTGCTAGGGAGGAGGATCTGGTCCCATAAATAGGATAGGAATAAAATATCTCTATTCTGTATAACCAGAATTACATAAGACCACAGCTCATAAACTTTTGTGCCCAGGAAAAAGAAGTTCTGGTTTTTTTCTCCACTCGAGTTGTTAGATCAAGAACCTGACACTAGTAGCTGCCATGTTGTACTTGTCTACAGATACTAGTTGGTCAAGGCTGGTATTTTTCTTATTAAAAACAGGAGTCTTTATGGAGAGGTTTAATTTCTTCCTAACTGCTTCACATACACTTTGGTCCACACTAAGTTGGTTCCACACCAAAAAAAAAAAAAAAAAAAATCCATTGTCAGCAAGAGATTCCCTCCCTCCTCACCTGTGCCCAAAATTGGTATTAAAAATAGTTGAACTGCTAATGAAGATGAGACAAACCCCTGAGAACACTTCTGAGAATACATTTGTCAAGTAGAATTTTAGTGAAGCCCTTTCATGGAGGACCTAATGAGTATGCAGGGACTTGCTGCTGTAGCAAAAAAAAAGTATCCGTGCTTGTCTCATGTCTGCAGACCTATCAATACATTTTTCTATGCAAGAGGGAATACAGACTCCCACATCTTTTTTTCCTGCAACAATAAAGCAGTGGAAGATTATTGTCTAATTAAGTTTTAGATTTCCCAGACAGGAAAAATCCATGCATTCTCAAATTCACCCTCATCCAGCTCAAATTCATTTCTAAAAAAGCCACTGAGATGCTGGTAGATGGCTAGACATTATAAGGCTTTTTGCAGTTCTGAACAGTGCAGCTGGTGTTGTCAGTTCTATTTAGACAATTTTAAAATACCTGAGAATCCCTGGGGGAAGTTGGTTTGCAGATCAGTAGATTTGGCAGGGGTGGCAGTCCTGTCCAGGTTGCCAAATTTCTTCCTTTTGCTTACTCATGGGGAAAGTGATGACCATGTGTGAGGAGTAGCACTTGATTTTTCCCCTTACTGGCTAGATAAGCAATAGGTACAGTCCGAACTCTGCAAAGAACTTCTCTCTGTGTCGAGCTTTGCCTCTAGGACTGTCAGCCCTATGCGTTCTGCTGTGTGGCTCATCTTTGTTTCCCAGTCTGAACATAGGAGAAAAAAAATCTGTTCTTGAAATCTTGCCATTTTCAAGATTTGATTTCCACTTCATACTCTCTTCAGGAAAGTCTGATTCTAGAGCTTCCCTGGCTCTGCTTTTAATCCTTTCTCCCCACTGTATTTAAATCCAGAGAGAAACCTGTGGCACCTGTGGATTTCAGTGTGAATCTGACTATAGATGGCAAATGGGACAAGGAGGGATGCCATCTCCGTAGTTGATCCTTCATAACTGTTACTACTTGTTTCTGGAAATGAGGAACAGGTGCAAGAAATGAAGAGGTGTGCAAGGGCCAAAGTTTCTCTGTTTAGTGCAGATTTCTGTGGGAAGTTTGCAAAGACTTGCAATGTACTGCTCTGTGCATGGCTGTCTATCTTCTGGGATTCTTCAGCTACTAAGTGACATGGGAATCTGACCCTGTTGCAAAATTTAGCTTCAAAAATTAAGGTTTTGTGGTTTTACTTAAGTTTCCACCTCTCCTGGTTGCACAGTACCTAATCTTTGTGTAACCCAGTGCTGTATTATCCTCCCCAGCCTACACTCTGACAGCATTTAAAAGAGGCGTGAATTTTCTCTGTTCATCTCTGTGGGATGTGTAATGCCCCACACCTAAAATTCAGCTTACTAACTATTTTGCTCCTGCTCATTTCAGCTAATAGAGCCAGCTAATAAGATTATTTTACTGTACATTCCCCATGTATGTTAGTTAGCCTGTGTTAGAGTCTCTGCGTAACTGTTTGATGTACTAACAGGTACTGGAAGAGTGGGAGTGAAAGAATGGGTTAGGAATTTCAGCCTATTTAACAAGCTGGTTTTGCCTTTGCCTGACAAAGGAAGTAGAAGAAGAGGCTATATCACAACTGCTTCCTGAAGATCAAGCCACCTACCTTGTTCTGCTTTGATTAGACCAATTCAATATTTCAGTTTCTGGCTTCTAAAATTGATTTACCTGTTTTTCATGTGTGATTCAGCAGCACAGTGGTGACAGAAAACATTGCCCCGAAATCCTGAAGTTTACTCTATTTCATGGTAATATAGAAAGAGCAGGTGATTAATTAGAGGCCCTTTCTAAGAATATTTCTAGAAGATGACACAAATGTCACTGTAGCTCCCGACAGGGTCTTCTCCCAGAATTTAAGTCCAAAGACTCAGAGACACCGCCTGCATTTCCCATACTGTAAAAACCTGCAGGTTTGTGTTGCCATATTACGTTGGTCTTGACTTTGACTTCCTCAGGTGTGGTAATAAATAATACAATGATACAATAAAATAATGATTACTGCTTCCCATGGGTGTTGTGTATGGGTGTACTCGTGTTGCTACAACCAAAACAGATCACAGCAAACGCTATGAGTCTCTAACCTAGTTATACTCAGAGTTAACACTGACAAAACCCCAGGACCCCACAGACTTTTTACAAGTGAAGGAAGGTCCAGTTTGCTATTTCCACCTCTCTCTTTTTTTTTTTTTTCTAGAGATACCCAACACAAGAATCAATTGGGTTTTAAGTGGGTTAGGTTTCATCATCACCACTTCAGTTGCAGGAGAGTTTCCTGAGATGTAATGCATACTTTCTTTTTAATTCAAACAGTCTTTCCTTGTATGCAAGAAATTCTCAGATGTCCAATCTGAGGAAAAGGGTTGGAGTACACTATCTACACCTACTAGGAATTTGTTACTTTCAGTCAGTGTACAGAGCTGAAATATGAAGTCTTTGGAGATTACCTGATTCAGTGCCAGTTGACTGGTAGTCTAAGTAAATAAAGTGATTTCACTCCAGGAGGTTTTAGGAGATTAATTTTATTTCATCGCCATTGTAAGGATTTCTGAGGACATGCACAGCCCATATTCTTTTTGCATCACGTCTGATTATAATCTCTTTCCAGGAGAATGAGAAGAATTTGTATTTTATTGTGTTACTTGTATCATGATTTGGGTGATTGAGAATGCAGAGTATGCCTTTGCTTTTGCCTTTTCTTGCTCAGAAATTCCCTTTGTAATCAGATGCTTACTCTCATTGACTGTAATGGAAGGAAAACAGTCCTTGACACACAAGAAAGGACGAATGAGAAAGGTCAGGTGAATGAATAGCTCTTTGGAGCAGAAGCTGGGTTTGAGAAACAGGATAAAGCAAGCTGCGAACCCAGGGCAAGGAGACCATCCCACGTGGGATTTGGCGTCAGCCTGGAGGCTGATGCTGCAATGTGTCACTGTCCCATGCAACGTATGGTTGGTTGCACAAAGGAAAGAAGTCCAGCTAAATGATTCCACTCTCGGTATAGAGGCCTTTTGAGTCAAAGGTCTGAGAGACTTCTATTTCATCTTAAAGGGAAGAACTCAAAGCAAGAACAATGTGGCTTCATCTTCTGTTTCCTGTAGTTGTTTCCAGAGCCTAAAAACCAAGTGAACATTTTCTACCCAGACTGAGCATCCTCAGGGTAAGAAACTGACTGACTCAGCCATGTATCAACTTGCAATGTGTATATCCCCGCAACGCAAGTCAGCAGGCATTTGTTTTCGGTGCCATAAAAGACCGAGCAAACATATCATTATTATTACTATTATTTTATTGTTTTGTATTTTAGGCTTGTATTGGGGGACTGTGAATATATATACTTTTTTAAAGAAGGAACTGGCAAAGAAGATTAAGTGATCTAATAATTTGTAATAATGAGTACTGCATTTGTGAGTACTGCAGAATGTTATATTCTGGCTTTTGGGACCATGCATGCATTTTATAGGGGAATAAATAAATAATCATTTGTGACTTCAAAATGTAACAGTCTTCAGAAGGGAAGGGAAGGGAAAAGAAATGAATGTTGATTCAGAAGGGAACTACTGTTCCAATTTGCCATAATTTTAACAAGAAGAAATCTGTTGAGTGCTTACAGAAGAACAATGTGTAGTTAATACTTCAAGTTAAGTACTGGCTTGATTTTTTTCCTCTTTATTCTTGGATCCAATTATCAGCAGTCTACAGAATTAATGAGAAATTATTGAAAGTTTTCCAAATTTCAGACTTTTTTTTAAGGTAATGAGAAGGAACCTTAGATTTTACTACCTTTAAATCTTGCTTCACTTTTCAAAACTGGATGAACTTCCCTGTGCAGTTCACCTCTGAACTATCACTGTAAAATCTGATCTATTACTACAATTTATGGCCAACTGGATATTGATTTACTTACACCAAATGATAACATAGGCTAAGAGCAGTCCCATAGGAGCAGTGGAAATACTTGGGCAGTAAAATGCAACTTAGAATTTCAAAATCTGGCCTTACGGCAATAAAATGGGTTAATTTGAAAAGCTTTCCAGAGTTTGAGAATTATTGATATTCCCCATTTTGAGGAAAAACAGGCTGAATTATTCATAATGATAATATGGTTGGAACTTCTGTTCCATATGAGAGCTTGCTATTTGCTTTGTGTGTGAAAAGGGATTATAAGTGTTTTACCTCCCTTACTGGGAAGCAGTAATTCACATGAATAGTCAGTGATACTGCTCACAAAGAGGAGTTGGATCCTCTTCTGGCCTTTAATAATTATAGGTCATATTGTGCCCCTGGCTGTAAAACAGATCTTCTCACTTCAGGAGGTACACTGCTGACCACTGGTATGAAATTCAGCTTCCAGCTGGTGTACTAAGCTGTGTAAGGAGTACAATTATAAAAGTCTTCTAAAGAATTTTTGTGGCCTTTTCTAGGCATTGAAGACCCAACCTGTGATGCAGGGAATTTCTGGACTTCTGGGATGAATTCCAGTCTAGATTCATTGGCCCACAAATTGTTCCTAAGACAGCCAGAAATTCATAACATAGTCTATGAAAATTATATTATCACCTTTCTAGTTCACACCAACAAGACATCTGTATTTCAGTGAAGCTGATGATACAGGTTGAGTAGCAAATCAGTACACAGCTGCAGCAAGTTCTTCTCCATCATGAAAGAAGCAAATTATATGTGGTAGAGAAGACACTCCCCAGGAAAGGGAGGTGTCAGGTGTAGGTGTAAAAGCACCTGGACCACGGGCATTGCCACGGGAAGATCAGTTCCCAGTGTTGCAGGCACATTGCCTTGCCTGTGCTGCAGGCAGAGGTGTGCTGGGGTGGTGCACCCTGACTGCACTGGGAGCATGCTGCAGGGCGATGCCTGGCGCTGCACCATCCCTCAACCACGTACTACCTTCCAGGGTAAAAACATCTGGGTATCTGAGCTGGGGGACAACCAGCATGACCTGTGAAGGATCCTCTTGTGTGAAGACTAAAGAATGAGAAGTGCAAGGTGTGCTCCGAGTACACCTGTCCTGCGTTTGAGACCTAGACAAAAATTGCTCTGGATGGCATTCTCTTTCTGAACACTTCCAAGCTGAGTTCTCTGAAGCAGTCAGTCTGCTCTAGAAAGGAAAGCCATCTGCAGAGGGGACATGGGTCAGTCTGCACTCTTAGTGGGGATCCATGGTCTTATGTGGGTACTTTTAGCAGTGCGGATGCAGCCTTTGGCACTTCCACTGATGGTACATTTCAAGCATCTGTAAAGCATGCTAGCAAAGGTTCTTATTAACACCATGGAAAATTACTCCAGTTTGGAGAAAAACTGTTAACAATTGAACAGATACAAGGAGTTTCTACAACTGGTGGCTTTGTGTGGTTTATACTTAGTTGTTTAGCTAGTGCCTCTAGGGTTGATCTGTATGTTAAGAGGACATTGGCATTTTGTGGTTAAAGATTAGTTCACTGCAAGGTTGCGCTTGCACATGTCCTTCCTTCTTCAGAATTCCTTGTGGGATGTTTATTTCCCACTTTTGGAGTGTTATGTCACAGAAGTGCTAGGCAGGAACTGGTGGATACAGCCTCCAGGTGATGTATTTATCATTTTAGGGTATTGAGAGTGCAGGAAACATTTATTGAAAGTAACAGATACAAGCCACTGAACAAGAAAATAGCAGTGGCACTTCCTGGGGTGTAGGTATAAAAAGATTTTTTGGCACCCTATACACAGAACTGAGAGTCCAGGCCATTAGCTAATACCGGAGTCCAGTTCTCCTTCCAGGTGCCCAAAGTATGAGGGAGTCAGTGGAGATGGATATCACAAAGCAAGACACAGCCCAATTCAGCGCTTCTGTATGCTCTAACTCAGAGTAATTTCACTTACTCCAGGGGAAATATTCTTGTCAGTATTATTAGTAGCAATATTTGACTCAAACTTTGGAAAGTATGGTTAGTCTTTGATACATAATACAAAATATTTAGTTTTCTGTTTACCTTCTTCATGTTAATGTTTTTAAGTCTATGCTGTAGTAAATAATATAATAGTACATTTTTATTAGATTGGGTAGACACTTTTACATTCAGTTATTAGCTGTTTAGACATTGGTAAATGAGCTGTTCTCAGAGAAGCTGATCTTTGGATATCCCTTTCTCTCCGAATGCACATTCCAAACCACAGACCATTTCCCTTCTTTAAATCTTACTTTTTCACTCTTTTTTTTTTTTTTTTAGACTAAACAGCAGATTTTATTTGTATCTGCAGTTTTTTAGTGTTTGTTTTTGTTGGGGATGGTATGCATGGATAATTTATTAATGTTCAGAAGCAGCATTCTTTATGATTCCTTATGATTCTTTCTCCCTCCCGTCAGAACAAGATATATGAATTAGTGCAAAGTAATATATAAGGAACTTTTTCAGTGGTTTATGTGATCAGTAGAGAGCTAGCCCAGAACCTTCCAGAAACTCTTGGCAGGACGCTGAAATGATCATCACAGATGAGTGGCTGATTGCAGAGCTGAATCAATCTGTGATTACATTACAGTATAAGGGCCAGTTTCTGCAACCCCTTATTCATGCAAGCAATCCTAATGGAGGCAAAGTTAAGAAGAGGAAAGCTGAAATCATCAAATTCCTTTCAAGCATAAAAAACACCCTGAGGAGTGAAGGGGTTAATGCCTTGAAGACTGCCTTTTCCCCACATTTTCCATCAGCTGTATACAATGTGAAATGAAGAGAATTAATTTAATAGTTGCTAATGGCTTAAGCAAAAGCAACCTCTGTAAAGCCCAGTCCCAAAAAACCTGTAGGTACTGCTGACTCATTCTGCAATTCAGAGAGGATGTTTCTTCCAGTAATCTGTGTAACTTTGAAAGACTAGTGAAAAGTTCCTTAACCAGGAGTGGCTTCTACAGATGGATAATCTGTGACACAACCATCAGAAGCTTTTACTTGAAAAAACAGTGTATTCTGTTGCTATATCTTGAATGCCATAAGAAGCATAATTGCAATTAGACCGTGTTTCCATTGTTATCCCTAGCCCAGCTTAAAATGATGGAAACATGACATGATGTGTTCAAAATGAAGAAGAATACATGATAAAAATGTAGGCACAAGAAAACATAGTGGGTTGTGTAACAAGCCCCCAGCATTGCTTATTATTCCAAGATTCTAAAAAGCATGTAAGAATTCATGCTTAAATTTAAACTGGGTGTTTATTAAACCCTGTTCCTAAGCAAAGCATTTAAGCTTATGCTCAGCTTGAAAGCTGTGGTCAAGTTGTACTGATGAGAATAGAAAATGTACATCCAAACTTATCAGCATGAAGCAACTATGGGTTGATGCAAAGCCCACTGATACCCGAGGAGGTGTATTGGACCCTTATTTAGACCATTTGCTAAAATGGGGTCATTAATTTGTTCATTCCACAGTGCTCTAATGTACCCCTAACACAGATGGGGCAGTGTTCAGGTGAAAGAAATACAGGGGATGCAGTCTCTGCTGTACCTGACCTTAGACTTTGCACAGGGATTGGAAAAAAGTTTTTGAAGTACATTCCAGCAGAAGTATCTGCCATTTTACCCCCATTCTTGGTCCTATAGTATAGAGAGTCTTCTCTGCATTTCAGGAGACTGCCTCCAGGTTCCCCTAACCACTGCCACCAACAAGCTCTGCATGAGGAGTTGAGGGAGCAATTTCAAGAGCATCCTTGGGGCCCATGAAAGGTACTGAATAATCAGGAGATGGAAGGAGGGTGTAGGAAGAGAAAGTTAGTTTAAAATTTCTCCTTTTTTATTGATAGAATCTGTATATAGAAGTATGGAAAGATCCAATTTCAGCTGTTAAGGATGTTATTTCTGTTATCCGGCACATAACAGAGTTGCCGTGAGTGCAAGGAAGAGTACAGCTCACAGTCTTTCCAATGCCCTTTCATTTTAGAAACAGGTGAGAAAAGATTCCTGCTACACACTGCTCCCAAGGTATCAGGGGAATGTGTGTGTTTAGGGATTTGTACAATAAATGTACCTGAGGCTGCATGTGGTCTCCGTATTGGTCCTGCAAACTCCAAGATAAAAACATTATAAAGCTTCCAGTCTGCTTTTCAAAGAGGCTTTAAAACAGACTTTTGAATATGCACATACTGAAGCCTTGTTGCTGGGTATGGGGGGAACAACACGAGATTCAGAGGTGCAGGGCTATGGTATAGATGATGGGTTTTGGACCAGAGTAAAAGGAGTTAAACAGCAGTGGTACATTTAAAGTAGTTTCACACTGGAATGTTGCAAATCCTGATGTTTCTCTCAAGGTCTTGCACACAGAGACAGATATGAGATACACAGACTGATACAAAGCTGTGCAGCCTTGCTAGGGTTTGCAGCCTCAGGACTGGGTTTATATACTAGTTTGCATTTCTGTTCAGGTAAGTTCTCCTAAAGCTTTAGGTGTTCCTGAAAAGCTACAGCAAAAGGGACAGTGTATTTTCCATAGGCTTCATGGGACAACCGACTATGCCGCCTGTCTAGTGTGGAGGGAACTCTCTCATGAATGGGGAGAAAAGGGAGAAAGCTCAGTTGGGAAAATTTCGTAGACATAAGCTTCTCCTTAGGCTTGTATAATTTTCTGTCATTGGCCAGTGATAGGTGGACGTTCAAGCAAAGATGACTTAGTGCTGTGTTTGGTCAAATGTAGTAACTTTGACCAAGCAAATTCATTCAGATGTTAATAAAAATGGAAAACTATGAAATCATGGCATTTTCAGGATAGTAGGGAGGCTTTGTCTTCCTTCCTGCAATTTACCCTCCTTCATTGCTGAGGCCCAAATGACAATGTGGATAAATAGCTATTATCACAAGACCTGGCTTTGTATGCCTTGTGTAATGGTAGGAGGAAAATTAATACAGAAGCACCAAGCTGATGAAAACCATTGTAACAATAGCCATTCTTTGTGAAGTGCTGCATCCTAAACTGATTTTCACTAAACGTTTACAATTGTGTATCTCTGTGTCTAAGTGAGAGACGTTCTTGTTTACTCTGTGATTTCATCAGCCTGAAACACCCTGTGCTCTAACACGCACAAGCTGACAGATTCTCAGTGTAGGGGGATTGTACAAGACCCCTCCCACTTCACCAAAAACCTCAAACCCAAATCCCTTGGACTTCTGGATTTCCTGATGTTTTTTCTTTGATTTCACCTCTGGGAAAAAAAAAAAAACAAAAATATGTGCTGCTGAAAACTACACTGAAAAGAGAGTTAGGCAGGGGGAAATATGCTTCTAAAATGTTTTGAAGGATAGAAATTACCTGCTTTTTGTGAGCTATGTGCAATAAATTCAGTTTGGGGATTAGTTATCCAAATTACATCTTCCTTTTATCTAACATAAAAAACACTGTCACACTCTTAACTAATGTTTCATTTTTGTGTGTAGATGCAATATCAGATGCTTAATTAGGCCAATAATTATTCATGCATTAGTGTGAACTTTTTGAAGTATAATGGTAACTTGTTAAATGTATAATTATTACCACTGGTAATTACCAGCCTTTTTTTATGTGCATCACTGGTCCTGTAGAAAAAAGTAATGTTTGCAATACTGAATGGTGGAATTCAGTAGAATTCACATCTCCTCACACAACCTGAGTTAAGATTGAAGATTTGACCTTCCTCAGGTCAAAGTCCCAATGTATTGTAGTCTTGGATACTAAGTTGTACTCTACATTTCTAAGAAGCTGCTATTTTGAATTTCCTGCTAATTTAATGCCTTTCTGTTGTCTTTGCAACAGAAAAATTGGATCCTTTGTGTCATTGTTATGAAAACCTTTAAGTCTCCTTTGATGCAACTAATTCTGTGTGCAATCCTTGCTTTTATTTTTTTTTTTCCTTTGGAAATTCAAATAGCAAGCATTTGATTCCACAGCTGAAATTCTCTGTGAGGAAGTTTATTTTTAAATATCCAAGTCTGATGCATATTTTCCATTTCACTTTAGAAATTTGAATGACAAAATACTTGGGCAAAGTTGAAGATAAAATGCTCATTCTTGCTAAACGCTTTGGAAGTACTTCTCTAGCCTGACCTATTCTTTTTATTACTGTGCGTGACTCTGTTGCATATAAATTTTTATGTGTGTGTGTCCATATATATAGGTAGGTATCCATCTATATATGCTCCCTATATATACAATTTATGCGTGCACACATTCTTTAATATAACATTAAATACAGAACCATATGTTATACAACATTATGGCTTCACTATTATTCACTCAGAAGTTAAACATTTCAGAAGCTGAGGCACATCATGTAATCATAACTCTGGTCCTACACACTTTGCAGTCTTTAACTGGGTGATCACACATTTCTTCTCAAATAATGCACCTGTGTGCAGCTTTATCTGTATGCTTAGAAGTTGCAGTATTTTAAATATAGACATTGCTCCACTACCTCCCCCAGGAGCTTAATCTTATGTTGTTCGAAGCAGTGAAATCATTCTTACTGACTTCCGTGCTGCAGGATGTGGGACTCCACTCCCTAAGGTAGTCCATCCTCTGTGCAAATGTAACTTGAATACGGTACTTCAAACCCTACATTGTCAAACTTTTTGTTCACTGTTTCACAGGTACAGTAGCATTTCCATGAGTTTTATTTTGGACCTTTTATTCTATTTTTAATAAAAATGATTTATGAAAAACATTTACTAGGACTACTGATCAATTCCTTTCTGATGCTACAGAAGACTTCTATATGTACTCTGCTTTACACATAGTAAGGGGTCATAGTAAAAAAATTACTATCCAGTTTTTAGAGGAAGTTTAGATTTTTGACTTTTTTAAAAACATAAACTTTCTGAGGACAATTTTGATTTAAATTTATAAAAAAAAGCACAACTACAAATGGTTCCAAATAAAAATATTTTTATTGGACTGCTTCAGCTTGGACCATAGTGGAAGTTGTAAATGGACACTTTTATACATGCCATTCTCTTCTCTGGTCTTATCTTCCCAATTCAGATTGTGTTTTTGTAATGTCTTCCATTTCATCACAAAGAGAATCTACAGCATACGAAAAATTGAGTATCCAACAGAGAGGTCCCAATGTTTGAAGCTACCTGGATTTGAGAAACAATTTGAACCCTTAGAAAAACACCAATTATAAATTTTGGATCACGTTTCAAATTTGGGTTGCTGATATGTATTAAATTTAAAGGACTTTAGAGGTGGCATCTAGATATAGTTCTTCCCTAACCAAGTTAGAAAGCAGATAAAAAGAAATAAACCAAAAGAGAATGATCAAGAAGAGCAATTAAAAGCTAAATAGTTCCCTGCTGTATTAAAGTGGCAATAACCTTTTGTTGTCTTGATTTACTGCTTTGTAAATTGGGAATATCATGGCTGTTTCTGATGTTTACACAGCACTTAACAGATAATTAGGATTGTCTACATGCTAAGTATTTCAGCCATACGTGGTATTTTAATGGCATTACCCAGACCTGCATATCAAAGCTGTGTAAGACCACAGTTTTTGCATACTTCATCTGGGACAAAAGAGGATGTTTTCTTCAATTTCCCATAACCCATTCCCTTTCCTCTGCTTGGAATGTATGAACTTAGAAGAGCTGATACCTGAAGCCATAATGTAGTGGAGGTTTTCAGTGTAAAGATATTCTCGCATGAGATCACTTTTTTTTCTGTAACAACTGTATATAGATCCCAATGGTCAGTGAATTCAGTCCATTCAGAGGATTGTCAGTATCCCCAGTAAAGACTGGGCTGGTCAAGAAAGTTGTTGAGTCTGCTGCTCCTTTGATCTCCATTTGCATAGATGGTCCAATAAATCTAAAATCATGTTTCTAAATAGAACAAGGCTGGAATACTAAATACTGCATGTAACCATTGGGCTGTATTTCCCTCTCTTTTTTTTTGCATAAGGGTAGTACATAAGGAAAGAGATATTGGAACATTCCTTTTAACTTCTTCAGCCTTGTCCTTTCTTTGGCCAGCTGGGTCCTCTGGAAGGAGTTGTGCCTTAGGAGATCACTTCCTATGCAAACTTGGCTGGAAGCACATAGCCCTATCACCATGATGAGCTCAAGTTAATATAGGCTGCCTCTAGGTAAACCTTGCTAATTTGAGTTCAGCACCGTGCTAACTGTAATTAAATGGCTTCTAATTCAGATCTGCCTCATATCTTGGCTCCTATCCCCATTCACAGGAGAGGGAAATTTGTCTGCCCACAGTGATATGACAAATCCTCACAGTTATCACTGAAGTTCTTTACCGAGTTGGTATAACTTGGCACTATAACTATAGTGCCCTGACTTAACTAGAATCAGTGTGAATGTTTTATTGGTATTTGCCGTCAGATGTTTCGGGAGTCAGGGAAATGTACATTAAAACATTGCATCCTTTAGTCAGAAAGGTAACAGAAATTATTTTGTCTGTTGCATTTTTTTACCTCCAGAACACTGCCACAACAGCAACAAAAACTTTCTGAGTAAATAATGTAAACAACATATGAGAAAAACAGCCAAGAGTGTCATAAAGCTAATCAAGAATATATTTTGTTTTGGATTGAAAATCATGTAATCTTCCTTTTTGTTTCTTGCAGTTATAATTTCTTTTCTGTTTTAAAATAATGATGAGAGCAATCGACATCTGCCAAAAGCAAGTGATGTGTCAGCTTACCATAAATTCCTTGTCAAGTCTGGGCAAGTGTAAAAATGCTAAATGTAACATTAATTGATCAATTTAACATACCAGAAAAGCTAAATTGCTCCATATGATGAAAATCCTCTTTTTGCCATGTTCAGAATATCCTTTCAAAGTGCAACTACTTTACCACTGATCAATGACTGTGCAATAGAGATGCATTTCATATTCATTCTCCATTGTTGCAAATTATTTTAATTATTTCTGCAAAGGGTAATTGGCATGATCAGTAGAGGTTAGCAGATCATCTGGGAGCATTTATTTTGCCAGTTTATCCATTCCTGAACTGTCAATATTAATTTTTTTTTTTTTTTACAAATATTACATATATACAGCTATAGTAAATGTAAGTGTTTTCTAGAACTTGTGACCTCAGGGTTCACGAGTTAATACATTTGTTCTGGCTTCTAAAGAAAATTGAATGTTAATGCAACATTTCTAATACTACCATCTGAAGTCTTTTGTAAAAACAATATGTATTGTAGCACAGGACTGTATTTATGTAATGAGAAAGCATAATGTGCTCAATAAATATTGAAGTTCTTTGCCTCCTGCTGAGCATTTGATATTGAAGCGTACCTAGTTATAGACTTTGAAATTGATGCC
Source organism: Strix uralensis (assembly GCF_047716275.1). NCBI lineage: Eukaryota > Metazoa > Chordata > Aves > Strigiformes > Strigidae > Strix > Strix uralensis. The sequence goes on along the minus strand of NC_133973.1, from coordinate 12,705,183 downwards.
CCTTTTCATTCTGGGTTGAATTTGCACCTTTGCTATAGTAATTTCACTTTACATCTCTGCACATAATTATTGTGAGACTGATTCAACAGAGTAACAATAAAGAGAGAGATAGAGAGAGTTCTGACTATTATTTTAATGAAACTGGAAAGTTTGAGGAACTAAACTAGTAAACATTGCAAAATGCCCAAAACAGGGAATTCAGGCAGTTGTTTTCCGGTCCTCTGTCACAGTATTTGGAGCTAAATTTCTGTGAAGTGAGTTGTAAGTGTAAAAGAGAGCAGAACTTTTGTGGTCTCTTCCACAGAGAGCAGAACTTTTGTGGTCTCTTCCACAGCGGAGTAAGGAATCCTATATTAAGCATCCATCACCAGTAGCCTCCAAGCACTTAGGTGCTGATATGGATACCTGAGTAATGAAATGCAGCAAGGGTGTAAGACAGGCTTGTATCTTCCTAACCCTAAACTCAGTATCAAGTCCTCCTTATGTACTAACTCTTCTGAGGACTCTTAATTAGCTCCCAAGGCAAATGGACTCAGGAAGGCAACCGGCTCTTTTCATTCTGCACTGAGTCATCATAGTTTTAAATCATAAGTAGCTATAATCTTTTTCTGTGTGAATGTGTGTGTATTTTTAATGTTCATGTTAGAGCTGAAATGCCCTCAAAACATGATTATTTTGCATTGGGATAATGAGCATCTCAAGAAGACATTCACAGTCTGAGCAGATCCTTAGCCCCTTGGAGAGTGTTGCAATACAAGCACTTTGAGGACATACTACTTTAGCAATACTCCTAGATTTGGGAGGATGGTGGTGGTCCCCCAGAACACGTTTTTAAAAAGGGAAATAAAGAAAACCCAGGAACTGTAAGCCAGTCAGTCTCACTTCCTGTGCCTGGCAAGATCATGAAGCAGATCCTCCTGGAAATTATGCTAGGACACATGGAAAATAGGAGGTGATTGGTGACAGCCAGCACGGCTTCATTAAGGGCAAATCATACCTGACAAATTTGGTGGCCTTCTATGATTGGGTTACAGCGCTGAGGGATAAGGGAAGAGCAACTGATGTCATCTACCTAGACTTGTGCAAAGCTTTTGACACTCTCTCATGACATCCTTGTCTCTAAATTAGAGAGACATGGATTTGATGGGTGGACCACTCAGTGGATAAGGAGTTGGCTCAATGGTTACACTCAAAGAGTTGTGGTCAACAATTTGATGTCCAAATGGAGAGCCGTTCCTCAGGGGTCGGTGTTGGGACCGGTGCTGTTTAACATCTTTGTTGGCGACAGGGACAGTGGGATTGAGGCACCCTCAGCAGTTTGCTGATGACCCCAAGCTGTGTGGTGTGGTTGACACACTGGAGGGAAGGGATGTGCCATCCAGAGGGACCAGAACAGGCTGGAGAGGTGGGACAGTGCAAACCTCATGGAGCTCAACAAGGCCAAGTGCAAGGTCCTGTACATGGGTCGGGGCAATCCCAAGCACAAATACAGGCTGGGTGATAAGTGGATTGAGAGCAGCCCTGAGGAGAAGGACTTGGGGGTATTAGTGGATGGAAAACTGACTATGAGCCAACAATGTGCGCCCACAGCCCAGAAAGCCAACTGTGTCCTGGGCTGCCTCAAGAGAAGTGTGGCCAGCAGGTTGAGGGAGGTGACTCTCGCCCTCTGATCTTGTGAGACCCCACCTGCAGTGCTGTGTGCAGCTCTGAGCCCCCAACATAAGAACCGCAACCTGCTCAAGCAGGTCCAGAGGAGGCCACAAAGGTAATCAGGGGGCTGGAGCATCTCCCCTGTGAAGACAGGCTGAGAGAGTTGGGGTTGTTCAGCCTGGAGAAGAGAAGGCTCTGGGGAGACCTTAGAGCGGCCTTCCAGTACTTAAAGGGGGCTACAGGAAAGGTGGGGAGGAACTCTTGATCAGGGGGTGTAGGGATGGGACAAGGGGTAACGGTTTAAACTGAAAGAGATTAGGTTCAGATTAGATTTAAGGAAGAAATTTTTCCCTGTGAGGATGGTGAGACACTGGCATAGGTTGCCCAGAGAAGCTGTGGCTGCCCCCTCCCTGGCAGTGTTCAAGGCCAGGTTGGACGGGGCTTTGAGCAACCTGGTCTAGTGGAAGGTGTCCCTGCCCATGGCAGGGGGGTTGGAACTAGGTGGTCTTTAAGGTCTCTTCCAACCCAAACCATTTATGATTCTATGATTTCACATTGCTGGCATCTGAGAGCAGTCTGCGTAGACTGTGCCCACAGGAGAGTCAGACCCCAGGCATAGTCCTACTGAGAGAGTTAGAGACATGAAGCAAGTTCTTTCAGTCAAGTGAAGAGCAGTGCATTTCTCATTCACAAAGTTTTGGCCCCTTTGAAGCCAAAAACAGTTCTGCTGTCATCTTGCAGTGTGGGTGGTGTTTAAGACCCGAATCTGCAATAAGCTAATTGGTTGAGTTCAGAAAGAAGTATGAGAACTGACTATTCCACAGAAATTAGTGGGCACCTGGGAGTAGTGCGGAATTTTGGGTGGGAGGTTTTCTAAGACACATAGGAAGTTACCCCTGTTTCAGCTGAAACTAGCTACTGAATTTCTCCTTTGCGTAAAAACAGATGTCTCCCAGTGTCCTTATTATGGTTCATTCAATATAAGAACAATAAAAGTGTACACAGAGGCCCAGATACTCAGGCACTGTAGATCCATTGACTTCAACATCTGCTGAAAAATCAAAACAAAAGCATGCACAGAGGGGTCTTCAAACTTGATCTATAATTAACTTTAAAAAAAAGAAAAAAAAAAATCTGTGCCAGTTCAAATCCTCATACTATATGGTATGATGTAAATTGACATACCACCACAGATGTTGCCAGACTTGCATCAGTCACCGACCTGATTAGCTCATGCATTGGGCCACTTGTGCCAGAGATGTAAAATGAAATTCCAGACGGTGCAGTTTTTCAGTATAGTGAAACCAGAGGTTTTTCAAATCTCGTCAGCTCACTTTCTTAGAACACATCATCTTCTAAAATTTAACTTTGGTTTTACTACTTGGCTCAATAAAGGGGCAGAGTGGCCAATGCGATGATGGAAGATTTTTATGAAGTCAGTATCACTTAAGTTTATCGGTAAGTCTCTCTCTCACATCACTGTTCAGTTTCCTACATATGTATCTTCTTTAGACATTAACACTCTCAATAGTCTTTCACAAAATATGTTTCCAATTTCTTTTTCTTAAGCAGCAGAAATGTTGCAATCAAATTTCTATGGAAAAATGCTATGGGCTACATTCATTTCAGATGTTGTACCCCAAAGCGACAGCTGTGCTGTGTGTTCTCAGTAAGAGAGTGGGTTGTTCCACTCACTGGTAGTTGGTCTTCATTTCATCCTCTGACTCATAAGGAACTTTTTCTATGGTTGTTTTCAAATTGCAGTCCCTCTCTTTCCCTTCTTTACCCCCTGCCATTTCTGTACACTTGCCTATTGATTTGCTTCTCTTTGATAATTTTCCTTCTGCAGGAATATAGGGGTTTATATTCCTGACTCATATTTCCTGAGTTTGCACCACTCTCTTCACTGCCCTTTGCTTTTTGAACTCATTTACATCTCTGTAAGGAGTGGGAGAAAAATAGTACCCTTCAGTGCTTCATTTGCTCCTCTCATTGCACAGGTGTAAATGACAAGATATGAGATTGTCAGGAATTAGGTCTGGCTCAAGCTACTCAGGCATTGAGTTATGCATGCAATTTGAGGTTCAGAAAACACTGGGAACTGACAATTTTCATGTTGTGCAGTGGTGCAATGGTATGGAATAGCATAAAATCTTACTTTGATCCACAGTCACTACATATTTGTGTGCTGTAGCAAACCCTGGATAAACCTGAATTTAGATGCAAGTTTATAACCCCTGACTTGGGCAATATTGCCTTTGAGATATCAGGTTTTGCTGCAAACAATTCATGCTACTCTGTACATATTCTTTGCTTGTAAACAATTCAGTCTTCTGTAGGTTCCCAGGCATAGGTTAGTATTGTTGCTACAAAAAAGTTTTCACTTTGGCTGACCATTCTTCCCTCATTATAAGGGGATTCATTTGCATGCCTACCAGTTTCTGAGCTATAGAAATAGCATCCTGGTATATTAAGAAAAGTAGAAGCCTGTTTACTATGCTGGCTTAGAAACTGGGGTCACCCAGCAACTGCTTCAAGAGCGGCTGAGGCTTGTTGGCCATGGAGGACTGGGACCTCAGAGAGAAGACAATGGACAGCTGAGTTGTGCACCACAACTCTTTCCCAGTAAACCATTCTGCTTGCGTATCAGATTCCTACATGTGGGTATATTCTGAGTTCATTAGTTATTCTGAATTTATTAGTTATTCTACCCATGTATCCAGGCTTCCATCCACAAATCCAGTGCATCTCAAATTTTTGGTTTAATACTAGTTTATTAGTAAAGTTATTACACTGAATAACTTACAAACTCTTAGAAGTTTGCTTTAATGATTATCTTTAACCATGTACTTCTTGGAATAAACCTGTACAGTGACCTGAATGACATGCAGTGTTTTACCCTGGTTTTAAAATAAAATTATCTGCATTCTGTCTTTGGAGACACATTCAGACCTGAGTCCTATGGAGTTCACAAAATCACAGAATGGTTGAGGTTGGAAGGGACCTCTGGAGTTCATCTGGTCCAAGTCCCTGCTCAAGCAGGGCCACCTAGAGCCAGTTGCCCAGGACCATGTCTTCCTTCCAAGGAGGGAGACTCTACCTTTCTGGGCAACCTGTTCCAGTGCTCAGTCACCCTCACAGGAAAAAAGTGTTTCATGATGTTCAGAGGGAACCTCCTGTGTTTTGAGTTGTGCCTATTGCATCTTATGCTGTCACTGTGCACTACTGATGAGAGCCTGGCTCCATTCTCTTTGCAGCCTCCCTTCAGGTAGTTTCACATACTGATGAGATCCCCCTGAGCCTTCTCTTCTCCTGGCTGAACAGTCCCAGCTCTCTCAACCTTTCCTCATATGAGAGATGCTCCAGTCCATCATCTTCATGGCCATTTACTGGACTCTCTCCAGTAGCTCCAAATTCACAGGCACCCATACATTTTTAAGGGTAAAATTTAGCCCTGCGGCTTTTTTGTTTGTTTGTTTGTTTTAATCATTCTGGCTATTTCAGGAACACTTAAAGTGGAAAAGTAATGAGAAAATAAGAATATCTAATTTACTCTCAATTTCTTTTTTCCTGCTAGATCTGCTTAAGAGGCTGTGGTCTTGATCTAAGTCATCTAAGAAATGAACAAAGGAACAATTTATACAGGAGATTAATGAGTGTGAGGGGCTTTGGTAATATGGCAGTAAGTACCATAGAAATGTTATAAATACCTAAAAATTCAGCACAGAGAGGTATGGGCAAAACTCCAAATGGTCGTCACTATTGTAAGATGGAAAATAAAACCCTTAATGGGCAAAACCTCTGCCTGTTATTGGTAAGAAGCACTAAAAGTAGCCATTCTTAGGAGCACTTGTGGTTGACTAGCACTTGTTATGCTACAGGAGAGAAGTAGTAGTCCTGAGGAAGAGGTTTTTCTTTGTTGTATCAGCAGTTTTAAGTAGAGCGCAGATGCTTTTTGCTTCCAGGCTTGGTTACATTAGAAGACGTACTGAACACAGTGCAGAGGGTTTTTTTTTTTAAAAAAAGTAAGTGATGTGCTAGGAATTAATGGTATGACTAGTGAAATTTTGCTTCTCTCGCTTGTAGAAACTACAGGCACTTCTCACTTTTGCATGTGTTTCTAATTGAGATAGGTGTAAAGTCAGATATTCTCACAGAAGTCACACAGGCCACAGTGTACAATAGCAATTAAGTATCGAGTGTGCATATGACTAATTAATTAGTGCTATAAGGAAACATATGTTTTGGCTCCTTCCTGGAGCCAATTACCACATGCCTGTGTTATAAGGCAGAATGAGAAGCGGCCCCATGCTGAAACAGGAGTTCATTACAAAACAACATGACAAAGAAGGAAGCAAGTACATGCTGACCAAGGCAACTAGTACAGAGCCACAACAAAGGAAAAAATTATCAAGGAACCTTCCTCACTGAAAAGAGAGCTCTTGCTTCATTTCAGGGACAACTTCAGATCATAGGTGCACTTGCACAACTTTTTAAAAAATTAACGTATAATGCTTGAAATTATTGTAGGGCTGAATATGGCCCATGGCTGAAAAAAACATATACCTTACTTCTAATGACCCCATTAAGGTTGGAATGGAGATAAGTTTTGATACTTCCCTTTTTTACTTGGTTTGGGTTCATGTTTGCATATGTACAGTGTCACTTTGATTCACTCTATGCTTCAGTCCTGAGCTGTGGCTCCCCTGGTGGTCTTCCCAGCCTCAAAACAGCTCATTCTTCTTGAGAAAGAATATGAGCAAAACTGAGCAAATAGTTTGTTTCAGCATCAGTATAAAGATATGCAATGGGCTTTTGGCCAGGCTGCTTCTGAGGAGTCGGTAAGGACACAAGCTGACCCAAGGGCTAGGGTTTGCTCCCTTCTTCACTTTCCAAAGACAGCAGAGACTTTCCAATCCTGCCTCACTTTTGAGGCTGCAGAGATGGTCCCTTCCCCAGTCTTTATTCTGCTGGGATTTCATTATCCTCAGAATATTGTCTTCTTGAAAGATACTTCTTCAAATGATGTAACTAGGATTTAAGGTACTGTTGCAGAAGTCAGGTACAATTATACGGATTGGTTATATCTGCCATGTAAATTATTTTTCAAGAAGCATTAAAAGTAGCATGCTCTCAGTCACTGAGAATGTGGACAGAGTTCAGCTGCAGTTTGGCAACTAGATGTTGGCAGAAACTTTGTACCATTTTCATTGAATATTTGCACAAGCAGGGATTACGTCAGTGACAACAGTACAAATTTGTATGTTAAATACAGGAATGCCTTCTAGCAAAATGACAGAGTGACTGGTAATGCCTTCTAATTCTGTGATTTGCTTCAGACTAAGCTTAGGTATCATTTTACCCAACTCCTGACATGAAGATGTGGCAAGCGCAAGTATGATTAAAATAAATCTCAGGATTTCTTCATACTTCCATTCCCATCTTGCAAGAATACACCTCACCAAATACATTGCTACTCTGTGATACTTCTATCAGACCTAACTGAATAGGGTTTAAAAATCTTCAACATGGCTTTATGGTGAAAATATTCATGAATACAAATCCACAGTTTGCTCACACTTAACATAAGCCAGGTACATATTTTTTCCTGTGCACTCATTCATGGGAAATGTAACACAGATGAAAAACCCATATAAGCTCATGGTTTTTATATTTGACCATCTGTGCTTCTTGCTGCCAAGAAAAAGTCCTTTGCCTTTGCTCCTATCATTTTATTGACACTATTGGCAGGTGGGAGTTTTATTAGCTTTTTATTATTTTACCTACTTTTAGTCCTTCCCCTCTTTAGTTTCATGGTGGTATTTTAAGAATAAACCCCCTTCTTTCCTGCTGGTTTTTTTTGCAACTGAGCATCCTGTTTAGTTATTTTGTTTCTCATCTTGACAGCTGCCATCCCCTCTGGCTTTTCTGCCTCCATCTTGTGACTTGATAAGACTGATGCTTTAAACCTGAGCACCACTCCTCTCTTCCCCCACCTCCTCTGCGTTAACTTTAGGGATCTGTGCATCCAGCGGCAGGCCTGCTGGAGCCGTGGATCTCCAGGGATCACCCTGCTGCATTAGCAGTCATCTTCACATTTGCTCATGGCAACTGTGCTGCTTACAGCTTGAAGGTGACTCTGCCTCTGTTGTCCCTGCCAAAGAGGGCGGTAACTTAGTTGCAGCTAAAACAGTCAACTGAAAGGAGGAAAGAAGGACTGGCCAGCAACATCTAGAATTGACACTTGCTTCAGTTTCTGGGTTTGTGGAGGTCTACCTGTGTTTCTGTGAGCACAACCCACCTGGCGAACCCAGCAAAGCCCAGCTCAGGTGGTAGCCAGCTCTCCCCAGCAAACATACTCATCATCTTTCTGGTGGGGCACTCTTCTCCGAAGGACGGTTACCTGGATCTGTCCCGAGCAGCATGGCACAGTCTGCATCCTGCCCACTCTCCCATTTTGAGGACAGCCAGGGATGCCTGTGGGCAGGCCTGTGGGCACTGGCTTTGCTGGTGCTCTGTCAGGGGTCAGCCCAGGTGTGCTGCTGGGCATGCACAAGCCTGGCCAAGCTGCTCTTGGTAGGGTCAGTACTCACCTGGAAGTCCGGTCCCAAAGGTCAAGCTCTAAGGCACCCCCTGCACCTTGGTTTTTCATGTGCAAAGTGTTGCTAACGGTGCTCTTCACTTTTCATTTTCATTTCCAAACTCCTTTGGCAGGGCACTGTCTTGCACAGTTTAAGATGAGCCTCAAGGCACTCTTAGTGTATTAATAATACTACATGAAGGTGCTGGATACAAACAAGAAAGGCCTTGGCATTCTTTCAAAAAACAAATGTTCAGTTCTCGATCCAGAAACACAGCTGGTACTCACAAAAATCATCATTGAAATAATCAACAAAGGTTTCTTTAAAATCATCTTTGGTTGTCCAAGCTCTGATCCACATAGCTGCCTGTGCTGTTTCTTGGTACATCTGTAATCAGAGGGATGTAACAAATAGGTAAACAATTTATCACATCTTTAATAAACTAGACAAAAGAAAAATCAAGATCATGTTCAAAATCCATTTAGCAGAAACTAATCAAATAAAATTATTTGATGTAATTGCGGTCTCCTGAATTTTGATTTGTGCCAGACAATATTATTTAATGTGCTCAGAAATGAAGAACTGGTATTCCAGTGGCACAATATATCAGAGCAACATCAAAGCCATTTATAGCCTGTGTGGCTGAGTTGCACATGAGGTTTAAGAAAATATTCTGTTTAAACACACTTAGTTGTGTTTTTTTTATGTTAAGCATTGTCAGGGATAACAATATTTCATTGGAGGCAGATGACTATCCAGAAACATAATTAATCATGATTATTTATGTCATACCTAATTATCAGGAGATAGCCCCAGGGATACACTTCAGTTATATTTCAGAACCTTCAGACTATAATTACTTTGGTTTGTATTAAATATTCTTTCCATACTCTTGAAGAAGTTTAGAACATATTTATAAGAAATAAGGTGAAAGGGATAGAAATAAGTAATGTACAATCAAATAATGAAAATATGTGCATTTGGGGAAATGCTGAGTTATTATGAGGAAGTATAATAATTTCATTCTCTTCATAATTGGGTAAAAGAAATGGCTTTCTACTGTAGTTTTTAATATGCATGACAGCAAGGGCCTTAAAACACAGGCCTTTTAAAATTCTGTTAATGTAGTGTAAAGTGGATTAAAAGTTGGAAAAAAATTGCAATCCTACCTAAGGGTCTGAATTCTCAAAGTCTTTTCATTTGTAAATTTTGAAAGCTATTTTTCAGTGAGGACCTTTCATATTCTAAGGAGTTTCATAGCTTCTGGTGTTGCTGTAAAAATTATTTAGATGCATTTCTGGCTTATTATTTATAACCCATTGTGTGTAATTAAAACATTTATTAAGAGTTGTAAAATTAGGTAGGCAATGTACATGAATAGGTATGTGTGTAATTTACATTCCTGGTTGTTAATGATATTGAATACCTTTAAAATGAAGAAAGAATAAGACTGAATATAAGACCGCAAAACATGCACCCACTCGTAGACCTAAGCTATAATTTTATTGAAGGGCATACCACACAACAAAGTCATTCCTGTATAAATGAAAACCTGGACATTTATTTTTACAAATAAGGGTTTTTTTTCCCTTGTTTTTGTTGATAAAAAAGACAACAACATATTTTCAGCACCACTGTAGCCAGAGGCTGTTTTTGGGAACATGGTTCTTGCATAACAGATTTGCAGAACTATGCTGGAATGCATGTCATTGTACTATCTGGGAAAGTAGGTTGGGGGCGTGGGTTGACTTTGGTGACTTTTTGGTTTGGGGTGTGCTTAGGAAAGGTATGCATGTCGAGGCCCAAAAATCACTGTATATTTGTTTATTTTATTAACTGACAGAATATGAGCTTAGAGGTACTCATTCAGTACAACATTTTGGTGTGTCTTTAAAGTTAATGTAAAGTTGGAGTCTACTGACCTCAATTCCGTTATGTGTATGGTTAAACACAGTTTGTACCAGGACCAGAAGCATCGGTACAACTCTTGTTGAACAGACTCATGCTGGCTTCAGTGAACTGCCCTGAGACTAAACACTCCCATCCAGCTGTCATGTAGTGAGTGCTGAATCTCCTCTTGGTTTTGGCAGGAGTGCTTTAGGATCTGTGTAGTTTCACTCTTTAGGTCTAATATTACCTAGGTCCCATTGATTTTGGAATCGTGTTTCACTAAAGCTTTTGTTCTGACTTGTCCGTGATTTAGTTAACCCAAAGTGAAGTGCCTTGGCAGCCACATCATTGCTATATTTAACACCCATGGCCTGGTTTTAATGTTTATGTATTTCATGACACAGTTTTGAAACCTCTGCAGGGTTTGACTTTACAAAACCCTCATTAAAGTAAAATTAGAGGATTATTCTCTTTGCTAAATTATTCAACATGCTTAAATATTAAGATAAAAAATAATAAAGAGAGTGTTATTTTAAAATGCTAAAAAGGAATGCCTCATGTTAAGGTTCAAAGTCAACAATCTCCTCTTAACACTGGGGCAGACAAATACAGAAATTGTTTGTTAGCATTTAACATAGAGACAGCCCTCAGATAGAGTCCATTATGTTTTAATGACAGTGCACTGTTTATCTAACCAGTGATGAAAAACAATGTGTACATTTGAACTGCCACCCCTATGTCTTCTGTGAATAATCATATGCAAAATTGAATGTTACCTGGGGAAATACTTCCTTAACAAATGTCTGATTTTTTTCTACCTCCTATTCTGAAAGGTATTTTTCTTCTTTGTGTGCTTCCTAGCCTTAGATGGACATTTTTTTTTTTTTCACCTATTATGTGAAACATCATTTGAACAGAAGGGAAAGTGTTTAGGTAATTGAACATTCAATTAATTAAATCAACTAATATTGAAAGCCAGTGTTATGAATTGACCACTTTCACTTGGCATTTTCCCTCTCTATTTTTATCTATTTCCCTGAGATTTCTGAGTGTTAGTGTCTACGTGGTACACTGCTTGTTGCTGCTGATGGACAGGAGCAGCCTCCCCTTAATAAAGCACTACGGTGGAAACAATGATTTAGTGACTTTCTGGAGAATATTAAATGTTTCGTTTTAATTTTTTTCTCCCAACCTACCAGCCTCCAAAGGCAACCCCTAGGTAAGACACAGTGAAGCTTATCTATCTGATGTGGATTCAGTTTACACTGAGGCAAGCTGAAGCACTTCCCTGAGTGAAATTTCCTGAAGCAATGTGTGGCTGAGGTGAGAAGCTATCCACCTCCAGAAGGCTTAGGGGAGTTCAGCTACTAGCACATGAGAAATGAGAAAAATAAAAAAGGAAGAGAATTCCAGAAAGGGAAAGTGGTCTTCATCTAAGCTAAACAGACTATTTTTTCCAGAAGGAATAGTTTTTTGTCTGTGTCTAAACACCCCCCCCCACCTCCCATTTGATCCATGAGTTCTGCATGAACTCCTCCAGGTGAGTCAAACACCTCGGCTTTCACAATGGCTGCTTCTCCCCAGGTTGAAAGTTATTCCTTTCCTAAGCACCCTCCACCAATTTGCAACGTGTGCCATAGCCACGAGAAAGCTGCAGCTCAGTTCTGGCTGGTGAGGAATGGTGAAAAAGACATCTGCGTGGGAGAGGGGTCTGCCAAGCTGAGGAAAGAGGACACTGGAGATCTGAATTTTCTGTAATTTTGATCTGGCATGCAGGGAAAAATGAGAGAGGTCAGAGTTACTTTTTCCAAGGACACAATGGAAGAAGGGGAATTATTATTTTATGCATGGTGCACATGAAACAATCCACAATAGAAGTTTTTGATGAAGTAGACGTAGAATGCTTCAAATAAATCTATTCTTTGAAGAGAAATCCTCAATATTGTTGTAGTGGTGCTGGTAGGAGCCTATGGCACATCCTCAAGTGTGCACAAATGTACACTGCCTTCCACTGAAGGTTTTGGGAGAAAAGAGGCACTTTTTTCCCAAGAAGGAGCCTGTTTGCTTGTATGCGACATTGCGAAGGCTGTGGTAACTTCTGCATTGTCAGAACAAATTATCCCTTGACCATTTATTTTTCCCAGTGCTTTCCTTCATCTTCCATTTATTATTTTACATCTTCTTTATCTCCCAAGGTTTTTTCTGCAGGAAGAGAGATTTGGCTCATGGCATCCATCCAGTGTTATTGCTCTCTGTGGCTGTAAACCCTGGAGTGTAACTCCAGTGAAAAATCCACTCCATGCATAAGATGGGAAAATAATCTAATTTCTTTCTAAAAACTGCAACCTCAGTAGAGAAAAAGCACAAAGTGCTGGCAAATAATCTGCTGTTTGTATATATATTGTTTCCCGCCTTTTTATTTCAAGTTTTCCCAGAGTGGAAGCCCGTGTTTTATCAGACAGTTCTCTCCTGCAGTCTTCCCAAGTCACAGCAGAACAGAGGAACTATTTTAAAATTGCCAGCTATTCGGAATGTTTGAAAACCTATTAAAACACAACATATACAATTTGGAGATAATTTCAAACTCTTCCTGGAACCTGTTTGCAATTGATGAGGCTCAGAAACAATCCAGGTGAAAAATGCTTTTATATGGTACCAAGTTTCATATTTTTTACAGCCATATTAGCCACTATAGATAGTCTCCTAGTATTTGAATATTAAGTGAACAGTAGGCGCATGTGTAGAGATATTCAGCTGTACATCTCTCCCAAAGGAGGGAAATAGGGAAACATATAAATGAGCACCTACATACCATTTTTCTGTTATTCTGCCTTGTTTTAAATTCTTTTAGGATTATCTTATGGAATTAATTAGATTATGGTAATGACCTTGGTTTATTTGCATTAGTCCGTGGAAGTAATGAGCTTGAACTCAAGATTCATCCCAGCTACCTTTGGTCATTTGGAACGTGTAGGTTCTCTCTGTCTTCAGTGTAGAGCGACAGTGAGGTCCAGAAAGTTATGCAGCTCCCCTGTCTTAGAAACCATTGATATAGGGCACGTTGTCAGAGGGCCTGAGGACTGCCAGGGTCCTCTAACTCCAGTGTTTGTGTATACCAAGACTGAACTGTCCACACTGTTATTCAGCGAATCCATAAGAGAATGGACTATGCGTCTTCTAAAAAAGGCTTAGACCTCTCTGTATGAATCCTCGTTTAGTGTATAGAAGTCGTCTGATCCTGTAGGATTTCTGTGTAATTTTAAAGATTTTTTTTTTCTGTCAGGACTTAATAATGTTGATGCACTTTTTTTGCTCAACACTCCCCTAGTTATCTGGCCACTTCGTGCACCTCAGCTGTAAAGAGAAGGGTACCTCTTCTAATGGCACCTGAAACATTCTAAGGGAAATTAACAGATAATGGAGCCGTGAGTAATGGAAGTCAAAGGCAGCTTTCTCCCTTGTATCCTGCTGGAAGTCCAGCCTAGAAGGTAATTATGGATGAGCTCTACATATGTGCTACATGTATCCATATGGAGACATAGATGATACCCATCAGTACCATGCCTTTTAGTTGAAGGGAATCAATCAGTCAAAAAGTCTGTCCCGTGTTTTTCAGTTGGTAACTAACTCAAGCTGATTCGACTATTCTGCTGAGGTATGTAATATTTTCTATCTGTTTTTTTGTAGTGGGGGAGGTTCATTTTATGACATCAGAAATGTTTGGAAATTTTTTTTTTATTTCAGTAATGAAAATGAGCATATTGGGAAAAATCTAAACATTTATTTGTGATATTTTTAATTAACATTTTCCTTTTTTAAAATTTAGAAAATGTTAATTTCCATTAAATTTTAATTTAATAATATTTTTCTGATTTATGTAGAAGGAATAACAATATTTTATAAAGTTCTCAGATTGGAATTTAAAAAACCTCATTTGGGTAAAATGAAACACTTTGTTAAGTGAAAATTTTTATTTTAGAATTTGTTGATTCACTACATATTGTCATCAAAATGGCAAGAACAAGCAGCTAGAAGAGTTATCTGCCAACACTTAAGGTGTTTAAAGACAGGAAAATGTCTTTATTTCAGAGATGCCTAGACTAGTTTTTCACTTTCTCTTCTTTTTCTTACCTTTTATACACTCATTATTAGTTGGATATTTTGCTAAAGAACTCCAAATAGGTGTTTTAGTTATTCTTAAATGCAAATCAGAACCACTCAATAATTCTGTCTGCTGTTAAAGTAGACCTAAACTCTGGTTGGTGTTAACAGTAGAGAAAATAAACAGGACAGGATTAACAAGTATTTTGATTGCATTGCTTGTTTAATTCAGCTAAAATGCGATAGTATTTTGTAGTATCAAACAGGAATCTTTATTTTAGAAAATACGTATCACAAAGTTGGTCTCCCTTTTTTACCTTTTTTTTTAAACATTCTGTCTTTTTTATTTCAAACTCTTTGCAGGTGTCACGCTCTTTTTTTTTTTTTTTTTTTTTTTTTTACATCACTATTGCATCCATCCAATTTCTGTATCTATTCAGCGTTAGATACAGTGGGTACTCAGGTAGCCAGTGCAATAATTTTTAAGAGCCTCACCAGAACCTATTGAAGTCAAAAGAACATCCTTCATTGACCTCAGCAAACATGTTGTTTAGAAGGAAGTTTCAGATGTCAATTGAGCATTGCGATAAAGTCTTTCAAGTGTAAACTCAGTAGCTGCATATCCCCTTCTCTTTATGTCACTTCATTACATCTCATTGCAAAAGGTCAAAGCAATAGAGAGTGACACATTTCCTTTTATTAGGGAGTAATGGCAAGGAGCTGTTGCCTAGGTTTGGTTTGTCCTGACTGTTACCCTCAATATCACTGAAACACAGCATGGAAATTAAAACATCGAAAGAAAATATTATAATTGTGAGTTGCCATCCTTATCTACTGAATAATGGAATCTTTTCTAGAGGCTGTGTTCCCTGTGGCTGGTAACAAGCTCTGGCTGAACGTGGTTGAACCTTAGAAATGTCATTTTTTTCAACCTGGATCTTTATATCTGAGTAATTATGAAATCTCTGGAGCAGGGAACTCTTCAAATCAAACATATGCATCGGAGCAAAATATTAATTCAGCAAACATGACACAAGATAGCACATCAATCAGTTCGTAACTGCTCCTTTATAACTCTGCAGTATTCTTTTCCTGACCCATAAATGTCACTCAAGAACATGAAGCTTTTTCCACTTTCTAAATTGTAGAAACTTTATATCCCTACATCTAAAAGCCTGAATTTTTATAATTCTATTCCAATCTTAAGTAAAATTCTGAAAATTCAAAAGCCCTGGTGAAAAGGAGCACTTGCACAAAGCTTAATATTAAGTTAGGCATGGCACTGTTTGTTTTGTTAAAACTGAAGCACTGAGCAGGAATTTGGACCTTTTTATTTTATCTTGTGTTATATTTTTATAACATACGGTAATATGTAATATATTTTGAAATATGAACTTATTTTGAAACTGAGCATCAAAACATTTATTTTTGCGAAAACCGAAACCATCTACTTTTACTGTGCAAAAAAATTATTTTTTTCCAAAATCAAAACTCTTCTTCAGAACCTGTCAACCTTAAGGGATTGGCATGTTCCCTCAGGATATTTTCTAGTAGCTCTGGTATTTTTGACTGCGAGAAAGGGTCTTGCACAGCAGTTACCCCTATCTTGATTTGGGTTTTAGATGCTGCCACAGTCTAAATAGAGAATAATAACAAATAATAATCATAAGTGGAAAAAGAAAAAAGAGATGAGGAAAGTATGAGTTAGCTTTAGCATAGGCTGCAGCGTTCCTCCAAACTTTCAATTCACCTGTGGTCAGGTTCTGTTCAGCACTTAGACTGCTCTCATACGTATATATGTTTTTCCTCAGCTAACAAATATTTCTTCTTCTCCTTAAGGATGAATTCTAGGTGGGAATGAACATGAAGACAGTGTGTGTGAGAGGTCTGACTTCAGGGGTTGCGGATCCCTTCAAAAACATTTTAAAGGTAGCTTAGATAAGTAGAGGTAAAAAAGCTAGAAGAATAATGTGAGACTGTCAGGAGAGAAAGCTTTGGGGGCCTTATCTCAAAAGGAACAGTCAGCTAAAATTCACTTTTGAACTAGTGGGGCAAGAATGCTAACCAGAAAGAGCAAACCAACCCTGGCTGGTTTGCTAATGTCCTGAATTATGTACTACTCTCTTTGCTTCCCCTCATCTTTCCACATCTATTGCTGCAGATGAGTAAGATTTCTATAGAGGAAGTGAGCAGCTGGAATTAACCATGTGCCCATGAGTTAAGCAAACATTCCACTGAAAAAGGAAAAAAAAAAAAGATAAAAAAGAGAGAGCACAAGAGAGACAAATGAAACAACATGCGAAGTCAGTTGGTAGACTGTGGTGTCCATTAGCCAGAAAAAATGATGACCACTTAGCTGCTGGTATTTGAAACAAAACAAACTAGTCCTCTACAGATCAAAGCACCCAGGGGAGAAAAGCAGCAAGGAAAAGAAATGTCCATATTGTCTAGCCAGTTAAAATGCCTGCATTTTAACCTTGAACCTTGAAACTAGCAACATTACAATAGTGGAAGTAGGACTGGTTTCCCATTTAAAACAGACACAGGTCTTTCTGACTGCATGTAACTGTTTCTGCCATCAGTTGTGGGGAGCAACCACCGCCCAACAAGGAGAGAATTGTGCGGGAGACCACCGCATGAGCACATGGTGCTGTCAGGCAGTGCCGCCTCGCGTGGCTATCCCATGCTCTGTCATCCTGCCAAGTCCACAAGTATTTCTGAGCTGTAAATTGATTTAAAAACCTGCTTGCATCAAATCAATCAAAATTCATTATAGCGGTAATAAAGGTATGTTAGAAACTGTCATAGATTTTCTTAATCACTCCCTTGGATTTGCAGTTCTTTGGTATTCAGACACATTTTCAGCTGCCGAGCACATGCCAATATCTGGGTAGAGTGAGCGAGCGGAGGTGTGTCATGAAAAAGAGGCAAAAATATTTCACACTGAGTATTCAACAGGCTGCTTCTAGATTAAAAACCTGCTGTCTGAAAACAGACTACATTATATTATGCTACATATGAACACATATTTAAATGGCCTAGAAAGCCATGCTAAAAGAACGTGTATACAGGTGCTTCTGAAAGCACACTGATGCCAGCGAGTGCTGACCTGACCTCAGCACATGGTTCCTGCCTGTAATACTGACATAGTGATGCTCCCTATCTTCCTTGTGTTTTTCCTGAACCTGGTGATACTGCTGCCTTCAGCAATACTCAAGTCAATAGGAAAAAAAATACTAAGGAGGTTATCCCGCTTCTTCCTTTGCATCCAGCTTGGGTCACCTTTACTTATATGTTGGTGGCTGTTGCCAGCAAGCTGTCCAACTTGACTGAGGTCCCAATGCTCACAGGACCAGGAAAAGCTGTGCTTTTTTTTTTTTTTTTGGCCCAACACTGAGCTCCCTTTACTAGACTGAGTTGTTACTCAATGCTAGTGGTAGTATAAGAAAGCTGGAAGTGAGAAAAAAGGGTCTAGAATTTGGGAGGCACCCAAAAATATGGAGGAACATGAATACAGAAAAGCACAAGAGGTAGGGAAGAGTATAGGTAATAACGATAAAGAAGGCTATATGTGTTTGAGGAGTCCTGAGGAAAACAGGAGACTGCTTATATGTGTCCAAAGATCAGGACTGCATAAAGAGGGCCAGAGAAGGTTTGTGTGGCCTAGGATGGGAGGCTGAGGATGGAGGGCCGGGCAAAGCAGCAGAGATAAGCTGAGTTGCTGGCTGTCCTATAAGCTCTTGGCATGACCCAAGACACACTGTTTAGTCTTTTCCCATTACCTTCCCACTTCTGATGATCCTGTTTTGTGGAGTTGCTGGGCCAAGAAATATTCATCCAAGATTATGAGGTTTTCAAAGGGCTTTGATGATGAGACTCATATACATAGCAGCATAGTTAAGGCCTGTCTATCTGCATGTTCTTGTGGCATCTGTTCCATAGTATCTCTGGGGAGAGCAGCACACAGAGGCCCATGTGCCTCATGTCTTGGCTAACAAATCTGGAGCTTGTAGCCCAGGCAGCAGAAGCTCATATGGTCAGAACAGAAATCTCCAATTCTGAGGGTCTAACTTGGGTCTAGAGTTACAATAGCAGAATGTAGGATATTTCACCCCTATTTCTTTTTGTAGACAGAGAGGGAAAGGATACGAGTCTGTGTATGTACAGGTCATGCACGTGCATAAGTAAATTTGGTGGAAGGGGAGTTTGCAATTGCAAGTAGATTCTGGTAATGTGTTTAGAAGAGGTTTAGAGAAGAAAAGGCTGCCAAGAGAGGAGAGTGTGTCTGATGAAAGGCTGTAATCAGCATTTTTGTGGCTATGGAAAGGGAATATGTGAGAATTTTGGTGATAGAGGAGATAGAGTACGAAAGAAGATGGAGTGGGGTAGAGAGGGAACAAGCACAGGGAGCCACAAAATGCGAAGCATGAAAGCAAGAAAAGAGCTCTCTAAAAGAAGGGAGAAGTACTGAAAATCACAGGGAAGAAAGAAAGGAAAAAGGTAAGATAGGAAAAGAAAGAAGAAGAACAAAGGACAACCACTTCTGCACTGGATAGAAAAAAATGACCTTAGGAAAGATTAATTAAAAAGGTATCTGGAAAGAAAAGATGACAGAGAAAAAAAGAACAGAACAGACTAAAGTAGCAAGGAGAAAGAGGGAGACAAAGTACATGTAAACGAAGTTTTTAATTAGTGCAAAGTATAGAGATATCTACAGAAAAAGAAAAAAAAACCACATATGGATAAAATATCAGAGACATTAATTTATGTAGGTCCCTTCAGGCTCAGGTTTTTATGCCTTTTTTTCACTACCGACATTTTAAAGTTGAACACAGTTCTTCCCTCTTGGTCATTCTGACCACTTTTTTCCCCTGTGATTATGTATATCATTGCTCCAGTAGCACAGAATGTTGTAATACACATTTTCCACTTTTATATTTATATCTTTGCTCATTTTTTATCATTGTTTTCTACTGACACTGATTCCCTTGTTAAAACAGTCTTTTTATCTGCACTGACTGCAGGTTTCTGGATGACAACTTCTCTTTTATCTGGGGAAATTTTTTTGGTAGAACTGTTGGCACCCAGTCACTGTGTATTTGCTCTGCAGCTCTCAGCACCACTTACCATGCGTACCTCTCAAGGAATGACATATCTTTCTAAGGAAACATCAGTGGTGAAGTCTTATTCAGGCTACGTTTGCCATGAGTTTGTTCATGGACAATATATTTTATGAATACTGTTGCAGTTTATTTTTCACACAGATGACTCCTATGAATTAGCTTTTGTCAGTCAGACAGAGTCATCTGTTCCCATTCCAGTCCCTGACACCAGCACAATCTGTGGGTTTGAACTCTTCATTAAAGAAATTGGATTATAATATACATCTTTCTCAGAAACAGGTTTAGTTAAAGGTGGTAAAATACAATGAAAATCTGAAAGCCCTTATAACTTATTTTTTGCTGTTTTGAAAAGCTTAACATGCTGATTTGTATCGTAACTTCCTCCAATTCCCTGTTCTTGTTAGGGAAGCTAATGTAATGAGGGAGGCAGAAAGGTGCATAATAGTCCTGCCTTCAGCATCTGGATGGCAGCATGGATTTGAGCGTAGTTTTAAAAGCGGACCACAGGTTTGCTGTATGGTTATATGTTATGATTTTACAGGCTCTGAATGAATTTGATATGCACTATGAAAAATTTCTAAAGTAAACTTTGCATGGAAGGGACATAATGAAAGGACCATTTGTTCCATCTCATTAAACCAAATTGTAAACTTGGGATCATAACTGTGTGAATTTTATATGTTATAACTGAAGGGATGACCCCAGAATGGGCGTGTGTGCTTGAACAGACTTCAGTCTAGCTAGCAAAGGAGTAAATGGCAGTGGAGACTGTGGTAGTCCAGACCTTGGCACCAAAAGGGTCCTGGAAATTTTGTCCAGCTCATAGCAAAGCTCACGTCACCTCGTCTTCACTGCATGGGTCCTGTAGGTGATTACACATGGGGGAGAAGCTGTAACTAGCTGTAAATAGGAGATAGGATGTCCAAGTGGCCTGGCCACTCCCAGTGTGCTTTTTCCCCTCGCCCTCAGAGGCAGTGAAATAACACTAACCTGAAATGTATGTCACGCAGAGCAAGCCCTGTTTCTGCCTGGGCGCTCTGCCTTTGAGAGTACAATGAGAAGGCTCAGGAGAGACGTTATAGAGGCCTTCCAGTACTTAAAGGGGGCTACAGGAAAGATGAGGAGGCACTCCTGATCAGGAAGTGTAGGGATAGGACAAGGGGTAACAGTTTTAAACTGAAAGAGGGGATATTTAGATTAGAGATAAAGAAGAAATTCTTTATGGTGAGGATGATGAGGCACTGGCACAGGTTGCCCAGAGAAGCTGTGGCTGCCCCCTCCCTGGAAGGGTTCAAGGCCAGGTTGGACGGGGCTTTGAGCAACCTGGTCTAGTGGAAGGTGTCCCTGCCCATGGCAGGGGGGTTGGAACTAGATGGTCTTTAAGGTCCCTTCCAACCCAAATCTTTCTATGATTCTATGAAACAGCCAAGACTTGGATTTTTGAAGGTGTGTGAGAAACTGGTCACCCAGCTTCCATCAGGTTTTAACAAAAATGAGGCCTCTTAGACTTCAGTTGTGAGAAGTGCTGAGCTTATGCCAATTCCATGGTGTTCACTCAGGACAAAAGGTTCCACTCACTCAGCATGGTCACCCAGGATTTCCCATGGGAAGACTTCCACTGTAGGACCTTCTGTCACCAGCAATCCTCACACATTGCTTTTTTTTTGTGATGCTGTTAGAGTTTTCTTTCATACAGGCCCAATACCTAAGCTACACCCCAAACCAAGAGGAAGGAGCCCCTAGACTGCAGTGAGCTGTGGACAAAGCTTACAAGGAGTTATGTCTTCTGAATGAAAGAAAAGGACCATGGGAATGGAGAGTAGATGGAAAGGAAAGAGAGTGCTCCAACCAGCCAGCCCAAGATTCAGGTTTTGAAGCATTGTCAGCCAAAAGAAAAGCCTGGGAACACAGTCTTACGTCAAAGCTCTCCTGAAGAAACATGGTTTCAGGTCTCCTTGACAAACCATAGTAGATGGTTGGCATGTTTGGAAGGATATAATTTCTTTCTCTACTAGACTTGTTCTGTATGGGACTGGTGAGAGTTGGGGGTGGGAATAAGTGTGTTAAAACCTGTAGCAGATGGATGCTCTTTCTGTTTAGGGTTTAGCTACTGACACTACTAGGTACTGTTGGATTTACGAAGAAATATGGACTTGCTTATCATCCCCACAGGTAAGATGACATATGAAAGCTACTTGAAGACTGTGAAGGTCTGTAAAGGTAGATATGCATGTCACGCAGATGACATACTTATATGGCTATGTACATCCCATTAAGTTAAAGTAAAGGAATAACTATTTTCCTGTTTCCACTTTTCTGTGTTATATGTCTGTACAAAGGGAACAGCAGGTAAAGGGAAAAATAAGTGTGGATTTTTATATATATATATATATACACACATACATATATGTGTGTGTGTGTGTGTGTATAAAGAGTTCTACTACAATAAAGCCAGTCTGGCCAAACTGTTTGTCTGCCTCTGGGAGATTTTGTATTAAGCCTTGTGTTCTTACCAGACTCACAATGATCTCAGATAAGCAAACTGCACCTTTGTGAACGGAACAGAAGAAAATCTATTGTTCTGATGTTTATCTATTTGCATATTTAGAAAGAAGTGTGACCTCATTCTCCATTCATTGCTTTGTTTTATTCTTCAGTTTATCTCTGAATACATTTTCTTTGACCATCTCTCTGATTCAGATACTTAAAGTAATCTTAATGAGTGGAAACCCATGGTTATTATTAAAGCTGTTTAAGCAATGTAAGGTTTCATTTTCTTGTGTAGGCTCCTCTTATTCTTAATTGTAATGATCTCATTCCCTAAAGTGTCTGTGCTTCCATTATTAACTCCTATTAATAACTTGCATTAATATAATATACAAGTCCCAATCTGTGCTGAAACACTGCAAAACAAACCTCAGACAGGGAGGAAACAGTCTTCATATGTTTTGTTTTAAAAGGAAGCAGAGATATTCCAATTAAGAGTAAAGCCAAAGACAGTATTGCACTGGATTCTCGATGCTGGTACCTTACTCGTCCTGTCCTACCAAGAAGCACTAAACATGTCCTGAATAAACACTGGAGGGGTCCTACCTTGAAAGGTTGAGATACTTGTGACATGAATCGTGAGGTAAGGTCAGGCTGCCCTTGTGCAGTACAATGCCAAAGCTGGAACCCTGACTGTGATACCTTTAGTTGGAAAAATTGTAAGTCTGCCCTGAATTTCTCAAAGGCTTCTACAGGGCAGAATGAACTCATAGGGATGCAACACATAAACAGCAATTACACCATAAGGGTCTGAATCAAACTGTCACTGCCATGCTATTTTAGACAGAAGCAGTGGTGCAGTGAGAAGCATCACCGAGTTGGCAACCACCTCACTGCAGCTGATGTAAAAATATCTATTACTGCGTACATGAACCACACTATGGTGCTACCTATGTAGTCCTTATGCAGGGGGTGGAAAAGAGGGGAGGGGAAAGGGTGAAGAAGGAAGAAGCATGGAAGCAGTCACAAATTCACCGTCATCCAGCCATGCCTTAAGCCTGTGTGTGTGTCTGGGAAGAGAAGCCAGGCAGAGCTTGCACCACAGGCAGGGAAAGCACTGTTGGGCTTTGTCCTGCAGCCCTCAGAGCTCCCCAGCCCCTCAGGGCAGCCTGGCCAGGGGTGGACACTAGGGCAGGAGAGAGGGACTGAAGTTAAGTTTCCAGGGGACACAGTAGCAGGAGGAAAGCTGTTCTTAAATCCTCTTGGAGTGCGTGGGTTAAGTATTTTGCTTTACTAGGACATAAATAATTCTGATTATCTTTGTTTCTAAAATTAATGTTTTGCTCTTTTTCACTATACTATTTTTCCAGTTCTAAATATATAGGCTGACCACTTCAACATGTTGCCTTTTTTGTAGGGCACTTTGGTAGTGCCTAATTTTCCTATGTTTCTTGTAAGGACTTGAGCCTGCATCTTAATTAATTTTAAGCAGCACCTTCTAGACATCTGACACTTTCAGTGTTGCTGCTGGTGACGCTGGGCAGAGAGAAGCAGGGACTGATCCCACACAGAATTACTGTGGAGGAGCTGAGTTCTTGTTATGCTGAAAGCTGAGCTGATGCCTCTCTCCAGGGAAGGGTGTCCCCGCCATGTCTTGGGGAGCCTGGCTGGATGTGTCCTGTGGGATGTGTTATCAGTGCAGTGCCTCTGCTTCCACTTCTGGCAGCGCACAGCGAGGGCAGGGATGAGCAAAATGCCGGCGTCTGTGCCTGGTGCAGAGATGATCCTCTTGGCTCTCCTACTAAATATTTCATCTAAACCAAGTTCAGGGCTCAGTCAGACTGGCTCCAGAGCCCCTGAACACAGCCTGCATGAGTGAGACGACAGACTCAGTTCAGCTCATCCCTCCCACGTAAGCCATCACTTGCTACCCCAGCCCTTTGGGAATGGGGAATATGCATGCAAGGGAGTGCTTGCTAGCTTTCACGGTGTTCCTTCTATTGTATCAGCTGTTGCTTCTTCAGCTAGGTCTTTTTCCCCTCCCCTACAGCTTTTCCATCTTGCTTCTTCTTGTGGCTTTAATAAGAAATGTGGTTGAGGGAGGCAGAAGCAAGAACGATTGCACAGAAGGACTATCAGGTGTCTGAATTCTCTCTCTGTAGATAAGTAATTCTCAGAAGATATGGTCAAAAATGTTTGGTGGAAGCAGCTTTGTGTTAGACAGTATCAGCTTGTTATAACTGGGACATTTTGCAGGAAATATTGATTATAATGATATTTCATTTTGAACAAAATAGAAAGTAATGAAGTGACCTCCTCACTTTCTGCAACACAATGTTTTGAAAAGACTGAAGCTGATCAGACTGGACCCCCTTGGCTCCAGTTTGGAGTGACTTTCACTGCAAATTTTGCTTTTAAATGAAAAATTATAAATGACAAATGTAAAAATAGAAAGTAACTTTTTAATTAAAAACATTTGATGATCTAATATGGAAAGATTTAAAATCCTGGGCTGTCTCTGAGACAGAAATTCTGGCTCCTGCATAGCTCTGATAATATCCAGAGCTCAAGTGTAGCACTGATCCTGGATTCCTTGACCAGTAAAACCATTTGTGTATATCTGTGTGTGTTTTCTGCAGATGGCTTCCATCCTTATTTATTGTAGCAGTTTCCAATATCAGCCAAAAATATCTGCACAAAAGCCTCCGTTATGTTTCTGGGCTTGAATACTGGCCAATATTACATATATGGAGAATAGTAACTCACTATCGTGAATGGCTACCTCTTGCATTATACTGACATGGCCTGGGCTGGATAAAATGCAGTGTGTAAACTGAAATTGAATGAGCTATAAAGACTTAAATTATTCATTTGGGAAGTATGTTCTGAGTGTCACTGAAACCCTAGAGATCAGGGAAAAATAAATAAAAGCATTTTCTCCTTTGTTATTGGCTTATATCTTTGCTTACTGAACCCTGTGCTGGGCACCTGGAAAGGTCCTGCAAGGGGCAGAGGACTTGAAATTTCCATTATGCTGTTGCCCTGCGGCAGCGTTTGGTATAGGTGAAGTGCCTTCTAAAATCAGCGGCTCGAAAGTTACATGGCTTTGCCTCTCATTACTGAAGAAATAAAGCTTCCTTTTAGACTTTGCCACAACAACAGGGGTTCCAGATGTAGTTTTCTATTACAGACCAGCAACAACAAAGATATGTATTTTCTAGAAATAGGTGCCATTTTCCATTCCAATAACGCTATGTAATTCTATGGTTCTACATGTTCTTTATTTTAGGATTAATATATCCGAAAAGAGGACTGCTTGTTCGGATTCCCTACAATGCAAGGGAGAAAGGGTGCTGGTTTTTAGAATA
Source organism: Strix uralensis (assembly GCF_047716275.1). Taxonomy (NCBI): domain Eukaryota; kingdom Metazoa; phylum Chordata; class Aves; order Strigiformes; family Strigidae; genus Strix; species Strix uralensis. The sequence continues at coordinate 12,679,983 of NC_133973.1, read as the reverse complement.
AGATGTCAATTGACGTACTTAGACAACTCTAAAGTATATGTATTAGTATTTTTTAAAAACCACTATCTAGTAGTCACCATTTACTTTCCATTGCCTGTAGTTCATGGAGTGGGAGAATATACAGCTTGAGAAAACAAAGCTGAAACCATCTACTCATTATTCTACTGATTTTCACTGCCTTTCCTTACAACACAAACGTTTCCTGTGGCATATATCTCAACAGTGTCTGCTAAACGATGTGGGATGGCTCCTGCCCAGTTCTGGGAGGTGGGCTGCTCACAGCGATAGTGCAGCCTGGTCAACACAAAGCTTCCCCGAACGGCTGGGTACCCTCATACTGCAGGATCTGGCTGTGTATTGGGAGTCCCCAGACCTCCAAAGCTGTTCTTGCTGCTCAAACAGGTTCTCTCCTTGCTGCAGCCCAGGCAGTGGGATATGGCTAGAGAAAGGGTTGTCAGGGCTCAGTCATTGCATTGGTGCATTAGTAACGACTATAAATTAAAGGAAACTCTGTGTGGTATTTGGAGCACGTGCGGGCTCCAGTTGGGAGATTCTCATCCCTCTCATTCAGCTAAGCCCAGGGGATCCCTGATCATGCAAAGGACTGCAGAGCTGAAAGCACTATCATACTTCTGGGGAATGTTTGGGAGAGGACAGTCTCACATGCCTGAAAGCTTCAGACCAGCACAGAAAAGGGCAGTTTGGGCCTGGCAGGGGAGGATGTTTGGCATTAGAAACACATCCACAAGCTGCAGAGTGAGCCCTTTTCCTCCATGCAGATTGCAATGTTGCCGCATGGAGAGTGCCGCGTTGGGGATCTCACAGACCCCACTTCCCACCAGCTGGGAGCCCGGTGGGGGAGACCAACCAGAGGAGGTGGTTTGCCTCTGTGCTTCAGCACTGAGAGACAGAGGCTGAAGCGTGAAGGGATGGGACCAGACAGGGTTGTCAGACATAGCGTTTCAGGCACACTGTAGTGACAGGGAATTCTTCTTTGTCATGGGATCATGTGAGCAGCCCTGTTCCACCCACCTGTATCATTAACGAAACAATGGATGGCATATCTTGCCTGCTAATGTCTGGGTGGCAAATACACTTTAGGGAGGGAATGAAAGGTGGGTGTGAAAAAGCTTGACTGCTATAATTGTCTCCTATTAGCTTAAATATTTCTCCCTCTTTTCTGCACGTTGATCCAGCCTTAAGACAAGGGAGGGAGCAAGGAAGATGATATCTGGGGTTGGTTCATGCCCTTGTTTTGTGTTTTGTTTGATGTTTTATTTTTTATTATTTAAACTGGAAATTAATATTTAGACTATCCAAGATTATGTGTAGTTTTAATGAAACAAAATCATTCAGTCCTTCTCTCCTCCTTTTAATTTCAACCAGTCCCTAGGAAGCTCCCCTGAACAGGCTAAACACTTAGATTTAAATGACTTTTCCCTGTTCACAAAAGCAATGATTTCTTATGTGATCCATGTCACTGGGAAAAGTGACATAATTCTTGGGAGGGATAGAATCTTGTAGGTTAAGTTATATGAGTCTTGAGTTACCACATGAATCTTATTATTCTGGGTAGGTTCCTCATATTTTTTTTATGTTTTCATCATATTCCACTGAGACTCTTGACGTACATTCAGCAGCAGATTGAACTGTGACAGGCAAAGCAATTTTCATCTCTAACTTCTGCCTTGCCCTTCCTGGGAAACTTCTGCCCCCACAGTATGGACTTGGGGCCTCTCCTAAACCCGTGCCTCTAACAGCCAGCTTATTAAAATAAATCTTAATCCATTTTGATTCATGGCAACATACCATCCTGAAAAATGTGAGGTCAAGAGATGGCTCAAAAACCACCCAGTCACCTCAGCTACAGGTGTGGCAGCTTTCAGAAGATGATAGAGTGGACAATGAGGGAGTAGAGATCCCTTCAGCAGCAGGATTTTAATTGGACAGTAAATATATGACAAGATCCTTAAAGCCTGCCAAGGAACAAAAGTTACAGGACAGCAAAATATTTGCATACTTGTTCCCCCATAACTGTAATGTTTCTTTCCCCCTTGTGCCTGCACAAGTTCTTGCTCTGATGACAAGGATGGTGTTGAAAGCTTAAGCCATCTTCAATTCTTGAATTTTCCAATAACATTCCAGTATGAAATCCAAAGGAGGGATAGAAGCATTGTCCGTCATATTTAGCTGCTGTGAAATTGTGTGACATTAAAGCACAGGGAGGAAAACAAAATCTTGAAAACTCATAATCCCTGCACTTCACTGGTTACAGAAAAGCCAGGTTAATCCCAAAATATTGATGTTGTTTCTGGTGCTGACATACCATCTGCTTTTCTTCATGCTAGACATGACCAGCTGTGAACTTTAAAGCCCTTCTTGTAGGTGACACTTATTTGTGTCTTCAGACATTTTACCTTCATGTAAACATGCTTTTCCTTTCCCATGTAGAAACCCATTTGCTTTGATGACGTAATTAACACACGTCAGCAGACGCTAGGGGTTGGCCTGGGGGTTTTGCATTCTTTCTGGAAGGGTTTTGGTGGATGCCTACTTCTCACGCGCAGCAGTATGCTCTCCTGTTGTCTTGGTGGTCGGTTTGCCTTGCTCCCACGTGGTAGACAAAGCAAGCAAGGCTTAATTTTGGCAGCTATGAATAGGAAGGGGAGAAAAAGTCTTGCTGAAAACTGGATAATGTGCTTAGAGAAGCTGGCCCAAGAACGGATGGTAAATCCCCAGCAGTGGATTGCCTTTTACTGAAGGAAGTTGTATGAGGATAGTACAGTGACATTTCGAACAAAAACTAATATTAAGCTTATCCAGACTGCATGCAACCCATAAATTCCTCTATTTCTGTAGTAGGACGCATTTTGAATGCAGCTGCCTGACTATACTAGAATGGAATTAAACAAACCTAAAAATTCTTTTGGCTTAAAGGAAAAAAAATAAATTGCTTCCTGAGAGCAGTGCTGCACCTTGCTTTAGAAAGCATCTTATTTTTGAAATTTTCAATACAATAAAACAATTTATTTAAACTCATTCTAGCAACCCACAACCCAATTTTCCTTTCTCATTGCTAGTGTTTATGACACACACATCATCCAGGATTTTTCTGTGTATGCAGACATTAATACAGCTTTCTTAACTAATGGGATTTCCCGTTTTATGCTAGATACACATTTAACACATACATTTGTAATACAATTATTGATGCCATGGATTAAATATGGGAACTACAAAACCATACAGGAAATTAATTCCCAGTCACTGATAAGGCTAGAAGGATTCATGTGCACTGGGAGGAACTAGTACAACAAATAGAAAATGTAAACTGTGACAGTATTTCTTGCTTTATCAACATTATAGGAATAAGACTGTATGCCAAAAATAGACCTGTTTTGGAGCTGTATTAAACCACACTGTTTTAAATAAACATAAATACAAATGTGTGCAGAAATGGTGTTAAAAGGACATTTTTATGATTGCAGGGTCACTTTACCAAAAAAAACATCAAATGTCAGAATTAAAATCATGTAGGAGATAAATTTGTCCCCTCCATTGTGTCTATGTATTATTACGTAGTTGCTAATGACGCAGTCACATAGAGATTTTTTTCCAAAGGACCATACCTCATTCATCATGCAGGATGGATGCTGCTCACTTAATCAGCAGTTATTCAGTCTCTTGTTTACTCCTTATTATAAGATGAGAGGCCCCAAGCCTTATTTACTGCACACTATTCAAATCCTTCTCTAAAGACAGAATTTTCCGTTGCCTCCTGGGCTTCTCTATTGAGCTCACCCCTGTGGTATCTGAGCACTTTGCAATGAATACATTTATTTATACAAGACCCTTGTGAGCATAAGGGATATTATTAGCCCTATTTTACAGATTCACAGACAAAATTTTGGTTTTCCAGTCTGAGGCACCTACGGCCAGATTTTTCCAGTGTGCTCAGCGTTATCTGTTTAAAGCAGAGTTCAGGTCCTATTGAGCTCAACTGCAGCTGCAATACTCAGCATTTCAGCAAATCAGGCCCCAGGGTATGAAGTCAGATACCCAGAAAATAAAATATGCAGAATTATTTTCTGCTTAGAGAAAGTTTGCTTTCTGCTGTTTCTGACTTCTTGTCTGATCCATTCCTTCTCCCTGACCCCCTCTCCCATCTCTGACTGCTGCCCTGTCTCCTCCTCTCAGACCTGGTGAGGGGAACCAGCGTCAGGCACAGCCATGAGATGGCTGGGTGATGCAAAAAGGCAGTATGCAGAGGGTGGACAGCAGGAAGGGGTTCAAAGGAGGGATTTAGAAACTTTGCCTGAGCAGGTAGGCATGGTGTTAGGAAAGCCAAAGCTCAGCTAGAGTTGATAACTTGTGAGGGATGTGCAGGAAAACAGGAAGAGCTTCTGTTAGCAGCAAATGGCTGAATGAGAAAAATGTGGCACTGTTGCTGAGTGGAGCAGGTCATTTAGTGAAAGCAGACAGACATCAGCCTATATATAAGGAAAAACTATTTCCCAGTAAGAACAGTCAGGCTGTGGATCTGGTTGCTGAGAGGACTGAGCAGGTTCCATCCTTGGAGGTTTTCAAGGATAAAACCCTGATAAGCTTGGTCTGACTTCCTGAGTGACCCTGCTTTCAGCAGGATGTTGGACTAGGGAACTCCCTAGGTCTCCTTCCCACTGAATTGTCCTCTGGTCCTGCAGTTTCATCTCTTCTGTGTTTTACAAGCATGCTTTTCCCAGACAAGAGCTCATGTAAGATTTGGCTGTGGTCTTTTTGACATTTGAACTACACTGTTTTCTCAGAAACTTAATTGCAAGAAAACCACCTCAGTCCTGGGCTGGGCTCACGTGCAGCAGGGCAGGCATCTGAGAAACCAGGTGCTGAAACCTGGGCATTTACTTATGTTTTCCCTGCACATATGAACGGAGACATTCCCTTCTCTTCCAGTAGACTACAATGAGGTGAAATTTGGGAATATTATTCAAGGGGAGAGGAAAAGTTAGAGGACCACAGTTTCTCTGAAATGTGAGGATGCTGGTGCTTTTCAAAGTAAGATTGGGAGGAAGTGCCAAAAAAAGAAAAGGGAAAAAGGGAAAATGTTGTGTTTTCCCCTAACTTGATTCACAGATAAAGAGCAATTTATTTATTTCTTTTATTTTCTTTATTTTTTTTTCTTTATTTCCCCAAAATAAAGAAAACTACTAACCACCACCACCACCACCAAAAGATGAACAATGAATACTTCCACCTCAATAGTTGTAGTCTCACAAAGCTGTAAGCAATGCAGGTATGGCCTGGTGTGGAGAAGAGTCTTAAAATAATTCATGATCTCCAAATCACCTAGAACAAGGGACTTTCTAGAAATGTTTTTGCATGTTACCTTCCCATGATAAAGGTGCAGCAAGTAGGAAATGACCTGCCAGAAAAGAACAACAGATCTATATGGGCCTCAATTGTGGTTGTCTTGGGTACACAGCCTGAAGTGTCTCCCTCTTCTCGCTCAATACATTTCTGCATATTCTCATTTTGTGTATAATTCTGTGGATCACATGAAAATAAGAAAAGTCCTCAAGAGCTTTAACTTCTATAAATGAATTACAAAAATTTCAAAGTGCAATGCCGATGAAGATGTAATTTCCAGGTTGCAAAATGCAAAAACATTGCATATGTGTAAAGTTGTGCCCTCTCAATTTGTTGTTCATTTTCTTTCCAACAATAGAATAGTTTTCAGCTTCTGTGAGGGCAGATGACATATTATTTCTGTATGAGAGCAATTTACTTCGGTTATGTGTACATATACACAGACATACACACAAACACACATGAAGAAGCAGTTTGAACTAAACTAAGAGAAGCCATATCTGACCTGAGAAAAGGAATACGCATATGCACACAGATTTGCATGATGAACTAAGTAATTTTTAAACTCTAGAAGGCTTTGCAGTGTTATAAATATTATTTACTTAGTTGCATGCTTATTGAGACCAGCACTGAAATTGATACTAGGCAGTACCTCACTTCCAGAGTAGAGTCTTCTGCAGAACCAGTCTTGGTGCAAGAAAGCTGAAACTCTGCCACAGTGGCAGGAACCTGTACACCCTCTATGCATCCCCCTTCTAGCAGGAAACATCCTTCACATTAAAAATTCTTTGCATGAGCAAATGGGGTGCAACGCTCTCAGTGTACATGCATGTGAGTCCAAGGAGATCGTTGGGATCTAGATGGGGCTACTAAACCTCAGCTGCTCAGCAAACAACCAAAGCAATCAAGTTGTGGGCAATACAATCTTCTCCAACAGCCTCAGGTTTTAGCATTTTCATCTCTGGCCACCATGAGCAGTGCTGATACCCTTTCTAGCCCCATGCTGCCCACAGGTAATAAATTGGGAAACCGCTTTGCCCCCTTCTCAGCCTGATTCCTAATTTCATGCTAAACCATGCCCTGCAGCATGACTGAAGTTCAATCAGGAGGTGAATGAATGCATAGGTGGTACAGCAGGCTTAATCCCTGTAACTGTAATTTCCTTCACCTTTATAGACTGGCAAAAGGAAGAGGTAACTTTTTTTTTTTTTTTTTTAAGGGAATGAATCCTGTGGCTGTAGGGGATGGGCTTCATTGAAGTAACTTCTATTTACTATCAGAAAAAGAAAGCTTTAGGTTTATTGGAATCATTCAGTGAAAAAGCACAGAAAAAACAGGTCATCCTCCTATCTCTCGTTTCCTCTGCTTCTTTCGTACCCCTTCATACAGTTTGAGGGGGACTTTTTGACATCTACTCTTCAATTTGGGGCTGTTCTCGGCACTAATTTTTAGTTTCACAAGGAGCATTTGAACTCTTGAATAGCGCTTCTCTTATCATTGCCAGACCAAGAGCTTATTGCTATAAAAGAGGTGAGAGATAGAGAGAGGCGCCTGATACTTCCCAGCTGAGGAAACATTGCTACTAACCTGCTTTTTTTTTTACAGAACAGTGAGTCATATATTATGGTCAAAACAAGATTTATTTATCTGAGTTAGAAGAAATAAATAAAAATTGAGAACAAACAAACAATAGTCATCGACAGTTGGTACCTAATGATTCATATTCTTGGGTTAGCAGAGATTCATACATTTGCTAAGTAGTTTTTTCCTAAGTGCAGTTGCTCTTGGAGACTTCTACGCTGGTACTAATTCTGTGATTATAACCTTCTATATCTCTCAACTCGCTTTGCTTCCTGCTCGGTAATTTTGCTTGTTTAGAGCAGTCAAAGAAAAATATCTCTTTTTATAACAAGAAGAAAGCATCATGTGCATAGTGCAATAGCCTCATTGTCATGTGGCTTCCTAAAGCCTCATAACCAGCTTATGTTTTTGGGTGGAACACACTTATGGTTGTCAGACCTTGCTGGTGACTTGGTACAGACATTTTTCCTGATTTTCAGTTGCTAAAGAGAGGAAGGCACTTAGTGGATAATTATCTGGTACAACTTTACTGTTCTGTCTGTTGCTCCACTTGGTCCAAGGCTGTTACACCAGGGACAGGGCTGGTGTAGAATGCCACTGTGAAGATGAAGGTGCCAGAAAGTCATCTGGCTCTGTGTTCCGATAGAGCCCATGTCAGGGAAGAAAACAGGAAGAAGCCCTGGTTAGGCAGCTGCTGTTTCTTTTAAATGGGAGATAGAAAGCTGAGGAAAGGTTTTAGGCAGAGGCTGTGCAGTGAAGGGAAGAAAGATTTTCAGTGGTAATCTTGTTCTCCTTTTTCTAAAAACCTCCTTTGTTCAGTTCAGAAGAAAAGGTGAATAAGAAGGGGCAGGATGGAAGTATAGAAAGCAATGAATGCTAGAGAAAAGGTAAATCAGTTATGCCTACTTACTGTAGTACAAACATGCAAGATAATAGGATATTGGGAATGTGTCTGTCAAAGCAAAGGAGCCAGGGAAAAATACAAGTGAGAGTTACCTATTTTCTGAGTTCAATGTCCACAACAGGCATTCATGAACAAGCCTAGACTGTTATTTTTAAGATCTGCAATACAGTTGTTGTATTTCACATTGATGCCAAGGCAGAGGTGACTGGGATTTGTAAAGGGACAAATGTGCACCAGCTCAAGGTGACAAACCAGTTGTCTAGATCCAATCAAAGTCTATACATGCTACAAAGGCAAAGAGGATATAAGTGATGTCTTTGTAACCTGGTAATCCAAGGTCCCTCCACCAGCTCTTGCAAGAGCACAGGGAAGCCCCTGGGCCTTGGCTTTATGAGAAGTGTGTGCTTCAAGGGTGACTGCTGTGGAAGCTGGAAACCCACTCTGTGCAGTCAGCAAACCCACAGGTCCCTACAAGAGGCTGTTCTTGGGCAGAGAAGAAAAAAGTGCCTAACCTTGCAACAGGGAGGGAAGGAAACTGGTGCCGAAACCGCTTGCTTGGGTTTGCAAGGCTCTATCTCCATGCTACCTAATGTGTCAATATAGTCCTCATGGGGTGCAGCCTGCAGCTTCCCCAAGCTCCTTGTTCAGCTTCGTAACAGCAGCTGACAAAGTGCAAAGGGCTGTTGGGGAGTTACTGCTTCTGCAGATCCTTGGTCTGAAGGGAAGTGAGTGAGATGCTGCCCAGAGGGCCTAAAGGGAGTGGAAGTTTATAGAGATGACATTTCAGTTTATGGGAAGCATAAGGAGGGACATGATGTAATCACTTCTGGATGTTATCTTAAAAGCTCCTGGACTCCAACTGAATATAGAAAAATGTACACTGTTACAAGCGTGGCTGTAGCATTTAAGGTATACCACTGCTGAATATAGCTGGGCAGCAGATCAGCGTGGGCACTGTTTTTTGAAAACCTTGACACAAGCTTTAGGATGTTCTTGAAATGGACACTCAGAGATGTGAAAGAGCAGAGAAATGACTCTACGTGCAAGCTTTGATTGGAATAAATTGCAGTCAGTAACATACCCTCTCATAAGACAATGTCTTCTTTTGGTTCAAATCCCTTCTGTTACTTGTGAATCATCAGAGGGCAGTAGAGTTACTCTGGTGTAAAGTTAGTTACTTCCAGACTTCTGTTAGGCTGTAGTGAATTATAGTTACTGAATAAGCTTTTATCTAAGGTTCCTGCAACTGAGCAATTAACTTTCTGACTCTTACACTGAAGCAATTCATATAAACAGATTGTGGTTATGAAGCAAAATGTTTAACAAGTTATAAATTGTGAATCAGTTGTTGATTTGTCCTTTTTTGTTTCTTTTATTTCCTGAAAAAAATGTAAATTTTCTGCCTGTAGTGGGGTGTTTTTTTCTAAAGTACTGAAATGTGCATGTCTTTGGGATATAGAAGAATGCCCAGAAAGAGTCACAATCCCTGGCAGTTTACCATGTAGGGTGAGACAATTCCTCTAAGGAATTGTTACAAACAAGACTCCATCAGTTATGATGGAGTGTGAATTTATAAATTTATAAGCAGGGAAAGAGTATTGTGCCTTTACCATGAATAAGAAAATGTGGCTGTGCAGCTAATGTGACGTAGGTTAGGCTATGTAAATTAATCTCCTTTCCTATCCTTCCTACTTCGGTGAGTAGTCAAGCCTACAGGATAAGTAATGTAGCTCCTTTACATGATGATACTTCTAATCTTTTGTCCTTGCTTTGCAGAGCTCAACAGTGTTGCCATATAAAGTATCATCAGTATCACAGAAGCTTGTCCCATTTGAATAGATGGCACAGCTTCAGACTCTGCAGATTCAGGCCTTTAATGTAGACTTCTTTGGCTCACAGCTGCAAGAGCTACCTAGATGGTAACTTTTGGAGAATAATGATATGCCTATCTATTTCCTTTAAGATTAGTCCTTGCACCTTCTCTGGAAGATATTGCACTTTGAAGATTATGGAGCAGAACATGATAAGAAAGAACTTCTCTGACTCCTTCAACTGTTTAATAATTAACTATATGACCTCTGTTTAGAAGTAAAGCCAAGCTAATTAATGCATATTTCAATAGATTATATTGCCTATAATATGACTATGATGTGTAATGTAAATTCAGGAAATATGAAGGTTGAGTGTGGATAAAATGTTTCATGTACATCATGACAAGGATTATAAAAGCATTTCTTTGCAAATGTCTTCTCTCTTTCATTTTATGGCACTTTGCATCACTATGTAATTATGTATAATTGCTTGAAAAAACACTTAGACTTCTGGCCCCTTGGGGTGCAACTTACTCAGAGAGAGACAAAAAAGGGTCAGTGTTTGAGTAAGGAATGAAATTTTCTGCACTAGTACAGGATGTTCCCTGGAAGTGGAAATGTTTCTGCAACACCTCCCGCAGGAGGGCTCATCCTAGTGGTCTACATCCTACGTACTTTTAATCCAAACTTGAAACATTTTCTACCACCTACTGCTTTTGCATCATCGTTGTCCTGTTACCTGCAGAAAAATGTTTCTGATCAATTAAAGCTCAGAAATGTCTTCTGTCAAGTTTCTGAAAGTGATTTTTAAAAAATCTTCACAATGTCCAAGTGAGTAAACCAAGAGCAGTTATCTCCATTTTCAATGTAGAAATATGGAAGAAAAAATGCAGTTAGGCTCCCCTGGATGTAGGGTTGTAACAGAATTGGGGATGGTCTGGTGTTCTTGAGTCCTATTGTGGTAGGTTAGACAGATATATGCTTAACCTCTCTTGCAAGCTTATATATTGTCTTAATGGCAGGTTGGGCTTTTTCGCTTTAGGTACACTTACATGCACAGAAATTACTTTCTGTGATGGTCAGCTGGAGCCTTTCAGCAATTAACTGAAAGGTTAGTGTAGGAAGAGAAAATAGAGTCCTTTTTCTTTACGAATCCTTTCACAAGTATGGACTATCTCATTAGTTAACTTTGTTATTTGACACTTGTGGAAAGTGTCATGAGGTCTGAATAACTGCAATTACTGCTCACCTTGTTCTCTGTGCCTTGACTCAAACGCCTTTAGGTATTTTGCAAAATCCTAAGATAAAGACTGATATGCAAACAACATCCCTGAGATAAATGGCAACAAACGTTCTGTATGACATGCTTTATTTGTGAGGTGCTCAGGTAACACAGTGATTACTGCCTGGTTGGACAGAAGGGGTTTTCTTATTTTTCTCTGATTCTTATAAGTTGGATCTCATATTTTGAACACTGATTTGACATCCAATAGGACTGTTCAAATGGAAGGCTTGAGAGAGGTTGCACTATTCCAGTGTCACAAAGGCAGGCAAAATGCAGAAGAGCGGTGAGGGCTAAACTGCACTTGCCATGAGGAATGGGAAATAGCATACAGAGTCTAGATCCGATATGGGCTGAAAATGTCCTGTCTGTGTGACTGAGTAGTTAAAGGTGTCTGTTTCTGGGCTGCAGGACCCACCAGCTTTTGGGATATTGGCTTTTCCCTTCATCATCATCAGGAGCCTCTGGGTCTGCAGACCTGCACCGTTATGATGCTGAGGGTGACCCGGAGGCTGTGCACAGGAACCATGCTGCAGAAAGGGAAGGGGAAAATCGACACTAACACAGTCAAGCCTGATGTCTGCACAAGTTGTGTATCTCCAGTCCCAAATCAGAGCACTCTGTGCAAATATAGAAATGTTTCAAAGCCAAATCTTAGTTGCTGATATTACTCATGAGCACGCCATTCAAGTCAACATAGTGGTGGGTTAGCTGGATCTCAGATCTAACTTCTTTGCCTTTCTTCTTCATCCAGCTTTGGAAGGCGTCTCTACAAATGGTGTTTCTGTTGTGAATTTGGATCACCTTTGGAGTGACATACCAAAATGAGGAAACCACCTCCTAAGTTATTCCTGGCTAATGCTTGTTTTTCTCTCTAGATTAGCAAAAACCCCATATTCATCCCACTTTTCCTCTCCTTGTCCCCAAAGAAGAGTAGCCTCTAACTTTGTGGTTGGAGATCCAAATCTGAAATCTGTGAGAAGATCCTTTCTCCACCAGGCAGTGGGTTGGTGTTTGTCTGTCATAATTCAGACCTGTAGGAGAAGCTTCATGTTGCAAATTTTCTTTCATCCACAAGATCTAATAGCCTGAAGACATCCATGCTAGGCCAACAGTAATCAAAATGTTGGAGCCATCATCTGGTTTGTTTTTGGTAAAACATTCAGTGGTCTCAACCTAAACGTGAGGGGACAAAAGACTATGTCTCAAGTGCTAATATTACAATGGGAGATTAGAACTGTGCTGTAAGTACTTATTTTTGTGTTTGTGTTGACCAGAAATATTTGTGTTGAACAGAAATACTTTTATAATTTAAGTGAGACAAAATCTTTCTTTTTTTTTTTTTTTTTTTTTTTTTTATTGTATCAGCCTACAATGTTAATTCAAGCAAAGTGACACATTTTGAGAGTCACACGGTTGAATTTCAGGCATCTGAAAGATGCCTCATTTAGTTGGCCTGTCTACATAGGCCTTCTGAACAATCAATGGAAGCAGAGAGGCTTTTGCAGGGGCACCTGAAATTTGGGTAAATTCCTGAAGGACTTGTCTTTCTGGGTTGACTATATTGAGGCTTGTGAACACTCACTGCTGGTCAGCACCGGAGTACCTGAAATTCACCTAGTCAAAACCATGCTTCTAAGACTTTCATTCCAGTTATTAGACTTTTTTCATCCTTTTCTAACGTTTTGGTCAAAGGGAAAAGCAAACTAGTAGTTCAGAAATACTGATATACAATATTTCAGTTTTTCTGCATTTTCTTCTTCCCCGTTTTTCTGGCTAAAATTATTTGCTGCATTTGATTAAGTTTGTGATTTTTGTCTTTTTGTTGTCTTGAAACAGTGTTTTCTAGCAAAGTAACCATTCTGCTGAAAAAACATTCAAGGTTAAAATCAGCTATATATTACAACTGATAGTTTCTGTTTTTCCCATAGTCTTTGGATAAACACAGATTCAAGTCTCCCAGGCTGTTAACTTGGCATCTTTCACCAGTGTGTAATTCAGAGAACATATATTTCAGATAAACAGAGGAGTATCTTCCCCCTTTTAGCATGCTGGCTCCACCTTCTTCAATCTTCTTCTGCCGATCTCCTCTGAGAGAAGAGAGTTGAGTATACTAATGACAAACTGGCAAATGTGCAAACTCCCTCAAGGAGCACTTAAAAAGCTGCTTCGTCACAGCAGTGTGACATGGACATGAAGAGGGGATTGTTCTTTTACTTCAGATTCCAAGCAGCCATAGACTTTATTGCATATTTTCACCTATGTGAGTTACAAATTAGTGACAAACATGTTTGAAAGCTAGTCATTACCTCCATCAGTCAATTATTCAAAAGATGTATCAGTGTGATTAGTCGCTCTCAGTTAATTATAGGAACAATAATTAGCTAAGAAGGCAGTACCATCATTCATATAATACTGATTTTTATTGTTTTAGAGACACTAATTTTAAAAAGTCCCTGGAATCTATATATTGAGAAAACACCCAAGATTACTTTTAAAACAACTTTATCAAGTTGCAGGAAGTGTTTTACTCTCTTCTAGCTTTTTTGGCCAAACTTATACTTTTGCCATCTTCTCAACACTGGTTTCTGTTGAAAATTAATGAATGTGTCTTCAAATGTAGCCTTATTAGTGAATTGTCTTGAGAAGGTTGAGTGTCACACAGATGATTAGACAACTTGCTACTGTTAATCACTTCACCCCTGGACAAATGTAAACTAATGCCAAACACTGGAAAAGAAAGATGGACATGTCAAAGACATTATATCTCATTGCTATAAAGATACAATTTCCTCTGAAATTACAGATGCAGGACTATAGGATTTCATACTTCTCCTCCCTAAAATTAGCACCTAAGGGAGAATGCATGATGCAGGCATTTTGTTTAAACAAGATTCTGCCTGTTTGTTCCTTATATTTGCACTTCCTTTTCAGCACCTTCATCACCACCTTGTTAAACTTTATAGCTCAGTCACGTTCCCAAGTTCTAAAAATGAAAAGGCCCAGATCCTCACAAATAAATAGGGACCTAATTCACTGTGACACCCTAAGATGTGTTTGCAAGTCCAGCCCAGTGCATCTGGTTTACCCCTACAGGGTCAAATTAAGGATAATAATCCAGCATTTGGTGCTGAAGCCACTAGATATGCTTGGTATTACCAGGGTGGATAAAACTAGTCTGAAAGTAGCTAAGAGTTTTCCAACAGCTAAGAGGGTGACTGTAAGGCTAAGAGTAGAGATCCCTACTTGTGGTTAAAAAGAGAAGTTCCACGTTTTCTCATCTCCACATGCCATGCTTGCCTGACCGTGGCTAGCTGGCACAGGCAGCTAAACCACCAAAAGCCTAATCCCACAAAACCACACAGGCTGAGGGGAGTATGGCCCTCCAAGGACATGGGGAGTGGGGCAGTGGGATCATTGCTTTCATCTGCTGTGAGCTGCTACTTCTGCTTGCCCATATTGTCCATCTGAACCTTAAGTGCAAGCTATTTCACTTCTATAGAGTGGCTGAAGAGTTTTCAGTCACTCCAAGTGAAATACTACTCTCAGAGCATAATACACTCCTACTACTACTTACCTGTAGCTCGTAATCAAAAGGTACCTTGGGCGGTCATCTTTGCAGTCACCTGCAGACTTTTCCCAACTCCCCTATCCGGTGAATGCCCTAAATGTTTTTATCATATGCTAGAGACAAGCTTTTAGAAGACTCCCCCTCCTCCCCAGCTCTTCTGATATTTTAAAAATCATATGGTTATCTAAGGCTTTTGGTTTAAATCTTTTTCATTTTCATTTCACCTCTATCTTTACTCTGAAAATCTCTCGATTCCTGCTCCATTTCTAGCTGCCCTGGACAACAATTGCATTAACATATCACTAATACACTACATTTATTTATTTAAAATAATAATAATAAAAGATTGATAAAGCCCAGTTAGATCTCAGTAGATGATCATTTAACTTAGCATAGTCTAGAGGTCCAAGCAATAGAATAAAAGCCAGGAAAATCTGCATCTGATGAAAATTCCCTCAAAAAATGATGTAAGGTCTGTATCACAGCTTCTTTATATGTGATGTAGAATTTATACCTGACAAGGTGTTGTGAGACATCTGTATATGTTATGCATTATTTTGCAGCTCTCCACTTCCTTATCATAGCTCCTAAATACTAGTTATATGACTCGGACTCCCAGTTTTGGCAAGCCTCCTTGCATGCTTTCCAAACAAAACCACCCTTCATTATCTGTTTTTATTTCTTTGTTGTATTGGATAAATAAAATAGGTTAAAGGAACACAGAAATTCTGTTGTACTGAACTTATGGTACCTAGTCCTGTTAGTGCTTTAATCATCAAAAACATAGTTTATATAGTTTTATAGTTTTATAGTTTTCAGACTGATTTTAAATTGCTCTTCTCCAAATAGTGAGAGGAGTAAGAGCCTTCAAACATTTAAAACAAACGTTCTTCAATGCATAAATCAAACCATGGCATTGCACTGGTTTCTTTGTAAAAATTTGTAAAGGTCTGCAAGTTTCATCTGCATATAACACTGCAGAAAGGTGAACATTTTAGGACTGATTTATCTGAGCATTTTTGATTATTTTGTCTGGATGGATGTGACACCCTCTAGCCAAATCACACCACCTCTGATTTCTCATTACCGCTGTGTCTTTGCAGGACAGTTGCAGAGCTCCTTCTTGTATCCAGTATTGAAAAAGATCCCACTCTCCCTGGTGCAACTTCACTTGATAACCTATCCTTTCCCTATCCCTGCTGTCTTCCCTGTCTCTTCCTTCTAATTCAATCTGGACAACTTCCAACTCATCCCTCAGGCCTTTTCCTCTCTCTGTTGTGAAAATTTTTTCCCTTTTTTCCTCTTTTTTTTTTTTTTTTTTATCCTCTAATTTCATTCAGCAGCATGGAAGGAGGCTGATGGGATGTATTAGTCCAGGGAGGTACTACTGCTGCTAGACAGTAGGGAGAAGGTAAATAGGTGTCACTGCTGAAGAGGGGGACAGAGATGATAGGTGTGAGTAGATATATCAGCATATCTCATACTTGGCAGATGGAGGGATGAAGAACAAGATGAAAACTGTGGCTGCCACAACAACTATGGAAAAAAGTTACAACAATAGGAGGAGAAAAGACTAAAGTAATTCTTCTGGAAGCTGATGCACTAGGGATACGGACAAATTGGGGTAGTCACAACCAAATACACCCCTATTACCATTCCCTTTATACAGCACTTCAGGAATAAAGAGGTCCTTGCTGGACCTACAATGATGAGACCTAACAGCTTCTTCACTGCTTCACAAAATCCCTTTTCAGGCCAAATTATCATCTCCTCACACTCCTTCCTGTTGGCACACTCCTAAGGCAGGAGTAAACCATCTTTGTTCACTGCTCAGACTTGTGATAGTGGTTCAGTGGGATTTGAAATGACAGCATATTCTGAGCTCCCTGAGCATTTCTTTTGCATAGGCATTGCGACCTGGCACAGGCTGGTCCTGCTCACTAATCTTGTTGTTCTTTGTCCACTTCTTGAAAACTTTACACCTGTGTGCCTGAATGATTTATGTTTTTTTTTTTTCTGGAAAGGTATACCTTCTTATGCTGGAAAACAGAAGCAATGCAAATGTTATTGGATCAATCTGACTCAATTACTTTGTGTAATCTTGGATTTAATCTCATTGATAAGAATTTAGAGAGATATTCTGAATTACTTTTCTTTTTTCTTTCTTCCTATGCTCAGTTTTGTCATAACAGTCACTGGAAAGCACTAACTGTGCCCCTTTCTCCCACAACTATAACAAAAAATCCTAAGTTATTTTAAATGCATTTCTTGCATTTTATCAAAAGCTCCTCTTCTTCTCTCTGGATGCATAAACAGATACATACAAAATCCCATGCAGTTAGTGTGGACTGGACAAATACAACATAATGTTCCTGTGTAAAAGATTCCCTATAAATCCAGTCCTTCCTGGACATTAGAACAGGCTCTCCAATAAAGAGAAAAGAAAATAAGGAAAGTGCTTGACATAAAGAACTGAACAAAGAAAAACTCTGGCATGCTAAAAGATGGAGGAGTGAGGAAAAAGCAAGTCAAAGACTGCTCTTTTGAAATCTCCCCTAACTGGCAAATCTCTTCTATATCACCATGGTACTGTAGCACTGTGAGGAGACAGATGCTCCCTAAAGCAGTCAGCATCCAAACAATTCAGTATATTTCAGGCAGAAGCAAATAACCTGAATTATGCTAGAAAACAACCCAACAGAACATTTCATGGTAAGCACATGTCATGTGCTTCCTCTTAGAAGCACTATGAAACAAGCAGGAAAAAGAGAAAATTTTGACCATTTATGAGGGAAGAACTGTATAAAATGCAGAAGGTAATCAACTCACAGGTTTGGTCTGAAAGAAAATTCTCTTCTGATGGAGAGAGAAGAACATGCTGTAAGTGCTTTTGGTCCCTGTTGGCTGTGACCTACTGGATAGCAAAGGAAGAGAGTTCTTTTACATCATTACAGTGTACAGCAAAGGACAGGCTAGGTTCCTCAGCTGAGGGGTCTGGGACAACCATTTCTATTTAATTCCTGGTTTCCAACATTTCCGCAGTCTTAACTCAGCTTTGTATGACAAAGCAAATGCATATTTTTCAAACACAGGACATTTCCTATGTTGAAGCTTGTCTAGAAGAATTCCAGCAAGCTCAGTGAGTGCAAGACACCTTTGGAGCCCATTCAGCAGCATTTATGTGTTTCTCCATGCTATATCATTTACTGCTGTTATCTAAATGTTTTAGTCATCCTGGAAATATTTCTGTGTGTTGATAAATTTTGGTGGGTGTAATAATTAATGTCTACTGGATAAAAGGTGTGTCTATAAAGTGCTATAAGTTTTTGTCTAGGTAACTGCATATAGATACAACCACAGGCATTCAATAATCATTAAAAAATATATGAATGCTGAATTCAGACCCCATGTGCCTATTGATCAAAATGCCAATAACAGTCATATGTTGTAAAAATCAGGGACATATTGCAATATTATATACAGAGCACACAAGTAAATGACTTGCTTAGATTATGTTATTATCCCTGGTGAAAGTAGTTCACATAATTGTTCTGTCAAGTAAGTTTTTTACATCGCAAGTTAGAAAAATGTGGGGAAACCTGTTAACCCCACTTGTCTGACCTGTTCTTGTTAGAACTATCTTTAGTTGGAGCTTCAGAAGCAACAAACCACATAAAGTCTACGCCCCCTTTCTAACATTATTATCCCCCCTGCTGTTTTAATTTATGTGTTTAATTTTGGTTTGCTGGGTGCAATATGGCTAATTGCTTGAGAACTGTGCAACCTTACTAGTGAAATTTTGCTTTTATAATTTGTAGCACATCAAGTGTAATAATGTACATTTAATTTCTCGAAAAGATAATTATGCTAATAGAATTATTTGAATAAAAATTCACACTTTATGCAGGATAATGTCCTCTACCTCTTAATTTATACTAATGTAGGTCTGTAAGGAATTTTTAATAAGCTACTTCAACCAAGGGCCAGGAAGGGCTCGACAGAAGCAAAGGACTGACAGGTCTTAAATGGGACAAAAATGCTTCAGAGGTCTTTGTAACAAAAGCTGTCAGAAGTGATGCAGGTATTGGATTTGGATAGATACTACAAGATACAGTAACCAGCCCTGGTCACATGGGAGGATGTGGTCTTGCTATGTTTAGCTATGAAGGAAGAATAAGAAAAGAAAAAAAGACACTTCAGGTGAGCAAATGCATTACACACCAGCAGGGCTGCAAGGTGCAAGCCTTCATGCAGACAACCCGTCACCTCCCCAAAATGTGTGGCACATAAGAAGGGCCAGCACCTTGTGAGACTGACTCTGAAGGAGCTGGCACCCAAAGAGAGAGGACACCCAGCCCCAGCCTGGAGAGGCAGCTGGATGGAAATCGCAACGGCAGGAGAGGAACAGCACCCCCCTCAGCCCCAGGGAAATGTAATTTATTTTTAAGGCCATTCATTAGGCACCCGTCAGGCGTGAGGGCTTGGAACTGGCTAGAGAGAGATAAGGCATCATGCGTACCACTCTCTGACAGACAGCCTCTGTGCCAAACTCTGTTTCAGCATTTGGGCAGTGTCTGCAGGAGCACTTCTGAACGATAATGAAGCTTTTGGATCTGGGAGGGGCCATACTGAGGCCGAGCTACCCAGGGGGGCTGCTAAGCTGTAGCCCAGCACGGGCCAGCGTCTCATCCCACCACCACCATCCCAGGCGATGCAGTTTTAGACCATTCTAAGTCCTCTGCACACAGCTGAAGTACCCCCAGAGATGCTTCAGGGCCTTTGCTTTTCAAGGATGGGCACCATGTTAATTTTCCTGGAGACATTAGGATTCTTGCTGCATTGGGCAACTCTTTGCTTGCAGCTGGGAAAGGCATGCCTTCAGCTAACCCTCTTTGCATTCAGTCTGTAGGAGCCCTACGCAAATGAGGTGTTAAAACAGTGTGGCACTGTTTGCTGTATTTTACTTTGGAAGAAATCAATTATCAATGTGGCCAGGTTTAAAAACACATATGTGATTCCTCTCTCTTCCCAGAGTAAATTTCCATCCCCTGCCTTTTACACGTATTGCTCAGTGAAAGGCTGGCCACTGGTCTCTGTGAGCATTAAAACATACTGAAATCTCGTGCAGCAGTGTGCAGTTATTGCTTTTAAAATTGAGCTGTTGGGGGTTTCCAATGTTGATTATTGCATTTGTAGTAATTCACTAGCCTTGGAATGAGGAAACTATTACAAATCCTTTGTGAACTGCTTAAACAGGGAAGTATGATAAATGAAAGTTTCTAAAGGTGGTGACTTTCATACTAGATTAATATAAAATACCATGATTAATGCCCAGACTGTCAGTTCATATTTTCTCCTTTAATTATTTCAGGACTTTTTTTTTTTATATGCCCTAAGTATATTTATAGGTTATAAAGGAGCAGAATTGGCAGCCTAAGAGCTTGAAAAACTATTTATCCATGGAAAGGGTGCAGTTATGAGCATTAAGTTTTGCAAAACTCCTCTGTGTTTCTTCCCTTTACCAATGTACTTGTCTTCCTTTTCCCTCCACACCAAGTTAATCATCCACAGGGCTGGTGATTTCAAGGTCACAAATAAGGAGACACTTTTTGCAGTGTCTCCTTTTTTTCTAAAAAGAGGGGGGACTGAGGTCAAGCCTATTCATTTCATACGCTGGCCAACATTAATATCTGAATACTTTCTTGATTTCCTCTTTTAGGTACGGGAAATAGCTTTAGTATCTTGGATACCACAATGTGGTAGCTATTGCCTTTTAATGTTGATCCCTACAGGCCATCAATCCCTAACTAGTGTTACTACTTACTGAAACTGAGATGGTTTCAAACTGAGATTTATAGGTAAAAGATTCCCTGTCTTATGGCTAATTCATCGAGTTGTATGGTTCCACTTCATTTTTTAAATTCCTTGGGCCATCGACCACCACTGATTTTTAGGTAGAACTCTTCATTGATTTGATTGGGGAGTACTTAAAAACATTATTGGATGTTATGGCCTCATACTTTTATGGAGTTGAGTTACTTAATGATGTCAGAACATATTTTATTTGAAACGTGCTCTTTTTTTTGGTTTTGTTTTCCTTTGATAGCTTTAAATACAAAGTGTCTTATAACTGGGGAAGAAAGAACAAGTTTGTATGAAATAAAAATGGCTATGGATCTTCACTGAAAACACATACCGAGGCTATTTTTACTTTCATTGCTGAGTTTTGCAGAATAAACAGATTACGATAAACAGAATACTGAGAGGTGATAGCATTATTATTATTATTTATACAGCACCATAAATGTGCATTCTGCTTAACAGACAAATAAAAGACATCTCAGGAGATCACTTCAAGTTCAACTTCAGCATAAAGTACAACTTTCTCCTGAACATTTCCTTTTTTCACAGTTGCAAAGAACAAATGTTTCAGACTGGAGTGCATTAAACTAAGGAACTGAAATCCTCATCTAGGCTCAAAAAGAAAGTGATTTGATCGCACTGCTTAAATGCATAGGCCAAAACTCACTCGCTGATAAAAATCCTCCTAACTGCAGTGGAGGCCAGAGCAAACCCAACATTCCCATCAAAGGTGCTGGAGTCCAGGAGTGCCCTGAACTTTTGAAAGGTGAGTAGATTTTTTATGTTTTTAAAGGTGATGCCTCACTGTAGGTCATAACACCTCACAAAAAATTATTGCAACGTATCAAACTCTGCATTAAGCACAGCACTCACTTTTAACCAAAACCTTAATCTTTTTAAAAATGTTATTCTTTAATTTTCTTAAGACCATAAACACTGAAGTGGGCCAGGCCTAGAGAAGCTCTGTGAGGAAGGAAAATCTCAGAGATTGAATTGATTTTAAAACCCCAGTTGAAGCACTGATCTGACTGATGAAAGGCAATTGTGTAAGTGTCTGTCCCAAGGTGTCGAGTAGATGTATGCGCACTGCTGTTGCCCATGGACAGGAGCTGGGAGACACAGGAGTGAAGGGAAGAACCTACTCCAGAGGAACAAAATATTCCAAACAAACAATTTCAAATGAAATTCACTGAAAATATTAACCAAGTAACACAAGACATTAATTTAAAATAATGCATTAAAATACTAATTATTGTATTATTGGCATATATGCCTATCTAGTATAATGTTTACATATTTTAGAAGGAGGAAAGAATGTTTGTCAGAAACATTTGTAAATTGCAAAGCAATAAGAAACACTGGCAGGTGCCAAGTCTGCTTGGGATAAATCACAGCCAAACTTCAGATGTTAAGCCAGGAAGGAACATGGATTTCGGCGTATCTGCAACTAAGATCTTTGGCAAGATGCAAAGTTTTTGTGTGCCAGAGGGACACGTCCTCAGAGCAACGTCTTTCTTTTATAGCTTAATTGTTAATGTAAAACCACATTAATACAAATGTGGCGAGCAGACTTATCTTAATTTGATCTCTGGGCAAACTAGGTAGTACTTCTAGATAACCTTTTTCAATACCTGTGGGAATTCACCCGACCAAAAGAAACAACGTCCATGCCCTTTTCATAGTCAATGGGGAGAAATAGTCAGTTTTATAGTACAGTTTGTCTCATCTTGAAGTCAACATCTAATCAAATGAATTGTGTAAAGATGTCTCCCTTGTGCCGCTGTTGGGGCACTGAACACTTACTGCAGCAACAAGCAATAAGAAATAGTGCCCCAATAAGAATATCATCCTAATCATACAGCTTTTCATTCTTACACAAAGATAAACCCAAGTCAAAACCTTTTCCCTGAATACAAATATTCAGAGCAGGTCCCCAGAGCCACACTTCATCTGTTGTCCCTGTTTACTCTCACAGATGTCACAGGAATGCTGAGGCATACTGCCCAGATTTTTGTAGCTCCCCTAAACATGAAATAATACTGTTCTTCGTAATCTTCACTGTCAATTAGCTAAGGACGCCCAAAGTCCCAGCTAAGCAGTGATGGAGGATAGACTTCAATATATTCTAAATCTATACTGGAGGAGTATTGCATTTTTTCTGTGCAAGAGTTTGTTTTGAACATATGCACCATCCATGTCCTGAACTCTCCACAAACTATAGGAGTGAACAGAGGGTGCTGCATTACAGCACTGCAAAAATCTTCCAGAAACCTGTGCTTGTCTTTAACTCATTAACAAAATTTGATTTGTGAAGTCTGTTTTATTTTCAGTAAGAACATATGGAAGCTTATCTTTTAAGAAATGGAAGAAAAAAGGGCAAAAGTCACATAATTCTAAGTAAGACCTGACAGTCTTTTAAGTAAATATTATTGGTAACAAATATGTTCTACCCCTGCATTATATTTTCAAGTTGCAAAAATTAGTAGACTGGAAACGTGCATTGTTCCAGACCTGTATGGATAATAGGGCCTTTGGTTCTCAAATGTTTATCCATAACATTCAGACCACTTTAGAGTCTGGGAATTCTTAATTTTCTACTGGTTTGACCCAGGAGTTAGGAAATGAACGTACTGGAAAAAAAATCTTGACTCTTGTGGATTCAGTAGGACTTTTGTGGTCAACCATGGCTGAAGTGGGATTTCCCTAATTGTCTAAAACAACTGGAAGCAAATAAAATCAGCTTGATAGAAAGTTTTATAAAACTAAAGAGAAAATTTCTCTTCCAGGGGTTAGAAAGCACTGAAGCCAATTCTGTTGAATTGGAGCCCACCTTCTGACATACTTTGCAGTCCTTCCCAGAGTGATAATTGATTTCAAATACCTCCTGAAAACACTGTGGGATGGTATCCAAAAAAAGGGGGATCTGGTATACCTGGCTTACATTTGTTATTACAATCCAGTTTCTGAGCAAATGCTTTTAGACACAGTCCTTTTTCCAACCAACCTGAAAAATAAGATCAGGAAGATTATAAAGGAATTCCAATGAGAGAAATAAAAATTGACCCAGATATTTTGTTTTAAAAGTCTCAATCAACAAATAGCCTCTAAATCAACAAACAGCCCCTAAAGCTGTTTGAAAGCCTAATACAAAATTTCTGTTTAAGGGCTAAAGGAAATTCCCCTGTAGTCTATGGGAAGGGTTCAGCTAGTGTCTCAAGTTCAGTTCCAGCTGGTTTTAAAACTCACTATTTTAGATCTGTTTTACCTTGGTAAGCCTTCCCAAGACTATCCAGAGGGCTGGGTGCTCAGAGGATTCAGAGACAAACAGAAGTCTCCAAACTGGTCTTAGTGCTAACTTCAGCAGCTTCTGGCCCTCATCCAGCAAAGCACTTAAATCCGTTCTTCACTTTGAAATTGTCTTGGTGATGTCAACAGGGCTTCTCATGTATCTACAGTTAAATGTCAGCATAAATGATTATTTAGACCTAACCCTTCTGTATCAAGGCTTGAAGTACCCACAGTAGTCACTCTAAGGGAAGGCCTTGTTTTATGTTTGGGTGATCATGTTAATAAGTTACTTTTCCCTTTCAACAAATACTCTGGCATTTAGCTTACTGCACAGCGTTACGGTTCAGGCTCAAAAGCTTCTCCTGGCCAAACTCTTCCCTTTCAATCTTGCATCTCAACAGCCCCACTCAACCCAATCAAACACCTTCTAGATTCAAACACCCACACAGATTTACTGTAAAAGCCTGTGCCCACTGCTGGGGAGAGCTGACTCTCAGTAAAGCCAGCATGGCTTTTACTAATTAAAGAACAACTCACCTTTTCTAGCTTTGCCCTTCGATTTCTCCTATAAATCCTTTTTTCCTTAATAAAGAAATGTCTACATGGTGAAACAAAGCACAATCTTCTGGTGACCCTTGTTTGAGTGAAATCTAATAGCTGTCTTGCAAGCTGGGGAACCACCTTTTCTTTTTTTCCCTTAGAACTTTGTAAAAGCTAATTGGAAAGCAATCACAGCCCAGCACTTAATAGACTTTCACAATTCAGTAGCAAACAATTTTTTTCTGTGTTCAAGAGGCACATCCTGGGCAATTTGTTCCCTTTCATAGAAGGCAGGTAGTTTGATCTTGGTTAGAGAGAAGGCTACCATATATCACTTTTATTACCTACTTTACATGAGAATAAATGTTTTATAAAAGTTCTGAAAATAATTTCTTATGTCAGGGAGGGTGAAACTTAGTTCTAGTACTCAAGATGCTTTAATTAGTTTTCCCTGAGTCTGTTTTCTCAGTTGTCTGACTACAACTGGATCAGTTTTATTACCCTGAAGAAATAATTTACTCTTATTAAGACCAAGTACTCTGTTCAATAATTTAAAATGTTACACATCTTTAACATTAAGAGGCCTGAACCAAAGTTCACTGAAATCAATGGAAAGTCTACTAGGGACACCAAAGGGCTTTGGATCCTTTTAAGGAAATTTTAGTCTAAAGAAGCATCCCTACTGCAGTTATTATTTGCAGTATATCTAACTTGGATATTACGAGAGGTGTAACTACGGTGGTACAGGGCTCTGTGGGGCCAAATGGTAAGTATTTATGCAACTCTTTGAGCAGGTGGGGCTTTTTTTAGCCTGAACTGAGTTTTAGGCTGCCATGGTTACATTACTAGAAATACCTGCCCTAGTTAGCTTAAATTTAGTTTACGTATGGTTACACAAGTTGAAGTCACTCCAGTATCGACATATTCACTCTCCCTAGAGATTTCTTGTGTTATAGTGATATGATTTCATCCCTTAAATCAGAGCTATATCTCTGACTGGTTTTGCTTCATCACTGGCTGGATCATGCTCCTGCTCGTCAGCAGCCACCCATAACAGAGAGTCTTCTCTAGCAGTATTGTCATTTTCAGTTACAATCTATTTTCTTCTTTCATTACTTGAAAAGGTTTTGATACTCCTGCTTTTCTGATAGGTAAATTTTTTCCTAGCCACCTGTGTTTCCCTGGTGGATCTGCTAATAGCAATAAATTAATCCCTAGATGCATTATAGCATGGTTGAGCACCATTATATTGACAAGTGAGCCAGAAAAACCCTTCTAGCTCAGTTCCTTAGAGACCAAATAAAAAAAGCCATCCTAGAACTACATTGATATTAGGCAGTATAAAAATTGTGTTACGTGCTGGAAGCATTATTTTCCTCCAAGTGATAGTCAAGCCTAAAGCTTAACAAATATATTTTAGAAGTGTCCAAGACACTTGTTTATCTGAGCATCCTGAGCATCTATTCTAATTTCTGAAGAACAATTAAAATCCTACAATACACACCTTAAACATTCATTTAACAAGAGAGGAAATCTCTTATTAGGTTCATTGATATATTCAGGTCATTTCAACAAGGGAAAACAATCTTACGTATACAAGTATAGTCTGGTTTTGTTATGGTCTTGTATGTCCAGTTGAAAATCCTTCACCATATCCTGATGTGTCATTATGGGCCAGATCCAAAGCCTGTTCAGACCAAGAAGGGGCTACTTGATACTTTCAGTCTGTTTTGCTTTGTCCCAGATGGACCTAAAAACTTGCTTTCTCTAACCTGTCTGTAATGCTATTTTTTTTCAAAATGTGATAAAGTTTCCTTAAGGCAGGCAATTTTGTGTCTTCATTTTCCATTGCTTTAATTTTTATTTCTTTTTTTAAAGTTTGTGAGAATTTAGGGTAGACAAATAATTTCTTCTAGGTTTCTTCACAAGTGTGACAGCCAAAAATTTTTGAGGAAAGCCCTGAATCTAGTAAGTGAGGCATAGAGTGCTCTGGCTGCGACAAGATGTATCATGAACCCTGAAATTAATTTTCAAGTCATGGTACTGGAACCCTTCCACCTTCTCTGTCCTCAATGCATGGACTTCATGAGAAGTATTACTGCAACCTCTAAATGGAAGGAAAAATGAGGGAACAAATTGAGCAGTTATTAAGAATGGAGCTATTTTCCTGATGAAACATGACTCATGCTGACAATGGAGATTCAAAGTACTCTGCAGATTTAATAGTCGTAAGTAATATTTCACTAGTGATAAGTGATGCTTGAGAAAGATAAATCTTGAAGGGAGAGAAATTCTGCCTGAATTTATTCAGACACTTTTGTATCTTTTTTCTTGCATACCTTCACCACAATGTCTATAAGGAACCAGTGCCTAGGGTTTGGGGACAGCTGAACTTAATTTCTAAGCCTAACACATATACGTCCATAGACACTGGAGTTTTATTCCATACCCCTTGTAGTTTTATTTTTTTACTTCAAAACAGAGGCTATTTCTATTGATATGTATGAACTGATTAAGTGAATCACCCTGAACTAACCAATTAATGTATATTCTCACTTATCTTGAAGGGTTAATGAAGACAACTTTTGACAGGCAGATTAATAACTTTCAAAATATCTGGTACAAAGGCATGAGCTCAGAAGCCAAAGGAGGCACAGGCAGACTTCATGCCTAATTGTCTTTTCTTCTTTGAGAGGTTCAGAAATATAATGATTCAGAAAAGCCCTTGTCGTGAATGTGTGTAGATGGAGACAGGACTTATGTATTAATTACAATCTACTGCAAGCCCATCAGAATGCTATTGCTGGAACAAAGAAAAAAACCTCTTTACTATAATCTTGATGGTGTATCAAGCTATCATAGTTCCTTCTAGGTATGTAAGAATGTGTGTATTACTGTATAACTGTATTAAAGTAGCTTTTGCAAAACTTTTCAGCTTTTTCAGTGAGTTTTAAAAGCTAATATCAGTGTTGATGTAATATAAAAGAAAGATTTTGTTCTTACATTTTTTAAA
The DNA here is from genome assembly GCF_047716275.1 of Strix uralensis. Lineage (NCBI taxonomy): Eukaryota > Metazoa > Chordata > Aves > Strigiformes > Strigidae > Strix > Strix uralensis. The sequence continues at coordinate 12,652,767 of NC_133973.1, read as the reverse complement.
CGTGAAGTGCATGTTTGATATTCTTCATACAATAGTGGTTTTTAATGAGGTTAAAGGCTGCACAAGGTGTCTATTTCTTGACTGATAGAAAAGCAGAAGAAGAAATTAGTACTGGGAAAGAACATTATTTGCTTCTCTCAGCATGATCTTTTTGTCTTCAAATCTGAACCCTTTATTATTTTCATCCTTGCTCTATTGAAATGTGGGGGCAGGGGATACTCAGGTAGCTGGATATACCTCCAAGCACACTCAGGTGTACTAAAAAGCCTTATGTGTGAGCTCCTGTGGTTATTCTCTAAATCCTTAAGCTAATCTATTGTCCATCTCCTTTATACCCAATGCTCTGTTCTTCTTTTTCTCTGTTTTCAAGCTGGACAATTCTATTTTCCGCTTCACCAAAATGAGAGTCAAAAGCCTTTGATTTATATCCTCAGTATTCTCATTTACAGATAGTACCATTACAGAGATTTTTGACTATCCGTTCTGCTTTCAGGTAAGGTTAAAAGTGCTGTGGATCTTGACAGCTATGCAGCAGCAGTGGGCTCAGGAGAGCTGCAAGAATGAGTCATGTGTCCTCCAGTGGCAAGTGGGGAGGAATTTGTATTCTTGAGCTGAAAGAGGTGGTTTTCTCCTCTTTTATTTCAAAACCAAGAGTTATTCCTAGGTGTTCTAGACTACTAAATTGATCAGCAAAACCACCAGTTTTAGCTCAAGAAGAAAGGAAATATGTTTTGAAGATCAACCAAACACGTGACATCCTTTCCAATATGAGGACAGCCACACTTCTGTCAGTGTTTCTCAAAGGTTGCTTCTCTTCCCTTCACTTCCAGGGCCTGCTTGAAGAAGTTGCTGTTAACTAGGGTGCCCAGAAGAAAGTGGGCTTATGTGCTCCTTGGCCAACTTTTTTCAGCCTGTGGTCCCCAGAAGTGTAGAGTGCAAGCTGCCCTCTAACAGCAGGTGTTTGTGTTATAATTGTACAAGATTCTTTTTGCAAAGCTGAGTCTTTGGTGGACCAGACTTTACTAGCAGTGAGCAGCAGAACATTTACAGTAAGAGAAGAGTGTCAGGCCATACAGGGAGAAAATTTCAGAGATGCCCAAATCCTACTTGGAAGGTTGATAGGAGTTAGGCACTTAACAGACCCCTTCTGCCTCTTCATGCCTTGTCCTGAGACAGAGATGCAGGATTCAGTGCTTATAAGGTGTTTTGGGTTTTTTTTCTGCTAAGAATGAGAGAAAGAAAGGAAAAAACTCAGCAACATTACTTTGCACTGAGTTTGTAAATGTAAATGCCAGAAGGGTTCAGGTTCCCAGTCTATGTTTTTTCCTAGCTAGACTCTCAAATATATTTAGCTATACTCAGAATATAAACTACAGCAGAGAAGATCAAGGGGCTTTTTTTCCATTTTCTGACAACCCCTGATTTAAATTCATTGCACTCATACATTTTAAAAAAAATTAATTTCCCTGTATTTAAAAGGGTTAAAAAAGGTAGTAAAAGTGGCTAGGCTTTACTGATAACACTAGCATTTAACAACCCCATGAGTGCTGATATTAATGCTATGCTGAGGTATATGGTGAGAAGGAAAGCAAAGGTTTTACTGCTTTTGTGTTTCTGAGATTTTTCTTACAACCAACACTCAGCCAAACTGGGAATAACATGGCAATGTTGCATTCCTTTATGTCCTGCCAGCTGTATGGCACCTCAGTTAATGCAGCCTACCTCCAGCACACTGAATATGTCATCCTATTTTAGACACAGCTGCCAGAACTAACGTCAGGAAGCCAAGTGGAAGACCAGGCATAGGCGTACTTTTAGGCTGGCAGTCAGAAAAAAAGATCTTTCTGAAGATTTTTTTTTGGAGGAAGATTTATTTTGTAACATCACAGGAAGGGTCAGAAGTAAAATGAGATAGCAATTTGTTGACAATATGGGGAAAATGCTGCCAGTGGACTTTGAAGTGGGAAACATTTCTTAAAAGCAGACCAGGTGGAAGTTGATCATTTTGATGCTTGCAGGACACAAAATAGACAGGTTGTCAATTACCTAAAAAACTGCACAATTTGTCAAATATAAGTTGGACAAGCGAAACAGAAGTTAACAGTATAGGGGAGTTCAATGAACAAGATGCCTAGCTGTGTGAAAATCTCTAGCAAAAGATACTCCTTTCAAACATATTCTTAACCACAGATAAAGTATTTCAGCTAGCAGTGATGTTTTTTCTTGGTCTTGTTTTTAAGCTGGATTTCCCAAGGAAATGTCATTTAAACACTAAGATCATCAACCTTTCTTTTGGTCTTTTGCCTTAACTTTTAAATCAACTTTTTGACAAGGGGACAGGGATCTCAAATACACTCACTTCCTACACAATTAGTGCATATAGACAGTTTGACAGAGAACCCCCTGCTAATGACTTCTTGTTGCAGTATGAGCACAAACCGTACCAGGTGTCAGTGGATCTGTACTGATGCAGTTTGCACTGAGAAACAAAGCCAGAGAAAAGCAGGTTTTATTCTTTGTGTTGCTCACGCAGTGGTTTTATTTTTCCACAATCTACTAAATTCAATAACCAGTATATGCAAAAAGACTGTCACATTTACAAGAGGGCATACATTAACAAACTAATTCCTTTTTATTATTTTTATTTCCTATTTAAAATATTTGAAAAGCTGCTATAGTACAGTCTTCTGTAGGCATCCAGGCAGCCAAGGAAGAAATGGCCTGATCCATTTTCTACTGAAGTCAACCACAGCATTTTCTTTGCCTCAAACACAGTACTATGTCAGGCCACTGTGAACAATATTATATGGGAAGTACATGACAGGTGATTTTGTAATGTTAACGATGAGTCATCAAAAAACCCAACTCCGTGCGGTTTTGATCAAAAAGATCAGGCCAGGTATCTCAGAACAGCCTAACGGATAAGCAACAGGGAGAGGAATCCTTATACATTCATGTATACGCACATGGATGGATAGTAGGAAGAAATACATACCGATTGAAAAAGCAGATCATTTTGTTATGTCTGATAGTCACACAATTATGGATGCGTAAACAAACAAGCTGAGATATTAGTCAAAGATATATATAGAATAAGACATCAAGCTGACCTAAACCCAGTACAAACTGAAACTATTTCAGATAGCAGTAATGCTCAGCAAATGGAGATGGAGGTGTGTTTACATGCACGTGCACATTTGCATGTATGTGTGTGTGTGCGTAATACACTCCTGAAGAAGTGCCAGATTGGTCTTAAATGTCAGGCCAGTTGTTTATAGCTTAGAAAATACTTAGAATAACATCAACAAGAAGCCTGCGGGATTACCCATGCAAGCACAATCCTTGGGGCATCGCAAACATTTTTGCATAAAGCAAGACCAGCTGGCAGAAAGGAAGAATCATTTTCTCTAATATTTGAACTTACTAGCCTTAAAGGAAGCCTAACTAGAAATGTAAAGCATGACTGTGTACGATGGGAGGCAGAGGTCAAATAAATGCTGCGTATTCTGAATTCCACAGGAAACACCCCTCCAGAGGACACCACTCACAAGCTTCAGGGACAGTGCTGATTAAAATGAAAGAAGAAAATACAAAGACATAAGCAGTAGCAGAGAAAGTCAACATATTCTGAACTGGCTGCTACCAATCAAGTTAATACATTGCCCCCTATCAGCTGGAAATTCAGTTTTCCCTCAGCAGAGCTGACTACATGCACTTTCCCAGCCTACTGCAATGGAAAGTTCAATCACCTCCAGAAAGTTGCAATCCCAGACAAATGATATATTCATTAAATACCCCAGATCATTTTAAGAGCACTTTTCTAATTTGTTTGAGACACAGCCTTATTGAAATCTTTGTCTCAAGGCATCTTTAAGCTCTCAATGAGGTCTAGGGAGTTATTTAAAAATATAGATATTAGAGACCAGGTGAATATGGTAGATATTCCACAGTGTCTATCCTAAGGCTACAAACCACCAGGCTGTTCCATCTGGCAAAAAATTATAGAAGAGCCACTAAACTCAGACCTCCCTGAAGTCAAAAGTAAGAGAGGAAAAACTCAAAGCCTCTAATGCTGATGTGTTCGGTGAGGTTGGAACAACTGCATTTTTTACACTGTACATTTATATGCTAAAGTACACATTTAAAAAGAGAGGAAACACAAGGGAAAAGGGGAGGGAGACAAGACCTAAGGACCAAAAATGAATAGCTTAGTCTGAGGATCTCAAAAGACACAGTGATGAGATCCAGATACACAGAGCTGAAGGAACTCTTCAAACTCAGTGTGGGAAAAACTCTGAAGATGATATTGCTCACAAATCTATGATTCATTTTCTCCCATGCATAGATCAGACCCTGACTTAGATGTAGGGGGTATGAGGAGGAGGCACGCATGGCAGACTGACAGCCTGAGCACACCAGTTGACTAGCAGTACTTCCCTCACCTGCCACTTGCAATATCTTCCACCCAGGAGGTACTTCACGTGAAAGCAAATGAGGTGTTAGCTGACTTAAGCAGTGCAGAGGTCACTGTTGATGAAAGACTAGTGAGCAGGAACTCAAAGGAGCAGTTTGACAGGAACGCAATGGCGTGACAGGAGCGAAAGGAGTTGAGCATGCCACCTGCATCTATTCCTGAAAAACAGGACAGAGGGAGGTGAAGAGGCTCAGCTGTTTTGCATATAACCTAAGGAAAGAGGACTCAGTGAAGGAGGACCAAAGAAATCAAAAGTAGGTTGTCCTAAAGAGATGACAGTGGCAATGTGCTTTCTGCTGATCTTTGTCCGACCATTTGCTGAGGTCTTGCAGATCCAGGGCGGCAGCCCTGCAGCTGTGGTCCCACATGACACCTTATGTGCTGGCACAGGGGGCTCATCGTATCTGCAGCCACAACTCACGAGAAGCAAAGTCACATTATTGCAGGAAGGGAGACTGCTGCTCAAACACACATACTTTCTTGAAAACAGGGGAAGCTGATAGGTGAGCATGAAGGGTAAGAACAAACCCTTAGGTGCACTTCAGAACAAGGTAAAGCTTAGGTCTGCTTGAAAGTTTTCTGTAACTTTTACTTAATGACAGAAAACAGGGGTTTCAGCTAGTTTATATATTCATGAAAAGGGCTGATTTCTGTTAAAAAGCTTCATATTTTTAGGAAAGGAATTAGAAGAAGATGAAATTTTTCATGTGACTGAAAAGACTGCAAACACTTCTTGATTGCTCTTAATGTTGTCTCAGTGTAAAGAGCTGCCAAAATTTTCTCTATCACTTCCATAACTGAGTACAGAAATGAACCACAAGCCAATGAAATCTATTTTAAACAAAGCCTTGTAGTCAGCATTGCCAAAATACATATTTATCATTAAAATAATAAATAACATTGACAAAATATGCAAAAATAGAAAAGATCTCTCTGTTATGGCCCAACTCAGGGCAAATACTTGTCAAAACACCTGAGTGACCGTTTGAAAATATTTTATGCTAAAAAAATATGAAGCATGAAATTGAAATTGTATCCCGCTCCTTAGTTAGTGTCATTGTGTAGAGATAAGAACCAAACCACTTGTTTTGAGGTCTGGAAAAGAATGCAGGCAATAAATATCAGCTTCCATTATTTCTCCTTAAACAAGCAGTGCAATATTTCAGCCTACAAATCTCAAGCCACCTTCAACTGATGCTAACAGCCAAATCTAATCTAAAGACTGGGGACATGGATGAAAGTGGGATACAATTTCTGTCTTATCCTGAAGTCTATACCAAGAATAGCCTTCACTTGATCCAGAAGAACAGCTTATGGCTCCAGGACTTGAATACCTTCCCTGTTGCTCACTTATATCCCTTGCTTGCAGGAAATCAGGTTCCTACTGCCAATTAGGTTCATCATCATCACTCATCCAGAGAGTCTAACTAATCTGAGAGACTTTTGCTACTCTGTGTGTGTGTGGCTACCCTGAGCGGATGTTTAACCTCATCTCTGCCAGGTCATGGCATATGGTAGAAGAGCACACACACCTCTAGGAATATGGAGGGACAGGAAACTTATGGGTGAACGGGTCACCAGGAGATGCTTCTTCCCTGCTTCATTGTGCTTTATGTCACACCTGCCACTGTGAGATCTGCATGTCATTTTTTTTTTCTTCAATAGCACCTTTAGTTTCCCAAAAGGTATCTATCTAAAAATGCCAGGATTTGATATAAATAGTTCAGTCCAGAAATTAAAAAAAAACATTCACTATTTTGTTTCTTGGTTACAGACAAAGTAGTAGAGTTTAACTGCTGCTCTTGTACTAGATAGCTGTTGTACTGCAAGTCTCATGCCTCTGTCTTAGAATGATGTTTACTGATGTATCAGAAGCAGCAGGCTGCTATAGGAAGATGCCACATTATGTATGGCTGAATGTAGGCTCTCGAGTCTTGGACTTGGCTCCTTTGAACTCCACTGCTGGCACCTCTCCTGCTTTCAGACTTTCCTTTCTGAGTGGAAATGTCCAACATCTTAACTCAAGACTGCATTTCCCCCTTTGCTGAAAAAAGGGAATAGGATTAGGAGGAGGGCAATCTTCATCCTACCTTGTTTTGAGTCACAAAGGAATAATGCTTCCAAGCAGCTTTTTCTCACTGGGCCTCCCAAATGATTCAGTCACCAGGATGAGGAGGCCCCATGCAAAGGAGAAATAAGACACAAATATTCTCAGCTGCATGAAGTAACTCTTTCATTACGCTCAGGAGGTCTCAGAGGTGCTCTTTGTAAAAGACAAATATCGATTTTTATGTAGATAGATATCTATGAAGATGCCCAGCCCTCCCAGACAACTTGCATGAAGTATTTGCTGTCTGAAATGTGTAAGACCCTTTCAGTAACCTCCCTTGCCCTATTCAGATTTTCCTAAAGATTTTTGGTGGGTTGGTCATTTTTTAAATGTTTGCCCTTTTTTCTTAGATTTGCTAACCCCTTCTCAGGCCTGGATTTTTGTTGTAGTGCCATTGAGCATCACAGAAGGGTTTTCAGAGAAAGAGCTTGTTGCCATTGGATGGCTCTGAAAATTTACAGGGAGGGAGTTCTTGCATGGGAGAAAATTCCTTAAAATAATAGAAAAAAGCAGGAAAGGAACATTGCAGTAACTCAAAGAGCAGAGCTGGACCTTGTTGAGGAAAAGAGACTAAACTAAAACCCTGTTAAGAACAGAGCTTGGTAAATTAATTTTGGTATCTCTTCAGCTTTTGCTGCATGCCAGCATTCCCTGCAGAGAGTGAAATTTAAATGAAAAGTACAATTTTGTCCTTTTCTGTTTGCAAAGTTCCAGCCACTGCCCTGTCCCCACAAAATGATATGAAAAGGAATCTGGCTCTGAGGCTTCTCAAGCACAATGGATACATTTAGCTGCCAGAATACCATGTTCAGAGTCCAGTCCCCCTATTTCTGTCTCTGTTTCCAGTTATTGCATTAAAGTGAAAAGGTCTGTCAGGGTGATGATGCTGAGCTCATTAGCTTGGCATGGTGATGCACCACACAGTCCCTTTTTTTTCCTGTAAGTGGCCATCTGGAATGTTGAGATCCTCATTCTTTCATGTGCTGTGAACTTGCTATCTAGAAAGCTAGTTTGTTTCTGAAAGAAAAAGTCACACTTTTTTCCAGGTCTATGAGGTGTATTTTTCTATGCCACAGGTAATGAGAAAGCTGATGTTGGTTAATTGGGCGGCACCTTGATGGGTCTCATATGTTTTGCCACCCCACACTTTCTGCTGTTACTCTGCCTCTCAGGTTTTCATTTACACTGCACCCATTGACCACAGGTCTATGGGCCAGCCTGGAGAACCCAGGGAAAAACAGCCCTTGAAAATCTGCATTTGGATTCTTCCTCCAGATTGTCCAGCTGTTTCCATTTGGCTTTCCATTCTCTACATTGTTCTTGTGTACTTTTCATTTACAGGTTTACATTTGATTGTTTTGCTCTGATTGGCAGTAGATACCTGCGTCTGTTCACTGACATTTGAATGAGATAATCCCTTCTATCGAGGATTATTTCCATTGCTGAGTGCACTGGAGTCTACTGCCTGGGTAGTTTTCTTTGCTTTGGCCATGTAATAGTTAGTCAATGTATTTTGCTCCAGCTGCCTCATTTCTGGAAGCTTGCTTCAGACTTCATTGAGTTTATTGCCCACACTGTGTCAAACTACAGTTCATTATTGTCGTCATTTTATTAAAATAGTCCCTAAGTGCACCAGATTCTGAACGCTTGACTGCAATATTCCATGAAGGTCTACTTTATTTTTATATTGGTCAAAGCCAACAGTAAAGCTGCCATTAGCAACCAAGCTAACGCCTTTGCGAAGTGCTGCCATGCTTTCCCAGTGCCTGGCATTTAGTTGTTGGCTCTTGAATGCTGTATCTCAACACTAGGTACATATTGCTTTTGCATACCAGGAGTAAAATGCACTTCTATTGCAGAGGAATTAGCATTAAGACTAGCTGAAATTTAGTTCTATGTTTAGAACTTCATGCATTCTTTATAAGTTTTGTGTTATCTTTTCCGATCTGAAAAGGAAAGCAATGCATTTGGCCTTCATGCCTTATATTAAACTCCAGAGTGTTAAATAGAAAGGGGAAACGTGTATGGGTCAATAAGTGATCTTTAATATGTAAAACATGCTGCTTATGCTCTTCAGATCTATAGTAGAGATACTGTCCAGTTTATGTGTAGTGCAACAATTCAAAAGTTTGTGTATTTTAATGCCAAGCTCATAGGGATGCTATAATGAAATGCAGATTCCTGAGAACTTTACAGCAAAGTAGGAGAAAGTCAAAAAGAAACTAGAAACAGTAGGACAATTTGCAGGCCTTTTGTGATTCTAGGCCAGTGTTGTGAAGTAGAAGCAAAATACAGAAGTTTAAAGCATTTATGTTCTGTTGATATTTTATCATTTCATACAGCCTCAGCAATAACACCGTGGAGCATTTTACAGTTTTCCATGCCTTTATGCTGAGCTTTTGCAGGAAAAGTGGGAAAACATGTGTACAGTTGTGTTTATCTTGTGTGTGAATGAGTGTTCATGAAGTATAAGCATACTGAGAATCTCATTTTAGTGCTAGTGAAGCTCTTTAGATAATCATGTCTGGATATTTTTACTAGCTCTTGGTAATATCTTATCCCCTTCCACTCTAAGTATCTTTGAAAACCCTCCAAGTGCTCCAGGAAAATGCTCTGGAGCCGAGCTATATGTGTAACAACTTCAGGTATTATCAAGAAAAAACTTTAGATAATAAAAGAAGTACAAACCTCGGACTTCCCAGTCTTCCACAATTAAGACCTACTGGTTTTATTACAAAACTTTTATGGAGGACTAAAAATATGGAACCTCCTTACCAAACTCACTATAAAGGAATTCATTCTGTTAGCTTTTTGAGACAAAGTACAACAGCTTAATCATTGAGTAAGGCCGGTGAGCTGAGTGTGAGGAAACGAAATCATGACCTCAATCATATTAATACCGTCCAAGTGAATAAACTGGCCAAATCTAGTGTTTGAGGCTCTGCCTCAAGCAAACAGAATCGAACTATTAATGTAAACAAAAAAGTTAAATTTGTTTAACGGGTCAGCATTGAGATTAATCAAGGAGCAGAACCTTATAAGCATAATTTTTTCTTCCATATCTTGTAAAAAAAATTACAGTCATAATAATAGACTCCTTTCCCAGAGACTGATTACAGCAACTCTAAGTAATTACACACATCTGGTGATAACTTTAAAAACTACAGTTATAAAAGGAGCTAAACTAAAGACTACAGATTCCCTATGCTATAATAGATCAGGTTTTGGAGCCATATCCATTGTGACACCCTTTAAAGGACAAACACTGTTGCAAATTTGGAAAGATTCAACTGTAGACTTATTTATAACATTGTTATTATTAACATCTGTGTTACAGAGATCTTAATTTCCCCAACGGTGGAAAAGCAGCATGAAAGATTTTGCTGCACACCTCTAATTAAGTTCAACCCAATTACAAGCAGTGTTGTACGGTAGAAATTGCACATCACAGTGTCCTTGACTGGACTCATAGTTAATCATCGCAGATGAATTTTTACAGTAGTTTTCAAAAGCCCACACCCCACACATACACATATATACTTATATCTGTACAAAAAGCAGTGATATACATTGCAAAAATGTGTAATGTAGACATTTTTCATCATATAGTTCAGAAATATGTCACACGCTCTTGGCTGGCTCATCAAACCCTGACCACTAATCCATCTTTCCTGTTCAGCTCAAACATCTTGGTAGTCATACAGCTGACATTTTTCAAGCAACCCAGCAGAGAAGAGTTTCCTTTCTTTACCAAAACAGATATTCCCTCTTTCCCCCCAAATTTCAAGACAACATTCGGTACTGGATTAGTGGCAGAATTAGTGTTTGATACTTCTCAAGCCAACACACAGAGAAATGGGGACCTTGGGATCTGTGTGCTTCCACTGTATCGTGAGGGTTTGACAGTGCTTGTGTTTATTCCCAGTTATTTATCTTGCCATTAGGCTCTTATCTGAATGCCTCAAAATCTTTTGAGTCCTCAGAGAAACCCTGTGAGATGAAGGACTCTTCCCCTGTCACTGGTTGGGCAACTAGAGCCAAAATTTGCAAAGGCGTTTTGTACATTGTATGCTGGGTCAGAGGCAGACAGGGACAGATGGAAGGAGAAAAAGTTTACCAATTTTAAGTGCTTTAACAGTTCAAATGCAAACCTAGGCCTGACCTCATTATATTATGAAGCCGTAAGACTCCCAGTAGTGGATGCTGCTTAATCTATATACCTGGCAGTGAGAGGAAAAGAGTTATAAGGGGCAACCAAAGGTGCCATTGCTATCTTGCCCAGGTACTCAGGACTACAGGCTTGAACGATTTCCATCCTGTGTTGGAAAGGTGGGTCCCAGAGGAGACAGCAACGTCAGTATATTTCTCCTGGAGGTCCTTCTCTCTTGGCTCACCAAGGTGTGCTGTATGTGTCTTGTGCTTCTTAGCTGTAGGAATTGCATACGTAGTTGTAAGAGCTATCATCTCAGAGCTTATCAGTCAGTTCCCTCATCCGGGAGATCTGGAACTGAGGTGGTGAACCACGGGCTCCCAGATGAGCATTTCTGGCTGTCCTTTACTTTCTTGTACAAAGTAGTCCTTCTCTGTCATGAGGTTAGACTTCCCCTTCCACACCTGGCATGTTCAGGAAGATGAGGGGAGGATGGCAGGGGAAGACATTGTTTATGAACTTAGCTTCAGCCCTTGGTACCATTGGGATCTAGGTAGCTTCACAGAATCATAGAATGGTTTGGGTTGAAAGGGACCTTAAAGACCCACCTTAAAGATCCCCCCCCCCCTGCCATGGGCAGGGACACCTTCCACTAGACCAGGTTGCTCAAAGCCCCATCCAACCTGACCTGGAACACTTCCAGGGAGGGGGCAGCCACAGCTTCTCTGGGCAACCTGTGCCAGTGTCTCACCACCCTCACAGTGAAGAATTTCTTCCTTATCTCTAATCTAAATCTCCCCTCTTTCAGTTTAAAACCATTACCCCTCATCCTATCCCTACACCCCCTGATCAAGAGTCCCTCCCCACCTTTCCTGTAGCCCCCTTTAAGTACTGGAAGGACATTGTAAGGTCTCCCCAGAGCCTTCTCTTCTCCAGGCTGAGCAACCCCAACTGTCTCAGCCTGTCTTCATAAGAGAGGTGCTCCAGCCCCCTGATCATCTTCGTGGCCTCCTCTGGAGTCGCTCAAGCAGGTCCATGTCCTTCTTATGTTGGGGGCTCCAGAGCTGAACACAGTACTCCTGGTGGGGTCTCATGCAGAGCCTCAGTGGGGATCTCCAACAGCAGGATTTTCACCACCATAGAGATCTGGCCCTAAAAAGGATCATCAGCAGCTGTTAGGAAGGATAACATTTCTGCATGATGATTACAAGGTTTTTGGGGAAAATACCTCTTGTGGCTCATGGACGTAGGGTCACACAAAAAAATAATACCATGGCAGAGTGCCTGGGAGCCCAGGTTAGACAGCCCCCCAGCTTCTGGGTTTATTTATATTTTTCTTACTTGAGTATAGAGATGACTGGTTATGCTATATAACTAATTACAGGGATTTTTTGTGTATTTCCAAAAGTTACAAGAAATCATTTGGGGAGGGGAATCTGTATGCCTTTGGGCCTGTCCACTGAATTAGATTTGAGGCAACAGGCTTTCTAAGTAGAAGTAGAGGAAGATCAGCTAGGCAAAATGTCTAACTTCAGATGCAGACACACATGCTTATCGTATGTGCAGAACAGAAAATGAACTTGTTTGTGTGTCTCTGTGTGTGTATGTTGAGGAATCTGGCATTTGGAAAGATGTGTATAAAAATTCAGTCTTTGTATTTTTCCTGACAAGTAATAAACCCAAATCAGGACAAAATCCTCTTGTGATACAGGCAACCCCTGCTTCACTGGGGTTATGGTGGTGGGGTAATAAACCAGAAAATAATTAAAACCACATTCTAACAATGTTGGTAGACAATGTCTTCTAAAGTACGTTCCCGAAAAGCCAGGGACCTTACTAACATCAGTCCAATTACAGGATCCAGAGGGAAGGGAAATTATAAATAATAATTTTAGAAACAGCCCCAGGATGCACTGTGTGTGCCTCTGAGCCAGGAAAACCCCAAAGGGCATAAGTCTGGAATATAGTAGCTGGCTCATTCCCAGGCAGAGAGCTGCAGTCTCACTGAAAGCCTGACAGACATACTGCAATGCATATATCTTAAAAGCAGCACCAGTGGCACTTAGCCATTCAGATCTGATTCTCAAAAATAATTTGGGTTCAGGAGAGCGAAAATGGCAGACATTTTGGGGATAAATCCTAAGTATCATTGAGGTTCTAGTTCCATATCCCATTGGAATTATTTTGTTATTGTCATTCAAATAAACCCTGTTCTTTCAATGACCCGAAGAGTTCATAGAATGAGTGGGCAAAACACCAGACTTGTACAGTCCACAAGACCACAAGCATACATAATTTTTTTTTTAGGACGTGGCCCCAGGAACAGCACTCATCTGTAATGACTGTAGTGATTTTCATTATGAAAGAGGATATTTAGTGAAAGTTTTCTGTGATGCTAAGACAAAGCAATACATACTTGTCTGTTTATGTTCATGCTTTCAACTCTATTCAACAAATCAATACTGGAAGAGTTTTCTTCTCCATTTTAATTCTTAACTTTCCTTGCTCTAGTTTAAAGTAACACAGAGAAGGGAGAAGGAGTCACTTAGCATTTGAGTTTTGGAAGCAGCTCTTGTAAATCGCAGCAGCCAGCCAGCAGCTGACATCTTCTAATGAGAATGATCCTTTTCTGCAAACAGCCAAGTTCCTTCTTCTGGGTTCTGCCTTTGCCAGCATACTGCTACAGAAAGACTCTCAGGGACAGAAAATACGTTAGAAAATAGTAGCAGGAAGGAAAATAGTATTGGCTGCAAATCTGTCAACCCAAATCAGATGTTAGCTTCCCTTCTTGCTTCCAATTTAGTAGAAATATGCTAAGGATTTGAAAATGTGACTTTTCATCAAATATGATCCTATTTTTCACTCCCTAAGCTAAAAAGTGCCATTGTATTAATGCTCTCTCTCTTCTGAGTTTCTAAAGTGAACGAAAAATGTCTTGTTTTTAATAGGATGGAAACATAACAGCATGACAGTCATTTGCACCTTGAAGCTTCCTTTTCCTCTTACTTCCCTCCCTACACCCCATTCAAATCCACAAAGGCCTTTTTCATGTCAAGTACATGAGAGTTTTTTGTGTGGTCAAATTGTTTTTTGCAGGCACTAATAATTCTGCATGCTGTTAAGCTTTCAACATACAAAAGCAGGACATACTCTTTATATCCCTGATTTTTTTTATTATTATTATTTTAGATGAAAGAACAAAACTGAAAGCTCCATAGGCGGCAAGGAGAGAAGAAGTTGTCTGTATAGATATATGTCTCTTGCTTCTTCCATGAAATCCTTCGTCTTGGGGCTCCCTTCAGCACTGCAGTTCTGGAAGCATGCAGCATGACTTATCAGACTTCCTGTGATGTTTGGAATTCTCCTTAGGCTCCAGCTGTGGGAAGCAGGCAACTTGAATGGGAAATTCAGCTCACTTTCCTTTTTTCTCAAAGCAAGTTACAAGTACTCAGGTCTCAGAGAACAGCCTCAAACTATGACACAGGTGCACCCCTCTTGGCTGGAGACAGAAGGCAGACTAAAAATATAATTTAAAACCCTTTGTGATCTTTAACCTAATGTCTTGGTTGTCTTTCTGGGAAGTGGGTGAGCCAAAAAGAGTTCACAAATTATTTTGGAGCTCTTGGGTTTGGCAGTCCTGAGCAGACAGGTAGGCAGACATCTGATGTTTAAGAGACATGATACACAAGAGCCAGCTGCAACTATGTACACACTGCATAGAGAGGGAAGCTGGCTGGAGGCCCTGTGTTCTCTCTCTAAATTGCCAAAGGGAATGAAATTCAGAGTAAATGCTCAGACTTTTTGATTAAATCAATCCATTGCCACTACCCAATGCATCTTGTGTTCTCTTTTATTGCAGCACATTACCCAGCAATAGTTGATACCATAAATGATCTATACAATCTTCTGGAGCTCCGGGTGAAATAAGGACAGGCTGGTCTCATTATCTTCAAATTTCCTTACTTTTTTTGCTTCAATCAGGCCTTTAACATCCTCTTAAATGTCTTTTTTTTTTATATTTATTGTATGAGAAGATAAAGGAATTCATTCTGGAGATGCTCAAATAATTGCAGATGAGGTAGGTGTAGAGTCAAGCTGAAGTGGATGCCTTGTTAAAATGAAATTGCTGTACAGGGGATCTACCTGTGATGGAAGAAATAGCAAAGTGTAGACAGCAAGATTCCTATGTACTTTTACTCTTCCGTGCCCTTTTCTCTATTCATCAATTTGTCTGGTGGGGAACAGGCCATTGTTTAATTTAGTGATGCAGTTTACCAGCCCTGCTGTCAGGACCTGTGGACAACATCATAAATTAAAACCTACATTTGGGGAATTGGTGCAACAGGCCACAGGGTTGCTTCAGGCTCTTCAGGCAACAGAAGGAAAACTGAGAAACTAAGTTATACTCAATCTTTCCCCTTTTCAAAGGAACACACAAATGTTCTTAATATTGTCCTGGGAAGTTTGTCACTGCTTTAATGCAGTAAAAAACCAGTAATCAATCCTATATATATGGCACACAAGATAGCATATGCAGGCACTCAGAGCTGTCCAAGTCCTCACTTCTCTGTAAGTCTCTGGAGTTGCACAGACAGCCTGTCCACTTCCCTCATCTCCAAAATGTCAGTGAAAAATGCTTCATAAAGTTATAAGCTCATTTAGGTTGGAGGCAGACAGTCTTCCTGGCCTAGCGCCCATCACAAAAGTAAACAGGAGACACTGCAGAAAATTGCTGGCCATAAAATACACCAAGCGCATGCACTCTTGGAAGAGGCAGCTAGACCTTTCAGCCTGTCTTTATCAGTTCAGTAGTTCTAAAGAAAACCAGGCAAGATTCTTAGCATCAATAGCTGAATACTGAACTCTGAGAGCTTGTGTACACTGCATATTTTATGTTGATGGTTTTACTGGGAAAACAAAACAAAGACAGAACTGCGATGGGCATATATGAACATGTATACATGTATGAGCCTGTGTGTATCTGCGAGACCTTGGTATTCCTGCCTTCCCCCCATGACTTAAATAGTTGTGTGACTGATAACCATAGCACAGGCACTAACTGAAACTCCCAGAGCCAGGATGCTCACAGCATCACCCTCCCGCCGGTGTTTCCCAGTATCTGCACATGGATCAGATGCCTACGGCCTGGCCTTTCCTGGAGGCACTTCCTGGATGTCTAACCAGTCACGATGCTAGACAAATTCTACTCATAATTATCAACAGTTAAGATTTTCATCAAGCCAACTGTGAATTTTTGCCTTTCCTATTAAGGTGGGCTTGGTTTTTTCAAGAGGATTTTGAGCAGCACTGTGCCATGGCTGCCCAGTTGGGGCACAGCACTGAGCACAGTTCGGATGCAGCTGTGAGCGTAGCTCCTTCTTGCTGGGAAGTTCAGGGCATGGTTCTTCTCCTAACCCCCAGGAGGCAAGAGGGGTGGTGGAGGTGTCAGCCTTAGAGAGAGAAGTGGGGACATGCCAAGCTGCAGGGCTGAGACCCTCCATGATCCGCAAATGTGACACGAGGCCTGCCGAAGATTTTCTCAGCCCAGTGTGCTGCCTGGAGCAGTTCTGTGAGGCTGGAGTTTTTCCAGATGAAGCTGAGCCCAGGAGCTTGAGGTTTCAGCCCCTCAAGACCCCTGCCCACTTCATTGTGCTGTGGGCTACATTTTAATACTCCTGGCCAGTGAAACTCAGGACTGTTTGTGACTCCATGCCAGCAATAATGCAAGGGAGAAAACCAGCAGGCTTGTATGAGATGACAGTAAAGTAGGGTCAAGTACAAAAGAAAACCAGCTAAAGGCCTCTTCGCAAAGAATAGTGGTTCAGCCTTTATTTTGCAAAGATTTATGACCATACAACTCCCTCTTTTGAGCAGTAGCTGACATTTCTGGAATGGGAAACTATTTCTAGCTTTGCAGAAAGGTGATCCTCGTGGACACCAGGTTGAACATGAGCCATCAATGTGCCCTTGCAGCAGAAAAGACTAATAGTATCCTGGGCTACACTAGGCAAATTATTGCCATCAGGTTGAGTGAGATGTTCCTTCCCCTCTAGTCAGCACTGGTGAGGCCACATCTGGAGTCCTGTGTCCAGTTCTGGGCTCCCCAGTACGAGAGAGAGATGGACACACTGGAGAGAGTTCAGGCTGTGAAGATAATTAAGATCATCCCATATGAGGAAAGGCTGAGAGAGCTGGGATTGTTCAGCCTGGAGAAGAGAAGGCTCAGGGAGATCTCATCAGTGTGTACGAATACCTGAAGGGAGGGTGCAGAGAGGACAGAGCCAGGCTCCTCTCAGTGGTGCCCAGTCACAGGATGGGAGGCAATGGTCACAAACTGAAACACAGGAGGTTCCCTCTGAACATCAGGAAACGCTTTTTTCCTGTGAGGGTGACTAAGCACTGGCATGGGCTGCCCAGAGAGGTGGTAGAGTCTCCATCCCTGCAGATATGAAAAAGCTCTCTGGACATGATCCTGGGCAATTGGCTGTAAGTGGCCCTGCTTGAACAGGGGGGTTGGACCAGATGACCCCCAGAGGTCCCTTCAATCCTCAGCCATTCTGTGGTTCAGTGATTCTGTGAAAAGCTTTGTTTTGGCTATAGTTTGCTTTTTCCTCTAGCCATATAGCTTTCAGTCCCACTCAGAATAAAAAAGAGGAAAGCAAATTCAAACATGAAGGAAGACGTGAAAGGGATTTTCCCATCTGAACCTGTTCCTTCCCTCCCTCTATTGTCTCTTTTTCTCACAAAGGGCCTGATCAAGAAAAAGATGTTAAACATAATCCACTAGTCTACTTAATGCTCAGCACCTCTCACTCAACCCCAAGATCCATGACCAAATAACACTGTTGTTCCTTCTAGCACACACACACACACACATACTCCCCACACTGTCCATAGGTGTCTTCCAGAGAAACAACATTAACATCAATTATAATTTTTTTCTCAAATGGAAAAATAAATAAATTACTCCATCATTCTTTTCCTCCCCCCTGCCCTTTCCCTGATTGTCACTGGGAGGCACTGAGAAGTACATGTGTATGAAAGCAAGCTAGCTGGCCACTAGTTCCCAGCTTTGACCAAATCTGATTTTTATAAATGGTAGTGTAAAAGCAAAACAATCAATCAGCATTTCTCTACCCACTGCCTTTCTCTTTCACACAGCTAGATGATGCTCCTATTAGCACCTTAACCAGAAGTAGCCTCTTGTATCCGTATTGAGCTTTAAATACCATTTTACCTGCTCAAAGTAAAAAAGAAAGTTCTATTTAGACCAGAGCGGGTTCTACATAACAAGGGTTTGTTTTTCCTCCCTACAGGGCAAGGAAACCTTTGTGCTACCAGTGCTTTGCAGATGACATCAGGAAATGTTTCTTTTAGAAGTTGTCTTCCTGTACTGGGGATAATCCTTAGTTTGCATCAAGCTATCTGCTCTGTTCTCCCTTGCAAAGTGTGTCATGATACACCTTCAACAGAGTTACTGCAATGGGACAACTCAGACCAGCATCACCTAACGCTACCGTGACAGCCAAATGGAATTGTGGCAGCAGCACATGCCAAATGCTAAATAACATTTACAAAACCTAAATAAAGTGTCTGGGCCCAAAGGCAATGTGGAAGACAGCATTTGGCAATTGCTCTTTTTAAGGAGGTATATTTTTAATGGTATTTTTATATCATGCAGATATTGCAAATATGAATTGCTCACCAGTGAACACTCATCTTGCAAAGTTTCCAACACTAACTGGATCTTACTTTCTCACATAAAAGGAATATATCACAGAAAAAATAGGACTATCTCCCACATGGTCAGGTTTTAGCAGAAATTAAAATCTTAAATATCTCCCATTTATTGCTCTGTTGTTAACTGGTGAAGTTAGAGAGCCTGGAAAGATGCCAGTTAGCAGCTAGTATACAGGAGAGTCACTGCCTATTCTTGTTGTTTTTAAAGATAGATTTCTTTAGCTAGGTAACTGTGCTCAGGAAGGATTATTTGAACAGGACAGAAAAATATTATATCATATCTTTATCATATTATCACTTAAAATTCAGGAATGTCTTGGGGTCTCAGCCAGACTGGGGCTCTATTGCATAAGGCCCAGTGCAGACAGGGAGTCTATGAGCAGTCACAGGCTTTGCAGTTTCAGTCTGAACATTTTTTTCTGAAAGCCATAGCTGCCGCATAGAGATTACTGCCTGAAAATCTCACTTTATTTTTAAAGGAGTATGTTTCTCGCCCACAGTGCCTGGAAATGAAAGTCCTAAATGCTCCAGCACCAGAGCACATTTAAAAAGACTGTAAAATGAAATTGTCTGCTTTCATGGTGTTAAGTCAGTCCTGTGATTGATTGGGGAAAAGGAGGGTGTGAGGAAGGGAAGGTGTTATTCAGGGTTTCTGAATGTTGGAGTTGGGCAGAACTGCAGGTCGTTGTTCCTCCTCCCCGTTCCAAAATTCAGTGATTTTGAACAGACACCATTTTAATCAGACCATCTGCAGCCAGAGTATAGGTCGGTACAAACTGGTTCTCTGAGATCAGCATCTGTAGGCTGCTGTGTCATGACATTACACAACCCTGGTACTCAAGGATGATCAGGGATATTTCACATGTTGAAAAATGCAATTCATATACCATCATATTGGTGTTTTCCCACTACTGGTCTTTGTGAGAGCTATTTCTTCAATGTCCATTCTATTTTACTTTGGCTTGTGCTACACCTTTGGGTTGCCACTCACCCAGAACTCACAACAGATCTAGGCAAAACCATTGCAGTTCACCGTGTGAAGCACTAACTCCTGTTTCTACCATAATCAAGACACAAATTAGTTTGCAGTCACTCATAGTCACCTCCATTTCATCAGCTTGGCCTTTTGAGTGTACAAACCAGCCTGATGCCAGCAAATTTTTGCATGGGTGCAAAGTTCCTGATGCTCATTCTCTACATTATTGTTGCCACAGCAGTTCTCAGGCATGATGAGAGACTATTTTATTTTCTTTACTGCTTTGAAGATGCATCCTATTGGTGTTTGCTGGACGTCTCTCTTCGGTATTCAGGCCCCACAGTTCGGAGAGAAAAGACTTGCATATGTTTTGCTTTCTGACAGGCTGCTTTGGCCACTGCTCAGAAACATGTGAGTTATAGTCAGGCACCAAGCCAGTATGGCCTTCAGGTCAGCTGGTATGGACTCTCCATGACTAAGTCAGAGCTGGGGGAGGCTCTGGAGGTAGAAAAGTTGTTTTTCACACAAATCCCCTTGTGGGGCTTATCTTGGAGTTAAACTTTGTTATCTAAGCAACAAGGTTAATCCAGTAAATTAGACTTGAAAAGATAGGATTTAGGTAAATGAGAGGACAAGGAAAGCTATGGCTAGCAAATGGAATGAAAAGGAGAGAAAACTCATGTAGTGTTCTTTTGGAATTTATGGGTCATTTTTTGAAATGAAAAAGATTTTCAAAAGTCTTAGAGATTTTCCTTAGTTTCCCCTCTAAAGAAAATAGAATCATAGTTTACATTTCTAACAAGATCACATTTGTGGCTTTTCAGATTTCAGAGCCCTTCTGGTTTTCTGTTTGTTTGTTGGGTGGGTTGTTTGGTTTGGTTTTGGTTGGTTTTTTTTTTCCTCTCTTTATATCCTTCTGCTGTATTTCTCTGATTTTTCATTCATCTTTCCACATATCCTCCTGGGCTGGAAAGCAAATACTGCCCATCAACATCATCAGCCAGTTTCTCAAATTTTAACCTCAGACTCTGTCTTTAAGGGTTCTTACTGGCCTGAACATTATGTCTATAAGAATGATGCCATGATATTGCTTTCCTCTGAGGAGCCACCTGTGATCGCCTTCAATGGTACACTGAAAGAGCCATGAGCTTTTGTTCTGAAGCAGCTCAGCCTTCATGGGACCAGGACACTGCAGAGAGCACGAGGTAACTGTGGAGCTGGAGGTGGTAACTTTTCTGTTTGCATGTCAAAACAAAAAACCGGGAACACCCAACACCTGCAGAGAGAAAGATGGACTGGAAAATATTCTATTCATGTGCATTTGTTCTAAGTTTCTGTTTGTTCTCCACCCTATCATTACACTTGTTTTTCCTTATTGTCTTTTTGGATCAGCAAACCAAGTTAAATATTGATCAGTGGACCTGATTTTTCACACTCTTTCTTCTTACACTGGTAGAACTAGAGCTACAGTGGCCAAGAGGACTATTCTAGCTGAGCAAATCACCTGATTCATGTAGTTTTGACTAGTGGATTGTAGGAATGGCATACTGCGTTCTGCCCTGCATCATGTCATTGATGTTAGACCAGTTTAATCAAAACCCTTGAGAAGGAAATCACAGCAGATTGTTCCTTCCTCTGGCATTTACTTCCCTTTGTTGTCATTCAGCAGTTTAGGGACTTCCTGCACTGGAAGCTGTGCTAGGTTTAATAGCCACTGGTGAAAGGAAACCAGATCAGTTCTGGGATCTAAGCAAAAGTCCCCTGGGTTTCAGCGCACTTACCTGCATGCTTAACTTACACGGGCAGGGGTGGAAACCACCCTGCTTGTTTGTAAAATGACCTGTGGATCTACAAATCTTTGCTCTCTCAAATCCATCACCTGGTGTCAAAGTGGGATTACATCCCCTCAGCCACAGCACACCCGCACCAGTTGGTGAGTCATTCCTGTTTGCTCTCACAGGACTACAGGCTACTTGAACAGCCTTTTCCCCTTTCACAGGGCAAGGAGTGGCTGTTTGGTTTCTTAGCAGCACATTCGGGTAAAAAGGGGAGCTGCATGTAGAGAGAGGTGCTTATTGTAACTTGTGTTTGCACAGAAAATTTTGAAAGCACAATGCAAACAGGGACATCAAATATAAGCTATATCTCAAATATCATCTTAAGTCTGAAAAGTGTGAGAGAGAGATGACCTCTAGCTTGCTGGATGTTAGTGTTGCTAACAGGACTAACATAACGTCTGCAGTTGTGCATAGACATCATGATGGATGGTACATTTTCTGGTTAAAAAGTTATTTTTTTCTTTTTCCAACTTAAAACATTGTGTCATTTCATCTCTGATTATACCAGATGTTTATCCGCAGTGTACCAAACTGTACATTGTGGATATTTTTTCTTTTTTCTAAGGAAACCATAAAAGACATACGAGAAACAAGCAAGAATATAAATAATCCAAAATTTAGACAGTAAATTCCTTTTTTATGAAGACATGCCTGGCAAATAATAGAAATATGCTATGTAACTATATACCATGTAATTTTCACAGAAGCAGAACAACAGAAAGGCTAAATCATAGTGAAGTTAGGTTGGGACAGGACAAAATGCTGAGACACGGCAACAGGAAAGTTAATATCTGTACAACTTGCAGGAATCAAAGTAAGAAGTATCATGAGACATAGAAAGCTGTTAAAGAGACATCAGAAATGAATAATAAAATAATCTCAAAAGGACAGTGGTCTAAGTTTACATGATCTGAATTTAGATATTTCAGTGACATTTGTCACAGGGTTCTTCAGTCATGTAGCAGGGGTTAGCAGATATTTTGGTAGCACACAGCAAATATACATGAAGACTTGCTGTTGTGGTTGTCTTAAGCAAGTGAAAGAGTTCAGGAAGCAGGCTTTGGCTAAGTTTGAATCTGCCCCTCGTACATATGTCCTGAGAAGAGCCTCTGGTTCCTTGTGTCATGCCTCTCAAAGCACGCTGTTCATTTTCGTAGCAGGCGCTAGTTACTGAGCATTGACTGGCAGTTTTCCTCAGGGGATTATGAACCTGTAAATTATACATCTAATGATTTTGAAGAAGAAGCATCTGAAGTGAATAACTACTTGGGAATGGGTCCCAGACCTCTTCATTTGTACTGTCTCACAAGACCATCTCCTGTGTCAACAAAGAAATTAAGTTTGAAACGAGAGTGAGCTAACTAGTAAGGGGGCTAAAAGCAATACAGAGAATCTGTTCAATTGACAATAAATACATCCAAGATAAGGGTTCTTTTTTGAACTAGAGAGACTTTTGAAATTAATATAGATACTCAATTCTGAAATTTCTGTGAAAATTTTTATGACAGAACTGATCCTGCTTTGGGTCAAACCTGAAATGCCACAAACCTCCCTTTTTGGTTTTGGTGCCAATCTCTATTTTGATACTACTGTGTTTAGGTGACCAGAAGTAATGAGGCACAAAGAGCCGTGGTCTTTGAAAGCTTCTCAGTTTTACCTAAAATAAGCAGATACAGCTGTCTCAGAGTTTTCAGTATCATTTGTACTTTTCTGTGCTTACTACAGGAAATTCCTTGAATATTACAAACACTGAAGTTATCTAACTGCAAATAGCAGCTATGGTTGGCAACTGACAAGTTTTTAAGAGTCTCTGCTGCACAACTTTTCCAAACCTTAAACAGAACTCCATTCAGATTCAAATCATGGTCAACGGAGCAAAGTCAGCTCATTACAGCACACAAATGAAGGTTTCTCATCCCACTCTCCCTTAACTCCAACCTGGGACAACCGTTCAGCTGTTCCTGAGTTACAGGAAATGCCTTGGTAATTTGGACATCTCTGTCACAGACTATTATGAAATTCTGACATATGCAGGCTGCCAGTAAAACGTAGAAGAAAGCATCATCATTGCTGATGTCACCCAAGAAGAACGGAAGGTAAATCTGCAAACCACAATTCCCATTTGTGAAGTTCTGGAAGCACTCTCACCTAGCTCAAAATGCAGAGGGATCTGCACTGAGGTCAGCGGGGCTGCTCGCAACCTCCAAGCAACGCAGGTCCTCCAGGCACACACAGGACTGCAGCGAATGCACCAGACCTGCCTGTGCTTGTTTGTTGTTTCAGCCAAGTGCTGTGGAGTCAGAGAAGCCGTAGACAAACTGTGGCGATGTTTAAATCTGTTTTGGGTCTTGTTTTGTTTTGTGTTTTACTTGGGCATACTCAGAGATTTCTTCCCTCTTTCTGCAGCAAGGGCCTCAATTTATAACAACATGGAAAGGCAATCATATAGACCTGCCCCAGTTGGATTACACACTATGGAAAGTGTGTTTAATTATGAAAAATTAAAGACAAGGGGGATATGTTTAGACTAAGAATGTAGACAGTTTCTTGGCTAGCAGCAAAGCTGAACAAAAAGGGTAAGAATTCTAGAACAATTGCAAAGGATTTATTTACATTTTTTAAAAATCTACATATGTTTTCACTTAAAGCTCTTGGCGGGGGAGGGGGGGGCTCATTTCAAAGATTAGGACTTCTGGCTGTTCACATTCATCTCTACCTCTCTTCCCCTTGCTTGCAACTTGAATGTTAAAATACAGACCACAGCAAAAGGAAATGCATGTCAGGTGTGACATATCAAGTGACACAAAAGCTCAGGCACCAGAAACAAATTTGAAATTGATCAGGTACTGTGAGGCCTTTTAGTAACATTTATTGTTAGAGAATTCTTAGAGAATTTCTAGTCTTGCTGCCAATGAGAAGTAAAATTTATAATCTTAAGGTGTATGTTTTATAAGCCCTCCCACATCACAAAATGAAAAAAAGAAAAAAAATCCAAACTCTTTTTCCAAGAAGTTTCCTTTAATTTTTCCTTTTGTTTTGTTTCTGCTTTCTTTACTATACCTTCAATGTGGGTTACACCTAATCTCCTCTTTAACTCTCTAAAGCCTCAGTAATCCTTACCCTACCTTTCTGGAACACCAAAACCCAGCAGTATAGTTGATCTGCAGATTTGAAAATGGGCCATTAGAGCTATTCATCACAAACGATGCAGCACAGTTTAAACGAGAGTGCAAATATATGCCATCCTGAGTCAGATTAAACGTCCGGCTGCCCTGATGTTCTGTCTCTGTAATGTAGGCTCCGTGACCAGTTTTCATGATAACACAGGAAAAAATCAGCGGAGCAGAAAACTACAGAAAGGGAAGGGGATGCTCTGGATTTCTTCAGCCAGATCTTCCTCCTTTAGGAGGGATGATGCTCATGTCACAGAGCTCTCAGGCTGCAGCTCACCCTTGAGGCAGGGACAGGGATGAGCCTACTACAGTTTACCTTCCCTAAAGAGCTATTATTACTATATAGTCATCTCAGGCTCTGAATACACAGGTCAAAGCTCTTATCAATGGGAGCCTGGACTGCAGGGCAAGGTAGCTGGAGGCTCTGATTATTGTCTGAGAGCTCTGTGACCGCCAGAGGAAGAGTGACCAAGGGGAGGGGGCAGAGGGCAGAGCCCTGCCACGTAGGTGATTTTGTCACTCTGGAATTCAGAAAAAAAGGCTAAAGATTTCAAACTCTTTTCTGAGTGTTTTGAAGTTTCTGTGCTAGGGAAAGCGCTGTATGTCATTAAACAGAAATAAATGCAAACTTTCCTGAGCGCCTTGCTGCTTGGCACATGATGTGTACAGACTCAAGGTGGCCAAGGAGAATTTCACTTGAATTTCAGACACAAGAGAAGGATTCAGAAAGTAAACAGTCAGTTTGCAGCCATTGTGAGATTTCAGAAAATTTGTGGCAGCTTTTTAAACAGAAGACCTCCACCTGCATACACAGACACCTATATACACCTGTAGTGGGAGCAGAAACAAGAAGTACTAGGACAGTGTTTTTACTGATGATTGTAGCAGATACAGATATCTTTGGTTGCTTTAAATTCTACACTTCAAGCCCCACAGAGTCAGGTAGTTCATCCACTCTCAGCTCAAGGATGATTTTTACCATCTGTGCGTTTAGTACTGCAACTATACCACATAGTGTTATTGCAGTTTTTCCTTTAAGAATTCAGAGTGGCACACCTCTAAGGAGAAATAATGGCAATGTGAAGAATCATCACAGTGTTGGTTTTGTCAGCCACACCTAGATAATCCCAACCTGTGAAGTTTCTATCCTATCTCCAGGAATGTATGGCTCTGAGACAGAAAGCAAGCAGTGAATGCCAAAACAGGCAGGTAATCACTTGGCAGCAGACTCCTTTGGCTTAAGCTTTGAGCCAGAAAATGGACATTTTCATGATAGTGGCATACAGACAGAGGATTCCTTGAGGGAAATAAAACTCGTTCTCGATCTCTTCACAGGTGACAACCCCATCTGCTTTGTGCTTTGTGCTCCACGTGCTTGTGTCAGTTGCATCTTCAGAAAGTAACAATTTAATGTAAAAATGGTTTCCTAGATATGCGTGGAGGAAAAAGAAATAAGTCCTCCATTAAATAATGAATTATAAACTGCATCACAGCAAACATTAATGGTCACAGTTTAATGCCACACAGAAAATGGAAATATAAAGAACATATTTAATTTGGGGGACTGAGAAGAAACATGAATGACTATTGAAAAAATGTAGTATTATTGTTTTCATCCTTGCTTGCTTTGTATTAGACAGGAATCTATTAACATCAAGTAAGGCCTATTTCTAATCCCCTTGCTAAGCCCCAACCTTCAACCCAGGAGAATTTGTATTGAAGCAGAAACATGTCAATCATTTTGGCCAATTAAGCACAATAATAAACATGAAGCAAGGAAAAAAATGTGGGCGGTATTGCCAGGATAAGGAGAGCAGTGTCTACACATTTTGAAAGCTTGTCTAGATTATGAGGTTAGCTCAATGAAAAATCATCTACAACTTGTCTCCTAGGTCCAAGGGATATTCCTGATCTATAGTTTATTCATTTCCTGTGCTGATGACGCATGCATTCAGCATGTGGCAAATGGCAACAGGATTACATTTCACACATATTTCCCTGAGTTTTTCTTTCCTGAGTATTCCTCATGCTTCTGTAGTATGTTTTAGGCTAACAGCAATAGAAATGATCACTGGCTTTATCGGGAAGCTTGTGAAATAAATCAAGGGTTATTTGCATGCAGCAGGCTTACTAGATATGCTGGTAACAATGGTCTCCATGATACTCTTAGCTGACAAGGAGATAGGAAATTTCTGTTTGATTTTTAGTTGTTCTCTAAGCTTATCTTGTAAGTGGTAACACATTTTCATTTGACATCCAAAAGAACAATGTCACTGATTTGCAGAGGGCATCATAAGTTCTTCTGAATTTTTATTATTTTTATTGATGGTCTACTTTTCCTCCCTCTGCCTGCTCAGTGACCCTTCCACATTAATTGCTCAGAACTGCAGTAGGAATTTATACCTAGCTTTACATGTGAAGCAAATGACAGGAATCAGAAGCTGAGCAAATTGCCTCTGAAGGCGATGTACACGCACGCCCTGGAATGTATGGGCTTATGTTGCCATGCAGTTAGGAAAGGAAAAGTAAATTTTGAATAAATATAGTAGCCACCCTGAGATTAACTGAAGTTCTAGGCTCTTTCTCTAGCAGTAGCCCACCTCCTGAGGTGATCAAAATTCTGGGAGGAAAAGCCCACGTGCTGCGTGCACACATCCATGGCATCTCTCTGGGGTCAGAAAGCAAGTGGGAGAACATGGGGGAAGCTTGGTTTGCTGCCAGCTCACATTTTCATTTTGAACAAATGTGTGTAAAGAGTTTAGACAGAGTCTCTGTAGACCTTGATAACAGTGTTTATCTGCTCAGCTTCAAAGAAAGCCACAGAAGGACTGTGATGAAATCTGGTGTAATTGTCCCTTTCAAAGCCAAGAAAAGATATATATATATATATAAAAAATATTTTTGTGTGTGTGTGTTGGAAAAGACTGATAGCTCAGTAAGTGTGGACCTCAACAGTCCTTATACTGAGGCATAATAAGCCATTTATCATTTCCATTTAGGGGAACTCTGATTTGTCCTTAGCTTTCTAACCATGGTGCAGGAGCCATTTTGCTTGAGGAGTTGGTCTGCACTCCCCCAGCCACAATTTTTGACGTATGTTTGTGCAGGCTGGTCGTAGACTAGCTCTGATTCATGAATTATGTTTTTATTTTCCTTTTATCATTCCCTTTGGTTGAAGAAGTGTCTATAAATGCCATATTACCCAAACGCTGAGATGGTGGAAAACAAGTTAGGAATGCTGTATGCAGGCAAATCCCTCCTGCTTTCTCCCTGTCTGCCCAGATAAACAGCCCATCTCTAGTTATCCATCCTAAAGTCACCAATGCTTAAGCAAGTGGCTGGCAGGTACTAAATAAACAGAGGAGCAGGGAAGGCTTTCAGGGATACCAAGTCTCTCCTGCAGCCTGAATAGTACTGTTCTGCTTTGTGATGGTTGTGAGCAGGTCTGAGGTTTTTCAAGCTCTGAAAAAGGCAAGCTTCATAGCTCATGTAAGACCCAGATGAAGCAGACTATATTCAAGGAGGATTTTTTTTTATTTTTAACCTTTCTAGCTGTACCACAAGTGATGCTGACATTATGCCATTAACTTGCTCTTCGCATTTTAATGTTAACTATATATGCATCCTTTGCATAGCTGTTCAATCTAATCTACATTGGTTTCCAGCCTTTTTTTTCCCTTCTATCTTGATCTAGCTGGTAAATCAATGAGGCTGCTCTTTAGATTCAGAGTCTTTGGAGATTAGAACGACTGAAGAAAAAAAATATATAAAAAGGGAGGGGAGGAATCATTGAACTTTTACAGTGAAATACTGCCAAGGAACAAGCACAAAGAATACAGGGTAGCATATGTTTGGAAACTTTGGGATATACCTACATTGCAACTGGCTGTAATACTGACTTCTGAGTAGCTTGGACCTGAGCTGGCTGATAACACTGAAGGTTTAAGGTTTTGCACCATGGGCTTAACATGGGCTGCAAAATCCAAGCAAGGATGCTAAGGATGTTCATGCCAGCTGAGGTAACCATCAGGAAAGCTACTACTGGCACCAAAACCAGCTAATTTGAAAGTTACTTGGCACATGCCACCACAGCGAGTTCCTGTAGGCAGGCAGAGGCACAGCCAACACTAACCTGCTTAACAAAAAACCCCACCAGCTTACTGTAAGTGGATAGGTGATGTACAGTTCAGCCTGGGGAGGGTTTGTATAGTCTGTAGCCAGAGTCTCCAGAGCCAGAGTTCAAATCCAGCAGTTCTGTCTGGGGAATCTGGCATTCCTTTTGATTCAGACAAAAACAAGAGCTTCAGCTTTTCAAGTTTTGAGCTCCTTAACCTTCCGCTGCACAAGTGTTTACTCAGCATGCACTTGGTGTTAGCATAAAATTCACTCAGGGCCTTAATCAAAGGCCACTGTAATCAATGTAAAGACTAGGA
Source organism: Strix uralensis (assembly GCF_047716275.1). Classification (NCBI taxonomy): domain Eukaryota; kingdom Metazoa; phylum Chordata; class Aves; order Strigiformes; family Strigidae; genus Strix; species Strix uralensis. Next base: position 12,623,873 of record NC_133973.1, on the reverse strand, counting down.
GGAAAGTAAGCAGATCTTCATCTTCTAGGGATTTTTCAATGGAAGCTGGTTTCTAATTCTTTAAAGTTGACTTGAACTGTGTTTAACCTTTGGGTTAGGTTGAACCAACTTTTCTAGCCAGCTAGGAAGTAATGAAATTGTCATCAAAACCAGTCACTTTTGACTCACTAGCTAAAACTATCAGGTATCCACCTAGAGCCCTGTCAACTTTTGTGACTGACACTACAGATGACCTTAAAAAGATGTCCAGTCTCTGGAGTCAGACGCATTAACTAAATATATACCTTCCTGTGCCGTATGAAAAGTCTTGCTGTGTAGTCAGTGCCCATACGGGAAAGGTTTCCATATGTATCTGGAGAATGCCTAGTGTGACAGTCACTGATCCTGACTGAGGCCTCATCAGTGAGTTACAGATGAATTAATGATAATTTGTCACTTGATGTCAGTGGATGCATTTCCTGTGGTGGATCTGCAGAGCAACAGTGAACGGGAGCTGACACTTGGAAGTGCAGCCCCTGCACCCATAGGGCACATGACTGGGTGAGCTTGGCAACACTGTGACAGTCTGGTTTTGCTGGGCATCCAGATGGGGACCCATGCATCACAGCTCTCCGACTGTTCACACATGAAAACTCCCCTCCACAGGAAACCAGAAATTATGAGATGTATGGCACACACCAAACTGACAAACACACACCTGCAGGCAGAATATGGATGAGATGCACAGTACAGGTAGGAGGTGAGGAGATCTTCATGCCTCTCAGCCTTGACACACCCACTAAGTCAGGCTTGGACCACGAAGCCCCAAAGGTAGGGAAGTTTAACTCTGCTTCTGTTGCTTTATGCATTTTTGTCAATTACAATCTTTCAGTGTGAGTAAAGATCCTTCGTGTTTGCCAGCTCATTGCATAGCTGTTCACTCGTGCTGCACAGCTGAACAGAGTTTGGTAGTACAAGCTACAAACAACCTCGACGGCAAAAGAAATAAAAAGGTTATCTCACCACTGCAGCAAAAATCCAATGACTGTGATGCAACAGCTCAGAAGTAGGGATGCTTTCTTGCGTTTCTCTTCGGCAGGAACAGCATTTATAACACTGTCCAGCTGATTTTGCTTTCAAAAGTTGTGCACTGAACATGTATGAACTAAAAAGCAAATGAAAAAAGCTCTGAAGATAGATAATGCAAGCTTTGAGAAGGTGGTAAATCATAGAATCATAGAATCATGCAATGGTTTGGGTTGGAAGGGACCCTAAAGACCATCTAGTTCCAACCCCCCTGCCATGGGCAGGGACACCTTCCACTAGACCAGGTTGCTCAAAGCCCCGTCCAACCTGGCCTTGAACACTGCCAGGGAGGGGGCAGCCACAGCTTCTCTGGGCAGCCTGTGCCAGTGTCTCACCACCCTTGCAGTAAAGAATTTCTTCCTTAAATCTAACCTAAATCTACCCTCTGTCAGTATAAAACTGTTATCCCCCATCCCATCCCTACACCCCCTGATCAAGAGTCCCTCCGCACCTTTCCTGTAGCCCCCTTTAAGTACTGGAAGGCTGCTCTAAGGTCTCCCCAGAGCCTTCTCTTCTCCAGGCTGAACACCTCCAACTCTCTCAGCCTGTCCTCACAGGGGAGGTGCTCCAGCCCCCTGAGCATCTTCATGGCCTCCTCTGGACCCACCTGAGCAGGTCCGTGTCCTTCTTTATGTTGCGGTCCCCAGAGCTGGACACAGCACTGCAGGTGGGGTCTTACCAGAGCAGAGTAGAGGGACAGACTCCCCTCCCTCGACCTGCTGGCCACACTTCTCTTGATGCATCCCAGGATACCGTTGGCTTTCTGGGCTGCAATCACACATTGCTGGCTCATAGTCACTTTTCCATCCACCAGCACCCCCAAGTCCTTCTCCGCAGGGCTGCTCTCAATCCACTCATTGCCCAGCCTGTATTTGTGCATGGGAGGAGGATAATTACCTGAAGATGCATTCTTAGTATTATGTCTCAAAATTTAAACAAGAAGAAAATGCCTGTGATAGATTTTTTGCTTTACACATTGGATACCATCCAGTATCACCTGGTACCTTTATCATAGTAGCCAAGACACTGTTACCTAGTATCCATATCCTCTCAAGGGGTTGGATTTATAAAAGCATGGTAGAATGGTTCTTATCAAACTGAGAGCAGGACATCAGTTCTGCCCCTACTTATATATAACATCATTCTTGAGGTTGTCCTCATGGTGCTACATGGTGCCTTGCCTACAGCACGTCTGCCCATCCTATTCTCCTTTCGTTGTAGAGTGGAGCAGAGGGGATCTAGGGCATCTGAAGCTCGGAATGCCTAAATAGGCTACTCTCAGTTCAACATTTAGTGCAGGTCTTGATGGCTCTGGGCCACCCATATTCCTCTAAACACAATATATACACTCACAAACACAACTTAGATTTCCCTAGAGGGAAATCCTTTATTCACCAGAACATCATGAATGGCTACTTGATAACACAAGCTCTCCTAGCTTCCCAGACCAACACCACTAAGTCATGCCCATTTCCCACTGCACAGGGCCCTAGTCCTACACACTCCCCCTTCTCCAATCCTCTCACCTCCCTCCTGTCCAGTATGACTGAGATGTCCCAACCCTCAGCCTGTGTCCATATTTTGGTTGATGCACCATCTCTCCCTATTACTCCATCACGAACCAGAAAAGCAGTCACTTAGGTATCCACTTTCAGAACCCCTGAGTGCAATAAAAGACAGCTGCCTCCTTCCGCCCTGTGACAGGACTCTCAAATACATGCAATAATTATCCTCTGGAAGTTCCCACATCTTTGCATTGACAAGAGTAGTCTATGTGCTAGGCTTCTGGATTCCTGAAGCTTGAGGAAGTAGATCTCATCCTATGATTTGAAGATGTTGCTCTAGATTAAATGTAAGGGCCCTGTCTATTGTTAATCTGTAAAAATAACCAAGAAACCTGCAGTTTGTTCTTGAGATACTTTTTCCCATTTGAAAGCTTGAGGTTATTTTGCTCTGTAATATCCAATTATGCATAAAGCAATGTCATTGGTGCTAAAACATATAAATTTTCCCTCAGTAAAATGGGTTTCTTTTAAAAATATTTAGTTTGATGGGTACTTCCTGTGCAGTGATAACTCCCCTGATCTATTATGTAAGTCATCCGAATGAGCTCTTTTGTTATAGGCCTACATAGAGACTACTTTTTTTAAAAAATAAGATTCATATGAATTCTGATTTCTGCCCCATCTGCCTCTGGTAAAGATCCACAGACAGATATTTATATTTGGAAAATAGCTTGAGCTGTCTAGTGAATATTTCATGGCACCTACAAGATGACTGCTTCTAGAAGTCATTGGCACTGGTAGGCACCAAGTGTATGATTTTTTTTGTGAGAGACAGATGAGTAAATGGTTCTCAAGAAAACTGAGAGAAATTTAAAACCCAAACTTGGAAGGAAAATAGTTAGCTTTTACAAGGATCAATCCATGCCAGTATGAAGGGATATATTATCTTTGCAGAATCTTTTTATCATTTATTCCAGCTAGAGAACCCTTAATATATTTGAAGTATTTTGTATTTTTTCTAAGAGTGTCATACTTTAGAGGATTGGGCAAATGGAACAGCTGAGGGTGTGTCTTTCAAAAAAGTACTTGCAGAACAGGACACGCTGACAATGCGTGAAATGCATGGCTGGATGTCAACCAATTAAAGGGACAACTCTTTCCTACACCTCCAGAAATGAAGTGCAAGCTAAATAGACCTTGTTCAGATAAATGACACTGATAATGCTCTTCTAGGCAGCATTCAAATAAATTAATATTGAGCAAGAAACTCATTGAGCTACTTCCAATTGACACCTGTGTTCCACTGGGATCACTGTTCCACATAATATCCACATTAAGAATGGCTGATATTTGCCTTTACAACAATGAAAAATAAATATTTTTAAATAAGCATGTGTTAGTCCTTGTAACCATGCAGATAGAAGCCTACAAAATACTGACTGATTCCACAAAGGTCAGGAACTCCTTTTTTTAATGCTCTATCCTGTAATAGAAGAACAAGGAGATACCTGAGGAAATAGAAAAGGTAATAACTGTCAGACTGATAAAATGCAAAATTTGTATATTTGCTGACCTCAGCAAAACTGAGGAAAAAAGGATACAGAAAGGAATTAGTCATATCTAAGAATAATAAAAATATCCACTGTCATATTACTCATGGGATGACTTTCTAAAGAAAATCCTTGTTCCTGTTTTAGGCCCTAAGTAACTTCCTGCTTGCCTGAGTTAGACAGAATCTTCCCTCAAAGGCAATTGATTGTGTATTTATCTATTTTTATAAGTGTTGCAACTTTAATGGAAGACTCTGATGTTGGCTGCTATTGGACACCACAAAAGAATGCTGATTGCTTTGAAAGAAATAAGAAAATATTTGAAGTGGAGTTTTTTCAGTGTTTACTCTATAAACCTTTATGTCTAAGGCAGATCCATAATCATCCTTGACAAAATTTTCACTGGAAAAAAGGAAGTGTCTGATTTTATATGTGTTTATTGAACACATTTAGGCAGGACTAGGCTCTCATTCTGGGTTCTGCCGTAGATGGGCCATTGGTAGGAGTTAATGGTAAGTGTTAATATGCCAATATGCAAGAAAAGTTTTCACCAGCTCTTTGAATCCAAAATCACAAATGACATGACTGTCAGAAATGGTAGGAGAGGTCCTTGATGGGCCAACTTGATTCTCAGCTCAATATCTATTTAGTTTTTTACAGTCGGTGAAGATAGCCTGAAAGAAAAATCTGTGGGAGGTTTATTTTGTCACTGACTGTGTTGTGTCTGTTTCTTCAGAAAAACGGAAAGCTTCAGTTTGCAGCATCTTCCACTAGAAGTAACAATGCCAGAGTTTAAACAACATGGAAATGCTCTACTGGGATCCTTATTCATATTCTCATCTATGACTCTCTGCTTGCAGTTTCTAGCTACATGAACAATTACATTTTTCGTGTATTACTCAGACTTTATACCTTATGAATATGAACAAGAAATTGGCAAAAATTCACATCTCTTAAGACAAAATTCAAATGTTCCCTTAAAGAAATAAAACTACATTCCATCTTTTAAGTCTAAAATTTCCCTTGTGTACTTCCAACAGACTATTTATTTTACTGTCATCTGGATAGCAAGTGAAGCAGAAAAGATCCCCCAGCTAGGAAATGATGGCAAACTTTTGGAAATACTAAAGTGTGCTGAAACACACATTATTGCAATAAGATTGAAAAATCCACAGTGGTACAGACTTGTACAGACCCATACTAGACACGAGGGTGTATGGTATTAATGAGACAATGAACATGTTGTGTTGGGAGAATTTGCAAAGCAGCACCCATGTTATTAGTCACGTCTAGTCACCTCCAGTCACCTCCAGCACCCATGGACTATATGATGTCTAAACTGGGGACCTTGTATGTACACAGGAAGAATTTCACACCTCAGAATAGGGTCTGAGACATGCAGAAGATTGAGGAGGAAACCTTTTAAGAAAGGCAAAGTTAAGGTGCATCTTAAATCTTCCTAAGTGTGGTTTCATTCATGGTTCACAGGTCTTGAACTCTTAGTCATGAAGATGACTTTTTCCCTCCCCCATATTCAAGGAGGATAGACCTTTGCAGCCTATAGTGAAGGACTTATCATGCTGAGAGTTTAAAGAACAATTCCCACATTACAGCCTGGCAGAACGGTTAAACAGAGGAACAGCCCACATGTAAATCTACCAGAGCTCAGCTATAGGATAGGTAACAAACTGCAGCACTGTCAAAAGAGGTGTACTTTTACCTAAAAATTCAAGTGTCTGTCTGTCCCTAGTGATTATTCAGAGATTAGGTAACAGAAAGCTACAGGGTCAAGGGGGAAGGAAAAGGTCACTTAGAAATTGAGGAGTGACAGAGCTGAACATGGACTCTGCTGTGCAGTGTACTGACTCCCCCCCTAGACCCACACAGGAATGTAATCACAGCTGTGCACTCTCCAATTCTGAACTTCTCAGGTAGGCTAGACAAAGTGTACAAATAAAGCTGTAGGCAGCAAATGTCTTATGTCTTTATTAAAATCTTCTACATGGAAGAATCATAAATATATCTCCCTTTTCGTAAATATATCTCCCTTTTACACACATGAGCAGGGGCTCAGGGAGAAGGGTGCTTTCTCTCAAGGCTTTCAGATTAACAAAGGATGTGTCTGGAGGGTACTCAGTGAATGATAAAAGCTGAGAGGAGAGAAACATTCACTCCTTGGCTGAGAGTTATCAAACTTGTAGAGCCTAGGGCCTATCTTCAGATGCATGAGCAGCTCCCATTGAAGACAAGGGAAATGGTGTGTTTATGCCTGTGAACAGAAGTTGATCCTGGCCTTAGGTACTTTAGAAGGAAGTATTATTCTTGTGTCTCTCTAAAAAAAAAAAAAAAGGTACTTGATTCCTCTTTCAAAAGGAGAAAATAAACATCTTAAAACACATTATATAGACAGCTGTGGTGAGGTCTCCCCATCCTCTAGCTTTCCTCTCCTTGTCTCCTTGTTATTTAAATAGAAAGTTAGATGTAGTACACAACTTTAAAGGAGCCTTATATGGTAATTTTGCTGCAACAGTAAAAAATGATCAGTTTCTCTGTCAGACAGCCAAACAACACTTCTGCAGTACTTTTTGCACTGACTTCCAATCTTATGAACATTTGGCCGAAAAACATGTTTCTGTTACAGTCCTCATCTCAGCTATGATGTCTGAAGTTTACAACAGTCTTTTTGAGTGAAAACCAGGCAAGAGCGATCCCCAGTAAAAATAGCAACAGGGAGAAAATCCCAGTGAAAGAATTCAAGTCAATCTTTGCAGCATGTCAAGGCTAATATAGGCCCTGCCAATTCAGAAGTAGGCGATGCATGCTTTACATGCTTAGTACAGAAGCAAAGTGAATGACAATAAACTAGCCAGTCACAAAATGCTCACGGAGGCTCATCTGACAAATTCTGCACTCAGGCATGCACAGTGATGTAGGGAAATGTGGCCTTACTCCATCACCTTGGTCCTGCTGATGTGATGGGAGGAGGAGGAGGGCAGTGATTCCACTGTGTGGTCGGAAAGCAGCCCAGAGCAAACCAAAGCACTACAGGAGGATGCAAGTCCATTAAGGGGTGCTTATATAAGGGAGAAAGTTAATTTTTTAAACTCAGATAGTTCTCACCTTCATGGAAAGGACACCTTAACCACAAGACCTTCCTGACGAGCAATCACAGGCATTCCCTCTTTGCATGCACTAGGGAAATTACAGATAGCGGAACTATACCACAAACCTTGGTGTGCAGCCCAGCACAGCCAGCTATTGTTCATGGACTTCATTTTCTCCCTAAAGAAAGGTCACACGTCAATTACTGTATACGGTGCACTTCATTGAGAGATTACTGAACACTATCAATGAGGCTATAATAGAAGTCTGTACTGCATCAGAAAAATCCAGCTGACGGATGCGTCATCCATTCCCAATATCCTGACTGCTATTAGAAATTAAAATATCTCTTCCTTTAACTGTTTCAGACATCTCATCTGTTCTTGTGGGTGAATGTACCATTAAATGTCAGTCTATAGATGTAGCATATCGGGGGGGTGAGTAATAGGCTAAATTGTGCATATCTGAGTGAGACAAATCCGAATATAGGCACGAAGCTGAATGGCTCAACAGTCATAAATGGCTCAACAGTCATGAAGACCAAGCACTTGTAACACCTCTTGACATCACAGGAAACAGTATTTCCAAAATCTCAGAGCGAGGTCAACTGTTCAGGGATGCAACACAACTTGGTATGGGATTGTTGGCAGAAGGATTGTAAATGGCCCTGATTTTCTGTAGTCAGTATTGGGGGTTACTTTACTGTGTTTCACAATGTGCCCTCCTGCACTCTTATACCTTCGGATCCCTGTGAACTGTGGATGGTTTGGGGAGTTTGTCTGGCAGGCGAAACTGTCAGGACAGGAAGAAGAAATGAGTTAATGGCACAGAGACTTCTTGCCTGCCTGACTGCTCTGCACAGGGTGGCTGGAGTGGGATGATCTGCACTATTTTTCTCCTTAAACATGTTGAAAATGTGAGGAGGGTAAATCAGGACTCCTGGGGCATTTTTAGTGACATCAGAAGAAATTATTTAACCTCAAGAGGTTAACATTTAATAACTAGGTTAGGACCTGCTGTTATCAGACTTGTAAGATTTGTACCGCTAAAAGAAATTTTAAACATCTGTGGAGGCCACAAACTGGGGGAAAAAGAATTGTCATGCCTCAAACACTGGGCAAAAAAATGTATAAGGAAAACATTTTCAAAAGTATCCTGGGATCATTTACAACTGAAATGTTTAAAAATGAAGGTTGATACCTAAAAATGAATGCCTAGTGAGATTAAAAAATCTACTGGAACTTTTGTGGATGATGCAAGATAAGGGTTTTAAATACCTATAAGACTTTTTTCAGTCTAGTCTTAAGTCATTTACACATCTTGAAGGTTTTTGGCCTTAAGCAGATAACTCCTTTTTCTCACCTAAATTCCCTCAAGTCTCTGGGTATCTAAGGGAGGCTTAGTCTTCTATGTAAATAAGGTGCCTTTGAAAATTTACAGGAATTGCTTTTGCTCTGACACATCTGTTTGAAAGTAAAGGTTGTAAATTCATTATACACTGGCACTAAACTAACAGAAAGGAAAGCAGCAGCATGCACATCTTCTGATAGACAGCAAAATGGTGTGGTAAGAGTGTTTACACAGGTCTTCAGTGTACATGCAGAATAGTCACCAGTAGATTAAGAGTTAAAATAGAAACTGAAGTATAAAAATCACAGAGCAAGATGAGGAGGCACTTGAAAAATAGACACAAAAATAAAGCTTGCACCACAGCTCAGACTAAATTAAATCAGACCTATACAACATCTGGTCTGGAGATGGTGTGCTAGCAGCTGAGTGGCAGCATGTCTCACAGGCTGGCAGGTAGTCAAGAGAAGGTATGTCTCAGGGTGACTCGGAGGCTCTCCTGCTCAGCCTAGCTAGCTGGGGATACCTGTTCTGCTTCTCAGCCTGCAGCTGGGGTGTGTTGCATGCCCATGCTCTCAGGCAAGGCAGCCAGCCCATGAAGAGGAGGCAGGGGAGGCTGGGAGGAAGGCTGCAAGGAGGTAGGGAGAGAGGACTGCAGCAGGCAAGGACACAGAGGTGTAGGGCAGGGGGAATGTAGATTGAGTTGCAGCAGAGAAGGAGGTGGGTAGGTCACATGTAATTACAGCTGGAAATAAAGGAGAAGGTGTGGGTGTGTAAAGAAGCAGAAAAGTGAGGTCCAAAGCTCGTATGCTGAAGTCTCACCTGTCACTGAGCTGGGGAACCCTGAAGTGAACCAGCAAGTTATGCTCAGTTGCTTAGACATCCACAGGCCAAAGCTGAATGAAGTATCCACCCTTCACACAATGCTTGGGCTGACCTGTGCTACCTCCCAGGAGAGGACAGCAGCTGTTTGGGGAAAGCGGTCAACAGCACGGACCGATGGATGTGAGCACAGCCAGCAGCCATGGCAAGGTTAACAGTGTGGCACACTGCGTGATGTGTGTGCCAGGAAAGATCAGATTCCCCTCAAACAGCAAAGTCACAGTCAGCCACGTGGACCTGATGCTTCAGTGCCAAATGCAGCCATGTCTTCACCACTGAGACCTCCGAGAGAGGGAGAGCTGAGCCCATGGAGCTGGGGCAGATAGCTACCCTTTCTCAAACCCTCCCTAGACCAACAGGAAGCAAATTACCACCATTTGTTCTCCTATTTTTCAGCTACTAAGACTGCTGAAAACATTTCAATTCTGAAATGTCACAATTGTATAAGAAAGAAAAATGCCTTTAATTTACTTATTTTTTTCTCTGTTTCACAGATCTGACTATCCTGAACATCACTTTCAAAATCCTCTGTTGCTTATGAGAAATTGAGTTGCTGTTTTCTGAGTGCCTCATGAAGCCAAAAGAGGACAAGCTTTCTTTAAACCATTAAGAAAAAGAAAGAAACAGAAACGTAACCAGCACCACACGAACTAATTTGTCAAGTCACTCTGTCCAGCCGCCCAGCTTTATGCTGGACTTCTTCCACACTGCCTTGCATTATCTCCCTTTCTTCTTGCCTTGTAAAGATTCCACTCCTGCACAGATATGCATGTATGTCTGTGAAACTTCCAACAGGTGCTTTGGTCTGTCAGTGTGTTTTAAGTTGTAGTGTTCTTATGTTGGGGCTCTGCTGTTGCTAACAATTTCACAGAAAGAGTGGTCAGGCAGTGGAATAGGCTGCCCAGGGAGGGGGTGGAGTCACCACCCCTGGAGGTGTTTAAGGGTCGTTTACATGAGATGCTGGGGGCTATGGTGTTGGGGAGAACTTTGTAGAGTAGTGCTGATGGTTGGACTCGATGATCCAAAGGGTCTTTTCCAACCTGAATGATTCTATGATTCTATGATTCTACCTCACCTAGCAGAGTTCAGCACATGTGCAAGAGTTTGCAAGAATGGCTATTTGCTTGAGAGCACTTATAAAGAGACATTATATGAGGGCTATAAATATTTGGAAAGTGGCCAACAACAAGTTTTGAAACTATAAAAGTAACATTGGGGGTGAAATTACAACTTCCATCGTCAAAAGAGCAATGCCTTATTACAGTTTACTGGATTTTTTTTTTTCCTCACTAGAAATTAATGACATATTTGACGAAATATATTGCAGGAAGTTTTTAGCTTCTGCATTTTCCTGGAAACAATCATTGCCTTCTTTGTTTCAGACACTAAGAGAACCAAGGTATATCAGAATACTAGAAGAGTCTTAGCTATGCTTGAGCATAATCTGGAAGTATTATGCTTGTGGCTTGAAAGATCATTCTTTTTAAATGTTTCTGTTTCAGCCAGTGTATAAAAATATCAGGAAAATCAGAATGTTCCTGGCAAATCAGCTTTGTGACGCCTTCTCCATTAAGGTTACTTATTCAAAATCATGCAGAAATTGATTCAACACAGAATATGCTCCAAGTCTCTGCTTGTCTAGATGCGACAAATTACAACATCTGACAAAAAGTACATAAATGGAACTCACAAAAGAGATTGTAGGAAGGAATGATTCACAGAAAACAACATATGTAAATGACAAGAGAAGGGCAAACAAAGCGTCTATCATTATAAAAAGGGGAGGAAGGCAAATTATTGGAAGAAAGAAGCCAACAACCTAGCTGTAAATACATGGAAGAAAACAAGAAGATGAGCCATCAGCCAGTGAGGATTTGTTAGAGACAAAACATATCAAACAACTCATTCATTTCATTAAGACAATAGCATAGTTTTTCTTTGTGATTAAGGAAAAATATACACATCATATAACTCAATTTTAACAAAGTTTTTTTGTGGCATGTCACAGGAAGACCACATAAGCAAGCTAGGGGAGTACAGAAGAATGGATGAAATACTTACAGGAGAGTTATAAAGCTGGTTGGAAATCTGTATTTGGAAAGAAGACATGAGTGCTTCATGGACAAGTTATGTGGTGATTCTGGAGTTTTACAAGTGTTTGTCCATGATCCAGTGATATTTAACGCTTTAATTAATGACCTCAATGATGGAAAAAAAAGAGGATGCTTATTAAAATTTGGAGATGATGACCAAACTAAGTGGACATGCAAGTGTGTCAGAAGACAGGATAAATCTGGAATGATCTGGATGGGTTCTAGAACTGAGGTAATAAAAAGAGACTGTAATTCAGCAGGGACAAGTGGAAGGTACATAGACAGGAATCATCAACATAGAAAAACTCAGACTCAAAAATAACTGTATAGTAACATTTCTGCAGAACAGATCTGGGGATCTTAATGAATTACAAGTTTGACAAAAGCCAGTAATTTCATGTTGTTTTGGAAAAGGCAAATGCTGTATCAGAAGGTATAAGTAGGAATAAGTGAAATAGACTGACCCCTACTCAGAACTCCATAAAGCTTCAGCTGAATATTTGAACATCTGTCCAGTTTTGGGCAGAATACCTCAAGAAATGTAGGGATCAATAGAAAAGAATCCAGCAAAGTTAATGAAGACATATAGAAAACCACAGTCTCTGGCAGCAGATTGAATGAGTTCTGATTGTAGCAGAAAGCAAAGACATTGGCTGGCTCTCCAAAGCCCACAGTAAGGCAGACAAGCAACGATGGCCTTACATTATGACCAGAAAGATTCAGGTTTGCTGCAATTAGAAAACTTGTTAAAACTGAGAGTGCTGATGTGACAGAACAGATTTCCTGGCAATGACTTTTGTTGGAGGTCTTTAAGGACAGGTTAGACAATGCCTGTGATAGAGGAGATAAATACCACTGATCTTCCCTAGAGTACAAGAAGCAGATTTCTTGAGGGGATATAGAGGCGATATTAATATCTTCTCTAAAGTGTTTTTAAAAAGGTTCTATAAAGAACTGAGTTTGAAATTGTTACTGGTGATTTACTCCAGGAAGTGCGCTCAAAATGTCCATTCGGGAACTGGATCCTCATTTTAACTAGGACTGTGAAGTGAAAGTATTCTCATGTACCAAGAACTCCAGAGAAAGCCATAGGATCTGGGTGAGCTTGCAAGATCGGATTGCAACTGGTTTTGCTAATACTCACCAGAAACTGTTCTTTGTAAGAGCTTTTGTTGGAATTGCAAATAAAACAGATCTGTTACCTTGCTCAGTCCAAAATTATGACTTTGACTGAAATGATGTTTGCTTGAATCCATTACTGGAAAAGTATATTCCAAGAAAAATTGCATGCGGCAATGGCTTGAAAGCAGAGAAGGAGACAATATCAGGTTCACTTTCTTATTCTGGAAATTCTGTCCAAAAAATGAAAGCTTTCAATCATGCAGATAAAATATTGAAACCCAAGAAAGACAGACACAATCAGCAAAGCTGTATCAGGGAGACCTTCTAATGGAATAAATTCAGTACCAGACTTGATATATCATGATTTAGTGACATGCCTCTCTATACTGAAGTATGGCTAGAAGCACTGGTCCTGAAGGATGCTGTGCACCTAAATCAAGGACACTCAACATTTCAGACATGGGCCTAGAAGATGAGCTGACTTCAACTATCCAAACTTGCAGAGGAAAACTCTTGGATGCGGGAGCGAGATCAGGCTCCATGTACTCCCCCCAAGAACTTGGTATAAATCTTAATGGTTAAAGGACTGGTATGACAGATGACCGGCACACAAATAGGCCATATATGTGTAGAAGTTGTGAAGACATTTGCTGAATGGCATATAAAATCATGGTAACTATTAGCTGAGCAGTATGTGATAATAAAAAAAAAAAAAAAAAAAAAAAAAAGAGACATTTTCTGTTGTCGCAGGTGACTCCAAAACCTGGATTTTTTTAACATCAAAGACCTGAAAAAGCAAAAGACAAGAAGGATAGTTGTGACAGCAGAAAGGATGACCGTGGGGTGCTGAATCACTGAAATTTGAGAGGAAACATTATTAACTTTCTCTCCCTGATTATGTAGGACTTTTCCCTTATGGTACAGCCCCTAGTGTAATGCCAAGGCTTGTTTAAAATAATTTAGTTGCTTCTCATGGGATGCAACTCTGCTAACTAATCATTTGGATTTCTTTTCTCCCTGATTCTTCTACCCACAATTTTACATCCCAGTATACTAGCCCTTGGATGACCTGCATACAAATTCCTTTCCATAAATGGGAACGTGCACCTTTCAAAAAAACCCATACATCGTTGTCACATCAGTCTCCCATTTCATTCTGGGTTGGTCAAAGCTACAACATAATGTTCATATTTTTTTCTGTTAATTTCCTTTCATAAATCAGTCCCTCCAGTGCCTTAAACACATCTGTTACTTTTCTCTGAATGTCTTCCAACCCATCAATATCTTTCTGGAATTGAAGGGCCTAGGATTATATCTAGTGTTTTAGGTGAATCATTATTTCAGAAGCATTTTGCATTATGAAGTCCTATAAGTAATTGAAAAAAAAAAAAAAAAAAAGCTACATTCCAGTAACCCTGAGCCATAAGATGTTGGTGGTCTGTTCTGTGTGGCATGAATAACAACATTTTGGCCTCATGTGGGACATCACTGGGAAAAAAAAGCACCTCATGTTCAAAGCAGACTGGACCTTCTTCATGGTCGTCTGCAGCTGTTTTTACTTGTGAAGATTATTAGATGCTTCACTGATGTTTTCTAGTCCAGTCTGTCTAATGTTTAAAGCAGGTAGTGAATAGATATGGTGGTGAAATTCACCTCTGTGCAGATAATCTGCATGATGCTTAAGTTTCCATTTGAGACCTGTTTTGAAGTCCAAGATGTTCTCAGAATGGTTTACAGGCTTTACACTGACTGTATGTTTACACCTGATGGTTAGAAAAGTTAGTCACCTCTGTATAAGTGGACCACAACATATATTAAAGCTGAATTTTTCAGGTTTATGCTTCTCCTTTTCTCCCCTCTTTTGCAGCAGGTTTTCTGAGGGACCTGTGGGGTATGGTTTGCAACAGGCACCAGAAAGGAAGAAGATGGGCTGTGGTAATGGGAAGGGTATAACACAAGAACTGCTTTGCACCCATCCTTTCCTATTTCACCTTGAACTCATCCTGACCTGGCTCTGGGACCTGTGCTTGGCAGAGCACTTCTGTTTACACTTCCCTTGGTTAGTCAGTCTCTCCCAGCATTTATTGCTGCCTGTTTCATCTGCTGGTGGTTCTGCCTGAGTTTCTTATTACGCATATGTAGATACAGAGCATCAGCATACAGCAGCTCTATCTTTGGATGCATGAGCCATGCCAAGACTTCAGCTAACACTGTTCCTGTCTTTCTCAACCTGACCAAGGATGAAATAGTGCCCTACTTTGCACACAACTCTACATGCAAGTGGCTGATACTTCAGGAACATTGCCAGCAGGGTTATCTCCTGTAGGGTTTTATTTTCAAGGAAGCTGTGATTAAGCTACATTTATATAGGTAATTTGCATGTTGCTATTCCTTGCTGACAGTCAAATTTTTAATTCCTAGAAAGAGGGGAGCTCCTCACACCACCATGTGAACACACACCATCAAATGGTAATTTGTAAATGCACCTATTCCTCTCTCTCAATGTTGTTCTTTGTCCTTTCCATATTGCTTGTGGTTTTCCCCTTTCTTCCTAGGAACAAAAATTGGGGTAAGCCACAAATTTACTAACTTGTGGAAAAGTGGCCCAGTCAAAATCAAAGATACTACCTGGGGGAGCTGGAGAACTTTTGTATGGAACTGCAAGAGCAGGCCTTCTGCTTCCTAAGAATCTGTAGAGTAGATTTAGTTGCTTTAAAAAGACGGCTGGGCTGTTATCACCTGCTGTGCTCATGTTCTTCCCATCATTGTTGATATAACTTAGCTTGGAATCTGAGTCTCTAATAAAACATTTGAATGTTTTATTTTGCATTTTATTTTGGTGTGTTTGTTTAATGCACATCAAAGTCATTCATAATTCCCAGAATTTTCTACATTGAACTGTTTGCTTAAGCAAAGACTCTAGTGATGGTGTGAATTATTTATTTATACAGTCTACTTTTAAGTTGGGGCCAACATTAATTTGGCTGGGTCACTGGCATTGTGGATTTAATTGCCATGTAAATAGCTATGGAGCCTATGTCTTTAATTAGTGTGCTAAATTCTACACAATTTATGAATAAAATACACTCATTTTGACATTTTAAAACAGTTATTTTATTAATGAAGGATTTATCCGTGTTATGCCAATTCCCTTGCCTTTTGCTAATTATATGCCTCTTGCATTTTCTGATATGTTAATTTTGTTTGGTATAAATATTTGTCCTCATTAAGATTAATACTTTGTCAATGTTGACTCATTTTTTTTTCCCCAACAGATAACTTAAAGGTGACTTCATTTTTTGATCCTGTGGTTCTTACTGATTTATAAGCACCATTTAGTTCTGTCTTCCATTAAGTCCTCTTCAGCAAGGTCTAAAATTTCACCTAAGGAATGGCCTAGCTTTCTCTACATGGTATGCATGCCATGTTGAAAGGGATATAGGATAGGATTTAGCTAGCTGTGTTTCTCACAAGAGGGAATAAAGAGCCAAGTTTTGCTAACATAGCACTGTCCCTTCTGTGAACTTCTGCTGCTAGGTTGGTAATTCCCATACGATGCGTGCTAAGTAGCTTAAAGTATGCAGATGTGGAACGAGAGGCATGATCAGAAGGCGGCTGTGGCACAGAGTGCTTCTAGGGCAATCAGAAAGCCATGAACTTGTACAGGAATAGCTATGTCCTTCTGAAAACAAGGACTTTTTTAACCTCACATTCCTAGCTAGGGTAATTCTGACTCCCTTTTCCTTTCAAAGAATAGGAAGCAAACAACCAAATAAAATTGACATACAACCATGAGTCTGTTTTGACACACAGCTTGCTTATTTTTGCTTGCACGTGAGCTGATAACATGCCAAGACCACCAGGGAGGTACAGGGGATGTATTGATCAGGGAAGGAGAGAGCAGGGGAGGCAGGTGTGAAATGTTCAGAGATGGCAACAGCAAGTCTGCCTCTGTGAAGTGAAAGGGGTGGGAATGGCAGCTACAAATAGTTCTATTAAGAACTAGCTTCATTTTAAACACATGGAGTCCCCTGGTTTTATTAGGCATCTACACAGTGGTTTGAAGTAAGAGGTGATAAGGGAGTCCAGGCCTTTAGGAGCTCAAACTTAATGCTGAAGATAAAATTTGCTGATGAGAAGGAGCCAAAATATTGACCCCTGGCAAGATTTGGGAACCTAAAGAGTTCAAGAAAACAGACAGAGAAGCAAAGTACTGCTTGAAAGCAACTTCACAGAAAATAATAACTACGTAATGATCCAATCAATTAAATGAAGCATATTAAGTAAAAAATAATGTAGGCCAATGATGAAAAAGAACAGCATATCTTGCATAGTTTTTATAAACAACAGAAGAGCCTCTTCAGACTGAAACTGTATAACCTTTAAGATGCTAGGAAAGACTGACAGTTGAGTGAGCACTTAGAAATAAATATTGCTCAAGTTTCAGATATTAAGTCACAAAGCGGTCAGGCTCTCATTGTACCTGGGGTTTGGAAAGCTGGTATAAGCATGAACTCAATGCTGAACAAAGGACACCTTAGAGCGAAATCTTTTTTTTTTTTTTTTTTATGAGCCAGTCACATATAAAAAACACATTAATAATGACATGAAAAGCAGATGTTCTTAGTTTATTACACTGCTCTGGACAGACTCTATCAAATATTAAGCCAAATTAAACTGAGGTTACCTGATCTTGTACCTCCTGGCCTCTTATAGCTGTTAAGAAGAGTTCAGTATTTCTACCACTCCTTGTCAGAACATGCAAGACTTCTGTTTAATTATGCCTTACCTGTTACAGCTTCTAGCCTAGGTCACAAAATGATGTCAGAAGACAAATCAAAAGAAGCAGTCATGGCTGAGCGTCAAAACATATCAACAGCCACACTGCTAAGGATGCAAGCAAGTCTGTGAATGCAAAATTTGACACGGTTCCAAGGACATGGTTGAGGTAAGCCACTGGAGAGTAGATCTACTGAGAGTTACTAGGCAAACCATGTCAGGGTCAGGAAATCCCCTGAGCTGAATACAGTTGGAGACTGGTACAATGCTCCAGGAGCTTCATGCTTACTTGTCCTGTTCTCACTCTTCTCTTTGCAGGTACATGCGGCTCCTGCAGCACACAGGACAGGTCTGGGTGGATCTTGCTCTGGGTTACTGCAGCCAATGCTCTAACTTTGAGTAATGATCTTCTTTGATTTGTCTTCCCTTGACTTCACTTTCTGGACTAACTTAGACTAAGAAGGCTTAATACAGAAAGGGCAACTTGTGAAGACAACTTGTAGGTGCTCAGTGGCCTGCTGGAGGGACTAAAAAGGCCGTTAGCATTATGATGTCCACTCTGTCACTCTCTCTGCAGCTCTGTTCATTAGAAACCATCTTTTTTGCTCTGTATTTTCACAGTATCCAGAAGAATGAAGTCTTGCTCTGTGCCTGGAGCACCTGTGCACTGCTGGGAGTCCCACACACGGCTCCCAAGGAGTGGGGAAGGGAGGAAGGGGTGGCTGGACTCTAGCTCAGGGACGCTCTGCTCAGGTCAGAAGTGGTGTGCAGGGAACATACAGCAGGAGCCACCAAGCCAATGTCACCCCACCCGTTGTCCCGTGTCCTTCACAGCTGATGCGCTACAGCACATGCAACAACTCTGTCACTTGGGTGGCAGATCCAGAAACAGTAACACATCCAGAAAATTATAAGAACTGCCTGGGAGAGGGTGAGGCTCATCCTGATGAAATGGGCATGATGAAATGGAAATACATTCAGCTGGAAGAGGTGTATTGATACCTGGAATGAGCTGTAAGCTGTAAGATACATCTGCCTGTGAGAAATGACGATGCTCATATGGTTCAGATGGGAGTGGTCCCAGGGTTAGACTGAGATGCATCTCATCACGTGGACTGGTCCTCCCACACGTGGTCACTGCCTATCCACAGACAGCAACTCAACTTAGCAGGTTAGATGTGTCTTCGTTTCATGCACGAGGAGCTTTTAATAGGAAGGAGCTTTTAATCAACAGTTGCACTAGAAGTCTGGAGACTATGTGTATGTGGATATGTGTGGGTACATATATGCACAGTGTTTCACTGACACTGTGGCAATTTTGACATGAGGAACTGCATATAAATATTGCACCTTGGATCATCTCTGAACTTTATCATCCTCACAGTCTCTATACTATTGTCCAGGCTATGTGAAAATGTTTTTTCAGTTCCTACATATTTTTCCTCACAGATGTGCTATAAGTAAACCTAAATGGTCAGGTTTGTGTGTCTACTGAGATAAGATTATGTGTCAAAGGAGAGATGGGGGATCTGGGCCTGCACATGAATGCAGATCCTGACTGCTGTACCTCGAAACACGGAGGACCTCTTCTGAGCCCTGACGTCTTTAGCATGTGGATTACTTTTCATTGCAGACAAATTTCAGATCATCAGGCTTATTTCAGTTATTGTTAAAACTAGGATTTGAACACAGATTTAAGAGTAATCCGAGAGTAATCCACTGAGCTCCTTGTTGAGCCATGTCCACTTGTTTCTACTATTTAAATTTTGCCATTTGTGGACTGTGACTACATTCACATTTTGCTTTTTACTTTAATTGTTTATTTTTCTACTATGGTGTTAATTCAGCATTTTTTTTGAGGTTCAAATGCTTGCAGGTTTCCTCTGAAATTATTTGAACGTATACATTTGTGGAGTGCTTTAACATCATCTGCTACTTACTTTTCTAACATACATTTTCGACAACATTGTGATTTGTTTGAACATTAAATTCGTTTGTGGATGGAAGCCAGCATACTGCTTTCACATCATAGATCTGCACTCAATTGTGTAACATTTGGATCAGGAACATTTAGGATTAAATATGTTTTCTAAATGTTTTGAGAACGCTTTTCTCAACAGAAGCTCTGCTGCAGCATTCACAATTTTCAGGTAACTGATCTCAATGCTCACTGCCTCTGAACAGCAGGACTTTGAAGACTACAGCCAGGAGGTGACTTGATTAGTTAATCTTGGTTTTTTATTTTCTTTTCTTTCACCTCCTCTAGTTTATTACATTTGAAAATTAAAACAAACTCTGCCAACAGCAAATTTGTTCGTATGTTTCCCTTTGTTTGCACCGAGATTTATATATTTGCATACGATTGCCGTTCCTTTTACACTGAAATCAATTCTGCTTTAGTGTCACTACAGTCTAAGTAAGGGATATCCTACTGTGATTTCAACACAATAAAGGCTGATTGAAGTGTCAATGATTTCAGCTGTGTTTTGTATTACAAAGTTAAACATGTTCTTTTCCATTTAAGCAAAACAATCCCAAGAAATAGAGATGACAGGATAAAGGGCAATAGTCAAAGATGTGAGGTCTTTAATGAAGCTTACTGCAACAGGAAAAAGAACCTGATTTTATGGCTGTCATTTATTTATTTTTTAAAATTAAGTGAATGATGTCCTGGTATAGAGAAATTTCTTTACAACATTGCGTTCTGTTCCCCAGGTATTCCTGCAATTGGTCATGAGACTTGATTTATGAGGACAGAGAGGAACCACACACAGGTACACAGAGAAGGATGTTTTAGGAAATTATAAAAACCCACATTATAGGAAGTCCATTAGCTTTCGCTTTTTAAATAATTAAACAGCACACTCATTCATCTTATCTCAAGTAAAAATGGAGCTTTTGCAAAGGGCAGCCTCTTTAACTTGACAAAATATGATGCTTCTCCCTACAAAAAACAGAATGCAGTTTTAAATGTGCAGCAGAAATTCTGAAGAACCCATAGAAATCAATGAAATTTCATTACAAATACATATTAAAAACTAGAACTTTTCATTATACAGACAGTCAATATCTATCCAAGTCAACATGAAGTGAGAACGCCACGGTTACTTGTGGATCAACATCACTCATCAGTAGAGCTCATCAGATATTTTGCAATACAACAAGCTTTCTTTAAAGGGAAAAAATGTTGTTTCTTGAAAGTAAAATGTTTGCAGAAATAACTCAGTTTCATTGAGCTGATGAGTGGTTTGAAAGCCAGTTATCTTAGAGCTGTGCCCAATCATACTGATTCGACCAAAGCTTTCACTAACTCTGCATTTTGGCTTCGTGGAAGGAATTCCAGAAGCCTAGAATAACTTCAGTCACATCTCAGATTTCCAGGTCACTTAGCTGCCTTACTTTATGCTGGGGGCTTTCCAGACTGTTCTTAATATTTCAGGATGACCATGGTAACAACCCAACTAAAGAACAGATGATTATTTAGTTTCATAATTAACAATTCTAACATGAGATACTTTGGGTTTCCTCTTCATTTAGCAGTTGTAAATATTTAATTTTCATTCCAAAATAAGAACAAACCTTTCTCTATCTCAGAACTTCCTACAACATTAGGAATTCAGAATTTTGAGTTGTTCTAAGCAGAATAATTTAATTTCTAAATTTTTTCCTGTAAATGTTTGTAAAACATTTGAAATGTCCTTAGTTGTGGTGACTAGTCTGAAAATTCTGACCAAACCCACAAGATTTTATGTATTTTTAGGTCTCCTTTACTAGGCTTCTGTTTGTATTTTTTAATTACCCAATAGGGGGCAGAAATAGCAGGATGTGATTTAGATGCCTGCACTGTTCAAAAATATTAGCAAGTGGTGACTAATCAAAATCAGCAATGCACAGACTGATATTTCTTTGCATAAATTATTTTCAAATACATATTATACTAGTGGAGTATGAGATATAAATTACAAGAAACTGGGTAATTTCCTGCCTGGGTAACTAATAGAGACTACTAATTTGACCAGGTCTAGGAAAACTGATCACGTACAAATACTGATCTTTATACAGAAGACTACACATTCTGACCATTTAAAGACATAAGGAGACTCAGCTTCAGGAAGGAACTTCCCAAGTCCTAAAGGCACAACACTGAACAGTCAGTCAGATACTTTATGGGTTTGTTTCCCTTTCTCAAGTATGAATGACTGCCAGAGGTAGTGTACAAACCTAAATGAGTAATAATTCCCTCTCTTACTGCTAGCAAGAGGTTGATGAAAAAGATATACAACAAATGCCATTGGTAATGATCAGCTGTAATCAATCGTACGGGTCTCAAACACGAGATCTATTGAGTGCCCCTTGCTGACAACTAAGATCAGCAGAGTAGTCCTGCAACACCAATCTTGGACATTCAACACAAAGAATGACCTGCAAAGCTCTTATGGTTGGTATTTGAGTTCCTTCTGTCAGAAACCACATGTATGTGGCGAGACCATGTGCCAAACAATTCTGATGGTTCATCTCTCCCATCAGTCAGGAAGATCTCTCTATTCTACCTGCTAACCAGCTTCACCAGTCCCTTACTATTTTTCATTGCTCTTCTTTGTTTTTCATAGCTTTCCTTATGACAGTGCACTTCACAGCTGTGACCAAATCCTGAGTACCCAATCCCTACTAAAATTAAGACTGAAAAAAATGAGGTGCATGAAAGCAAGGAGACTCTTTTTGATCCTTCCTGGTACATTTATAAATGACAAATCCTTTATTCAAGTGGTTTAATCGAGACAAAAAGTGTCTTAGAAGTCTTAAAAGGAGAATTTTAAGAAGGCAATATCTAGGAAGCCTCTGAAGATAAATACAGCTGCAGAATGTCCTGTCTATAGTTGTCTGTCACCTGTTTCAACTTGTGGCTCTAGCCACAAGGGGCAAGGCCCTGATGCTTCAGAGTGTCAAGTTGGAGCCTCCTTAAAATCCCTGCTGATGGAGCCCCAGTTTTGGAAAGTGTTAAGAAGCTCTCAGCCTTCTGAAAATCAGTCTCCTGAAAGATATTGTTAGACTACCAAAACCTGTGACCTCCAAAATCACTTATCGGATATCTGCACTAATTGTGTCCTACAAACAGTCTTCAGACTGTGTTCATTAAAAGTCATTGTGTTGCAAAGACTGAACAAATAAAGAAACCAGTTTATACTGAGTTATACCTTTGTTTCTCATTGGTGCACTGAGATGTAGAGGGTGGAGAAGCTATCTATGCATTTAGCAATCTATGACCATGAAACATTATCACTCCTCCCTAAAAACGTACCTCAATTCCAGAATAATTTAGATATTTTGGTTAATAAGGAAAGAAAGTTTGCTAATCAGAGGTGAAAATTTCACAGGTCAGATTTCACTGGGTCTTAATTTTGTAACAGGCTTCATTTCAGTTTTTCATTTAAAGAGTTATGTAGTTTCACTGAACTCAGAGGGACTGTTCATGTGCATAAAATTAAGCATGTCCTGAAAATGAGCTGGGACCAATTTCTCTACCTTACCACATTTTGCTCAAAATAGACATCCAGAGAGATTTGCAAATGTGCACAAGCAGGGTTCAGTGATGATTTTTATAAATCTGTCTCTTCTCATTGAATTTTGTGGAGAAAAAAAAATGCAAGCAATCTACTCATGATGAACATTTGTGTGACATTGTAAGGTGTCATTACTATGCCTCATGTTTCCCTTGGAGCATGAATGGAGAAACGCAGGACCTCCAGCATGGGTAGGCAGCCCTTACCACTTTTGGCAGTGAAGTGTTTCACTCTGACACCTTTTGCAGGGCTGATTGAAACACAGAGCCCATCTCTGATCATGGCCAAAAGTATCACTTTCTAATCTGCTACATCTGCAATTGCATGTTGCATGTTACATCTAATATTACACAAGCACTTTCTTTTATTACACTTTCTTTACACTTTAATTACATTTTCTCACTGCAGAGAAAGACAAACTTATATGAAACTGAAAAATGCAGCCTTTTTTACCTGGATCCTAGACCACGACACTTACAAGACGAAGTCAGCTAGGTATCTTCAAACATCTACATCTGTGACCTTTTTTGTGGCCTCTGAGGGAAACTGGTATGTAGAAAAGCTTTAAAAGGCAATTGTAGGAGGCCTGTGAAGAACCACATACAATATATGTAACTTTTTCCCTGTAAATGAACAGGGCAGAGCCTCTTTAAGGACCGTACCTTTCAATTTCAGCATCACTGCTAACAAAGATGATGGAGAACAAATTCTGAGAAAGACCTGCAGACTCTCCTTTTTTAATAACAAAAATTTCCTATAAAAGCTTTCTCTACACAATACATCCAAAGGCAGCCCTGAAAATCCTCCGCTACAGGAATATATTGATACGAATCAAACACGCCAGTTAAAAACCACCATCACAATGGGAAAGAAGTACAAATACCCACGCTTTTAGGTAATAATTACAAGACTTTATTTCTAGTAATAAGATTATGTATGTGAGGCAAATACTGATTGATGGCGCCAGCAGATTACTTTCATAACAAGATACAGAATGCAAATGCTTTGTGGAAAATGGTAATTGATTCAATACCCAGTTGGTTATGTGCATATTGATATCTAGGTTGTCTGAGTAACCTTAAGACTAGGTACAATGCAGAAAGTAATTTATTATCATAACTCCCCCAAATACATTAACTCATTCACACATATATTTTGAGACTCAAACCTGAACTGTGTTACCTAAAATGTCTATCATGACTTGAAACAAGCAACAGACACTCCTGGCGGCTCTAGGAGAGTCTGAGAGCTTAGCAGTGTGGGAAGACTTGTAGCGTGTTTCCCTCCACTGCTCTCCCCCTGGGGACCTCTGGCATTACCTGAGCAGAGACATCAGTTCTGACAGATGCAAGGACATATTGCAGGGGTAGAAGCAATTTGTATGCAGTTGTTTTTACTGACTAGAGTACTCGGGTTGGAGGTGGTGACTGCTTTATTTTGTGTGAAACCAACACAGTCGCACCTCCTTGGAGATCAGAGAGGAAGCTAAGCTTAGGCCCTTGAAGCTGCGAGCTTCTGGAGATCAGGCTGAGCTCTAAACTTGGTGCTTGCTTGGCAGGCAGTTGTTTGGCTGGGTTCTGCCCCCATCCCATTAAATTCCTGTAAGAGACAAACCAAAATTCTGAAGCGATTTTGCAAGGCAAGTTCAGCTTGAGGTATGAACTCAGTAGCTCAAGATCACCCCTGATTTTTGAAGCACTAGTTGTGAAAAGAAAATGCAATCCCCAAGGCCCTCATTGTGAAAAATAGAAGGATTCTCACTCTAGGTTTAGGCTACAAATTGATTAGAAGTCCCTTAAAATCAAATGCTTGACCTGAAACAGCCAAACCCTCTTTTGACTCTGCTCTCAAAAGCATTCTCCCACCTAATGCCATCCACTGTGGCATTGCTGTTCACAGCAATCAGTATTCTGGGGCACAGAGTCTTTCCTTTCTTAATGCAAAGCCTTACTTACGCTTCTGTTAGTAGACTGCATGCTAATGACGACAGTTTGCAACCTTCACTGTCAGTGAGAATTCCCAGGTTAGCTCTCACTGATTCCTGGTTGGTGGGATGCACTGCACATGGCACCCTCTAATTGGGGGAAAAAAAGCCAAATGATACCTTGTCAATGTGCAGTTAAAAGGAGTTAAGTTAACACAACGGATGCTTTGTGTTTCATGGGAAGTTGGCGTTCCTCAGGGATCTTCTCTGACGGCCTTTAACAAAGATTCAATGTAGTCATCAACTTTGCTGTGCTTCAGAATTTGGAGGTTGAGAAGCTGAAGGAGCGCACATCTACGTACACAGCATACACAGTTACACATGGTAGCAGTTATATATGTAGCAGTGGTATTCAGTTCAGCATGGCCTTTTAAGAGATGTGCCTACTGTTACTTAGATTACAACATCACTGAGATGTAGCAGGGAGATCAGGGTGCCTCTAAGTTAGTCACAGTGCAAGTGTCTCCAAGGATTAAACCTCTGAGGAGATCAAAATGTCCAGTGCCCTCTGCAAGGTGACACACAGTGTTAGGAAAGAGCTGGGACCAGAAACTAATTATTTTCAGGAAACTTTCTGATGTAGCCAAAGGAATATACTGTGGATGTACATGGCTATGAACACTTATGCATAGTGGAGTACACATTCTTTGACAAAACTTGGTCAGGAAACAGTTAATATTTTCAAAGAATAATAATGAAATAAGTTAATGTCCTCCTAGGATTTAACCTGTTCATATATTCTCTCCTGAGAGATGCTGAAGCTTCAGGCTATATGCATGTGAAATGTAACTTGGTATGGACTAGGGAGAGGAATCCTGCATTAGGTTCAGCTCCTGTCTCAACTATGTCTGATTGTGTTCCCCAGTTTAAGCCTTGTTACTTGATTTGGAAGATTGTGAAACACATATAACTTTTAGTCGCTTTCATAATTCAAAAGCAGTCATTTCACCTTATGCAAAAAGAAATGCTTTTCCTTCCTGTCTGTGTCAAAGTGATCCACACAGCTCTCCCATGGTGTTTTGAAAGTGTCTTCTGAGGTACAGCAGCACAGTGCTTCTTCTGTGAGAGCAATTTGCTCTGCCATTATATTGTCTGCAGGTATGCAGCTGTATTGTTTTACTGTGTTGATCTTGGAAGAAGCTGGAAAGCTCATAAACTGGAAAGAAATTAGTTTCCAGCCGAAGCTTTACTTCTTCCTAGCCCACTGTGCTCTCCAAGGGAATCTCTGTGGGATATTGTTAAAGAGGAAAAGGAAGATCCAGTTGTGTTTAGAGCTGGGGCAGATGCACTATTACTCCAAATCAAGGGTTACATCCTGCTCTGTTTCTTACTCATTTCTTCTATCATCTCACACAGATCATGAGCACACCTCATCCTGTGTCTACATCAGCTGCCCACCACTCCCACTGCCCGGTTCCACATTTCTCTCACCACAGGGAGCCTGCGCATTTACTGTGGCCACAGAGATACTTCAAAGGCGAACACAGGCAACTCTTGAAACGTGGGTGATGAACACATGCTGGACAGAAAAAACATTTCCTGCAGAGAGGCTGAGAATCACATAAGTAGTGCTAACTCATACATCCGACTTCCCAGACACTTTCTCTTAGATGTACCACTGGCCACAATCCCCTCCTCAGTCTGTACTCAAGGTTCCCCAGTAACATTCATAAATGGGAAAAAGCATGGGAGACAAAGGCCATGGGCTGCAAGAGAAAGAAAGGTGTGGGGAAAAAAACCTCACTCCAAGAAACAGTGCAGAGCTGCTCTGCAAATGGAGTTGGCACATATGTGAGCTGCTCATAGCTTGCAAATACTGATGGAAGTGAAATGTGTGGAGTTCATGGGGAATTTCCATTGAGCCCCATGCAGTTACAGAGGCATTCCTTCTTAAATTTAAGGGAGTTAATTAGAATAATATATGTGCCACTTCAGCATGATGCCTGATGATCATGCTGTGGAGAAAGGAAAGAAAAGCTGGCTTGAGAGAAAATGCCATTATATACCCAAAGCAAATACAAGTCTGGAGCTTGGTTTATACTTTTTCAGAGATGTTACAATTGTCAGTCACATAGCGTGTGGATCCGATCCACAATACTGTGCACACAGTCAGCTGTTCAGCATGTTGCCCTCTTGCTAAGCATGAAGCCAGAAAATAAGTAGGCAGGTCACTTCCCGCCTCATTAACACAGTGGGAGTGGGGAGGTCTGAAAAATAAGATTGTAGAAACAGCCATGAAAGCTCGTTGGAAGCTAAACAATACCCAAATCCAGCCATGACTCCCTTCCTTCACCTTATTTTTTTTTTTTTTTCGTCTCATTCAGTGGTTTATTTTCAGTTGTTCCTAACTGCTGGTGATTTCTGCCTCCCCTAACCTTTAAGAATCCCAAACCAGAGAAACAATTTTCTCATTTAATCAAGGTACAGGAGCTTTTTTTTCCTCCCCTTCTGTAAAAGTAGGAATTATCTCAGAGTGACCCTCTTTTGCATTACTGTAAAAACTTTCCTTGTCTGAAAGTGGGTGTGTTGAGGATTCAGATGGGGCAGAAGGATACACTTGGAGCACTCCCAGTACTCAGCCAATGCTGTTGTTTCACATGGGCACCAGTGGTACAGCCAGGAGCAGTCTGAGGAGTCTCAAGAAGGATTACAGAGCCCTGGGGGTGAGAATAAGGGACCCTGGAGCGCAGGCAGTTTTTTCATTTATCCTTTCAGTCAAAGGGAAAGGATCTGAAAGGACCAGTTCAATCCAGCAAATCAACAATTGGTTACAGGACTGGTGCCACAGCCAGGGATTCGGCTACTTAGACCATGGGACTTGCTTTGAGAAATGTGAACTCGTGGCGGTTTATGGGTTCAATCTGTCAGAGAAGGGGAAGAGCATCTCTGGTTATAGGCTTGCCAAGCTGGTGATGAAGGTTTTAAATTAAAGTTGCCAGAGAAGGGGAACCTCAATCCATCCCACTCCTACCAGCTTGATGTCAGTGCCAGCCATGGATGCTCAGAGCCTGGAGAGGGGTCACAGGGCAGCAGGAGAGCACCTGAAGAGCAGCACTAAGGAGTTCCAGGCGGTAAGTCAGCTTCATCAGGGGCCCAACTTCAATGCCTCTATGCAAAGGCACATAGCATGGGGAATAAACAAGAGGAGCTAGAGACATGCGCGCATCTGCAGGGCTATGGTCTTATTGGCATCATGGAGATGTGGTGGGATGGCTCCTGTGACTGGAGTGTTGGAATGGAAGGATACAGGCTCTTTAGGAAGGACAGGCAGGGGAGACAAGGAGGGGGTGTCGCCCTCTATGTCAGTGACCAGCTGGAGTGCACAGAGCTCTGCCTGGGGATGGATGAGGAGCTGACCAAGAGCTTATGAGGATTAAAGGGAAGGCAGGGACAGGAGATGTTATAGTGAGGGTCTGCTACAGGCCACCCGACCAGGAAGACTGAGTGGATGAGGCCCTTTAGAGACAGGTAGGAGCAGCCTCACGCTCAGAAGCCCTGGTCCTCATGGGGGACTTCAACCACCCCAGTATCTGTTGGAGGGACAACACTGCAGAACATGAGCAACCCAGGAGGTTCCTGGAATGCATTGATGATAACTTCCTTTTCCAAGTGACAGAGGAGCCAACAAGGAGGGTCTGGTGGGGAGTGTGAAGCTCAAGGGCAGCCTTGGCTGCAGTGACCATGGTGGAGTTCCAGATGCTTAGGGCAGTGAGGAGGGTGCACAGCAAGCTCGCTACCCTGGACTTCAGGAGAGCAGACTTTGGCCTCTTCAGGGACCTGCTTGGCAGAGTAGCATGGAATAAAGTCCTGGAGGGAAGAGGGGCCCAAGAAAGCTGATTAATATTCAAGGATCACCTCCTCCAAGCTCAGGAGTGATGCATCCTAACTAAGAGGAAGTCAGGTAAGAACGCCAGGAGGCCTGCATGGATGAACAAGGAGCTCCTGGACAAGCTCAAACACAAAAAGGAAATCTACAGAGGGTGGAAGCAAGGACAGGTAGTCTGGGAGGGATACAGAGAAACTGTCTGAGCAGCCAGGGATCAGGTTAGGAAAGCTGATAGAATTAAATCTGGCCGAGGACATCAAGGGCAACAAGAAAAGCTTTTACAGGTATGTCAGTGATAAAAGGAAGACCAGGAAGGCTGAGGAAAGAAAAACTAAGAAGGAAAAGGGACACTTGGTCACCCAGGATATGGAGAAGACTGAGGTACTCAATGACTTTTTTGCATCAGACTTCACCAGCAAGTACTCCAGCTGCACCGTCCAAGATGCAGAAGGCAAAGGTGGGGACTGGGAGAAGAAATAACTGTCCACTGTAGGAGATTGGATTTGTGACCAGGTAAGGAACTTGAAGGTACACAAGTCCATGTGACCTGATGAGATGCATCCACGGGTCCTGAGGGAACAGACGGATGAGATGGGTAAGCTCAGGGAGACATCCAACATATTTGAGAAGTTGTGGCAGTCTGGTGAAGCTCCTGCTTCCCCCATTGGAAAAAGGGTAACATAACCCTCATTTTTAAAAAGGGAAAAAAAGGAAGACTTGGGAGACTACAGGCCAGTGAGGCTCACCTCTGTGCCTGGCAAGATCAGGAAGCAGATTCTCCTGGAAACTATGCTAGGGCACATGGAAAACAAGGAGGTGATTGGTGACGGCCAACATGGCTTCACTAAGGGGAAATTGTGCCTGACAAATTTGTTGGCCTTCTGTGATGGGGTTACAACAGTGATGGATAAGAGAAGAGGAATTGATGTCATCTACCTGGACTTGTGCAAAGCATTTAACTGTCCCACACAACATCCTTGTCTCTAAATTGGAGAGACATGGATTTGATGGATGGACCACTCAGTGCATAAGGATTTGGATGGATGGTCACGCTGAAAGGGTTGCAGTCAACGGCTCAATGTCCAAGTGCAGAGCAGTGACGAGTGCCATGCCTCAGGGGTCGGTGTTGGGACCGGTGCTGTTTAACATCTTTGTTGGTGACATGGACAGTGGAATCAAGTGCACCCTCAGCAAGTTCACCGACAACACCAAGTGTGGTGCGGTCGACACACTGGAGGGAAGGGATGTGCCATCCAGAGGGACCAGAACAGGCTTGAAAGGTGGACCCATGCAAACCTCATGGAGTTCAACAAGGCCAAGTGCAAGGTTCTGCACATGGGTTGAGGCAATCCCAAGCACAAATACAGGCTGGGCAATGAGTGGTCTGAGAGCAGCCCTGGAGAGAAGGACTTGGGGGTGTTGGTGGATGGAAAACTGACTATGAGCCAGCAATGTGTGATTGCAGCCCAGAAAGCCAACTGTGTCCTGGGCTGCATCAAGAGAAGTGTGGCCAGCAGGTTGAGGGAGGGGATTCTCCCCCTCTACTCTGCTCTCGTGAGACCCCACCTGCAGTGCTGTGTTCAGCTCTGGGGCCCCCAGAGTAAGAAGGACCTGCTCGAGTGGGTCCAGAGGAGGCCATGAAGATGACCAGGGGGCTGAAGCACCTGCCCTGTGAGGACAGGCTGAGAGTTGGGGTTGTTCAGCCTGGAGAAGAGAAGGCTTCAGGGAGACCTTATAGCGGCTTTCCAGTACTTAAAGGGGGCTACAGGAAAGGTGCGGAGGGACTCTTGATCAGGGGGTGTAGGGATAGGACAAGGGGTAATGGTTTTAAACTGACAGAGGGTAGATTTAGATTAGATAGAAGGAAGAAATTCTTTCCTGTGAGGGTGGTGAGACACTGGCACAGGTTGTCCAGAGAAGCTGTGGCTGCCCCCTCCCTGGCAGTGTTCAAGGCCAGGTTGGACGGGGCTTTGAGCAACCTGGTTTAGTGGAAGGTGTCCCTGCCCATGGCAGGGGGGCATTAGAACTAGATGATCTTTAAGGTCCTTTCCAACCCAAACCATTCTGTGATTCTATGATTTTACTTTTATCATACCACAAAGAGATTATCAGCCTTGAATCCACCACTTCTCCTGGGAGTGATGTCCCAGGAGACTTTATTCAAGGTTTTATCATAAAAATGCCATCCTTGAGCCCCACTGAAGTGTGAGTAAATACGGTTATGTTAGTGTTTTGGTTTTTTTTTTTCTTTACCTCTCTCTAATGCATTAATTTTTAAAAGCCGCTCTAACAAAAGCTGTAAACAGGAGGTTAAATATGTGGAAGGAAAGGTAGTCAAAAGAAGAAAAACATAAATGTTCATGAAAAATGAAAAATATCTCTGTTTTGTTCAGAATCTGCATTGAATTCTTCATTCCTAAAAGTTCATCTGTAGCCATTTTTGTTTTGTTGAATTGCAGGCAGAAGTCTGTATATGTTGCTTTGAGGTTTTTTTAATTAAAAAAAGGACGAATAGAGTTCTGCTCTTTTCTTGTATTCACATCATGACTTCTAAATGAAAAGAACTGTGTTGGAAAACAAAGGCTTTTCAGCAGCACACCCTGTTCATGCTGCAAACCTTACATAACCAGCTATGACATAGGTTAGCAATTACACAGTGAGAAACGAGACAGCAGGTATACGGTTTCTTGCCTGGGGATGCATCAAGAAATCACAGAATGCTAAGGTCTTGCAAAAAACGCCACTCACAAAATCCAGATTCAAGCACAGAAGGAAGGCCTGGGTTAGAAGACAGAGGTAGCCTAATATACAGTAGCAGGTCTCACTCAAATGGTCCCTTCAAATCGATGGATGACCTCCTTATTCTGAAGCGAAGCTCACTGCTCTGACAGACCTGGCTGATACAGTTTGAGCAAGTTTCCTCCCATCCATCTGTTTCCAAATGAGCCTTCTAAAATGACATGTAGTAATTTCTCAATAATATTTCAATTTAAAATGTTAATGGAAAGGAAGCTTTGGTTGGACAAACCCCAATTCTTGGTTTTTGAGGGCACCACACATAAAGCCAGCTTCCTGCCAGA
The DNA here is from genome assembly GCF_047716275.1 of Strix uralensis. Taxonomy (NCBI): domain Eukaryota; kingdom Metazoa; phylum Chordata; class Aves; order Strigiformes; family Strigidae; genus Strix; species Strix uralensis. The sequence continues at coordinate 12,591,977 of NC_133973.1, read as the reverse complement.
TGGCAGCTCTGGCTAGGGAGCTGAGGGTAGAGCTCACCCCAACAGCCAGTGCTTGTGCCATCTTGTGAGCTGGGACCGGCAGTGGGACAGGCTGCCTGTGAGGCTGGCGCTCACTACCCTGCCTCTCACCTGCTGGCATGTCGGAGCCTGCACGCTGGTGTTGGGCTGGTCCTGGGGTGAGCGTCCAGGTCGCGGAGCCACGTCATGGGCACATGACCCGTGGGTCCTTCATGGGGTCATGCAGAGGTGTGCTCTGGAGCAGGTCAGGTCAACATGAGCTGCCTGGGTCTCTGTTGTTGGCAGAGCCTGGCACCATAACCCTGCTGCAGGCTCGCATCTATCAAGTGCCAAACTATGGATCTATTGCTGCCTTGTGGCACCCCCTAGAAAAACAGTGTTGGTGTGGGTGAGGGGCTGGGGGCCACTGAGGGACTGCAAGGGCAAGAGAGGTCTTTATGTCAGAGCACAAAACATGACAGCCATTATGGGGTCTCCACTCCATTGACAACAAGAGGCAGGGCAGACCGTTAATTTGTTAACAAACTTTTTTTTGATAGCTGAAAGAATTTAGTGTTTGGGCTTGGAAGCTGTAGACCATACGTCTGTGTGAAATTAAATGCCAATAAAGGCAATCCAAAAATCTCTACAGACCTGGTTAGCAGCGTACTGTGAACAGTTCTGCAAATTTCCCCATAAAGACGTGCAGGGTGTCTTACAAATCATTCTGAAGATAGAAGAGTAGCTGTGTCTTCCTTGTTTCCTTGTACGTGCTGTGAAGGCTGGGTTGCAAATGTCCACCAAAGTGCTGCTTAGAGCTGATTACTACATTTTGAGTGCACAAGGTAGGGACCTTTACACCAACAACAGCCCCCTACTGACTCAAAGACAAACTGTTCTGCCCAGCCCCAGGGTCTTTCCCTGACCTCTGCCCAGCCTGGCCATGTTGGAGCAGGACTCGCTGCCTTCCCTGCCCATGTGTCTGTGGGACCTTCACTTCCCCCGGCACAACGCTACCCACCACAAGGCTTACAGCATGCGGCTAGGTAAAAATAGCATGCCAGGAGGTGAATGCAGCAAAGCCTCAGCCTTCCTGTGCTGTAGCCTCTTTTGATTACTCATTTTCCTCTCCTGGATTGTTATAATGACAGCCTGTCACACGCCTTTTTTGTTTGGTTTTGGTAGGGAGAGGTTTCAGGAAAGGTTTTTCACTGGAGTTTCACATGTGAGAAAATTGTCATTATTTATCAATACTGTATCTGTTCACAACAAGCAGAATGATTCTGTAACAACTTCAAATCAAACTCTGATTAAACCAGTGATAAAGTGGTACAGATAACACTTTTATTTTTTTAAAATACGGGACCATTTTTAACCAAGGAAGATGGAAACAGCACTAAGAAATGATGCTCCCCTCCTTTGAACAGACTTTAGTTTCACCTGGGAGTGTAAAACGCATTTCAGACAACTTCTGTCCTTCAACAGATGTCTCTCTGAGGGGTTGGCACAGCACCCAGCGTAACGAGATGTTACTCCTCAATTAGGAACTTTAGATACCTGTGAAAAGTACATAATGTAGCCAATGTAACTGTCAATAAATCCAGTAACACTAATTTTGGCAACATTCAGTCACCACCCAGTTTGCCACATGGTGTCCTACACAGTATGGCAAATTGTGTTTTTGTAACCTTTATCCCCAGTATTCAGTCCCCATGTTTGTATCAGTGGGACCTGTCCAAGGGGTCTGAAAGTCTCTCTTCTCTCAGCAAGGGAAAGATTTACAGATGTTTGTGTAAATCAGTGGTGTTTGGGTGAATAAAAAAACCATGTTTAACTCACCTGTTTGCTGTATATGAGACATTGTTAAGGTCTGTAAATTAACAGGGGGTAAATTCTCTTTACCTAAATTAAGTCTCAGCTACATTAATAGGTTAAATAATTTAACAAGGTCCTAAGTCTGCATGACAGCTTTAATTTAGCGCATAACTTTCATTGTGTGCAGAAGTAGTTTCGAGGTCAGTTGTATTAAACAAATGCTAGCCTAAAGACGGAGTTAAGCTGTGCAAATAGTTCCCTGAACTGGGAGGCACGTAACCAGCAGATAACTCAGTTACACTTAAACTTTTTATAGAAGTTATTTCCTTCATCTTCTGGGTTTTGGAGTGAGCTTTGGAAATGAAACTCCTCCCTGTAGCAGAAACTTCTCCCTGTAGCAACCACAATGAAATATGTGCAGCCCCTGTTAGAAAAAAATATTTTCTGAGCTGGGATCTGAGATTGAGCTTGCCTAAATCAAGGTTTAGACATTTTTTATCACCTGCTAATAGTCATGTAGGCATACTGTTCTTCAGGTTATTTTTTTTTTAATTCGGAATATATTATTTTTAAGGGACAGTTGGTTTAAGTTTCTTGTCTTTGTTTTTTCTCTTTTCCCTTCAGCTCTATATTGTCATACCTTGTCAGCTAATCTCACTTTCCTTGCGAGCAGCATACCCTACCATTTAAGTAAAAATGGTTTTCAGAAAAAATATGTCCTATAAGATGTTATGACATTTTGTGAAACAACATAATGCAATGTGACTGATGCAGATGGATATGCCCCATAAAGCTGAGAGATTTAGATATGTAGTTTTCCCCAAAAAATCACTTCATAAAGCAGTTTTGTTTAAAATATCACTTTAAAATACTATTTAAACTCCTTGGAATAGATAGCAAATTTATTTAAACTTTTATATAAAAGGCTTTTTAGCTGAATGCTTAGAGATTTTCTATGTGCAATGCTTTTTTCAGCTCAGTACATAGGGAAAAAAAGTATACAACATATAATAAAGCACCTAGCTAATGTTTCCTTCTTTACTCCCCTCCCTGAAGGAAGAGAAATGTTTTAGTGGGATCGATAGTTATAAATCATTACAAATGATTTGAGGTTTTATTTCATCTACTTTTATTATAATGTCCATGCCATCTGCTGTACATATTGAGCTTATTACACTAATTCATTTTGCAAGCTCCAACCTCTGAGTGAGAGATGTCAGAGGGCAATTGATTAAGGGATATTTGTTCTGTTACACCTTTTTCTTTAATTTCTCTCCCTAAGGTTTTCAGGTTGAGCAAGCGAGCTGACATGATAATGGGGCCTCAGGTCTGGAGATAAATGAGATTTGTGACTTTGTGCATTCATAAATATCAGAACATCTTTTAACCTGGTGGTGGTGGGAGGAGCAGTCAGTGTCAGCTGTGTGTTAGTACAAAGCTAAAGGCATGATGTTGTTTCTCTTCTTAAAAGCCAAAAAAGAGTGGATGTTTGACATATAAATGATAGCTCAACCTAGGAATCTGCCGCCTTTACACCCTCTATTATCTATAGTTAAAAGTTTTGTGTGATGGGACTAGGACAAAGAGGAAAAGTAGAACAAAGAAAAACTCAAAAGGTCCTCTGATACAGCACGTGATATCACTTATATAGTGAGTGAATATTGGCACTCTATTGAGCATGTGTATCTCTACCACAATGTAAGAGCTGTTTGCTTCTAAAATTTTCAGCCCTAAAGTGTGTATCCTCAAATTCTTGTCTTCCACATTTACTCTAAGCAAACATTGATACAAGGGTTATAGGTGCTTGGAAAAAAATCCATCACCTTGTCTCCATCAGTTCAAGACAGTGTCAAGAAGAAGTGAACAAGACATGTCATAAATATTAGAGACTTGCTTCATAACCTTAGAGCAATCAGTCCAAGTATGACAGTAGCCTGAATATTTAATAACTAATGCAAACTTTACAACTTCAACTTGAGCTTCATCACATTTTGACCTATTTATAATTAACTTGTCCATCATGTCTGAGGTCCTGACACTATACATACAGCTGACTAACATTTACACACATGAGCAGTTCCACCGAATTCAATGGAAAACCATGAAAAATCTTATTTAGTGGATATTGGTGATGGAACCTAAATGCAGACAGCCATGCGTGAATACATCAGTCTGAAATCCTTGCTAAAGGTCACAACAACATTTTAGCACAAGCTTCTGCATCGAGGCTCCAGGACCGTCCAGCCAGAACTCTTTACCAGCACAATGCCAACTGTTCATGAAATAAAACCACCTGGGCTAGAAAAAAGGCCTCACCAAGCTGGACAACACAATATAGCTGAGATAACCACTTTGAGCTGTGGTCCTGCATTTTCTGCATGTATTTTTGAAGGCTTGGATCTCTGCAACATGCTATTAGTTGCACTCACGTACAGCTTGAGTCTAACTTGTAGCCCCTTTTAAGTTCCAGATATTGCAGGCTTCAGAGGTAAGCCCAGTCACTGTCATATTGCACTCTCCCTGCGTGCTCTCATGTCGTTTCCACTGTGCCAGCAAAGCACACAGATTGCCATTTTTGATTTGAAGACAAACTGAGCAACTTCCATTTATTTGGGTAAAAAAGTCCTTGGAAAACAGTTTTATGAGAGGTTTTATATTAGCCAATGACTACTTCAAACACCAATTCTGCTGATTCTCAAGGACATACTTTACACTGAAGCCAAATGGCATGCCACAGAACTCTGTGTTAAACTTATTATCAGTGGTACTTCTCAGATACTTACAGAATTTGCTTTTTGAGAGCCTTACTGCTATACCTCTGAATACCTTGAAACTGCAATGAATATATTCTGCTTCTGTTCATGAAAAAATGTCAGACGCTGCACAACATGACACCGCCCAATCTGGTTGCGTCATTTTGTGCATCTAGTTTCCTCAGCACACAGGCTCCCGTTTTCCCTGTTATTAGACACTTTACAGCTCCAACGCTAATTGCACAAACCAATTCATTTACAGCCAGCACAACAGAAAACAGGGCAACAATGGAGACAAAAAGATTGCAGTAAGGCATTGCAACTGGTGTACTGATGGATGCTGAATAAAAGTGCCAGCTGTGTCTTGTCAAAAGAGGCAACTGAAAAAGAAAATCCCAGCAAGGACTTTGTGAATTCAGTGGCATTTTGGTGTCTGTAGGGAAGAAAACAGCAGAAGAAATTACCAAGAGCTTCCCTACCCACTAGGTCATGCCACCACCCTGTGTTGAGGTGTGGGGTGCCGTTCCACTGTTATTGCTACTGCAGTTTGTACAATACGGGATTTACTGCTGTATTAAGAAGAGAAAACTTTCTCTCTCTTCGACAGAGCTTCAGTTAGTCGTGCTGTACCCATGTCTCTCCAGTGGGTTTTCTCTGCAGTTTACTGAACTTGCAGAACTCAATAGGCAATGCTAAGAGCATGGCAACTGAGTCAGGAGCCTGCCTGCTGGGTAACTCTTTTGCTGGAGAGTAAATAAATTCCTTTATAGGATGCAGTCTCAGGAGAGTTCTTCTCCAATTGGCACAGACTGTGAAACATACCCTTTCCTTGCAACACAGGGAGAAAAAGTAATACCCTTTTGCTCTAATCTCCCCTGCAGCAATCTAATATATTCTTACTGGCACAGCTGAAGCCACTGGCTACCAGCTGGAGCTGTGTTGAAGGCTCACAGGACCTGTTCAGAGATGATGAATGCAGGGCACATGGGGGACAAGCCATTTACATTCTGGCAGTCTCCACAAAGAAAGTCCCAAAAGGAGTTTAAAGCCACCTTTCTCTGGTGGGAAACAGAGATTTGTGCAGCTTTGTCACCCTAATGTTTCCTGCCACTTTTCCAGCTGCCCCCTGCAGAGCCCTCACCTCTTGTGTAGCTTCCTGGACAGACATATGGTGCTCATCTTGACTGACACAGCTAAGCCTTTCTCAGGATCTAAAACTCTGATCTAAAGCTTCATCCCACAGGTCAACTCTTGAAGCTAAGGGGGATTGTGTAGGGCAGAGGCAAATATTCAGAAGTCCCAGCCCAGGGGTTTCAGTAATTTAATAAGGACAAATAAAGCATAGAAAAAATGATTATCAGGAGCATCTTAGCAGATTAGCACCTCACATATTGAAAGCATTACATAGTCTAAATATTGCAGCATGAACATCTTGCTTGTCTATGAGCATGGGCGATACTGCAAACCATGTAGGAGTTACATTTTAGATGACTGAGATGCACAGTTAGCTTAAAGAGCCACGGTCATTATTTTTGGACACGGCTGATTAACTTGCTTTACCAAGACTCAAATGTAACCTAATGTATATAATGCAATTAGAAGGCTGTGTCTCTATTAATACTGTAAGCAAAATGCAGAGATGAGCTTCTGAGAAGCAGTAGGAGTCTAATAATTATTTATACCTTCATCCTGTCTCTGAGAACTTGTGGGCTTCAGGCTGGAAGTTTGAGCATTTGAGAGGCATGTGCACTAATCAGTGTGTTATTGATTTTCCCTCAAATTCCACACCTGAATGTGTCTTGATCAGTTTACATGACAGCCTAAGAGTCTAACAGGACATGACTATATGCTGAGGAGGTCAAAAAAGAGGACAAAAATACAGCAATTGGGTGCCATAGCTGGAAAGCAAATTAAAAGTAGACTTTCTTTCATACAAGTTTATCTTCTGCCAGAGGAGCGGCATGCCAGGCGCCCTACAAGCGTGATGCAAAGGAAGTTGTTCCTGCTCCGTGTTCATCCAAACGATGATAACTGCATATGAAAATATGTAGCTCAGAATGGTCATTCTTTCACCTTCAGCACCCCTCTGCTGGGACCACAAGGTTAGTTTCTGATCTTGGCTACTCTGTCTGGCAACACACACAACAAATATTTATTTCCCTTTCCACAGACTAATAGCTACATGTTGTCAGTTTCACATTAGGGTTAAAATTTTGGCCCATTTCTAGTCCTGTATATTGTGTAGAAATAGTCATGTTAAAAACCAAAACAAAATAAAACAAAACAACAACAAAAAACCTCAGCCCTTTAGAAATTAAAACCTTAACCCAACACTGGTAAATAGCCTAGGAACCAATGTAGTGATGCACACTTCATACAGAGCCTGTTCACAGTTCTCTTTAATAAATTGCATGAGTCTTGTTTTCTTCCTTAAACAAATCAATGGTCCTTGCTTGTTTCTCATTCACCAAAGGGCAAGCAAGAAGCAACCATATTTGGGGGGTCAAAGCATTGAGCTTGCCTATGGATATGTTAAATAGGAACTAAGAGTATAAGGATGAAAAAGGTCAGATCTGGAAAACACCCTATGGACAGATGAAGTAAATCAGCTAAAGAGACTTGACTATTGTCTAATTGCAGTTGCTATTTATAGAATTGAATATGGCTGAGGTTTTCTTCTTTAGACATGCTTAGCAAATTGCAACTAATGGGTCTCTAAAACTTCAGCTTTATTTTATTTTTTGGAACAGTGTTGGTAAACTGATTAGTGTGTGCTTACACAGAAATGCATAAAATAATCTAATTATAGTAATACATGTGCTGTGACTGAGGGGTGATTTCTGTCAAGACTAGTTTTTAGGTTGTGTGTTTCATTGTAACTGATCATTTAATAAACAAACATGAAATAGTACAAACAAGCAGCGATGGAGCAGACATTCATTCAGCTACTGGGAAACTTACAAATGGCTATGTGAACAGCCTTATTCTAGAGGGATTTCCCAAAGGAGAAATAGGGTACCTCAGCCTCCATGATCCACTCAATCCTCAACTCCTTTCTGTATTCAAATCCAGAAATATCTGGTATCATGATAAAGTTTTCAATAATTGACACAGATCTGTTTGCGTCCTGCACCATTTCAGTTAATGGAGAGCTCCAGGGAGCCAAGATTTTGCTTGTTGTGTATTCATTTATTATTCATTTAAAGAACATGGCCATTTGCCAATAGGAACTGAAATGAAATCACCACCTTCACGCAATCTATCCAACAACCCTCCAGTCGCAATGACATTCAGTTACTAATGGGTTAGTTCAGTTTTAATCCGCTGCCTAGAGATGAATAACATTAATTATTGTAATTGGTAGTGACAGTAATGGGTGCAACATTTCCAGGGCTAATTTACTCTACTTTTGTGAGGTATCATGCTAATGTGGCTATTCTGCTTCAGTACCCAAGATAACTAAAGCTAGCTCAAATGTCTGTCTACTGTACAACATTGTGTAGCACCTGCACGTCCTAAGACCTACAGTGTATGAAATGGTACAGAGTTGCTGCACTTAGGCAGTTGACTGGACACAAATGTACTGAATCATCATGAAAGAATTTATGTGAACCCATCACGCATTGGCATGGAATGTTTCGTTCGGTTTGGCAGCTGAGTTGGGGAGAAAATATTGGTTTGATTAAATAATAATAAAGAACCCATTCACAATAGGTGAAAATAGGAAACAGATTAAAGTAGGTCATATTTTTTTTTTTTATGATTTTGTACTTTACAGATTCAGAGCAATGATTTGACCCAAGGTTTCTTACCTCTCAAGTGAGTCTCTCAACTGCTAAGTTATTAGTGCAAGCTGAAGCAGGCCTCCCTCAGGCTTGTCTGCTCAAACTGCTCCACTTTGAATACCACACTTAAATATTTGGTGAAGAAATACAAATGATTCTGCAGCTGCTGGTCAGGATACTAAAATATAAAGGAACCAATTATTTATCCAAAATGGAATATCACCAACAGGAAGGACTGAGAACAGCTCTCCATCCCCAGCCTTTTGAACAGCTGATAAACCTAAGCGTTAGGACACATTAACAGGAAAAGAGGTGCTGGGGGGTTAAGATGCCCTCAGGCAGAGAAGGGACTGAAGAAACTGCTGAAATCTGAACTGTTTTTTGGTAACTGTCACTGGTAGTTGAAAACTTAATAAAACACAGATGAGACCAAATTTGTCTCTGCCTGAAAAAGTTAACAGGAAAAATTAACACATAAAAAAAAAATCTAACTATGTATGTGTGCATACATATACATGTAGGCAATTAGAATCTTGTATGCACTGATGGAAAAGACTATCAAAGAAGCAAAACAGCAGTAAAAACATCCCGGCTATTTTGCCCTAGTAGTATATGCCATCTCAAATATTAGAAAGGGCTCCCATTCACAAAAATTGAATTTAAGTCTGTTCTTATGAGTTACATTGAATTAGATTATGTTTTTATATACTGACTGGAAAGAAAAAAATAAAAGATCATGAAACAAACAATCAAAAATAATCCAAAAATATTTTTACAGTCAGTCTGAGTGCTTCCAAAAAGGCTTTTATGAAAATAAATCAGTATCAGAATTACATTAAATTATTCTTTATCAGTTTTTCAAACTTCTTTTTTACTGCTTTTTTACTTCAATCTAATGAAAATTGATACCATTTAAAATAGCATCTTATTTAAAATTATATATATTCATACACAGGGTAAGTTGAATTTTCAACTTGTGAAGAATATATGAAAGACAGCACAGTTCCTACCAAAGCCAAGTGTACTTAACACCTGAAGACTATTGACATTCACAATGAAAGAAAACATATGCTACCCAGAGAAGTGTCCAGGACAGGACTCTGAGTAGACAGAGTGGTTAAACCTAGGGGCAGATCCATCCACCTGTTTGACAACTCAGAAGGGACAGACAGAGGATGGGAAGTGACCATTTGGGTTACCAAGACCAGCTCACAGTTGGCACATACCCCTGTACCACGTCAACATGCTGTCTCAGAAGGAGTTAAGCTTCCACTAGTCCCCTCTGGCTTCTCCAGAGCCTTCCTATTCTGATACTCAGAAACCTTCCTCTCCTACACAGCTGAAATTTATTCATTGCCTGTTTAGACTCATTTGTCCCTGTGCCAACATTGTCCTTTGGCTTAAATTGCTCTCCTCCCTCCCTGGTGTTTATCCTTCTGATGTATTTATAGATAGCAATCAGATCCCATCTCAGCTTTCATTTTGTTGGGCTAAACAAGCCAAGATTTTCTCAGTCTCCTCTCCTAAGACAGGCACCCTCCTCCCCCATTACCCTCATAGTCCTCCTCTGCACCTCTTCCTTCGTCAGTTGTTGGTTTACAGTAAGAAGCCAAGACATCCACTTGAGGACCGAGGTCCCCCCTTTTTTAGGTGCCACGCTGACAGTGGTGAGGACAAAGTTCCTCATCCCAGGGAGTTGTGGGAAACCCTGCTGGCTGGGACAAGGGTGCAATACAGAGTGAAGTCAGTGGGGCTGAGCAGAGGCCATGTACTCTGCCTGGCAAGTTCAGATGCTGTTATCGCTGGGGCTTCAGCTGCCTCAGCCCTGCTGATCATTGACACGCTCGTGTGTGTGCATGGATTAGCCTGTGACTGCACTTAACAGGACACTCATTATGGGATGCACCTGGGAGATCCATCATGGGATAAAATGACCTGCACTACTTCAGGCCTGTGGCAATGAGATGTATGCTCTTTGGGAATAGCTAAATTAAAAGTATGCATTAATAGGGCTCCTGTTCATATTTTCTGACAATGTATTTCCTCTGTACTATTTATAAATCTTACATGAAGAATTATTGGTCAGATTCTCAGCTGGCATACATTGATGAAGCTTCATTAGCTACAATGAAGCCTATCACTGCACCAGCCAATCAGTTGACTATTTATTAATTAAGTTGTAGAACATGCATTTGAAGGAGATTTTTCTTCCCTCTACATAATCCATCCAACCATATTTCTTCCTTCACTTTCCCATGGACAAAATATACTCTTCAGATTGTTGCCAAAACCTGCATGATTCACTATATTGAAATAAATCTACCTTGATGGAATTTATGGGCAGGGGCGCTATGCTGAGTCTGATTAATCTAAGATTTGAAGGGCTTCAGCCCAGCTATAAGTTTCAGTAAAGAGCTGTAATTACAGGTTAAGCATAGCAATTCCAGGTTGCTGAACATTGCTGTATTGATCCCTTTAAACCATTAAAATATGGAAGTTCAAATTCATGCACAAAGGCAATGTTTTTGAAATCCCAGTAATTTAGGAGGATTATGTTTCCAAACATGGCGCAGATGGGAGAACACTTGTCTAAGTAATGGCTTCTCTCTGCTGGAGAAACTCAAGAGCAGGATGCACAACTAGGACTTTCATTTTATTTGAAGACGGATAATGTTTTGTTGAACTACCTTCACTTTTTTCAATCATATTCTGACAAAGGCAGAGTTTTGAGGGGAAGATAGGGTAACAAACCTAACAGCACAGCCATGAACCCAGTGATTTTCCTAGTTGCCACTCTGCTCAACAGTATGATTGCACCGTCAAAAAATCAAGGACTATTCCTTCAATAATTTTCCTTTCCATGCTGCTCCAAGTGCAGAGAACCTCTCCCTCCTACTATGGGAGGTAAGTGACAGATAATACAGGGACTATGATCAGCTGGGAGCCCAGTCAGCATGGAGTGTGTCATATAAAAACATGTTAGCAGTGAAACCTAGAAGTCTCTCCTCAAGCTAAATTAGAGCACCCTCAGGATGCTCTCATCTGCTTTGGCTACTCCTTTTCCTCTGAGGCCTCCTGTGCCATCTCATGCTGGCAGGACCTATGGTCACACCAGCTGTACATAACCTCCCATGCTGAGGGCAAGGAGAAGGATGGTGCCGTTCTGAGACTTCTACCTTAAGGTATAAGGGAAGGCATGCTGGGGAAGGTGGGGTGGTTGTCTGTACCCATCTGAGCAAAAATGTGACAAAAACCCAAGAGAACTGAGTCCAAGGAGCTGTTTTTAACTTTTGTTTTTCCTTTCTTTTTAATTCAGAAGCAGTTTTGATATTTGTTTAAATGCATTCTTGAAGATCAGGGTTGTTGTCTCTTTGTGCCTGTAATTGTATTAAAAGTGCCATGCAGCCTTTCCTATAAGCTAGAATATTGGTATTATGTGTCATCTGTGCAAAACACTTATGAGATCTGGTCCATAATTACAGCTTTCTAACATCACACAAGAGCATTTCTCAGACCTACTAATTGTGCTGCCCTTTATGGTCCATCTTATTGATTAAACATCTGTCAGTGTTTTGGCGAAATGAGAATTCACTTGCAATGCAATGTGTCTGGTATATTAAATTCTGTTTAAGTCAGCCCTAACTACAAGTTTGAGATACATGTATTGTATCTACTTAATTGTATCTTAGCATTTTTTGCCTCTGTTATTTGTACTGTTTACTGCAGGGCAGGAGAGTGTTCTAATGTTTTCTTTACAGCAAAGTCAAATTATATTCCCTTAATTTTTTTTGCCACACTTGAACCATTTCAGGTGGACAAATGCTTGGGAACATTGCAAAATAATAACTTAATACAGACTGTTACCTTTTTTCATATGTCATAATCCAATTACAGAGTAAATTTTATCCTTTGTAGCCACACCTGAGAAACCGATGTATGAAGTGAGGTAGTAAAAAAACTTAAAAACCCACCAAAAAAACCCCTAAAAAACATAAAGACTTTTTAATTAGACATTCTTAATTGTGGAGAATTTCCTTTTTAAGGAGAAAAAAAAAAGGGATCATGGAACAAGATCCCTCTACTCCTACACTTCATAATTCAAATTAAAATAAAAAAGATGTTAGTATGCTGGTAACCTCTGGGAAATTAAAAGAGTAGCACTTGCAAAGGGATTGCAGAGAAGCAATGCAGAGTCCTTCTCTCTTTCCATTCCCTATGTTTACTAAAAAATGAGAAGTTCTCCACAAAAGAAATCCAAAAGCTGACACAAATAGAGAGGAGGAGAGAGTCTGTTTCACCGCTGTTCAATGCTATTTCAAATTTACTTATCCTTTCTTTATCTCATTTGCTGACTGATAAAATCTTGACAGTATTAAAAAGTAATCTGAGTCCTATTGCATGACTTGTTTTCCTTCTGTATGTTTTATGTATATTGATTGGAGAAATGAAAAACTGCTAATATCCATATGTTGTCACATCAAGAAAATGTGGACCACTTATTTTCCCAAATTACATTATGTCTGGATGATTCTGCAAAGATCTGGGAGCTGAGCTTGCATTCAGTTTTGAGATGAAATGAACCGACCCAACAAAGAAGGAAAATTAAATTACTTCTACCCATATTTTATACCTTTGACATTTACTTTCAGTGCCCCTCCCTCCATCATCTCCTTCAGTCTGACAGTTACAGTATCACCACTGAAATGCTGCCTAGCAAGAAAAATACCCCCTTCATTTGTCTCTGATCCAGACCCAGATGAAGTCAAAGAGAGTCTTTCCACTGACTTAGGGAGGTTTGGTCAGGTCCTTTACCAGTTATGCATGGGAATGGAATCCCTACTGCAGTGTTTTGAGGGGTTAATGCTCCTACTTATATATTTTAGAGTCTAACTTGGAGTATAAAAACAGCATCTTAAGCTTCAGACAGAAAACCCACTCACTTAAGGGTACACACACAATCAAGTGTTATGCTGGGACAGGGCCTTCAAGCTTTACCTAAAACCCAAGCTCAAGAAAACTGCTGGGAAGATGTGCGCTGCTGTGACTGCCAAAAAGCAAAATGAACAAGGCAAGGAAACACAGTGAGAATAACATCAAGAAGAAAAAGTCATTCTTGGATTCCCATCACCATCCTAGTTAAAAAATAAATAATAGAAAAATTAAGATAGCAGACCCTGAGACTGTCTGAAAACTAAAGCCTTAGACATGATAATTTTTCAAAGCTGCAGCGTCAGCACCATGTAGAGTCATTTCTACATTTAAAAATTAAATCAGACATCTAAACATCTTTAATATATTCTTCTGCAGATGTCTACTCTTCTTCTGGAGGACAAGAAAGAAATTCTGGCTCAACTGAACTGACCACCGTATTTCCATCAATGAGGATTTCACCTTAAGTCATTGATCACCACCATCATTGCTGAGAGTGCCAGTTTGGTGTTTCTCAAAGATTTCTCTTGCCATTCAGGTTTCTGAAGCCTCATACTCCTGCCTTGTTTTGCTTTCAAACAACATACACCTTTGAGGCAAAAAAATATGGTCTTCTATTTACCTGTTTGGCTGGATGTCTTATATTGCACCCAGCAAAGTCTGAGTGCACAGGGACATCTCCAGGGGCAGATACTAACTCCATGTTCAGGCAACAGTCAGGATCTGTTCCCTGTAGCTTCTACTATGTTTTTTTAAAATGTCTTGATCATGAGGTATCCCACTGCTTTATGGAAAAATGCTCCTAGGCACTGATCTGGGAAATTATACTGCCTCTGCAGAAATCTGAGGGAATGTTTCCAAATAGTTGGGAGCAAAGATTTAAGAAGAACCCAGCCACATATACGCATATGTATACACTAGCACACACATCCTATCAGATGATCAGCAGTAGACAGGAAGGCATGGAAATATTTAAGTGTATGCTCTTTTGAATCAGTTGGATATTTTATAAGAATAGTAAACTATTACTCTAAAAACATGAAATAGTTTTTGCTTTGTAAAGCTGTGTCCTTAATTATAGACTGTGAGAATTAGGAAGAACCTCAATTTAATATGAGTTAGTTGTGACTCCAAAAATGTGGAACAGCAAAAAGGATGTGTGAGTGTCTCATATGCTTTGTGAAGTGCTCCAGCACACAGGGATGCTCAGAAACAATATTTATTTCTAGTAGCCAGCTGATTTACTGCTGCTTTGATTCTCTCTGATGAAAAGTTTGTCAAATTCTCCCTTTCAACTCGTCTCTTATGCACAAAGTGCCCAGGGGATGGCTTATGGTTTAAGTGCAACCCCACCAAACAACTTATAACTGCTGTTATGATTAAATGAACAGCTTCAGCTTTAAATGTGAATGACCCCAGCTTCAGAAGGCATTTAAAATGCTCTTCAGTGTAAGCAACTCAGGGACAGCCTCACTCCTGCTCTAGAACTGCAAAAAAAAAATCATTACTATTTTTACTCTAGCTAATGGAAAGGTTCCTGGGTCAAGCCTTGTGGAAGACTATCCTTACCTTCTTCAGGAAACATCCTATCAAGCCAGTATATGAGAGACAAGAAAGAAGACAGAATCTGAGGGCTGCAATAAAGGTTTCTACTGGTCTCAAGGGTAGTATACAGAAGAAATTGCGTAAGTGACTATGGTAGCACTGCCTCACTCTGTTAGCTTCCTCTGGGCTGTAAAAAAGTGTGATTTCTTCTTTTGTTAGAAGAAATATCCTCCACACTACCAGTTAAGTACATCCTGCATTGCTGTCTCTTGGCCTCTGAGTTCAAGAGGGCGACAGCTTGGGATACTTGCTGGTGTGCTGGGTGGCAGCTTTCACAACCCTGCCTGTGTCCCAACTGCTCAGAGGAAAGGTTGGGCATCCGCTGGGATTTGGTTTGTTTCCCTCACAGCGCTGCAGAGCTCTGCCCAGGGCTGCTCCCATAAATACATGCCTGCAGGTAGACAACAGAAACGGGAAGAGCTACTGAGACGTTAGTGAAATTCTACCCTCTGCCTGTATGGGTATGTCTGTGATCCATGGGAGCTGTTAACCTTGTGCCCAACTGGCTTTTCAAATCAGGGCTTAAGCAGGTCGCTGTCTATGATACAAGCTCTTAATCAAACAATTTGTCCCAGCTGTTTGGACAAAGAGAGGCACTTTGAAGGCTGTCTCATTCTCCTCCTAGAGAAAACTCCAGCCAGTGTCAAATAGGCAAGAGCTGAAGTGAATCCCAGTTAATTGTAGCCTATGGGTTCATTGCTGGGTTTGGCTGGGCAAAGTCAGCTATCTTCTGCACCTCTGGGAAAGGATCTACACAAGGAAGGGGTGAATCTCTTTTCATGGTGAAAGATCTGACATGCCAGAAAGAGCTTAAAATTTTGCTAGAAAAAATTGCATGCTTGTTTCATGGCTGTAGAGGCAGATTTAACAGAGTGGGAGCTACAGCTCTAGACTGGAAATGTAACTCAGGCAGCAAAAATGCATTTTGTAATCCTTTTGTTTGATTCTTTCTTTAGCTTCTGTTTAGTTTGGGCAGCATGTGCTGGATACATGATGCACAGTACTTAGGTTAAGTCATGCACAAATATGTAGAAACTGGATACATTATCTAAAAGAGCAGTCATAAACCAGAATTATCACAGTATAAGTGAGCTTGCATCTGCTGTAACAGGCAGCTCCTGCAGAAGCTGTCCTCAAGATGCTTCCCTCCACTTCTGAAACAAAATTCATTGTATGGGATAGTGGGCAGCCCTCACCTTTATATCAACACAGGTCTCAGAGCAAAACCCAGACTGCTTTCTTAGGCTGAACCTATGTATCCTTGCATCTGCAAGCAGCTGAGTCTAATTTCACTTTACACCAAGCAGACCAAAAATCCTATTTGAAAGGTGACAGGCCAGTGCATTAAGCAATTGGACCACTGGTGGGGTTAAGGCGGATAGATTATATAAGACTACAGTCTGACACTAAAAAACACCAGCTGGATCAAGGACATTTCTATCCATTCTGGCTCATTAGACTTAGGACAACAAGGTCAGCTATGTTAAATTTAATCAGAGGGCTTCCTAGAGGGTATGGTAAATGTGTTGGCTAATTTTTCATACCATATTCCAGATAATATATCACCCACAGCTTGAGAGGTAGCTTGCTTGTGTTTAATGTATCCACTCTACTTATGGCCAGTAAAGACAAATCTTTATTGCTTTTCAACCAGGATGAGCCAAATTAATCACAAGCATGTACCTCCTTCCTCCCCTATTAAAAACAGAGGGGTTGTAGTTCATGTATGTTAGCACTCAGTTTGGCATAATCTTTTTAATGGAAAAATAAACTGAGCTGTCTATTCTAAATTGATTCAGGCAAAATAAATAAGCAAACAAGATTTTTCTTTGCTGTAGGTACCGAGACCATGTCCGGAACGGAGAAGGCTAATTAGTTTTAAACTCTTTGGGGAAAACAGTGTCTTTTTGTACTCTGTTTGTAAGGTCCCTAACACAGTGGGGGTCTGTTCTATTACTACAACTTCCATGCACTACAGTAATAAAAATAATAATACTGTGAAAGTTATTTAACATTGAGTCTTCTTGGGTGAACTGCATCTCGCCTCTGGAAAGTCCACTGGCCCTCACAGAACAATGCCATGCATGAAAAGAAGAATGGTATGAGCAACCTCTGTGCTACTGATACAGCCCTTACGATGCACAGCATTTTACAATAAATATGTATAAAAGCTAGTGTGATAAAGCAGGAGTAGGTAGTACCCTCTCTCCCTTCTGCTGCCAAACATTATCCTGGAGAAAACAGTGCAACGCCCTGCTAGCATACCATTTTGCTTTGGTAATGCCAGGTAAAGTCCAGGACTTGCATTTGTGGATTTTCCATTTCTAGGAACCGCCATTTCTCCATTTCTGGCTGTCTTGCTGACAATCTTTCTGTTCATTTGAAGGTAGCCCTCTTGTGAGGTAGAGTGTTGGTCCTAGTCACGTTGGTAGTGACTAGGACAGGCAGTCAGTTGGTCCTAGGAATGTCTGCCATGTAAAAGAGGACCTATGAAGGGAAGCATGCACTGAAGCTGTTGCTGCACGTGCTGCTGTGATAACAGGATTGGTGATCTACAGAGAACCAATTCATTATCCTGAGAAATGCTAGGATGATATTAATTATCATTAGCTTAACTGTAAATTGTTAGCTAGAATCCAAAGAATTATCAGTGAGAGAGAAACAAACATCAACCCTGGCTAGATTTACCTCATTGCATAAAATTCTGCTTGGGGGAAAAAAAAACCAACCTGATTTAAATGGCTGTGCCTGAATCTTCTTCCTTAAAACAGGCTCCTCATGGTTCCAAGAACAAGAGGCCAAGGAAAGGGCTGAAGGAATGAGATCCTGCAAATTTCATGGTGCCAGACAGAAAAGAAAAGGGACAACAGCCCATGCTGGTTAGGGGTGTCATGAGGCTAATCAGCACTGTGAAATGTGTGGCAAATGAAAATTTGAGAACCCTCTGTTGGCAAAGGGAGTTTCCAGCACCTCACTCAGGGAAAAAGAACCCAAAAAATAAGCAAAGGCCCACAAGACAAGTGGAACTTCTGGTTCCTGAGCATTACACTGTGGCATCTGTGTTTCATAAATAACCTGGTTCCTGGAATCCTCCCTCCTGATCTTCAGTGGCTTCCTTAACCCCAAAGGATCTTTTCATCTTCATAATCTTCAACCTCCTCCTCCTCTCCCTGTTACAACAAAAAAAAGTAAAACTACGGGTAAATGGAAGGTAATAAATCATCTGCTTTAAGCACATCCAGTCTACCCAAAGGTCTGTGTCATGAAGCACTCATCGTGACAAAGGTATTGCTTTGCCAATTCCATGTAACAAACAGCTTGATCTAGAGATGACATGACTCTTCACTCCCTTTCCCACCAGGCTACTGATCCTATAAATCTTATCTAAGGTACTCAAAAATAATGAATGATGAACATGTGTTAAAACAATCAACTGATTACACTGAATTTTCGTATTTGAGTTAGGATTTATCTGGGAAATGTTAAGACAGAAGCCTGATATTATTTCACCAAAGAAACAAGGAAAAAAAAAAAGGACAAAATACATCATAAACCTGATAGAAAAGGAAAAGTGGCTGTAGAATAAGCCTGCATAATATACCTGTAACTAGTATGTACTTGTGAAAGGGCCAGTTCCCTCGGGGCAGTGAAGCAGGTTTAAGCCACCTTGTAGATAATGACTCTAAACTACTTATTCTATTGCAAAGTGTTAGAAATACTCTCTAGGGACTTCTGCAATGGCAGAAAATGCCAGATGACAGCACACTATGCCTAAGCCTCGGAAGACTACACTTTCAATGCTAAGTGATGGTTTAGCACCAAATTGCATGCAGGTTGTATTATCTTCAGAGGGTTCTCAGTGGTCTAGTTAGGTATCACCACAGCGGAGAAGTACCAGCTATTGAAAAGTCAAACTCAGTTATCAGCAATAGTATCTGAAATACTATAATTATTACCCTGTAATTAATTGTACATCTTAGATACTCTGGCATGGTAACTAGCAGTTAGGTAGTTTCTTATGAGTGACAATTTTTCAGTAGCAGTAGGTGAGATCTGAAGACTGACTATACACTCCTCTGCAATTTGCTGAATTATATACACCAGGATCAGTGAGTGTTAAAATGCTAACAATGGGATTTAGTAGAGCTTGACATTCACTTCAGCCCTCTATTTTCCTAATGGTATATAAAGAAAACCAGCTTGCTTTAAGGTCAGGTGATTATGCCTTTGTATTTGTATCACTTTTTCCAGTGGAAGTTCCCACAGCATGTAGAAAATTAGGGAGATAACTTGACCACAGGTAATAAGGAGACCTTCAGAAGATAAACTCCTTGATTCCCATCAGCCATAAATGCAGACACTGGAAGATGCTTTCTGCTTGCAGTGCAGGAAGGGAAGAGGAATAACATATACCAATGAAAAGAACAGGGG
Organism: Strix uralensis; assembly: GCF_047716275.1. Taxonomy (NCBI): domain Eukaryota; kingdom Metazoa; phylum Chordata; class Aves; order Strigiformes; family Strigidae; genus Strix; species Strix uralensis. The sequence goes on along the minus strand of NC_133973.1, from coordinate 12,572,662 downwards.
ACCATTTAGATAGGTGGAGCCAGGGAGCCTATTGATGCAAATCTCTACCAAACACCAAGCAGCAATGCTGATTTACACCAGCAGATGAATATCAGACATGAGTTAGAATTTTGCCCAGACCGTCTGTTACAAGATCTCTATGCTTAAAGTTCCCTGCGGTTCTTTAATGACTAATAGTCAGTTTATTCACGGGTTTTATGCCTACTCCAAAAGACAACACACCGCGGGGTTTGTAGAATATGGATACTCCTAACCTCATGCTGAGGTGTTGATTCATCACAGATTTGGCAGAGTATTGATTCATTTCACTGAATAACCAAGAACTTTTCTTTAAGCACTCTAACATTTCCTAGGACGTCTACTGTCCAAATACCTATTTTATTAAAAAATTCTGATCAATTTCTGAGTTCTGTAGATGAAGACATGCCAAGTTTAATTCATGAACAAAAAATGTGCATAAACAACTCAGTTCCAAGCACTAAAAAAATGGATTAAAAACTTGTGTTTATACCTATTGGGAGGTTGTTGAATAGATAGCACAATTTTATAGTACAGAAGGCATTTTGCTGTTCAGTATGTTTTTCATGTCAAGTTCTAGCACAGATTTGAGCTGATGCACAAAAAAAGTTTGAAATACACTTCATTTCATATAAAAAGAGTCATTATGGTTCTGGGGTATCATGTCTTCCACATGGCACAATCCTAATATCCTGGTTTAGACTCTTAGAAATAACTGTGATGATGAGGACAGATAACGAGTCTTTTTGTCCAGAATGCCTGAATTAATTTGCAAATATGAAGAATCAGTCTAAGTTACTAAAGTATTATTTTACACACACACTCCACAATTTATTTTAGACTGAGGGCACTGAGTTCATAACTACACAAGGATTTGTTACATTACAAATTCTAATGATCCAGATGAGTCATTGAATGGTTGCAAACGGAAAGCAGGCATTGTAAGTGCTCTATCAACTGATTCGATTTGGTCAATAACAAAACGTCCCTGCAATTTGAAGCTTTGTTCATGACTCTTACCAAATGGATCGATAGTGTCAGTTCACTGCTTGGTAGGCGTGTGTCCGGATCCACTGTCATCATCCTTATGGTGCATCTGGTGAGCAGATTTCCCTTCTGCCTGAAAAGACTCTGCCTGTCTGCAGACATGACACCCGTTTTGTACTCAGTCGTTGGCAGCCGATACACAGCTCTCTCAACATATAGTATAGATATTTTTAATGGAATGGAGCCTAATATAGTCTAACAAGAGTTTTTATATATATATTTTTTTTTTAATAAGGGATGGATGGGAGACACCAGGTCATACAATGGGAAGGATGCCCTTTCTCCCCTTTACTTCCCAGTTGTGTGATCTGACACTGGGGCTGGGACAGGGGTTTTATGTGCCTTCTATCATTCTGTGCAACCCTCTGAAAATGCATAAATGCTTTTCACAGCAGCTTGAGAGAAAAAATTGAGAAATGGCCTGTGTCCAGAGGAAAAGCCCAATACAAAGACTTCCTTCAGGACACTGGGACAAGCTGCATTATTTGGGGATTGTCATGGCCAATCCAGATGTCTGGTCACTGACACAACACCTGAATTAGCATCATCTGGTAAATTCATCAACAATCTCAGCAAGGAGCTTATGACTGAGCAAACACAAAGATGGTTCATTTTCTCACACAGAGGGGGTTTGGGGCATATCAGCAAGGTAGTAAGTCAGTACAGCTCCTGTTAATGCTATGTCTACTTTTAGAATAAGAATAACTTTCCAGGTCTATCATTCCATGACTTTGTGTTTAGGTCACACTGATCCTCTGGCCCGTAAAGGAAAGAGCCACGTCCTTTGTATCTTACTGATGAATCCTTGTTGAATTTAATGGGGCAGAGCCTTGCTGGTGTTTAAATCGACACAGTGAGGTGATCCTTTATGAAACACAGTGCTCTGCCATATAAGACAATGTGGATCACCTGGGATGAAGGAGGAGGAGGAGAGGGACAAGGTAACCTCAAAAGTAGAGATTAAAAAAAACTTATTTCGTTTTGCAGATTCCTGACTGGCACCTGTTCTTCTCCCTAATGTTTTCTTAGATTTCTTTAAATTTTAGGGGGAGAAAGAAAGGGAGATAGAAAACACCCATGCTTCCTTTTCTGTATGCAGAGAGCACTTTTCTGGAAGGCCATTAGGATGGTACATGGTGGTGTGAGCACCCCTGTGTTAATTTAAAAACTCAGTTGGTGATCTTGAGGCAAACTTAAGGGCACTCCGGATAAAGTGTGTGCATGTATATTTGTACAGTGAAAAAAGTCAGGGTTTTGTGTTAACAGTATTTTGCTTGACAGACCCCTCACAACCTAAGTACTGTGGTGAGTCCCTATTGTGCTTTTAATTTCCTTGCTTTCTGTTTTCTTAGGAGAATTTTTCTTTTTATAGAATATTATTTTTCAGTTCTAATTTTCAAAGGCCTTCACCGTGAGGAGCTTTTCTCTGCTGACACGTTTGTGGGGGGCCTTTGGCTTTCATTTAACATTCCAGCTGAGTTTCTGGGGCATTGCTTTAAGTGCAGAATCCCCCCAGGAATAACAAATAATCCATTTCGCTCCCTTTAACATTTGTTGTATGCTTCCTTACTTTCAACCAAACAGACACATTTAGTAACCATCACTGGCTACCTCTGTCAGCAACTCCTCCACTCCCCCACTTCCAAACACAGAAAGTACAAAAAACAGACTTAGCTTCAGAGGTGGCACTGGTGGGGGAGAACAACCCGAGGAACGAGGAACGGTCAAGCCTGTTATTGCCAAAACACGAGAATTCAAGCCAGTGTTCTATGAAAATAAACAGACAGTTGAAAAAGAAGGTGAAAAGTGAATGGAAGTTCTGCTGCCTCAGGGAAAATAATCTGACCATTTGCTTCATCATCTAAGCCTCTCCTCAGGACAGGACTGAGGCAGGTACCTTCATCCTTATTCAGGACAGCATCTAAACATATCCCCAGAGATCAGCATACATGCCCTTTAAGGCATTTCTCTGATATGGGGCCTATACATTGCATGCTAAGATAAAAATTCTTTAACATTTTTTTATTGCTTAGTCATTGTTTCACTGTCCAGCTTAGGAGATAATGCCCTCTTTGACATTTAATTCCTCCTATTTGTTGCTTATTCTGGTTACTTATGGAAAATTCACCTTTGTGCCCAACAGTTCTCTTCCCCTGACCACACAAACGTGCCTCAGATGTCTAACCTGCCAAAGTAATTCTACCATCTGACTTTGTGTTTCCCTTCATGTGCACCAAGAGTCATGCAAGTGAAGTTACTGAAGGGTAAGGCAGTGTAAAAACAATAGAAAACAGTGTAAAACAAGTGTAAACACAAGCCCCAGCCTCTCTTTACCACCTGCACCCTGTGAAATCATTCGCACCACCACAACTTTAAATGCATATACTTAACACTGTTTCCAAGAGCTCCGCTCTGAAGCACTTTGCAGAGATGTAAATGAGAAAATAAGGTACAAGGCTGCGAAAAAAATCATAATCATGAAGTCTTGGTCTATTCCCGTTACCTGTTGCACATTACTTTTCTTCAGAAGAACTGCTCTTATTTACAGCTGGGCGAGCAAGGTGCCGGTTGGAGAAGCAGCAGGTATGACAGGTAGATGGTTACCACTCTGCAGCTGGCAGTGCAGCCCCTTTTCCAAACTGCTGCAGAAGCAGAAATCTGTGCACGGAGGAGGGGAAAATGCCCTTCGTTACCTGGAGCCAAAGTACGAATTTGAGGTAAGCGGGTTAGTGTGCAGCAGACACCCAACACTCAGAAGTACTGCACCTTGTTTGCAGAGGGATGAGTAGGGTTTGGGCAGGTTCACCCGTGTTTTGTTACTTGGGTGTCTTTGGGAACATGGTCACACTCTGGTTACAAGTGCTGTAACTCTGGCAAGTCTGAGGGGGCTTGCCTTTGCATGGCATGGATGGCATAAAGGTGAGGGCGGACAAGGTGCCATTCCCCCATGTTTCCCCAGCTACATCTTCTTTTTCCAGCTGGAAATTCTAAGCTAAAGCAACCGGGGGTCTTGAGCCATTTTTCTGTAGTTTCTGGACAAATGTTTGTTAAACATCTGTAAACATGGGTGTCTCTTGGTTTATGCATATGTGCAGATCAGATCAGCTCTAAAGGTGTACATAGTCAGATTAACACGCCCATGTGCAGTGAGATGTACCCAGTGGACTCAGAGGCTCACCACTGGTGTGGGAAGAGAGGACGGTCTTGTATTTCTCTCTAGAGAAGTCCAGAAAAAAAGAGAATATTTTAACTGCGATGTTAGAAGGGCCACTGTGCAAAGCCTCTGCCAAAGCTGTGCGGCAGGACAGTCACTGGGGCAGGGAGTATTGCTCCTGTGCTTTGGAGAGCCAGGTTCTGGAAGCTTTGCTTCCTGAAACAGCCTTTTCTGCAGCATCCCTTAAGAGTAGATTTCTGTTATTTTCACATCATGCTATATGCAGATATGTGGTTTATTTGAGATCAGTTGAGTTACAGTGTATATTGGCTGTATCAAAATCAGATGCAAGCTTATAACATCCATGTGTGGGTGTCTGACCTGAAAGCAATGGGGAAAAAAAAAAAAGAAACCTACCTGCATCATCAAGTTGGTGTGCAAAAATAAAACCAGCAGGTAGGGAACACTGCTCATGGGGGATGATCACAAAAATGTGCCAGCATCAGGTGCTGCATGGTGCTGAAGCCCCTGTAACAAACGTGCTGTCAGTGGACACAGCTGAGGAACTTTAATTGCTCGTTTTTCCTCAAACTTTGGCCTGTGCCACCAAAAAAAGAGTAAAATCTTTGTTGAGTGTAGGGTATACTGCAGGCCTGAAAAGCCTGCCTTTTAGAACAGCCTCCCACTGAAGGAAAACTATAAATCCTCTAACTCCATTTCACTTCATGGAGCCCAAATACCTTCAAGGAACCATTCAATATTTGTGGCATTTAGCAGAGAAGTGCTGTAAACAAACTCTTAAATGAAAATGAGGTACTTTTAAACAAAATGTGTCGCTAATCACCATCCCCTGACAAAAATCACTTTAAGTGCAGGTAATTTCTTTGAAACCTTGCCCAAAACTATTTGAATGTTTCAAGCATCCATCTGAGGACAGCTGCCCAGAAGCCGTGGGCAGGAAGCCCATTTTGGGCAGGACCTCCACATCCTCTCCTCAGGGCCAAATATATAGACTTCGAACAACTAGGATGAAGACAGTGATTTTACCTGGCATAAGATATCAGGTGAGCTGGTCTTCTCTGGGGTTTTTCTTAATTTTTTGATCAAGTTTTTATTTCCCTGCTTTCCCCTTAAAGCCTTGCTGTGTTGCTGTCTGAGCTATCTGGAAATCCATAAAGTTGTCTCATCACCACCGTATTTCAGAAAGTAACTTTCTTCTTTCATGACGTAAAGCTTTTAGGTTTTTCCTTGGGAACCACATTTCTAGCAGATACCTTGGCAACAGATAGTGCCTTGGTCTGATCCTTATAAGGCTTTAATCAGAATGATTTTTGAAAACATGGATTAAGCTCCATCCATGCTATAAAGAAACCATTTTTCATTAAGCCATTTTCTACCAAACTGCATTCACTCAGGACACTAAATCATGCAAACAGAATATAAATCACTTAGAGACTCTATAAATCATGTTGGTCACTGATAAAAAAAAAAAAAAAAAAGATTAAAGTATTCACTTAAAAATGAGCTAAAAAAAAAAAAAAGTACTTCAGTACTTCCTGCATCTCCATTGCCCAGTGCAACCTCATTTAACTGGGCTGAAACCTATGTAAAGCAGCAGGTTTTCAAAATTTAGGTAAAAATTGTTAGAAGTGGTCAGGAATTTTTGGGCTAAACTTTTCTCCTCCCTCCACCCACAATGAAAAATAAGCAGTCATCTGTCAAAACTGAACTTGATTGATGGCAAAGGTTTGTTTTCAACAAGTCTCTCAGCTTTAGAAAAAATCAAAAGAAACTTTGAATGATCAATAACTGCTGTTTTGACATTTTTTAAAGTGAAACGTTTTATTTTTTAATTGAAGGAAACTAGTGAAAACACCACGTTCCTTTTGTATTAAAAAGAGGCAACTGCTTAGAAAGGTCACAGTCAAAATATACTCTTTGAACATTATTAAAGTAAAATATTTAGTTTGGCCCCCATCTTGGTTTTATTTTGGAGATTTTCATCCAGGTTTTAAAAGGACCTTTCACCCCTGGTGGGACATAGGAAAAATACTGGAATTCTTGACAACCCTGACAGGGTGAGGAAGCTCATTCCCACCCAGGCTCAGTAGTTCTTTCTCTCCCTCCAGTTCTACTGGAAGGGCACTCAAAGCCATCTGTTTCTTGACTCTCTTTAAGATGGCTGAGAAGTAAAAATGAAGGTACTTGCAGGCTTTAATTCTCAAGAGCCCAGAGACGTACAGTTAAGATGCCAATCTTGGGAAGTCATATTCTCATCTTGGGTCAACCAGAGCCACAGCTGGGTTGGTCTAGGGGTCAGGCTTTATTTTAGACCTACTGTGTACTGGCACAAGCATCTGCTATGCTAACAAATCAGGCCCTACATCTAAATGCAAATGTGAATTATATTGGCTACAGTGCTACCTATGTTGCCAACTACTCTGCTAAGCTGTTGGGTTTTTTTCCCATTAATGTACCTTCTGAGTCCATTTTAAGGAGAAACTAACAAGTCAGCCATTGATTTACCATGGGACCCATTAGCAGCAGGCATTTAAAACTGCAGACCATTTACTTTAGCTGTATTATAGCCCTGCTGGTATCAATCACCATAACATCACAGACATCAGCAGGGCTGCACCAATTTATATGATCTGAGGATCTGCCTTCTTACCTTTACCGAGGTATTTGCAGTAATTCAGCCTTGATTCTGAGTGGTTATTTGCAGCTGGACCCCTTGTAGAGCCCCAGTGAAATAAAATTAGGTGAAGCAATTTCTAAGGCAATTTAAGGCCATTAAACATGACCAAAAAGTGATTAACATTGTTTGTGTGATTTACTGCCCTGGCTGAGCACTGTTTGGTTGAAAATGACTTAGTCAAAAATGCTTTTATATGCAGCAGGAAGATGACTTAATCCATGCTTTCAAAAACACTGATTTTAGCCAAATACGGAGGGTCAGATACAAATACTCTGATCATTACTGAAGTAGTGGCCCAAGCTATTCTTCTAAGGAAGAAACATGTGTCTCATTTCACATCTAGCGCTGAAACCAGCAGGTGTCCACTCATAAACTGTGATGCAGTGTCAGAGCATTCCTAAGAAAATCCCTCTATTTCTGCAGTGAGGTTTCATTCTTACGGGAGGCAGTTTGCAACGTAGAAACGGATCCATGGCTGCCGATTTGTGCAATCGCTGCAGTGTATCATAAACTTTCCCCTTCTTTGCCCCAGTGGTCTTCCCTCCACTTTAGAGTATATCTACATGCACAGATCCCTGTCGAAGACAAAGAAAATGCCTTAAGTGTCAGGGGCAGCATTAGCAATACTATCTAATCCAAATACTGTTTTCTGACACTGTCCCTCTGTCACTGTTTCTTAAATAGGTATGAGAGGGGTGTGCAGAAGAACCCTTGGAAAGTGTTTCTAATTGCTTAGGTTGTGCACCAAATTAAAAATCATCTCATTCAACAATCCTCTGGCCTAGATTTGCTTGCTCCCATTGCCAGATGCAACTCAGTGGCACCTGCTCACCTTCTGATTTGGAAGTGAGTTGGCAACACCTGTTCTGATTTAATTTGATGAAGGTAAATCACTGCACGTCCCCTAGCAGCAAGGATCCATTATCGGTAACTACATTATCTGCAGCGTACTAAACATTTGCTCTGAACACACTTATAGGAAGATAAGCAAAATAATAGGAAACATCTCAGTAAGCAGTTGCCAATCTAAATTTTTCCCTCTCTAGGAACACCTAGCTGTGTGGGCAGGAGGGAGGAAAAGTGAGTTTACTATCAGACTTTTGAAACCTGTAGATGAATGCAGATAATAAATCTGCATTAATGGATGAGGACTTGAAGTTCTATTCCAAAGGACATCTGCAGGAGGTGGAGGACTTATTCTGGGCTGCAAGAAAAAAAAATGCTTAATGGTTGCAGTTGTGAGAGAGAGAGCTGGCGTAGTTTATGAAGGTGAGTTATCACATTTCTCCAAAGGATGCCTGCCAGAGCTGCGTAAGTGGAAACAGAAGGTGGCTCCTTTGGGTTGTGGACACTGCGGGGCATACAGCTGTGTAACTCACTGCTTTTGCGTCAGTGGGTTGCAGGACCATTGTGATGACCTGATGGCTGCTGCTGGGCTTCCTGTTGGGATTTGAGGAATTAAAAAAAGTCATGAGTGAAGTAAAAACCCCTTTTGACAGTGTAGGAAAATAGACCCAAAAGGTCCTCTGAAAGCATATGCAGATTGCATGTGAAGAGCACAGGCACAGCTTTAGAATGTTACCTTTTCGAGTCTCCTAAAGTCTACAACAATGCCCAGCTAATGCATTAGTAAGCAGTGAGGCTTGCTTTCTCCTAAACAAGCCTATTTCCCAAGCAGTAACTAAGTGCACTGCTGCTTTTCCCTCTTCCTTATATCTCCCAGCCCCAGGAACACCCAAGTACCCAAGAGCCAAGTACATTGTAGTCCCCACCCTTTACCCATCTGTCAACAAATCCTCCTATTCTGTCTCAAACCCTGTCCCAAAATCAGACAACAGACCTAAAAAGTACAGAGCAGAGGTGTTTGCTCAGAGATGTGCCTCTCGGAGTACCTCAGTGCAGCATTCATGAGTATGCAGCACTGCTGGCCTTTAACACAACCCCCAGACTTTAATTTCACTCCTGTTTCTACAGCAGTCTCAGAGCTGTTCATCTGTGTCAGGACATGACAGGATACAGTACAGTTTTGCTTGCTGTTCACCACTTCCCATTTGACTCAGCTACCACCCTCTGTTGTGGTTTTTTTTAACAGCTCAATTTTGCAAAGCTCAACAGTGAAATTGCAACCAAACATAGTTCACATAAGGGGAGAATTACCTCAGAGGCATTAAGAGAGAGCAAAAGCTTGCATCAGCTTTTGCACGGGCACAGCAGCTGACATATGGCACAATACAACAAGCAACCAAACCCAGAGCTATTTGACAGTGACCTACACATCTGCTGGAGTAGGAACCAAGGCCTTAGGGCACAGTTCAAACTGTTGAATGAGAAAAAGCAACTTCCCCGTTCTTTCTTATGATGCATCCATCTGCGGCGCAGCTAATATTGGGAATGGGGCCATACATATTACACCCTATGTTATAAAACAGAGCTCTAAAATTACATTGTGGGGTTCTCTACCAAATGCTGGATTAAATTTACTTTGTGTTCAAGTGAAAAAGTTTTATTTAATTAATATTTTCCCCTAACTACTAGACTGAAGATTCATTCTGGAGTCCCATAAAGTCAAACCCAAACACTTTTGTTCCACATTTCTATCAAGAAATGTTGTTTAAACAAAACCTTCCGCCTGAGCAATGCAGGACTGATACAATGGGTTTGGGAACTGGGGAGTAGAAAGACAAATTTTAGTTGTAAAGGAATGAAGATTAGGATTTAGCAGGGGTCTGAAGGTGCAGGGTTAAAGAGAGGGGAAAATCAAGGTAATGCGTCTGGTGAGCATGGAAGGAGGAATATGAATGAGGAATATGTTCTTTGCCACAATGAATTTAAGTGACTGGCAATGGTATCTGGAAAAGGCAGACACTAAGGAGGCAGGCAGAGGTGGGAAAGTAATTTGAAATGCATTGCCATAGAGATCTGAGATGCACTGATGCAGGGATAAGATGAAGTGGATGGGAGAGAAAGGCTGCTGCGATATCAGTGGAAAGCAAGAGGTAAGGACTGCCACAGGAGAAGAGGAGTGGAGAGGAGGATAGACATATGGTGGGAAAAGGCTGAAGGAGGACAGAGATTTGAGAAGGAAAGGGTACCTGCCAGTATTAAAAGTGGTAAAGAAGTTCAAGGATGAAATAACCTAAACAGGCTGACCTCAGAGTGCATTTACATAAAGGGAGCTGCTTGGTGCCTGACTTGTATCATCAGGAGACATAATTCAGTCACAAGCTCTCTGTCACAAAAGGGATGAAACTGTAACGTATGTTTTCCAATTATCACTTATGACTGAACAACAAGCAACACCTCCCTCCCATGCTGAAAGAAGCTGCAAGAAGTAGTCACGGTGTTACTCTGCTCTGAATTTGTAGTCCTCTTTCTTGTGCAATTCAGAGTTGACTGGCTTGTGGCTTCTTCTGGGTGGGTTGTTTGTTTTTTTTTTTTTCCTTTTCTCTTTATTTGGAAAAAAAGTCTGCTGACTTTGGCAGCATGACTTGAGCAGGTTCCTCTTTTCTCTGAAGGTCTTGCACTACTTCCCTGAGACACTGTCATGATTTAACCCCCAGCCAGCAACTAAGCACCATGCAGCTGCTTGCTCACTTCCCCTGCTCCCAATGAGATGGGGAGGAGAATCAAAAAAAAGTAAAACTTTTGGGTTGAGATAAGAATAGTTTAATGACTAAAATAAAATAAGGTTAATAATAATAATAGTAATGAAAATTAATATAGCAAAAAGAGGGAGAGAAAGAAAACTCGAGAAAAGACAAGGGATACACAATACAGTTGCTCACCACCCGTTGACCAATGCCCAGACAGTCCCTGAGCACCAATCTGCCCCTCCTGGCCAACTCCCCCTGTTTATATACTGAGCATGATGTTCTATGGTACGGAATATCCCTTTGGCTAGTTTGGGTCAGCCATCCTGGCTGTGTCCCCTCCCAGCTTCTTGTGCACTTGTTCACTGGCAGAGCAAGGGAAACTGAAAAATCCTTAATTTAGGAGAAGGGCTACTTAGCAACAGCTAAAACATTGGTGTGTTATCAACATTATTCTCACACTAAATCCAAAACACAGCACTGTGACAGTTACTAGGAAGAAAATTAACTCTATCCCAGCTGAAACCAGGACAGACACAAAACCAATTCACAGGGGGAAGTGCATACTAATGCAAAGCAGGATGAGACAGTGACTGAGAACTCTCTTGGGATGGAATAGCAATGACACAAGTGCAGGAAGCTGCTGGGAACTTCACAGGGTAAGTCCCAGAAGCAGAGTGAGGTAAGAGGGGGTTGCTACTTCCAATAGAATGAAGTCACTTGAAAGATGCAGAAATTTCCAAAATTGGGAACAATGGGTTCCTGGAGGTGAACGATTCATAGCAGACAAAGAATTCAAGAAGAAGAGAGTAATTTCCTTTGGGAGGTATTTTCAATGAAATTGGCCCAACTTCATAAAACCCAGGAAGCTATGTTTTTTCCTGCAACAAATCTCTGTCACACCAAATCAGTCAGACCTAAGACCAAGTAAAAAGTTACACTGCTAGGAGAAATATCCTGCATCAGGAAGCCAGTTTACTTCTAGACCCCAAAGGACAGCAAAAAAATAAAACTTAGTGGTGAACTAAGCCAATACATTAGGTTTTTGGGCTAGTTCAGGAAGACCCAAGTCAGCTTTCAGGAATTTCTGGCTATAAGCCTGCTATGTGGAAGTCAGCAGGAAGGAAAGAAAACAAAGAGTCTGCCATCTGATGAAAAGAGAGAAGAAAACCCAGAGGACTAACAAGTAGAGCCCAGTGGCCACCATGTAAATTCCAACTCTGAAATATGAAAGTTCACAGCCACTTCAGAACATCATGCAGAAAATCCCTAGACTAATCCAAGGAAGAAGGGCGCCCTCATCATCTCTCTCTCTCACACACACATGCATGCACAAACATTAACACTAATACAGGTTTGTATATAAACACACTTGCTTCTCGGGATCAAAACAGGTACAAATGGTAGCAAACCCTTAATTCCTCAATGCAGAAGGATGCCCACGTGTAATGTTGAGCTACAGCACCCTTCAGTGAAGTGCTGGTCAGACGGCAAAATGTTATGAGTAACATAGTCTACTGCAGAGAGCCTTAGGGAGGAACCTGTTAAGCGGGAGTGCAAAGCCACTGCTTTTATCAATAACACCAAACACTCAGGGAAGACAGAGTGTTTCCCTGTCCTTCTCAGAGATGTATGAAGGTGAGCAACCATCAGTACCATTTTACAGAGGTGGACATGCTCACAAATGTTGTCACATAGGCAATCATTGGTACGTCTGGACATAAGAGGCAAGTCTAATTCACTAGGTGGAGTGTTTTTCACATACCTTGGGCTTTCCCTCATGAGTCTGTAAAAACAAGCAAGGTGCAGAGTCTTCAACACCACCCCAATGTTCTTAGTGATTTCAAGAAGGCTGTACATATTTTCATTTAATTACAGTCTGTTTCCTTCAGTGATGCTGGGACACTGGGTAAGACTGTTGTGATCACCACCTTCCCCAAAACAAACAATTGAGAGACTCTAGAAAAGCAGCAATGAAAGTGTCTTATTGAAGGCAATGGTATACCATATTACAAATACACAATTTTCTAGTAATTACATATATTACATAATACAAATCACTTCTACATCGGGTAAAGAAAGCTATTCCCGTTACCAAGTGTAGAAGTCTGATTTGATTTTTTACAACACAATGCTCTCCAGAGGGAGCAAATTCAGTTTGGCTTTCTACAGAATACAATTATAGGCTTCAAGCAAAACAGTCTGATGAAGGATTCAACAGTATGTCTTTGTAAATTATAGTCTGGGGCTTGCATTTTTCTCCCTTTTAGATGGGGTGAGGGGTAAGAGGGAATTGCATGGAATGGGACTTGAAGAAAACATTTCAGTAAAAGATGCAATTCAAGAAAAAGTTCCATATGATTCAGAGAGCAGGTATGTGCAGCGTTGAACAGTGGCAGGCAAAAAAAGGGGGGAGAATTAGGGAACTGTGAGAGAATGAGGGAATGATCTATCTATTTTTTGTGGGCTCCAGTTAGTACAGTACAGTGCACTCTGGAGATGAGAGTGCACGCATCTGTTTCTCAATGACTATATTTGATTCTACAGGTGATAGAAAAGAAACAGATGCAGCCACTAGGAAGCTGGGCCACCACACCGGCTGACACAATTTACAATATTAATATATCTATGTAGAGAAATCTGCTCATTCATCATAATCATCTGTTTCTTGATTAGTTCAGTCACTTATCCAGGTTTTTCTCACCGTTTTTGTTTCTTTTAATTGTGCTCACCCTTCTCTGCCCCAGCCTGACCTGGCTATGTTTGGAGAACAAACTCCTCTCAATCTTTTTTACATTTATACTGTGAAGCCTAACAAGCATCTTCATTAAAAATCTAAGGCATCATTAAGGTATTGTTTCTCATATTGTCAGTTGTAATGGGGAACACAGAATGTATATTGCATTACTTGTTTTTTCATTTGATTTCCCTACAGCAAGCTGGAGAGGATAGGGTAGCAAGTAAAGCAATAAACAAGAGCTTTTTTTTTTTTTCTTTCATAGCTGGATGGTCTTCAGACACCTGCTTCATGTATCTAGTGATGTGTGTTCCCTCCAGCCTCCTAATACCTGATAGTCTAGAAATGATACCCACATCATCCAAACAGTCTATTTTATTCTCTAACCATAAATTATCATTTCAGCAGATGCGACCCTCAGTTAGATATGTCTCAACCTTTATACTGCATATCCTCAGCCTTTATCAATGCTATTCTAAAGGGCAGGCATATTCAATTTAATAGTCTTTTTACTTTTCCCTTCATTTTTCTGTCTTTTGTGACTTAAACAATCAATCTTCTTTCTTTTCTCCCATTTTTTACTAGAGAACTTCTACTTTTATTCTTGCTCCTGCCTGTGTCTCCTTTGTCTCTAACAACCTGTAAGCCAATAGCTTTTTCTGTGTTGACACAGCTCTTTCCCTTCTGATGGCAGACCAGAGGCATTAGTGTAATTTAGCTCTGCCCTTGAGCCAGGGGAAGGGGGTTGTCACCTTCAGGACAGTGACTTGGAAACAGATGAACTGCTCAGAGGAACTGGCACTGCTGCTCTTGCACTGGTGCTTCAGGATGCCTCCCCTCAAAAGTTTTGAAAATGCCTCATCCTCAAAACTATTGCCGCATTTGGGTGTCCATCAGCTGGTTAGGATGACGCTGTAGGATGATAGGTTATGATGTAGGTTAGGATGACTTCTCCAGCATGGCAATAATACTTCCCCCTCTGATACTTGCTTGCACATGCACAAATTTAATTTCTCTCACAAATGCCCCTGTGTGCAGGGAATTGTCGCTGCTAATCATGAGAAGTGGAATCCCAAAGCTATCCCCCAATTTAAAGCCCATCATGATACAAGTGATAGAGGCCAGCTGAGGTCCTTGCAGTTTGCTGGAAATGTGACTAAACTCACCTCTGACTCCACCTCCCCTCTCCTCTCCGTCTGTATGCACAAAATGGTACACAGAGACACTCCCTGAGGCTCTGAAATGCTGAACGGTTCTTCACGCGCTGGTCACCTTCACTCTGCGTCACGGCAGCACTGAGTGATGGAGTGATGCGCTTTTTCCTTTGTAAGCGCATACTGAAGACACTGCTCAGATGGGGAATTAACAAATATGATTTCTCCCTCTCCCTCTTTTGTTTGTACTTTCTCTCCCTAACAAAAAAGGGTAATTTCTTGCAGCCTCTGCAGCCAGTAGGGATTTTATTGTGGGGCTCATCGGTCGCAACATAGCTTATAAATACAAAATGCCAGCACAGATCTGTCAAGTCTCTTCCTTGCTGCATGACACTTACCTCTCTGTTCCCTCCCCACCAGTCCCCTGCCTTTTCCACTCTCCTGTGTCTCCAGGCTAGCAAGTCACTCACTGGCAGTGCAATGCCAAAGCACCTCTCCAGGCATGGCTTCCCTCTGCATCAGCTTTGTCCTCTGTCACCCTGCCTCTCCTTCCACCCCTTGCAGTGGGGTCATTAGGAGGGGGTCATATCATCCAGCACCTGCTGGTGGAGGCAGGGAGGGGGAGCACATCATCCCAGAGGACTCTTCAAGCTGCACTTCACCCTCCGGGTATCAAAAGACACGTCAGGCTTCCTGTGACTTAAATCTACATAGAGTATTTCAATACCCACAATGACAACCCAGGGCAAGGACTGGTGTTGTTAATAAAGCTGCCTCCTGGTCCCAGGGATTATAGTCTGTAGGGCAAAAGAGGGCTGCATTACCCCAGCATGGGCCAGGATGCCCCATGCATTCAGCACCAGGGAGTCATCAGACATCAAAGCAAAGCTTGTCAAGCACGGGGTCTTCAAGAACACTAATAGCTTTGTGGTGCTTCAGAGGAGGGTGCTTCAGCCGTAACTCTTGTATGGCTCCATAATACATTGGAGAACTTTAATTCTATTTGTGGACAATGGTTATTTCCAGGAGGGAGTGCAACTTGGATGAGAATGTGGGAATCCCTTTCCTCCACCAGCCTCTGCTCTGCTGAGTCATGTCACAGACCACAGAGTGGGATGCAGGGTTGTGAAGAGGAAGAATGAGCCCTTGCTCGGCTGCTGTGCAGCTGCACAGCCTGTCTCTGGCTGCTCATGCCTGGGATCAAGCAGCAGTGAGAAGCATCTGACCATACACGCACAAGTGTTGTGCAGGAGACAGTGGGCAAATAAGGTGCCTGAAGCTCTCTCAGTTCACCCCCTTCTACCACTTTCCCTTCTTCTCTCCCCCAGGTAAAGCTACACTTGATTTATGCCAAACTAGCAACAAAAAATATGTGAAAAAGCATAGAAGTCAAAGTGCAAAAGTACAGGCAGGTTTTACTGGAGAGTACTCCTGGTTCTTTAGAAACTGGTAGTTTATGTCAAAACTCTCACTCTCTCTAACTGTCCACCTTGCTAGATCAAATTTCACAAAGTTTCGGTTTATTTCCTAACTCATTTTTTCCCTGTAAGCCTGTCTTGCTGAGGTCCTGTGACTTGCACAGCAAGTACTTCTTTTAAATACCTGATCATGGCCACTCCAAGCCCATGTGGGATCCTCTATCAAATCAATGTACTGGAAATCTGGAAAGAGCCAACAGTTACCATGTGTGGTCGCCTCTGACTCACTCCTGCTCTATGCTGTTTAACGTAGAAAAAGTAATGCGTGTGACAAGGAGAGGGAATGTCAGATAACATAGAAATGGTTACACAGCAGGTGGGAAAACTCTCTTCTGCTGCTGAGGATATATACAACATGGAGAGGTCATTCACTTCTGAAGGAGACAAGTGCAGCTGGCTGAACAATCTGAATACATTTTGGGAAACTTCCCAGAAGTCCCATGTTTCATTCATCTCAGACCCTTAACAAGTCTAAACTAAAGATGTTAAATACCTTAAAAACTAGGACTAAGCTACCTCCAAAACCACATTTCTACCACATTCTCCCTAAGGCAAGACATTACTAAGAATAGATTTCACATGGTAAAAATTAAGTTCCACTTTTCTGTCCCACTCCCCTTCAGTTCAGACTCTTCTGCTTCCCAGGGGATGCAAACAGCTCCTCTTCTTCCAGGAACATCTGAACTCTCTTGTCTCACCACAATCTTTGGGTAAGTATCCCACCCTCAACAACTTCAAAAACTTCTGCTTACAACTGCCAATATGAGCAGGTCTTTGTGTTTAGGTCTAACAAACCTATATTTTTCTGTAAAAGTCAAGAAAAGTAGCTACCACTTGCTAAGACCGCAACTCTGCAAATAAATTCATGTAGCTAAATCTGTCTGGATTCCAAAACCATCCATAAAATGATGGCCTAAAAACTGAATGCAAAAGTTGCCAAGATCAGAGAAAGAACATTTCTCTTATTCTCATTTGGACCACCATGTATACATCAGTAGAAGATTAGCTTATACACTGTATATCATGTTTCTGTTCTTTTACAAAAAAAAAAAAAAAAGAACTGTTTAAATATTTTCTTAACTGTTAAAGGGGATTTCTTTTTATAGAGCAGACAATTTAAGTATTGAAGATGTTGTGATCTATTTGATACAGAAAGAATAAAAGATTTGAAGAATTTTAAATTTAAAAATATAACCCAAACCCTATCTGAACTGACTACTGTACACTTTGAAATTTAAGGCTGATACTTTATCCATATTCCTACAGTCTTCCAGTTAATAACTGTGCATATTTATATCATTTAAATTAGTTACTTTAATTCTCTCATATTGTTCTAAGAATATAAGAGAAACTTATGAAAGAAAGGGGATTAAAAATTATGAAAATAAGACTTAGACGTGAAGTTTGTTCCTGAGTCCATATAAAGAGCTAAGGCATGCAAAATTTTGTCAGTTTATAGTGCACTGTATTTCTTCCTATTTCAATAACAATAAAAAAGTGATTTGATGAAAAAGAAG
Organism: Strix uralensis; assembly: GCF_047716275.1. Lineage (NCBI taxonomy): Eukaryota > Metazoa > Chordata > Aves > Strigiformes > Strigidae > Strix > Strix uralensis. Next base: position 12,555,269 of record NC_133973.1, on the reverse strand, counting down.
AATTTTCCTACAGCTTCTTTCTAGCTTTCTGTGCAGCCTAATCACTTTTTTTCTGTATGTAATATAAAAGGGATTTGGACTGTACAGAAATATAGTGAGAGACAAAATACCAGAGTTTGATATCTGCAGAGCCATCAGGTACCTGTTATAGTCATCAATTCAACAAATCACTTGAGCGTGCCTATTCTTAGCACTGGCTGAAGCCATATGGGTCTTAAGCACGTGCTTAACATTTTGCTGCATTAAACCTTGGACTGAGTAGTAATGGCTGTATTTTAATTTGGTTTGTTGTTGCTACCATTGATAAATGTACTTGTCATTGCCTCTAGTAACAGTGTGTTGCACTGTGGCCTTAAAAATTACTCCACAAGCAGAAATCTCACTGAAGTGTGTGCTTCTTAAATGGAGCTAAATAAATATATCCTAGTTCTTGCTAGCTTCTTCAATGACATTGCTTGTTTGCATTTTTAGCTGCAATTATCCCAACTTCTTCCCACACCTTCTCCCTACAACCCTCCACAGCAAACACATCCTTGGGATGTTGTGGGGGTCCCAGGAGCAGTCTAGAACATTACAAGAAGGTGGTAATTGTGCTCATGAGGCTGGAGCACAACAGTGGCCACCAAAGGAAAGGCGGGAACATGACATTGAGGCCAAATGGAGGAAAGAGTGGCTGGGAGGAGAGAAACAGTCTGGGACACAGTTCTATAAAGTACCCACAGAACCAGTAATACAAGCTTAACTTCCCAAGCCACAAAGCTCAAGAGGGTTTGACAGGTAAAATGCATAAAACCAGTCCTGAAGGCAGGTCATCATGTGGAACAAGAAGAAAGCTCTTCAGACATGTTTTATTTCCTAAGTTCTTTCTCTCTCATCTATACATCCACACACCAGATTTATTACGGATTTTCAGATAGGGGTGGCTTCAGGCCTTTCTCTGTGCCAGCATTTTTCAAGCTGCCAGGTCAAGTGTGCGTCCCCCTGCTCTCCCCCTCCTTTTTCTCCCCGCTCCCTGTTTCAGCTGGGGCTGCATCCGCTTCCGAAGGAAGGAGGCATATTTCAAATCTCCAGGAAACAGGAGACTATCATTGCTCTGGTTCTCTCCAAAATTCAGATAATTGATTAATGAACTTTTCCTCTCTGCTTATTTGCAGCAGCAGGAGGAGATGGAAGTAATTACGGCACTCGTAACTGAAGGTTCAGTACTGTGTGGTTACAACGTCCCAAAAGCTAGGAAGAGAAATGAACATGATATGAGGTTTTTAAGAGTTTGTCAAACTCCAGGAACGAAAGGGGTGTCAGCAACAAGTCCCTGCAAGATGTGCTGTTTGCTGTCCTCTCATTCCCACACCACACCTGACAGTGCAGAAGCCACAGTAATGGACGCCCCAGATAAATCCTGCTCTTGCAGCCAAGTCTACCTGTAAACTCAGGTTCAGAGACATTTGCATATTGGCACATATCTGATCAAGTCCACTGCAGCACATGCTTAATTTATTTGTTACCCACCTCATAGAAAAGGTTGGAAGCAGACAAAATACTTTCAAGCACACTGTTTGCAATGTCAAGCTCACAGTGAGTTCATCTGCATAAAAGCAAGCTCAATTACCTTTGGGAAAGGGACTTCAGAGGATAATTCTGCTATAATAGGATCCACATTTTTTCCTAGTGATCTCAAGTCATTGTTTTACATATATCTGAGTGCCTCTTATCAAACTTTCCTCCCTTCCCTCTTCTTTACAAAGAAAACAAAGCCCTGCACACACACAGAGTCATATTCCCTAAAAAGCCTGCAATTTATAGATCTCACGTATTCAAGGGGTTGCAAACAAACCCTCTGACAGCCACAGAAATCCACTGACATGACAGAAATTGGGGTTTAACTCTGTGCCTCAGTGAAGATGGGTACTCAAACCCAAGTGGGGTACCCAGAGGCACAGCTCTCCAACATCCAGGAACAACATTCACCATCCTTATTTCCAGAGGGTGCTGTAACTTCAGTTTGCATGATCTGAAATCTCTGGCATTAAGAGGATTGAATCAAGCCTTAGCTTGTGGGTACACCCGATTCATTCAGTAATCAATCACCCTAAAACATTCCAAGCAAAAAGAAAGGTGTAATTTGTAACTAAGACCAGAAGAAAAGGAAACAAAATCAATATTAGAATATAACCAAGTATGGGCAACAGTTTCCAGCGCAGGATTACCAACAGGATAAATACCGACACTTATAAAACAATTACACAGAAAGCTAAAACATCCTGGGATGATATATGCCAACAGGACTGCTGTACATGGGGGCAAAAGCCAAACACGAGCAACAAGAAATAACACGAGAGAATGGAACCATTTTTGTTTTGTTTTAAAAATACCTCCCCAAAATTTTAAAATGTCTATAAAACCATATAAAATGTATACAAAACCACTAAAACGTACATAAAACCATTACATTTTTATTCAAAGCATTGTCATAATTTTAAAATTCCTCCTTGCAGCTTTAGAAATGTGTCTCCAAAGGAAGTGGTTGCCAAACCTGTTGCTTGAGCCAAAGAAACACTTTGTTTAGTAGGATACTTACTTTCCTATCAGGTGAGTTAATCTTTGCAACTTTATGTATGAAGAACAGCTGAAAATCTGTGATTCTTTTTTTCGGTATGTGTTATTTTTCTCATTTCAATTAATTATCTAGAAGCAAAATCAACTTAGCAGGGTGCCTTCAAAAATTCCTTCACTGCAGTGCTATACCACCGAGCAGAGAGTTTAACTAGATGATTTTATTAGGGAGCCAATTAACACTCAGATCCCCAAAAAAGCAGCTAATCCATCTTTTTATTTCGCTCCTCTGAGCAAATTCCATATTGTGAGTCTGCAGTCAACTCCCTGTTACACATCGTGGATCCCTGACCAGAAAAGCCTTTTGAAGATATGTAATCCTGGTTTTGAAGAAATATTATTTGCCCGTTCATGGGAAAGCAGCCATCCCTTGTTCTACTCCTTACCAATAGGTATGGAACAAATGAGAGAAGATGAATTAGAGCGCCGCTTCAAATAAGTGACTGTGAGCAATGACACTTGAAGTGGGAATGGGGATTGGTTTGCTGCTTATTACAGGAGATACAGCCTGAGCTACTCTAGTCAAAAAACAGGACAGCAGAGATGAAGGAAAGGGAGGGTGTTTCAAGGGAAAATGCTGCCTTCAAAAAAAATGACAACATCTCTGTACAAAATCAGAAAATTTTGTGGGGTGCAATTTTTAGTAATAACACACCATTTACTGCCATAAGCTGGTGCTGGACTTCTTTTCTGCTTCCTTAAATCCACATTTTCTGGGCAAAACTAGTTAGAACGGAAAAAATTTGATACAGGTTTTATGCCTTACATCTGTATAATTCCACTCTGACCTAATGTGTCTGTACAGGGATTGCACTAAGAGGGTATTAGGTGGCAGAGAATTAAGTTTCCAAGGAGCAGAAATAGAAAAAAAATCAATTTAGTGGAGACTGAAATAGAAAAATGGAAGCAAGGAATGGTATGAAGGCACAGATCTACCATGAAGGCACAACAAAGGGGCTGTACTACCAATATTAGTTTGGCCTGGAGTACTGAATGACCTCGCAGTTTAGCCTCCCAACAGTTTGAAGAGGGGCTGACTCTGTCTTCTCCCACTTCTGTCTTATCCTACTTTGTAGCTTTATAGTATCACCTATGTTCAAAGCCAGAGGATGCCCACACACTTGTATTTCAATACCATCTCTCCAGAAATACTGTCTCCCTCTCTGCAGTGACCTTCAACATTCTCCCTGTAAGGACTTTGGTGCTGCACTGATATTTGCCCATGCTGCTGTGGGGCTACAAGACCCAAAGGTCTGAAAGGAACTAACAAGGGCATGAAGGAAACAAGAAATGAAAGAAATGTATTTAAACACAGAGGTGCATAAAAGAGTTGAGAAAATAGGATGGGTTTTTACAAAATATCATATAGTAAAGCAAGTACGTCAATAAATTAAGAGGAAGGATGGACTCAATAATAGCTCTGAAAGGCCAGATTTTCAATTTCTGCTTTGGGAGACAGACTGCAGGAAAAAGTCTTGCACAGACACAAAAATAGCTGAAAGGTCTGAAAAACACTTTCAAAACTCTCTGACAAGGTGACAAATTGCTGATAAATGGTCTCTAGCTCTAAAATGGTGCACTCCAAATTTGGAGTCCCCAAAATGCTAATGAAGGGGAAGGGGGATATCAAAGTCTAAGTCCAGATTTCTCTCTTCAACTTTAGAACAAAAGTCCCATGAAGCCAGGCTTTGACTTCAAAGAATAGCTCCTTTATCAGCAACCACAAGATATACGCAACTAACCCAACTGGTTAGTTGGCACTCTGTGAAGCCAGGTATCCAGGATGGATTGTAAATAGAAAGAGATGGGCACGGCCAGAAGACACATTGTCCCACTCCAGTAAAAACACACCTGCAGGGAGAAACTCATCCCCTGCTGCCTAATGCCAGAGGCCCAGGTGTTAGCTTAGATAAGACCCTTTTAAGCAGTTCATTTCTTCACCCTCCAAAAGCTGTCCCATCTTTCCTTGGGATTTGGCCTTGTTTTTCTGTAGGTCTAAATTTTGGCATTATAATGAAAGAAAAAACAGCAAAGTTAAGCCTACTTTGGTTTTTCTGGGAAAGATTTACGTAGCTTGAAGCAGACACAAAGCATCTAGCAGCATCAACACCTGGCCAGAGAGATCAGGAGCAATGGTTTTAGCCCCAGCTCTTGGTACAGAGCTGGTGCAGAGCAGAGGAAAAAAAGCCAAAACACTAGTTATCTAACTGCAAAGCACTGAGGTGAAGCAGCAGAGGACTGGGAAAACTAGGGCACAGTAGGTTTAGGCACTGACCTTACCTGGCTCCTGTTGCAAGGGGGAAAGTGGGAGACAGGCAAATCCCACTGTTTATGGCAATTCTCCATTGCTGGAGGTCTCAGCATCTTCTGAAGCCAGCCTTTGGCAGCCTCTTCTCCTTCTCCCACCTCATGATTTACTTTCTAACAGTATCATGAGAATTACTGCTATCCCCTTCCTTAGCTTAGGTTAGCTGTATTTGCATGTTATTTACCGATGACCTTCACTTCAGAAGATATCTGCTTTTTGTAGCCTAGCTGTGTAAAGACTGACAGCAACCTTCATCAGAGGATAATTTCCAAATGAGGAAAGTATTCACGTGGGACTGTCAGAACCACTGAATTGATTTGTGCCTGCACCACAGGTCAGATTTCAACCCATTTTTCTTGAAGACAAACTAGACTGATCTATCCTCAGGGGCCTTGCCCTCCACTCCTTACAAGCCTCAAAACCCAGAAATAAATGATGTATGTTCATTTAGTACACCCATATCATGTGAGGGCAATTGATTCAATTACATTATAGCTACTGGAAACAAAGCAGCCATATGGCGAGCTTTCTACCCCGAAATAAAAGATGCTGCACTGCCACAGCTCTGAACTGGCAGTTAGCTCCCCTCACGGATGCTGCCCCCTGAACAGGCTTCCTGGGGAGGGGGGGGGATTTCCCTGAGCCATGGGCGAAATCTGAGTTCAGGGCTGGTTAAGATAAGCATCTAAACCTTAAAATACTTCTCTGAAGCTTTATCTGAACTATCCAGATCTCCTCAGTCTGCAAAATTGCAATGAAAATTTTGTAAGAAAAGGCTTTGTCTGTGCAAGCATCTATGTGTGTGCAGACACATATGTACACGCTTTTTATTACCTCTTAATGCTGGAAGAACAAGAAATAGATTGAGAAGAAAAGCAGTAGCTGTGCTCTGTTTTGCTTCATATGCCATGCACAGTGTTGGCTCTAAAGACATACAAAATTCAATCATGAGCCAAATCTAGCCTTAAATCGATATAGTTCTGCCAGCTTCAATGGAGCAATTGCAGAGATATACTCCAGCGCTGCTCTAAACCCACCCATTTTCACACCTACTCTGCTTTCCAGCAGGCTGTCTAGGCTGCCATCCGGAGCTGGAAAATGCAAAGGTTCACAGATATCTATGAAATCTGCATATGAAGCAGGGTGGGGAAGTTCAGCATGGTTTTTGAAACCTAGAAAAAGTAAAAGACAGAAAATAATCCCTTTTCCTTATAAAGGGAAGACTTAGTTGAAGAAGTTTTGTTCTGACAATTTCAGCATTTATCCAGAACCACCTTACTAGGCTCAGATTTTCTACTTCTGCGCAAAACCCGCTGTGGTCCAGAAAAGGCCCACTATTAAAAGTAGCTCTGGGAATAGGTATGAGTTGCTACTAATGCATTAAAAATGTGACAGCAGCTTTGGGATTTTTGTGGTTTGCCTGCAAATCAGTTCTGACCATGAAAAGCCTGCTAGTTTTACCTCAACTAAGTAGAGCAGTTAACCTCAGAACAGGCAATATTTACTTGTACTTCCCAATACTTAAGACAGGAAATGCCTTAAATGTTGCAAATACTGAGGTTATAAAACTGTAAATGTTTGCCTGTCAGAGGCACCTGACAAGTTTTTACAACCCTCAGTGGCATGCAGGCAGAGTCACCCCAGCACTCGGCTTTTCCCTGTCCTCTCCTTTTCACCCATTTTACAGAGGGCTTCATGGAAAACAGATGTTTTCATGCATTTCAGTTTCAAGGCTATTGTCCTACCAGCACTTGTAGAACAGTGATTTGGGTTTCACCAAATCCTTTCATTATCTCTTTTTATTGCTAGGAAGGTAAATCAGTTTATATTTTGGTTTTTTAGCTGGCTAAAGAGAGGCTCAAGGCCTCAAGAATGTTTCTCAAATATTTTAAAAAGAGAATCTCAGCAGGTAACTTTTGGGAAGATTGATTTAAATTATTTCTTTTTACAGAATGATATAAAACCATGGAGTATGGAATATGCCAGGACTCAGTGCCACAGTAGTCTTTTAATACCATTTTTCTCCATGACACCTTAAAAATTTGGCAGTCTTCCTGCCTGGTGTTTCATTGTGAGCTTACCAGCTTGGGTACATCCATGCTCATTCTTGCATAGGCCTCTTGGAAGTGGAATTAAAACCTGCAGCTGGGCTTCTCAGCTTGGCTGCACCAGCCTTACGGCAGCTGTGACACCCAGGGCAGTGGGCAGCATTGCAGTTGCACGAGCAGAGCAGTGCCCTGAGGGGAGTGCAGGGTGTCCCTGCTGCCCACCCTGGGGCAGCACCCAAATGCCCCAGCTACCCACCCTGGGGCAGGACACCTCACCCGCCCCACACCAGGTGATGTGGCCAGTCTGGATTCAAGAGGGAGCAGCAGGTCCCTGCCAGGGGTCAGAACTGGTGACAAATGACCCCACCTGGGAAACGTAAAATAACAGGTAATGCATTGCCACATGTAAACATTGGATGGAAAGGTGGGCTTCACCCACCTTGTCAAGGCTGCACTGGCATCAGGATGATACTTAGCTGGCTTTGCATACTAACACATTGTCCGTATGCCCTACATACGACCATATGTTCATATAGGCCTTATTCTCATGTGGTTTACACTGGTGTAATCTCACTGGTGACAGTAAAGCTGTCTAACTGCAAGTGAGGGAAGAATCCTAAGTCCGGTGTTCAAGGAATGAAAAGTTGTCTGTAGATTTCCTGATTCACCTACTATACAAAGGAGAGGAGAATTGCATGTTAGGAGTTTGTTTGTATGATTGCCTACTGGAGCACCTCTGGAACGCATCCTTCTGCCATGGGTGAAACTTGCTTAAGGGAATTAAATCAGCACAATCTTCCCTAACTCAAACAAAACCAACAACCTAGGACGTAGTTCCTGCCAAGAGGCTGCTGTAGAAGTGAGGAAGGCAATTTCTAGGCTGCTTTTTCAACTGTGAGCTGTTACTAGTGCAGTCACGTACTGTCTTTGTGGCTAGTGTTGCACCTGGGAGCAGGGGCTGGGGTGTCAAGGGAGGCTCTGCCAACCTCTCCCTCTGGGATCTCATGTGATTATTCAGGCAGCTGCTGGAGCCCCTGCCACCACCTCAGCACTGCAGCTGGGACGTGTGCTGGCCAGGCATCCTTTACCTTGCTGGCTGGGCACCCTTCAGCTCAGGCGCTGTGATTGCTTCTTGCTGCTACGGTATAGGTCTGGGGACCCCTGAGAGAAGGGAGTCATGGCACTGGTATGGTTTCTGCTCGGGGTGGCCCCCGTGCTGCCCCAGGGATGAAGCTGCTATGGAAAGGAGCCTGTATCAGCCCAACTGTCCTCAGGGAAACAGTCATTTCTCAGAAAGGACTCAGGTAGCAGCCAAAATAATAATATTGTTTAGGTGTGCTAATGAACCTGCCTCTGCTAGCTCTGTCCTGAATATGTTTAGCTCGCTACCTTCCAGAAACGGTGCAATAACACTTGAGCACCGGGAGCCTTATTAAATATCCGCAGCCCAGCTGAGCACATTCTAGCTGAGTTTTTATTACAAACCACTATATGTCCTTGTCATTAAACAGGCTGCTAATTCATTATTTTGGACATTAACAGAATGCAGAAAGTATCTTAAAATAACATCTTAATTTATATTTTTAACATCTTGGCACCTCTAATTTTTATTTTATAAGCTCCATTAATGCTTAATGTCTGCTGCTGCATGGCAGCCCAGCTACACTGACAGTTATTGTTGCAAGTCTTTAATCTTTGATCCATTCAATTGGTCAAACAATGAATTTAGTACAATTTCCTTGAATCCAAAATATTCCTGCTTTTACTAATGCTTCTGCGATAGGGGTAGATTTTTAGTAATGTTCCACCTGAAGCATAAACCAACATACTTTTTTGAATATATCAAAGTTTTCTCCAAAATTTTAGAGGACTGAAATCCTGGGTCTTCTCCCAGGATCTCAGTATTTCACATGTGTGAATGCAAGGGTAGCAAAATAATAATTTGTAACATGACCAAATTATTTATCAGTTGATAATATACTTGGAGTTTGGACACAAAAAAGAAAAATAAACACAATCCTTCAAAGAAATAAAAACAACCTGGTTAGAGGGAAAAGGGAAAATAATCTATTCTGACCCTTCATCAGTTACATTACTCCACTGCTCAAAAACATGTTACTTATGATTTATAAACACATCGTATTTTCCTGTGTTTCAGGATTTTTGAAAAATGGACATCCTCTTTAAGGTCTCAGATACAATCACCATACAGCAGGCTCTCAATCTTTTCATGACTTAACAAAAATGTATAGAATATTGTAAATAACTGCATAGATATAGGACATCTCTTAAGCTTTAAAAATTCTATCAAAGTGGTTCTAAAACCAACTTTAATTGGGTAACAGACTATAAATATTTTTAATGAGTTAAGCTGAGCTGAACCTGAATATTGTTTTTGAGTCTTTGAGTTTTCTCTCTTTTCCACAGCTTCTTGTTCCTTAATGTAACAGGAGCTGTTAGCATTGAGTATCCTCTGTCTTATATGTGGCCTTCATTAGGATTCACTCCCAGGTCTCCAGAAATGTAAAAGGGAAGGAGCCTCAGGAAATGCCATGTGTGGCACTACCAAAGCTAGAAAGGCATATTCCCTAACAACTATCCTCTGTGCTCAGGCAGCCCACAGTCCCACTGGTGAACTTTCATTAAACACTACACTCCTTAAGTCTGCAAGGCAGCAGGACAGTTTCCTTAGCAGCCAAGGAATTTTCTACCAAAACAAACCAAGGATCCATATATCATAGTATCTTTCTTTTATACCAGTTAATGTTCAATACTTCAGAGGAAAGTGTAAACAATGATCTTGATTTAGCAAAATAACATCTGCTCTGCTTTAAACGTGCTTAAGACCCCCAGCTTCAGCCTTCAATAAAAGAAAATCATAACTTCAGTAGCACCTAAAATGTACGTTTAACACGTCAAATCCAGGTTACTTGAACATATTTTTGCCTTGCACGCAAAATGTTTGAAGAGGACTGAACCCTGTGCCTAAAGCTAAGTAGGAATTTAAGTGCTTCCTTGGCCAGGGATAAATAAGAGTACATAATTGAGTGCACTGGTCAATCGGGTTATGTTGATACGACTAAGGAAAAGCCTGCCAAGAACTGATCTTGGGCCCCAGGGCCAGAGAGTTGCCCTTTCTGTGGCAGGTTTGTCTTGGAAACAAATATTTGGAATAGTTCAAATGGAAGCCAGGGGCTGAGCTGGCTCACAAAGCAGGGCGGACAATGAGAGCCCAGGGTCTCCATCCCTACGCACTTTTATTTAGCAGTACAGACATACCCTCAGGATCCAACACCCCAGTTCTCATACCAATTTTCTTTTCAGGTAGCTCCACAGATTTCACTTCTGTTATTCCTGCCTGCACAAGTGCACACCCCTCAAAGGCCCTTATAATTTTCTTACATGTGCAATCCTAAATCCCAGGGAAAGACTTTTTCTTTCAGGCAAGGATGCTAATGTTGTGAGGTAGACATGTTTGTATATCCTGGGAATGTAAGGCTTCTTTGCATTACTGATGATGTGTCCATTTCTATTAACCTCCCTCTTCCATCAGTACCTGGGACTGGTACATTCCACTCCATTTATGTTCTGGAAATGGCAGTTGTATACTTTGATCTGTTGTCAGATAATGAAAACAGACTTAAGAAAAACTTTCCTTGGGAACAAGAGTGAATCAGAGCTGTAACTGGACCTTCATAACAATATGATATTTAGAAACTTCTGGTTACCTCACTGATTTTATCAACCCAATTTACCTCAAGGGCTAATTACTATCTGAAATATCACAGACTTTGTATACCATTTTTAATCTACGTAAATAGTTCCTCCACTAAAGATTTTTCATATTACACAGGGGGGGATGCTGGTGTAAAAAGCCTGGCTATAAATTGTTGGATTTTAAAGCAAATATCAGTATTCGTGGAGCCAGGTTCCAGACCTCCAACTGTTTGAGCTCGACAGGTTTGTCTTTAAAATTTCTGTATTTACTTTAAAATTTCTGACTGCCGTATTCAGTGGATGAAACAACAGTTAGAATACAGAAAGAAGTAATGGTGGAAGTTAATGTATATTTTTATCTTTAAGTACCATGTTTATTTTCTCCCCACACATTTCTAGTTCATAAGTTAAAGCATCTTTAGTCAGTCATAGTTTGATTCTTTTTCATAAGGTGATGTGAGTACGTCATATAATGCAGCTATAGCAAGATCCTTTTACTTGATGTTTCATAAAGAGGTCAGATCTCAAAGGTAAAAGATGAAAAAGGAAACGTGATGGCAGACAATTCAAAACCACAATTAGAACATTGCAAAAAAGAAGTTTTCATTTTGTTTGTAAATATAAATCAGAAAGTGGCTCCCTTCCCAATATTAAGGAACCCAAAGATCCCTTTTACAGCAGCAGGCCAACTGGCATTTTTTATCAATATTTTTACTGCTTCTGCTGAATGAGAAAAAAATAAGGCTGAGCTATGGAATGAGCATAATTTACAATTTATCATTTCAATATGCAAGTGTCTATGGGAAAAAGGCTGGAACATGTAGGAGAAAGGAGACTTAATTATGTATTACATTTCAGAGATCCTTACCACCCATACCTCAACAGTTCCTAGCTACTTGGTCAGTCGCTTATTTTTAGATCTAGATTTCTCTCCATCACACATGAACCTGTTATCTAATTTATAAGGTACTCCATCAAAACTTCTAGTTCTTAACCACGAGGTATCAGAAAACATCAAACATGTTAACTAAAGGACCTTCCAGGCAATTTTAAGGTCCATCTTTTCTGCCTCCTTTATTCTACTCCCTTTCTTTTCTTTGCATCTTTACTGTAATTTGTCATCTATCATGGGGCAGAGCCTGAGCAATGTATCTAAAAGCTTGTATTTAAGATTAAAGAGGGGAAAAAAAAAAAACCAGCCTACACTGGGCAAAATATATATTCATAGCTCCATGTGAGATAGATAGCACAGGGTGCAGAAGTCACCTGGCAGCAGCCCAGCAAGCCCTGCAAGGAGGGCAGGAGCTGCCTTGGGTGCCTCAGCATAAGTGGGAAAAGGGCAACAACCACGATGCAGCAGCACTGTACTGGCAGCGTTTGGTTGGGGACAGGTTGGAAAGCAGTGCTGCTGCTGAGGACAGGCCCTGTGCTCAGCATCGTTACCACCCGGGCAGCTGCTGAACCCACCGGTTTCCTCTGCCCCAGGTGCAGATCCCGCTCGCTGCTGCTTTCTCGGGGCACCGGCTGGCTTCAGGAGGGGTGAAGGGCTCTCACAACTTTTCAGTTAGTGCAGAAAATCACAAACATGGGACCATGGCGCAGTCCTTCCTCCTCCTGAAAAATTAGCTGGAGACTTTAATTTCCTGTGTATTGCAGTTGCCACCAAGATGTCCCCAAATTGAAAAGTGCTGTATAAAACATGCCTCTCTTACCCCTCTCTGATGCAGCCTCCCTGAAAAGTTTCAAAGCCCTTGGACTAATGCTGATTATCTGACAATCTCACCTTTGCTTTACATGAACGGAAAACTATATACTAGATGGTATAATCAAGAGCTGATAATTACTGTCTTAAGTCTAACGCTATGGCCAGCATACACATAGAATATTTAATGCCTTTAACAAAAAATAGAAAGGCAAATGCTTCTCTGCAAAGTCAAGGCATGTGTGTCCTATTTGGCAATTCTAATACTTTTCTCCAGCAGATCTGCTTTCATCCCTTAAAGCTCTTTAAAATAACACAGGAATACTCATTATAATATTGTAAATAGTATTGCTTAGCTCTCTTTTCTGCAGAGCGAATGAAAGAGCCCACCTTGTAAAAATGGCTTCTTATCACTGTATTTCCTTTGTGACTTTCCATGCTTTACACTTATCTTTAAACAGGAAAAAAGGTATTCAGTCTTGTAAAATCAATGAAGCTTTTAAGCAATGGAATCATCTTCTACTCCTTTACATGTCCTTTAAAAAATATGCAAGCTTTCCCAACTTGCTTCAGCTGGCAAACCGCAATCTGACCCTTCATGACAAACTAGAGTAATTTAGCTGGATGCTAAAAGGATTTACAAAACAGCCTTTTGTGAAGGAATTCTCCCCCTTACGCAACAAAATGACTTCCAGGCTCGTCAGTAGCTCTCATAGATCTAGTGTAGGGAATATTTTATTTATTCATTCCCTGGGCAAACTGAAAAGTCACCGCAAACTTCAGCTTTCTCAGTGAATTAAAAAAATAATGTCAAGAGGAGAAAATGCAACTTCTACTTAGTAGAAAGAAACAAAAATATTTTACTTTTTATTTTCAGGTTATTTATCTAGCTCTTTTCTTCCTGGAAAATCTTCTCAGTTAAAATAAAATTCAAATTTAAAGGGTGAGTTCAAAAAGCACCTTTTCTGATTCCTTATTTGTATTTTCCCCTCCCCAAGGACTGTTTTGTCCATTCTCCCCAGTTGCACCAGCCTCCTTCCCCAGGGTCTCTACAGTCTAAACCAATCAACAATACCAAAAATCACCATCACTTGCTGTTATGAGGGAACACCACGGCGCATGTGTCTCCGCTGGCAGGGACAATCAGTATAAACCAGAGCAACACACCCTGGGCACAAAACTTTCTACGTAACCCATTTTAAACAGGCTCCACCTCTGCCCCGCTACCTCCAGTAAAACCACCAGCACTTGGGCCTCAGCAAATGCAGAAGCTGGAACACGCTTGCCCTTTATATTTAGAGAAATGAAAGGGATGGCACTCCTCCCTCTCTCTCCTCACCCCTGGTCCACCCTGCTTCGGACCCCTGTGCTGAATGGGATATGGAGAAGAAGTAAAGGACAGAGTGTGTGGGGGAGGATTTTCTGTGATTTTTACCATTGCAATTAACTTTGGGGCCTTTTTACTACCCCACACATTTCTGAGATCATTTCATGCTTCTAACATAGCTGTCAGCTCCTCTCAGTTTTGTTTAAGAGGAAACTCAGTATCAGGAGGTGTGTTTTGTATCAGTACCATCTGATTTACTTTCTGTTTGAGTTTATATCCTGCACTAAACAGCAGAAATGAGCTCAGTGATTTCCTATGTCTTTACTCTCTTTTTTTATTATAAGGAGGGGGAGAATAAATTTGTAGAATCTTTCTCCCTCACTACTTCCCAAGGTAGTAAGGTTGAACAGGTAGCTGAAGAACGAGTGCTGACCCCAGCTGCAGAACCAGGGTGGGAAGATGGGAGTCCTGGGCTGCATCTGATGGAAAGATGGCAGAGCAGGCTGCAGTCACCACCAGTCCTTCAGATTGACTGCTTTGGAAAAGGGGAAGATGATGTTATCTACCAGCAGCGGGCAATCACACCTCGAGACAGAAAGGGGCCTCACCAAGACACAGCTCAGTCATGCACTGCTTCCTCAGGATTGTTTACCAAAGGGCACCCCAGTAAATACATTGTCCCTACAGAAAATAGCGTGAATACGCTGTCACATGCTCCTTCTTCTGTCCTAAGGGCTTGATGCGCAGCAAGTTGCTCTTTCCCCCATCCCAGAATTCCCTAGTGACTGAAAATGATATATTAGCACATATTAGTGGTCTTGCTGTGCTTTACTTATGCACCGCTTAAATTCAATTTAAATCTGATACTTGTTAATTAGGTGCACAAACAGGCAGGTAAGTCCACTAAGCAGATGCTACTGACATTTTCAATGTTGAGCGCTGGATGACAACAACAAGCAGAGGTGGCTATACTGCTGTGTGTCAACAATTTAAAAGCAGCTCCACAAATGTCACCATCTCTCAGCACCTAATAAACAGTTCAGGAGGATGTTGTTGAAGATGCCAAAAGCTGTTTTAAATCTAGAGTGTCTCACAGGAGTCAAATGCACAGCTTGCACTCAAAATGCATCTCCCACCTTGCAGATGGATAAGAGAGGTAGACCATGACTGCCAGACAACACAGGGCTTTGCACAAGGAGGCTGGGGACACAGGGACAAAAAGAGATGGTACATGAGTGACACCAAGCCTAACTGGGAGAGAAGCACTGGAAGAACTGTCAGTTTTGGGTGTTACAAAATGATTTAGAAGGCTTGCCTGATGGAGCCGGGCAAGGCAGCGGCTCTACAGTCTGAAGCCCAGGTTCCCCCTCTCCTCCCCTTAAATAAGCAACATTCTGCTCTGCCGGTTGGCCTCTAGCACTCCCTTTCCATCAGGCACCACTTCAGTAAGTGAATCACACTGTCCAGGAGCTCTCTTGGAAGCACAGGCAACATGATGCTGCCTAATCAAGGGCAGAAACTTCCACCAGGCAGCAGAACACCAGCAGGCTCCTCTGCCCATTTCAGAAATATCTCAGTCCCTAGCTATCCAGTTAAAGTACATTGGGAGATTCAAGACTATGCCCATGGGAGGCACAGAGAACAAAGGCTGCTTAGCCCCTCAGTTTAGCATGTGTGCACTGATAGAGACCTCTTAGCAAGAAAAGAGCTGTATCATCGTAAGATGAGGGTATGATTAGTTTTATTGATGTGTGGGTTAGAAGAAATGAATTGGTGCTAAGTGCTCTGAGACAAAACACTACGATGTGTTTCCAAAGGGAACTTGGGAAAATAAACTTTACAAAACAACAGGCGAGGTTAATACGAATTGGGAGTTGGAGGCTGAATATAACATTTGATGCTTTTATATTTGAATCAAGTCCAAACTTTGATTATCACACCGATCAGTTGATTAAAATTAGTCACCTGAAACCTGGTATTATGTGCTGTGCAGGACATCAGAAGATATTGTTTAAGCCAAGAAGCATAAAAGGTTATTGCATCTCATATCTTCATTCCATGTTTATGCTGTGGTGATGTCACTTATAAAAATAGCAGGAATGCCACATTTGAACAGAGAAAGTGTTATGTATGACTGCAAATGTTGTTGGCTTATTATGGGTCATTGGAGATTAACATTTTGAAAACTGCAGACATGTAGAAGATATGGAGTATGATATATGGAGTCAGAGAACAAGTCTGTTCTTGCAAGATTTCAAACTCAATTATGCAGACACAAGAAGTTTAGATAAACTTTTCAGATTATATCAAATGAACTTTTGGTTCCTTATCTGAACTGACCCTCTGAAGGCATTTGGGATTATTCTGAATGCTGTTGTTATTGCTGGAAATAACAGCAAGTTAAAAATTTAGTTTTGACTTTTGCATTTCTCCAGTCTGGTTTGCCGGACTGTTCAAGAGGAGGGACAGATTCCAATCTCTTTGCCCATTTTCATCAACATTTCATTATATCTAGCTGACCACAGTGAATAGGTGCTCTCCAGTGCAAAGAAATCACAATTTGAGCCTTTAGAGTTACATTAGAAGATTTGTGAATTGAATTATGAAAGATTTTTCTTGTTTTTTCAAGAGAATATATTAAGAAAAAAAATATCCTCCCACAAGACTTCAGTTTCAGAGGGATGATAGACTTGCTTCATGGCTTTGTTAGTTTCTGTCCCATACAGTTCAGGAACTTCACATATCTCTGTGCTATAACAGAATAGCACCTGGTCAGTCCTGGAAATCATTAGGTCAAGATGGACTTTCCATTTGCAGACTCCACCTCCTAACCTGCATCTGCTGCTGTAAGGTCACTCCTCAGTTACTGAATTGTGCCTAGAGGTGGGGTTTTTTGTGAGACTGGGGAGAAAGAAGTGGTTGCTGGATATCGTCTTTCTCCCAGACACTTCCCCTTCTCTGCACTTCCAACCCTGCACTAGTGGGAGGTCACAACAGGGCTGGGGCAGTGGTGACACCAGTCACCCCTCAGTGGGAAGGACGAGGGCTTCTGATGTAAGCTGCAAGCTTGAGGCTTCAAGGAGAGCTGGGACTGCCAAAGGGGAGGACTCAGGCAATGGGCAATGGGCAGGAGGAGAGAGGTCTGATGCAGAATGGAGTGGGAAAACTACTGAGAAAGAAGGGGATGCAGGTGAGACTTTCTAGAAAGTAAAGGTTTAGGGACAGCAAGGTTGAAGGATTTATCAGTGCAGGGCCACCTTCCTGCTCAGCTGATGCTTTCTGCTAAGGCTGACAGGGCAAGAACCATGCATGCACAGCTGCCAGGCACACATCCTCTTTTTCTGTTTTTAGAAACGCATGATTTTGGGACCAGCACTGTGCTGCTCTGGCTGTGCTGCACTCAGGCATAGGGTCTCAACACGGCACTGCTCTGCAGCTCCTGTGGAGCTTCACGGTCTTGATGGAAACTTTCCTTCTGAAGACCTCAGGCCACACTTTACAGCTGCTTCCTATTCAGCACATAAAAGACCCTCATATCAAATCTTGATCCTGAAACAGTTCCTAATATTGACATAAGCAGAGATTTATAGTCTTAAAACTGTACAGGTTCTTCCTCAGCTTCACCATTCAACAAGATTCACTACGGCCCTTTCTAACCAGGGTGGCTTGCTTGTTTTCTCTCTTGACAAATGGTGCAAAACAACTGCTCAATTGTACTGAAGTTTTCCAAAAGAGGGGAGGACATACTGCCTGCCACTGAGATCATGCATTAAAAAAAATTCTCATTACCAAAGTAAGTTATCCAAAAAGTACAGGACACA
The DNA here is from genome assembly GCF_047716275.1 of Strix uralensis. Taxonomy (NCBI): domain Eukaryota; kingdom Metazoa; phylum Chordata; class Aves; order Strigiformes; family Strigidae; genus Strix; species Strix uralensis. The sequence goes on along the minus strand of NC_133973.1, from coordinate 12,537,733 downwards.
AAAAAGTAAATGACTGAATTCTATAGGTCTGCAAACTGTGGTAAACTACAGACAGACCATATGGGTGAATTTACAAAATCAGTGCTAATACCCATTTGACAACAATACAAAAATTCTCCAATGTTGAAGTTCAAATGAGTAACCAAATTTCACAAGGGAGGCCTATATGTAATACACATACTAATGCACATATATGTGGTGACCCTTCACAGGATGGTAATTTACCATCAGCATGATGGCCATTCATTTGGCTGTCTCAACAATAACAAACCACTCTGGGCTAGTTATTGAACTATAGTTCGGAAATGCAAATAAGCTCAGTCTCAGAAAGCTCATGATTATCTGAACCCTCCTATTTAACCACAAGAGCAATTTTTTAGCCTCCAGAAGCCAATGCATGTAGAAATCTACTTGAAATCTACAGGGGAGAAATATTTGCACTTCAGCACCTAAAATTTAGAGTGGATTCACACAACATTTAGAAATGCCTGTACTGTCAACACTCTGCCATGTGCTAATGCCACTGTGTTCATAGTGTTCACAGGTTACAGATCTAGGTGTCAGCAACTAAACATAAACCTAACATATGATGCTGCATTATTTACCGTAACCAGTGCTGCACAGAAAATCATGACCCTCAGCTGCAATTGCACCTGCTGCTCTCATTTGAATAAAAATGATATCTTGTCATTACTACCTAGCAGAATAAAAAAAGAAAGTAAAACTTGCTTGTCTTAAGAGGAAGGGGAGAAAAAACAAAAGTAATCTCACAGGAGAAGTTTAACAAGTTCTCACATGTCAGCTGCCAGTTTGTGTGTGCTGGCACAGCTCGTGCCATGTAGCCCTGGTTCACAAGAGGCAGCTTCCCAGCACAGTGTTGCAGGGTCATGCTTGCAGTGCACCAGACAGCACTGGACACTGTAGCTAGGAGGCTGCTGGTGAAAGAGGATCTCTACAGGTAGCTGCCAGCTGTGTTTCTCTAATATCGATACAGGCAGGGTTTGGGGTTGGTTAATATCAGAATGTTTAAGAATGTAAATTCCCTTCCTGACTTGTGACTGTAATGAGAAATTCCCATCAGTACCTCAAGCTGAGAATCATTCAGTTGTGAACAGCCAGTAAGTCATTGCCCAGACAGCTAAAATAAATCAGAATATCTATTTCCCAGAAATTTGAAGTAACTCTATTTGTTTTGATGGCAAAATACACACAATAGAATTAATTTCAAGTAATATTTTTTACCTTCTCTGTAGAAATCTGATATTGGAAAGGCTCAGGAATGGAAACATATCAAGATTGTCATTGCCTTTCAAAGAGAAAAGAAGTGGGTGCCGAAACAAGCTGAAAGAGAGTGGCCATCTGTAAAGAGGCGAATGAATGTGTGACTTTTAACCCTGCAGTCCAGCCAGGTGCTTGGGATATCCTGATAGCAGTGAGAAACTTTTCCCTCATTTACTCAGACGAGATCTCTGGCAGGTGCAAAGGGACACAGTGGAAGCACATTGAAGGACATACTGTCCTTCAGGATGGCTGAAGGACATTTTGCTCTTCTAATCCTTTTCCAGTGTGGTTGCTTCTCCAAGATGACCTCTGCCAGGAAAATCCAGAATAGCCATTTCTTCCACCCGCTCCCTTCTTCCTGATTACAGAAGAGACAAGGTATCTTTAAGAGACTACACCTTTATCTTTCACACACTTCCTGAGTCCTGCACAGAGCTTGCCTCAGCTAAAACCAAGGGCCTGGCCATCGCCAGGGAAACAAACTGCTGGAGACCATCAGATGGACACAGCCCTGCTGCTCGTTAATTCTCTTAACCCATCAGCCCTTTGTCTTCTCCCCAGCTGCCCTGCTCTCCAAGTGGCATGTCCCTCCTTGGGCTCATGATTCAGCTTTGCTGGTGCTAATGAGAAGAAGCCTTGAACTGGGTCAGCTGGTCATATACAGACACTGGCAGCAGCGCTGATGGTGGGAGTCTTTCCATGTGAGAAACAAAGACTGGCGCTTTCCTTCCAGAAGTGAACACTGGGCAGATGGTGGAGCCCCTTGTTTTCAACCTCTGTAGAGGTACAATTAAATTTACTTTCTATCTCTTTGAGAAACCTTATACCTAAAGGCATTTTTTCAGGAATAAAACCTCTTTCACTAACTTCAGGGACAATCAATTACAACCCCTGAATGAGGGCATATCTCTCAATTAGAAGTTTTATTTTGGGGGGAATCCCACCAAAGCCCAGCAGAACCAGATGGAGCTTTGCATAAGGGCTCCCACCATGCAGGACATTCATAACAGCTATCTGACACCAAAGTGAGGTTTTCAGGGCAGAAACTACAGGAAGATGTAGAACATTTAGCCTGTTCTCAGACAGTAATCAGTAACTGGTTCAAGAAACTTCCTCCTTGTGGGCTAGCTTACTGTGCAGTGGTGCCTCAGCTAGCCGGCCATCTGAACTGTCTAAACTACAGGCTCCTCAGGTATGTATTCAATACGCTGTAGCTACCGCTACAAGCAATTTCAAACAGTACACAGCCTTTAAAAGCCCATACAGAGCTGAAACAGCATGGAAATCTGCAAGCGGAAGGTGCCTGCTGACTTAGGAGACCAGCCAAAAGGAAGACTGCCAGGAAGTACCTTAATTTCTGACAATAGCAGGTTCTAAAGCACTTAGTGTTTTTAACAGTTTCCAATTAACTCAGAAGTGGCTGACAGTGAAACCATAACGCAGAAATCTGAAGCACTTTGTATGAAAGTGAACAACGTATGGTTGAAAAGAAGCAGGTGCCAGGAGAAAGTGGAGAGACCAAACAGCTCAAAACTGTCCTTAAGTTGAGGTCAGGGTTGCTAGAATGAGCAGCAACCTCGCTGGGCACTGCTCACTGTGTGTTGGGCCCATGTGCCCCAAACCACCCTGCTGTGTCACACTGCTGGACTTTGAGCAGGCAGGGGTGATGGTGGAGGAGGGCTGGCTTGGGAAGGACTCCTGCCCAAGCTATCCCCTAGCATGCATGTGGTGGGTGCTGACACTGGCTTGGTGGGCACCTGCCTTTGTGGAAAGCTCATGTCAAGGGGACATCTCAGCCTTGATGGCGCCTGCTCCAAGCACTGCTGTGGGCTGCTCTCTTAGGGCTGCTCCACACTGGGCCGCAGGTGCTATACCTCCATGCAGAGAGCTGGGTCAGGGAGCCAAAAGATTTCACTCCCCTCAAATCTGGTTACTGGCTAACTTTGTAGCTGACGTGGCCTAAATGACCAGATGGCTCAAAATACGCAAAGATTCATTTTAGAATCTGGAATCAGCTTTCAGCATTTTCCTGTTCAGAAAGCCAATCTAATCCAGCCTGAGGCCAGTGAATGATACCCCGACATTACAGAGGATCCCATATTAGAGGCAAAGAGCAAGCAGGGAAAAATATGCAAAATCAAAGGCAGACTTCACAATATCGTGAATAATACGTGAATTTGCAGACACTATAGTGAAGAGCAACAGCCAAATCTGTGCCCAGTATTCAGAAAGAGAAGAAATAAGATAAAGATATAAACCAAAACCTATGAAAAGGGTCTGTCTGGTGGCAAAGCAAAACTCTTCTGACTCAAACTAGGCAGAGATTTACTTGTTTTGGTAAAGGCACCTAACTCTTGCTGTTAAGAGAAAGCATTACAAGAAGATGTCGACATAAAAATGGAGATTGAGTATATCTATTTTCTCTAGATATCGTATCCCTGATGTAGTAATAGCTGACAATAGCCCTAAATTTAGTAGATATGAATTTTTAGCAGTAAAAAGAAAGATTAAACAAGAAAGCTCTCATTATCAGCAATCCAAGTGGTTGGTAGAAAACAAATGTCAAGCAATGCAGAATACAGAGCTGGACTCAAATCTGCATTTAATACTGCTGCAGAAGAACATTGATGAAGGCAGCTTGTCACCTGTTTTGTTAAGTGAAAAGCAGAAAGCAAAACTTCCTACACGGTTGGAACTGATGTCAGAGTTACTGGGGGCGTGCAGATAAATAGAGACAGGCAGAACAAAACCAGATAATGCGAGAGTCAGCACTCTGGCCATGTCAAATGAGGCAGTGCTTCGTGGTATCTGGAAACAAATAGATATGAACAGCAATAATATTACCAGGAGATTAGAGGAGATTCCCCCTCCATCAAACATAAAGAATATCTGTATCCCCCACAAGTTGTGTTTTCACCTAAAATGTCTTGGACAGGTCAAACCATAGGAAATTTAGATAGCTGAGCCCTACAACATGATGATAGATTCAAATCCGGTAGGTATGAATTTGAGCAGTGAAGTATAAATTCAGATGCTCATATCCAAAACTAATCCACTTATCTCTACCAGGCCATAGTGATGGTGATACTCAGGAGGACTCAAGAAATTACAGGCACTTCAGGGATTATTTGAGCATTGCTATTTATATGTATTTGAAGTAGAGTTTTACAATATACTCTGGCTGATGGACTGTTCTTATTTCTGACTGTACCTTTCAAAAATCCTCACTTTGAACCTGTTTATTGTAGTACACACAAATTCATATTGCACTGACACAGTTGGTTATAATCCAGGAGCTGAAAGAAACCAGTCTCTGTCAGGATTCTTACCCCTGAACTGCAGCTGAACTGCACACTGACCTTATAACCTGCATGCTAGTTCAGCACAAAAAGTGGTGATGCAGCCCTTGACCCTGCTCCCCATCTTGACATACTGCTTTTAGGCTGCAGCGGGGCCCATTGCACCCCCTACTTTCAGCAGTCCCAAGCCTGAAGCTGTGCCTGCCTCTGCCAACGCAGCTGGCATTTCCGCAGCTGCAGTCTAGTTCTGGGTGGGGAGGACAAGGAAGAGATAGCAAGAAATAATCTCAGTGATTATGTGAGACGGAGAATACATTCCCTTAAATAACCTTCTCTGCCTGCTGAAGTTATCAGAGCATGCCTTTCTAATGCTGGCTAATGCCAGGTTAAGTTCAGTAGTTCGCAGCTGCATATTTTGTTCAAGATTTGTCCTTAATTGAACAGCAAGCTCGAGGACTGCAGCCACACGTAATATCTGCTAGGAAAACACATCCATCTCAAATGACATTTTTCAAAGAGGCACATACAATCTTGTTAAAAGCAGGAGCCCTAATAGCCATTTGCTCTATCATGTACCAGCAGCAGGTATGGCAGGAAAGGGAACAGCTGCTTAGTTGCTTCTGCGATCTATTCTGTCTCGATGTTTGTGTGTTTGGGAGAGTGGTCTGGCCCTATTGCAGCTCTCAGATGAATCACTCTGCTAATGGACTAGCAAGTGCATGGATAACATTATCAGCGATGCAGACCATGGTTCCTATATTGCCTTAATACACCTCCAAACCAATCTGGTAAATTACTTCCATTATGGGATTTAGATAGTATCCCATTACAGATCAAGCTTTTGGTTAAATGTCATTTCTTTGAAAGACTTATTTGTTGTCCAGATCTGCTTGGCAGTTTCATAAGAGAATGAACAGAGTCCCAGACTTCCTTATTTACTCCTCAAAGTGCTCCCTCTACCTAGCAATCAAAGGGTGGGACCATGAGAACCAGGAGAGACGCGGTGAGAAGAACTTTTTTCATCAACAGAGGACTGCTAGCTAGACAGTTTTTCACTAAGGTCGGTCCCTGGAGTACTGCAACTATGCAAGTCTCCTGGTCACATACTGAAAATTGTTTCTAGGCTGCATTGTGTAATTCTAACATTAAAGGGACTATCTACTGTTAAACTATTACACTAGAAAAATCATTCCATGTATAGGCTGCTGTTAAAGTAACTGGATTTCCAGTACCTTTACAGTGGTTTACTCCTGACACTTCAGTGGAACTACAGAGTCCATCCCAGCTGTCAAAGTACAGCCATTCTGTGCTGCATTTATTATTGCATAGTTCCCTTCCTTGCTCTGAAAGCAGATTTAAATAAAATTATTTTCCACTTGCACTTGAAAAAAAAAAATCCTGCAACAAAAGTGAGCCATGAAAATGCTTTGATTTGTATTAGAAAGTATAAATGTTCTTTCTCTTTTTTAAACAAAATTAAGACATTTGTGTACAGCCTATGCTTTTTTCCACAGTTTCTATTAAATGTTTTTACATTATAGTTAATAAAAAGAGGCATTTCATTTTAGCAAAGTCCTGGCATATTAAAACTAAAGTGATGTGGCATATTAGAGGGACTTGACAGTATTAACTATCTTTACATGATAATTTATTCCATATTTAGTGTTCAAACTTTGCAGTATTTAATACAGCTAAAACATATGGTGCTGTTTTATTCAAATGGTAAACTATGCGATCATTAAAAAAAAATGGAAATGTAAACTTCATGTCAGAGTTCAGTGTTTCAGAAACAGGCTGTTAATACTTGCAAACAGTTTCATTACAACAAAAAGCTCAATCAATTAATGATTTTGTTTCCTTATGTATTTACTTGGCATTATGTATCCATTTAGAACAATTAATTTGGTTAGAATTCAAATTTATATGTATTTATATTTCTACATTATTATAAAGAAATGTGTCATTTTAATTTTGATTTGATAAGAAATAAAGATTGGCAAAATCTGTTTAACTACTAAGATGGGAGCTGAGATCAATCTCCATTTCACTTGAGGATTGAAAGCAAAAAGCTTCTGGCTCTACAGCAGCTTTGTCAGCCTTGGCAATTTGCATTATGTTACCCATGATAGTATGCACAAGGATCCATTGCCATGAATGCAATTTAAAAAAAAAAACACTTTCAGTTCTTTTTACTCCTTTCTCAGTATTTTCAGGCAGCTGGAGTGCCTTTTTTTCCCTTGCTGTAGAGAGATTACTTATTTCTTGTATTTAACTGAATAAAAAGACATCTTGAAAGGTAATAAATAAGTTGAGTTCCTAAGAGAAACTTTTCAGGGCTTTTCATGCAAGGGGGGAAAGCAAGAGGGATTTTGCTGGAACATGGTAGGCTCACTGCTTTGGAGACTGAGAGTCTCCGTTGAGCAGAGGGGCTGGGAAAGCCAGGTTAGGTGCTCTGGGAGCGCTTCTCACAGCCCCCTGCCTGTTCCTATCAGCCTGGCACTACCTGGACCACTTCTAAATGTAAGCTGGCCACTGAGGCTCTGTGCACGTAATGATAGCATTCACTTCATGATAGCATTAGCATAACATTGTAATTTTTCAGCTATGGGTCTTGCAGGAAGATGTAGACATTTAGAGCCAATTGTTGTACTGATTTGTATGCAGGGTTGGACATTTTTCACTGTTAGGCAAAAATGTCTCCATCTCTACCAAGGTCAGGATTTCACACAGAGAGCCTGAAGATTCAATCCAAGCCAGATACCAGAGTTAACCAATATTCAATATGGCTGTCTCCCCACTCCTCAAACACTGCTGTTGATGCAAGACCCTTTAACTATTTCATCAAGCTACCTGAGGGTTTAACATTGTGGAAGTATCTCCCCCCAAATCTGATTTCCGTTTCCTCACTGGATTCCTATAACTCAGCCTGACTGTCAGCAGCAAAGGCAAAATGTTCCAAATACCTCCATCGTTCAGACAGTGCGCAATCCCAGAAAACAGACAAGCCTTATCTGTTGCCTTTGGGCAGAAGGACAGCGATAACGGTACACTCAGGATTTTTCTCCAAGGCACAAAAAGAACAAGGTATTAACCTGCAACTTAGCCAGGGCCTGCAAAGCTGGCTAGCATTTCACCATCACTGTGGAAGCTCTCTGCTTGCAGATGAGTCACGTTCCTTAAAAGAAAAGCTGGTATCACAAGGGAGATGGTGAAATCTGGATCTCTTTCTAGGAAACCACACAGATTCTGCTTTGATACAAACAGAAAACTCAACATTGGGGTGACTGGGTGAAAGTTTGAAACTGAACATGAGTTAAAACTAACAAAACTCAGTATTGGGTTATCTGCATGGAAAGGTGAAAGTCTGTGTTCAGCAAGTCAGGCTCAGTGATCTAACTAAATCTTCAAACTTTAAAGTCTCTGAGACTGGGGTTGTGATGCCCCATTTTGTTGTCAATTGTTTGTCCTCAACACTATGCAAATTCAGCATGAAAATTTCTTACAGCCATTTAATTTATACCATCCATTACCCTGCCTGCATGACTGACATTTACTGCATGATGTCTGGTAAGTAGTGCTGGCGGCTGGGAGCCAGGAGACCTGGTGTCTATAGCTGACGTTACTATCTTTGGTAAGTCGCTTCATCTCTTCTATTGCGTTCACTTAATCACGGTCATCATCTTCAGTTGAGCTGTTTGAAGGGACTTTATTATTACAGCTGTTACACCCAATACAACAAGGCTTGAATTATTTTCAGGGAACACAGCGATACAAGACTGAATTATTAGGTAGCACGTCTAACCGAAAGTATTTGGCAGATACAGCCAGAGTTGAATGTCACACCATCTAGGTCTTTTTTCCACCCAGTCAGCAGTGTAGATAAGCTGCCTGTACTGAAAAAAATGTGCCTCACCCACCATGCTGCAGAAATGGAGAGGAATAGGTGGTTCATTTTGCCCCTTCTTTGATCATTATCATTTTTTTCATGGGCCTGATTCAATGTCTGGTGCTGCTGGCTGGGGGCTTTTCCTTCTCTTCGTTCCCTTTTTAAGTAGCAAAACATTCTCCTAGTTCTCTTAACTCACACTCCCTTGTTGAAACTGTTGTAAAACAGGTAGCAAAGCTGATATAGAGAAAGCCACAAATCCTGCTAATTACACAAATTTACACCAGGTAAATACCCTAGACCATCCTTTTCTCTCTTGGTACCTCCAAATAGTATACAGTTTTACCTCTGGTGTTCCTGAGAAAAATTAGGATGCTGATTTAATGAGAACAAAGAAACTAATTCAGGAAACATGAGAAGCCTCCAATGCAATTGCTTTCATGCAGAATGAAACTTTAACCAAAACTCTATTAAAAGCATGACACAGCTAAATAGGTGTTTTATGTGCTTCAGCCATTAGCACTGAAAGTCCTGAAAAGAACTACAGGACATCTTGTGAGAATGCCTGTATCAAAGGCATCGGATAGTTTTCTAGCTCTCTTTTTAGAGATAAAGTTTTAGAGATGTTTTGGATAGTAGCATCCTAACATTTGAAACTGAAATGAAACTTGGGGAATTCACATATTTCTTGGGATCACTGCATTTATTCACGTGGGCTGCAGAAAAAGAAAATATTCCAAGTTCTCTAAATCCTTATGCTAATCCATTTCCATCCCTGGTGTAACGAAATGTTCAGATGCACAGACTTGCCCAAATGATCTCAGGACCATTTACTATTTACTGAGCTCTAACCATGTCTTTGACGCTTGGCAATTCATGAAGATCCCCTGCTTGGAGAAGTGTCTCTGAATATCAGGCAAGAGCCGAGATCTGATGGAAAATCATGGGCTGGATGAGGTCAGAGAGTCCCTCTCTTCTGCTGTTTCTCCACCACCCTTTGCCCAGATAGTGAATCTATCACTGAACAAGTTGTCTCTAAAGTCTCTGTCTCAGTGGTGTTCTCTGCCCAAAGCTGTTATGGTGGGGAGACACTGTGCTACCCCCCCCTTCCCTGGCACCACGAGGCTGTCACCTCCCCTTGGCTCCTCTCAGTCATGAAACAAATATGTGTTGCAGTTACCTGTCAGTCCTCAAAGTACCGTACAATTTTGGAGGACTTGATGTTGTAGAAGGTAGGTATGTATCACTGAAAAAGGAACCTCATTTCACAGCTATTTTCCTGCATCCTTAATGTTAAATTTTGAGGCGATTTTTGCCCTGTTGTAATTCTGTAGCAAGCATAACTTAATTATTTGGCCAATTATAATATCAGGAATATAACAACCATTACGTGAATGGGTGTTGAATCAGCACATTTTCCACTCCACAGTAAGCAACAGGAAAGAGAGAAGAAAATGTATTAACTGAGCAGAATCTAATAAACATAATGCTACCTACAGATATGTGCTATTTAATCTCATGAAAGGATTTTATGCTTCTGTTCACATGGCAATATCGGATATCATCTCACTGAAGGAAGCAGTGACTCCAATACGCAAGTCCAACATCAGGAAGATAAAGTTTTTATTTTAATATCTGCATGCAAACAAAATGTCTTTCCTGGTAATTCTTAAATGTGGGGGGAGATAATACTCAGGTGTTAACATATTTTAGGCTAGATCCAAGTGGAAAATGCTGCCACTGACTTCAATCTGATCTTTCTAGACAAGTCTATGAGTTTCTCTAGGACATGGAGAATCTTCTGCTTGTCTGTTAGGCTTCCCCAGCTGGGACTAGAGCTAGAATGGGGTGTTACCAGCTACTGCCATACAGAGAATAAGGATCTCTCCTCATGTTCAATTAAAATGTATCTGCCACACTTATTCTACTGATGTGGACAATTTCTAGGGTTGACAAATTCCCCCCAAAATTCAGATGCTTCAATCCAGAGAAGCATGAATAATGAATTGGTCAGAAGCTGTGCTGAAAATGAGAAGGGGTGAAAAAAAACATACCAGGTTTAATTCTCCTCTGTACTCCTCCCGGGAGGGGAGGCAGAAAATGGGATGGCTAAACCTTTACAAAATAAGCTAATTTAACAAAATTCAAAAGAACTAGTACTTCAGTTCAAGAGGCAAATGTTTGTACGGAATCTGAAGTCATCCAGTGTTCCACAAGTGTTAAATGTCCTTTCATTATTATCAGTTGTTACAGCCACATGTGCTATTGATTATGTTAATAGGATAACATTTTGAAGAGGAAGTGTTAGATTTTCTAACAGTGATTAGTACATTGATTGTGATTGGCCATATAATTAGAGAGTTATTAAGGTGGTATTTGATTGTTTAACATGGCATTTTACAGGTCAGCAACTATTTGGGCCATCAGCAGGCCCAAGTTGGAACGTTCACACTTGTAAAGTACACAGCATTTTCTAAATATAAAATTATTTTCTTAATGTTCATTTATTAAAAGTATCCTCAAGTAGAAGGTTCATGCATGCCTGTTATTGGAACTGAAGTCCACAGCATGCATCCAAGTCTAAATCTTTTTAAAAGCAATAGCTACATTTATGGTGACTTCCTCTAACACCTGAATACATATTTAAGCTGAATTTATTATTATTATTTCTTCAATACAGGAAAAAATACCCTAAGAGCCATATATTACATAGTCCTTATCCAGACACTACTGAAATAAATGGGAAGGGTCCTTTTATTCAGGGACTTAATGCAAATCCTAAAGTGGGCACTTTGAAAAGTTAAATTTTACACCATTTTAGGTTATGTTCTTATTTTCACTTCAGAGATTCAAAATAAGAGCTGACTAGAGTGTTAACTGGAGATTTTTACTGCTGCTGGAAGTATCCACTTGTACAAGGTAACATTAGATATATCAGGATATAAATTTTTATTTTGTGAACTACACCTGGATTGCACCTTGGTTTTGCTCATGAAAAATAGCTGATGCAAGAAAGATTTCAAGATATATATAAATCAGGAATTTATGCATATTTAGCACTGATAAACCAGTGGAGCCTTATTTTCAGTGTTTATAAAATGCAAGAAAAATGAAGATCAGCTGTCACCGTGCAAGCACCATCTATACAGACAGCTAGCTCTGTGGGGGCAGGTGAAACCAGATTTTTATCTTTTCTATACATAGACACATCAGGCATCCCTAGAAGTACAAGGGAATCTTCACAAAACAACCGTATCTAACTATATTTTCAAAAGAATAAGTGCATGGTATTATAACCCATGGTGTCTCTTTGCTATAAAATGGCTAAGTTGAATGTGTCTCACATTTTATCAGAAAGTACCATTATGCTGCTCTTGCAGTTGCTTCTTCTTCTTGGCCACATTTAGCATAGTGACAACTGCTTTCACAGCCCAGTTTCACACTGCAAAGTTTTAACAACTGGCGTACAGGTCCCAACAGAAAAATTTCAGGAAACTGGCAAATCTGTTTCTCTTTTAAGTCTGATTACATCTCCTTCCTTGAACAGCACAAGGTCTCAGAAAACATGGTCATCAATATAAGCTGCATAGATGGTGCAGTGTGTCCCCGCAGCCCTCAAGAAACAATCACGTACAACATCTGCATCCATGATGGTGGCAACGCCAATCAAGATTTTTAACTCCACAAGTCCAGTGACTCAGACTGAAGACACCTACACATATTTCCCCAGTCTTTTGGAAATGCCTCTTCTCCAGTGGCCCATTCGTGTGACCTAACAGACAATGTTCCATGGAAGACGAGAGCACAACTCCAGCTCTATGTTGTTGGATAAATGCAAGATCACCTCAACCTGTGGGGACAGGAAACTGTTTCAGCCCTTGCTCCAAGGTCAACCAGAAGAGCAAGGACAGCAGTTCTGATGTTGCAAGGAGGACAGACACCAGCAGCTATGAGGGAGAGAAAGGCAGCTAGGACTCAGCAGGGAAGCCCACCCTGGTGAAGCAGAACCACAATCCACACAACTTCTGGAGATCACCAAAAACTGCACCGATTTGGGAGCAGTCCCTTCTCTTCAGTGGTGTCTCCCACTTCATGATCAGTAGCATTATGAATGTGTGAATGGGATGGAAGAGTCTCTGGGGAATAGGAAAGGGTGAAGGGGGGCGTGTGTGTGTGGTGTGACACTGCTACAGGTCTCTGGCCTTTAGAAAAACACCAGGCTGAAATCTGACACCAAATGAGGGCAAGGGATGATGCTTAAATAAAATTCTACACTTTTAACATCTTGTCCCCATACACAGCACATAAACCTGTCCTCTCATGTCCTCTTTAAAAATGGCAATCCTTTGTAGAGTTGAAAAATAAAGGAAAGAACATGAAGAGCATCTAGCCTATTTCAAAAACTTGTCCTAGCTATGCAGCAAGAAACAGAGTGAGCCATCTGGTAGGGTTTCAATGGTTGCAAAACAGAAATACACCAGGAATACATTTCATAAATTAGTAAAATAGCAATCCAGGTCTCCAAGCATAACAAAGTAAGTGACATAAGGACATAAAAGTGTGTTCCCTGATAAACTCGCTAGTGACTTTAGCCTGAGGTCATGTGGTGGTTTTTTTTTAAAGTTCCCAGTACTCATGCACTGAAAAACACAGAACTGTAAATTCAAGACTAATTTCCCCACTCCAAACAGACGAAGCTGTTGCAGAAGATGGCAAAGGGAATCTTAGTTAAACTTTTTTCACGAAGAATCACTTTTGTCTGTTATGCATTGCTAGCAAGCAACAAGAGTCCTCTCTCTTTGTGCAGCATTTCTTGACCACTCTGACATCACTGCTTCTTAAGTTGGTCTCAGCAGTGTTTACCAGGAGATATTCATCAGCCCTTAGCGGTTCCACTGCATGCTGGTAGAAAACATAACCATAACTACACGTAAACAAACCAGCTCCACGGGCAGCTTGCACTTTTTTAGTGGTGTAAGAACAGTAACAGACAACTCTCACATCCACAGATTCTCTTTGGTGCTCTGAATGAGTTAAGTTTATTTATTTTTTAGATTTTTTGCACACACTGAAGTGTGATAAAGTTCAGCATAAACACAAGAGAACCATAGATGTTTTGTACCACCTTTTTCGTTCCTTTTGTCATGATCAACAGCATTACAAATATTTGGGAAAAGTACCAAAAATAAGCAACAATTAAGCACAAGTTAGGGCACAGTGGTAAAGCGATATTTTCCTCAGCTTCAGCACTTCCCAGTGACTCTGCTTGGTCCTCTGCTGTTGAAAATCAACAGACGACTCTTTGTTTCTCTCTCCCAGCCACCACATCATCTTTGTTATGCCAAATATTCCACAATACATAGCAAGAAGCAATAGATTGAAAACTGCTTGCCTCAGAGAGATGCAGGCAAGTCAGCCTGCTAACAGCATATCAAAACGTTCCCTGGCTTCAGGGTGGAGTAAGACAACCCAGTCCCTCTAAGAGGAGCCCTAGGTTCACATCAGGGTAGCTGGCTCCAGTATCTGCTTCGGATGGCAAGCACAGACATGAACCACACCAAGCCTGGCTTTCTGCACCCAGGACTGGCCACAGCAGGCCTTGAGCCTTGTCTCATCACCATAGAATCATGCAGCAGCTGCTGCTGGCATCTCTGAAACAACCACCAGGCTGAAACACAGTCCACTCAATATAACAGGCATTTTGTGGTTGAAAATTTAAAGGAAGAAAAAGAAAGAAATTACACCTCAAGACTGCAGAAGTATCACAGGCTAGTGGCCTGCACTGGAGGGCTGGGGAAAACTCTCCCACTGCCCATCCTCCTGGGTGCTGCTAGGTCTTCCAGGCTCCATCACCCTACCGCCTGTGAGGTGCTCATATGCACCATCTGCTTTCTCTTCTTGGAAGACCCCATCAGCTCTGTCGCAGCAGTAGTCTTCATTTACATTATACCAGATCCAGGTGAATTGTGTAGCTTAGCTATATACAGACATCAGATACGAGCAGGACCCATGACCATGCATGGGAGAGGTAGCTGCTAAGTGCTAGGGATTTTAAGCAGTGAAGACAAGAAGATATGGAAAGTTGTCTCCACACACCCATGATGTCCTCAGCTCTCCTCTGCGTGGTTTTGTAACCACAAAAAAGCACATCCTGCTAGAGGGTAATTTGGGGAACATTTGTGCTGTATGACCTCTGTGTACTAACCAGCCAGGAGACTGCACAAACTATGAGTTCAAGCACCAAAATTAGGGGGGTTTTGAGCATGTGTCAAAGTCACCTGTTGCATGCTGATAAAATTTGTAGCAGCAAGCTTTCTAGTGTAGACTTAGCCTCATTCACACTAAAGTAACCAGTCCTACAGCCCTCCTCTGCTGGGGGTAAAGCCATCACAGCAAAGTGGGAAAGCACGTCAAGAGTCAGACAAAATGTGTGATGATTTACTAATAAAATGATAGAGGAATGAGATAACTCATAAGCATGGTAACCAATTTACTCCATATGGCTCAAACTCTGTTAATGTTTGGGATTATATCTCACAAAAATGTATACAAATCATACCAAGAATTTCCCTCCCAGACCACTTTTTACTAAACAGAGATTTTCAAAAGCATTTTCTGCTGGACTAAGCTTTGCTTCCATCAAAATCACTAGCACTCCAGTTAAACTTTGATGAGAGCAAAGCTAGGCTAAATCCCACCCACAAAGTTTTATTTACAACATGCAGCGTGCTAACACTGATTTCTCCACAGCCATATGAAATCATAGCTCCTGTGGTGTGTCCCTGGAAAAGTGAACTCAGGACTTTCCAGCAATACAGAGACTCAAATAAGAGCCCATTCCAGCTCAGCAAAATTATCTCTTCATATGAATGACTTCTCATCAAATCCTAGTTACGAAAGTTTAGGTAAGGGTATTGATATTACACTAATGCATTGGGGAAACAAAAATAAAGAAACCAGAGAAATCAAACACCCGCAAAAAACCCACAAAACAATAATAAAGCCTGGACATACTTCACATTCTTTTCCAAATCAGAAGCACTCTTTGTTCCTGCAGCAGCTGGCTCAGCAGCTCGGGCTGCAAGTCTCCTTTGCAATGGTGAGACAGGATTATCAGAATTAAGGAGGTGAGATAACACAGAAAAATGGAACTCGGCAAATAAACAAACAAATAAAAACATAGAGGACTAAACTTATTTCAGCCCAGCAGACCCTACTAACAAGGCGCATCTTATCTCTATAGTCTTAATAAAAGCACAAAAAGACAACTTATTGCTTTTCAGTACATGCTGAAATCACTCAAAATAAACTGTGGTTTGGTTGGAGATAGAGCTGTTGTGGACTGTAATTACATACAAAGCAAATAGATCTATCTAACGTGAAAGCTTTCTACACTGAACTAAAATGCAATAGTGAAGATAATTACTTTGATCCTTAAGTCTTTTCCACAAAGACAAAAATCTTGCCAAGCTGGAAGTTGATTCTGCAATTTTTAATATCTTGTAAGATAACTCATTTCCTCCTGCCACCCCCCACCAAACAGTAAGTCCCAGATTTTTTAAACAAATTACTTAAGGGGATGTGTCCAATTAAAAATAATCCTTTTTCTTCTCTTTTTCTTTTTTCCTTCCCTTTCTCATCTTTCCTTTTCACTCTTGCTACTACAAGTAACTTTTAAGATAGAATCATAGAATAGTTTCCATTGGAAGACACCTTTAAAGGTCATTTAGTCCAACCCCCCTGCAATGAGCAGGGACATCTTCATCTAGATCAGGTTGCTCAGAGCCCTGTCCAACCTGGCCTTGAATGTTTCCAGGGAGGGGGCATCTACCATCTCTCTGGGCAACTTGTTCCAGTGTTTCACCACCCTCAATGGAAAAAATGTCTTCCTTATATCTAGTCTGAATCGACCCTCTTTTAGTTTAAAACCATTAGCCCTTGTCCTATTGCAACAGGCCCTAATAAACATCTGTCCCCATCTTTTTGATAAGTGCAGTATTTCCAGTTTGGAAAATTAAAATATGACTTGGTACACAATCCTGCAAAGGACTTTTCCAAACAGAAACTATTGGAAAACAAAGACAGAAGAGTTTGCAGCTGGATCTAACTATTTCAGCCAGTTACCCCAGGAAAGCAAGACCTATGTGAGTACAAGATGGGATGTGTATGTGTATACATGCATGCCTGTGCAGTCACATGCCTATGTATACCTATTCCTTTTGCTCCTTCACTCTCCATCCTCCCCATAACCTTTAAGACTTCATTTCTAACACATTTCACAGAGAAATAAAGCTCTCAGAGATACTCATCCCCTACAATGCAGTGAAAAAAAGGAGTTGGGTAATGAAGAAAGATCTTACTAGAGCCTCTGCTGAGGGAAAGGTGGTAATGTGAGCTCAGTGAGTATTAAATACCACGCAGTCTACAAAGGACATCATTCTTGAGACACAAATTTGAAGAAAAACAAGCCCCCACTGTTCATGCAGCTGCTTTTTCTCTAACTGCTTGTACTCCTGATGGATGGCCTCCCTTTAATTGTGGTGAACGTGCACCCACTGATGCATAAATTGACCTCAGGAGCACCAAGTACTTGAGCACTGTGAACAGCATGACGTAGGCTGCAGGTTAGTAGACTGAACAGTTTACATTAATGTGCTACCTGTTCAACAGCTGGCTAAAAACGGTCAGTTTACATGTTAATGATGTAGGAACAGTTTGGTCCAGTGCTGTAGTGGATTTTGAAACAGCAGCCTTGACATGAGGTAGAAATGGCAGCAGAACGTGGATTGACTTTTTAAACGTGTTTTTGAAATAGGAGCCCAGGCTTTGTTTGGATACATAATCTAATATACCTACCTCACCACTCCACAGGAACGCCGCTTGACCACATTCCCACAGAGGGATGGTAATAACCAGACAACTCCGACGTGCCTGATTATGTTGCCCAGATGTATTTGCCCTTTTTTCCCTGTGCAGAATATGTAAAGCAGAAAAGGTGGCTCATACCTTCGCTACTGATTCTCCCCTTTCCTCTCTAGGCTGTACTCTATAGCTAAACAAGTAGAGGAATTAAGTCAGCAACTAATGACTGTCAACCTGGGAGAAAAGGAGAATTCGAAAGCAATTCACGCTTGAGGACACAGGCATAAATTATTCCAGGTAAGCCACAGACAGCATGTCAGCAACTCTGCAGGATCTCCCTTCATGCATCTTCCACCCTGCCACAGCCCATGGCAAAGGTTCATTTATCCCTTTGTCCCTGCAACTTTCTGAAGCACAAATGCCTTTAAGGGCTGTCCCTGGAATGATGCCACTTAAGCAACATCCGTAGGCCTGCAAGAAATCTTACCCTGGGTATTTCCTTTTCTCCTTAAAGTTGAATCTATTAGGGGCTTTCATACAGTACCTACTTTCTTCGTACTCACATAATACAGGCTTTTACTGTCAGGAATTAATGCATCAGCAAGAAAGAAGAGAATAATTTCAGCTCTATATGTTTCTCTATTTACATCATTTTTTTTAGGGAGAATACAATATTCCCATTTGAAAGCAAGAAAAAGGGTTTTCAGGGAATTAGTGTTTCAAGTATAGTATTTCATCATTATTACAGAAGTGCTCAGTAATTCTAAGGACATACGTGCAATACTCTAATCTGTTTCAAATGTTTCGTTATTGAGCTGATACAGCACGATCACGACATACAAAGTCTTCTGGCCCATTTTACAGACAGGTAGAGAAAGACAAAGAAAACAGAACTCAGGTCTTTGAGTTCAGGTTTAGATTTCAATGCTATGCATACAACAGTGAAATGTGTTTTCCTGAAGTGATTCACAGTAGTAAAAAGTGGCTCTTAATTACAGGTGTGTTGTCCCAGACCCACAGATTTGTGACTGTTAAATATTATATTAAAATTAAACAATACAGCTTCAGATGAATCATCTGTTGAGTATTATTTCTGCTTAGAGAATACCTAAAGAAAAAAGCCTCAAAAGTTTTGCTCTTTTATCATTTCAAAGCCACAAGAAACTCAGTGTTTAACACAAATTTCATAGTTTTAAACCACTGGCTTATATTTGTCATATAAAGAAAATTATTCGATTTTATACTTCTACAGGTGAGCTAAGAATCAGTCCTAGACAATATGTTTAAGCAGTTACATTGAGAGTTGGTCAAACTTTTTCCAGTTTTTCTTTATTTTTTTTAAGAAAAAGACAAGAGGTTTTTTTAGGAGCTTGGACAAGATAATTTTTGACAGAGAATCTGTTTTCAACAAACTTTATTAGAAATATGCATTTATTTGCAAGGAATGCAGAGTTCTTCAGTTTAGGGACTATATATTGAGACAGCTCCTAGCATGAGGGAGTCCTGATGTCAGCTGGATGATACTTTAATAGAAACAGTAAAAAAACAGCACAGTGAAATCTCAGCCCGAGGGGGACTGACATTATAAGTCTCCATTGCCTTTTTCTTGTTATTCCATTAATTGCATCCAGACTATGTAACTGACTTTGGTCTTAAACGATGAAGGCCTTCTGGAGGATTTTCACTAACCTTTCCCTAGCTGCTGGATTAACAGGACACTGCATACCCTTTTTTCCTGTAACGCTAAGTAATCTGTCACTTTTAATTCAAACTGGCCTACTGCAAGAACATTAGTTCAAATGCAGTTTGTTTGGTGTGAGTGAACACTTTACATTTTCTTTGACAGAAATTTCAACGCAACATTTACCACTACAGAAACAAACAAATTATGATCTTTAAGCACTTGGACTACTTCATGTAACAGCAGGGAGCTTCAGAAGAACAGGAGGGTTTCATGAACTGGAAGTGGTACTGCAGAAATGGGATTAGCAGAGTGAAGAAATTTGAATAGAAAATATGGCAGTTTGGGATTAAAGGGCAGGCAAAGGTGAAACTTCAGTGCGAGCTCCTGCTTTCTGCTCATCAGATTTTGACTAGGAAAGCCTGAACGGTCTGTAAATACCTGTTGTTCCTTGTCCAGAAAAATATATTAACTTCATTTCCCAATAAATTCCTCCTCCCTGCCACCACCCCCCCTCCTCCCCCCCGCCCCCCCCGCCCCGCCATACATGTGTTCTTTATGTACATGACTTCTTTCTGCCCCCCTGGAGTAGAAAATATAACTCCTCAGCAACTCTCTTTGGACTGCTGCTCTCTTCAGCTACATCCAAGGTTATGACAATTGCCTTTTCTCCACAGAGAAAATTGCAATGATGCCATGGTGCATGGTGTCCCCACAGAAGATTTTGAGTAACTAATCAGCAATCAAGATTAAAGGAATATAGGCTGACCAGGAAAAGAAATTTAAGAGTAGGCCTCCCACTAAATGGGAAGTCTTAAAGCTGACATTTCCCTCCCAATATTCTACATTTTGAGTAGTCATTCACAAATCTGCATTTCCACTCCTCTGCTGGCTACTCCCCCTCTATTGAACATCAATGATTTTCTTCCTGTGGTGTTACAGAAACAGGCTTTCCTACATCCAGCTCTAGCCCTCTCTCTCAAGCTTCCTTGAGAGACCTAGAGCGTGTGTCTCAAACTTCCTTCCAAAAAAACCCTCTCTTCATATCATCATAATGTCAAGTTAGATAAGAGTGCTGGATGTTTTTCATCCTCTACAGACTATTCTGATCCTTTCTGCTTGATAGAAAAAAAAAAATTAAAAAGAGAGAAATGTTTCACTGGGGAATATTTGACTATATACTACTTAACTATCAGCTGCTACTGGAGCTTCTTAGTGGGCCCAAAGACTGAACCCATTGGATGGTTTCCCAGGCCAAGACACCCAAGGAGAGGCATGGGAGGATGTGTGAGCTGCCTGCGACTGTCTGTGGTTCCTTTCTCCCACGGGGAGGGAGAAGACTCCAGTGGCCAGGGTTATCAATCAAGTGTTAAATCTGCAATAGCAAAGCATACTTTTAAGCCAGACATCTATTTAATAAAGCTTACTCCCTACACAAAATTGCAGACAAACCTGTCCATAATCAGATAACATGAAAAAAGACTCTGACAGATGGCTGGTGACGTCTGTACCTGCCCCCTTCCCCCATACTTGGCCAATTCACTGTTGTTTGCAAGTATCTGAGAGAGGCGACCTCTGAGAAACAGGCACACTTTGCACTCCTGGACAGGCTGAACGTGTCGCAGTAGTGAGCGTAACCTGCTGGTTAAAGCACAGAAACGATTATCAAAAGAGTTCGGATGGTGTTCCTGGCCACACAGATCACTCATGTGTGCTGCACAACTTGACAGGTGGTGATTGCATAAGTTTGGGGAAATCTTTTTGTAATGCTACTGAAAAATCTCATATTTTAACTTTTTTCTGGGTTGGTGAATAAAGAAGGTTCTGCAATGGAAATAAATTATCTTTGACAGCACTGCTGCAATTATACCGAAATTACTGAAACAAATAAAGCCTCTGCAAATCTCTTCTCACTTTCAAAAGCCAGAAAACATGCTGACGTTTATAGGTTTTCTCAAGGAACTGTAATTCATACTGGTGCACTGCACATGAATAAAGCACGATGCTCACAAACTGTGTCTGTCATGCAAGTCCATCTGATTTGTTCAAGTGTCCATGTTAGACCATCTGAGCTGTTGAGGTTATTAATTGGCAATAGATTGAAACACACTATTTAAAACAGTTTTGACTAATGCAAACCCAGATAAATCTGAGTTGGCAGATTTATTAGCACCCAATATTATAATATGACTCAAAGAATGATTAGCCAGGACCCTTGACAGGCTGAAGATATATGATCTGATATGACAGTCTTTTTCCGCATCTATCGAGAGATGACTTTAGGTGTGTGGGTGTTTTGTGTAAATTGTTAGACAGATAGCCCTGAAATATGAAACTTTATCTCCAAAACTGAGCAAAGCCGGGGTCCTTTTTTATAATGCCGTACTGTGTCTTAAACAAGGCTCAGGGGCTTACTGATAAGAGCAAGATAGGAGACTGACTTGGTGCTTATTCACCAAGGAGAAACTTAGGAAGTCTAATGAGATATTTCTTCACAATGTAGAAGGTATGAAAATACCTGGGACATGCTTCACATATTTAGTGTGTTTATGTTGAGTACAGAATTGGTCGTTTTTAAAATATCTTGCAAACATGCTGCACACCTATATTTGCTTTACATTGTACTTCATCCTGAAGAATTAGGTATCCCTATAGGGATATCTTAGTGAAAATACTGGGGAGAAAAAGCACAAAGCAGGTTCTCCAAAGATAAAGAAGAGAGAATTTGAGACTTTTCTTCTGTCCCACCTCTCTGCCTTTTTTCCTTGTAAAAGGAATCGGTGTACAACTCACTTCAAGTTGAAGTCAGCTTTGCAAATTCACATTTGAGCAGTAGCTTGACACAGAAAAGTCTAAATTAACTGGTTAACTACTCAGAGTATATCGAGGAAAGGGAAATTTGACTGTCTGCAGAAACTGAGACTAAAGGAGGGGCATAAGTAAAAGCAATATGACAAAAGGGCCTTGACATTTCCAGTGAGCATCTAAATTTTGTGAGCCATCCTCAAACCTCAGAAGCATGTGTTACTCAAGCATAAGTAACAGGACTGCAGCTGAGCTCTCAACAGAGCTGTAATAGAAAGAGAAACGTAGCATAGACAGAGGGCATTAATGGTTATTTTCTTTTATCATTCCCTGCTTTCTTGAATTCTTATTAGGGAATAAATAAACACATATGGTTTGCAGAACAAATCCAGACACTAAGAACTTTCTAGACTACTTTTTTTTTTTTATTACTAATGGTAATTATGCCTACAGGTGAAGTAATAGCTGAGCAACTCGTTACCTTGCTGTTTACTTTAATCAAAGGAGTCGTGAATCCTTTAACAAGACCTTTTAGAAAAAGGACAAAGATAATTTCCCCTATTATTGGGTTACAAAAAAATACAAAGAATTTATTTCATAACACCTAATACATAATAAAAGTATACATGGAGAGCAAGAGAAAAGGAGGCGGAATCAATAAAGCCACTTGAAGGCATGTTGATCTTTTTTTTTGCTGAAATTTTCACAGAATCACAGAATCGTCTAGGTTGGAAAAGACCTTGAAGATCATCCAGTCCAACCATTAACCTAACATTGACCGTTCCCAACCCCACCATATCCCTCAGCGCTATGTCGACCCTACTCTTAAACACCTCCAGGGATGGGGACTCCACCACCTCCCTGGGCAGCCCATTCCAACGCCCAACAACCCGTTCTGGAAAGAAATGCTTCCTAATATCCAGTCTAAACCTTCCCTGGCGCAACTTGAGGCCATTCCCTCTTGTCCTATCACTTATTACTTGGTTAAAGAGGCTCATCCCCAGCTCTCTGCAACCTCCTTTCAGGTAGTTGTAGAGGGCAATGAGGTCTCCCCTCAGCCTCCTCTTCTCCAGACTAAACACCCCCAGTTCCCTCAGCTGCTCCTCGTACGACATGTGCTCCAGACCCTGCACCAGCTTTGTTGCCCTTCTCTGGATACGCTCGAGTCATTCAATGTCCTTTTTGTAGTGAGGGGCCCAAAACTGAACACAGTAATCGAGGTGCAGCCTCACCAGTGCCGAGTACAGGGGTAAGATCCCTTCCCTGTCCCTGCTGGCCACGCTATTTCTGATACAGGCCAGGATGCCATTGGCCTTCTTGGCCACCTGGGCACACTGCTGGCTCATGTTCAGCTGGCTGTCAATCAACACCCCCAGGTCCCTCTCTGACTGGCAGCTCTCCAGCCACTCCTCCCCAAGCCTGTAGCGCTGCTGGGGGTTGTTGTGGCCCAAGTGCAGCACCCGGCATTTGGCCTTATTGAAGCTCCTACAGTTGGCCTTAGCCCATCGCTCCAGCCTGTCCAGGTCTCTCTGCAGAGCCTCCCTACCCTCGAGCCGATCAACACTCCCACCCAACTTGGTGTCATCTGCAAACTTACTGAGGGTGCACTCGATCCCCTCATCTAGATCATCAATAAAGATGTTAAACAGGAGAGGCCCCAAAACCAAGCCCTGGGGGACACCACTCATGACCGGCTACCAACCAACTCTTTGGACCCGGCCATCCAGCCAGTTTTTTACCCAGCAAAGCGTGTGCGCATCCAAGCCACGAGCAGCCAGTTTCACCAGCAGAATGTTGTGGGAAATGGTGTCAAAGGCCTTACTAAAATCAAGGTAAACTACATCCACAGCCTTTCCCTCATCCAATAAGCAGGTCATCCTGTTGTAGAAGATCAGGTTTGTCAAGCAGGACCTGCCTTTTATAAACCCATGCTGACTGGGCCTGATCATCTGGTTGTCCCACATGTGTTGTGTGATGGTACTCAGGATGAGCTGCTCCATCAGGTTCCCCGGCACAGACGTCAAGCTGACAGGCCTGTAATTTCCCGGATCATCCTTCTGACCCTTCTTATAGATGGGTGTCACATTGGCCAGTTTCCAATCTGTTGGGACCTCCCCGGTCAGCCAGGACTGCTGGTAAATGATGGAAAGCAGCTTGGTGAGCACCCCAGCCAGCTCCTTCAGCACCCTCAGGTGTATCCCATCTGGTCCCATAGACTTGTGTATGTCTATGTGATGCACTAGGTCACTGACTATCTCCTCCTGGAATGCGGGTGGGTTGTTCTCCCAGTCTGTCTTTTGGCTGAGGAGGCTGGATTCCCTCAGTACAACTAGTCTTGTTATTAAAGACTGAGGCAAAGAAGGCATTAAGGACCTCAGCCTTTTCCTCATCACTTGTTACCATGTTTCCTCCTGCATCTAGTAGGGGATGGAGGTTCTCTCTGGTCTTTCTTTTGCTGCTCACATACTTATAGAAACATTTCTTGTTATCCTTGATTGCTGAAGCCAGAGTAATTTCCATCTGGGCTTTAGACCTCCTGATTTCCGCCCTGCATAGCCTCACTGCCTCTGTGAGTAGCTAACCCCTTCTTCCAAAGGCTGTAAACTCTCCTTTTCTCCCTGAGTTGCAGCCAAAGCTCCCTGTTTAGTCAGGGTGGTCTTCTCTGTCGCCGGCTTCTCCTACAGCACCTGGGGATCCCCTGCTCCTGAGCCATTAACACTTCCTTAAAGAGTGCCCAGCCTTCCTGGACCCCTATACCCTTCAGGACTGTCTCCCAAGGGATTCTGTCAAGCAGGTGCCCAAACAAGACAAAGTCAGCCCTTTGGAAGTCCAGGATGTCAGTTCTGCTTCCCCCTCTCCTGGCCTCTCTAAGAATAGAGAACTCTATTATTTCATGATTGCTGTGCCCTAGTCGGCCTCCAACCGCCACATCTTCCTCCAGTCCTTCGCTGTTCACAAAGAGGAGATCCAGCAGGGCACCTTCTCTGGTCAGTTCACTCACAGCTGCGTCAGGAAGTTATCTCCCGCACATTCCAGGAATCTCCAAGACTGGTCCCGCTCTGCTGTGTTGTATTTCCAGCAGATTTCTGGGAAGTTAAAGTCTCCCACAAGAACAAGGGGAAGCGATCGTGAGATTTCTCCTAAATGCCTGTAGAATATTTCATCCACCTCTCCTTTGTGGCATGTTCTTAAATCACTGCCACAATCTAAAGGGCTTGTAGATGCTACAAATTACTCAAGACAATTGTCTGTTAAATTCAAAAATTATGAATTTAACAGAAAGAGCATTTGACTGCTGCTTGTCTCTAGATCACACAATAAGCATCAGGAGGATGTAAAACTCCATCTACCAACGCTAAATCTTAGGAAGCTGGGCTGAGATTTCATTATTTCTGCTGTTCCAAAGCCTGCAGCTTGCAGAACAAACCTTTGCAGAACTAGGGAATCAGAAACAGCAGGAAAGATCTACTGATCTTTGGTGTCTTCTGCCTTTTCTGATGTCCCAGATGTGGTGGTGCAATCCTTACCCCCCCCCCCCCCGCCCCTCTTTGTTGGGCTGCTTGGTGCTAGGTGCGATTCCACCCACATCCCCCGAGCTATACACCAGTCTGTGGAGATAAGGACTGACAATGTTAACGAGCCTGGCTCCTGCCCTTCCCGATTGCTCGGAAATGGTTAAAATGGCCCATCAACTCCTAAGGGTCTGGCACACCTGTGCCTGGGATGTGGTCAAATGAGAACAATAACAGAGTCGCACATTAATCAAATTCTTTTGTAACTGCTGGAAGGCACCAGAAGGCATTTGACAAAAGTCAATTATCTTGGACCCTATAAATGGCGACCACCAGGGAGACCCTTTGAGCTCTCCTGGATCGCAGTGGGCCTGTGACCAGCATCTCCCCTGAGCTGGGACGCCTCTCAGGTACCAAACCCTTAAGGTGTCGTCTGCTCCAGACGGAAGGCCAGGGCGAAGTCCCCCGCTTGAGTCTCAATTATCGCCCGTTGAGGAATGCCAAGGCATTGTGAGTATTTGCTCTAAACTCAAGAGGGAAATTTTCTTTGAGCTAGCTTCTCTTTACTCTGTGTGTGTGTGTGTGTGGGTACGTACCCTTGTTTCTGTGTGTGTATGTCTGTTCTGTGTTCATTCTACTGAATCCAAACACCTTTGTTTCTGTATGTTTGTCCATTTTGTTATGTGCATGCATGTGTATATATGTATATATAGGTACCGTTAAGTAAGTTAGTGTGAATCTTGTCATTTTAGAATCTGAATAAGTCGCTTTTCTTTCTTTTAGTATTTCTGAATTATTTTATAATAACAAATTGCTGTTAGTTATTAATAAACCTAGATTTCTTACTAAATATTGCCGTGTCAATACTTTCATCCGCGACACCAGAGTATGGAAAATTTGAGACTAGGCAATAGTTTGAGAGGTTATACCAAACGTGGTATTTAATAAAGCTCTGGTAGATTTCAAGCACCTTACTTCTTGAGCACTAATGCTCCTGAAGATAATAGTGTAGAATAAACCCTGGCTTACCGATAAGACAACTCAGTGCTACTACTGGGTTCTTCAATTCATGAAAATAGAGAGTTAATGTACCAGCTCCACTGCCAGAACAAGAGTTGCAATCCCTCCTGCCCATAACGTGTCTCTTCACTGTTCGATTTCTATCACTCTCAACTTAAGGTTAAAAAAGAAAATATAAGGAAAGAGACAAGCAAAAACAGTCTTTGGCTTGTCTCTTGCAGTGAGCAGGAAATAGCAATAATCTTCACAACCCCCAGAAATTTTCTGAGATGACTTGTGACTCTCTCTATTACAGAGGAGCCTGGGGGACTCCCCAGTTTCTGGCAGCGTGGCCTATCTCTCACTCAGCATAAGCGCAGCCACTGCTCCTCACACTGGCTATTTTAGCCATGGTGGAGAAGTTACACTGTCTATGTGTAGCCTGCAAAATAAACCCTCTGCCTTGGCACTTGATTGCCCAACAGCTCAGGTGCCTGCCACATGGCTCTGGTTCCCTGACCACCCAAACCTGAGCTCAGCAGGGCTCCTTCCCTAATTGTATCTGGGTTTTTGGAGAAAGGCATGACAGAAAGGAAAAGACTACATGCCTACAGTCACACAGCAAGTCAGTGGCAAACATGAGGAGAATAATTTTCTACCCAAGAGACCCTTCTTTCAGAGTCCAGTCCAACCCAGAAAGTCAAAGAATTAACATGTGCTGCAGCCTTCTACTTCAAGAGTTCATCTGAAGAAATTTCTGTTGTATTAAGGGCTAATTAAGGTCAGGCATACCACACTCTGTGTAGGAAGACTTGTTAAGTCATTCACTCCCTGAAGGAATGAGATTGGTTCCCACAGGACACTTGCCAGTATTTTGTTCAAACTACTCTCAGAAGTTTTCTCGCAGTAGTCCTTTTGCAAGATACTTCAGGTGTCTTGCCACCTGAAAACTCTAACCTGATTTTTGGCTTAAATGTATCTCCACTTAAGTTTTATATCCCCATGCCTCTTGATCATGCTTAGGTGCATCAAACTACATTTCTTTTATTCCTGGATGTTTGCACACTTCAAACATTTATAGCCTGTTATAACATCATTTCTCCTTAGTCATTACCTAGTGATACATTGGATTATTAAATCATTCCAATAATTTGTCTGAGTTTTTTCCTTCCAATCCCAATATTTGCTGCTTCCTATTGAACTCCCTCCAACCTGTTCCTCTCTTTGGTAACACAGTGCTCCGAATGAATTTAGCAGGCAAATTTCAACAGTCGATGTACAATCTGCTACTGATTCACCATATCTCCCTTTCTATCTCCCCCTTATTTTTACACCCTTGTGAAGATCAGGTCCCTTTTGGGCATCTCAATAAAATAACCAGATGTGTTTAGCATCCAGTCTAACCCTTGACACACAAAACATTGAGTGTGCTGAGCTCCCAGGAGACATAAAGGAATCTGGTTGTGTATTTACATGTCGGATGATAAAGTTGGGGTTTTTTGAGAAATCTGCACCACCCCAGTACCACTGGAATCAGCAACCCAGTGCCTGTTGCCACCTTTGCTCTGAGAGCAAAGATGGGGATGATATTTCTTAAGTGCCATGAGTAACCCATGAATAAAGACTGGGGTGAAAAGAACACTAGGATATACTGGTCTTTCATTATCAGGTGAGAATGCAATGACAGTGTTGGCTGGGATGGACCAGGAGCGTGGGGCATATTGTTCCTTCTCCCTTCCTACGCTGTGATTGCTCCTCCATCTGGACCCTCTTCTGCCTGACACCCCGGGGTGGAGGGCTTCTCCCCATCTCTTCCCTGGAAGGGAAAAGGGGGGATTACAATAGGGGCACACCATTCCCTCTTGGCACAAAGTAAAACTTTGAGGCCACACAGGCTAAATACACAGGAAAATAGCATCTGCCATACTTCTGCGGACAGAAAATGTGTATTTCAGGAATAAAAGTCTTGAGCTAGCATTTATAAGCAAGCTATTAAACAAAAGCTGAGGGTCTCCTACTTCCCCAAACTCCTGCTAGATAAGAGGCACCTGCAAGAGACTGGAACAAAGAGAAAATAACTTTCATGGCACGCTCCCCAGTTATGCCTTGCTTGTGGGGACAGACCGAGCAGCAGGTGCCAGACGAGTCGCTGGGTTGCTTTCTGGAGCCATAGCAGGAGGCTGGGCGATGGGGGACCCATGTCTCGCTGCTTGCCTGCCAGCCTCATCCCCCAGGAAGAGCCCAAGGGGCTCTGGTCGGAGGCAGGACAAAACTCTCCAACCCTCAAGTATCACCAGTTAAATTAAGGACGCTGGGTTTACTCTCTCAAGCACTGGGGCAGGTCTGCCCAGTTCAGGTGCCTGCTGCTGCAGCAGCTGCATTTCACGTGTGCCCAAAACAAAGCTTGCCATAACTGCTTGCTGTGGCTTGACTCTGCATATCCTTTATCACACTCCTTTTAAAACACTGGTATTTTCCAAAGGAAAAGAAAACATCCTGTGCTATCTGGAATTTTCCATGGTTACACTTTGCCCAGAGGTGACTTGTCCCTCCGAGGAAACTTTCAGCATTATGTAATATTTTTTTAATTCTCTTGTTTGTATCTACAGAGGCAGGCAGATAAAGAAAGAATAGCCTGAGATTTTTATCAGAGTGCAGAGCTAGGATGACTCAATGATCAAGACAACTACTGCGGAAAGTTTTAGACTCTTGTTAATTGAAGATTTCTGAAATTCCAGGATGACAGGGGGTCATCCTTGAATTTTTCTCACGGAGGAAAATGTAATTTTAGGAGGGGTGTGACTGGAAATACCTAAAGGGAATGTCATTTTTAATATTGAGATCCTGTCAAATTGTGCTTTCATAAAGAGCTAAATGTTCAAGTAACCGCTTGAGGATATGTTTTTTGTCAACATTTAGAAAAATGCACAAATATTAGTAGCTTAAAAAGCCACAACTTTAAAAACCACTGTTAGTGTTTAAACACATAATTTAGTTGTAATCAGTTACCCAGATTGCCACTTTTCTGAACATTTGAATCCCTAAGTCCCATGTTCTTTTTTTGAATGGGTGTTGATTCCTCCAAGAAGCAGCTCTAAACTCACTCTCCTCACTGGTCTGTAATATAAATATTGGACATCAAGTATTTTTCTGTGTTATTGTATAATTCTTGCACACATGGATACTATAAGTATAGTTCCTGAACAATACTATTACTTGCACTGAACCTACATGCGCACACAGTCTGAAAAAGAGTTTGGGGTCTGGTTCATCAAGATGAACAAGACCATCCTGTCATAAATGTCTTTCTATTGTGAGGTGGTTTGTGAGTGGACAATTTAATTACTTGCTTGAGCAATAAAATTCCCACAACAGTAAAGGCTGGCTAACATACCCATTTCTCACTTGATTAACCTGTCTTGAGAGACACCTGTTCCAAACTAGCAGATTTTTGCCAAATGAGTATCAGAGGACTTGACACTTTGCCACCATGTTGGCATCATATTTCATGTAAGACAACCCCCGCCTCCCAAATGCCTTTCATTCTGTGTGACAGACACATTTGCCTGGAGCTGTTATAAGGAAGAATGCAGAACACCTTGTCAAAACGCAGAAGTTGTTTTGGTTTTTTTTTAAGATACGGTCTCAGGGGGATAAAAAAAAAAGTAGAGAAGTATACTGATCATCCATATCCAGAGGCTAAGAGGCTAAATCCTTTTGTTATTGATCTACTTAGGTTAGGAATTCAGGAGATACATGTGTGCCTTTGAATATTTGTGCTCTGCTGGTCTGTACTGTGTTTTTTCTGGGACAGATGAAAAGCTGATTTCAAGGGTCTGTCCTAAATTAATATTTTATTCTTAAACATTGCAGATGCCCATGACTTGTAATACCCAAGGTGCCAAAGGTCTGTAAGCATTTTCTAAAGCATTGCATTACACCCTATTGAGGCAAAAAGTTGCTCAAAAACAGAGGAAAGAGCTGTTATTTCATCTTTATTGTTTGAAAAATATTATAAACCTTGTGTCATAGGATTTAGAGCATCAACCCATCTACTCTGGTGGTTCAACTCACTTATCTATTGAGATCAAATTCTTAGCTGAGGGAATTTCAAATAAAATTAACCTCCTGATTCTCTGGTATACCAGTTGGAGATCACTTTTCTGCTCTACAGCCTGGGAGAACTCATGATTTGAGTTATCCTTCAGGGCTTGCTCTGTGCTGCCCGTGAAGGGAGACTTCTGCACAAGTCCTTTAGTGCTGCTGTCCCAGCAGCAAATTTGCTGCAAGTAGAGACTTTTTGAATTATAAAAGAGCAACAGTTTATGCCATTACATTAAGAATTTGAAGTAAATTATTTAATTAAAAAATCCTTGTCCATGCTCCAGCTGTTGATTATCTCCGAGCCTGGTAGCAGCAGGTCCTATTTACAGGAAATCCTGAAGACGTCACGCTGAAAGAGAACATAACGAGACAACCAGGCCCAAGACGAGACACTCTGCACTTCACTCCTCCACAGGTAAATATCCTAACACTATCTGTTGATTCCTTCCTTCTGGCATGCAGAGCTTGCATCTGATTTTTCTCAAAGCAAACTCAGACTTCATGACGGACTAGTGACAGGTGGGGAGATTAAATTCCTCTGTTTTGCCGTGCAGAGGTGCACCATGGATAACGCCCCCCACGACTATGTACATCATCCCAGCCTGAAGGAAATGCCTACTGGGCAGCAAAGATAAGTTTGCCTTCAACATTCAGCCTTTTGCCCACCTGTAAGCATCAGGTAAAACTTCACTGAAGCCAGCATGTGCCAGTAGTGTGAAACAGAGAGTCTGGTAGCACTGTTAGTGTTGATATAGCTTAACCTCTAAACTGTGCCAGCCAAAATAAGGTTTACCACCAAAATCACATTTTTGCTATGCCTATCCTTGGACTTTTTCAGGTATAGAAATGCCATTGCAAATCATAATTTCCATCTGACACTACTACATGACTCACATTTTCAAGAACAGATTTGGCCTTCAGTCACAAACCCCCTTTAAGCAAAGCCAACACTCTGACGCAATCGCCAGCTGGTATCAGTGGAAATTAAACAAACCCAATATCCAAGATGGAAAAACATTCTCTTGTCCATCACCAGTGTGCTGAAGCACCCAGTCCCTGGTGTAAAACTTAATTAACACTGTGTATGAATGAGTCATTGAATGATTTCAGCTCTCTGAAGGCAACACTATTGCCCGCTTTTTCCTTCAGATGTTCCACATTCCCCCAAAGACACCTAAGATTATAGTATGTAATAAGTCTGGTTCCTAAGGGTCAGTATAGCATATCAACAGAAGAAATACAGCTTATGGCTAACTTTCTGCATGCATCATTTGCAATTCTGTTCCATGGGCACTTGCTGACTGAAGTAATCTCAATAATAAAGGTGAAAAATATATATTCCTAGAAGACTATTATATGGAATGACATAGGATGTAAAATACCCTGTAGCCATAGAGAAATGATGACTTTAAATGAATGAAACCAGTGCTGCTTATGTGGTGACAGGAGGATACTGCCTTTTTAAAAAAATATATATCTGTAATGAAAGCTAAGCTGTTATTATGTGTAAAGCAGCTGCAGAGAAAGTGATAGCATTAAAGGCATTAGAACAAAGATTATCTGTTCTCTGTAATTAAATCCTTTTCCCTGCTTTATTCCAGATGACTCCTCAGGTCACACGAGCCCGATTCAAACATCATCCTTGAAACTAGCCTGAAGAGGTTGGAGACAGTCACTGGAAACCCCTCAACCTACAGGGATTTAATTGTTCTGTGGTTTCCATCCTGCCTTCTCTCTGCAGGTGTGGAGAGTTGTAACATTGATCCTAAAAGTATCTGGGAACAGGCTGGTCTTTGCACAGCTTCCACTTCCGGCACACCTTTTGCCAGTGACCTCTCATACATTTGAGATGACAACACATAAATATCACTTCCATGCCAGAGCGGGCAGATTATTCATATCCTAGTTCCCATAGCTATATGACAAAATATTATCTCATGGTCACTGAAGGGGGAATATCCATCTCCCAGAAGTGAGCACAGTGCCAGGCTATTCTCTGCATGAGTCAGGGGGACAGAGGAGTGTGTCAGCATGTCTGTGACAAACACAGACACTCCTCAGTGGCCTCTTATCAGCCTGTCACTCTGGCCAAGGCATGGGATTAGCTCAATGCTCTCCAATTCAACTTTCCTCCCCATCTAACACCACCTCACCTATTGCTTACCTAATACTCTTCTGTTGACAGCAGTCACACAGGTTTAAAAACAAACAAAGGTTTTGCACAATCCAAGAGGAGGGGAGAGTGACTCCTACTAGTTCAAACTATGACCCACATCATCGGTGATTAAAGAAAGAAAAAAAAAATCACTGCTGTTTGGTGATTTATGAGAGTTGCTGGTCCCAGTCTAGTCACAAGGGGAAAAAACCTATTCACATGGATGCCCTCAGCCTGGTAAATGAGTCTCAACACTTAGAGGGCAGGAAGGCTGAATTTACCTTTCCTTCACCTAGGGTCCCTTTGGGTTAGAGCTGAAGGTGAAAAGAAGATAATGACAGAGTCAGGCCTGAATTGTACCACATCCCTTTACAGCCAGAAAATCAAAGGCTGACCCAGGCCACAGTCCTTCTGCTCCAACCATTCTCCTGATAGACAAAGTAGCCTCCTTCTAGTACAGTCTTAAGGAAAGCAAGCTCTGAAATTTACAATCTATTTCCCTTTATAATCACACTCGTTTTTCAGCTTGCAAGGCAAGTTTATCCCTTCTTAAACTTAGTAGTGAAAGAAGAAAGAAAAAATAGAGAAAGATTGACTTGGGACACAATAGTTTGAAGGAATTCAGATATGAAATCCCTCTCTTTTACGCAGACAAAACAAGAGTGTAAATGAACCATCTCTGCTGGATGCAAGACTGGAGGAAAGCCTGGAGCCTCTGTAATTCATCAAGGAACCATAGTAGCACTAGTGATGAGAGGGCACAGAAAGTGGAAGAACCCCAGTTGTCCAATGAAGCCCACTATTATCCGTGGCACGAAGCCAGGCTGGACTGGAAGCGGGCAAGCATCACCCTCCCTTGTAATTCAGCCGAAGTTCACCCTCTGCTCCCTGCCCTCATTTTCCCTGACTTGGCCTCCCAGCTTGCTCCTTCCACTGCCATCTCCACCCATGTTCTGAGGGACATGGCAGCCTCCCCGGGCGATCATCACCTCCATCAGCTTTCAGGATTCCTCATACCTTTGTTCTGCTTTATGACAAATGCAATTTAAGGTATGTCCCAACAGCACTATCCTTCAGTAAGAGACACACACATGGAAGGGAAGCCAACAGCAACACATAAGCCTGTCAGGTACATGAAACCATCCCCAGTGGAGGTAACTCTGGTGAACTGGAGAGAGTCAGAGCCAGAGCAAAAGCCGCTTACTTCAGTCACTCACCACACACTAACATGAGGAATGTTTTTTCTTAACCCGAACTTTACCACCCAAGCTTACAAAGGATACTATATTTTACAAAACTTGGTAGTATTTGCTATCAGAGCTTTATTAGGCTCCTTTTTCCTGAGCAGTTAAAGGATATTCTGAGAAGCCATGCAAATGTGTAAACTAAAACAGAAAACTGACAAGAGGAAAAAGAAAGCAGATGAAGTTTTACATGAATGTGCATATGAAGTTGTGGGTGTTGCACAAATATAGCTTCCCTGAGCCACTGTTTCATACTTCACAGCAGAGGACTGCTCAGCTGGTCCCAGGGAGCTAGAAGAAAAAGGCAGGTCAGCCCCTCTATTTCGCACAGCATGGCAACATGCTGCCAAGCCAAGACTACAAAATCTTTTACTGCTGTAACGTAGGTGACCACTTTCCTACAGTCCCCCATAAATTCTCTTTGCTCTTTGAGGGGGCTTAGCTGTAAAGATTTTAGATGGATTTTTTCTTTTTTTTTCTTTTTTTTCTTTTTTTTTTTTTAGTGGGACTCTGACTTTTACTTACTGAATCAACAGAGGAAAAATACAAACTGTATAAAAGTGTAGCTACTGGAAATGGGGACAGGACTGGGAATACGTGTGTGTAGAGAGATAGAGGGGTGCATTCAAAAGCAGAGAATGAAGTAGGTCTTTTGTTACAGAGGCTTATAACACATTGCAGGTATTGAAAGCCAATGCAAACAGGAGTGGCCAGGTCTGCTTTTTACTACCCTTTTTACAAGGGCAAGGTAAAATCAGGCACTGCAACTATATAATCCACTAGCCTGTCTCTGACACTTCATCACAATGTATGAGTAAATGTTATGTTGACAAATTATGGATTTAACGAGAGTTTATTTCTTAACCAAGGGAATTAAAGGTTGGTTTAAGCCTCAGAGAATGAAGGTACATTTGTACATTTTTATCCTACTTAAAGCTATAGAATATTTTTATCTATACACGAGTTGCTTGTGGAATCCTATCTTTTCACTCTTCTTGATACTATATTACGTGTTGTAAAGATATCACATTAAAAAAAAAACCCACAAACCAAGCCTTCCTGATCAGTTCCTTTTTTAAATAATTATTTTCATTCTAGCATTAGTACATTTTGTTAGTATTAGCATCCTTTAGGAGAAATAGGGAGAACATGATGTACAAAGACAGGCTGAGAGAAGTGGGTTTGTTCAGTCCTAAAAAGAAATAGCAAAATTGTATTGTTTTCAAATACCTAACAGAAGTATATAGAGAAGGCAGAGCCAGTCTTCTCAAAGGGTCAGATTTCTAGGATGGGAGGCAACAGGTCCAAGTTGCAACAGAGGAAATTTCACTTAGATGGGGGAGGGGGGCGAATCACCTTGAGGATACTTTAAGATTAGAGTAGGTGCCTGGGATCTTGTGGAACCTTCATCCTCAGAGACACTTCAACCCCAACTGGAAGAGGCCCTGATCTAATTTTCAACTTCGTTGGTCAGGATGACCCCCAGCAGTCCCTTCCCACCTAAATTATCCTATGATACTCCTGTCTTGCCTTGCTTTACTTCATATTAGAATAGCTTCTCTCTTGTATTCTTACAGTGGACTTTGATAAGTGTTAAATCTCTAATGGAGCAGAAACTGTATCTGGTGTAAACAGCAACTGCACCAGTATTCTCCCAGAATTTGTTCCATGACATGTGCTTCAAAGAGTTTCAAGTTCATTCAAATATAAAGATACTAAGTTGGTGTAACAAAAAATTCACTCCAGGTTTCATTCTGTATTCCAGAGTACATTCTAAAAGGGTATCACTCATTTGTGTCCCCCACCCCCAGCTGTGTGCTTTAAGTGTATGGATTTCACCCAAAACTATCTTAAGAGCCATCCCAGGGAAAACAATCCTCATGGACATCAGCTGAGATGCTTCACCTAGCAGTTCTTTGCAATAGGAGAAAAGTCCTAGGAAAGCCTGAATCCTCCTATGTTCTGAACACAACCTCCAAGCTCATACATGGGTCCAAACCCTTGCCTGCAGTAGGGGAGTGGGGTAGGTAGCTGTTTAGTATCAGATGAATGAGAATGTTTTGGTGCTTAGGGAAGGTTTTCAATCTTGATTTCTTTTTAGGAGGCATTAAATGGCTGAAGGACAAAAAGGACTTCAATATAAGCAAGTTTGAATGTACCAGAGGAATATTTTTATCAATATGAATAAACATATTGCTTTACAGACAGTAGTCCATTTCACCCCATGTTAAAATAGACATTTAAATCCAAACAAGGAAGTTATCTCAGTCAGACATGCAGTAGAAGTTATTTTATATTTTCTACAGCAAACCACCTCCCATAGTCATTAAGTGTTCACTTTCCTACCCTGCTAGGTTCCTGGTGACATACATTTTCCTCTTCCCCCCTTACCAGTTCACCCACTACCCTCCAATCTCTTGCTCCTTCTGGTTTTCCATGGATAGATATTTCTGGCATATGACACGCTCCTTACAGTTTCTTTATGCCCACCCACACCACTGTGCTCTATCTTCATATCCTACCCTCTCTCTTTTCCTGATATTTTTCCTCTTCATTTGTCATTGATGTTTTCCTTTTCTGTTGTGTGGTTTAGGTTCCTTTTTTTTTTTTTTTTTTCCACCCACATGTGCTTTCATTTTCCTTCTATTGTGATTAAGATTTCATTTAAATGCAAATTTCAAAGCAAAATATTGTTATTCCCAAATGCTACATGCACACTCATATTTGAACAAGTCAGAAACACTTCTCGTCCCTTACCTTTTGTTCTACGTTTTCCCACCTTGCTGTGATGGTTTCTTTCTTCCTCTTGGATTAATCTCTCATTTCTTTGATGGTCTTTTCTTTAATAGCACAATTGTTTTTCTTTGATGGTACGTTAAACTTCTTTATCAGTATTTAAAGCTTGATTGATGTTTGACTTCTTTTGTCACCATTTTCTTTGAGTATTTTATTTATTCCTTCCCACTCTTGGTCTGCTATTTTATTCCAACACCATTTTTAGGAATACTCATCCAAAACAAAATCTAAAGGAAGCCACTTTTTCTCAGAGGGTCAAATACTATTATGTGCAAACACTAAAACTAGTAATAGCGCACACCTGCAAGATAAGCTTTTTTTTTTTCCCACTTCTAGGGTCTGGGTGGCCACTAGTTTGCACCTTGAATATGCAAACAAGGAGAAAAATGGATGTTAAACATTGCACTTTAGAACCACTTAGAAGTGTGAAGGCAGAAGCCCTACTTTTCCCTCAGTGAGCCCATAACTGAAGCTAAGTGTAGAACACCACAGGTTCTCTTTCTAATGGAGTCTATAGGTCTGTAGTCAATTCATTGAAAAATTATGTTTGTGACCTTTAATTCTGGCATGAACAGCCACCAAACTCCATTTTCCATGAAGTATTGTCAAACATGGATGTTTTATCAACTTAACTCTGAAAATTGGAAACCGTACACTCTGGAATTCAAATAACACCCTGATAAATATTGAGATTGGTAAAATTACAGTTTTGCTTATTTGACCACAACCTGGGACATGATCTTGCATGTACATGATTAACTCTAGGAAGCAAGTGAAGTTACAAGATCTACAAAAAGTGGTTTCTAAGGAAGAAAGAGGGTATGGAAGATTTAAACTAATGGTTCTGCTCTTGATAGTAATTGCTCCAGGCCTAGCAATTCCTCACAGACAATTCAATTAAATGCTGACAGAAACACAAATAGAACTCACACGGTCTTCTAGTTCTTGCAGTGTTGCACTGATGTCATCTTGTCTGGAAGTTACTGCGAAAGGCTGTTCTTACAGAACACATAACTACTAAATAACACGGAGGTGTCCAAAGCAATTAGAAAAACAATAACCCTATGTTTCAAAACTTGAGTATCCCAGTCTCCAGAACTGACCTTGTACCTGGCAATCTCACATTGGATAATGTATATCTTTGCATTCCAAACGTTTGATGGGTTTTGCATTTCTCCCTTTTGGGTTTATGCTTGCATTCCTGAAGGGTCTCTGATGGTAACTGAAATAAAATGCACCTCTTGTTGTGCTGAAATTAGCAGCAATGAATCACCTGAACTGGAATGTTTTCAGTGTATAACTAGTTTATTTGTTCTAATTTCCTGTTATTGCACAGGTATTTGCCTTTCTGAATTTAATCTTGTCAATGAATATCATTCAGTTACCGCTTGTCTTTCCTGACTTAATGATAGAGTACAATATTACATATATATGTATATATATAAAATATCAAGCACAATTTTGAA
Source organism: Strix uralensis (assembly GCF_047716275.1). NCBI lineage: Eukaryota > Metazoa > Chordata > Aves > Strigiformes > Strigidae > Strix > Strix uralensis. Next base: position 12,499,643 of record NC_133973.1, on the reverse strand, counting down.
ATGCCGAAGTTTTTAACGGTAACAATTGTTTGCTAAGCAAACAGCATTGTAGAGACATACAAATAGTCATGTTGAAAGATCAAATATTATAATTTATAATAAATTGACACAGCATGAAATTTGGGCTAGTTTTAGGTTTGTGGTAAAAAATTCCAAAGTATATCTATAATGAATTTTATAATAAGACAGACTGAAGATTTACAAACTGCACCAGGATGGAGGAAAATTTGGGATTATTTCTTGCAATATTAATAGCAAGCAACTTAAGGAGATACTTCAATCATCTCAAAACAGAGCCTTATAAAATGAGGTTAAGCTTAAAAAAATATCAAAAGTTGTTAACCTATGGAAGTGCCCACTTAAGCCTCTCAAACAGCTTTAACTCTGACTGCCAGTGATATTGTTGCAGAACAGTATTCAATAAGCTTCTGATGCAATTAATGCACATTTGTATTTATCATCTCCAACTAGGAAAACGTGCCTTTCAGACACTCATTAAAAGTATACACACATACACATCACTACACAGCAAAATCTGTGTGTGGGCACAGTAGTTGTTCATTGCCCAATTGCACTGGATTGGTGTGATGCAAAATAACCAGCAACAGTTTCTGAGGCAGGTTAAGCTTTTATACTCAAAGTAGTTAAAATGTTTTAAAACATAAGAATTCCATGTCTATATCTTCTTAAGTCCTAGGGACAAACTAGTTACTGACCATGATGTATTTGTGACTGATAGCAGTTATTAGTGGAAGTATCTGTAGAAATAGGTGAGCCCTTACCCACCAAAACTGGTGGGTTTTCTTCTGCTTGCATCATAAATTTTCATATGAATACCCCTGTTGAAGCTTTACCGCAAGATTCTGCAGTATCACAAAAATATTTAACGAACCAAACTCCAACAAGTACTGGCCATAAAAACAACTTGAACAGTATCCCACAATTCAAGCAAGCAAAAATAGTGGTATTATAATGGCTTTATTTGGATCTAGGCTTCACTAAAATTTCTTGATGTACTTTGCAATCCAGCCATTTCTTGGACTTCTTTGATGAGAAATCTGTCCTCAGATCAACCCTTTCTCATTACCTGAAGCTTTTTTACACTCTTTCTTTCATAACTAAGACTGTATCTAGCTATGCTTACTCTTTCCAATGTTTTACTTGCTTAAAGAAAAAAAAAGTACTAGCAATTCAAGCTGGTTTTATTTTTGTATCTCTCAGCAAGTTCTAATAAAGTAAATTGAGCAATATTCTCAGTTTATTGTATTGATAAACAGACTGTAAAGTGGTTTATGATATGGTACTTCTCGTATGAAAGACACTAGACTAACATAAATTGCAATTGTAACTGTAAAGCACTAAAATATATTTTCCCTCTAGGGCTCTCTAGTATATTTGGCTGAAAAAAATAAAATAAAATAAAATAAAATAGACTTGTTTATTGTGTATATTTTTTGTAGTGTAATTAAATGTCTCTATGGTTTCCACTCAGAAGCAAAGTCCTCTTTCCCTGCTCAAAGCAGTCTAAAGGCCCACAAATAACTTTACAGAGCTGCCTTGTTCCAATTTGAAGGTGAAAAAGCACTTTCTTTTTCACTTTCTCCAAACTGTCTCCAGAGGAATGGATGTCTCAGCATTTGCAGACCTGTCATTTCCAGGCCATGTTAATAGTCATTATTAAAAAAAAAGCATCAGACTCTTGAGTCAATCTTTCCTACTGTCCCAGTGATACTGTCTCACTGTAATCTGGACTGATGCAAAATTTCCATTCTCCACCCAAACTGGTGTCAAGTGGATTCTTTGCAGTGATTATTTTGGATTTCACCCAAAATAAGTATTGAGTGAGAAGGTATCTTCCCCCCAGGATTAGGACCTGTCAGTGTGGCAACTCCTATACTCTAAGGGGTGTAAAACAATCACAGTAGCTTTGCCCCACTACCAGTAACGGCTGGAGGCAGCTGTCCGGACTGGTAAAGACCCGGAGAAGCTCTGCCTCTCCAGCAGGGCACCCCAGTCCAGGCACAGGTCCTGTGGCCCCCGATCATGCCAATGTGAATGCAGCTCTGCAACACCTGCAGTGAAACTCAAGACAAACTCAGTCCTCGGTGGTTTTACTGGAGAAAAATAGAAATTGCAGGGATGTGGTAATGTAGCTACAGACTCCAGACAGGTCTCAGTTTGCACATAGCAGCTACATTTTGAAGCCCAGCTCTTCAAAGACACCAGGACCTACTCTGATCCCTCTTACAGTGTTCACCAGCAGTAAAATTACTGAAGTGCCTGGAACTACTGAAGGGAGGCAAGAGGGAACAGTGTGAATCCAGACCCAAGGGTAGTAGTCTTTGTTCAGTAAATGCAATCCCTCCAGTTTCATACCTCCTTGCTTTAACAGCACTTCCTATCCAGACCTCCCATTAAGAAGGAAGTGCTAATGGAGCTGCTGTAATCCTTCTTCAGACAAAAGGCAGCAGTTGAAATAATAGATAACTGAGGAAAGAATATTCACAGAATTATCAGAGGACAGGTAATGGATCTCTGAAATAAAGGTGGAGGTGGAGATACTTAAAAAATTAACCTACTCCTCTCTTTTGGTCTTCCTTTAATAAAATGGTGATAAATCCATTACCTGTTTTAAGGTTCAGAGCAGCTGCATAATGAATCTGTCGTAATACACAGGAAAGTGCAAATTCACCATTACACTTCAACAGCTTGTGCTCCACTCCAAATGAGATGGAGGATTATACAAGCACAAAAACACTCCCTGGAGTAGCTGAACGGAGTTAGTAGAATTAAGGCTGAAACAGTCACAGTTAACTCCTGATACATGTTTAAGCACACAATGTTAAGCCCTTCTTTTGACACAGACTTTCATAAGCTTTGATTGTCCTTACAGAAAATTCCAGGTGGGACTTCTCTCAGTCTCAACTCAACAGCTTGCCTAAAAAAGGGAAAAAACACCTTCCTAGTCACATATGAAGGATCTCCTTGCTTCTCCATGGCTCTTTCTACATCCTAAAACTCTCTCTTATAATTCAGGATTAATTTTGATGTTTGGAACAGTATTATTTCCTAAATCTCTCTTGAGCAGTGGTCCATCTTGGACCCGAACCTGCCATTTAAATTTGAAAACATTACTGTATCACATGCATTCTCCTGTTCTTACTCTTGCCTAAGCCTTCCCTTAATGTTCTTCAACCATTTCTTTTTTTTTTTTTTCTGTGATCATCTTATAACAGATAAAAACCTCATTGCTCAAATATAGCATAAGATGAATATTTTGCATTGTCTCATTGATTAATTCTTCAACCAGAAAATCATACTTAATGGTTTGGACACCCATGAGGTAGAATTTGTCTCACATGTCTATCTTTTTGTACCCATCATTACACTATATTGGCTCAAAACAGCCAACCTCTTCTATCCTGAACTTTCTTAAAAGGTCATGTCTTATGATAAAAGGAAGTATGATAAGATCACAGAATTTAAGGGTTCCAAAGCTGATCCTACACCTCTGTGATAAAGCTGGATTAGCAGCAGTAATATTAGTAGTATAGAATAATTTTCTCTTCCAAACTCTGGGGAATGTTTGAAGAGGAAGAAAAAAAAAAAAAACAAAAAAACCCAAAAAAAACCCAAACCACAACAAACGCAAGCAAGCATATATTACAAAAGAGTACAAAATCTCAGACAATGATAGAATTCAGTCTTAGTTAGTTCATACATAACTGGTCCAAGCCATAAGCTGAGCCAGAGCAGCAGGGTGCCCCTTGGCCAGGCATGTGTACTTATTGTGCTGAGGTTTCCTTTGGGTAACATCCAGCATTGGACAAGTAGGACTTCTCACCACTAGCCTGAAGGAAGGAGGAACAGGTACTTGAGATGACTCACTTCTTCAGCATCCTAGCAGTAACTAGTGTGTACACCAGGTTTTGCAGAACCCCAGCAAGAAAAAGAAAAAAAGGCAGATCCCCAGACAAGGCCACTTCTCTTCCTCCTCACACACACATTTAGGGAAGAATGAAAGGAGGAAAGATACCCTATCACAATATGTTTTGTGATAGCCCTGGGTATGATCAGAATTCATACATGCTTTTACTAAATTAAGATGGTTTTATACTGCAGACCTTCTCAAAGAACTTCTTTTTCTAGAAAGAGTGTTTTCCTTTAATATTTCTTGATAAATCTGTTGGTTAGTGCACACAAAATCCATCTGCCCCCTGAAGATTGCCTCCAGACTGCAGAGCACTGTCTTTAATAATGCACATCTTTCTTCTTGTGTGTTTTCCTTTTTTCCTGGTATGTGTACTGAGTGGTTTTGATGTTTCTTCTCTATAGTCATGATAGAGGGTGCATCAAACTTTAACTTGAGCATCTTGCATGTGGGAGACAAACATGCATCCCCAAAGGAGACCTTATATACACTTTTTGAGATCTGAACACCTCCCTCCTACCACCATTTCATAAGTTGAAATATGCTACAGTCCAAAAGCAAGCAGCTAGGTAGCCTACACCAAGCTGAAGGAACATGTGGTTTCTCTGTACAGAGCAGAACTAATGAAGCCTGGTCTGCTCTCTGTGTAGATTCCCAGATGTCTAATAAAGGAAGAGATTTTTTAATTGGCTCCTCAGAAGGAGACCCTAATAGGATCTCTCTGCTCTTCCTGGTCACCTATTTGTGTAGAACTTACAAGGAACTCTTGAGGTAATTTCTCTTCTGTGAAACTGAATTGAATTTTGCCACTGGGTTTGCAGGTTGCTCGGAGGGGAGAAGAGGACAAAAGCACAACTGAATATGCTCATTCCCTTAGAAGACCTGGTAAAAGTCTTATTTAGCTGGGGAGAGGTATAGAGAAGGTAACACAGATGAAGGGTGAGGAACATCAGCAAACAAAGGAAAAACAGCATCAGGACAAACCAAAGAAATGAACCAAAAGGCCAGGAAACCACATAAGCACCAAATCTTTCCTGAGAAGTCTTTTAGTCTTTTACTTCCAAATTCCACTTTACAATACAAACTTGAGTAACCAATGTTTCTCCAGGTTTGCATGAAAGTACACATGTAGCCTTCTTTTTTTCAAAATATAAATAATATACTCATGTCCGAGGAAACAAATAATTCTTTATCAGTAAATAAGGGATCACATGCCTTCACTTAGTGGCTTTATTGGTACTTCACTCAGTGGGAATAACTCTAAATTACTGCCCAATGCATATAGTTGTATGACAATTTTGCCACATGCTACTATCCCCATCTAGGGACTGAATCTGGCCTGTTGGTGACTTCTCCTTCCACCCTTTCCTATTTCACCTATTGGAGGTGAAAGAGCTGTTCAGTAAGGAAATACTTCAGCAAAAGGCATTCAGGTTTTTTCTGATGTTTGCTCATACTCCACATAGGTTGCATATTGCCACTAGCACTGTAGCTTCTGGGGAAAAAGTGTGGAAAGGAAGAGGGTGAGCATCTGCAGAAGAAGGAAGGGTTCCAAATGGGGACCCTGTTACAGGTCACAGCCTATGATTTCTCCTTTCCTGCCTTGGCCCTGCCCTTGCAAGAAGAAAGGATGATGCTTTAGCTGAGGTTAGTGAACAGCTGCTGAGTGAAGTGACCTGAGGGGTGTGAATAAAAATTCCCAACGGCAATTTGTCCAGTGTGACTTTAGGTCTGACCACAGTGCCTGTATCTGTAGTATCTGGACTGCAGGTTAGCAAGCTCGTTATACGTGCTGCTATTCTGGTGTTTTCGGTGGGAAACTACTGAAAGATGAAGCTAGGAATGTGTTTCAATGCCTGAATCTATAGAGACCTACATAGCTGGTGTTGTGGGATGGATTAAGTCAATATAAAGAGCTCTATCCAGCAAGGCTTTCTTTTGTTTTACATCTGGAGATATCTGTTAGAGATGATCAGAGTGCAAACACCACAAACTGAATGGGACTTTTAACTTGTGAGGTTTTAGGCACAATGGTGATTTATGGCAGAAAGAAGGGGCTATTTTCAATGCCATTTGTTGACAGATGGGATAAGTATTTGACCTGGTGCTCTAAGCTCATTTTGTAGGCCTTGTATATCATGCTGGTTTAAGAGCATGGCTAAGCAGGAGACTTGTCTGTTTCCCTTGGCTTGGTTGTTCCCCTCTGGATCAAACAGTCCCTATGGATAGAGCGAGAGAAAGGTTGTCTGCTCCTTGAAGAGTAACTACCATGCTTAGCTCCAGCTGTAAAGTGAGGTGGGAGGAAAGAATGGCTGCAGGAAGAGACAAACCTGCTGCACTGTTCCAAAATACGATGTACAGCTGAATAGACATTTGGATAATCATGCTTTACTAACCAAATGGGGCTTGCATGTAGACTGGAAAAATAAAACTCTTTATCCAGGTTCAAGGCAACACTGGAAGAGGTTGAGAATTGGAGCCAAAGTCTTCACAGGAATGCTGGCTCTCCCTGGAAAGAAAAGAAACTTGTGTTTTGTATTTGAGGGGGAGAAGAGGCAGGGAATCTAAATCCAGTTTGACGTATCATGTTTTTTTATTCCCTGCAATGAAAACACTTCTAATAGCTCTATTTTTCCATTTCATGCCAATATTAAAACAGTTTCTAGTTGACCTAAGCCCAATCTTACTCTCTACAACAGAGAAACTGGAAAACTGTCTAAAGTTTGCTGGCCCACCTGTTCATTCCAGTGCAATGCAGTTGGGCAGTATGAAATAACTTTGCTATTATTATAAAAGACCACATTTATCATGATTCAGTGGGGCTATTTCAGTATTAGCTACAACAAAGACAAGGATCAAATCCAACTGAACAGCTCTGAACAGCTTCTGAAACAGATATCTCCATCTAACGTGTCTTTACATGGTGCCTCCTATTATTTTTCCAAATGAAAATACAACAGAGCAAGTTCATTAACAACATTCTCCAAACTGTGCAGGGTCTATATGGAGAAGGTGGAGCATTTTTCTGAAGTACTACCAACCCTCTATACCATTCTTACCCTCCTCCCTAGTGTTGCTGTGACTCGTGTGACTTTTGGCTGGAAAACAAATGTTGCTACCCCCTGATGACCTTGTTAATCTAACCCTCACTCTACTTTCCATTCTGATTTTTTTTTTTCTCCTAACCTTTCTTCTTGGTCCCCTGGTTGGGAAGTTGCAGGTGAGTGGAAGATCCAGGTTCTCTCTCTGTTAACTTATATGGCAACTTGCTGCAAATGTTTGCCCTCTTCCTCTTGGGATTCTGTTGCATTGCTCTTTGTGGATTTGTCTGAAGGTGCCCCATACTCATTCCCTGCCTGCTTCTCTGTCCCTTGAGAATAAATTATGTTGCACAGGACAGAGCTAGCTGAGGAGGGCCTAATGGAAGCAATAAGAGGAGAAAAAGTTGTAGGAGAGACACTATGATGTATCCAGTCATTTCATCTCTTGCTCTGTTTCTCAAGGGTTTCTGTGGGTTGGCTTCCTGCTGAGCAGTGGTAAGGAGAAACTGGGCTAAGGTAAATGTGCTCTCAAAGGGACACTGGCAGTTCTTCATATTTAGACCAAATCGAAGTCTCACTCCTCTTGCCGGACCTCTGCCACTAAGTTAGTACCTGACTCCTAATAACTCCCTGCAGCTGTTAACCAAAGACGCCTTCACTTTCTCAGACAATTGGTATATAAATGAGGAGCCAAATTTTCTCTTCAGCAGTTCCAAGTCATTAAACTTTCCACATTACTTACCTGTCTAATCATCCAACCTTTCATCTCTGGGGGGTTTGAAATAATGCCCAAATCACAAGTAATGAAAATGAGTTTCCTTGCTAATCTTACACCTTGCCAGCAATCCCTCACAACAGATGACACTGCCCTTATGATCCTGATGAGAAACAAAAGCAGGGTCTCCCAACCTTATCTTCCTTCCCTTGGTCATCTCCACATCAAGCTGAAAAGACAGAATTAAGGACTGTACAAAGGTACAGCTAATAGGGCTAAAACTACATACAACTGAAGCTTGTAATCATTCTCCGCATCTTAAGCATATGAGTTATCACATAATGTAAAAATAAATAGTGCATATTATGTGTATTGACCTGAATCCTAACCACATTTGTAAAACAATATTGAGACCAGTGATTAAGCATAAAGCCCATGATTCAAAACAAACCTCAATCTTCTCTGTATGAGTCACATTTTTTTAAGCAGCATAACAACTTTAAGTATACAAACTGAGGAAAGGCAAGACCCACTAGTAATGGAGAAAGCCCTCCCAAAGTCTGTTCTTATATCAGTAAGAAAATAAAGGTTGTATATCTACAAAAATCTACCTTGAATTTTCTAAATTCAAAACTTAATGAAACAAATTACACTTTATGACATATCAATGGAAAAATGTATTCTTAATTTATTTTTACTGACTAAGACCTTTCTCAAATAGCTGTATTTTCTGATAACTGGCCCAGAACATTATAATCTCTTTATTTCAGTATTATGTAAGGTTGCTAGATGATAAATGCTGTTTGCAACTGAGCAGAAAATTATATATAGTACCATTAGTGCTTTAATGCTCAAAAAGATTACAGAGCTTAGGGGTTTGGGCTTCTCATTTACTGTTCTAAACATGACAGGGGCAGTCACTTTCAATTTTTTGTCAAAATTTCATTCTTGGGAATTCCACCTCATTCAGCTCAAGACTGCAAATTTTTTTCTCTTGTTTTCCAGCCGCCTATTTCTGCAAGGTCCTGTTCACGTAAAACTTTTTGCATGAAAGGACAGGAGGAATAAAGATAAGGGAAAATGCCAGCAGAATATTATCTCCTTCTACATATACTTGTACTTTCTGACTGCCAATAAGAAACTCTATTATACCTTGCTTTTGTCTACTGTGTTATGCCTACCAATCCAATGCAATAAGAATGGAGAAGGATAGCTTTGCTTGATGCCTTTTCATAATTACAAGTCTTTAAAGTCACTCCTTTCAGATAAATATAGGTAGACAATGACTAGCATTCAGTGAAATTGATGAATACTACATTGAATGCAAAATGTATATAGAGCAACAAAGAGAAAAATGTGATGTTTCACACTGTAGGCTTCACATGTCTTCAGGGCTTTTGTGTGACTTTCTGTCTTCATCGCTGAATATACATAACTTTCAAAGATCTTTTCAAAGAGCTGCCAAAGAGGTAATTCACATTTTTATAAAAGGAGAGAACAAAATGTTTAATTCTAGTGTTAAATGTGTTCACCCCGTCCCTAGCACTTGCCCTTTTCTTTAAATACATGATTTTTTTTGAGAATGTATGTTTTGATTTGAACTGCCACATTTTGCTTGGTTTGAGTCAAAACTGATTACTGAGGTTGCTAGCCACACATGAAACCTGGGGGGGGAAAAAACATACCATCCTACACTTGTTAAGGCTTTGTCTCACTGGATTTGACAGGAAAGTTCTCTGTTGTTGCTATTATTTTTTTTTTTTACCCAAGACCAGAACTTTAATTGCACCCATAACTTCTCTTATCAACACATCTGTATCCAACTGTGCTAACACTTCACTCACCTTCAACTTTTTTTGTTTGTTTTGGGAACATTTCTTTGTGGTTCTAAACAACATAAATTTGGTTTCCTCATCAAGAAGCTCATTTAGCTGCAGCTTGATTGCAAGTAATTTGCCCTAACTGTCTCCGTCTTTTAATTGTTTTTGCCTTTTTCTAATCTATAAACTGTAACTTCAGGCAGGCCATTTTTGTCTTACCATTTCCTTTTTTGAAAGGCATATCTAATAACCCACCTCATATCCTGTGGCTTTAGGCATCTGAAATCATATGAACAGAAGGGATAGACCATTGATTCAACTCCGAGTTCATTTGAAAAAAACACCCCCATAAAATCTCCTTTTTAAGAAATAGGAAAATAAAACTTCATCCATGAAATTTGGTTTGGTAGAAAATAAATATGCATCATCATTGGTACAGAACTGACTCCCTATTCTGTTTCCACAGTGTTTCCGTGTGACCTCTGAGAGTCATGGAATTCTAACTGCCAATTTGGGTACTGCTACAGTCCTTGAGTTAATCAGAGTCCAATGAATTTTATTCCCACAGTTCTGAATTGGCACCATTTACCCTACTGGAGTCAGAACACATGATCTCATTAGAGTCTCTGGACTTAGTCAAGCCTATGCATAAGGCAGATTTTTTTTTTAAGTAATCTCATTAGAAGTTCTACCAAATATGGTATCCATATCAAATCTCTTTAATTCCTCCCACTTAATCCCCTTTACCCCTAAAGTGTAACATAAATGTATTAGTCAGATTAGCAGCACATTCAGGAGTAATCCCTTCCAAAACAAGAGAACTATATGTGTTTTTCCTGATCCCCAAACTTTTGTTTGTATTAATTATTCTAAAGCTGACTGACAGTGTGAATAATACTCTTCCCCCCTCCAGTCTGAATAGCAATTAAGTAATTTACATTTGCTGCTTCTTTTTTTTTTACAAAATAAGATATTTTCCCTGCATTTTTTTGTTCTGTGCAAGTGCCTGCTCTGACTCCTACTGAAGTCTGTGGCCAAGTTCCCAAATGAATGTTTTCAGCTGTGTCTTACTTTATAACACTTGCATAAAGCACAAAACACACACAGGAGTACAGCAGCCTTGGGATGGGGAAAGAATGCCAAACATAGCAGGGTTTCTTTCTCTTTAAGTTCCTTAGACAGGTATTTTCTCACATGATCTCAAGACAGCGGTCAGCTACTACAACTGTGCTTGCCTGGTGGGGACCAGGGATTCCTCCCGGAGGAGTCCTCTTAGCAAAAAGAATGAGAAGCATTTTCTGACTGTGATGACAAAAGTTTAGAAAGCTTTATCACTGCCTTGAGAAATTTTCCTTTCCATTGTTTAAACCACTGAATTTATTGGGACTACATTATGAAATGAAGACTACATTCATGCAGCAAAGCTTCAAATGCCAATGAAAAGCTTTTAACCAATATCTGGCAGCTCTCTGTGAGGGAATCAGCAGATGCGTGCACATATACTCAGAGTAACGTGCACTAGACACACACGTGTATGTATCGTCCCTTCAGAGCTCTCATCTATGTAACGTGCTTTCTTGAGGATAAATAAAAGGAAGCAAGATGACTAAACAGCCTGCACAGTTTATTGACATTGCCAATACTTGGCTATTTTAGGAAGAAGACATATTGGCTGAGAAGTTCTATTTTATAAGCTAAGTGGTTGACAGCTTCTTGTATGACCCTGCAAATTATTGAAGTGTTCCTGAAACTCTTCCGGTTTTCTTCAAACCTTTTCAGATCATACTGGAAGCCTCATGAGTTGATTACACTGCAGTATCTCACATGTAAACTATGGGGAGACTTCCATCTGGCAAAGCCAAACTGGCATGAAAGAATGCCAAGACCCCTCAAAAACAACATAATCAAATACTGTATTATACTATTAAAAAGAAGGTTAAAAAAATACTTTTAATTCTGAGGAAGAGGTTAATTTTGCATGAAAGCTCTGACTTCCCACACACACACACATGTAGATGCACCTGAAACAAGGAAGCAATTTCCAATTGCCTGATTCCAGTTAGGAAAAGGAACCCCAGCTGGCTTATGGACACAAACTGCTTTTGCCTAAAACACTCAGAATGCCAAGTCCCATTCTCAAATGTGATATATGTTCTTGGGAGCCTAAAGGACACAGGAATTAACAGGACTGAACTGCTAAAACACTTCTAAATAAGTCCATTAGTATAACATTTCTGAAAGTCCCTTGGGGACAAAGCAGTGCAAGTCCCATTTGGAGACTTTACAATAGGCTCCCAGATCTCATTTGCAGGGAAACTCATACTCTTCTATCAAGTGAAAATTCTGTATCACTTACAAAAAGTCCTTTGGGCTCCTTTACTCCCTATTCCCACTGCATGAGAGACTGGGCTGTCTGAGAATGCAGAATAAGGTATTTAGGACACTAAAAATATTAATTCTACAAGTAAAGTATGGAGTCTTTGGATTAATGAAGCAGATATGGTTAATAACAGGAAAGACACCAACAAAATGCCACTAGCATGCTGAGTGGGAATATCATAATACACCATGACCATATGGACTCAAGAGAGTAATTACATATGAGTAACCCATCGGATATTTCATGTTGCCAGGCTTTTATCTCAGATAGTCATTTTTCTCTGCTATTACTAGCTTTTTGTTCTAATGAAGAACATCCTCCCCTTTCACCATCTTATTATGTCTAAGTAATCATTATACACGGATACAGAAAAGGGTGAATTCCTCAAAGCAGATGCATGCCGAGAAACAGCAAAGCTTCCTTTCTGCAAGGCCAGAACAAGCTATATAGGCTCATTTTGTACCGGCAGATAATTCAATTTTGTCTGGTTTTAGTGGACGCTCCCACAAATTTTAACATGATTCACATAGAGGAGAGAGTGAAGTACTGCATTTAAAAAAGAAAAAAATTTTTCTTTCTTTTAGAATAATATCTGTCATTAAAAAAACAGAGAAAGAAAGAATGAGATTTGCATTTAATCATTACATTGATAGACTCACTGGTCAGTTCAAATGAAGGAGAAGCACACTGGATGAAATAGGAACCTGACTTCTAGAAATACAGAGTATATCCCATAATGGAGTAATAATATCTCAGGGCTCTCCACAAGCATGAATTTCCCTCCTGTCTTTATATCTGCATTGAAAACCTAAGAAACAGCTTTCAGTGTGAAATGAATGCTTTAAACAGATTTCACACAAGAGGCAGAGGCAAGAAGAACAGAATAGCAGAGCTATGATCTGAAAGACATAATTGGGACTGGAGGGTAAGAAGGTAGATTGTGTTTTCCAGGAGAAAATGACAGAATCTACTTTTCCTAGCTTTGTGGAACTTCATAAAAATGCCCATAAAGAAATGCTTGCTAACCTTGGCTTCAGGCATTCCTACATCGTCCACTTTGTTTTAAAAAGAGGCAAAGGAGAAAAGGCAGGTCAAAGTAGGGAGACATTTAAACAAGTGAACAGATGCACTTGTTCATCTCAAGTGGGGACAAGCCTGGAATAATTCCAGCTAGATCTGAGTCAGAGGAAATTTCTCTACTATGAAAAGGAGATTAAAAACAGGCATCTCTACAGTCAGTAATAGCTTCCTTGTAGTTCATCTTTTAATATTCAGGGGAGCTATTCAGACCCAGCGTACCCATTTCTAATGGAGGCTGCAGAAACATGAAGGATTACGGTTTCATACTACATGCGATATCAAACCATAGCCTCCTGGGAGACTTTAAAACTTGTAAGAAACTCAAGCTGTGTATGATAAAGAATCTGACACACCTCAGAATAGCATTTTGTTCTGTTGGTTACTGGCTGTAGATGTAGAACATAAGAGTTTGCCAGAGTGTCTTTTATGCCCATTCATAAACTGATTAGACCATGCTGGCACCAAAATGCTTAAGACAATTTGCTTGATTCCTGTAAGGCAATGATTTTACTCACTTGCTCATGTCTGATATTGAATGTTTTCTTATACCACATGCAGGAATCATTTGGACATAGCAAATCTGAATGAAAGAAAATTTTCCTAAAATAATGGCTAGGGAGTTCTAGCCATGGTGACAGATCTCTGACAAGCTCCTCTCTGTGCCTCTGAGAAGACCTATATGCTTAGACTGAAAGCAAAAATGGGCAAAATTCTACTCTGTGGCCCAAAGCATAATTTTTCATGAATTTGCATGAGATTAAAGTTTGCTATGCTTTTAGGAAAAGAAAAATGTCAGCCGTTTGACTAAAAAATGAGCTCTTTGCAGCAAACAGTCATTGTTTTTCTTTCGTGTACACAGAAAAATTCCTCTCCTCTATACAGAAGAAAGGGTATTAAGAAAACACATTTTTGCTTTCTCCAAAGGTGCGAGTTCCCCACTGAAGACAGTTTTTCCCATGTAGCTGTTGGGTTTTGAAATCTCAGAACCAAATTTTTTTCTCACTTGGTAGCTTGTAGTCACATTAACCCCATTAAATTCTCCTGTTCTGCTCCAGATTGACACTGGAGTATCTCTGACAGACAAAGACTAGTGCCTGCACCTGCGGATTAGTTCTGTTTATTCTGTGCAGCAACAAAAGCTCTTGTTTTCTTGGGAAGGTTTGAGACAGTCTTCTGATGTGCTATGAAGTTATTAATGTTGCTTGATATTTGCTTTGACAGCTGCTCTGTACCCTCTTTAATCATCTTCATCATGGTTCACAGCTCTTTTTTTCCTTCATTTCACTTTTGCCTATGTTTCTTAGGGAGAATGATGCAACACACAAGTTGATAAATCTTTCAGCCCTTCGTGTATTTCCCCCCTTTATCTTCACTTCTAAAGTTTCACTGTTTGGCATTTTTTTCCTACTGTTCAATAAGAGAAGAGAGAAATGTTCCAGATACAAATACCACTGGAGTATAGTATTTTTAAAATATTCTGTCTCTCATGGGAGAAAATTAGTTGGCAGCCCACATCCATTCAACAGGTAATTTGGTTATGCATTAAAAGGGCTCCTTCACTACTTGAGAAAACTTTTAAAAATCATATTATGAAAATTAGCTGCCTGCCTTTATTTTATTTGGCTGCCTTTTCTTTGAAGTTATTGATAATACTTAGAGATGCAACCTCAGCTACACAAGCACTTTCTCCTCTCATGACACTTTTTGGAATGATGTCATACTTTGTCACCTGCCTTCAATTTCCCAGGATAAACTGTTCCCCGTGAAGCTGTAGCTGTGTCTGACTTGTTTGCTGTCAGTAAGGCTCCCGTTTCTGCCTGACAGGATGTAATGCAGGAATACAGATTTTCTAAGCAATGTCACTGTCATCCACATCTCCCACAACAGTCTTTTTCCCTCAGTTGCTGACAGAGATGGGGTACAATCTGATTTGGACCCCCATGCTGCGGGCTTAAGATTTTAGGTCAAATCAGTTCCCCAAGAGGGACTGGCAAAGATTTGAGGCTATAGGCTAGCTCCCTCCAATACCGTCTAGGGGGCAGCACTTGGCAGTCAGAGATGCCAGAAGACTGCAATCCTGCAACTGAAAGAGGAGTGATCTCCAACCAACTGGAGCGATTGCAAAGCTACCCAAAGGGCCAGGATGCCATTCACCTTTTCAGTCTGCCTGGAATCTGCAATATTAGAGACAGTCAAAAACATCCATTACCCAAAGATTTCTTCCAGGCCTGATAACCTGTTTCTCACATCATGGGACAGTGTCCACATTCCATGAGGGTCTCTGTCGAGTCAAGTGTCTACATTTACACATGCTTTCACAACTGTACAGACAGGAATTTGCAAAACCTCCTGATACTCTATTTGGTTGGTATTACTGAGAAGGCTGATGAACAGTCAAGCTTCAACCTCCTTCACATCAGTGCAGTTTGGAGATCAAGGAAGCCTGCACCAATTTGGAGGATTGACAAAAAAAAAAAAAAAAATCCCAACAAACAAACAACACCTAAAAACAAAATTAAAAAAATTGAAAAAAAGAAATAAATTCTCCAATCATCTGTCAGGCATGTGGAAAACACTGCTGTACTTTAAGTTTTACAAAGAGGAGCCCTGACTTCAAATTCTTGGGATCAAACTTCTGTTTCTCTCAATCACATTAAATGCATTCTTTTCATGTCAGTAGATTGCACAGAAATGAAATGGCTCTTGATATCTGTTGGTTTCAAAGTCAGCTGATTATGATCAAAGTTTAGCATCTCAGTGCCTTACAGGGAAAATCCATTTAGAAATATAATGGGGGAAGACAGAGCAGAGCTACTCCACTTTGATTTCCAGCCAGGGTGTAACTTCGAACTAAAAATACACAGGTATGATCTTTTGCTTGTTCTTCATATGCTGTAGTATTCATGAGAGTGTCTCAGGGTGGCTGCTTTCCCCACACACATACGCTTTATGTCTCAGCTCACAGAAAACAACATTTAACATGGTGGATGTGCAGAGCTTTTATAAGGTGACTTTCTCCACTTCAGTAATATCTTTCTGTCCAGCTATACCCTGCCACACATGACAACAGTCTTCAGCTCAGCTGCTGCAACATCAAAACCCACACGAGACACTGCAGTCTCTGAAACACCGCTCTATATCACAGCATCTGACTCTTCCTAATTAATTTCCTTTGTTGTACAGAGAGCATCCAGGAGCTAATTGTTCTGATGAGACAGATAAAACATCAAAGGATGTTTTAAAATGTGTTTAAAAACGTGGCACGTTGACAGTACTGCAGTCTGAAGCCCACCAGAATTCAACAAGCCTGTGCCAGGGAAAGATGGTCCTTGGGGCCTCGTCAGGGTGTTGGAACGCTGCCCCAACAGCCCGCCTTTGCAGGGGACTAAGAGCTTGGTGTACAGCTCAGTCTCCATATTTTTCCTTCCTGAGCTGAGGCTGTTGACAAGGATAAAAGCTCTCTCAGTTGTAGGGGAAGGTGGTGTATGTGAAGTGATAGAAGATGATCCTCTGTTCTTTTACCTTCTTCCCTTAAATCCCCCCTCCCCCACCAACTCTCACTAATTTCAAGTAAGTCCTGAGTGGCCATCAGACAGTAATGAGTTTTTGCAATTGGCAAGCTGGATGGAATTGAACCACTGACCCAAGAATTAAAATGCTCCATATGTAGTAATCTGTGCATTCAGAACTTGTCTGTGTCTCACTAAGAGCACAGCAGATAGCTTTGATTTCTGATCAGATCCTTCCACTTCTCATAAAAATAACAGTAGCTCAGCCAGAAACAGGATGCACTCAAGCCCCTAGTACCTGATGTTCAAGTTTTCCTTCTACTCTAACAGAACAAAAAAGTAATGCAAAAATCTGTCAGCCCAATTCTAGTCACTGTAAAAAAGTTTTTCCCTTAAAAAGATTGTTCACATGATGAACAACAAGAAATGCAAAAAAAAGGAAAAGCCAAGGAGAGTGAGAGATTAAGACCCTGACACAGTACGTGGAAACATGCTCCCCGGGCTTCATGGGACTTATGTAGATGCACAAGTTGTGTCAGGAACAGGACTGCCTCTTTGAAGTGGGGCCTCAGCGAAGAGGAAAGTGGAGACAGAACAAAGAAAACATGGGAGTCTTTTAAACTATCTGAAAAAGAATCAGAGGCAAAGAAAAAAAATGGCTGAAAGAAACAAAGGAAACAGGGAACAAATAAACTGTGCTCAAGATGTTACAAAAGAAAAAAAGCAAGGTCACAGTAGCATGGGGAGAGATGCAAGGAGATCATCAAGCTATATGGGGAGAGCTGCTGGAAGCCACAACAGAGATGAGACAGAGCAGCCTGGCAGAAAACAGGAGCCCTCACACTCTACAAAACAGCACGTTCCTTCTCCGTCTCCTGTGCTCCCAGCACTGAGGGACTAGTCCCAATTCCTGACAGCTTTGCAGGGAAGAGGGGTAGAAAAATTTTATGCAAAATGCCTTTGAGCCCTGTAGAATTTACAGCAAGAATCAAGACAAAATTCTCTCCTGTCCCTGGACTATCAGCATTTTTTTTGGATGGAGGTTGGTGGTACTGTTTTGATAACAAAGCTTGTTGATACAGGTACAAAGGAGGCTCTTGGAGGTCAAACACCACCCTTGGAAATGGAGCGACACGTTTAACAGACTCACAATGTTGTTTTTGGTGTTTAACCTTAAACAGTACATGAAGCTTGCAGGATAAAAGAAAAACAGAGTTACAAACATGAACTGAAACAAGTTTTTCAGAGTTTTGTTTAAAACACAAACATGAAAAGGAAACAGAGAAAATAATCACATATGAACAGAAAAAACAACAAAACCAAAAAGAACTACAAGGGGGAAAGTATTCAGAGCAGATATATCACCTGTCACTTAGTATTTTTTATGATTCAGACTGAGTAACTGAAAGCACCAGCCAGTCCAATCTCACTTGGAAAGGCTATTTTCCTGTGTTAGATCGCAGACTTTGTTTTAGGTTATTTTCAGTGCTGTTGATAGAATGAGATGAAGAGATTAACTTTCACCTACACTGCACTAAACATATGTGGACAGAATTTATCTCCAGATCCGAGCTCAGGCCCAGGCCTGGAGGCATGGTGGTACCAGGCACAGTGACTTTGGTGACCACCACCACAAGTGCTGGCAGCACGCTCAGCACCTCTCATCGTTTGGCCTTGCACATGGAGGTTTGAAAATAACTTTTGGCCAGATGGTTCTCTCCCAAGGATAGATGGAGTTTCACTGAAAACGGTCATATGCTGTGTGACATTACATTCATAACATGTTCTGCTATCCTGGGGTTTTAGACTTCTTTACAGTGAGACAAACACCACATCCCTAAAATATAAAAACCTAAGAAATACAGAGAGAACCACTATTGGAGAAAATGGATATTTGTAAGGAGTGTTTGAAAACAAGATTTTCTGACCTGAGATCTGACTACATATTTCTCTTTAAAATGGGGACAAAATGTCAGCATTTTCTGTTTTTTCCCCTTCAACTGCAATTTTGAAAACTTTTCAAGCCACTGTTGACTCAATAGAGTAATTTTCATTACACATTTTCAAAGCACATTTCAAAAAATGAAAAGTCATTGCAAAGTAAAACTAAGTTTCTGATTTGTAAAAACATCTTCAAACCTCCTTATTAGAAATAATGACATTTCAACATAATTGATGTGGCACTAAATTTAGAGTAGTCAGAATGGAAAGCTGTGCTTGAAGAAAGCTTTGCAGTTGGCTGTAATACTCCCTGAGAATTTGACATAGCAAGAAACACACTGATCTTCTGACTGCACAACCTAGTTAGCCTGGTAACATGGGGCATTCATCAGATTTTCCTCTCTGGAAAGGAAGTGTATCCTTGGGGGAATATTGCATGAAACTAGCAACACATCCTCATGTGATGGGGATGATATCCGTGTGGGAGACTTGCAGCTGGGAATTCAGGTGTGCTAAGTGGAGGAATTAGCCTTAGGACCATGGGGCTGAGAGGAGGGGCCAGAAGGGTGGGTAGGACTAATTGCTGACCTGGTTTAGTTGTTTTCCCATTGTTGACTCAAATTTACTTACATATCACCATCCTATTGGTTAAAAAGGCTGTAAGTACTGCTTGGTTCTTTTCAAACCTGGAAATGTATTTCATGCCTATGTCTTCCCAGCCCTACTCTGTAGCCTTCTGTTTATATGATAATGGTGAAATATAGCTTTTTTCACAAGCTAGAAGCCAGATTTCTTTGCCATTCATCCATTATAGAGCAAGAATAAGAAAATGAATACTCTTATATCCATTATATATATCAAGAGACTGAATCTACCTTTTTATTCCAAGAGCTAGAGATGACTGCATAGCTCATGAATTACAAAGCAATTTTGAGACACAACAGCAGCAAAAACAGTAGTAGCGTTTGGCACAATGTACCACACAGATGCAGTATCCAGAGATTGAAAAGTAAAGGGAATTTCTACCTATTTATCTATCCATCTCGTTACTGTGTGGCTTTTACTTCCAATGTGGGAAAATAAAATCTTCTTTTACATGCTATTTTTTCCATCATACTCGACTTAAACACTGTTGATTTATGAAACTTGTATCAGTGGCATAAAATATAACTATGTCACAGAATTTGGAGAGGTATGTTCAGACAAATATGCTGGAATACCTGAATGTGTGAATTAAGATGCATAGTATAAAAATAATAAATATATTGTTACCATAAATTAAAGCTGTAAAGATTTTTTCTTACTTGTTGGCAAAGGGAGCAATCTCTCCAGTGTCAGGATTGAACTGCAGGGCACTAATAAAACATGACACAAATAACAAATAAATTTCCTCTGTATTGAATGGTTTGAGATTTATTGAGGTCTCTTATACCAAGATCTATTGGGAGTTGTATAATCTAACATATAAAATTTATAGCTAGGAGATAAAATGTGGATAAAATAACCATTACCTTACAATATTATTTCAACTCTTGCATCTAATTTGAATATTGTTTAATACAAAACATGCAGCTTTGGTGGAGAAAGGCATTTACACTGAGTGAAAGTCATGACAGTACTTTGAAACTGAATTACAAAAAGGAGAGAGAGTGCATTAAGTTTTCCTGACATTTTTACAAGTACATAGATTTACATATAAACTAGTGATCAACTCTCTTTAAGCTACATGGGGTTTTCAGTCATTTGTACACATGTATTTTTTTCCAGTTCTCAACAGATTTCTACCTCTTTTAGCAAAGAGTTTAGGTATCCCACCTTGACTAATTTAAACTGTATGGAGCAGATCCTCAGCTAGAGACACAGCACAGAGGTGCACTGATTTATGCCATCTTAAAATCTGGCCAAGTTCAGCTCTGAAAATAAATTCCAACTATCCTGACTGCATGGATACCAGTGTGAGTACAGACTGTAGCTCTAATTCTGTTTTCATTCATGATAGTGTCAGTTCAGAGATAAAGCAATGACTTCCATGTCAGCTTGAATGTAAGCCAGCAGGAGAAAAAACAATTGGTTCTTCGGACCTAATTTTTCCTCTGCTTGATTCTATGCTGATGAAACTACAGTGACATAAAAGTGTGATCACTCTTCTATTTATACAAGTATACATAGAAACAGAAATGACTTCACATTTTATTCTACTGCTGTTCTGTTTTGCAGAACTTGCCAGGGCAGACATCTCATTTTTCAAAACTTCATTATCCTTTGATACTGTCAACTTAACTGAAAAATAAATAACCCCTTGTTCAATAAGCATAACTTAATTTTTCAAGAAATTTCCCACATGGAAAATTTGGATATGGAAGATTGCTACCAGCAAACCTGAGCCTTTTACTGTGAAAGTTATTCAGGAAAGTCTGAGATAGAAAAGATCCTTCTTTCCTGCAAATTTACAGGTCTCACTATTTTCTGATTTTCAGCTACTCTCATTTAAAGAGGTCCTGAAAAACATTGTCACCCACTGAGGAGACCAATCTGCTTTCCCCTGCAACATACAAACTTCAGAAAGAATTCCACATTAAGGTAAGGCGCCCTGGAAATCCAAGTCTTTTGCAGTGATGGGGCAACCTCCCTCCATGTTATTAGACCACCGTTCAACCATTGTTCAACGCTGATTTCCAGAAGGTGAGGAGCAAACAGAGGAAATGGCCTCAAGTTGCACCAGAGGAGGTTTACCTTGGACATTAGAAAAGATTTCTTCACTGAAAGGGTTATCAAGCCCTGGAACAGGCTGGCCAGGGAAGTGGTTGAGTCACCATCCCTGGGAGGTATTTAAAAGACGTGTAGTTGTGGCACTTAGGGACACGGTTTAGCGGTGGACTTGGCGCTGTTAAGTTTGTGGTTGGACTTGATCGTAAGGATCTTTTCCAACCTAAATTATTCTATGATTCCATGATTCTATGCTGCCCAGATGGGTAACATTAAATAGCTGTTTACCTAGATGTTTATTTATCAGAAAGTTGACACCTACTCTGGATTATTTAACAAAGAATTACCAGCATCTGTCAGAGGTACTGGTGTGTTTAGTGTTTACCTTGAAGCCAGATGCAATCATTGACCTTGAGGTTAAAGGCTCGGTAACCTCTTCCTAGTCTTCTGAACCATTCCAGTTATAGAGTTTAGGTAAGGATCTTGCTGAGCTTCTTTACAGAAGCTGCCTGAAAGATTTAACTGCCAATGCTTTGACTGTTTTTACCACTCTAACCCTTCTCCTCTGAAGGGCTTAGGGAGCCTGCTGTTCTGAGTGCTATAAATTAGTATAAAATCTCCCTTCTGTTCTTATGCTTAGGCACTTATTTTTAGTTTGTGAGTTTGTGTGTTGCTTAGCAGAGACATGATCCTATACCTATTGACACAATGGACTGAGGTGTTCCTCCTATTTTTCTCCCCAGAAAGCATGCACAGAATGTAGGCTGTTCTAGCCCAGCCATGCACAAGAAACCATCCCCAAGGTCATGTACTCTGGTGAGGTCAGAGGTGCATAGACCTTTTGGCCCAAAGGTTGCCCTTTAGGATTTTGGTAATGATCTAGTGTAATATTAGAGAGTTCAACTTTCTGCCAATAATAGCTGCCCTTACAACTGTTTGGTGCCTGCTTTTATCTGTTTGATATTTGACTGCCCCATGTGCAGAACAGTGCAAGGACAATTTGACAAATAATCTACCACAAAATCAACCCTCCACTTTTGGATGAAATGGTTTGTTCACAGCATTCCCTGTGGGAGGACCTAAATAGTGTCAGCCACATGTCAGGAATAAACTTTTGCACCTCAAGGGCAGTAATTTGGGCTGGGACACAGGACAGACTGTAATGGTTGATGAAAGTTAATGGTTTGGGCAACTGAGGTGCCTCTTGTCATTCCGATATTGCATTTTGCTGTCTCTATTTTGTTTTACCTTTTAATTTATCTGTGTGTAAAGTGGGTTTGGTACTTATACTTGTCCATACGGAGTGGTGTTTAGACCTAATGAATACAGGCTTTTTGTACTCCCTGCATGAAAGAAACTGTGTAAGTGCAAATTATCCTCTTGTCTATCCCCTCTGAAGTCTAACCTACTTTGATGTGATTGTGATCTATGTCACTTGTAGTGTGTATTTTAGGAGGGGTTCTCACAGCAATGAATGTAAGTAAGGTTTTGAGTAACACAAAGTAACTCATGAATGTGTAAGTTCAAACACAGGATGGAAATTATTATTTTAGGCATAGTTCCAGGATTCAGTTAAAGAATCTTTAGTTTTTAAATCACTTGCTCTCCATTTTCAGATACAACCTAGCTTTCATATCCTCCTTGACTCATTAGAGGCCAGACCCTCAGGCTGGTATAAATCATCAGTACTTTACTGATACCAGTAGAGCCGTCCTGATTTGTACTTAGCTGAGCACCTAGTCCAGTGAGGTGTATTCACAAAACATAGCCAGGGGCAGTACTCCATTGAAATGGTCAGTAAAAGTAATGTGACTAAAAGCTGCCAAATATGAAAGCTGAAATTGTTAGATTTTATAGTCTTACTTACAGGGTAACTATATAGGTTAAGTAAACCATCTCTAGATTTGTGTTGCCATTCACCTTTGACCTAAGGTCTAAGAATGCTTTAAGGAACTGTTAGCAATTCCTTATATTAATATAAACATTGATATGTTTTTTGTTCTGATGTAAGCCTGAGAAGGGCTGAGAATTAATGTAGACTTTGAGAAATAACTCTTATAAAACACCTCTGCAGGTGACCCGGTTTGAGTCAGTCATGCAAGCAGGTGAGCAGGTTTGTTCACACACAGCTATCTGGATTCCCTTGCTGCACTGCCTACTCAGTTAGCACTGGAACACCACATTGCTATGGGCTCCTCTCTACAGGATAATATTGATTTCTGCTGAAGGCTTTCTCCTAGGAGAAAGCAAACGAAAAGTTTCCATTTTTCTAGTCCTACAATTAAAAGTTAATGGGGAACAGAGTTCACAGCAGGGGAAAAGGAAGGAAAAAAAGGGAGAGGAAAGGAGGATGGAGCTAAAAATGGCGAAAATTTAAAGGATGCGAGGGGAGAAGAATCGATGTCAGAAGGACCTATGTCAGAAAGGTAGTTTTTCAGTTCTGTCTCTTCTGAAAAGTTCACTGGCTCGGAAGAACTGAGGTCCCAGCAAACTACTACCACAGAACTTTCACAGGCAGTGTGCAGGATTTCGTTCTTTTTCAAAATCTCCAAAACCTTGAATCAATCTCCGCAAACTCCCTCATGAGTACATAGTATTCCTACAGACAATATGCTACATGCACCTTCCTCCAAGGTCAATACTGTATGCAGGAAGCAAGAGGACAACAGCAGCTGGAACTAGAAGACCAAACCCAATTCAGAGCTGGGTGTTCCTTCTCAGTCCTAGTTTCCAAGCAGTAGCTGATTCACTACAACAATTCTGCCCAATGTTTTGTCTTTTTGTAATTATTTTTCAGAAAAGGTTCTCAAAGAACCTTCCCTTGGTGGAAATCATGAGCAGACAAAATATGCCTACAGATTCAGACATTTGCCCTATTTGCTGCTCTTCCTTTCACCTGTCTTTCCACCTTCATTTTAAACAAGAGGGACTTGCACTTCATCCCTGTAAACTCAACAGCAAAACTATAACTGCTTTCAATAGAACAAACACTTTCAATCATATCAGAATAGTGATGATACTTACTATTTTATTAAACTGCTGTATTTTTTCCACCCCATAAAGCATCCCCTCCCCTCCCTTTTTTGTTGCACCAAATGACTAATTTAATGTTTAATCTGTAATTAAACAGTCTTAAACATGTAAGTTCTTTCCCTTGACAATATTCCTACTTTTGAGACTGATTTTCTTCACTGCCAAAACATTTTTATGCCAGTGAAATTTTTTTGCATTATCATTACATTTAGCCTTAGCTTGTACAAAAAACACAGCAGTGTCTCTTTCCAAAATCTGCTTTTAAGGAAAATAAGACTCAGCCAATAATAAGAATGATTTTTTCTTTTTCTTTTTTTTTTTTTTAAGCAGTTCACAAGGAGAGTAGGGGTAATTTTCCAGCACGCTCTCGGTTCTGATTACCATAAGAGGCATTTGAAGTGTTCAGCCCTTCGGTTTCAATGTGTGCTCTAATGAGTGCACTTTGGTGTAGACTCTGAAATATCAAGTTTCTGAAATAAAAAAAATAAAGTTCCTCTGTGTGGAAGTAATCCAGATTAAAAGTAAAGGAGTCTGAAGCCTAGACAACACTCATTCCACCTTCACTGATACCTATTCCCTGGATGTGTAAGTGGAGGCTGGTTGGATCGCAATAGGTAACAGACAGGAGGCTGGTTTACAAAAATCACCACTTTGTGAGTTTTTTGTTCATATACTTCTCTATTCCCAGCCATTTTAAGGGACAGGATCCAGCTAGGTTACCAGGACCTCTAGTCTAACCTGTATATTCTTAAGAGCCATCCCACCACAAGAAAATAGCAGTGAATTAAATAGCCTTGAACAGCGCCCCTTGTGCAGGGAACTGGAAGTGTTTGGTACTTCTGAAAAATCAGACCACTTGTTCAGGTACTGATAAAGACCAAAGAAGTAGTTAAAGTCTGAACATGTAAGACCCTGTCTGTGCCGCACTGCTCCATTATCTTCTGCAGTGCCATTACAGGGATGCAGTTAAAGCCCCAAAGTTGGGGGGTTTTTGATAAAAAAACGGTGACTGTATTTGATTGGCCTAATCCCCCTCTAGCTGAAATGATATCACTGCCTTCATTAGACAGTGGGATCAGGCTTCTGTTGCTCTGCATAGGCATATTTTGAATCTCTGCTCACTAGCAGTGTTCTCAGACAAGCGGTTAATAGCACTAACCATTTTGGTTAATATTAGGGCAAAGAGACACTCCTTCTGATATGCCATTTAGGTTAAATGCATTCTCCTTCTGTTCAACTTGTCTGATACTGTAATGTTAAGCCAAGAACTTATCTAACTAAAAAGATTAAACATATCTCTGAGGAATGCACAACATCATTACAGTTGAATCATGAGGTTAAAGTGTTGCACTGAGGTTGCAAAATATCAGATAGAGAAGAGATTGAAAGGATAAATCCTTACTCATTTAGCATAGTTGCCCTATTCCACCTGCTAATGAAATAGGTATGTAAAATGCATTGGAAAGGGGCTCTGCATGTTAGATGTTTCAGTACAAGTTACATTGCATCCTGCTATGGAAAGTGATGGCTTATTGTAATAATTCTTTAGGCTTGTTTTTCACTTGGGATCAGAGGAATGTAATTCAAACATAAAGAGGGTTGCTAATAATTCATTCTTAAAGAGCCCTATAAAGATATGTGGCCAATACTGTGGCCTCTTTCAGGAAAAATAATGGTCAGACATTTTGCATGAAATTATCATTTCATTAATGTACCGATCGTTCCAAATGCTTTCAGACTTAAGTATGAATTAAACAGTATCATATTCATCTTAGACCTGTAGATACAAGCCTCATCACCTGCCATAGCATTACATTTTATTTGCCTCTGGAAACAGACTATTGTTTATATATTTGAGCATTAAAAGCCCAATGAAGAAAAGCATTTCATCACATGCTTAAGCAATTTAGTGGAACAGGGTCTAGGGTGGATGCTAACCCTCTTCACTGGAGAGCATTTCAAAAGCAAGCAGACCAATTTTAAAACAATTAAGATGACACTGTAAGGTGAGACTGCATCAAAGAGTAATTAGACTGCACTGTTACTGGATAATATTAGGGACACAGGGATATTTTCCAGCTTTTCCCAGTAAGTTTGCATGCATAAGCTAAATGTAATATTCTTTTAAGGCCATGTATTCTACAGATGGGAAAAACAGACTGACATTGCCTTAAAATTCAGGATGGTATATTTTAGTTAGTTGGAAATGAGGGATTTCTGCCACATTTTGCATTATGCAAGTTGTATATGACAATACTTACGTCTGAAGCTGCTAGACATCCAAAGGTGCATTTTTAACCAACAGTCAGAGTGAAGGTGTGCTGGAAACAGATCACCAAAATAATCTAATTTAGACATTAAGTAAATGCCTTAAGTGTTGTCTAAATAAAATTCCCATGACCTCATGGCTGTGGCCTTTGACTCTCTTAGAAGGGTATGAAGGTTTCAGTGAAATAGTTGATAGCTATCTCAGAAAACTGTTTGTAGGTCCTTGTAAAAACTGTATTTTCAATGAAGGCTGAGCTTCGGGTCTCATCATGCAGCTCTGCTGGGTCCGTTGTTTCCAGGAATATTCTGCCTTAAACACGCTCTAAGCACAGCCAAGGGGGGAATGAGCCTAAATTCTACACCCACTTCTGCCACAGGTTAGTCCTTGTAGTGCTAATCCCTGAAAAACAAGTAGTTCCCTAGACAGTAAGACTAATGAGCCTCATTTCCTCTAAATTTATGGCTCGTGGCTAATTGGATTTGGCTGTCGGGAAGATGAAAGAGCCACCTGAAGTTTTCCTTGCAGCTGTAGCTTCTTGTGCTGGTTTTGGCTGGGATAGAGTTAATTTTCTTCACAGTACCTAGCAGGGGGCTATGGTTTGGATTTGTGCTGAAAATGGTGTTGATAACACAGGGATATTCTGTACCATAAAATGTCATGCTCAGCATACAAAGCCAGGGGAAGAAGGAGGAAGTGGGGGATGTTCAGAGTGATGATGTTTGTCTTCCCAAGTCACTGTTACATGCAGTGGAGCCCTGCTTTCCTGGAGATGGCTGAACACCTGCCTGCTGGGGGGATGTGGTGAATGAATTCCTTGTTTTGCTTGTGTGTTTTGTATGTATGGCTTTTGCTTTACCTATAAAACTGTCTTTATCTCAACTCACAAGTTTTCTCACTTTTCTCATTCTCTTCCCCATCCCACTGGGCAGGCGAGTGAGTGAAAGGCTGGGTGGTGCTTTGCTGCCAGCTGGAATTAAACCATGACCCTTCTCTGTGGGCTTCTCCCTGACTGAGTGGATACTTGGATGTCTAGTAAGGATTCAATTCTTTCTGCTTCCTCTTCCTCATTTGTCAAAGACACTTTTTCCTGTGCTCACACACCTATTTCCTATAATTTTTTAGGACTGTTGTTCCTACATTCTACCCACATCAAACTTGATCAAACTCTGAGGTTGCAGAGAACTGGGGATGAGTCTCTTTAACCAAGTAATAAGCGATAGGACAAGAGGGAATGGCCTCAAGTTGCGCCAGGGAAGGTTTAGACTGGATATTAGGAAGCATTTCTTTACAGAACGGGTTGTTAGGCGTTGGAATGGGCTGCCCAGGGAGGTGGTGGAGTCCCCATCCCTGGAGGTGTTCAAGAGGGGGGTCGACATAGTGCTTAGGGATATGGTGTAGTTGGGAACTGTCAATGTTAGGTTAATGGTTGGACTGGATGATCTTCAAGGTCTTTTCCAACCTAGATGATTCTGTGATTCTGTGATTGGAATTGGACAGTAGGTCAGAATATCCTAGTGTGAGTACAGATGATGCAAGAAGAGAAGTCTTGCTTCCATAAAAAAATCAGCTTTTGGAGGACAACCTAGGTCTACAGAGCAAACTCATTGTCCCATTCCAGAAACAAGGAGTCAGGAGCTCAGAAGAAATGCAAGTGAAGATTGGGCAAGTAACAGTAACATCACAACAAGGGCTAAGAACTGGAACCCAAATTTGCAGCATGTAGCAGAACTGAAGAGACTGGGACAGGGCTTTCTGCCTGAAAATCTGCCAATTTCTCAACATCCATAACCAGCATTCTTCAAAAACACTTGGGCTCAGACACTGTCTTATCATGCTGTTTATTTCCTAGGAAATATGTTTTGTTAAATAGAAATCACCATCACTGTCTGAAAACTAGAAGAGTGGCAATAGACCATTGCCTTCACCTCATACCCCTCAGGAACCATCAGACAGCTGCTGACATGACTTTTCAGGGGGGTACGCAGAAGGCAATGAGGAGGGGGATTTTCCCTTCCTCTCTCCTTCTCTAGCTCTCTGAATTTATGCTTCTCAAGTTAGCTCCTGAGCCACCTTCTCCTCCTCCCTCCCCCCTCAGTAAATTATTTACCTTTCCCATGTCTTAAGTTCCTCTTCTGCACAATGAAGTCAGTGTAACACTAACATAAACAACACCTGCAGCTATCCTGATGGGTACTAGAAAACTCCAGGGTGTGTTATTATCTGTATTTTATAGGTGGGAAAATTAAGATTGGGAGAATTTAAGTGACTTGGTCTGACAGGAATCATGGTCCAATGACTTCATATGAGCCTTACATGACAGCACACATCAAAATATGAGGGTTATAGAAAAGCAACAGCGACTTCTGTTGGTAAGGCTGTCACTCACTTAACAGGTTAGTCTAATTCTGACCCAACCTCCCTACTTAAATTCCTTTAGCAACCTCTATTTACTGTGATCTGGAAAGCCCACCATCACAATTTATTGCTAGCTGACAGAATGGTTTGGGAGTGTGCCTTAAGCTCTGAGATCGCTGAAAATCTTCTAAGGGCTTTTATGTCTGCTGATGGGTGAGGAAAGAGGCAGCAGAGAGAGAGAGAGAGGGGAAGGGAAGAACATGAGACCCTTCAAAAAATGTCTTTGACTGGAGATTTCAGAGTACAGGGAGAGAGAAAAGGTTTGGAGATTTCTGGAAGTTTTTCCCCCAGAAAATTAGAGGTGAACCTAACAAGAACCTTCAGTCATTTTTAAGGATGAAAACTACCACCCAAAAATATCCATGAAAAGGAACAAACGAATAAATGCAAGCAAAAAGTTCCTAAGCCAGCACAACTCCTGAAACATCAGTTTAATATGCTCCATATGTGAAATATTTATAGGCATTCAACATCAGATGAAATTTCACAGTGGTTGTCTTATGTAACCACAAGGTTGCATTAACAAGTCTGAAGGTGACAAAAGCATGAATGAACGTGGTAAGCTCTTTATGCATGAAGAAACAAGGCCAACAAAGACCTAAAAAATAATGTCTTCAGTTTATTTTGTTTTTCAGGCACCCAAGGCAGTGGACTACCTAACTGTGTATTTTTTGCAGTGCTGGGTTTGCATTACTGCAAACCTTTACAGCCTTATATTAAATTCTAAAAGTGAGTCAGGGATTTGCCTCTTTGCATTTCACAGCCATAATTCAAGAGGCAGAGAAAGAATTATTTAACAGAGAAAATGAAAATATTATTTTATTAGCACTATAGCCACAAGTGAACATGGGAAACAAAGCAATTAAAGTTGGAAATATGGATATTTTGGTAGAAAATAAAACACATCAAGCATGATAAAAGTCACAGCAATTTAATGTGGACCCACATAGTTGCTTAATAAGTTAAATATGTCTGTGTATAAACACACACAAACTGGAGAGATACAAGTGTATATAGACACACTGATTTAGAGAGATCTGTGCAGGCTTCTTTGTTGTTATTATTGTTACTGTTTTTTTTGAGAGAATCCTGCCCAACATGCTTCTCTCTTTCTGCTCTTCACAAGGATATGAAAAAGAGGAGAGCTTAGCCAAAGCTGAAGTGAATGCAACAATTTCTTTCATGGCAGTTACAGTTACTAAGTGTTTGGTAAGCAGGTTTAGAGAACTCATGTTGCCCATTCCTGAGGCCAGTCTCCCCTCCACTGCAGTCAGTCAGGTCACATAATCCCATTCATGACACTTACTGAGATCTCCTATATGTGCATTCAGTCCTGGATTTCCAGTACCCTATTTCCTACTGTTGCGGCAACCCCAGCCGGCAACTAAGCGCCACACAGCTGCTCACTCAATTCCTCCATGGTGGGATAGGGGAGAGAATTGGAAGAGTAAAGTGAGAAAACTCGTGGGTCAAGATAAAGACTATTAAACAGGAAAAGCAAAAGCTGACCATGCAAGCAAACCAAACAAGGAATTCATTCACCACTTCCCCCCGGCAGGCAGGTGTTCAGCCATCTCCAGGAAAGCAGGGCCCCATCACGTGTAATGGTGACTTGGGAAGACAAACACCATCGCTCCGAATATCTCCCCCTTCCTCCTTCTTCCCTCAGCTTTGTATGCTGAGCATGATGTCATGTGGTATGGGATATTCCTTGGGGCAGTTGGGGTCAGCTGTCCCGGCGGTGTCCTCTCCCAACATCCTGTGCACCCCCAGCCTGCTCGCTGGTGGGGTGGGGTGAGAAGCAGAAAAGGGCCTTGACCCTGTGTAAGCCCTGCTCAGCAATAACTAAAACATCCTTGTATTATCAACACCATTTTCAGCACAAATCCAAAACATAGCCCCACACCAGCTACTATGAAGAAAATTAACTCTATCCCAGCCAAAACCAGCACACCTACACTGGATGGAAACCTGATTCTAAGCCTAAACCATGATTCACAGCCAAATTATGCCACTTAGTCTTCTATCTACATTGTCTTTTTGCTTTCATGGCTTGTACTTTCCTTCATGATTATAAAGAGCAACCAGATCCTTCTTAGACTTCATTCTGCTAGGCTAAGCCAACCAAGCCTTTTCATCTTCCTTGTAAGAGAACTCTTCAGTCTTTCAGTGATCTAAACACCTTTCTTTCTCCATTTTATATGTCCCAGCTTCAGTTCATCTTCTTGAATAAGACACTTACTACATAAGAGGCATTGCACTGTCAGCGACCTGGGCCTTGAACATTGGCTTTGAGACATTTCCTGCCTCTACCACAAACACCTCCCAACACATCTCTGCATCATACCTGCCTTCCTCGCAATTGGAAAGCACTAGTTCTCATCTTTGTCTGTGGATTAATTACTGCATCCAGATCTTTCCCTTATTTCCAAGGGCCAATACCAGGATGACAGCAGGTACATATATGCAACCCAAACACCTGTAATATCACTTACTACAGTATGCTATCTCAGACCAGGATACTCTGTTAGAGTTAAAACACAGGGAAATTAATCTCTACTCCTCAGGCTTATGATATGAAATATTCAACCCATAATACCCATGTGTTATTAGAGAGAGTGTTACTGGGCAGCTTTGGATACCAAATCGGTCTCCAATTAGCATTTTCTCTTCTATTTTTTTCACACCAGGGACCAGCAGGAAACCAATGAATGGCAGCTAAGCAATGAGAGAAATAAAAGCACTTGAAAGCAAAAATCATCAAGTCAATAATAATAATGCTGTTCCTATTATTGAGGGAAAACATAAGTGTTGTATAAATGAGCCTTATGGTTTTGTATGCCAGCCCATAAATATGTAGTTCTTCAGATAGAAATCAAAACTAAGTGATACACTGCAACAGATATAATAAGAGAACAAGTCTGGAAATACTTTATTCCTCCCTCCCTAACAAAAATTTTCTTCTCTTCTATACATATGTGATTCTTGTCACACCAGAGATCTTTCAGTGGAGCAAATCTTAGAGTTACAACAGTGAAATATGAAAAAGAGAGAAAAATGAAAGACAACTTTGCAATGTTGATCATAATAATTCCTTCTGTAGCTAAAAGCTGTCATGGGAATAATTCAAGGTGTAATCAACAAGTTAGAAATTGATGAGCACCCTGTAGGAGCTTGAAAAAAGAGAGAGGTAGAAATCAAAGGATCCCCAAGACATAACGTAATACGTATGAACATTATACATTTAGATATAAAAATGGATCAGCCTCCTTTTCATGCAAAATTGGAAAATGTCTCCTGAATATATCTTTAAAATAGAAATAAAATCAACCACCACTAGCAAAACAATCACTAATGAACACTGGATGTTAAGGAAAAAAATAATACCTAATGCATGCAAACAATCTAAGACACACATACACCTTGCTCTAAAGCCCACTGAAGCTGCTATGGGGATACTTTGTACCAACTTGGAAGGACTTTGGATTAGTCCCAGTTTGCACTGAAGCAAAGGCAGACTCACAGAAAATATCAAGAGTTCAAGTGTCTGTATCTTTCCAATAATGTTAGCTAAGAAGGGGATTCAGATGCTAAAGATGCAGGAAATTCCACCCTGCAGTTGTCCTTTTACAAAAGGTACTAAGACCTTTACGCCTTTTTCTGGTAAGAGTTTGAAAATATGTTATATTTTCTCCCCACAGCAAAATGATCAGCATCCCCACCGGCCAAAGGCATGACTGAAGTTCTGGGGAGATACTTGTTCTTTCTTCCTCTGCTACAGTGCATCAGATGGGTAATTCTCACTACTACAAGTCAGAGCCACAGGATGTTGTCTACATGCAGGTAGGAAGGATGAAAGCTCCACAACATGTAGGAAGGTTAGTGGCCTCCACACATATTTTGGACTGCCAGTGAGCTCCTGATACCTAAAGAGAGCTCACCAGCTTTCATTTTTTATGCTGCTTTCAAGTAAAAAGTCACTATAGCAACTAGTTTGCATCCTGATGCAACTGAAGGATGGGAACAAAAGAGACGCAGTTTATTTCAAGAGATGCTTTCATTTCGAAAAGTCACTTCTTAAACAGCATGTGCACAACTTATGTATATACTCTGTATGTACTAAAATGTCCAGAATTCATCCAGATTCCTATGACATCCACCATAATGCTATGACTAAGTGCCTTATCTGAGATTCCGGACAGGACCTGGCTCAGCAAGCGCTGTGGTCCCACCCTCTGGAAAGTTGAACCCCAAAGTCTAGTCCCAAAATAATCCAAATGAGTAGTTACGTTCATCCTTCAAACTGTACTTTACCCGGGAGCATGTTGGAAACACGCACTAGCTTTTAGCCCAAGGTTTCTCAGAGGTAAAGCATTATTTCTTTTCCATGTGGCAGCACTGCACTAAAGTCTTTACCATTCATTGCCCACAATGAGAAACAAAGATAGTGAACAGCTTTGAAACGAATGCACAGTCACAATAAATCAGTTATTTAAAGTACTTAAAAGTATTCTGTGTCTAGTTTATAATGAAAAAATATTCAGATGAAAGATTTCTCCCTTACAAAAACACTGTTTCCAAAAAGCTGCCATTTTGCCCTCACCTTGGCAACGTTTACTTTTCAGCTGCAGCTCTGAAAATTAGCAAGTACATGCCTTTTGCCTTTTAGGCTAATTTAATTAAAAGAGATACTAGATTGTATTATACCTCCTTAAAATACTGCTGTAAGAAACAGCCTGGGGAACCACTCCCCAGCTGCTTTAGAACAATGCATAATTCTGTTTAACTTCCCAAGCAGCGAACAAAGCTGGTTTATCATAACTACTTGGAAGGTTGCCATGCCACAACCTAAGACTTCTTTTCTTTATTATTGTAATTTCTTATTTCTTAAACTCAGAGGATGGATACCCAATGGACCAGGGAGAATATTTTGTGTGATTCTGACACCTTTGAGAAAATCAACCTTCACTGTTTGCTTGTCACTCACCGAATATGGAGAAGCTCAGGAAATATATACACACTCCAATAATTGTGCAGTGCCTTTGAATGCAAGTATCTGTGATATATAGCTATATAATGGTTACTGTGAAGGTGCTTTGAACAGAGAAAGTATGGTGTGTGCAGCTAAAACACCATGTGTTGTGGGTCTGCAAGAGTATATGCTCTCTCCAAAAACACACATACAATTTTGTTGAGTTCAACATTTATAATCACATACTTCAGAAGTAGTTCAGCTTCCAAATTACATGTAGAGTTTATCTCCAGAGGTAACTTAAAATGAACATAAACTTCAGGATGAATAGGTATAGGTCAATTTTTATAACAAGGCAGATTTCTAGTGCTTAAAATGTTGATTTGCATATCAAAGGTTACAGAAAAGAAAAGCAGTTGCTCTAGCTGGAACTAGTGAAAAACTACCTTGTGATCTTAATTTCATGAAAATACAGTCCATGCGTCATAATATTCATGCAGGTAAGTTTGCTTTCATTCTGTTGAGCAGCACTGCAAGCATTTAATACCTAAAGGGAAAAAATACCTAATTTCTTT